>NC_133410.1:71660000-72915000 GCF_049350105.2 Macaca mulatta | reverse complement strand
TTCACACCAGTGTTAGCTTCTTTTGCTGTGCAGAAGCTCCTTATTTTAATTCAATCTCATTTGTCAATTTTTCTTCTCTTGCTGTGCGTAAGCTCCTTACTTTAATTAGATCTCATTTGTCAATTTTTGCTTTTGTTGCTATTCCTTTTCGCATTTTCATCACAAAATCTTGGCCTGTGCATCTGTCCTGAATGGTATTGCCTAGGTTTTCTTCTAGGGATTTATAGTTTTGGGTTTTACATTTAAGTCCTTAATCTATCTTGAGTTAATTTTTATATAAGGTGTAAGGAAAATGTCCAGTTTCAATTTTCTGCATTTGGCTAGCCAGTTCTCCCAGCACCAATTGTTAAATAGGGAATCCTTTCCCATTGCTTGTTTTTGTCAGGTTTGTCAAAGATCAGGTGGTTTTATGTGTGTGACCTTGTTTCCAGTCTCTTTATCCTGTTCCATTGGTCCATGTGCCTGTTTTTGTACCAGTACCATGTGGTTTTGGTTACTGTAGTCTCATAGTGTAGTTTGAAGTCAGGTAGCATGATGCCTACATCTTTGTTCTTCTTGCTAAGGGTTGTCTTAGCTGTTCAGCCTCTTTTTTGGTTTCATATGAATTTCAAAGTAGTTTTTCTAATTCTGTGAAGAATGTCAATGGTAGTTTCATGGGAATAGTACTGAATCTATAAATTATTTTGGGCAGTATGGCCATTTTCATGATATTGATTCTTCATATCCATGACCATGGAATGCTTTTCCATTTGTTTGTGTCCTTTCTGATTTCTTTGAGCAGTGGTTTGTAGTTCTCCTTGAAGAAGTCCTTCATTTCTCTTGTTAGCTGTATTCCTAGGTATTTTGTTATATTTGTAGCAATTGTGAATGCGAGTTCATTCATGATTTGACTCTCTGCTTGCCTTTTGTTGGTGTATGGGAATGCTTGTGGCTTTGGACATTGATTTTTGTATCCTGAGACTTTGCTGAAGTTGCTTATTGGCTTAAAAAGCTTTTGGGCTGAGATTATGGGTTTTTCTAGATACAGGATTATGTCGTCTGCAATTAAAGATAATTTGACTTTCTCTATTACTATTTGAATATTATTTATTTCTTTCTTTTGCATGATTGCCCTGGCCAGAACTTCCAATACTACGTTGGATAAAAGTGGTGAAAAAGATCATTGTTTTCTTGTCCCACTTTATAAGGAGAATGCTTCCAGCTTTTGATCAATCAGTATGATATTGGCTGTGGGTTTGTTCATATATGCCTCTTATTACTTTGAGGTATATTCCTTCAGTAGCTCGTCTATTGAGAGTTTTTAACATGAACGAATGTAAAATTTTATTGAAGGCCTTTTCTGAATCTATTGAGATAATCATGTGTTTTTTGTCTTCAGTTCTCTTTATGTGATGAATTACATTTATTGATTTGTGTATGTTGAGTCACCCTTGAATGTGGGGATGAAGCCAACTTGATCGTGGTGGATAAGCTTTTTGATGTGCTACTGGATGCGATTTGCTAGTATTTTATTGAGGATTTTTGCACCAATGTTTATCAGACATATTGTCCTGAAGTTTTCTTTTTTGTTATATATCTGCCAGGTTTTGGTATCCGGATGATGCTGGCCTCACAAAATGAGTTAGTGAGAATTCCCTCCTTTTAGGTTTCTTTTTGGAATAGTTTCAGTAGAAATGGTACAAGCTCTTCTTTGTACCTCTGATATGTTTCAGCTGTAAATTTGTCTGGTCCTGGGTTTTTGTGTTTGGTAGGCTATTTATTACTACCTCAGTTTCAGAACTCATTATTGGTCTATTCAAAGGATCAATTTCTTTATGGTTCAGTCTTAGGAGGGTGTATGTGTCCAGGAATTTATTCATTTCTTTTAGATTTTCTACTTTATTTGCATAGAGTTGTTTATAGGATTCTCTGATGATTGTTCATATTTCTGTGGAGTAAGTGGTGATATCCCCCTTATCATTTCTGATTGTGTTTATTTGATTCTTCTCTCTTTTTTTCTTTATTAGTCTAACTAGTATTCCATCTATTTTATTAATGTTTTCAAAAACCTAACTCCTAGATTTATTGATTTTTAAGGTTTTGTTGTTGTTGTTGTTGTTGTTGTTGTTGTTGTGTGTGTGTGTGTCTTTATCTCCTTCTCTTCCATTCTGATCTTGGTTATTGCTTGTTTTCTGCTAGCTTTTGAGTTTCTTTGCTCTTGGTTCTCTAGTTATTTAGTTGTGATGTTAGTTTGTTAATTTGAGATTTTTCTATCTTTTTATGTAGACAATTAGTGCTATAAATTTCCCCCTTAACACTGCTTTAGCTGTATCCTAGCAATTCTGGTACATCATCTCTTTGTTCTCATCAGCATTAAAGACCTTCTTGATTTCTTCTTTAATTTCATTATTTACCCAGGAGTCATTCAGGAACAGGTTGCATGATTTTCATGTAGTTGTGTGGTTTTGAGTGAATTTCTTAATCTTGAGTTCTAATTTGATTTTGCTGTTGTCTGACAGACTGTTTGTTATAAGTTCAGTTCTTTTGCATTTGCTGAGAAGGGTTTTACTTCCATTTATGTGATCAGTTTTACAGTAAATGTCATGTGGTGATGAGAAGAATATATGTTCTGTTATGTTTTTCATAGAGAGCTCTTTAGATATCTATTAGGTCCACTTGATCCAGAGCTGAGTTCAGGTTCTGAATATCTTTGCTAATTTTCTGTCTCAATGATCTGTCTAATACCGTCAGTGGGGTGTTAAAGTCTCCCACTATTATTGTGTGGGAGTCGAAGCCTTTTTGTAGGTCTCTAAGAACTTGCTTTATAAATATGGGAGCTCTGGTATTGGGTACATATATATTTAGGATAGTTAGCCCTTCTTGTTGAATTGAACCCTTTACAATTGTGTAATGCTTCCAGCTTCCACCTTTAAAAAAAATATATATATATTAGTTTAAAGTCTCTTTTGTCAGAAAGTAGGATTGCAATGCTTGCTTTTATTCTGCTTTTCATTTGCTTGGTAAATTGTCCTCCATCCCCTTATATTGAGCCTATGTGTGTCTTTGCAAGTGAGATGGGTCTTACGGAGACAACATAACTATGGTTCTTGGCTCTTTATCCAGCTAGTCATTCTGTGCCTTTCAATTGGGTCATTTAGCCCATTTACATTTAAGGTTAGTATTGTTATTTGTGAATGTAATCCTGTCATCATGATGCTAGCTGGTTATTTTGAATATCTGTTTATGTGGCTGATTCATAGTGTCACTGGTCAATGTACTTCAGTGTGTCTTTGTAGTGACTGATAATGGTTTTTCCTTTCCATATTTGGTGGTTTCTTCAGGAGCTCTTTCAAGGCAGGCATGGTGGGGATGAATTTCCATGGCATTTGCTTGTCTGAAAGGTATCTTATTTCTCCTTTGTTTATGAAGCTCAGTTTGGACAGTTATGAAATTCTGGATTGGAAATTATTTAAGAATATTGAATATTGGCCCTCGATCTCTTCTGGCTTATAGGGTTTCTGTTGAGAGGTCTGCTGTTTGTGTGATGGGTTTCCCTTTGTAGGTGACCTAGCATTTCTCTCTGACTATCCTTAACATTTTTTCTTTCATTTCAGCTTTGGAGAATTTGATGATTATGTGTCTTGGGGTTAATTATATCATGGATTATCTTACTGTGATTCTCTGCATTTCCTGAATTTGAATGTTGGCCTGTCTTTCTAGGTTGGGGAAGTTCTCCTGAATGATATCCTGAAGTATGTTTGCCAACTCGGTTACATTTTCCCAATCTCTCTCAAGTACCCCAATCAGTGTTAGGTTCAGTCTTTTTACATAGGACCATATTTCTCACAGGTTTTGTTCATTCCTTTTCATTCCTTTTTCTCTGTTCTTGTCTGCCTGTCTTATTTCAGAAAGATAGTCTTCAAGTCCTGAGATTCTTTCCTCTGCTTGGTCTATTCTGCTATTGATACTTGTGATTGTATTGTGAAGTTCTCGTGTTGTGTGTTTCAGCTCCAACAGGTTGACTATGTTTCTCTCTATCCTGACTATTCTGGTTATCAGTTCTATTGGTTTATTAGTATTCTTAGCGTCTTTGCCTTGGATTGCAACATGCTTCTATAGCTCAGTGAAGTTGGTTATTACCCACCTTCTGAAGCCTACTCCTGTTAATTCATCCATCTCAGCCTCAGTCTGGCTCTGTGCCCTTGCTGGAGAAGTGTTGAGGTCATTTAGAGGAGAAGAGGCACTCTGGCTTTTTGAGTTTTCAATGTATTTGCACTGATTCTTTCTCATCTTTGTGGCCTTATCTACCTTTGATCTTTGAGGTTGCTGACATTTAAATGTTGATGTTATTGTTGTTTTCTGTTTGTTTTTCTAACAGTCAGCCACTCTTCCACAGGGCTGCTGCAGTTTGCTGAGGATCCACTCCAGACCCTAGTTGCCTCAGTTTTCCCGTACCTGGAGGTATCACTAATGAAGGCTGTGGGCTGTGAGACAGCAAAGATGGCCGCCTGGGAGCTTCCTCTGGGAGCTCCATCCCAAGGGGGTACTGACATGTTGCCAGCCTGAATGCTCTTGTAAGAGGTGTCTGGAGACCCCTGATGGGAGATCTCACCCAGTCAGTAGGAACAGGACCAGGGATCCACTTAAAGAAGCAGTCTGACTGCTTTTTGGTAGAGCAGCTGTACTGAGTTGTGGGAGACCCCTCCTTTTCCAGACCACCTGGACTCTCCAGAGCCAGCTGGCTGGAATGGCTGAGTCAACTGAATGACAGAGATGGCAGCTGCCCCTCCACCTTGGGGGCTCCGTCCCAGGGAAAGATCAGAGTTCTGTAGATATAATCCTGACTGGAGTGCTGAAATTCCTGCAGGGAGGCCCTGCCCAGTGAGGAGTCCCTCTTAAAGTAGCAGTCTGGGTATGATCTGGTATAGCAGCTGTTCTGCGTTGTGGGGGACTCCTTGTCTGAACTGCCTGGACTCCCTGGAGTCAGAAGGCTAGAGCAGCTGAGTCAACCAAACTGCAGCAATGGCGACCACCCCTTTCCCCCAGGAACTCTGTCCTGTCATGGGCAGTTGCTGCTGGCTGACTGGAATTCCAGACTAGTGGGTGTTAATTTGTGAGGTGACGTGGAAGTAGGACCCACAGAATGACACTGCTTGGCTCCCTGGATTCAGCCCCCTTCCTAGGGGAATGTACAGAAGGATCTCTCACCTTGCTGGAATTCCTAGGGCTGGAGTATGTGTGCCTGAGTGGCTGCCTCTGTGTGTGCCAGAGTGGCTGTTCTTCCAAGACTCCACAAAGTTCTGTATATTGCACCCAGGGCCCTGGTGGCATGGGCTCACAAAGGGATCTCTTGATCCATGGATTGCAAAGACCCATGGGAGAAGTGTGTTTTCCTGGTTGTTGTCATGCAATCACTCACTGCTTCTCTTGCCTAGGGGTGGGGGTTCCTTTGACTCCATGTCACTCCCAGGTGGGCTGTCACCCCATCCTGCCTTTCTTCATTCTCCATGGATCCAGTTGTCCACCTAGTCAGTCCCAATGAGAGAACCTGGATATTTCAGTTGAAGGAGATGGATTCACTTGCCATTTTCATTCCACTCAGTGAGAACTACTCACTGGAGCTGCTTCTAATGGGCCATCTTGGCCCCTCCCAAGATTGTCTTCTAAAGTAACAACAATATTACAGAAATCTGTATCAGCCATGACCCAATTATTGTCATTACATGTTTATTCTTCATTTTTTATCACCACCCCCCATAGTTTATAAAGTTTAATGATCAAGAGTTTACAATCAACAGGAAATCTATTTGTATTTGTCTTACACGTACATCATCTCCCAGCTCTATGGAAATACAACCATGTGGAGATAACACAAGTATTCTGTCCTTCAGTTTCTATTTTTGTAAAAAGGGAATAACAGTATAATAGAGTTTATGAGAATATGATGAGGACTAAATAAACAAATATATACAAAGGACTTAGTACCTGAAAAATAAAGATTATCTTTTAATATGATTAAATGTCATTCTATTTTCAATAGGAAACCCGGATTATTTTCAAAATCTAAAAAGTCTATAAGGATCCTGATTTTTCTAACCATCCTTTGCTCAAACTTTTTGCTTTTAATGGGTTTTCAGATTTCTCTTTGCATAACGCTGTCTACTATTTCCATCCTGTTTTCACTCCTATTAATCTCATAAAGGATAACATCACAGTTCATTCATTACACCAGAGTACCCACTAACAAAATTCATTGTGTTAAGAAAAGAAAAATAATCTCAAAGTAAAATTGTGGAGAATCAAAGTGAGGCCATAGCACTGCAGTGTGGCAGGCTAAAACTCAAATAAAAATATTACAGATATTATTTCAAAAATGCATGTGTCGTACCTGTTAAACATATGTATTCCTATCTCTTCATAGGTGTCAACTTACCTCAGTCATATTGCATCACTTATGTTCATCCCAATAGAAATGCTGAAGTAGACTCTTTGAATTAACAGCCTCTCATACTATGTGCTTTGTTTATGCCTTTCCACACTTATTCTAGGCTACTCCATGTGACATCCCTAGGAAACTAGTGACATGAAGCAATTAGAGGTTAAGAGCTTGCATATGGGGGCTTGCTTTTTTGCTGTTATAGTTATTCTAACACCATTCATACAAATAGACTGTGCTAGGCTCTCAGGCTTCCTAGTCTTCCTCACTGAAGCCACCATAAACCACTCAGTCCTAAATGACAAATCAGCTAGCCAAAGACACACTGGCAAGTTCAGGCAAGATCAGTCAAACTTGGGCTAGAGCAGAGAAAAATGCCCATGTGAATTCAATACTAATACCCAATTTGCAGAATGTAAGCTGAAAACATGGTCATTTTAAGTCTCTAAAATTTTAGAGTGCCATAAAGCAAAAGCTAGCTGATAAACTAGCTTATGACACACACATTTTTCATTTTTTATTATGCGTAATACTCCAGTTTGCCCAATGCCCTCCAGCAAAATGTGGGCTCTGGGTTGATCTGTATTTCTGTAAAGCCTTATTATAATTCTCCATTAATCCAAAGCCATCTATTACATTTCTTACTCCTTAACACCACAAGGAATTAACAAGCATTGAAACCATATTTTACCAATTAATCTCATAAGATTGTTAGGCAAGGTTCACCTTGCCAGCAATCACTATAAGTAGAAATACAGTTTAAACATTTTTTTTTCTAGAGAAAACTTCCAGAGTCATATGTTTATTACTTTATTTTAATTTGTTTTCCCATAAAGTCTTCCTATATCCATGTTAACTTCTGATATATCCTATCAATTATGCAATATCTTTTTTAAAAAGTGCTAGATAATATTGCATTACAGTTTCTGAGTCTTCCAAACTTTAGTTGTCACCATTCTCCCGTCTCTAATGCAGAAAGAAATCAATTAAGTTGTCTTCAAAATTCCAAGAAAATGTAAGCTCAAATAATCTGTTTTAACTTGTATTCTAAATAAAGAGGAAAAAAATTAAAGCAGAAATCTGTTTTTGTATGTCATTTTAAAAGGTCTTCATATAATTTTATCAATAAATGCTATGAATAAGAAGCTATTATGAAGTTACAAACACTCTTGGCTTTAGACACCAAAAGGTCATATGTGCATGTATTCAGTCAGCCCAGTTTGAAATTAAGCTCAATTTCTTTCAGACATCACAGCTGGATATAAGGTACTAATAAGGACACCTATTATTTCAAGAAGTGCACTGGCAATTGTAATTTTATTGTTTTGCATTCCATCTGTAGCACAGGCAACTGCCAGAATATTTGGTAGATGAAAGGGCACTATAATAGGAAGTTAGGGCTCATAGCCAGTACAGTGGCATAGGCTGGTCCTTATTTCTGGATTTAGTTTTGTCTTTTGTGCATACTATTTCAAGCTGTGCGACTACCAACTCAATACAAATCTATTGATCTGCAAATATAATTACATATTTGATCATTAAATTAACAAACTAAATTAACTTTTAATGGGTGACATTACTCATTGTACATTAGAAAAATGAAAATCTCGATAAAAATGTGTTTTATTCTACATTGACTTCTTGTTAAATGAGTATTTTGACCAACACAATCCTTTGGTTACCAAGGAATACTGAAACTGCATGCTATGAGTCACTATGTAAACTAAAATTAAAAAAAAAATTATATAATTAACTCCATATGGCTTTTTTCTTGACTCATTTGATAAAGGACAAATTCTTACACTTTTCATAATTAAATATCTCAAAATAAGTAACCTTTAAAGAATTATAAAATTAACCTGAAAATTCAATATAAAAATATTTGGAAATATGTAGTCAAGAACATTCTGATAATAATACTTATTTATTAATAATTTATCTAGGAAGTCACAACTAGAACAGAGTTAATAACATTGTTTCAAGTTCCAGAAAAACAAAGAAATAGGAGTTTATATATTTTAGTAGAAAATGATGCAGATTTTCCACAGAGCTTTAATAATATCCTAGATTTTAAAGAGAATTTCTAAAACATTCTTAAATATTTGATAACAATTTATAATCTTAAATAAGACAGAAACTAGAAATGAGAAGTCTTTTGTTTAATTCCTATTTCTGTTACCAACTTAAATTTTTGTTTATATAATAGTGACAGTGATGATTTCCAGGTATTTTAATTTTCTAATTAAATATAATAGCTGTTAGGTTACCTTTATCATAGACTGTTAATCATCCAAATCACATTTAGACTTTCTATACAGTTTTAGTTAACACATTTTAAACTTTTTCAAAAGGAATTTGTAGAGACAAGTTGATCATATCATGTTCCTTCCATATTTATGATTCTGATAGTACATGATATAAATGCCTTAAACTATTTCTGAACTGAAAGCTAAATAAGCAAAAATGTTTACTGCGTAACATTCTAGTGACTTCAGACTTTCTTAATCACATCCTATAAATAAGAAATACTCTTTAAATACTGAATCAGTACACACATATGTACATGCACACACACCCAGAGCACATACATATAATGTATACTATATAAAAGTAAAAATTTTCCAAAATAATATTTAAACTGATCACATTCAATACATTCTAATATTGTCTCCTCTTTTTTTATTATGGAACATTGTTTAAATGCTGGTAGAGATTCACTAAATATATGCTAGGACTCAGTCATAGATCAAGACAAACAGCTTGATAAATAATGATTATTTTTAACATGAACAAATTTGCATGCTTGACTATCCTCTTACTCCTAATCCTTTTTTCTTTGAACGTTCTTTGTGTCTTCACCTTTTTGTACTTTTTGTGTTCTGTATTACCAACTGACAAATACCTTTCAGGTTTTATATTTTTCAATTCAACAAACTTTAGTTCTGCCTTATTATCTAAGTTCCATTCAGACGCAGTAGCTCCAAATGAGTCATCATAATCAATTAAAAAGTAAAGGATGGACTTCCAGTTTCCAGTCAGGCATATAAGGATCTTGGAATTCGTCACTTTATCCTAACAAGTAAATCACTGAAAAATCAACAAATCTTAGATCTTTCAGAGAAGTGAGGCCACAGAGCAAACCACTGTCCCCCAACTTGGAAAGGCACAAAGCAGGGTTGAGGTACAGAGAATCACAGCTTACCAAAGCAGAAAATTATGAACCTCTATGAGAACCAGTGCAGGGATAAGGAAACCGAATTGTAATTGACAAATTACTGGATGCTCACTGTGGACTGATTCTGAGATTTTAAAAATCCAGGAAGGCCCATAGGGTGGGAGTCGGGGGAGGGCAGCACACTTTTATGATTTTTACTTCCAGAAACTCTACCAGATTCTGTCATACATCCTGTAGGAGGAAGAGAAAAGGAACCTTTTGAAATTTTGAAATTTGCCAGAACATTCCGTTTTTCTTAACAAAGTCTGTCCTCAGGAAAATTTATTTTACTTGAGCCTAAATTATTGTTTTTTATCAAAGCCTTAACAACCTTGAGAAGGGAAGTACCCAACTCCAGCCCCACAGCCATCCTGTCCCACCTATGAGACAAAGGTGCAGAGGACTATGAAGCATTTAGGAAGTAAACAGCCAAGGGTCACAGCTCACTGAAAGACTGAGACCTAATCATAGGATCTCAGAATGTTACCTTCACCCCATGCCTTACCACCATTCCACTACATGCCTAAGTACTGAAGTTCCTTTTACTCAGTACATCATGTCCAGCTTTCAACAAAAAATTACAAGGCATACTAAGAGACAAAAATAACAATTTGAAGAGACAGAGCAAGCAGGAGAACCTAACTCGGATATGGCAGCAATGTTGGAATCATCAGACTGGGAATTTAAAACAACAATGATTAATTTGCTAGGGTCTCTAATGAAGAAAGTGAACAATATGCAAAAACAGGTGGGAATATAAGCAAAGAGATTTTAAAAATCTAGGAAAAATAAAAGAAATGCTAGAGATTAAGAAGAAAGAACAACACAAATTTTTATCCATTACTGTGGACTGAGGAATTATTAAAACGTCGTGTTTTTTTTTTTGTTTTTTTTTTTTTGTTTGTTTTTTTGTTTTGTTTTGTTTTTGTAGAGCAGGTTAAAATAATACTTCAAGGAGAACTCAAAGCTACATTTAAATTCAAAGAACCATAGATATTGAATATATTAAATACATTCATAAAAGGAAAATTTGTATATGCAATGTAGTAACACCATGTTACTAAATGCTGAGAACTATGACTGAAACATGCTTTAAAATGAAGAAAACAATAATAAGAAAAAAATGAAAAGGGCTAGTACAATGTCAAATAGTTTCAAAGTACTCCTAAAGGGTGTCATAATTATTCACCTACACATCTATCCTTTCAAGACTAGAGGCCAATTTTTCAGAATTAGTAGTACATATTATAGTATATCAGTTTTCATAAACAGAACTTACAACTTAAAAAAGATATATGCTTTTGAATATAAAATAGGACAAATTGCAGAAACGTGAGGAAAATATGATTCACTGCAAAACACATCAAAGTGTTTTGTCATATTTGCTTCAGTAAAAGAGTTCATGAAAAAGGATGCAAAGTGAGAAATTAACTCTTGTGTAAACCAATAATGATAAGCTTTCTACCTAATATTAATATAAGGACTTACGGCCTAATCTAATCTTCACCTTCTCAGGGGTGACTAATGTACCTACTCCAATTCTTATTTTACAGAGAGGAAAACAGAGGCGTAGAGACTTGACATCCTGTTCAAGGTCACGGATCTAGTAAATGGATAGAGCTGGGTGGCAACCTAAATTATCTGACTCCAGAGCTTATACTGCTAATCAGCTCTATCTTTTGCTGCCTTCAAACCACTGCACTATTCCTATATCATGGTTGAATTCCCTCTATTTGTTCATCTTTCTCTGAAACTGTAAAATTTAAGAAAGTTTTAGGCCCTCTCAGTACCTAAGTTTTGGATTATCCAGCTATTGCTGGATTACTGTTCTTTCCTAACTGTTCTCCTTGCCATAAGCACATGTGTTATCTGATTCAACCTCTACCAGGTCACAGGAATTATTTAATAACTGATTATGTTATTCTTGCTTAAAATTCTTCAATGATTTCCATTGATCTGCAGAAAAAACAATCCACAATCAGTTTTTCCCAATGAAAATAATTACAATGCTTTGCAAGAGTACATTGCTAAAGATATTGCAACCATATCCTGGCTTCGTAGAAATAATTGATTATATCATAAACTTAAATTAAAGGCTGCTTGGGTAGGGTACATATTAATAGAAGATTCTACACAAGAGAAGCTTCCACATTCATTTGTACTTAATGCTACATTTTTCTTTGTATTCAAAATATTCACATCATGAATGAATGTTGTATAACCTAGTGAGTGAATTAAAACATAATATATTTTAAACTTTAAAAATTCATATTAGTAAGTATTCAGATTGTATGTAATATATCCATATGCACATTTAAATCTTAATATTGTGAGATGAAATATAATTATTAAGCAATGGCATTAAAAATAAAATATTTCAGAGTGTCTTAAAAAGTTATCATGGAAAAACTATAAAAAGGAAAAACTATAAAATGACAATTATTTTTTATTTTATCAGAGAGGGATTGAAATTTAAACATATACAGAAATCTCTCATAAAGAAAACAGGGAAAGACAAGTCTCTCTGTAAAATGGACCATTGGATCTTTAGAGCTTTATATTATTTATTAAAAAGATTAAATGTAAAAACAAACAAACAAAAACAAAATTTAAAACCTGAATGTAAAAGAGGTTGAACTTGAACCTCTGGGATGCTTGACTGACAACCTGAGGTGAGAGAGGGCCATGGGTGAGAAACCTGCAGTCACAGTCCAGTGACTGTTACTTTCATTATGGAAGCAAGGACTTTGAGCCAAAGAAATAAGAGGAAGAAGAAGCAACCTGAAAAGTGTGGAGAGTTATTAGAAAACAGAAACCAGGCCAAGTGTGGTGGCTCATACCTGTAATTCCAGCACATAGATAGGCCAAGGTAGGAGGATTGCTTGAACTCAGGAGTTCAAGACCAGCCTGGGCAACATAAGGAGATCCCTGTCTCTAAGAAAATAAAAAATTAACCAGGCATGAAGGTGTGCACCTGTGGTCCCAGCTACTTAGGACGCTGAGGCCTGAGGCTCACTCAAACCTAAGACATTGAAGTTGCAGCTAGCAGCAGATCACTCCAGCCTTTGTGACAAAACGAGATTCTGACAGAAAGAAGAGACAAAGAAGGAAGGAAGGAAGGAAGGAAGGAAGGAAGGAAGGAAGGAAGGAAGGAAGGAAGGAAGGAAGGAAGGAAGGAAGGAAGGGAAGGAAGGAAGGAAGGAAGGAAGGAAGGAAGGAAGGAAGGAAGGAAGGAAGGAAGGAAGGAAGGGAGAGAGAGAAAGAGAGAGAGAGAGAGAGGAAGGCAGGAAGGCAGGAAGGCAGGAAGGCAGGAAGACAGGAAGAGCCGGGCTCAGTGGCTCATGCCTGTAATCCCAGCACTTTGGGAGGCCAAGGCGGGCGGATCACAAGATCAGGAGATCTAGACCATCCTGGCTAACACGGTGAAACCCAGTCTCTACTAAAAATACTCCTTCAAAAAGAAAGGAAGGAAGGAAGGAAGGAAGGAAGGAAGGAAGGAAGGAAGGAAGGAAGGAAGGAAGGCAGGCAGGCAGGCAGGAAGGAAGAAAAGAAGGAAGGAAGGAAGGAAGGAAGGAAGGAAGGAAGGAAGGAAGGAAGGAGGGAGGGAGGGTGGGAGGGAGGGAGGGAGGGAGGGAAGGAAAGAAGGAAGGAAGGAAAGAAGCAGGGAGGGAGGGAGGGAAAGAAGGAAGGAAGAAGGAAGGAAGGAAGGAAGGAAGGAAGGAAGGAAGGAAGGAAGGAAGGAAGGAAGGAAGGAGGGCGGGCGGGCGGGAGGGCAGGCAGGCAGGCAAATGCTACAAGCATTTGATAGAAAGCAAATCTAAGCTATGTCAGGGAACTGTAACAAGAGGGTGAGAGAAAAGTTTCAAAAACAGACAGTAGAATCATTCATTAATGAATACACCTGAAAGTACAGTCATACACTGTTTTTTGTTGTTGAGACGGAGTCTCTCTCTTGTCGCCCAGGCTGGGCTGCAAAGGCGCGATCTCGGCTCACTGCAACCTCCCCTTCCCGGGTTCAAGCTTCTCCTGCCTCGGGGCTTCCTGAGTAGCGGGGATTACAGGCGCACTCCACCACTCCCAGTTAATTTTTGTACTTTTAGTAGAGATGGGGTTTCACCATGTTGACCAGGCTAGTCTCGAATTCCTGACATCAGGTGATCCGCCTGCCTCGGCCTCCCAAAGTGCTGAGATTACATGCAAGAGCTACCACGCCCGGCCCAGTCATGCATTGTTTAGGGATGAAGATACAGTCTGAGAAATGTGCCTTTAGGAGGTTTCAACCTGTGTAAACACTGGAGAGAGAGGGTACCTATGGAAACCTAGATGGTACAGCCTACTACACACCTAGGCTATATATGTTACAGCATATTGCTCCAAATCTATACAACATGTTACCATACTGAAAACTATACTGAACACAGTTGTAATACAATGGCAAGTATTTTTGTATCTAAACATATGTAAACACAGAGCAGATACAGTAAAAAATACCATATAGAATATTTTAAAAAATGGCACAACTGTATAGGGTGCTTGCATGAATGGGTCTTGCAGAACTGGAAGTTGCTCTAAGTGAGTCAATGAGTGAGTGCTGAGTGAATATGAAGTCCTAGGACATTACTATCTGTTCCTGGAGACTTTATAAATGCTTAGGCTACACTAAATTTATTTAAAAAATCTTTTTCCTTCTTCAAAAACAAATTAACCTGACATAATCTATTTTAATTTATACTTTTATTATTTTTTAACTTTTTGACTTTGAATGTTGAAACATCATTTTGCAGCACATGAACGTAATTAATTATCTTAAAACATATATGCCCTAGCTGAAGGCTATACCTCTATCAAAGGACGTTGGTAAAACTGTGTGTGTGTGTGTGTGTGTGTGTGTGTGTGTGTGTTGTTAGACAGATAAAGCCCAAGAATTGTATGCTTTTAGTAAAAAACTGTATACTCCATCATCTTTCTGAAAAAAAAGCAGAATATTTTAAAAACTTAAGTAGAAAAGCAACACTGAAGTGAAAATTTACCTGTCATCATTTCTAATTGACATACTGATACATCATAGATTAAAATGATAATAAGCTTAAGAGTATATTTAATGGAAAAGAATAAATGTTATGCCATAAAATGATCATCAAGACATTGAGTTTGTTTAAACTCTCCAAAAGCACTGTTTTCTTTAATGTTTTTTAAAAAAAAATGGTCCTGAGTGAGTTAATATAATTTTATTTAATACAATAACACCCACTCTTGTATCATTCTGTAAATGTGAACATCTCATCTTCCACATCCTGATTTACACATCAGCCTAATCCTTCTGTAATAACTGCAGCAAACAATCAGTTGCCTATTCAATATCCATTCCCCCTTTTTCTTATGTATACGTCCAAATTTAGTTGAGTTGGGAAACAATATGCTCTGTATCAGACAATGTGAAGTATTTGGTCTAAGTCAACTGTAATAATCTCATTCCTCTTTGCAATACTAGGAGTAATCAAATGAACAATTTCTGGTCAAGGGGAAAAGGGGCTTAGAAAAAATTTTATCTTTGACATAAACAGAGAAAGCAAAGGTAAGCCATTCCTCTCCCACCCCTTTCCTTGCTATTTGTGAAATAGTTTTGCCAGGATGCCGTGCTTGGGGTGTTACTGGGGGCAGAGTGAAAATGTTGAAGAACCTAGTCCCCTGTTTTCATGACTGTTTCTGAATGAACTCTGTAACATGCTTATCTCACGCTTCACTGTTAAGTGAAGTCATACGTAACTATATTATCTAAGTCACATTTTGGCTACTCTATTACTTAAACCTGAAGACATAATAATTGATATTACCACAATATCCTTTTTCTTAAAAAAAAAAGGTGAATGGAAAAGAGAAAACTTTTTATCCACAAATTACAAATTTTGTATATATATTTTTAGAGAATGCAAATAAACTTATCGTGTTTGCTGAAAACATCATTGATAATACATTTCACTATATTGCTTTATTAATTCACAATTTGTTTCCCAACTCCAAAGAAATAAGGCTTTTTCTGTTATGCTATAAACTTCAGGAGATCAGGAATTGCAGTTGGTGGTGTGGTGCACTGTGCAGGTGATCCTTTACAGACTGAAACACTCATTCCTCCAGCTGTTGGAAAAACTGCAGTCTGGCAGTTCATCCTAAGAATCTCCCTTGGCCAAAAGGGAGCTGCCTTCTTCAAGCAATGCCCCGTTCCTAGAGAGTAGCTTGCATCCATGATTGGAAGCAGAACATCTCTGAAAAACCATCCCAACTTCAGTGTTCCCTGCAGGATCAACTGAAGCCTCTGTTGTGTTTGTATTTAAGTTCAAATTCTTCCTCGTTTCAGTCCTGCTTCTCTCACTCTCTCATGGGTTTTGTTCCCACAAGCACACTGGAATAATCCTATTCTCAGATTCTGATCCCTAAGGACTGTAGCCTACAACAGTTGGTGCCAGGAATTCTAAGAGGAAGATTCAAAAATGGAATTTGGGAGCTGGATTGCCAACCGCTCACCTAACAATGAAGACCACCTCCCTAGTAGGAGGAATGCTGATAGCCATTGGCAGGCAGAAGTGAAATTGCTGAAGCTTTCACTGATGATTAACTGGATTTTTTCATGAATACCAACATAAATGATTGAAATGGCAGGTATAATATCTCAGAGAAATTTATGAGGGTTGGGGTACAAAAGTATGTATAAGAACTATGGAATTGGATGATTAATTTGGAGGGATAGACGCACACACACACTTTAGAGAAGGACAATAAAATAATGAGAGTGATTATTACTAACTTAAAGTAAAACGTGAAGGTGGCATTACCTCCTTAGATGTTTGTTAAGGAGATTATTATCACTTGCAGAACAGCCAGAGTGCAGAAAAACTCAAAGATCTTGTTTGAAATTGCATTATATGGGCAGTGGAGATAATAAATTAAAATTATAGTCCTGACTGGAATTGAATGGGACCCTAAGATGTTGGATAGAGGCATTGATATGGTTTGGCTCTGTGTTCCCACCCAAATCTCATCTTGTAGCTTCCATAATTTTCATATGTTGTGGGAGGCACCTGGTGGGAGATGATTGAATCAAGTGGGTAGGTCTTTCCCATGCTATTCTCCTGATAGCGAATGGGTCTCACGTGAGCTGATGGTTTTAAAAATGGGAGTTTCTCTGCAAAAGATCTCGCTCTTTGCCTGCTGCCATCTACATAAGATGTGACTTGCTCCTCTTTGCCTTCTGCTATGATTGTGAGGCCTCTTCAGCCATGTGGAACTGTAAGTCCAATAACTCTCTTTCTTTTGTAAATTGGCCTGTCTTGGGTATGTCTTTAACAGCAGCATGTTCATATAGTAAATATTGGTACCAGTAGAGTGGGGTATTGCTGAAAAGATACCTGAAAATGTGGAAGTGGCTTTGGAACTGGGTAGCAGGCAGAAGTGGGAATAGTTTGGAAGGCTCAGAAGATAGGAAAATGAAGGTAAGTTTGGAACTCCCTAGAGACTTGTTGAATGGTTTTGACAAAAAATGCTGACAGATAGTCCAGTCTGAGGTGGTCTCAGATGGAAATGAGGAACATATTGGGAACTGGAACAAAGGTGACTCTTGTTATGTTTTAGCAAGGAGACTGGTGGCATTTTGCCCCTGCGCTAGAGATTTGTGGAACTTTGAACTTGAGAGAGATGATTTAGGGTATCTGGTGGAAAAATTTTTAAGCACCAAAGCATTCAAGAGGTGACTTGGGTGCTGTTAAAGGCATTCAGTTTCAAAAAAGAAATGGAGCATAAACGTTTGGAAAATTTGCAGCCTACCAAAGCAACAGAAAAGAAAATCCTATTTTCTGAGGAGAAATTCAAGCCAGCTGCAGAAATTTACATAAGTAACGAGGAGCTAGAATAGAATGTTAATAACCAGGAAAATGGGGAAAATGTCTCCAGGGCATGTCAGAATCCTTTGCAGCAGCCCCTTCCATCACAGGCTCAGATGCCTAGGAGGAAAAAGTGGTTTGATGGTTTGGGCCCAGGGTCTCCCCGCTGTGTGTAGCTTAGAGACTTGGTGCCCTGCATCCCAGCTGCTCCAGCCATGGTTGAAAGGGACCAATGTAGAGTTCAGGCCATGGCTTCAGAGGGTGCAAGTCCCAAGTCTTGGCAGCTTCCAGGTGGTGTTGAGCCTGTGAGTGCACAGAAGTCAAGTTTTGAACTTTGGGAACCTCCTCCTATATTTCAGAAGATGTATGGAAATGCCTGGATTCCCAGGCAGAAGTTCACAGTAGGGGCAGGGTCCTCATGTAGAACCTCTGCCAGGGTAGTGGAAAAGGGAAATGTGGGGTCGGAGCCCCCACACAGAGGCCCTACTGGAGCACCACCTAGTGAAGCTGTGAGAAGAGGGCCATCATCCTCCAGACTCCAGAATGGTAGATCCATGGACAGCTTGCACAGTGCACCTAGAAAAGCTGCACACAGTCAACGCCAACCCGTGAAAGCAGCTGGGAGGGAGGCTGTACCCTACAAAGCCACAAGGGTGGAGCTGCCCAAGACCATGGGGACCTACCTCCTGCATCAGTATGATCTGGGTGTAAGAGATGGAGTCAAAAGAGATAATTTGGGAGCCTTAAGATTTGACTGCCCTGCTGGATTTGGACGTGCGTGGGCCTTAGAACCTCTCTATTTTGGCCAATTTATCCCATTTGGAATGGCTGCATTTACCCAATGCCTGGGCCCCCATTGTATCTAGGAAGTAACTAACTTTCTTTTGATTTTACAAGCTGATAAGGGGAAGGGACTTGCCTTGCCTCAGATAAGACTTTGGACTGTGGACTTTTGAGTTAATGCTGAAATAAGTTGCAAGCTTGGGGGACTGTTGGGAAGGTATGATTAGTTTTGAAATGTGATAATATGAGATTGGGAGGGGTCATGGGCAGAATGATAGAGTTTTGCTCTGTGTCCCCACCCAAATCTCATCTTGTAACTCCCATAATTCCCACGTGTTGGGAGAGGGACCTAGTGAGACATGTTTGAATCATGGGGGTGGGTCTTTTCCATGCTGTCCTTCTGATAGTGAATGGGTCTCCTGAGATCTGATGGTTTTAAAAATGGAGGTTTCTCTGCATAATCTCTGTTTGCCTGCTGCCATCCATGTAAGATGCGACTTGCTCCTCCTTGCCTTCTGCCACGATTGTGAGGCCTCCCCAGCCATGTGGAGTGTAAGCCCAATACTCCTCTTTCTTTTGTAAATTTCCCAGTCTTGGGTATGTCTTTATCAACAGCATGAAAATAAAATAATACAGGCACTGAGATTATCATACTCAAAGCTTTGCAAACTCTAAGTCCCTTTGAACCCTCTGGAATTACAGTACTGACCAAATTCTGTGAGTTAACAGTAGTATTCTTTCTTCCTCAAAGATGGAACGGAAGCCTTTGCCTAAACAGACAACATGTTACACCCCTAGGTATCTACCCAAACGTTTCATCTTGACCCTTAAACCCATACCTAGAATGAAGTGGCAGTATAATTTGTTTGGAAAAATATCATAAGGTCAGAATACCCACAAGCTGACTAATATGCACAAAAGGGCCAGAGGACACTCTTTTTACTACAGAAATCAGAAATGCTCCATGGAGAACACAGAAACTTCATTGAATAGCTCAATAGGGCCTGTCCTCTTAGGCTAGAGCTGAAGGTAGGAGAGGCTGTTTCAGGTTTTCCAGAGGAGGAAACAGACTCTACCCCAAAATAACTTCAGTATATGTACCAGCAAGAGTAAAGACTTTGGAAACTGACACTAAAAAATGCTGAATCGAAGAGAGTGATATATAAAGTTGGATAAATGAGATTTTTTCAAAAAATGTGAGCACTCTCCCATAATGTAGAGTTTGAAAACCTGGCAAAGTCCCAGGAGAAGGTGCTAACACACAGCTGGGATGGCTCTCAGAAGCAGGGATAAATTGATGGCCCACGCTATGGGAAGTAGAAATACCAGAACTGCCATGGCAGACAGTGGAAGAAGATTATAAGTTAGAATGGATATAAAACATAAGGCAGAATACCCACAAGCTGACTAATATAGACAAGTGGGCCAGAGCACACTCTTTTTACTAAGGAAATGAGAAATGTTCCAGAGGGAACACAGAAACTTCAATAGGGCTTGTCCTCCATAGGCTAGAGCTGAAGGTAGGAGAGGTTCTTTCAGAACTGACCTGCCAAAGAGTAAAAGTCAAGAGAGGCAATAATAATCAGGCATACTTAGTGGATGAGTGGCTGGGTAGGAAGGCAGCCAGAGGTAATTTAAAACACACAGAGTTATGGAGATGATTAATAGAACACAACCCTAGGAAGAACCTAGATGGGCAACAAAAGTGTTAATCTAGATAATAAATAGAAATCAAGGTTGAATAACCAGGAGCTTAGAGCAGCTGACCTTTAAAAATGTCAAAGACCACAACTGAACAATGAGAACACTTGGACACAGGGTGGGGAACACCACACACTGAGGGCTGTCATGGGGTGGAGGGAGAGGGGAGGGATAGCATTAGGAGATATACTTAACGTAAATGACGAGTTAAATGGGTGCAGCACACCAACATGGCACATGTATACATATGTAACAAACCTGCACGTTGTGCACATGTACTCTAGAACTTAAAGTATAATAATAATAATAATAATAATAATAATAATAATAAAGTCAAAGACCAGCTGGGCACGGTGACTCACACCTGTAATCCCAGCACGCGGGTGGATCACGAGGTCAGGAGATCGAGACCATCCTGGCTAACATGATGAAACCCCATCTCTACTAAAAATACAAAAAATTAGCTGGGAATGGTGGCAGGCACCTGTAGTCCCAGCTACTCGGGAGGCTGAGGCAGGAGAATGGCGTGAACCCGGGAGGTGGAGCTTGCAGTGAGCTGAGATCGTTCCACTGCACTCCAGTCTGGGCGACAGAGATAGACTCCGTCTCAAAAAAAAAAAAAAAATGTCAAAGACCTCGAGCCAATTTTCAGTCTTAGAATTCATTGACTGAGAGACCAGATTCCTCAGGAACAAGCACCTGCAAGACCACAGTAAATATATAAGGTAATAATTTTATATTCCTAGTGGGATTTATGGGACATTTATTCATATGACTGTGCACTGAAAAACAAAGGGTGAAGAGAATATTCCAATATTAAAACGATTATTGGGCATAAAGTCTGAGTTGAAATTGATTTCCAGTGACCTGAAGTGTCAGGAAAAGGTAGGTTGCTGTTACACCATAGGAGAAAGGAAGGATATGCTTGCCATGTATGTGACCCATCGGAGCATTTATTAGTATTTTAGTATTCCCCTGCCCAAGGTTTTATACAAATTTATCTTTCTATTTCCAGATTGTGATTCCTGAGGACTGTAGCCTACAGCAGTTGGTGCCAGGAATAATTCTAGGAGGCAGATTCAAAAATGGGATTTGGGAGCTGGGTTTGCCAGCCACTCAGCTAACGACAAAGGCCACCTCACTAGCAGGGGGAATGCTGATAGCACCTGGTAGGCAGCAGTAAAATTGCTGAGGCTTTCACTGATGATTAACTGAATTTATTCATATATGCTAATGTAAATGTTTGAACTGGCAGGTATAATATCTCAGGTGTTTGTGAAGTTTGGGGTACAGCATGAAAAGATAGTAGATACATGAGAAGACAGTATATACAGCATGAGAAGGGCATGATAAGTGGAGGTGCAGACCCATCCCACAAAGTAAAGCACCTAGGCCATTGGAGTTTCTAAACGAAGATGAGGAAAATATAGACTTGTTCGTGGAGCAGAGAGGTGGTGAAAGACCAACTGCAATTGGCGACTAAGACCAAATGCGATAGGTGACTTATAGTTTGTCCCACTAAACTTCCTCCTGTGAGTTTTTACAGGTATTGAGGCTAATAAGAATTTCTGAGGATCTG
This sequence comes from Macaca mulatta, assembly GCF_049350105.2. Classification (NCBI taxonomy): domain Eukaryota; kingdom Metazoa; phylum Chordata; class Mammalia; order Primates; family Cercopithecidae; genus Macaca; species Macaca mulatta. Next base: position 72,893,434 of record NC_133410.1, on the reverse strand, counting down.
TTCAAAGCTAAGTCCCATTTATTTCATGAAATAAATGGATCTTAGTCGCACAAAAAGTGAACTCCAGTAGATGCTATGCTATAAAGCTCCTTTCAGATAACACTTAGGATTGAGGCTTTCATTCTCCAAACATTGATATGAATCAAAAGGAATTGCTTCACTGGAGATTGCCATCTTCTCAGGGGCAGTACTCATCCAGTGGTCAATGCAGGGATATAAAATCCAGACCCCCTTACCCGAAATAAAGACATCTCAGATTGAGAGCTTTCTACGTAGCATTACAACTTTCTCATTCCAGTCCTTCTTCCCTCACTCCATAATCGGTGTTGATCCTGAGAGCACTCCTTAACAAACTACAGGCAAGCAAATCTCCATCTCAGAGTCTGCTTCCCAGGAAACCCTACTTATGACAGGGGTTACTTATTTTCACTTTTAAAATTTCTAGAATATTTTTGGACATACTGTCTTGTAGTTTGTCTGAAGGAACCCTAAATACCAAAGCTTAAATGCATTACAGATCCTTTCCATAGTCAAACAATCAAACCATATTTTTAAAAGTTCAGGTAATATTTTCTTTGACACAGAGTATAACCAACATCTCCAACAGCCATCAGTGCACAAACTTGAGTCTAAATTATAGTTAAAATTAAATCTCAAACACCTTTAATTATGCTTAAGGATTGATTCCTTTGTGACAGGAAGTATGACATATACCCAGTGTCAAGGATTTCTACCATCATGTCTTGGTTCTAATAAAATGACAAGATTTTTTAAAAAGGAAGGAATGAGATGTTGCTAGTTACACCGACCAAAGTAAAATCGAAGAGAGGATATACTCACTAACTGCAAGTCAATTTAGCAGAAAAAGGAAATTATGAAACCTGAAATTTACTTCCTTTCCTCTGCTAAGAAGCAGGATCTTGAACCTATCCAAACGGAAGGATAAATGCATAACCTGAAACAGAAGCTAAAGATAATTGAGAAGATAATGAAAGAACACAAGTATACTCTTCAATGAATGCAACTTTCAGCCACAGAAATAATCCCTAACAGACTACTGAGTAAAGTTGTAGTAAGATTATAAAGGCATTGGTAGTAATTTCTGAGTAATCCTGGCTAGCTGGATAGTGATAAAGGAAAGATGGAAAGAATGATATCTTAATTGTGGAAAGGGCAAAAAAAGTGGGAAAAAATTACCATCCAGGAAATCTGTAATTAGATCAAATCTTGGATTATTTAAAGCAGTGTCTGTATTTGGAAAGGGAAATAGTTACAGCTAGATGTCAGGCATGTTAGAATGACATCAATCTCTTTATTGATTCAAATATTAGAAAACCAGATCAGATGGAACCATACATAGAGTACTTTAGAATGTCAGCAACACATTAACAAAGTCTCATAGTCATCATATGTATAAGAAAAAATTAATGAGTAGGATGATGGCAAAGTTTGAAACTCCACAGAAAAAAATACAGACAATACATTCAGGTCAACCGGAAGTGAAGTCCAGAGCACTTTGGCTGCAAAGATCCATAAAACATTTCTTAATATTTTGTCCAATTATATAGTCATCAATACTTTTTTTTTTTTTTTTTTTTTTTTTTTTTGAGACAGAGTTTCAGTCTTGTTGCCCAGGCTGGAATACAAATGTGTGATCTCGGCTCACTGAAACCTCTGCCCTCTGCCTCCCAGGTTCAAGTGATTCTCCTTCCTCAGCCTCTTGAGTAGCTGGGATTACAGGCACATGCCACCACACCCAGCTAATTTTATATTTTTAGTAGAGATGGGATTTCTCCATGTTAATCAGGCTGGTCTCGAACTCCTGACCTCAGGTGATCCACCTGTCTCAGCCTCCCAAAGTGCTGGGATTACAAGCGTGAGCCACTGCGCTCAGCCTGATGGTCATCAATACTTCTGAGGATAATTGAGAAGACAAAAATCAGAAATCCAAAAAATTTCATATGTTATCAGATGACATAAACACAAAATGAAATCATGAATAGTAAGTCATATATTTAAGTAGCAACAGTCCAGGATGAGAAGAACACTAGCTTACTGCTGCTGTTCATGTGAAAGAGACTGAGGTTTCTGTTGATTAGAAATAGGAAGAAACATTGCAAAGGGTTACTGTGTTGATAGCAGAATTATTATACGAGTAGTCAAAAAATGATAATCACAACCATGGGCTTGTGAAAGTGAATCTTAAAGTCCGTCCAGAGTTCAAATTGTTATATATTAAGGGAAAAAATAGTGAGAAAGAGCATCAACATTAAACAGCATTTATTATATTCCAAGCACTATGTTAATTACACCAGAGCAGCCAATATTTATTTTTTCAATTAATTTTTCACAATAAGTCTTTGACGTAGATAAAACTATTCTAGTTTTATAGCCAAGTAAACACAAACTCAAATTGTTTAATAAATTTGGCCAAGCAAAAACAACCGTAAGTGGAGAAAGTGAGCTTTAACCAAATTCTGTCAAACTCCAAAACTCTTCTCACTTAGAGTTCCTAATAGAAACACAACTCTTAGGTCCTTAATGAAGAAGCTGAAGTTCATGGAAAGTGTGGCGGCTATAATCTATAATAATGGACCTTTTAGCACTACTCTTACTCATCATCACTGTGACTAAATCAGAAGAATCATAATTCTCTTGGTCTAAGTTTTGAAGATATTTTCCTTTGTACTACTGTCTTTTCTTCCACAGAGCCTCTCTCTCTCTGTCTTCTTTCTCTTCATGAATATAAATGAATGCTAAAATGTTATTTATAATAAATTTATATTTATTGTGCTGTATTTAGCTCTTTCCAACTCACTGAAATTCTTATCTAGAGGTGAATGATTATTTTCATTTTATCACATGGTTTCTTAAGTAAGATTATTCTGTACATTTTTAATATCACACAAACTGAAACACATTGCATAGATTCCTTCACATTATTTATTGCAAGTGTTTTGTACTAAGTGATGTCTTAAGGGTGCTTTCTGTAACTTTGCTTACACATACAAACAAAAATTATCTCACAATTGGTTTTTGAATTGTTTCTTGAGGCTTATCAAGATCACTATAGTGCAAATCTGTTGGATGTGACAACAGTGGTGAGAATTTTCCAAGGCCAAATGGCTATCAGACTTTTGGTTGATCAAAGACAATTGATAGCCATTTTAATAGCTAACTAGTAATGATAAATAGATAGATTTTTAAATTTTGACTCTATTGGCTTAAAAGAAAATGTAAAATCTGTAACAGAAGACATTCATTTTTGGCATGAGATCTCTGACTCATAAGACTATAGGCTCTAAGAAGCTTACTTTATTTATATTTGACTCCATTCCATGATATACTCTTGCAATCTTTTAAGGTTGTTTATTTTTAGACCTTGGAAAACAAGGGCCACGCCCCTTCAATCTGGGCTTACTACCTAGCTTCAGGATTCCTGACCTACAATGTTCTACCATGTTATTCATTATTTTGTCCTTTGCTTTTATTTAGATATTCCCCCACTGTAGACCTGAGGCATTATAATAGCAGCCCTATTGTCTGGCTGACTCAAAAGCAATAGTTTTCAAAACTTGTATATTTAAATTCTGCTACTCACTATAAATAGCTTTTAAAATGTTTGCTTACTTATTTACATCTTGTCTAGAGAAGCTTCTTTTATTTTGATATGGTAGAGAATCTGATTTGTAGTTAACCCAGGGCATATTAAGCTCATACTAAAATATTCAAACACTACGTTAAGAAATATATCCTGACTGGTCACAGTGGCTCATGCATGTAACCCCAGTGCTTTGGGAGGCCAAGGGAAGAGGATTGCTTGAGTCCAGTAGTTTGACAGCAGCCCAGGCAACATACCAAGACTCCATCTTTACAAAAAATTTAAAAATTAGCTAGGAGTAGTAGTGCTTGCCTGCAGTCCTAGCTACTTAGAAGGCTAAGGCAGGAGGACTGCTTGAACCCAGGAGTTAGAGGTTACAATGAGCTATGATGATGTCATTGCACTCTAGCCTGGGTGGCAGAGTGAGACCTTGTCACTTAAAAGAAAAAACAATGTGTGTCCCATTTCTAGTCTGAGAGTACAGTTTAGTAGGTAAAACAGCAATGCATGATCTTATGATGATATTAATGATACTATAGTTTTCAAAGCTAAGTTACCAAAGAAGTAGTGTCCAAACTCAACTATTAAAATCCTAATCCTTAAGGAATTCACATGTGGGATGAAAAGTTTGTGTTATTTACTGAAGAAAATAATTATTAAATGCCTAAATATAGAAAGATAGTGAAATAACTTTCTAAACTTTAATAATGTTGTATTTTTATTGTTATTGTCTATAATGTTTTATTTATTAATGATTTATATTTATGAATCAAAGTAAGATACTCTAATATTTTAAATATGAATTTAAATATTGTTTCTTCAATTTATGAGAAACAAAGACAGAGAAGCATATGAACCAATATTGTTTTATTTTAAAAGGAAAAGACAAAAATTATGAAAACTTAATGATGTTTGTTAAAAGTAGATTCAGATCATCTTTCAATCTTAAAATATTGCTTGTATTCTAGTATAAATTGCTATACTCAATATGAATAATAATTTTAACTTATTACAACTTATGTAATTCTTACATTGCTTGGTTAACTATAGCCCCATACATGTTAATGTATTTAGAAGTTGCTGTCATTGACACCACATAGGAACTATGTGTGGTATCAGCTATGGTGCTGTAACTGAAATATGTTAACAGCTGTTGCAACAGACCAAAGAAATAAATATGAATTAATATTCTGAGTTGTTTGAAAGTGAAAATTATTACAGTGATATTAATGATGAGTGTACAAATCTAGACCTATATACAACATTCTACATATATATAATTAGATAGACTTTGATGGATAGATTAGATAGATAGATGCTACTAAGTATTGATTAGTGTTAATAAAAAACAAAATTAATTGAAGCACTAACCATGTGCTTCACTGTGCTAGGCCTTTAGTCCTAATAGGAACTCTATAAGGTAGGTAATTTTATAACTCTATATAACAGATTAAAAGATTGAAATTAAGAATTTAGGCAATTTTCCCTAATAGTCAACCAGCAGATAAATGAAGAAGGAGTCTTGACTCCTTCACATTTGGAATGTGAAGGCCAAAGGTGTTGACTCTAGCACTTCAGTTCTTGAATATGCCTTTATTTTATTTTGCACAGATTATTTTTTCTTTAAGAATCTCCATACTTGGAGATTTTTAAAAAGAACATACATATATGTATAAGTGTGTGTGTGTATGTGTGTGTGTGCGTGTGTGCATAAATAATAGCTACAGCAAAAAAACCTCCTCAGAAAGAGTGATTTAAGTTATATTCCAAATGGAGTGATTTAGCATAAGTCTATAAATATAAAAATATAAAATATAAACTTCAACAAAAAAGCTATGTCATGGTTTTCCCTGGTACATTAGTTCAAAGAAAACATATTTATTTTGCTCCTAGTGAGATACCTTGAGAACAAACAAGGATGAATCAGATATCAGGCCTATTATCAAAAATCTTATAATAATAAAGAGGCAATGTCTTATACAAGAGTAAGAGCAAAACGTAATAATGAAATGCCATTAAAAAAAGCATAAATAAAATAAATCTTGGGGGAGTTATAACAGGGGAAATGTCTACTTGGGAGATGATGAGCAGTTTCACTAGAAAAAAATAAGAGGGAAAATGACATTTCAGCTAGCTGTGAGTATGGACACATCAAACTGGAAGAAATAGAAGGACCAAAAAAAGAGAGGCTGTATAAAGGCAGTATGTCTGTTAAGCCAGATACGTTAGTGGAAAAATGGGAGGTAATATTAAGGAAACCTAGAGGCTAGGAGACTGAGTTTTAAACTTTTTTCCATTACTGAGGGGAGACTTCATAAAGATGTATGTGCAGGAAACCAACATGTTCAAAAATGGACTTCAAGGGCATCAGTGTGTAAAAAGGATCAGAGCTGAGAAAATCTAAAGCCTACCTGATAAGGTAGCTACTGCCATATTCCACTTAAATGTCACCTACACTTTGGATTTAAAGGTGGGTACCATATTACATAGAGTTCTACACATCTCTCTGGTAATAAACAAAAGTATTAGTAAATTTTTGTCATCAAGGGCAAAAATCAGCCTATGGGACAAATTCAGGGGCCATGAACAAAATATAAAGTAGCACCTATATTTTTTAAATTAAAACATAGTCATGCTCATTCATTTACATCTTTTCTATGGCTGCTTTTACTCTGTGATGGCATAGTTGAATAGCTGCCACAGATACCATGTGGCTATACCACTGTTTTTTCAAAAGTGGGAAAAGGCATTTTAATAGAAACGGGAAGTATTTTGAAATATTTTTCTCAACAAAATTGTTAGAGAACACACTTTTTACATAAATGAAACATATCTCCATGTGTTTCATATATAAATATCTCATGTGTTTGACTCATTTAATTTGCCTATATAGTCTCATAGGTATATAAGTTGTCAACCACTGTTTATTATTATACTTTTAAGTTCTGGGATACAAGTGCAGAATGTGCAGGTCTGCTACATAGGTATACACATGCCATGGTAGTTTGTTGCACCCATCAATCCGCCATCTACATCAGTTATTTCTCCTAAAGGTATCCCTCCCTTAGCCCTGCAACCCACAACAGGCCCCGGTGTGTGATGGTCCTCTCCCTGTGTCCATGTGTTCTCAATGTTCTACTCCCACTGATGAGTGAGAATATGCGATATTTGGTTTTCTGTTTCTGTGTTAGTTTGCTGAGAATGATGGTTTTCAGCTTCATCCATGTCCCTGCAAAGGACATGAACTCATCCCTTTTTAAGGCTGCATAGTATTGCATGGCGCATGTGTGCCACATTTTCTTTATTCAGTCTATCATTGATGGGCACTTGGGATGGTTCCAAGTCTTTCCTATTGTGAATAGTACTCCAATAAACATATGTGTGCATCCGTCTTCATAGTGGAATGACTTATAATCCTTTGGGTATATACCCAGTAATGGGGTTGCTATGTCAAATGGTGTTTCTGGTTCTAGATCCTTGAGTAATTGCCACACTGTCTTCCACAATGGTTGAACTAATTTACACTCCCACCAAGAGTGTAAAAGCATTCCTATTTCTCCACATCCTCTCCAGTATCTGTTATTTCCTGACTTTTTAATGATGGCCATTCTAACTGACATGAGATGATATCTCATTGTGGTTTTGATTTACATTTCGCTAATAAATCGTAATGATGAGGTTTTTTTCATGTTTGTTGGCCACATAAATGTCTTAAGAAGTTTCTGTTTATATATTTGCCCACTTTTTGATGGGGTTGTTTGGTTTTGTCTTGTCAATTTGTTTAAGTTCTTTATATATTCCAGATATTAGCCCTTTGTCAGATGGATAGATTGCAAAAATTTTATCCCATTCTGCATGTTGCTTGTTCACTCTGATGATAGTTTCTTTTGCTGTGCTGAAGCACTTTTGTTTAATTAGATCCCACTTGTCAATTTTGACTTTGGTTGCCATTACTTTTGGTGTTGCAGCCATTAAGTCTTTGCCCATACCTATGTCCTGAATGGTATTGCCCAGGTTTTCTTCTCAGATTTTGATGGTTTTAGGTCTTACATTTAAGTCTTTAATCCACCTTGAGTTAATTTTTGTGTAAGGTGTAAGGAAGTGGTCCAGTTTCAGTTTTCTGCATATGGCTAGCCAGTTTTTGCCACACCGTTTATTAAACAGGAAATCCTTTCCCCATTGCTTGTTTTTTTCAGGTTTGTCAAAGATCAGATGGTTGCAGATGTGTGGTATTATTATTATTTTTATTATTATTATACTTTAAGTTCTAGGGTACATGTGCACAATGTGCAGGTTTGTTACATATGTATACATGTGCCATGTTGGTGTGCTGCACTCATTAACTCATCATTTACATTAGGTATATCTCCTAATGCTATCCCTCCCACCTCCCCCTTCCCCACAATAGGCTCTGGTGTGTGATATTCCCCTTCCTGGATCCAAGTGATCCCATGGTTCTATTCCTACCTATCAGTGAGAACATGCAGTGTTTGGTTTTCTGTTCTTGCAATAGTTTGCTGAGGAGATGGTTTCCAGTTGTATCCATGTCTCTACAAAGGACACAAACTCATCCATTTTTATGGCTGCATAATATTCTGTGGTGTATATGTGCCACCTGTTCTTAATCCAGTCTGTCATTGATGGACATGTGGGTTGATTCCAAGTCTTTGCTATTGTGAATAGTGCCACAATAAACATACGTGTACATGTGTCTTTATAGCAGCATGATTTATAATCCTTTGGGTATATCCCCAATAAAGGGATGGCTGGGTCAAATGGTATTTCCAGTTCTAGATCCTTGAGGAATCTCCACACTGTCTTCCACAATGGTTGAACTAGTTTACAGTCCCACCAACAGTGTAAAAGTATTCCTAGTTCTCCACATCCTCTCTAGCACCTGTTGTTTCCTGACTTTTTAATGATCGCCATTCTAGCTGGTGTGAGATGGTATCTCATTGTGGTTTTGATTTGCATTTCTCTGATGGCCAGTGATGATGAGCATTTTTTCATGTGTCTGTTGGCTGTATGAATGTCTTCTTTTGAGAAGTGTCTGTTCATATCCTTTGCCCACTTTTTGATGGGGTTGTTTGCTTTTTTCTTGTAAATTTGTTTGAGTACTTTGTAGGTTCTGGATATTAGCCCTTTGTCAGATGAGTAGATTGCAAAAATTTTCTCCCATTCTGTAGGTTGCCTGTTCACTCTGATGGTAGTTTCTTTCGCTTGCAGAAGCTCTTTCGTTTAATTAGATCCCATTTGTCAATTTTGGCTTTTGTTGCCATTGCTTTTGGTGTTTTAGACATGAAGTTCTTGCCCATGCCTATGTCCTGAATGGTATTACCTAGGTTTTCTTCTAGGGTTTTTATGGATTTAGGTCTAATATTTAAGTCTCTAATCCATCTTGAATTAATTTTCGTATAAGGAGTAAGGAAAGGATCCAGTTTCAGCTTTCTACTTATGGCTAGCCAATTTTCCCAGCACCATTTATTAAATAGGGAATCCTTTCCCCATTTCCTGTTTTTGTCAGGTTTGTCAAAGATCTGATGGCTGTAGATGTCTGGTATTATTTCTGAGGGCTGTGTTCTGTTCCATTGGTTTATATCTCTGTTTTGGTACCAGTACCATGCTGTTTTGGTTACTGTAGCCTTGTAGTATAGTTTGAAGTCAGGTAGCGTGATGCCTCCAGCTTTGTTCTTTTCGGTTAGGATTGTCTTGGCAATGCAGGGTCTTTTTTGGTTCCATATGAACTTTAGAGCAGTTTTTTCCAAATCTGTGAAGAAAGTCATTGGTAGCTTAATGGGGATGGCATTGAATCTATAAATTACCTTGAGCAGTATGGCCATTTTCACAATATTGATTCTTCCTATCCATGAGCATGGTATATTCTTCCATTTGTTTGTGTCCTCTTTTATTTCACTGAGCAGTGGTTTGTAGTTCTCCTTGAAGAGGTCCTTTACATCCCTTGAAAATTGGATTCCTAGATATTTTATTCTCTTTCAAGCTATTGTGAATGGGAGTTCATTCATGATTTGGCTCTTGAAAGTGGGATTACTAGGTATTTTATTCTCTTTGAAGCTATTGTGAATGGGAGTTCATTCATGATTTGGCTCTCTGTCTGTTACTGGTGTATAAGAATGCTTGTGATTTTTGCACATTGATTTTGTATCCTGAGACTTTGCTGATGTTGCTTATCAGCTTAAGGAGATTTTGGGCTGAGATGATGGGGTTTTCTAAATATACAATCATGTCATCTGCAAACAGAGACAATTACTTCTTTTCCTAACTGAATGTCTTTTATTTCTTTCTCTTGCCTGGTTGCCCTAGCCAGAACTTCCAACACTATGTTGAAGAGGAGTGGTGAGAGGTGGCATCCCTGTCTTGCTTGTCTTGCTCCAGTTTTCAAAGGGAATACTTCCAGTTTTTGCCCATTCATATGATATTGGCTGTGGGTTTGTCATAAATAGCGCTTATTATTTTGAGATATGTTCCATCAATACCGAATTTATTGAGCGTTTTTAGCATGAAGGGCTGTTGAATTTTGTCAAAGGCCTTTTCTGCATCTATTGAGATAATCATGTGGTTCTTGTCTTGTTCTGTTTATATGCTGGATTATGTTTATTGATTTGCGTATGTTGAACCAGCCTTGCATCCCAAGGATGAAGCCCACTTGATCATGGTAGATAAACTTTTTGATGTGCTGCTGGATTTGGTTTGCCAATATTTTATTGAGGATTTTTGCATCAATGTTCATCAGGGATATTGGTATAAAATTCTCTCTTTTTTTTTTTTTTTTTTGCTGTGTCTCTGCCAGGCTTTGGTATCAGAATGATGTTGGCCTCATAAAATGAGTTAGGGAGGATGCCCTCTTTTTCTATTGATTGGAATTGTTTCAGAAGGAATGCTACCAGCTCCTCCTTGAACCTCTGGTAGAATTCGGCTGTAAATCTGTCTGGTCCTGGACTTTTTTTGGTTGGTAGGCTATTTATTATTGCCTCAATTTCAGAGCCTGCTATTGGTCTATTCATAGATTCAACTTCTTCCTGATTTAGTCTTGGGAGAGTGTAAGTGCCCAGGAAATTATCCTTTTCTTCTAGGTATTCTAGTTCATTTGCATAGAGGTTTTTATACTATTCTCTGATGATAGTTTGTATTTCTGTGGGGTCGGTCGTGATATCCCCGTTATCATTTTTTATTGTGTCTATTTGATTCTTCTCTCTTTTCTTCTTTATTAGTCTTGCTAGCAGTCTATCAATTTTATTGATCTTTTCAAAAAACCAACTCCTGGATTCATTGATTTTTTGGAGGATTTTTTGTGTCTCTATCTCCTTCAGTTCTGTTCGGGTCTTAGTTATTTATTGCCTTCTGCTAGCTTTTGAATGTGTTTGCTCTTGCTTCTCTAGTTCTTTTAATTGTGATGTTAGGGTGTCAATTGTAGATCTTTCCAGCTTTCCCTTGTGGGCATTTAGTGCTATAAATTTTCCTCTACACACTGCTTTAAACGTGTCCCAGAGATTCTGGTGTGTTGTATCGTTGTTCTCATTGGTTTCAAAGAACATCTTTATGTCTGCCTCATTTCGTTACATACTCAGTAGTCGTTCAGGAGCACGTTATTCAGTTTCCATGTAGTTGAGCGGTTTTGATTGATTTTCTTAGTCCTGAGTTCTAGTTTGATTGCACTGTGTTCTGAGAGACAGTTTGTTATAATTTCTGTTCTTGTACATTTGCTGAGGAGTGCTTCACTTCCAATTATGTGGTCAATTTTGGAACAAGTGCGATGTGGTGCTGAGAAGAATGTATATTCTGTTGATTTGGGGTGGAGAGTTTTGTAGATGTCTATTAGGTCCGCTTGGTGCAGAGTTGAGTTCAATTCCTGGATATCCTGTGAACTTTCTGTCTTGTTGATCTGTCTAATGTTGACAGTGGGGTGCTAAAGTCTCCCGTTATTATTGTATGGGAGTCTAAGTCTCTTTGTAAGTCTCTAAGGACTGCTTTATAAATCTGAGTGCTCCTGTATTAGGTGCATATATATTTAGGATAGTTAACTCTTCCTGATGAATTGATCCCTTTACCATTATGTAATGGCCTTCTTTGTCTCTTTTGATCTTTGATGGTTTAAAGTCTGTTTTATAAGAGACTAGGATTGCAACCCCTGATTTTTTTTGTTCTCCATTTGCTTGGTGGATCTTCCTCCATCCCTTTATTTTGAGCCTATGTGTGTCTCTGCATGTGAGATGGGTATCCTGAATACCGCAAACTCATGGGTCTTTATCCAACTTGCCAGTCTGTGTCTTTTAATTGGACCATTTAGTTCATTTACATTTAAGGTTAATATTCTTATGTGTGAACTTGATCCTGTCATTATGATATTAGCTGGTTATTTTGCTCATTAGTTGATGCGGTTTCTTCCTAGCATCAATGGACTTTACATTTTGGCACATTTTTGCAATGGCTGGTAATGGTTTTTCCTTTCCATGTTTAGTGCTTCCTTCAGGATCTCTTGTAGGGCAGGCCTGGTGGTGACAAAATCTCTAAGCATTTGCCTGTCTGTAAAGGATTTTATTTCTCCTTCACTTATGAAACTTAGTTTGGCTGGATATGAAATTCTAGGTTGAAAATTCTTTTCTTGAAGAATGTTGAATATTGGCCCCCACTCTCTTCTGGCTTGTAGAGTTTCTGCTGAGAGATCTGCTATTAGTCTGATGGACTTCCCTTTGTGGGTAACCCAACCTTTCTCTCTGGCTGCCCTTAACATGTTTCCTTCATTTCAACTTTGGCGAATCTGACAGTTATGTGTCTTGGAGTTGCTCTTCTCGAGGAGTATCTTTGTGGCGTTCTCTGTATTTCCTGAATTTGAATGTTGGCCTCCCTTACTAGGTTGGGGAAGTTCGCCTTGATGATATTCTGCAGAGTGTTTTCCAACTTGGTTCCATTTTCCCCGTCACTTTCAGGCACACCAATCAGACGTAGATTTGGTCTTTTCACATAATCCCATATTTCTTGGAGGCTTTGCTCATTTCTTTTTACTCTTTTTTCTCTAAACTTCTCTTGTCACTTCATTTCATTTATTTGATCTTCAATCACTGATACTCTTTCTTCCAGTTGATCGAGTCAGTTACTGAAGCTTGTGCATTTGTCACGTAATTCTCGTGTCATGGTTTTCATCTCTATCATTCTTTTATCTGCATTCTTTATCTGCATATCAGTTTTCTCTGCATTCATTATTCTAGTTATCTATTCATCCATTCTTTTTTCAACGTTTTAATTTCTTTGCACTGGGTACATACTTCCTCCTTTAGCTCTGAGATGTTTGATCAACTGAAGCCTTCTTCTCTCAAATTGTCAAAGTCATTCTCCATCCAGCTTTGTTCCATTGCTGATGATGAGTTGCGTTCCTTTGGAGGGGGAGATGCGCTCTGATTTTTTGAATTTCCAGCTTTTCTGCACTGCTTTTTCCCCATCTTTGTGATTTTATCTGTCTTTGGTCTTTGATGATGGTGATGTACTGATGGGGTTTTGGTGTGGGTGTCCTTTCTGTTTGTTAGTTTTCCTTCTAACAGTCAAGACCCTCAGCTGAGGGTCTGTTGGGGTTTGTTTGAGGTCCACTCCAGACTGTGTTTGCCTGGGTATCAGCAGTGAAGGCTGCAGAAGATAAAATATTGCTGAACAGCGAGTGTTGCTGTCTGATTCTTGCTCTGGGAGCTTCATCTCATAGGTGTACCCAGCCGTATGAGTTGTGAGGTATTGGTCTGCACCTAGTCGGGGATGTCTCCCAGTTAGGCTACTCAGGGGTCAGGGATCCACTTGAGCAGGTAGTCTGTCTGTTCTGAGATCACAACCTCCATGCTGGGAGAACCACTGATCTCTTCAAAGCTGTTAGACAGGGACATTTACATCTGTAGAGGTTTCTGCTGCTTTTTGTTTAGCTATGCCCTGTCCCCAGAGGTGGAGTCTACCGAGGCAGGCAGGGGTCCTTGAACTGTGGTAGGCTCCACCTAATTCGTGCTTCCTGGTTGCTTTGTTTACCTACTTAAGCCTCAGCAATGGTAGGCTCCCCTCCCGCAACCTCGCTCCTGCCTTGCAGTTAGATCTGAGACTGCTGTGCTAGCAATGAGAGAGGCTCTGTGGGTGTGGGACCCTCTGGACCAGGTGTGGGATATAATCTCCTGGTGTGCCATTTGCTAAGATCCTTGGTAAAGTGCAGTAGTGAAGTGGGAGTTACCCAATTTTCCAGGTATTGTGTCTCAGTTTCCCTTGGCTAGAAAAAGTAATTCCCTTCACCCTTGTGCTTCTAAGGTGAGGTGATGCCTCATCCTGCTTCAGCTCTTGCTGGTTGGGCTCCACCCACTGACTAACACCGACTGACACATCCCAGTGAGATGAACCCAGTACCTCAGTTGAAAATGCAGAAATCATCTGTCTTCTGTGTCACTCAGGCTGGGAGCTGGAGGCTGGAGCTGTTCCTATTCAGCCATCTTGGGTGCCACTCGATGTGTGGTGTTATTTCTGAGGCTGCTGTTCTGTTGCATTTTTCTCATATCTGTTTTGGTACTAGTACCATGCTGTTTTGGTTACTGTAGCCTTATAGTATAGTTTGAAGTCAGGTAGCGTGCTGTGGCCAGCTTTGTTCTTTTGCTTGGAATTGTCTTGGCAATACAGGCTCTTTTTTGGTTCCATATGAAATTTAAAGTAGTTTTTTCTAATTTTGTGAAGAAAGTCAATGCTACACGGGGATAGCATTGAATGTGTAAATTACTTTGGGCAGTATGACCATTTTCATGATGTTGATTCTTCCTATCCATGAGCATAGAATGTTTTTCCATTTGTTTGTGTCCTCTTTTATTTTCTTATTTCCTTAGTTCTCAGTTCTGTGGGATCAGTGGTGATCTCCTCTTTATCAATTTTCATTGTGTCTATTTGATTCTTCTCTCTTTTCTTCTTTATTAGTCTGGCTAGAAGTCTATCTATTTCTTATTTCCTTAGTTCTCATTCCAGAGGTGCTTAACATCCTTTGTAAGTTGTATTTCTAGGTATGTTATTCTCTTTGTAGCAATTGTAAATGGGAATTCACTCATGATTTGGCTGTCTGTTTTTCTATTATTTGTATACAGGACTGCTTGTGATTTTTGTCCATTGATTTTGTATCCTTATATTTTGCTAAAGTTGCTTATCAGCCCAAGGAGATTTGGGACTGAGAGAATGAAATTTTCTAATTATACAATCATGTCATCTGCAAACAGAGACAATTAGACTTCCTTTCTTCCTATTTGAATGTCATTTATTTCTTTCTCTTGCCTGATTGCCCTAGCCAGAACTTCCAATACTTTGTTGAATAGGAGTGGTGAGAGAGGGCATCCTTGTCTTGTGCTGGTTTTCAAAAGGAATTCTTCCAGGTTTTGCCCATTCAGTATGATATTGGCTGTGGATTTGTCATAAATAGCTTATTATTTTGAGATATGTCCCATCAATATCTAGTTTATTGAGAGTTTTTAGCGTGAAGGGGAGTTGAATTTTATAAAAGTTATTTTCTGCATCTATTGAGAAAATCATGTGGTTTTTGTCATTGGTTGCATTTATGCATTCAATTACGTTTATTGATTTGCATATATTTAACCAGACTTGCATCTCAGGGATGAAACTGACTTGATTGTGTGGGATAAGCTTTTTGATGTGCTGCTGGATTCAGTTTGACTGTATTTTATTGAGGATTTTTGCATCGATATTCATCAGGGATATTGGCCTGAAATTTTCTTTCTTTCTTTTTTTTTTTTTTTTTTTTTTTTTGTTGTGTCTCTGCCAGGTTTTGGTATCAGGATGATGCTGGCCTAATAAAATGAATTAGTGAGGAGATCCTCTTTTTCTATTGTCTGTAATAGTTTCAGAAGGAATGGTATGAGATCCTCTTTGTACCTCTGGTAGAATTTGGCTGTAAATCCATCTGTTCCTGGGCTTGTTTTTTTTTTTTTTTTTTTTTTTTTTTTTTTTTTTTGGTTGATAGGCTATTAACTACTGCCTCAATTTCAGAACTTGTTATTGTTCTATTCAGGGAGTCAACTTATTCCTGGTTTAGTCCTGGGAGGGTGCATGTGTCCAGGAATTTATTCATTTCTTCTAGATTTTCTAGTTTATCTGCATAGAGGTGTTTATAGTATCTTCTGATGGTAGTTTGTATTTCTGGGGAGTCAGTGTTGATCTCCTTTTTATCATTTTTTATTGTATCTACTTCATTCTTCTCTCTTTTCTTCTTTATTAGTCTGACTAGCAGTCTATTTTTTTTTTTTTTTTTTTGATCTTTTCAAAAATCAAGCTCCTGGATTCATTTATTTTTTGAAGTATTTTTCATATCTCTATCTCCTTCAGTTCTGCTCTGATCTTAGTTATTTCTTGTCTTCTCTTAGCTTTTGAGTTTACTCTTGCTTCTCTAGTTCTTTTAATTATGATGTTAGGTATTGATTTTAGATCTTTGACTTTTAATTTTGGTTCAGGGTACATGTGCAGGTTTGCTACATGGGTAAATTATGTATCACTGAGGTTTGGTATACAAATGATGCCATCATGTATGTAGTAAACGTGGTACCTCATAGGTAGTTTTTCAATCCATTCTCCCCTCACACCTTCCCACATCAAGTAGTCCCCGGTGACTATTGTTACCATCTTTATATCCATGTGTACTCAATATTTAGTACCCTACTTATAAGTAAGGATGTCAGAATTTGGTTTTCTTTTTCTATGTTAATTTGTTTAGGATAATAGCCTCCAGTTGCATCTATGCTACTGCAGAGAACATAATCTCATTATTGTTATGGTTGTGTAGTATTCCATGTTGTATAGGTACCATATTTTCTTTATCCACTGCACAATTGATGGGCATCTTGGTTGACATTATGTCTTTGTTTTTGTGAGCAGTGCTGCAAGTGACACATGAATATATGTATTTTTGGTAGAATGATTTCTTTTCCTTTGAAAGTTTGGCTTTGTTGAAATTGCTTGTGGGGACTAAATTATAAATTATTTGGCAAGGGTAATGTCAAGAATGGTATTTCCTTTTTTTTTCTGTGGGTTTTATTGTCTTATATTAAGCTTTTAATCATCTTTGGTTGATTTTGTACATGGTTAAAGGAAGAGGTTCAATTTCAATTTTCTACATAGTGCTAGCCAGTTTTCCCAGCACCATTTATTGAATAGGGATTCCTTTCCCTGTTGCTTGTTACTGTGGATTTTGTCAAACATCAGATGGTCGTAGGTGTGTGACTTTATTTCTGTGTTCTCTAACCAGTTTCATTGGTTCATGTATCTGTTTTTGTCCCAGCACTAGTTTGTTTTGGTTATTGTAGCCTTGCAGTATAGTTTGAAGTCTATTAGTATGATGCCTCCAACTTTGTTCTTTTACCTTAGGATGGCTTCAGATATCCAGGCTGTTTTTTGATTCTGCGCCAATGTTATAATAGATTTTTATAATTAGGTGAAAAAAGACATTCTTAGTTTGATAGGATAACATTAAATCTGCAGATTGCTTTGAGCAAAATTACCATTTTAACAATATTGATTCTTTCTATCCATGAGCTTGAAGTCTTTTATCATTTGTTTTTCATGTATCTGATTTCTCCCAGTAGTGTTTTTTTGTAATTCATATTGTTGAGATTTTGTTACATTGCTTAGCTGTGTTCCTAGGTATTTTATTCTTTTTCTGGCTATTTTAAACGAGATTGTGTTCTCTATTTGGCTCTCAGCTTTAATGTTACTGGTGTATAGATATTTTACTAATTTTTGTACTTTGATTTTTGTATCCTGAAATTTCACTGAATTAGTTTATCAGTCCTAGGAGCTGGTTGGTAGACTCTCTGGGTTTTCCTAGTAATAATAGTTTGACCTCCTCCCTTCTTATTTGATTGCTTTTATTTCTTTCTCTTGCCTGATTGCTCTGGATTGGGCTTCCAGTAGTATGTTGAATAGGTATGGTGACAGTGGGCATTCTTGTCTTGTCTCAGTTCTCACGGGGAATGCTTCCAGGTTTTACCCATTCAGTGTGATGTTGGATGTGGGTTTGTGATAGATGTGTTTTATTATTTTGAGATATTTTCCTTTGATGCCTAGTTTGTTGAGGGTTTTTAACATGAGGGGCTGTTGAATTTTATTAAAAGTGTTTTCTGCATCTGCTGAGATAAGCATGTGATTATTGTTTTTAATTTGGTTTGTGAGGTGAATTACATTTACTGATTTTTGTATGTTGAACCAACTTCGAATCCCAGGAATAAAGCCCACTTGATTGGAGTGATTTAACTTATTGATGTGCTGCTGCATTTGTTGTTGTTGTTGTTGTTGTTAATTTCTTGAGAATTTTTGCATGTATGTTCATTAGGGATGTTGGTCTGAAGTTTTCTTATTTCAATGTGTTTCTGCCAGGTTTTGATACAGACATGATGATGGTTTTATATAGTAAATTGGGGAAAAGTCCCTCCTCCTTTACTTTTTGAAATAACTTCAGCAGGATTGCTACCAGTTCTTCCTTGTATGTCTGATAAAATTTGGCTGTAAATATGTCTTGTTCAGGGTGGGTTTTTTTTTTTTTTGGTTGGTTTCTTTTTTAAAAAAATATTGAATTTATTTTTGAACTAATTATTGGTCTAACTAGTATTTCTATATTTTTCTGGTTGAATCTTGGGAGATTATGCTTCCAGGAATTTATCCATTTCTCTTGGGTTTCTAGTTTGTGTGCAGAGATGGGTTCATAATAGTCTCTGAGGGTTTTTGTATTTCTGTGGGGTTGGTGGTAATGTCACCTTTGTGATTCCTGATTGTGCTTGTTTTGATCTTTTTATCTTCACTAGCCCTGCTCTCAGTTTATCAATCTTGCTTATTCTTTAAAAAAAGTTTTTGTTGATTTTTTGTGTGAATTTTTACATCTTAATTTCATTCTGTTCAGCTCTCATTTTGGTTATTTCCTTTATTCTGTTAGCTTTGGAGTTGTTGGCTTTTTTTCTAGGTCCTCTAGGTGTGATGTTAGGTTGCTAATTTGAGATCTTTCTAACTTCTTGATGTAAGCATTTAATGCTACAAACTTTCCTTTTAACACTACTTTAGCTATGTCCCACAGATTCTGGTATATGTCTCTGTTTTCAGTAGTCTCAAATAATTTTTTGATTTCTGCTTTAATTTCATTCATTACTCAAAAGTCACTCAGGAGCAGTTTGATTTATTTCCATGTGATTTTATAGTTTTGAGAGACCTTCTTTGTATTGGTTACTATATTTTATTGTGCTGTGGTCCAAGAGTGTGGCTAATATGATTGTTATTTTGTTAAGACTTACTTTCTGGCTGAGCATGTGGTCAATCTTAGAATATATGTTGTGTGAAGATGAGTATATTGCATATTCTGTTGTTGTTAGGTGGAGTATTATGCAGAAGTTTGCTAGGTCCATTTGATCAAATGTTGAGTTTAACTCCTGAATACCTTTATTGGTATTCTGCCTTGATGATCTGTCTGATACTGTCAGTGGGTTGAAGTCACCATTATTTTGTCATTATCAAAGTCTTTTTGGAGGTGTCTAAAAATTTATTTTATGAATCTGGGTTTCTGATGTTGGCTGAGTATCTATTTAGAATTATGTCTTCTTGTGGAATTGAACCCTGTATCAAAATGTAATGCCTTTCTTTGACCCTTTAAATCATTGTTGGTGTAAAGTCTGTTTTGTCTGATATAAGAATTTTAACCCCTACTCATTTCTTTTATTGTTCTCTGTTTGCCTGCTACATCTTTCTGTATCTCTTTACTTTGAGCCTATGTGTGTCATTGCATGTGAAATAGGTCTCTTGAAGACAGCAGACAGGTGAGTGTTGTCTCTGTATCCAACGTGCCACTCTATGCCTTTTAAGTGGGTCATTAACCCCTTTATATTCATGGTGAATATTGATATGTAAAGATTTGACCCTGTCATCTTGTTTTTAGCTAGTTGTTATGTAAACTTGATTGTCTAGTTGTTTTATATTGTCAGTGGGCTATATACTTAAGTATGATTTTTGTGGTGGCATGTATCAGTCTTTTGTTTTCATATTTAGCACTCCTATGTGGACCTCTTCTAAGGTAGATCTAGTGGTAATGAATTCCCTTAGTGTTTGCTTGTCTGAAAAGGATTTTATTTCTCCTTCACTTAAGGAGCTTAGTTTGGTGGGATATGATATTCTTGGTTGAAATTTATATTTGTTTTTTTTTAAGGATGCAGAAAATAGGTTCCTTGTCTCTTCTGGCTTGTAAGGTTTCTAGTGAAAGCACAATTGTTAGTTTAACAGAATTTCATTTACAAGTAACTGGCCTCTTCTCTCTAGTTACCATTAATATCTTTTCTTTACCCTTGACCTTGGAAAATATGATAACTATGTATCTTGAGCTGCTTGTGTTGTATATTGTCTCACAGGAGTTCTTCGAATTTATTGAATTTGCATACTGACCTCTCTCATGAGATTGAGAAAAACTTTGTAGACTATATCCTCAAATATAATTTCCATGTTACTTACTCTCTCTTCTTCTCTTTTAGGAATGCCAATAAGTTGTAGATTTGGTCAATTTACATAATTTCATATTTCTTGGAGGTTTTGTTAATTTATTAAAACTTATTTTCTTTATTTTTGTCTGTCTGTGTTGATTCCAATGAGTGGTCTTCAAACTCTTTGATCATTTCCTCAGCTTGGTCTATTCTGTTATTAATGTTTCCAATTGTATTATGAAATCCCTGTAGTGAAATTTTTAATTCTAGAAGTTCAGTTTGGTTCTTTCTTAAAATGGCTATGTCATATTTTAACTCTTGGATTGTTATATTGTTTTCCTTGAACTGGATTTCAACTTTCTCCTATATTTTCATGAGTTTTCTTGCCATCCAGATTCTGAATTCCGTCTGTCATTTCTGCTGTTTCAATCTGGTTAAGAAGCATTGCTGGGAGCTAGTTTGATCATTTGGAGATAAGAAGAAAATCTGGCTTTTAGAGTTGTCAGAATTCCTGCACTAGTTCTTTCCCATCTGTGTATACTGATGTTTCTTTAACCTTTAAAGTGGTTATACTTTGGATGAGGATTTTTGCTTTTATATTCTTTAATAACCTTAAGGGTTTGATTGTGGTATAAGCTGGGTTTAGTCAATTGGCATCATTTCCAGATGCTTTCAGAAGGCCAAAGCTCAGCTCAGCAACCCTGGGCTGCATGCTCTAACCACTGGGGACAGTACTGCAGGAAAGACAGCTCTACTCTCTCCAGGTCCAGCAGTTAACAAAGATTAATGCCGCCGGGCGCGGGGGCTCAAGCCTGTAATCCCAGCACTTTGGGAGGCCCAGACGGGCGGATCACGAGGTCAGGAGATCGAGACCATCCTGGCTAACCCCGTGAAACCCCGTCTCTACTAAAAAATACAAAAAACTAGCCGGGCGAGGTGGCGGGCGCCTGCAGTCCCAGCTACTCGGGAGGCTGAGGCAGGAGAATGGCGTAAACCCGGGAGGCGGAGCTTGCAGTGAGCTGAGATCCGGCCACTGCACTCCAGCCTGGGCGACAGAGCGAGACTCTGTCTCAAAAAAAAAAAAAAAAAAAAAAAAAAAAAAAAAAAAAAAAAAAAAGATTAATGCCATCTAAAGTCAGATGGCCATGGAGGATGGGAAACTATGGTCATGTTCCACTGCAGTTGTCCCCATGTGAAACCCTTTGGGCTCTGTACAGACTCAAGTTATGTCTCTGCTGACTCTCTTGGTAGTTCCCCCACCCAGCAAAATGTCCATGGGGCTTGTGGGGTTTCCTGCAGTTAGGATCTCGGAGGTCAATGGCAGGTGTGCAGCACTCCACAGTTATTTCACTCTCCTCTTCCTTGGGAACTCTTCAGGGCCAGAAATGAGTCCTGGCACTTGGTAACACTACATGGTTCACAGCTTCCTCTCTCATCAGCCTTGGTGTCTGTGTTGTCTCCCCTTCCACTTTAAATTCATTCTGTCAGAAGATCTGTTTGGATTATATCAGTCTACTCAATATTCTACATTCTCAGTAGGAGAAGCTCTTCCTGGCCACTTCAAGTCTGCCACCTTGGATCTATATCTTTTAATTAACTTTTAATTCTTAAGACATTAGAGATATTTTTCAAAACAGTCACATGTAGCTAATCTCAGGCATCTCCCCACTATTCTATATCATATTTCTTTCTTAGGCATTAAACCACCCAAATGAGTCTTTTTTTACGTTTAGCGATTGTGTTGGTTCCTAAAGTTGCATAATACATTACCACAAAATTGATGGCTTAAAACATCAGAAACCAGATGTTTTACTATTTCTGGTCTTAAATATGTCCCTTTTCTGTCCCTTTCAGTACTTTTTGGCAATGTTTCTGCTGTTATAAAATTGCCAAAATCCTTATTTGTCTTCTGTCAATATAAAGACAAGACATGACATTAAACATTAGCATTCTGTACAAATCCTTCCTCGATAATTTTGTTTTTATTTCTAGATTCTACTGAGATGGTTGTTAGAGCCTTAAGTCACACACCTACTTATATGCCTAACCAGTATCTTAGTATACAATTGTGCAACTGCACACTTGACCCAATTTTCAGATCATTTTATTTGGGTGGACTGAAAACTTTCAAAATAATCAAGTGCTTATTCATTTTTACTTAATAGTTTATGCCCTAATTTATCTCTTTACTGTCACAATTATAATAAAGAAGCAATGAGAAACTGTTCCTTCCACATTTGACTTAGAAATCTCCTCAGCTAACTATCCAACTTAATCAGTTAGAAATTACATCTTCCACTCAGTGGCTGCAAACAATTCAGCTCAGTTTTCTTACACGTTATAAAAAGGATAGCCTTTCCTCCAGTTTCAAATAGCATGTTCCTCATTACCATCTGAAATATCACCAGAAAAACTATTAATGTTCATAATCTAGCAACATTCTGCTCATAATATATGTATTCTCTCAGGTAGTAGAGGCTTTCTCTCTAGCTCTCCTCATTACTTTCAGAGCCCTCACCAGAATCAACAGTAATGTCTGTATATACAAGTATTCCCTTCAAAGCAGTTTAGTCTTTTTTTTTTTTTTTAATCATGTGCCTCCAATCATTAATAGGCTCTACTTGTTACCTTTAATAGAACATTTTTTTTTTTTTTTTTTGAGATGGAGTCTCACTCTTTAACCCAGGCTGGAATGCAGTGGGGTAATCTCGGCTCACTGCAACCTCCACCTCCTGGGTTCAAGCGATTCTCCTGCCTCAGCCTCCAGAGGAGCTGGGATTACAGGTGTACACCACCACGCCCAGCTAATTTTTGTATTTTTAGTAGAGATGGGGTTTCACCATGTTAGTCAGGCTGGTCTCCAACTCCTGACCTTGTGATCTGCCAGCCTCAGCCTCCCAAAGTGTTGGAATTACCGGCATGTAATTCCAACCTAGAATTCTACCACATCCAACCTAGAACACATTTTTTTTTTTGCATAAATAACAAATATTTTCATGTGTTTAAATAGCCACTTTCCCATTTTAATGCATTTGTTATACCAATACCTAACTTCTCAATACCAAAACTTGAATTTGTTTCCTGGACCTACTGTACAAATTACCAAAAATGTATCTATTAAAACAATAGACATTTTTATCTCACAGTTCCAGAGACTAGAAGTTCCAAATCAAGTAGTAAGCAAGACCATGATTCCTCTTAACCCTGTAGGGGAAAATTCTGTTGGCTATAAGCAATCTTTGGTGTTCCAATTTTCCCATGTCCTTCTTTCTGTGTCTGTGTTTGTGTGTCCGAATTTTCTGCTTATTATAAGAACAGAAGTCTTATTGAATTTGGGTCTACATCAGCTCAATTACATTTTCTAAGATCATGTTTCGAAATAACATTCTATTCACAGGTTTTAGGTGCATATGAATTTTGGAGGAATGCTATTAAACACACTATAAAGTTATTTAAAAAGTTTTGAGAAAGCCATGGAAATTCTATTTGGAATAACCTATATCTAAAATTTTTGTCTTTTCTAGCAAAATAATTCAAATAACTTTTGTTAACACTTATTAATCTCTTTAAAAAATATTTTGGGCTTTATGTAAGTCATAAGGTATGTTTAGGTTTTTACTTTTATAGAGGAGACCCAAATATGAAGGTTTAGGAGGCCAAAAATAGAATACCTTACTATGTAAAATGGGAAAAATAGTATTAATGAGTAAATTTTCAGAAGAATTGATATATGCAACAGAAACCTAAATTTAATTCAAGGTAGGAAGCCATTTATTCTTCTGATGGCATCGATTACCATTTAGACACAAGCTTGATTAAACCAAACAAAGGAATACAAAACATATCATTTTCTATTCCTCTTTTAAACCATTTTACTGCAGTGGTTGATTGGCTCCAGGCTTTGGTGCCCCTGTGCCAAGGGTCTTTGTGTAAACATCAGGTTTTGTTAAGGGTCTACATGACAACAGATCTCCTTCCTTTCCAAGTGATTGTGTTGGCACCCAGATATAAGCTGCTTTCATCAGTCACAAATCAAACTCCAACACCAATTAGACTGCATAGTCACTAAAGGGAGATTTCCTGAAAGGACAGAATTGGCACATGATGTGCCAGACAGGTTGCCAATATCCTTGTTTTATTTCTATGTATCATTTTATGCTATTCCATTATAATGTGTGACTGGTCACCTAGAGATTACATTTTCCTTTCAGCATATTCTACCTCAAAGCAAATGTAAGATTGGCATTCTACAAACACTGCGGAACTTACGTATGATAATAAAACAGCAAATAGGTAAAAACAGAAATAATCATTTATAGTTATCTAGAATGCTATTGACCCATTTATTTATTTATTTGCTCTTCACTGATGTCTACTATATGCCAGGTATCTTTGTCTGCATATAAAGATGTTAAAAACTAATTTTACTGTTTTTAAAATTTAGTTTTAGTAGAACAACAGAAATTTTATTCTACAGCACATTTAACAGCTTTACATAAAACGTGAACAAGGGGCTTCATTAATCTACCTTGAATAAATAATTTCAGCAGGCACATTCTTCATGCAAGTAGACTGAGGGTTTCTAGAATGTTCACTGACAAAGTGCTTATTTTTTATATTGTCAGTGAATCAAAAATGCAAAAATCATGTCATAAAATAAAAATAATTTACCTTTCTAATAGTAGAGGTCAATTCAATTCAATTCACTTCAATTCAACCCTCAGGAGGTATATTAGTCCCTTCTCATGCTGCTAATAAAAACATACCCAAGACTGGGTAATTTATAAAGAAAAATAGGTTTCATATCCGGAGAATCTTCACAATCATGGCAGAAGGTGAAGGAGGAGCAAATATAGTCTTACATGGTGCAATAGGCAAGAGAGAGTGTGCAGGGAAACTGCCCTTTATAAAAACCATCAGATCTCTTGAGACTTATTCACTATCACAAGAACAGCATGGGAAAAACACACCCCCATGATTCAATCACCTCCCACAGGGTGCCTCCCACAACACATGGGAATTATGGGAGCTACAATGCAATATGAGATTTGGGTAGGGATACAGCCAAACCATATCAGAAGGGCCTACTACATTGCCAATCTAATGGAAGTTTCCACTAAGAGTAGATCAACCATTATCTTTCTTCTCCAAAAATAAAATAGTAACTTCAACTATATACATATTCATTTATCTTCTTTTGTTTGCTATCCTGTTACGGTGATTGTGTGTCATATGTCATCCTAATTTGCTCCTGTACTTAAAAAAAATTGAAAATATATTAAACTGGTGAACAAATTCACAATTTGCTAATTAGCATCCTAATAATTATTATAATATGTCAAGGAAAATAAAACAGGAGTAACATATAATCTTAATTTATTATCATTGTGAAGAGAGTATAACTGACACTTACCCCTGCAAGAAAACCCTCTAAAGTGATGTCTGGGTCTATAGGAAGTTCTTTCTTCCTACTTCAGTAACATAAATTAAAACTTGGGTTGAAACAATACTGCTGTCTTTCAGTTACATTCTTAAAGAACAAAATCCATACCAAAAAGGAAGAGAAAGGGAGATATTAAAATTTACAGGGCATCAATACAGAAATTTCACCTCATTTAATCCTATTAATTTTCTACACGATGTTACAAATCAAAAAAATTGACTTCTTTCTTCAGTGATGTGTATCGTCACCTTCAAAATGCTGTCAATCTGTCTCACACCTCTGTATAAATCCTTAGGGTTAAATCATTTTGTTTACACTTCTAAACATAAAACAGTTTAAATCTCCTCCATTTCAGTTCATGAAAGGCTTTTTTTTCCCCTCTTTTTTTTTCTTTTTGTCTATGACAATGTATTATAGGTAATGTAAAAAAAAAAAAAAAAAAAAAAAAAAGAAAGAAAAGTCAAAATGATGGGACCTAATTCAGAATAGGTAATTAACTTACTTAGTTAAATGGAGGACAGCAGTATGAAAATATAATTCCAAATTTTCTTTTTTAATTTTTTATAGCTGCCATAAGAGAAGAAACTTTGATAGCAGTTGAACATTGAGAGTGGAATCAACTTGCATTATTGTGATTCAGACTCTTTACTGAATTGTTGTCATGATGGTTTTAAGTTACATTTTATAGCACAGAGTTAGATCTTTCAAATATTTGTATCTAGTGGTTTTTGTTTTTAGTGTTTCATTATCATTATATTTAAAATCGACATGCAGAAGAGTTCTTGTTTTTCATTACAATGTCTCCAATTGTGTGTGTAATTCCAACTTATCTCTTTAATTGACTGGGCTTTATTAATACTATTTGTATTTACAAGGAAAATGCATTTTATTGAGGTGGGCTGCTTAATTTTTTGAAATAGATAAAAAGAGAGAAAAGTGGAATGTTTTCCCAATAACTGATGCAATTTTTCTTTAATATTTGTGTTTTCTTGTTGCTCCATTTTTGTATATAATATCTCTTCTTCATTTATACAAGTAATTTTCTATAATTATCATAGTCACAGTTTTTTCTATTAAACTCCTATGCCTTCTTTTAAAAATTAATTTCCATATAGTCATTGTATTTATTGTTCAATGGTGAATATCTTATGTTTTACTGTTTACTAATTATTTCTGGTATTTAAAAATGCAATTTTTATATTGATCTAATATATAACATAATTATCAAACTTTTAATTATAAAAGTTTGTCAGTAGTAATCTATTTTTCTGACAATCATACAATGTGGCAATATTAATTTCTTATTATTCTAATCTTACATCTATTTTTCTTGTCTTGTTAAGTTGGCTAACAACTCCAGAAAAATATAGAAGAAATACACTGATAATGGCTGTCCTTTTATATTTCTTGATTTTACAGGTAATTCTTCTCTTTGATTGTGGCCTAGACTTGATTGACCACTTGCTGTTAATGAACAGAATATTGTAAAAACGATGGGATGCCATTTTCAATACTAAGTTCTAAAAATACTGAAACTTCCATCTCATTTACTCTTATGTGCATTTCTGTCTTATATATTTTGTTCTAGATGTGTGTTGTGAGCAGCCTTATGCAGAGAACCACATGGCTCCATTCATGAGAGCTCTGCTCTTATGACCTAATGACCTCTTAAAGGCCCTGCTTCCATATAGCCTCACACTGGAAATGGGATTTCAACATGTTAATTTTGGAGAACAAATGCATTCAGACTATGGCAACTACTTATTTCTTAATATTCTGAGTGTCATATACATTCTAAACCATCTAGGACTTGTGTTTTCTATCTGGGAAAATTTTAAATTTCAGACTTAATTTTTTACTTAAAGGAATTATTTGAACTTATTTTTCTTGTCACTTCTGTTAATTTATATTTTTCTAATAAGCAAACTGTCTAAATGTATTTTATCATATTTAAATACCTTCTGTCATTGAAGTTATATTTTTATTTGTGCTCTTTTTTTTTCCTGAATATTTTTAAAGTTTCGTCCATGTACTAATCTTTTGAAAGAATCACATTTTGTGAGTTTAAAAATGTTGTTATATCTTGATTTTCTATCTCCTTAACTTATTTTTCTTATACTTTCTTTTTATTTTCTTTGTGTATACATTAGTGTTCATTTTCTAAATGCATAACACAAATGCTGCATTTATTTGTTTAGTCTTTCTTTTTCTTAATACGTATACCTTAGACTATAAATTTACCTCTAACTACTACTTTACCAACATCTCACAAGTTTGATAAGTAGTATTTTAATTGTGTTAGCTGAATTTCCATTTTTATTTCATCTGAACTCAAATATTATTTAGAAATGTATATGACATGTAAATTCCTGAAGATTTATTTTTTCATCTTTTTGTGGTTTTTGATTTATAAAAATCCTATTTTGGTAAGAAACTGTTCTGTATAAAATCTTTTCTTTGGATTTCTTTGGCTTGTATTGTAATTCATTATATATGCTTAATTTTACAACTTGTCTGTGCATGCTTTCAAATGTTTATTTTGTAATAATTGGCAGAAGTTTCTATATGGCAATTATTATTATTGATTGTTTTTCTATTCCTTTAATAAATATGTACCTGCTTGACAAAAATACTAGAATAAAAGTGTTCCGATATAATGGTGGATTTGTTTCCATTTCATTGCGATTGTGTGAGATTTACTTTATATATTTTGAAACTTCATTATTAGGTTTGTAAAAATTTGTAATATTTCTTTCTCTTGCCTGATTGCTCTCCCGGTAGTATGTTGAATAGGAGGGGTGAGAGTGGGCATCCTGTTCTTGTTCCAGTTTTCAAGAGGAATGCTTCCAGCTTTTGCCTGTTCGGTATAATGTTGACTGTAGGTTTGTTACAGATGGTTCATTTTATTTTGAGGTATGTACCTTTGATGCCTAGTTTTTTGAGGGTTTTTAACATGAAGGGATGTTGAATTTCAACAAAAACCTTTTCTGCATTTATGGAGATGATCATGTGGGTGTTTTCTGAAGTATTGCACACTTTCAAATTGATCTACTTTTTCAAATTCTGATACCTAGTTCTCATTTTTACTGGTTAAGAAGATATGCATTTTCTTTCTATTCTTCAGGTAGTTGCTGTTGAAATGATAACCTGCAATGTTAGCTTTACGGTGTCTTCTCTTAATAATTTACTCTCTTCTCAAGACATAGGAGGATCATAAGCTACTATAATGTCAATCACATTTCTTTCACTTTGCTTAAATGCTATAATTCCCAGTATTTAATGTATTTTTAAACAACAAAATTTAGACATCATTCAAGTATTTTTATACACTATATACTTGTTTAAACACATACAAGCATTTATCATTATCTTTACTCATCGTTTCTTCTTTTTTTGACCTTGCTTCTAGAATCAGCTCCCATCTATTAAAGTAAGTTACTTAAGAATTTCCCATATGATTCTCTTGACTGTAAATTCTTCATTTTTTCCACCCTTTTTTTTGAAAAGAAAAAAAAAGTTTTACTAAAAACGCAATTTTATTTGACTGAGAGTTTCTACAGAATTTTGATTACTATCTAGATTCCACTGGTGCCCTTGAGAAGTCACCTTTCACCAGAATATTTTATTTCTCCTTTGTTTCTGATTATTTTTAAAGTTTCCTATTGCTCTTTAAAGTTTTACTGTGTGACTAGAAAATTTCCATTATGCATATTTATCTTTGTCAACTATTTTGAAAAATATTTGCTATTACCTCTTTGATTATTACCTCACATTATTGTTTTTATGTTTCCTTTAGATCTTGATTAAGAAATAGCTTTTGAGTCTTATCCTCCTAAGAGTAGAATTTTTTTTTAGGCTTTTATTTCTTTCACTTTTTCCATGACCAGATCACAGCCAAAAATCAATCTGTGGAAGCCGTTAAGTTACTTGGATCTAAATACATGCTCCAAAATTACCCAGTGTTCATCACCATGTGATTTACCTGGCTTGGTATTTATAATTTGTTTTCATCCTTTAAGTGATTCTATTTACTTTTTGTAGGCTTCACCATTAATTTAAAAATATCCATTTTCGAGTGTATAAAAGTGTGTATATATATATGTGTGTGTGTGTGTGTGCGCGCGTGTGTTGTGTTCATACAGTCCATAACTCTATAGTCAGGAGATATCCAGAAATTATATTTCTGGGAAAATATTTTTTGTCTTTTTTTCTCTTTTACAAAATCATACTTAAAATTCAAAGTCCAGGTGTCTTTTTAAACCTACCATAATTCTTTCAACCGGAGTTATCACACATTCCTCTTTGCTTCCAAGGCATTTTGCACATCCCCAAATTTTAATAACTACCAATTAAGTGTGAGGAATTATAGTCTATCATTAGAGATAAGTTAGATGAGAAATAAGCATTGCTCATCATTAAAAATGTCACATGACCCAATTTAAGTTACAATTCACGTATCCATGTACTAATAAGAAAATGGAAAAAAAAAATCGTTGAAGAAGAGCAAACAGATTTTCTGCAGTTCATTTTTAGTCAACTTGTTAAAAATAGTTTATGAGGCCGAGCGCGGTGGCTCACGCCTGTAATCCCAGCACTTTGGAAGGAGGAGACAGGCGGATCACGAGGTCAGGAGATCGAGACCATCCTGGCTAACACGGTGAAACTCCGTCTCTACTAAAAATACAAAAAAATTAGCCGGGCGTGTTGGCGGGCGCCTGTAGCCTGTAGTCCCAGCTACTTGGGAGGCTGAGGCAGGAAAATGGCATGAACCTGGGAGGCGGAGCTTGCAGTGAGCCGAGATCGCGCCACTGCACTCCAGCCTGGGCAACAGAGCGAGACTCCGCCTCAAAAAAAAAAAAAGTTTATGAATTTGGCATAATAACATTTTAGTTCCAAATTATAGATACAATTCAAAATTTTAAGGTACTGGTTGTGAGGGACAATATTTGAACACTTGGATAGAGTTAGGATTTCAGAAAGATTTCAGCAACCTAGTGATACACTGGATAGCTACTATTCCATTTTATCCTCAGAGGAGAAGCAATTTGTTGTGTAATAATATGACCAATTTTTTTACAGAGATTATTTTATAAACTGAAATTAAGTTGTCTTAATATGAGACAGTTGGATAATTCTAATTACCAAATCTAAATTAGAAAGATTTTCCATTTGATCAATGTATAAAGTAAAAAACATATAAGAACCTAAAAGGAAACATTTATTAAATACTTATCAAGGAAGTGTCTGAGCTCATTAGTCCTAAAGGGGAAAGATATGCTGAGCTGAATATATATCAGCATAAAAGCAAATCTGAAGGCATATTTAAGGAATGTATATTGCAAGTATTTTAAGCAATAATAATGAAAATGATAATCGTTTTGTAAATAAAGGAATTAGAAATAATACATATAACTGATTGCATTTATTAAATCATTTACTACATGTTTACAGTAAAAACATATTAGATATGTACTATTGTCTTTTAGCTACAGAATCTTTCCTCTATACAGGTTGCTCTGTGTTCCCATAACAACCTAGCTGAGTCTTCACAGTTAAACCATCTTGCTAATATTTTGTATTACCTGCTTATTTTCTTTGCCAATTGTAAATTTAGTGAAGGCATGAATTTCATTTATCTCGTTCATTGTGATAACGATGGTCTCTGGCACAAAGTCTAATATATAAAAAAGGTCACACTGAATGTATTAAACTAAACTCATTATACATAGCTTAGGCAATTGCAGAAATAAACAAAAACCAAGCAAATGAGAACAGACATAGACTATTTATTCAGACTTTGCTGTAGCAAGGGAGTCAGGCGCCACTCCTTCTGGTTTTGCAGAGAGT
Organism: Macaca mulatta; assembly: GCF_049350105.2. NCBI lineage: Eukaryota > Metazoa > Chordata > Mammalia > Primates > Cercopithecidae > Macaca > Macaca mulatta. The sequence continues at coordinate 72,862,068 of NC_133410.1, read as the reverse complement.
CAAAGGCAGGCAGAGGAGTGGGAAAACTTCATTGTGGAAAAAAAGGAAAGGTTTATGTATATTCTAACAAGAGGATGTTGGCATGAGGAAGCTGTAGGCAGGTTAAATAGAAATGGGGCATCATAGGTGAGGGTTGAGTTTTTGGCTTTTTTTTGGTTGGCACTAAGTTGGAAATAGGGACAAAAATTAAGTAAGCTGTCAGTTACTAATCAAGTCCTGGCCATTTGGGTCCCATTGTTATAGAGGCTTTTGTTTTACTATCTGGATAGTTTCATAGAGACAGTGGTTTGATTTCCTACAAGTCTGACTCATAGATAACAAGATGAGTTGGTTGCTGCAGATTGTAAGTTAGTCATAATATTATATATACTTTGACTATTGTTTCTGTATTTAGTCTCTCATAAGCATGTAATTGAGAACATAAAGAGTTTAATGGTTATTGTCATGCTTTTGTGAAGGATATACAATATACACTTTTGATTTTGTGATATATATATATGCTTCACAAAAAACACTCTTCAAAACATATCTATATAAAAGCATGAAGATGCATAAAAATAAAGCATAAAGCCTCTCAGTTTCAATATTTGATCTAACTTCAGCTGAATATATAAGCAATTTAAAAATTCTATTTTAGACCTGTTTAAGATCACGAATCTTCAAATATGTCTAAAAGTAGATGAGAATAGATAAATGTTGCAGATATAAAAATAAAAACAGTAACCATAATTGAAGAAGAAAAGGATATTGAACTAGTACTCATCAGTGCTAAATCAGATGTTAAAACATACAGACCCTGATGTCGAATACGATAGTTTACTATGATTCATTGGTAACTAACTGAAATGACTTTAACTGATTCTAGAATAGCAGGAAAGCTGGTTTAGCCTATCTTGTCATCATTACCAAGCCACAGAGGTAAGTTTGAAAAATATTGGTTCTATTACTCTGTTGATGTTTCGTGACCAATGAGCAAGATAAACCTTTTCATAGAAGTCTACATTTGGTTTGCAAATCATAGATAATTATAATAACTGACATAAATTGTATGAATATACAGTCTCTCAGCTGAGAAGTAGATTTAGTAACAATGAGCACAGATTAACATAAGACTTAAACACCGTCTTCATCAATAACTCATTGATACTACAACACAAGCATCATGGCAAAAAAAAAAAAAATCAAAAAGTGAGCTAATTTCAACAGTACAGAAGAAAGATTAGTTAATTTAAATATGGTATTTAATGTCACCCAACTTTAAAGGACTTTAGTAGAAAACAAAACAAAATAAAACACTATACCTTGATTACAGTTTATATTCATAAAAATGTGTACAGAATTTAAGCCACACGAGATACTAATAAACAACTCCCCTGGCCGGGCGCGGTGGCTCAAGCCTGTAATCCCAGCACTTTGGGAGGCCGAGACGGGCGGATCACGAGGTCAGGAGATCGAGACCACCCTGGCTAACATTGTGAAACCCAGTCTCTAGTAAAAAAAAAAAATACAAAAATCTAGCCAGGCGAGGTGGCGGGCGCCTGTAGTCCCAGCTACTCGGGAGGCTGAGGCAGGAGAATGGCGTGAACCCGGGAGGCGGAGCTTGTAGTGAGCTGAGATCTGGTCACTGCACTCCAGCCTGGGTGACAGAGCGAGATTCCATCTCAAAAATAAAAAAATAAATAAAAATAAAAAATGAACAACTTCCCCAACCTCTGATGAAAATCCCAAACCCATTTGGCTAACCAGAAGTAATACAGGGAAATTTCATTTTCAGTTCACTTAACTTGATTTATTTCCTTCCACTTTGGTCTGTGCTTCATCAACTCTTGCTGACCTAGGTCTTCTTAAAATGTCCCAACATAGACCAATCCTTTAGAAACTCCCTTCCTGTGCTCCCTAAATTATCTTTAAATTATCCAGGCTTTCACTAAGACTCTCCTCTATCAAAATATAAGAACTGTTCCACTTCCACTTATTCTTTTGAAGTACAATTATGTTGTTATCTTATTCAAATTCAGTAAGTAAACATGATTAAGGATAAACATAATTCAATATGCTCGTATTTTGTGAAGAAACATGATTACTGCCGTCCTGGAATCTGATAAACTTATTTGAGTTACCATCAATAAATCATAATAAACTACCATTCCATGTCAGAGTTTATCTCTATGTTTTTAACGTAAAATTATAATTAGCCTAATATTTATTGACTTCATACAATGTACCATCCACTTTATTAGGTGCCTTCAAAAATTATCTCATTCACTGTTTACATCTGGAGGAATAGTAATCTCTATTGAGTAGATGATAAAACTGAGTGTCTGAAGGTTAATTGCTTTGTTAAAGGTTACATGGGGTGTACGCAGTAAAACTGTGATGCAGTAAAACTGTGATGCAGTCCACCTCTTTTCTGATCTGCTGATACCAAAGCCAACATTTTTTATGCCCTCCCTTCTGGCTCAAGCTATAACACGGAAATGTGAGATAACTAATGAAACTCAAATTCAGCCTGGAAGGAAAAGATATTAGAAACAGAACAATATTTTCTGTTATCCTTCCACAAAGTTTATTGGCTTTCAGATATAGTAGAAAAATTAAACACTATATATGTCAACATATTCTTTTCCTTTTCGGAAACTAAACCCCAAAGTATGAGTCTTTCTCAAGCTCCAAAAACTATTATATACACAGATCCAAAGCTAGAACACTTCTCATCTGACACAGGCACTATTCTGTATGCCTCAAGATCATATTGAAATCACACTTAATTGTGTGATATCTCACCTGTGTCATTTTAAATGCTCATTTGTTAATGTAATGTTATTTGAATTAACAGAGGTGTGATGGGAAGTTAGACCCAGGGACGATCCATGTGCCTTGAAATACATTTTGTTAAGTGCTTGTTTATATATTTAATAGTAAACCACTTAAGAGTTTAAATAAACTCAACTTAGAGAATTTCTGGAGATAACAGCAGAATGAAGCCTGTAAACTTGTTATAGAGATTTAAACACAAAGATTTTGTTTCCCTCTGTTCTTATTTATTCAATGTAGCAAACTTTACGTAATCAGAAAGAGTAACGTTTTTATGCCAAAGAAAAGATGAGGCAGGAAGCATTTATCTCAGAATTAATCAAAAGATTTCTTAAAATTCAATAAAATCTGTCTCCTTTTTGTTATATTTCGTATGTTAATAAGGAATTAATGACCAAAATTAAATCATTTTAAGGTTGGTTAAGCAGAGGCACTTAAGAGTAAATTTTGTTCTTGGTAGAAGGATAATAAATGTTAAGCTTTATCTCTTGTCATAGGGAGATTTTAAAAGATGATAGAATTTTTATGACTACAGATTCCAATATCGTCTCTATGTAGAATCATTTAAAAATATTATAGTATTATTTTCTATAATACCATATATACCCAATAGATCTACATGATGCCAAAGCAGTTTTTAAATGTGGAAAGTTTAGTTGACTTTTTAGTCTGAATACTTCAAACAATCAATAATTAAATTGTATCCCTTTGTTTGTATTGATCAGTGATACCATCCTGGATACTTCAGAAAAATAAACATAAATATTCAAACACTTGAAAAAAAGGTTTTGTACAACATATATCAATAAAGGTATATTCCTGTAGATATCAATTTCCAAGTATCTTTTTCTAGTATGATAATTCCAAGTATATTTGCTAATGTCACATCATATGACACTAAGTCAATGTAAAGTAATGTAATTATTTTTACTCTATGATTACTGAGTATACACTGGCATTATGAATATACTAATAATGTTTAATCAAAGGTATTTATAGAAGTTAGTGCTGCATTTTGCAGAAAATTATTAGACACACACATACACACAAAACTTTCTTTAATAAATTAGTTTTTCCTCCTCATTTAATTCGTTCAGAGGAAGAGAGTGCAAGGCTGGCACAGTGGTTTTATGATATATTCACTGTCCCAGGCACCTTCTACTGTTTCTGTTTGGAATCTTCAGTCTATGCATGTCAGAAGATGTTTCTCTACTTTTAGCATCTCATTATCATTCTTGGAAAGTTATATAGGAAAAGAGAAGGTGATGGCAAATGACCATGAGGCAATAGGCAGCCCAATTTTAAAGGGGCTTCCTCAAGCCCCATCTAGTGTCTACTGAATTACATCTCGTTGACCATAACTACTAAGGAAGTAACATAGCTTTTAGTGGGCACCTCCCCCTAAATAGGAGTTATGCCTTTCCATAGAGAGTATAAATATTGAATAGGTAATTACCAGTGTCTGCCGCAGTATTCTGTAACTGCTGCAGAATGGTAAAAAGATTTAATATATCGCAAATAGGTCAATCTAATCGAGTAAAAAAGACGTCAAAGCATTCCTTATTTCCACCCCTCCACAAAAGAAATAACATAGTTATTGATTAACTAAATTTCACTAAGTAATGAAACACGCACAAAGCATACTGTCTTATGAGAAGACATTAAACAATGAGGAAATGGAAAAACAGCTATGAACAGAAAAACCAGGAAGGTGTACATGGCAGAAAACATACTTTGGAGTCCATATTACATTTATAGTAAAAAGAGAACAACACATGAACTCCATAAATTTACATAATATAAACCACACTGTGCTTAAGAGATAAACTTTTCTGTACCCTAATGCTTCAGTGATGCAATTCTAAAACACGGGAGGAACAAGAGGGCTTGGTAAGAAAATCTATGCCTACCAACAGGATCAACTAGATGATGAAAGAATGAGTCTTTTAAATTAAAAAAAAAAAATTGTTAAACTAATTCGAGTTGGCTAGAGAGGGCATCTCCTAATCTACAATAAATTCAAGGTCATGAAAATAATGAATTCCCATAGTTCTAGAAAAGAAAGTCTATACTAATGATTATAAGGGAAGACTCAAACAGGTTTTACACTTTTAATTAGTGGCCGTTATTTAATCATGACAAGCAATACCATAACAGATTTTCATGTTTAATTGATCAATGCCAGATCACTACAGTGAACATTCTGAAAGCAAATCAATTGGTAGCTGCCTCACATTTTGAAAGTCAGCTGATCTGTGGTAGATTCACTCTCATCAACAAAATTTAGGAGGTAACTTCAATCCCTTCTTGTCTTTGAACTAACACAAATACTCTCCTAATGCAGAAATAAACTGAGTCTTTCCTCAATGGATATCACATTTCTAGAACAAACGTTCTCCAAAATCTCTAAGTTTGGCTGGGTTCTGAAATAGGGATTTTCCAAGAAATGTGAAGGTATTTTCTTTTTCTTTTGATTTCAGTCCACTCTTTGGTTGTGCTCTGTGTCAAAGCTACAGCAGAGTACATCAGGGATGATTCAGATCTTCACTATTGTTATTGACTTTCTTTGAAAAAGCTTTCATTTACAGAGAGAACTAGTCTTACTCTTCAAATGTCATTCGGAATGACTTCACCATGTCTTTGTCTTTGAGTCATTTGTCTGAATCTTTTGTAGAGGCAGTGAGCATAAAGATGCATTTTAAACTCAGAACAAGTGCCATTGAAAAACTTTGAGAAAAACAAACATAATGAATGATGATAGGTTTTACTGTGATGTATTAATGTCTGAATATGCTGTTAGATTCTGTTGCTAATGTTTTATTTATAATTTTTGTATCAATATTCATTACTAAGCTTTGTGTATAATTTTCCTTTGGGGGTTCCATTCATCAGGTTTAGGTATCAACTTTACATATATTCTGGAACAACTTATGTGGCAATGCAATTTTCTAACCTTGTTGCTAAATGCTGCTAAATGTCCCCAGTGAAATCATCTGAAGTTGGTACATTTCTGTAGTTTATTTTAATAACTTTCCTTATATCTTCCATGGAAATTTTCTGGTTTTTTCCTCTATTGTAGTCAGATTTAACTACAATCCATGTAGTAAAAATCCATGTATTTTCCTTAAAAATGTATGCATTTCAGCAACATTTTCTTTTTTTATTATACTTTAAATTCTGGGGTACATGTGCAGAACGTGCAGTTTTGTTACGTAGGTATACACATGCCATGTATACTACTGCACCCATCAACCTGACATCTACATTAGGTATTTCTTCTAATGATATTCCTCCTCTAGCCCCCCTGTCCCTGACAGACCCCAGTGTGTGATGGTCCCCTCCCTGTGTCCATGTGTTCTCATTGTTCAACTCCCACTTATGAGTGAGAACATGTGATGTTTGGATTTCTGTTCTTGTGATAGTTTGCTGAGATTGATGGTTTTCAACTTCATCCATCTCCCTGCAAAGGGCATGAACTCATCCTTTTTAATGGCTGCAAAGTATTCCATGGTGTATATATGCCACATTTTCTTTATCCAGTCTATCATTGATGGACAGTTGTGTTGGTTCCAAGACTTTGCTCTTTTGAATAGTGCCGCAGTAAACATATGCGTGCATGTGTTTTTAAAGTAGAATGATTTATAATCCTTTGGGTATATATCCAGTAATGGGATTGCTTGGTCAAATGGTATTTCTGGTTCTAGATCCTTAAGGAATCGCCACACTGTCTTCCACATGGCTGAACTAATTTACACTCCCACCAAGAGTGTAAAAGCGTTCCTGTTTCTCCACATCCTCTCCAGCATCTGTTGTTTCCTGACTTTTTAATGATAGTGATTCTAACTGGTGTGAGATGGTATCTCATTGTGGTTTTGATTTGAAATTCTCTAATGACCAGTGATGATGAGCTTTTTTTCATATGTTTGGTGGCTGAATAAATGACTTATTTTGAGGAGTGTCTGTTCTTTGGGTAAAAATAAATGAAAAAATTTGAAAAAACAGATCTTCAAAATAAAAGATTACAAAGGAAAACTAAACATTGCAAAGAAAATTAACAAAAACAGACACTTTATATAAATTCATTAAAAATGCTTTGAAAATTTTTGAAAATTTTGAAAATTTTTTATGAATTTGGGGAAAATGTCAGTTTTTCTTTTGTGTAAAATGTCTTTTGTGTTAATTTTCTTTTGCAATGTTTAGTTTTCCTTTATAATCTTTTATTTTGAAGATCTGTTTTTCTAATTACTTTTATTTATTTTTCAATTATTTTCATTAGCTTTTAATAAACATTTTGATTTATTGATTGCTCATTATCTTTGTATTTGTTGTCTTAATCTTGTATTTCCCTTTGATTTACCTTATGCCTTTTCTACCTTGTTGAGTTGATTTGCATGTGCATTCTTAAATTTTCATTGATAATGCCCACCTCTTTAAAATGTATTCTTTTCATATTAGTTGTTTATACTGTCATATTTTACAAGTTCTACAATTTGGATTTATATTTTCCTTTTCATTTTGGAGATTTTCAATAGAAAGTTTTCAAATTTCCAGATGGAAAGATTTTTTTGAATTTTTATTTTGAATTTCTAGTCTTTTTATATAATTTTATAAGAAACTATTTGTAATTTCTCTATGGCATGTAACTTAATGATGTTGTTTTAAAATGTAATGTTTGAACAATTGTTTGTTAAAGTTATCTGTGTGCTTGAGCAGAATATATATTCTTTCTTACAGGGTAAAATGTTTGAGACATCACCTAAACTTTTATGTTAAGGATTATGCTGTTCACAAATTTTATTTCCTCATTTTTGGTTCACTTGGCCTATATTTAACTGTGAGTGCTGTATCTAACTCTCTTATTAGTGTTTTCTGTTTATATCTTCTTGGGTCTCCTGTAGTTTCTGTTTATGTAGATTATTATCATGTCACTTTATATGTAGATATTGGTAGTTTTTATACCTCATTGTGAATTGGGGCTTATACAATACTGAATCATCTTGTTTGGCATATTTAGTTCCTTTTTGTCCTGAATTCCTTTGTCTGGTATTTGGAATGCAACTTCTACTTTCTTGATATTCAAACATTTCTCCTAAGTACATATTTGCCCCTTTATTTTTAGGCCTCTTTTATACAGCTCAGAGTTATGTTTTATTTGTGAGCCAATCTGAAAATCTTTGAGTTAAACCTATTTACATTAATTTATATGACTGAAACGTCATGTTCCAACTCTGCCATCTTATTTTGTTATACTTATTGTATGTTTATTTTATGTATTATGTTTCTTTCTTTATGTGATATAATTCCTTAGATTTCTTATTAATTTATTTTAATTCATTTCGATATGTAGATTGATGTTTAGATTGATTTTATTATTATGTATTATTTATTTTATGTTGTTTTATTTTTTCTTCCAGGTACTCTAATTGAATATGTTATAGATTTTCATTACCCCTCATTATGTATGCATGTGGTGTTTTTGTTCAAGATTCTTTCCTGAGTTTGATTAATTTTTGTTTTATGTCTTTGTTTTTCATACATTTCTATATTGTTTTTGAATTCTACATTTAAGGTATTTCTCTTATCTGATAATTCTTCAAGTATATTTTATTCTGACTGGAGTATTGTGATGCAGTTGTCTTGATGCCTTGAATTTATATTTGGTGAGAAAAATTCATAATTTGAAATATTTTCTGATTTTTTCTTCTTTCTGAACCATTGTATCGATGGTGTCTTCTACTTTCTGTTCACTTCCCAATTTTATTTCCCCAGAGACCAGCAATAACAGTTATTTCACTCATACAAGAAAGAGTGGGGGTCTAACTAGGTTTCTTAGTTCAAGACTGCCCTCTTCCACTGGCATAGAAAAGTGCAGTTTCTTTAAATTTATTGTGTTCTTTTATTTGGGTAGGAAGGCAATGCTGTAATTTTCAATAATGGGCCCCAAATATTTTCGTGTTCTCGTCCCTGGAACCTGTGAATGTTACTTTATATGACAAAAGGGAGTTTTGTTATTAAATTGAGAATCTTGAGATGTGGCAATTATCCTGGATTATGCAAGTATACCCAATATAATCAAAACAGTCTTTATAAGGAGGAAACAGGAGGATCAGAGACAGAAGGCAAAGCAATGATGGAAGCGGAGATTTGAGTGAAACACTTTGAAAATAAAGGAAAGGCTCATACGCCAAGGCCTCAGGCAACCACTAGAAACTTAAAAAGGCCAGAAAGAGACTCTTCGCTAGAGCCTTCAGAAAGAAGCGGTCTGGCTAACATCCTGACTTTGTGAAAGTCAAGTGAAATGATTTCAGTGAAAATGATTTCAGACTTCTTGTTTTAGCTACCAAGATATGGTAATTTATTATAGAAGCAATAAAATAGAAAACTAATTAAGGGCGTGACTTATGAATTTATAATTTCCTTGTATTTCAGCAGGATCATTTATGTCTTATTTATTTAAATATGTATTTTAAGTTGAGGGGTACAAGTACAGGTTTGTTACATAGGTAAACTTGTCTCATGGAGGTTTGTTATACAGATTATTGTATCACCCAGTATTAAGCCTAGTACCCATTAGTTATTTTTCCTGATCCTCTCCCTCCTCCCACACTTCACCCTCTGCCCTCCAAAAGACTCCAGTGTGTGTTATTCTCCTGGATGTTTCCTTGGGGCTTCATCATTTTGCTCCCACTTACAAGTTAGAACACGTGGCATTTGGTTTTTTGTTACTGTGTTAGTCTGCTAAGGATAATGGACTCCAGCTATTTCTTTTCCTGATCGTTCTTTTTCTTTACCACCAAATCTCCAAGAGATGATTCCTCTTTCCATGTTATCACCTTATCCTAAAGAAGTGGCGCCTTCTCAGTACACGTCCCACAACCTTTCAAGCTTCTCCCTTTTGATTCCTCAATAGCTATCGCTGTAATGTATCAGATATCAGATTTGCTCTCAGTATTCTGCATTCAGCATGGTATCTGGCTTTCTGAAGTTATTGTGTCTGTATTCTGTCACAGCTAGGTATACAGTCCGGAGCTATTTCTGGTGAATTGGTGTGTTTATTTTCCATATGTACAGGTAGTTTGAAGTTCCTAGTACTGTCCATCTCACAGTTATGATGAAGACGTGAGTTTTAATTTTAATTGAGGTTATACTGCCATCGTTTTATGATAAACCAGAAATCAAAGCTGTATCTATTGACTCCATAGGAATGATGAGGATTTTGCTATTTTCAAAATTTGCTCTCTGTAAATTAGGATTTTTAATATGTCTGTTATTATTTTTCTATTTGTTATATTTATTATTGTAAATTATATTCTTGAAACTCCATCAAGGTTTGAAAGGTTTCTTTAGCTCTACTCTTTGTCAGATAAGGATATTAGTGAGTAACACGAATTTTTTCTCCCTTTTCACTGCCCAAGTTCTTTCAGCTACACATTTACTTTCACTTTTACTTTTGCATTGCCGTGATGATTATCATTTACTTTTTGTTGTCCAATAACTTGCTTTTTCTTAGACTTAATCTGAAATTCATCTCCCAGTAAAGTATATTTATATGATTTTTAAAATCTTTTTTTATATCAAGTTGTGAGTTAGAATTATATTTATTTATTTAGCAAATAACATGAGCCTGCCCTTCTAAAAGGACATTGTATCTAGGAACAAGGTCAACTGGAAACTTTTATTATTCTCTTTAAGTCACGACATATTTCAGAAAGTTAATAGTTCTCGCAATCACTTTTTCTAAATACTTCATTTTTCTTATCATATCCTCATCTTTCCTTCATCTCTTACATATTGGTTTTTTGTGTGCCATGCATTGTTCTTATTCATTTATACATTTTTGCAATAATTTTTAATTTATTTTTCATTCATTTTTACAATAACATTACTATATCAATACTGTGGTATTGATGAACATAAGCTACAGAGTTCATGACTTTTTAATGAAGCCTACTATCCTGATGTTAAATCACGTAATCACATAATCTTTTCTTTTCAGTCCTCACCCTTACGCTGACCCTCTCTCTGGAAAGCTCCCATTTAGAGCTCTCTCTCCTGCTGCTCCAATCTATAATGCTCACAGTACAGGCCTGCTGACATGTTGACCTGTGACTCCTTGCCTTCCTTACACTGCTCTTCTGGATTAGATACAGAGTGAATTATTTGACAAGTGCTAAAGCAAATCTGCTGGCATCCAATCTGATTGGTCTGTACCTAAGCTCTACAAACGGCACCTAGTTTATTTCCTAGTTTTCCTGGAGTACATCCCAAAAAAGTTTCCTAAGAATAAGTACATATCAGGTGAAAGTATTAAGTCCACAATGTTTTAAGAACATCTTATGATACCTTGGCAATTAATTTACAGATTATTCAGATGTGGACGATAGGTGAAAATTTTTAAATACTTTTTGAAGACGTCGTTACAGTGCCTAAGAAATTAGTTTCATGCCATGTTTAGCTTTAAATCTGCTAAAACCACCATTTGTTTTTCCTGAATATCCTAACAGGAGAAAAACTAGACACAAGGGACTAGTAATTTTTCTACTAATAGAAAAGCCTGAACTCTTTTTATAGACTTCAGTAAGATTAACACAGTTCATTAACTTATTTTCCTACAACAGTCTATAGATTAAATAAACATTGAAATGTTTTGCAATTTAAATAAGACCCTTTTTGCACTTGTCTGATATATTAGTAGCAATCTCATTTTACCATGTTCCTGAGGTTATAGAGTTTAAATATCTCTATCTTACCAGAATAAGTATATTTTATTCTTAAGGCTTATCGGATACTTTTAAGACTACGATTTTTTTTTTTTTTTTTTTTTTTTTTTTTTTTTTTTGAGACGGAGTCTCTCTCTGTCGCCCAGGCTGGAGTGCAGTGGCGCAATCTCGGTTCACTGCAAGCTCCGCCTCCCGGGTTTACGCCATTCTCCTGCCTCAGCCTTGCGAGTAGCTGGGACTACAGGCGCCTGCCACCTCGCCCGGCTAGTTTTCTTGTTTGTTTTGTTTTGTTTGTATTTTTTAGTAGAGACGGGATTTCACCGTGTTAGCCAGGATGGTCTCGATCTCCTAACCTCGTGATCAGCCCGTCTCGGCCTCCCAAAGTGCTGGGATTACAGGCTTGAGCCACCGCGCCCGGCCAAGACTATGATTTTAACCAAGGTGATATTATAAGTTGAGGTGATGTTACAACACATACAAATAGATAAGTGTTTCAATTTGTATTGGAGAAGATACCAGTTAGAAAGCATTTCTACATAAACCTTTTTACTCTAAGGGAAAATTAGTAACCACTTCTTTTGTCTTCCGTAGACCTGAAAGTGATAAACAATACTATTCTTAATTTGAAAGGTTGCTTCATTTCACTCAGTAGAAGAATTTAATAATGCTGTTTTTCAACCACTTGTGTACCATGGAAATTTTGGGAAGGAAAATTACTGACAGTAAAATTTCTGAGAACATTTGTTAGTTTTCTTGTGGTTTGTTCCTTGATACATTGTGTTCTACACTTGAGTATTGTTGACAATCTGTGGAAAGATATGATTCTTGTGTTCAGTATGATAAAATAAAAGCCTTCCTTTGGTATGTGAATACATATATGCATACACTGAAGCCGAATGCTATATGCAGTGTCTTTTCTGGGTCATTTATTTTTTTTTCAAATGTTACATCATTATGAAAATTTCCATTTCAAAGTGAAAAAAAATAATAATATTATACTGTCACTGAAATGTAAGTGCTCTGTCAGGAACACATTCTATAGCAAAAGTGTATTATTATATGTTCAAACAAACAAAATAGTAAACCCAGTAATTATTCACATATTTAGAAGGAAGTGCTGGGCGCGGTGGCTCACGCCTGTAATCCCAGCACTTTGGGAGGCCGAGGCGGGCGGATCACAAGGTCAGGAGATCGAGACCACGGTGAAACCCCGTCTCTACTAAAAATACAAAAAATTAGCCAGGCGAGGTGGCGGGCGCCTGTAGTCCCAGCTACTCAGGAGGCTGAGGCAGGAGAATGGCGTAAAACCCAGGAGGCGGAGCTTGCAGTGAGCCGAGATCGCACCACTGCACTCCAGCCTGGGCGACAGAGCGAGACTCCGTCTCAAAAAAAAAAAAAAAAAAAGAAGGAAGTAGTATTATGCATTTGCCAAAATATTCAACTACTACATCCGATACCACAGCATTTTATTTTACAAAGAGATAGTCCTTTGAGTAGAGTGTTTCACAAACTGATCATCTCATTTGCCACAGTACCATGCATCCAGACAATAAATCCTCAAACATATTTTCTAAGTAACAAATACTTGCAAAACTTTCCAAAATTTTGTCTCCATTTATTCATGTGGATGTTCCCTCTCAACAACACTTTCTTCCATATTAAGAGACAAAATAGCTTAATCTAGAACATTAGTATTCTTGTGTACCAACATAGAGAATATATTTAACTAAAGAATTTTGGCTCATGTCTGTAATCCCAACACTTTGGGAAGCTGAGGGGGTAAGATCATGAGGTCAAGAGATCAAGACCATCGTGGCCAACATGGTGAAACCCCATCTCTACTAAAATTACAAAAATTAGCTGGGCATAGTAATGTGTGCCTGCAGTTCCAGCTACTCAGGAGGCTGAGGCAGGAGAATCACTTGAAACTGGGAGGCAGAGGTCGCAGTGAGTCGAGATCGCACCGCTACACTCCAGCCTGGCAACAGAAGACTCCGTCTCAAAATTAAAAAAAAAAAAAAGAAAAAAAGAAAGAATTTCAATTATGCCTTTAAAACAAGTGTTCTTTGTAGCGTTGTTTAAATAGAAAATCTTTGTGTTTCAGAAGTGAGAAATCATTTGCTTTAGCAATGATTTATTAAATACAAGTAATCATATATTAAATACTAGAAAAAAATTTAGTGTAGAATTTGATCTTAAAAATAACTTTTATAATGTATGTTTATTAGACTACACCTTTTTGCCTAATTACAAATATTTTGCTTCTTTGTTTTTTAATCTTTTGAGACAGTGTCTTGCTATGTTGCCCAAGCTGGAGTACAAGGGCAATTCACATGTGTGATATTAGCACACTGTAGCCTAGAATTCCTGGGCTCAAATAATCTTCCTGCCTCAGTCTTCTGAGTATCTGGCACCACAAGAGTGTGCAACCACACACAACTCCCTAATTATAAGAATTTTAAAAATTATGGGGATGTCTGAATATCTGTCTTCTCTAAGTAGAAATTCAAGAGACAGATGTTACTATACAACCCATACATGCACTCTTAAGTTTTTGACATTGTATTTCCAATAAATAATTCACAAAGATATTAACTAGTTTGGTGAATTGTGTTACTTTAATGCTAATAAACTGTCTCTTTTTTTTTTTTTTTTTTTTTTTTTTTTTTTTTTTTTTTTGCTGTGTAGAAAAATGAACCTTTTCTGGTCATAGAGATTGATATGGTTTGGCTGTGTCCCCACCCAAATCTCATCTTGAATTGTAGTTCCCATAATCACCATGTGTCATGGGAGGGACCTATTGGGAAGTAATTGAATTATGGGTGCAGTTTCCCTCATGCTGATCTCGTAATAGTGAGTGAGTCCTCATCAGATTTGATGGCTTTATAACCATCTGGCATTTCCCTGCTGGAACTCGTTCTCTCTCCTGCCACCCTGTGAAGAGGTGCCTTCTGCCATAATTTTAAGTTTGATGAGGCCTCCCCAGCCATGCAGAACTGTGAGTGAATTAAACCTCTTTTCTTTATAAATTACCCAGTCTCAGGTATTTCTTCATAGCAGTGTGAGAACAGACTAATACAGTAAAGTGGTATCACAGAATGTAGGGCATTGCTATTGAAACGGGATACCTCTCTTGATCCCTACATGGGACATGTAAAGGCATTGGCTCATTTACTCAGCCCATGGCTCTCAACCCTTCACAGGAGGGGAAACATGCATGTGAGTAGGTACAGTGGCCAGAACAAGTGATTCTGGATGCCAGCAGGAGTAGATCGCTGTGCAGCCCTGTGACAGCATCTAAGGGGATGCCTGCAACCCCCAGAGCCCCAGAGCACATGTGATACAGTGTGTTCATTTAGCTTTGCCATCCATGGATGGCTTAAGTGTTTAAAAGCTCAGTGGAGGATGAGGGTGATAGCCTTTTGCACACCCCCTTGGTACCTGAGCTCTTGTCTGACATCCAGGAAGAATCAGGCTGTGTGAATGAATTGAAAGGTGGTAAATGTGAAGGATTTTATTTAACAACAGAAATGGCTCACAGCAGGAAGGGGAGCTGGAAAGGGGATGAAATGAAAAGGTGGTCTTTTCCTGGAGTTTGGCCATCCCCAGTCAAACTCTTATCCAAAGTCCCACCATCAAGCTATCCCTCTGAAGTCAAGCTCCTTCTCTCTGACACCCAGCTGCTTCTTCTCTTCCTTCCTTCTTTGCCAGTGGAGTCTGGAGTTTTATGGGTACAGGATGGTGGGGCAGGGCAGGCCAGAGTGGTTTTGGAAAAGCAACATTCAGGCGAGAACACAGGAATGTGTGTTCTCACTTTAGGCCATGGTCCCAGGCTTGAGGGTGTGACTCCTGCTGGTGGTCACCCTCTTCTACCCAGTATATCACTGCTTCCTGTCTGTGTCACCATAAACATACCCAAAAATGTGGAAGCAACTTTGGAACTGGGTAACAGGCAAGGGTTGGAACAGTTTGAATGGCTCAGTAGAAGGCAGAAATATGTGGGGAGGTTTGAAACTTCCTAGAGACTTGTTGAATGGTTTTGACCAATATGCTGATAGTGATATGGACAATGAAGTCCAGGCTAAGATGGTCTCAAATGGAGATGAAGAACTTCTTCGAAACTGGAGTAAAGTTGACTCCTGCTATGCTTTAGCAAAGAGACTGGTGGCATTTTGTCCCTGCCTTAGAAATCTGTCGAACTTTGAACTTGAGAGAAATGATTTAGGGTATCTGGTGGGAGAAATTCCTAAGTGCTAAAGCACTCAAGAGGGAGCAGAGTATAAATGTTTGAAAAATTTGCAGCCTCATGATGCAATAGAAAAGAAAAATCCATTTTCTGGGGAAAAATTCAAGACAGCTGCAGAAATTTGCATAAGTAACTAGGAGCCAAATGTTAATTGCCAAGACAATGGGGAAAACATCTCTAGAGCATGTCAGAGCCCTTCATGGCAGCCCCTCCCATCACAGGCCCAGAGACCTAGGAAGGAAGAATGGTTTCCTGGTCTGGGTCTAGGGCCCCCCAGCTTTGTGCAGGTTCAAAACTTGGTGCCCTGCATCTCAGCTGATCCATCCATAGATAAAAGGGGCCAAAGTACAACTCAGGCCATTGCTTTAGAGGGGGCAAGCCCTCAGCGTTAGCAGCTTCCATATAGTGTTGGTCCTGCATGTGTTCAGAAGACAAGAACTGAGGTCTGAGAACCTCTGCCTAGATTTCAGAGGATATATGGAATTGCCTGGATGTCTAGGCAGAAGTCTGTTGCAGGGGAGGAGCCCTCATGGAGAACCTCTGGTAGGGTAGTGCAGAAGGTTGGACCCCCACACACAAAATCTCCACTAGGACATTGCCTAGAGAAGCCATGAGAAGAGAGCCACTGTCCTTCAGACCCCAGAATGGCAGATCCATGGACAACTTGCACAGTGTGCCTGGAAAAGCCACAGACACCCAACACTAGCCCATGAAAACAGCCATGAAGGGAAACTGTGCCCTGAAAAGCCACAGGTGCAGAGTGCGCAAGGCCATGGGAGCCCACCTCTTGCATCAGCGTGACTAGCATGTGAGATGTGGAGCCAAAGGTGATTATTTTGGAACTTTAGGGTTTAATGACTATCTTCTTAGATTGTAGATGTGCATTGAGCCTGTGTCCCCTTTGTTTTGACCAATTTATCCAAGTTTGAACCAGTACATTTACCTAATGCCTATACCCCGATTGTATCTAGGAAGTAACTGACTCATTTTTTATTTTACAGGCTCATAGGCAGAAAGAATTTGCCTTGTTTCAGGTAAGAATTTAGACTTGGACTTAAGTTAATGCTGGGATGAGATAAATCTTTGGGGGACTGTTGTGAAGGCAGTATTGGTTTTGAAACATGAGAACATGATCTTTGGGAGGGGCCAGGGGCAGAATAATATGGTTTGGCTGTGTCTCCAGTCAAATCTCATCTTGAATTGTATCTCCCATTGTCCCCATGTGTTGTGAGAGGGACTTGGTAGGAGGTAATTGAATCATGGGGGTCGTTTCCCCCATGATGTTCTCATGATAGTGAGTTCTCACCAGATCTGATGGTTTTATAAGAATCTGGCATTTCCCCTGCTGGCACTCATTCTCTCTCCAGTTGCCCTGTGAAGAGGTACCTTCCACCATGATAGTAATTTTGATGAGGCCTCCCCAGCCATGCAGAACTGTGAGTCAATTAAAGCTCTTTTCCTTATAAATTACAAAGTCTTGGGTATTTTTTCATAGCAGTGTGAGAACAAACTAATAGAGCGATGGAGTAGGGATATTATATATCCCTCTTAAAATCTAATAAATACCAGGAAAATGCCGTGATGGATATGCATACAAACTTTTTCACATATTTTCTATATTGATCATTAAGGATATGTTTGAAGGATGTGTTAGACATAGCACTATGGTGAACCTGAGAGTTAGAGAGGAAGAAAATGGGTAATAATAGCTGTAGCCTATTTCTTTGAGCCTAAAAAACTAAACATTGTTGAAAATGAATGATAGCAGGCAATAGGCCTTGACTCATCAAATAACTTAATGACATAGTGCAAGTTTTCTGGGAGTTATGGAATAGGAATAATCTTCCTTGAATCACCTAGTCAAAGTAGCCTCCCTGGAAAAAGATGAAATTTAAAATTTTGTTCCATAATAGTTTATTAAATAATTTAAATTTGAAAATAATTGGTAAAAGTTGATATAAAAAAATTTTAGCGTGCTTTCTTTCATCAAAGCTGAATAAATTAGTTAAGACTCATTGCAACCTGAATTTTGACAAGTGGAAAGATTTGTGAAATTTGAATACAGTGACTGGAAAGTTAATTGTGAACAGGAACACAAAGAAGGCATAAAGACAATTGCAGAATGAATAAAATGTTTATTAGACAATGTTGACAATACAAAGCTCTGTCCTTGTAGCTAACATTTCAACTTTTGGAAAATTGTCATTGTCTATTAAAATTGTATGAACAGGTAAGCAGTAGTATTGATATCAAATCTGATAGAAGCCTAGTTTAACAAAAATAGTATTCAAGATAGTCAAGGTTAAAAACAATGGCTTTTAGTAGAGAATACAGCTCAAAATGCTTGAGAAATTTTCTTTGTGAATGCTCAGTTAGGAACCATTTTGAAGAAATAAAATGTTGATTAAGTATGTATGCCATGTGCCCCTAATATTTCCCTATTGCCATCAAATATAATAATCTTTACAGCTTTCTGTGCAATTATTATACAAGATCATTTACCCTGAAAAAAAAAAAAAAAAAAACAAAAACAAAAACTAAGATCAGAAAGGAATAAGGAAACCATACAATCTTATTATCTCATTTTCTATGCTTGATGTTTCTCTGTAATTATATCTTGTGCTATCTTTTTAAGTAAAATGACAATACATTTGCTCCTAAATCTATGCCAGTGTTTTCTCTTGAAGAGTAAAGTGTAGACAAGTATCTTGTTGGGTTGAACTTCCTGGGTTTTATCCACTTCCATTCATCAATTGTTTTCTGTATGAGGGAATAATTATGAAAAAAAAAAATCCTGTGGGCTGAGTTTTTGCACATTATAGATACAAATGAAAACAAGAAACAATGTGTGTGAAGTGTTTTGTAAACTTTGAAGTGCTATACAAATTTGTTTATTAGAAAATATAACTGGGGATGAGTTCTCTCACTTTCCTACACATTGCCATCTGTTTTGAAAAATATTTTCATGCCCTCTTTTGTGCCTTAATCAAGAAATCAAAATTTTGTTGGCATTTTGTTTCCATTAAGAATTTTTATAGTAAATATTGTTTCAAGTGTGTAATAATATGTAACATTCTTGTAGTCTATTATCTCATTACAAATAGACATTTGATTATTTGATAATTCTTAGTCACTTCTCAAAATATCCTGAAATTCTTCCTTGTATTGACAATTTAAGTAAATATTACAATGTTGAGGAGATTAATATATTTTAACAACCCTATTAATTTACTAAGAATGTTCAGTAGATAAGATAACTACACTCCGAATATCTCATAAGTTTCTAATGATTTTGTAGATAGAGATGATAAAATTTCTACAGATGATTTGTTTCTACAGAAAAACATAGAACAAATTGGTGATGATATTCAAAGATTTTACTCCTGCATGCCCCTTTATTAGGATTTATTAATAACAGAGTCTTACATTTGTATAGTCAGCATTACCTTCATGTTAACTTCAAAGCTTTTACTAGGTTGGTGCAAAAGTACTTGCATATTTCGCTATGACTTTCAATGGCAAAAATCGCAATTACTTTTGCACCCACCTAATATTTTCAAGAAGAAGCAAAAAATAGTCCAATGCTGCATTTTCTGCTCTGGGCTGGAGGCTTTTGTATGATAGCACTGCTTAACTGATATAAAAATAGTCACTCTGATACATAGTAAGGATAATATTTTGCTTATACATGATACTATATCCCATAGTCCCTACATAAGCATTGAGCCATGTATCAGTCAGGTTTCCTTAAAGAAAAAGTAGTAATAAGATATGCATCCTGTTTTAGAGAAAGAGAGAAATTGTTAAGAATTGACTTGCATGACTATGGGAACTGGCAAGTCAAAAATCTGTAGAGCAGCTGGCAGGCTGGAAGGTAACAATTGATCTTGAGTCCAAAATCTACAGAACAGACCTACAGGCTGAGTACTCACACAGGATTTCTGTTATAATCATAAGGCAGGATTATTTCTTCTCTAGAAAGCCTCAATTTTTGCTCTGAAGGCTTTGCACCAATTGGATAAAGCCTATCCACATTAGTGGGAGTAATCTGCTTGACTTAAAGTCAACTGATTATAAATGTTAATCACATCTACAATATACCCTCACAGCAAATTCTAGACTAAGAGTGTCACCAAACAACTAGGCACAATAGCCCAGTCAAATTGACATACAAAATTAACTATCACAAATTCTAAAACAACCTAGCCAATATTTGACTTTTCTTTTACATTCTTACTCTTGAATTAAAAATGTGTTGAAATATATTATTTAGGGTCCAGGAAGGCATAAACATAATATATTACATTTTTATTTAGAATTGGAGCTAATGTTGGCTGGGCACAGTGGCTCACGCCTATAAGCCTAGCACTTTGGGAGGCCAAGATGAGTGGATTACCTGAGCTCACGAGGTCGAGGCCAGCCTGGGCAACAGAGTGAAACCCCGTCTCTACTAAAATACAAAAAATTAGCCAGGAGTGGTGTCATAGCCTGCAGTCCCAACTACTCAGGAGGCTGAAGCAGGAGAATTGCTTTAATCTGGGAAATGGAGGTTACAGTGAGCCAAGATTGCACCTCTGCACTCCAGCATGGGCAACAAAAGTGAAACCCTGTCTCTCCCAAATAAAAAATAAATAAAATAAAATAAATAAATAAACACATAAATAAAATTGTAGCTAATGTTTATTAGAAACTAACTGAACTAGTTATAACCAGTATTGATACATTATTGATGATTTGTTTCAAAATTGTGTGAAGTCACTAAACTAGGGCATGACATGGACAGGTACCCACTGCTAAAGGGAATTCTTTGTTATTTACCTTTCCATGACAGCATAAGTAAAGACATGTGCAATTCATCACATTATGCAAAGAAAAGTAATTACATGTACCAGTAGTTATGTTAACTTTTCATACACAAGACAAGTAAATGTTGCTTTCATTTGGCAGAAGTTATTTACTAGCTTGATAATTTCATGATTCATCTATTTCCCTTCAGAGCTTGTTTTGTTATAACATTGGTAGATGTACATTTCAATCTTTCCTGGAAGGTAGTGTTTCAGAGATTTTTACATCTATCTTTTCAATTCTTGTGCAATGTTTTTCTATTTCAGAAAAAAAATATATGTATATATATATATATAGGTGAAAATCCAGCCAGAGAACTAAACAGTAAAAGCCGTAACTGCTTCTCATGTGGCACCTAACAACCCATCACCCTCTTTACTCAAATGTTATTTATATAATCTTTTTATTCATCTCCCTTTTAACAACTCTTTTTCACCTTCCAGTAGAGATGAGACTTAAAATACAAGGACATGTTAGATCTTCTTCAGTTTAGTTAAAGTCAAACTGAAGATTCAGAAATCTCTCTGAAGATTTTAGATTTTTCACCACTTTGACCATGTCAAAATATGAGAAATTAAGTTGACAGTTTAAAGTCTTTTACAATATTTATAATTCCACTAGTTTTTTTCAGTGCCATCTTATTTACTATCATTTATGAAGGTCATTTGAATAGCTCTTTACAAACTGTTAAAGAATTCAAATATGACAATATGACATCAAATCTCTCACTCCCTATTAGACTTTTATTTCTAAATAGATTGACTGTGGCTGTTTATAAACATTCAGGTGACTTTCCATACTGAATACATTTTCATACACAGGCCGATACAGCCTAATGTCTTAAGGACTTTTCAAAAATGGTAAAAGCACAAACTAATCCTTTAAATATCAGAAAATAGGGCCAATAAGTCCTGCTAATTTGCATATGATAAGTTTTTCCAATTACTTTTTAGTTTTCTCTTTTGAAACAGGATTACGCTCTGTCACCCAGGCTGGCATGTAGAGGCAGAATCATAGCTCACTGTAACCGCAAACTCCCGGGATCAAACAATTCTCCCACCTCAGCCTCTCAAGTAGCTAGGGCTACAGATGCATTCCACCACACTCAGTATTTTTTTATATTTTTTATATTTGGTAGAGATGGGGATCTCACTATGTTGCCCATACTGATCTTGAATGCCTGGCCTCATGATCCTCTTGTCTCTGCCTCCCAAACTGCTGCAATTATAGGCATAAGCCACCATGCCCTGATTAATTTCTATTCGTTTATCTGCTTTTTTGTCAAAATTTTCAGGTCTGTCTTTCTCAGTTATAATTTTATGAGAAATTGACAAATAACATGATAATACTGTTCTATTTTAACATCATCATTAATATTCTTCTTTTCTGGACGATTGCTCTGTTAGATTTCCCCCGGGTATGATATCTTTGTAAAGGCTTTTTATTATAATCTTAAAAGCCATTAATAAACAATAAACTCATTCTATATTTGATTTTCTACTTCAATGTGCTCTCTTAAATTATATGTAACTTTTTATATTCTGTTTCTTTTTTTCTCCTTGTTTCATTTTCAGAATGTCTATTCCTCTTTCCTTCTATAGCAGCTTTTTGTTCAGTTACCTCTTTTTCAAATAGAACTATAATTTAAATTACTTTTATTGTAATATCTTTTTATAATACAGCATCTTTCTAATTTTTTTAGATTTCTATACTTAATTTTTCCTTGTTAAGCCTTATAGATGCCTTAGTTCACTGAACTTTCTCTAATTGAAGTGAAATATCATTTCCCATAGTACTTAAAAGTAATATTCTACTATATTGAAACAAAGTAATTTCTGGTGCAAGACTGTTTTTAAAATTTGCAATAAAGATTTCATAATCATAAAAAAGTTTTTTGTTTATATTTAATATAAGCTTAATAGAGTGGTCTATTTTGATTGAATTCTGTATTTTCTGGTTAATAAGGTCACTCAAAGTGAAATTTAATAATCTATTTGGTATAGTAGATTTAGCTGCATTTGTTATCTAGAAATAACTGATATATTATTAAAGTATAAAATATTACCAAATATTGTAAACTGCTTAAATAGCAGTCCAAACAACATATCTTCAGAAGCTGCTTGTGTTTCACGTGTTATTGTGTCAACTAAATAAGAGACAAGAACCACCTGTGTTATTTACTGTGTCATTTATTCATTAAGCAATTATTTTTTCATTATATGCTGGGCCTTGGTCTGCATTTGGGACCCAAATGGGACACCAGACAAGGCTCCTAATTTCACAATGCAGGGTAGAAGGGCAAAATAATCAATAAAACATTAATACGTAATTTAATGAAAAGAAAATAGGGTGAAATAATAGTGACCAGGAGACTTCTGAGAGGAGGTGTTTAGGGAAGGCTTTTGGATGACATGACATTTGAGCTGAGGTTTTACTAATAAATGGGAAACTGTCTTATAGGAGAGCTTCCCAGGTAGAGAGAAAGCTAGAATTAAAGCTCTGTATCCCAAAAGGCATGGCGTGATAAACTATCTGAAAACGAGCTGTGCAGTAGAAGCATAGAGACTTGAAGGTAGATGAGGTACCACACATTTGCCCTAGTTTTGCTATCTGAAGTGATATGTTCTCTCTTTCAAATGGCATTTCTTTTCATAGCTGGTTATAAGAAACATTTCGAGTTAATCAGTATCTTTAGGTACCAGAGTAATAGAGTAGTAATTGATGAAGAACAGTTGTTTAGCTTAATGGTCCTAAGAGCAATTTAAAGAGTCTTGCCTACCTTGTGAGAGTCTCTGGGTTCTGCCTTGCGAGCAAGAAGAATATGTGAGTGGCTGCAAGGGTTAGAAGAGAGGAAAAACTCGCAGGTTTGAAAAAAGAGGATATTTTCATGGGATGTAACTTAAACCATATGAACCTAACATCATAGTAGGATCTGTACAGCAGCATCAGGTGCAGCAGAGACCAATACCCAATACCCTTGTCATGCACAAGACAATCTACGTCTGAGAAGTGGCCAGCAGAATACACTCAGGAAAATCCACCTCCTACATTACCAAATGTTGCTTTAATAAGTGAACTTATGCTTGAAAACTGAAATTCCCTTGGGAGAAAGAAATGAGGGGAAAAATAATGATTCCTGAACTAGGTAAGTATTTGCCTGAGTAAGTATTCAACTGAGAATTGATTCACCTTAAGTCAGCAAGACATGTTCCAATCATAAGTTGATACTGGGGGAACTAGAACTAAGGTAAGTTAAATTGTAGGAAGCTCAGGTTGCATATTTGCACATCCAAAATTATAGCTATTAAAATATTAAACTTTTCCTCTTGTCTATGGACAGGACCTGTGACTTGAACTAACAGAATAAGACACAGTTGATGGGATGTCATTCTTGTAATAGATTATGCTATATATCAAAGAATTTCACTCTCATGATTGTTTTCAATAGATGACTTTTTGTTCATTTGTTTCTTTGGTTTTTGAGATGGAGTCTTACTCTATCACCCAGGCTGGAGTGGAGTTCATTGTCTCAATCTCGGCTCACTGCAACCTCCCCCTCCTGGGTTCAAGTAATTCTCCTGCCTCAGCTGTCCAAGTAGCTGATATCACAGGCTCCTGCCACCACTAAACATTTTTGTATTTTAGTAGAGATGGTGTTTTACCATATTGGCCAGGCTGGTCTCGAACTCCTGACCTCAGGTGATCCATCCGCCTTGCTTACCAAAGTATTGGGATTATAGCCATGAGACATCAAGCCCAGCCTCAATAGGTAACTTTATATGGCAAAGGTTGTGTGATGTCTTTCTTATAATTACATTACATTATATAAGACTTTATCTTGGCAGACTAGAGTGAGAAAGACTCTCTTTGTGACTTTGATGAAGTAAATGACCATGCTGAAGAAGTCCTTGTGGTAAGGAAATGCAGGTGGCCTTTAAATAATTGCAAGCAACCAAGTGATGTCAGCAAGGGGGCAGAATAGGAAGTCTCAGCCTCCACTCCCCTCTACAGAAAGTTCAACTAGCAACTAGGAACATTTTAGAGCACGCTTTTGAAAATCCCAACATTTGGAAACAAGCTCGAGATACTCGTATGGTACACAGAACTGAATGAAATCTGAATTAGTAAGGTAAGAATGGTTTCACTACAACTGTGCCTCTATCCCCACCAAACCAGCACAATGTCAGATAGAGGGGATTTTCCTGGGCCCATAGTTTCTGCATGAGGAAAGAAGAATTGAGAAAGTCATCCAGCTTCCCTAACATTCTGAGACTCTTGCCAGGAGTCCCACTCTAGTTTTACCTCACACGGAGAACACTGGAGGAAATGGCATAGATAGAACACCCCTCCTAGCCATGTACAAACAAAAGAAGGCAGAGGTTATAGTGACAAGCATGCAGATCTTGGTGGTAGCTCTGTGGCTCTGTATTTCTGCCATCTTTAGCTCAGAGTCAGAGACATCAGCCAACCTCATAGTCCACAGCAAAACTGAGTGGTGACCTTCAAAAGCCTGATGGGAAGTGCAACCTACCTTGAGTGCCCAGATTGCTAGTCTCTCTGCCCAGCCTCAGATCCCACCCTAATGACCTTGTCCAGGTAGGAAGACTAATACCTCTGCACATTTCAAAGAAGCAGAGGGGCTAGATCTCTTGATCCAGGAGGTGAAACAGCCACTGAACTCAACTTAAAGCCCACCCCACAGTTCCACCCTGACAATAAGGCAATACTCAATTGCACATTCTTATTCTTTCATCCTTCATATTATTATTTACAGTGGCAAATGATAAGATACAATTAATTAGATTGAAAATGTAGGTAATTGATTATTTCAGTGAAATACACTTATTTATCTCACAGAATGACCCATAATAAAGGCAGATAATGTGTCCTCACCTTTTGTAACCAAACCAGATACCTAAAAATAAGTTAATCGAAACTAAAGAGCATAATCTTTAAATGATGAAATAATTTATCTATAAGTATAAAATATAAATATTTTTTGATACATTGCTATCTAATGGCTTTTTAAATCATTTTTATTTTTTCTACTAAAATTTTGCCAGATCGAATGAAAAGAGAATCTACTGTATTTTCATTTGCATCAGCATTAGTTAAACATCCTATAAATAGAAGCAAATTTTTATTATTTAAATTCTGCACAAAATGCAAGATGGCTACATTATTTTCAGAAAGATTGAAACAGTCTCAAAGAATAAGCCGATTCTCTTATAATTGCTATGAAATTCCAAGTTCCAATGTAGAGAATATTTTTGAGTCTAATTTTTATCTGATCTTCTACAGTAACATTACCATGGCCATATTAATTCATTCAAATTGACAGAGTTTATACTCAAAGATATAATACAATGCAATAGAAAAAAGTAATGTAGCCAAAATTTCAATGTTTTAGAGTCAAAGAAACATGCTTTCATAGCTACCTACTTGAATGATTAGAGATATATTCCAATTTCTCTGAGGCTGAGTTTACTTCTTAAATTGGAAATAAAATATTGTTTGTATTTTCTTATTTTTGGTAAGAAATACATAAAATATTCCTGTCATATAGTTGGTACACAAAAAAATGACAGTTGGTATCATTAAGTATAAACATCACTGATTAGGAAAACAAGATGTCAATTCATGATGAGTTAAGAAGGCCTAACATAATTTTCTAAACCTAATTAGAAAATAAACATTGAACATGCAGAAAACCAAAAATTATGTTTAATGATACTCTTCCTTACTGCTTTATTTTGTCTTTTCTAGTATCTATTCACTTATACTTTCTTATTCTGTAATTACATAATTCTGAAAAGTTAAGCTTCTACATGTTGGTACTACATAGCTGCTTGATGAAGAAGAAAAACGTCAGATCTTCTGTCACTCAAAAAACGCAATATATAAAAGCTGACCAAATCTTTTGTAGCTCCATTGAGATTTTTTTTAAAAATGCTGTATTAAGCAGCTCATGACTAGGAGAAATAATTTAAGCACTATTCCTATTCCTAACTCAAGTGATGTGCATGATTCTGGAAAAAAACACCTCATTCATCAGGTAAAACATGTAAAATTATAGGTAAAAATAAACATGTTGCTTGATATAATCTTATTAACTTTAAATATTTTTCACACCAAATGAAAGGATTTTAAGCAACATCATATACAATTTAGGTTGGATGAGAATTTCCTTATTGTAGCAGTAATCAAATATTAGAATGACATATAAAATATATTTTGACGTCTTTCACAGCAGATTAGCATCTAAATTGGCAGCAGTTAATTATGTAAGCTTATGTTAAATAATTTCCCCAAATTATGTCTACCTACAGCATTATAAATGTTCAATAATTTAAAAAAATAAATTACATATGCTCATTTATAGGCACTCATTATAGGCACTCATTAAGTGCCTATAAATAAGCATATTTACTTAGACTGTACTTAGACTACAAATACTAATAAAAATTAGCTTCTAAGAGAACTATTTATTCTTCTTCCCATTATAAAAGATGTAAAACAAAACCTATTAGAACAGTTAGTTTAAAAAGAACCGATTTTAAGTTGTTTGTTTGTTTGCTAAATACCGACAGCTGTCATTGTGGATAGGAAAGGTACTAAAATCATATGGCTGACACATGTTTGAGACAAATACCTAGATATCACCAGTTTTAGATAGTCTCTTTAATATACAGTTAGATTTGCAACAGGAGCTTAGTGTTTGTCTTCAGTGCATTCTGTATTTAGCAATGTTTATATAAACACAGTGTTCAGTCCTTTTTTGTTCCAACTAAGACGTGCACATATGATAAGAAACTAATTTTTGTATATGCCTCCACCCCCATTTGCTGAGGGCCATTCATGATCAACTATAATCAAATGTAAGCCTGTCACAAATTAAACACATAGTATTGTAGTATTTAAAAACATAGTATTGTAATATTTAAACATGTAGTGTTGTCATATTGTAGGCAGCCTTAACAGAAAGCTTCATGTACAAAAGCATGCTTTTATGTATTTATTTGCCTTAATAAAGCTTTGAAATTACAGACCTTTCAACTCTTGTAGTCAATATATACAAGAGTTTATAAGGATTATTTTCACAAGCATAAAGAAGTAGAGGAGTAGAATTTATGGCTTTATTATGTTCAGCTAAATTTCGCTTTTTTCTAATAAGAAAACACTCCATTACCCTATCAGCTAAGTTGCATGTCAGACACAAGTCAATTTAGTAATTACATTTTTTAAAATAAACTGTTAATTCATCAAACATGTAGAGTAGTTTGTATGGCACAAGCATTATTCTAGGTACTCTGGGCAGCATAAACTAGAATTGTATACCAAGTGGCTATATCTTTCAAAATTAAAAATGATAATATGGTTTTAAAACAAAAATGCTGTAGAGTTAAACAGCAGCTGATTCATAGTAATGGATATATTGAAGGAGTTCTTCAATAAAGAAAATTATTGCAAATTTAACCATGAGAAAGAAAGGAAAGAGGGAAGGAAGGAAGGAAGGGAGGAAGGAAGGAAGGAAGGAAGGAAGGAAGGAAGGAAGGAAGGAAGGAAGGAAGGAAGGAAGGGCAATAAAAGGTTGAATATGTGATTAAATCTAACATGGTGGTAAACAGATGGTTAGACCTATTTGCTAATAAATTAATAATAATAACGACTTGTAGAGTTTTAATATATTTTAGAATTAAATTATATAGCCACAATAACTGAAAAAGACAGGAATGAGGTTCATTAGAGTTAATATTGTCCAAAGTAATGCTATTCAATTTTAACGTACATAAAACACACCCGGAATTCTTATAAAACTATGGGATCTGATATACTAAGTCTAGGGTGAGGCCTGAGCATTCTGCAGTTTTAGCAAGCACCCAGGTGATATCAATACTGTTTGTCTGTGAATCAACTTTGTGGTGCACGTGTCTGTTTTATCATCATTTGGAATATAGTTAATATATTATTGAATACAATAATTTAGGTAAGTTAACATTGCATATTGTAATCTCCAAGATACTCTCAAAATAATAGTTGTAGAATGTATAAATAACATAGTAACAAAGCGGAAAAATATTTAACAAAAATCCTAATTAACTCTAAATAAGGTCAAAAAAGGAGAGAAAATTGAGTATGGAACAAGTGACACAATCAATAAGAAACAATAAGATTATAGATTTAAACCCAAACACACGTAAATGGACAAAACAATCTAATAAAGACAAAGACTTTTAGGCTGGATTTTAAAACAATGCCCTGTTATATTCTTTTAAGAGACATCCCTTAATTATAACACAATTTGCAAACTGTAAGCCTAAGGAAAAAGATACAAAATAAACAACTAATAGAAAGAAAATTGACTTTAAAACAAAGGTCATTACTAACAATAAAAAGGAATAATTTCTAATGATATAGGAGCCAATCCACTAGGGAGATACACAAATTTTAACATCTAAAATCATATTCTAAACATAAATAAGTTAAGAATTAAGAGAGCTAAAAGGACACATATGTAAATGTATAACTTGGTGTGGGCTAATATATCCTTTTCAATAACTGAGAAAACAGAAGGCATAGATGTAGACTATTTGAAAAGGTTTATGTGACTTCACCTAATTGACTTATATGAATGCTTTACTAAAAAATTTCAGGATGGAAATCATTTTCTTGTGTTTTGGAACATTTATATATACTGGCACGTTGCATGTTCAAATAGCAAATGTTAGCAAACTTCAAGATCATGCAGAGCACAATAAAATTAAGCAAGAAAAAAGTAAGATAGCTCAAAAATCTCTAAATATTTGGGAAATAAACAATACAGTTCTTACCCACTCATCAAAGAGAACTTCCAGTGGAAATTTCTTAAAAAATATCAGAACAATCAAAAGTTGTGGGATCTGGCTAAAGCTGTGATTAAAAAGAAACTTGTACCTTTAAAAATGTACACTAGAAAATAGTTAAAACCATAAAACAATAAGGTAAGAAATATCTAATAGAAAAAATTGCCTAAAGTTAGGAAATAATAAAATTGTAAAGACCCTACTAAGAAGGACCAAGAGAAAAAAAGAAAAATACATGTTGTATTATGAATGTAAAAAGGATAGCACCAGAGATTCTAGAAGACACTAAATTTAATGAGATCATTTAAGTAAATTTCTGCCAATAAGTTTGAAAATTTAAATGAAAAGAAAAAATTTCTTTAAAAAATACAGAAATTACCCAAACTAACAAAGGAAGAAATTTTTAAAATATATTAGACCTTTATTTATTAATGAATTTAATAATTCAATTTCTTTTCAACAAGGAAACACCATGACCAGAGGACTCCACAGTAAATCCTTACATTTAATAAAATAATAACCTAAACTCAGAGAATAGGGAAGTAAGAATCAATTACACTGCCTGAGAATAAGAAAAATATAATCTATTTTCCAGCTTGTTTCAAAAAGCCAACATAACAGTGATCTCAAACAACATAATATTACAAGAAAAAATATTATATGCCAATCTTTCTCATGAATGTTAAAATTGTAAATGAGTTTTTAGCAACCAAATCCAGCAATATTTTTTAAAGAAAGAAAATCAATTTTAATCAAATTATATTTGTTCAAGGAATGTAAGCTCATTTAACTAGGCAAGAATGTCTGTTTGTATCACTTTTACTCAACCTTGTATTGGAGGGCAAGAAGAAGAAATGTAAGTCATGAAAACTGAAAAATAAAAAGTAACACTGCCTTTCTTCATAAATGATATGATTGTGTACATTAAAAATTTAAAGATGTCTTAAAAATACTATTGAATTGCAGCAAGGTCTCAGGATTCAAACTTAATTGATGAAGAATAAGAAAATAAAATGATATGTGCTGAATGATGTACATTTAATTAACATTTATTTCTAAGTTATTAGTAGAAGAAATGGAAAAATGGCAGTTATCAAATATTATAGAACTGTTAATATTGATGCCAAATGATTAAAGCAATGCTGAGATCATTTTGTGAATATAAGTGTCTGGTAGATTTAAACATATTTGATATTCATAATTTCTTCCAAAATTCATAATTTCTTTTCATAATTTATTCATAATTTCGTTTCATACTTCTTTTGTCATCTAACTGCATAGTCCTTTATTCTTTCTCCATTAGACTAATTCTGCCTAAGGGTATATTCAAGTTAGCTATATATTTTTACAAAAGATTTGACATACATTATACTGCCGCAAATGTAAGCAAACTTTAATAAAACACAAAAGTGCAAATGTTGCAAATAGAACTATAAGCCTAAGAAAATATGAGCGTACTGGGATTTTCTTATATTATACCATCACCGGTAACATCCAGAAATATACCTATCAAATATTATATGTATTTGATCAATAAACAAATGCCTTTTAAATGATTGCCTTTTTGCCATAATCCAGGTTGATTCTCAAATCTAGGAAATTCAGTGCTCATCTAGTCTTGTGAGGAATCTTTCATGAGAAGACATTACTAAGGCCAGTTGGGAAAGTTATTTTCCATGGGAATGTTATTTTCCATGAACTATTTATTAAATTTACGTATAACATTTTGAAAGCACAGGGCAATCTCTGCCAGTTTTATTAATCTGTTAGTGTCAAACCACTCGGGTACATTAGTTTTGTGTCATTTTATTTATTTTCTAGAGGTTCTACAGATACTGTTTTCTTTTTTCTTTCTTTTTTTTTTTTTTTTTTTTGAGACGGAGTCTCGCTCTGTGGCCCAGGCTGGAGTGCAGTGGCCGTATCTCAGCTCACTGCAAGCTTCGCCTTCCGGGTTCACACCATTCTCCTGCCTCAGCCTCCCGAGTAGCTGGGACTACAGGCGCCCACCACCTCGCCCGGCTAGTTTTTTTGTACTTTTTAGTAGAGACGGGGTTTCACCGTGTTCGCCAGGATGGTCTCCATCTCCTGACCTCGTGATCCGCCCATCTTGGCCTCCCAAAGTGCTGGGATTACAGGCTTGAGCCACGGCGCCCGGCCTAAAGATATTGTTTTCTAAAGCCTCTCTCCCTATGGCATGACATTCAATGCTCCCCAACAGTGTGGAAATGTTCTGTGTGCTGCAAGGTGTTTTATACCACATCCTGAATACTTTAGTCTCTCTCAAAATTCTATTTTTCTAGAAAGTTCTCTGAAATAGTTATGCCAGGCATAAAAATATGGGGAAAAACTTCATGCCTGGTTTGTAAAAATTCTGTCAGTTGTTTATTTTTTTAATTAAATATTGTCCTCCCCTCCACTAAAGGATTTGGGCATTCCAAAAGGAAAAATAGTCACATAATCCCATATTTGCTCAATGCCCTCAAATCGACATTGGTTGGATGGCTGAATTTCCTCCTTACCCTCAAGTTACCATGTATATTACCTCAACAGCAGTGGCCCAAAGATGTGACTTTTCCAATATAACCACCAAATACCTATACCTCTATACTATGCTGTTGAAAATCACTGTCATTGATTTCTGCAAGTGTGCCTTTGATCTCTAACCCTAATTTGTTTTTCTCCTCAGGGAATTGCTTAGTGATCTGCGCTAATAAATCTCGGCTATGGGTTATGAAGGAGAATGTGAGTCTTGGTGTTCTTTTTAGATAAGAATCTTAACCTGATCTTTGGTTTTTGGATTTCACTACTGTCCTCCAACCAGAGGTTAACTATTATAGTGCTCAATCTTCTCCATCATAGATGATTGGGATAAACTTGATTAGCATTATAATTAACACATATGCTGCAATTCTAGGGCCATCCTTCATTTAGTTAAGTGGGTGGTTCTATTCATTATGCCAACTCTTCCTACTCTATCTTGAATCACATGCATTGTTCTTAATATAATGGCACCTGAAAAATTCTCCTAAATTCTTAACTTACCAAATACTGGGCCCTTGGTCCCTGAGCACGCTGAAATTAAACCATCATTAATCCATACTCTTGGAGTGGACAGACAAATAATCCTAAATACACAGCCATGGCCATCCTGAGTTCTTCTTCTTTCTTCTTATAGAACTGTTAATTTTAATCGCACGTTTAAGACTTTGGAAAGTAACATTCATTTTGAATTTTAGAAAACATATAACACTTTTAAAATGCATATATTATTTTCACATATGTTTGGTAGCTTTAACATTTATGTTGACGCTGTATTACTTATATTTTCTTTTTTCATCGTGCCTTCCAAATATAAACTCCAGCAGAAGTTACTGATATGCAGATCTGTTTATGCTACCACATTTCTTATTTCATTAAGTCTAACCCCTTCAATCTGACATTCAATGCCCACTTTCATTTGACATTGTCTTAGTCTTTCAGTTTTGCAAAGTGCTTACGTCAGGAAACTAAAACATCTGAGTTCAAGTAAAGATCTCTTAGTAAGTTCGGATTGCTATAACAATTTCCATAAAGTAGGTGGTTTGAACAGCAAACATTCATTTTTCAAAATTCTGGAGGCTGGAAGTCTGTGTTCAGGATGCATGCTTAGGTTCTGGTGAATATCCTCTTCCAGGTTGGAAACAGCAGACTTCTCTTTGTATCCCCAAATAGAAGACTGTAGAAAAAGAACTAAAGAGCTCTCTGGACCTTCTTATTAGGGAATTAATTCAATTTCTGAAGGATTTACCCTTATGACCTAATTACCTCCCAAAGGCCCCACCTCCTAATACCAACATATTGGGTGTAAGGATTTCAACACGTGAATTTGTGGGGTGGGAGGGACACAAACATTCAGTCCATAACATATCTTCTATTTTACTAGCTCTGAGACAAGTTACATACAAGTAAATGAAATTATTCAATAATATAATTGTTCATATTAAATAACTTCTGAATATTCCTACTTTCTTTGTGCTTGCTTATTCATTTCAAACACAGATTTTACTTTCAGCCAATTTCCATGCTACACTTATGCCACTCTCCATTCTTGCTTTCCCTCGTATCTCCCTCAATCTAACTTTTTCATGATTTGTATGTGCAAATAACCTATGAATTTCTAAAGTCAATCTATGGTAATATTTCCCTTGAGTTTCTAAAACAATTATTTGAACAATATTTTATATTATCTATTAATATTTCTTAGAGTTAATATCCAAGTAATTGAAACTCCTGATGTAAGTAATACAGATGTATTCAGGAGGGGTACTTCTAATTTTATGAGGACTCAAATTTTGCTTTAAATAAAAAGTTCCCCAAGAGTGAGGACTTATTATTGAATCTTTTAGAGTCCATGACAGAGCAGAGCATTTATGGAATACTTAATAGGCGTTGTAAATAAATAATTAGTTACAATAGATAACTTAACAATTGGCACACAGAAATTTTTAAGCAATAAGGTAATGTGAGTCTTATTAATATATTTGTTAACTATGTTTCATGTTCTTTCCATACATTTGGTTACTATAATTTAAAAAGTTTATGCTTTACTATTTGTAGTGTATAAACTTAGGTGTCTATATGAAGAAATTATATCAAGGAGACTTTTATAAATTACAATTGTGACCTGGAAGCAAGGTCACAAAATATAGCTTCATTACCATTCAGCTGTGCATAATTTCTTTATTTTGTTTAACATGCACCTGGACATTCATCAAAGCCTGTGTCTGGTACTAAGGTGGCAAAACTCACCTGAATGTTTAATTTGGCTTAAAGTTAAATCAATGTGATAATTTTAAAAGTTCCTTCAAGTAGCACTCATTCCTTCTTAAATGAAAGGATATTGATACCCTTTACAATTCACCCTTACTTCTATTTCTTCTTCTTTCAATGGCCTCTGAGAGTCTGAATATGTCTCGGCAAAATTCATATGTTGAAATGTATTCACCAAAGTGATATAATTAAGAGGTGGGGCTTTTAGGAGGTGATTAAGTCATGTACCCTCATGTATTAGTCAGGGTTCTGTAGAGGGACAGAACTAATAGGATAGATGTATATATACAGGGTAGTTTATTAAGGAGTATTGATTCACACGGTCACAAGATGAGGTCCCACAATAGGCCATCTGCAAGCCGGGAAGAAAGAATGCCTGTCTGAGTCCCAAAGTTGAAGAACCTGGAGTCCAATGTCTGAGGGCAGGAAGCATCCAGCATGGGACAGAGATGTAGCCCAGCAGACTAAACCAGCCTAGTCTTTCCACGTTCTTCTGCCTGCTTTTATTCTGGCCACACCGGCAGCTGATTAGATTGTGCCTGCCCAAATTGACAGTGGGTCTGCCTTTCTGAGTCCACTGACAAATGTCAATCTCCTTTGGCAATATCCTCATATACACACCCAGGAACAATACTTTCCATCCTTCAATCCAATCAAGTTGACACTCAGTGTTATCATTACACCTCATTAGTGGTGTTAATTCCCATATAAAACAGCTGCAAGAGAGCTATTCACCCCTTTTTTCCCTTCTGCCATGTGAGGCTGCACCAACAAGGCACCATCTTGGAAGAAGAGATTGGGTCCTCACCAAATACCAAACCTTCAAGTGCTTGTATCTTGGCCTTCCCAGCCTGTAAGAAATAAATTTCTATGGTTTATAAATTACCTAGTCTAGGACATTTTGTTATAGCAGCATTATTGGACTGAGACAGGGAGCCCAGGATGACAGACACGGGGCTATGCATCCTTACGATTTAGAATAAGGGAGACTTTATCCTGGACTTTGGTGACGTGCTGCTTGCATCAGCTTGTTTGCTTGACAATATCACTTGTCCAGTCACCATTGATTTTTCTGCCATTTTCTAATGTGGAAATCTAAAAACGATATATTTGTAGTCTCTTTTCATTTTATGTATTTACTTTTTATTCAGTAAATGCTCCCTTCCAAATTTGATGTTCTCCTCCAGAACTGAATTAACTGGTTTCATATATCAAAATCTGTAACTGTTTTTCTCTATCCACCTCAGTGGCCCAGAGGTCCCCCAACCTCCACTGCAGGGTCACCCCAGTCTGTCCACATGACACCGCCACAAGCCTAATGGCTCTTACCCCAGAACTCAATGTCACTAACAAGCACTTATTTTGGCTCAGGAGAGTTAACGCTAAAACTCTACCTTGGTCTAATCTCATCTGGATTGTCGCCTAGATTAACATAGAGAAGCCTGAAATGTGGATTATTTTCATAATTTCAAGCAGAAGCTGGAGGAGAATGCTAGACCACTGTAGGCGATTATTCCTCTCCTCATTTCCCCAATCATACTTTGTTCCTCTCAATCCAGAGTAGAAAGGTAGAAATTCGGAATCTGCCTGATTATCTAATCTCTTCTCTCTTCTTTCACTTTCATAACATTCCTTGGAGGCAATGAAGAATTGTGCTCTCTTTGAATGCCCTACAACATCCCCTCTTTCCATCTCAGCTAAAATTTAAGAGGGTACTAGAGCGTTCTCCTGCACTATGTACTTCTGTGCACTTAATACTATCAGCTAGGTGATAATTGAGATACTAAGTGGAGAAAAAAGAAATTTGAGAGATCCTTTCTTAGAACAATATCTGGATCGAAAATGTATACAATTGCATAATTGTTTTTTTGAATATCAGAAGCTAAATAATACTAATACGCCTATTTCACTCTATATTACCTCTGTCACAAGTTCCAATCTCCTCTTGCCTCTTTCCCACTAATATTCTCATCCTTACAGATGGGTACCCCAATATTAATACAAAAGCCCTATACACTTCACATGAAAGGACAAGGACAGTAAAATATATATTAATATATTCTATAAATAACTTGCATGAAGTATTATAACCAATCAGTTTACACTTAGAAAAATGACTATACTTGCATTACCTCTTGCTACCTTTTCTATTTAAGGTATAAAATATCTTCATACCTATACAGAGAGAGATCTAGTGGTCTTATTTAAATTTATAACTGTATGAGCTATAGAAAGAATTTACAACATGTACTTTTTAAAACTAGAAGTTGCTCAATATTATTTTTGTGTGTGTAGAACCAATTGTTTTCAGATTTTTATATATTTATTCTTAATAGAATGCTATTAGAATTATTAACTATTTTCTTTTCTGATTCTTTACATATAATTTTGAAATAAAATATCTAATTGGTATTGATCTTTTTAAAACTAATATAAATATTTTACATTCTTCATTTAAATTCCAAGTCACTGTATGTTCTATTTTAAACCTCTATTTACATAAAATATTACGTTCTTAATTAAATTGGTATGAATCTATATTACTGAGTCCTGATACACTTGAAGACAAGGTTTTTGTACTTTGTAAAACTATGTATGTTTTGCTGTTCAAAATGAAAATATAATACAGCAGGTGTAATGTCTTCGTTTAAAAGCTATCTGAATTTTTTTCAATATATTATTTGGATACTAACATTTGGGTCACGAATTTGACCTTGAGATTCCTTTTCAAGTTTTTACTATAATTAATAGCGACCTTGTGAATGCCATGTCTCTGCAACTGAGCAGGCAGGCAGGCAGTCATCATTCAGTTGGTAGTCCAAATGGATCAGTTGTCAAGGGAGTATGGAATTCAGCATTTCCTTCTGCAGGGGCTCTTTGTTTCAACTTGGGCTTAAGGCACACTTCTAGTCTCAAGGAACTATTTATAAAAGAATTGGGCCAGGTGTGGTGGCTCATACCTGTAATCCCACCACTTTGGGAGGCCAAGGCAGGTGGATTGCTTGAGGTCAGAAGTTCAAGACCAGACTGACCAACATGGTGAAACCCTGTCTCTACTAAAAATACAAAAATTAGCCAGACATGGTGGTGGGCCTCTTTAATCACAGCTACTTAGGAAACCGAGGCAGGAGAATCGCTTGAACCGGGAGGTGGAGGTTTCAGTGAGCCGAGATTGCGACATTGCACTCCAGCCTGGGTGACAGAGCAAGACTCCATTAAAAAAAAAAAAAAAAAGACAATGGAAATAATATTATAAATCAGAGGTCAGCAAACTACGGCCTATGGGCCAAACCTGGTGCATCATCTGTTTTTGTAAACACATTTTATTGAAACACAGCCACACCGATTTATTTATGTATTGTCAATGACTGCTTTTGTCCTTTCACAGTAGTGTCAAGTCATTGCAACAGAATCCCTATGGTTTACAAGGCTGAAAATATTTACTACTTGTCTCTTCACCAGAAAAGTTTGCCAAAGCATGTCCTAAATTAAAAATAGATTGTAGCTATTTAAAAGCATATCAATTCAGAAATGAAATGAGTGGCCTTGTGATTTAAAATAATTATTACATGGCATTTACCATGTGTCACCTATTATGAATAATTTTGGTATGTTAACTAATCAAATCATCACAATAATCTAATGAGACAGTCAGGGGGGCAGAAAGGGGATTTAAATTTTAAAAAATCTGACTTCAGAGTCTGCTGTTAACCGGCAATTTATACTAGCCCCTGTAAATGGTAAATGTCTCATTATTGGAGATGTTCAGCCAGTTTAATGAAAGCTTGTCAGAGATTGTAAGAAAAAAAAAAGTAATTTTAAGGTCATTTTCCACAATACAATCCCAATAATTTGTCATATCCGAATCAACAAAAAGCAATGCAGAGAAAAAAAAGTATTTGATTTCAAACTCACTGAGAGTTTTACGATTCAATAACAATGAGATATTCTTAAAATTAAAAAATAAGCTAAATATTCTAAAAGTTAAGTATTTGAGCTTTTAACCCCCCAAAAAGAAGAAAAAAATCAGTTCCAATGAAGAAGTGGAGCGTGAAAAGAATTTTTACATAGTTCACTTGGTCTCTGACTTACTAATGACTATTACTATATTATATGGAATCTTCCAACATAAAGTCATTAAAACAATAAAATCTGACTTATTGGCAATAAAATCTGACTTATTGGCACCTGTTGCTGTTAGCCAAAAACAAATATCCGAGTAATATGCAGGATTATTTATGGTTCAGTCATGTTAAGGATGTGTTTATGTCTGAGATCAACTCACTCTGTTTTTCTAATTAGACTTATACCAAAGTCCCCGTGGAAGAACCCTTCATTCCAGTCACTATCCTGCCCAAGTCACTGTCAGAGGAGATGTTTAGAATGCAGAATCACAAAATTCATCCCCTCCTGACTTACTATGTCTTTCTTAGGAAAGGAGATCTAGAATGGCAAGGTGGTCTTATTCCCTCTTTCCTGGTCTCCATGTAGTTCCAAGTCCAGTCCTCATTCTCCTCCTGCTCCATCCCTTGATCTCACATGAGCATCTGACTCTCCTTCTCTGCTGCTATGAAAAGATAATTAAGCCTGAAGTGAGAGGACCTGGTACCAGCTGGATTCTTAATGATTCAGTGTGTGTCTATGCAGTGAATAGTGACTCACTTCTTTTTACTTACTTTCATTTTCCCGTTAGAAACAAGACATAGTAACAGTAGCATTGTATTATTTGGAGAAGGTAAATGCAAAGGTTCTGTAAAACTAGCAGAGACAACTGTCATATATTATTTGGTATTCGGTGTATATTTTTTCAGTCTGAAACTAAATGATCAACTAATGCTGAGAAAAGTTATATACAGTTACTTCACATCTAAAAATATATATTATTTAAAGTCTAATGGAGAAGATAATCTTAGGGCATAAGATTTATTTTTTTTTCCCAATAGATTTTGGATGAAACTAAACCTCTTGTCTGTATGAATATTTGTCTCACATTTGTATGTGCATAACATTATTTTCTATTACATCTAACAACACCATGTGATTTTCCCAAATATTTTTATAATAGTTACTTTAAGCCATGAAGGAGAACTGTGGAATGCTGGGGGAAAAACAGTTAAGGTCATACAAAGTCAATCGTGAGCCAAAAGCAATGGCCTGACTCATTTCAAGTGAATGTGTATTTCGGTAATGGCTGGAACCCAAAATGTAACAGAATCTAAAAATAATGATGATCAAAATTTGGGCACAGTGTTGGCTTCTAGTTATAATTTGGTCTTTTTAGACACATTGATCTTTAAATAATAAGGTAGGGGGCTGACTGTTACCATACGTTTCTTTAAATTTTCATAAAACATATCAAGTTAACTTCTCCTTCCATCCATAGACAAGATGCAGCTATTCTGAGTCAAATAACATTTCAACTATATGTTCTTCTTTTGATACTACACAATTCACTAAAGGATTAAAAGAATGGCAGATGTATCTTATTTTCAACATCTTCCTGCCTGTTTTCATTTATCACAAAAATTAGTAGAATAATGGGATAACACAAAGTACTTTTGCTTTGGAACATCTCAAAAACAAATACACAATGTAGGCTCTGACTGATACGTAGACTTTGTGGGCATTATGCATTATTAGTATTCTATTACTAAAAAAGGCAGTCAGGAACAAGTAGGTATTACATATTTTGTACTTTATGAATACTCTGTTTTCATAAATAATAACTTTATAAGTATAAGCTATTAGCACCAAAGCTGTAATTTTAAAATAAATTTTGCTAAAGAATATTAGCTCTTATGAGAGTAAGTTTAGGTAGCATAAATGTAATCTCTCTTTTTTTTTTATTATACTTTAAGTTCTAGGGTACATGTGCACAACGTGCAGGTTTGTTACATATGTATACATATGCCATGTTGGTGTGCTGCACCCATTAACTCGTCATTTATGTTAGGTATATCTCCTAATGCTATTCCTCCCCGCTACCCCCTCCCCACAATAGGACCCTGTGTGTGATGCTCCCCTTCCTGTGTCCAAGTGATCTCATTATTCAATTCCCACCTATGAGTGAGAACATGTGGTATTTGGTTTTCTGTTCTTGTGATAGTTTGTTGAGAATGATGATTTCCAGCTGCATCCATGTCCCTACAAAGGACATAAACTCATCCTTTTTTATGGTTGCATAGTATTCCATGGTGTATATGTGCCACATTTTCTTAATCCAGTCTGTCACTGATGGGCATTTGGGTTGATTCCAAGTCTTTGCTATTGTGAATAGTGCCACAATGAACATACGTGTGCATGTGTCTTTATAGCAGCATGACTTATAATCCTTTTAAAATATCCCCAGTAATGGGATGGCTGGGTCAAATGGTATTTCTAGTTCTAGATCCTTGAGGAATCACCACACTGTTTTTCCACAATGTTTGAACTAGTTTACAGTCCCACCAACAGTGTAAAAGTGTTCCTATTTCTCCACATCCTCTCCAGCACCTGTTGTTTCCTGACTTTTTAATGATTGCCATTCTAACTGGTGTGAGATGGTGTCTCATTGTAGTTGCCTCCAAGAAGTATGGGATTATGTGAAAAGACCAATACTATGTCTGATTGATGTGCCTGAAAGTGATGGGGAAAATGGAATCAAGTTGGAAAACACTCTGCAGGATATCATCCAGGAGAACTTCCCCAACCTAGTAAGGCAGGCCAACATCCAAATTCAGGAAATACAGAGAGTGCCACAAAGATACTCCTCGAGAAGAGCAACTCCAAGACACATAATTATCAGATTCACCGAAGTTGAAATGAAGGAAAAACTGTTAAGGGCAGCCAGAGAGAAAGGTCGGGTTACACACAAAGGAAAGCCCATCAGACTAACAGCAGATCTCTCAGCAGAAACTCCACAAGCCAGAAGACAGTGGGGACCAATATTCAACATTCTTAAAGAAAAGAATTTTCATCCCAGAATTTCATATCCAGCCAAACTAAGTTTCATAAGTGAAGCAGAAATAAAATCCTTTACAGACAAGCAAATGCTTAGCGATTTAGTCACCACCAGGCCTGCCCTACGAGAGATCCTGAAGGAAGCACTAAACATGGAAAGGAACAACAGGTACCAGCCATTGCAAAGACATGTCAAAATGTAAAGTCCATCAGTGCTAGGAAGAAACTGCGTCAACTATCAAGCAAAATAACCAGCTAATATCATAATGACAGGATGAAGTTCACACATAACAATATTCACCTTAAATGTAAATGGACTAAATGGTCCAATTAAAAGACACAGACTGGCAAATTGGATAAAGAGTCAAGACCCATCAGTTTTCTGTATTCAGGAGACCCATCTCACATGCAGAGATACACACAGGTTCAAAATAAACAGATGGGGGAAGATCTACCAAGCAAATGGAAAGCAAAAAAATAGGGGTTGCAATCCTAGTCTCTGATAAAACAGACTTTAAACCATCAAAGATCAAAAGAGACAAAGAAGGCCATTACATAATGGTAAAGGGATCAATTCATCAGGAAGAGCTAACTATCCTAAAAATATATGCACCCAATACAGGAGCACCCAGATTCATAAAGCAAGTCCTTAGAGACTTACAAAGAGACTTAGACTCCCATACAATAATAATGGGAGACTTTAACACCCCACTGTCAACATTAGATAGATCAACAAGACAGAAAGTTAACAAAATGTAATCTCTTTGAGAATTTGTACTAAGTGTTTTACTTTGAAATTATGTTCGTATCAGGCATAA
Organism: Macaca mulatta; assembly: GCF_049350105.2. Lineage (NCBI taxonomy): Eukaryota > Metazoa > Chordata > Mammalia > Primates > Cercopithecidae > Macaca > Macaca mulatta. The sequence goes on along the minus strand of NC_133410.1, from coordinate 72,820,034 downwards.
GAAAATAATATCTCTGCCTAGTTAAATGGATTTTGCATACTAGCAGAAGACCGTTTTATATCATTGTCAATTCAATTATATGCAACATTTATTAATGTTTACCATTAATATTGACACTTCATACACATTAATTCAACTGTCATAGACTGTCAGATATCTATCAATTCTTTCATTACAATGATTTTATATTAATTTACATGATACATTCTTTAAAGCATGAAACTAGTCCATAAATTAAGCTAGGACATTATTTTCTAAATATTATGTTAGGATATGTTCAGAGATACATGTTTAGTATTTCTTTAAAAAATGGTTATAAACACATAGGTTTTAAATGACATTTCTTTGATCTTGTTTGAATTATTTTGACCCTCCAACTCCCATTTCAGGTTTGTTGTTGTTGTTTGTGATTTTGTTTTGTTTTATTTTGTTTTGTTTTATTTTGTTTTGTTTTGTTTGATACAGGTTCTCTTTCGCCCAGGCTGGAGTGCAGTGGTGTGAAATCTGTTCACTGCAACCTCCACCTCCCAGGTTCAAGCAATTTGCATACCTCAGCCTCCCAAGTAGCTGGGATTAAAGTGCCCGTCACCATGCCTGGCTAATTTTTGTATTTTTAGTAGAGACAGGGCTTTGCCATTTTGGCCAGACTGGTCCTGAACTCCTGACCTCAAATGATCCACCCACCTCAGCCTCCCAATGTGCTGGGATTACAGGCACAAGCTACTGCGCCCAGACTCAACACCCACATTTTAAAGGATTATTTTACCTGTAGTCCAAAACAAAGCATTCAAAATGATGCGCAAATAGCACAGATGCTCCTCAACTTATGGTGAGGTTATGTCCCAATAAATTCACAGCAGTTTGAAAACATCAAGTCAAAAATGCAGTTAATATAGCTAACCTACTGAACATCAATTATAACCTAGCCTATCCTCCCTTAAATATACTCAGAACTCTTATAATAGTTTACATTGAACACAATCATCTAAGATAAAGTCTATTTTAAATACAGTTTTTAATATCTCATGTAATTTATTGACTACTGTACCGAAAGTGAAAAACAGAATGGCCATACAGATAATCAAAGCATGGTTTTGACTGAATGTGTATAGCTTTTGTAGTATCATAAAGTCAAACAATTTTTAGTTAAACCATCAAAAGTCAATGGACTGTCTGTACATTGAAAGCAATATAATTTGCACTTTAAAGATTTCATGTTATTTTATTAAAGTATAATCTTCCTGACTAATTATAAGACTTTATGACCAAGTAATATCATTATGTCAGAGAATTCTATAGCAGATGTTTTCTAGTAAGACCTATGTAGTAACTAGTTTAATATATATTTTATAAAATTCTTACCCCCTTTGGCTTCCCCTATGACTTTTACTTGGATCTACAGAAATCTCTCACCTTCAGGCTCAAACCAGAACTGTTCCTGTCTGAAGTGGGAAATATATCAGCAGCCTCAGTTTCTCAATCTTATAGAATTTAGTCATATCACCAGTTCTAGCATTTCATAGGCAATGACTGTCAACTTCTTTTTAATTCCTACCTCTATCGCCTGCTACCCCCATTAACTTTTGTCCTAGGAGCCCAGGTTATGATTCATACAAAAAAAACTAAGATGTTCCTGAAACCCAAACATTCTCAAACTCTACTTCCTCAATAAGGGAACCTAATATTCTTATTTTGAGAGTTTCAAAAGGTATGCATCACAGTCATATTTATTTCTTGCAAACGTAATTCCACGGCTCTGAAATATGTGGAAACTCACTGTACTAACTTTATAAGTTTTCCATTATTTTAAAACTGTTCTAAAATTTCCATTATCTAAAACTACTCTAAAATTATTTTTTAAATGCAGCTCTCTGGGTTCTATAATACATCTGCTAAATTCTAATTCCTAAAAGTGGCATGATGGGGAGCTACTTTTAATAAACACCTTAACTGATTCTTATGTACACCAGAGTTTCTGTACTGACTAGGAACAGGCTTATGCCCTTTGTACTCTTCCGTATTGTCAAATTGGCCAACTAATCCACCTTTAAGGAGAAACTGGAACCCAAGATGTTTTTATTATCACCCACTGTCTACCATTCCTGTTCTTGTTCTGTGTCTACAAGAACAAGAGTAATAACTTTCCAAGCATAGAAATTAGCCTGGCAGCACTTGTAGGCAGGTCAACATACCAAGTAGACTTCCTGGATTAAGTAATTTGGCATAAACACCAAACTCCTTTCATCAGGTTCAGCTTGAAGTCCTGGACTAGTCCTCCCTCCCTTGCTAACTCCCTTTTCTTAGATCATGAAATATCTCCTTCCACTGACATGTTCCTGAGTTAGAATGGAGGCAAGAAAGAGAATGATGAACACTGTTTTGGAAAATAAACAAAAAAAAAATGCATCACCAAAACAAAATTCTAAAAACTAAGCACAGAGTTGTAGTAAATGAGAATGTTTAATGTGTTTCTTATGACTTTCTAGACTCAGAATTCTATTACTTATTATTTATACTACTTACATATGTTTATATACTACTTATTTATTTTTAAATAACTTTTACATTAAATAAACTCAAAATATAAATGTTACTAGTTATCTAGCTGTATTGACTGATCAACTATATTAAAACTGCTGAATCCACTCATCAGTAGTTGTAAGATAAAATTTGTCACATTAGCTTTGCATGAAAGATTCTTAAGAAATCCTGAATATAATTTTGAGAAAATAACCAGATCACTATTGAGTCTTTTAAACATAGTCTTTACCACTCTTTCCTCTCACAGGAGCTGAAAAAATAAAACTAGAATTATTTTAAGGTACAAATTGACCATTTAACACTTCAACCTCTCATTTACTCATTTAAGATCATTTTCCATACATTTCAATTTCCATATGTAGCAGTCAAGTCTCCTGAATAATTGCAGAGAGTTATGTTTGTAATAAATTTCTTAAATTATTTGATTTCAATCTGGTCTCCTTTTAAAAGATTTAAATTAAATTAATGAAGAGGAAGTGTCTCTGTGTGCCTAAGTAGAATAAAAGCCAAAATATTAAAGCAACATGTCAAAACCTGATTCACATCATTCAGTGGTGGGAAGCTGGTATCAGGCAGCCTGAATCCCTGTGCTACTTTTGTCCCATGGGGACCAAATCAGAAACAACTAGTCATTGTGGAGTATTGTTTAAAAATTAATGTGCTGAAGATTTTCTGATTCGCATTTATTATCCACTGACCTGTTCTCAATGGATTTGACAAAAAGTAGCAAAACTAATTACCTCAGGCCAGGTTTTCTGGAAAATAATGACATGATGATTTAGGTGAAAGGATTCATTCTTTAGAGGCATTTGGAATAGCACATATTTTTTAAAGTTAAATATGACACTTTTTTGATAATAAAGCTTTTGCATTTGAGCTAATGCACCCTCATTTCTTTGAATTAAAAAGTCAGTGCTAAACAATGAAGACCTTTGTGTACTAAATATTCATAACATTAGTTTACTTCATCTTAAGTGATTGTAGCATACTTGAAAAAAGACTTGCACAATACAGGAGATTATATGGGAGTGCTTTAGAAATGAAGAGAGAAAATAATATAATAACCCATTAAGAAGTCTTAGAGCACAGGAGGTCATCACTTAACGTTGTTGATAGGTTCTTCGAAACTGCAACGTTAAGCAATACATAGAAGGTACTTAAATAAAGTCATTTCATTATGACGTTGATGAGAAAAAATTTGTTTCTTTTATATGTCGTTTTACTTAAAGTCATTGTGTCCAAGAATCTATTGACAACATTGTGAGGACTTATGTATATGTGAATTTAGTACATTCTGGAAACCTGTAGAGATCACAAGACCTTAGAGAAAAATAGCTAAAATTAAAAGGGGAATCTGTAAAATGATTATACACTTATGACCACAAAAGTAAAGCTAATCAAAAACACAGTGGAAGTTTGACCAAGCAGGCAATATAATATCCACTCCCAGAAGCCCTAATTATGAGGTGCTCTTGTGGTTAGAGAATAATCATATGAAAATTAGTAAAGAGGAGCTAGAGATGAAACTTTAGTGATCCAAATGGTTCCACTTTGGATAAGGTCTAGAAGGGTTTGGAAGAGAATTATACTGTCCAGGTATACCTCATTTGATTGTGCTTCATTTTATGGTGCTTGGCAGGTGTTGCATTTTTTACAAATTGAAGATTTGTGGCAACCCTATATTATTCAAGTCTATCGGTTCCATTTTTCCATAGCACGTGTCACAGTATGTCTGTGTGTCACATTGTGGTAATTCTCAAAATATTACACAATTGTTATGATTCTTAATCTGTTATGGTAATCTGTGATTGGTGAACTTTAACGTTATTGTTGTAATTGTTTTAGAATGCCACAATGCACACCCATATAAGATGGGAAATTTACTTGATAAATGTTTATGTGCCGACTGCTCCACTAAGTGGCCACTCCTTCATCTCTTTCTCTCTCGCCTTGGGCCTCCCTATTCCCTGAGACTCAACAATATTGACATTAGTCCAATTAATAACCCTACAATGGTCTGTTCATGTTCAAGCGAAAGGAAGAGTTGTATAACTCCCTCTTTAAATCAAAAGATAGAAATGATTAATCTTAGTAAGGAAAGCATGTCAAGAGCTGAGACAGGCCAGAAACTAGTCCTCTTGTGTCAGTTAGCCATGTTATGAATGACAAAGAAAAGTTCTTGAAGGAAATTAAAACAGCTACTTCAGTAAACACGTGAACACTAGGGGGTGAAATAGCCTTAGGGCTGATATGGAGAAAGTTTTATTGGTCTGATAGAAGATCAGACCAGCCACAACCTTTTCTTATACCAAAGACTAATCCAGAGCACTCTGTATCTCTTAAATTCTATGAAGACTGAGGAAGTTAAGGAAACTGCAAAATAAAATAAAAGTTTAAATCTAGCAGAGTTTGGTTCACAAAGTTTAAGAAAATAACCTGTCTTCAAAACAAAAAAGTGCAAGGTGAAGCAGTAAGAGCTGCTGCAGAAGCTCCAACAAGTTATCCAGAAGATCTAGTCAGGATCATTGATGAAGGTGGCTATACTACACAATAGGTTACCAATGAAGGCAAAATAATCTTGCACTGAAAGAAGATACTGTTTAGAACTTTCATAGATAGAGAGAAGTCAATGTCTGACTTCCAAGCTTTCAAGGAAAGGCTGATTCTCTTGCTAGGGGCTAATAAAGCTGGTGGCATTAAATCAAAGCCAATGTTCATTTACCATTCAGAAAATCCTATGGCCCTTAAGAATTATGTTAAACCTATGCTGCCTGTCCTCTATAAATGGAATAATAAAGTCTGGATGATAGCACATCTGTTTACTGCATGGTTTACTGAGAATTTTTATTGCGGGATCTGGCCAGCAGCCCACAATACAATGGGGTGATCTCTTTGTTCTCAGGAGAATCGGCAGGTCGAGAAATAATAGACACACACAAGATAGTGAAAGCTGGGTCCGGGGGGTCACTGCCTTCTGGTTCAGCATTTATTATTAAGTTTAGTGAGGGCTTCAGTGGTAAGTTAGTGAGGGATTTAGGGTCATTTGATTATGAGGTGAGATGGTCACATGGGGATGAAATAATTCTTTAATATAACATCTGTATGCAAAAGTACAGTATACAGAGGTAAGAATTTACAATACAATGTGTGCATCAGTAATTTCTAACAGAGCCTTAAAGCAGAAACACAGTCTTTCCATAACCTATGATTAGCAAGATATTAATCAGCAGTAACAGTTGCAGCAAAAGCTGGTTACGAACAATCCATAGAAACAGGATGTGAAGCTAGACAACCGGTTAGACCAGAAATTCTCAGAAGAGAGTGTGCCTTAACCCTAAAGAGGCCTAGAAGAGCCGTGGCAAGATGAGGGCGTTTATAGCTCTATCTTATCCATATGGACAGGCTCCCCCCATGCATCCATTTGTAGGCTCTCCATGAGAGTCGCGTTCCATTCCCAGGGCTATGAACATCTGCTTTTCTGGGATAGGAATCTTGGTGACGTGAAACTTCCCTGACTGCACGTCCATTCATAGGCTCTCTGCAGGGGGAAGCACATCACGCACTGTTGGCTCATTCTGGCAGTCCAACCTGGCATTGTCTTTACACAATCCTGCATGCAATTTTGTATTTACAATAATCAGGAGCGTTTCATCTTTTAATCCGTAGCAGTGGTTTCATAGAAAGGAATCTATTCCTGGTGAAGATGGTGTGAACATCGTTCTAATGACAACAAGGAATTTAGAACATTATATATAAAACTAGTTGATAATGTAGTGGCAGACTTTAAGAGGATTTACTTCAATTTTTGAAAAAAGTTCTACTGTGGGTAAAATGCTATCAAACAGCATCACATGCCACAGATAAATTGTTCTTGAAAGGAGGGGTCAATCAATGTGGCAAACTGCATTGTTGTCTCATTTGAAAATATTGCTCAGATAGAAGACGTAACAATACTTGTCCAGAAAAAAAATTGCATTACATTTGTTTTTGAAGTTGTATGAATTTTTTTATACTTCCTGTCAAATTGGGTATCATAAACAAGAGCCCCGGACCAGACGGATTCATAGCTGAATGCTACCAGAAATACAAAGAGGAGGTGGTACCATTCCTTCTAAAAATATTTCAAGCAGTTGAAAAGGAGGGACTACTCCCTAACTCATTTTATGTGGCCAGAATCATCCTGATACCAAAACCAGGAAAAGACACAGGAAAAAAAACTTCAGGCCAATATCCCTGATGAACATCGATACAAAAATCTTCAACAAAATACTGGCAAACCAATGGTTCAACATATGAAAATCAATAAACATAATCGATCACATAAATAGAACCGATGACAAAAACCACAGATTATCTCAAAAGATGCAGAAAAGGCGTTTGATAAAATCCAATATCCCTTCATGTTAAAAAGTCTCAATAAACTAGGTATTGATGGAGTATATCTCAAAATTGTAAGAGCTATTTATGACAAACCCACAGCCAATATCATATTGAATGGGCAAATTGAACCTCTGAAAACTGGTACAAGACAAAGATGCCCTCTCTCACCACTCTGATTTAACATAGTGTTGGAAGTTCTGGCCGTGGCAGTCAGGCAAGAGAAAAAAATAAAGGGTGTTTGAATAGGAAAAGAGGAAGTCAAATTTTCTCTGTTTGTAGACGACATGATTTTATATTTGGAAAACCCATCATCTCTGCCGCAAAACTCCTTAAACTGACAAGCAACTTCAGCAAAGTTTCAGGATAGAAAATTAATGTGCAAAAATAACAAGCATTCCTATACACAAACAGTAGACAATCAGAGAGCCAAATCATGAATGAACTCCCTTTCACAATTGATACAAATATAATAACGTACCTAGGAATACAGCTAACAAGGGATGTGAAAGACCTCTTCAAGGAGAACTACAAACCACTGCTCAAGGAAATAAGAGAGGACACAAACAAATGGAAAAACATTCCATCCTCATGGATAGGAAGGATCAATATCATGAAAATGGCCATACTGCCCAAAGTAATTTATAGATTCAATGCTATTCCCATCAAACTACCATTAACATAATTCACAAAATTAGAAAAAAAAACTATTTTAAATTTCATATGAAATCAAAGAAGACCCATATAGCCAAGACAATGCTAAACAAAAAGAACAAAACAGGAGGCATGGTACTGGTACCAAAACAGACATGTAGCCCAATAGAGCAGAACAGAGGCTTCAGAAATTGCACCACACATCTACAACCATCTGATCTTCAACAAACCTGACAAAAACAAGCAATGGGGAAAAGATATCCTATTCAGTAAATGCTGCTGGGAAAACTGGTTAGCCATATGCAGAAAACTGAAACTGAATCCTTTCCTTACACCTTATACACAAATTAACTCAAGATGGATTAAAGACTTAAATGTAAAACCCAAAACCATGAAAATCCCAGAAAAAAACCTACGTAATACCATTCAGGACATAGGCATGGGCAAAGACTTCATGAACAAAACACCAAAAGCAATTGCAACAAGAGACAAAATTGACAAATGGGATCTGATTAAACTAAAGAGCTTTTGCACAGCAAAATAAACTATCATCAGAATGAATAGGCAACCTAGAGAATGGGAGAAAATTTTTGCAATCTACCCATTTGATAAAGGTCTAATATCCAGAATTTACAAGGCACTTAACTTAAACAAATTTACAAGAAAAAAACAAACAGCCACATCAAAAAGTAGGCAACGAATATGAACAGATATTTCTCAAAAGATGATATTTGGCCATGCGCGGTGGCTCACACCTGTTATCCTAGCACTTTGGGAGGCAGAGGTGGGCAGATCATGAGGTCAGGAGTTCAAGAACAGCCTGACAAACATGGTGAAACCCCATCTCTACTAAAAGTACAAAAATTAGCCAGGCGTGGTGGCAGGTGCCTGTAATCCCAGCTACTCAGGAGTCTGAGGCAGGAGAATCGCTTGAACCCAGGAGACGGAGTTTGCAGTGAGCTGAGACTGTGCCAATGCATTTCAGCCTGGGCAACAGAGTGAGACTCCATCTCAAAAAAAAAAAAAAAAAAAAAGACATTTATGTGGCCAAAAAACATCTGGAAAAAAGTCAACATCACTGATTATCAGATGAATGCAAATCAAAACCACAATGAAATGCTATCTCATGCCAGTCAGAATGGCGATTATTAAAAAGTCAGGAAACAATAGATGCTATCAAGGCTGTTGAGAAAAAGGAACGCTTTTACACTGTTGGTGGGATGTAATTTAGTTCAACAATTATGGAAGACTGTATGACAATTTTACAAGGATCTAGAAAGAGAAATACTATTTGACCCAGCAATCCCATTACTGTGTATATACCCAGAGGAATATAAATCATTCTACAATAAAGACACATGCACATGTATGTTTATTGCAGTACTATTTACAATAGCAAAGACAAGGAACCAACCCAAATGTCCATCAGTGATAGACTGGATAAAGAAAATATGGTACACATACACTATGGAATACTATTGAACCATAAAAAGGAATGAGATCATGTCCTTTGCAGGGACATGGATGAAGCTGGAAACTATCATTCTCAGCAAAGGAACACAGGAACAGAAAACCAAACATCACATGTTCTCAGTCATAAGTGGGAGTTGTACAATGAGAATACATGGACACAGAGAGAGGAACAACACACATCAGGGCCTGTTGGGGGGTGGGAGGTGAGTGTGGGAACTTAGAGGATGGGTCAATAGGTGCAACAAACCACGATGGCACACGTAAACCTATGCAGCAAATCTGCATGTTCTGCATATATATCCCACCTCTTTTTATATAATAGAGAAAAAAATGGTTATCATTATTTCTTCCTTGTTCCTTTCTACCACAGAAGAGGCTCTCTCATCTGCAAACCGTGACTCAAAATACTTTTTTAGAGTCTTCCTTGACACCCTACTGTAGAGTCCACCACCTCCTGTATCTATTATCTGATAACCTTGACTTAATGTTTCTATTACTAAAATTATCACTTTACATTATAATTGTAGATGTGCTCTCCATACAGTTTTCAGGTGAATGCCAAATAGTTAAATGTCAAAATTAATATTTAGGGGAGGCCAACTAACACTATTCTAGATTGAAATTATGGGACTTCCAGAAAAATCTGAAAATGTTCCCGAAAATGTAATTACGATTATAGTTTTACTAATAAAAATGTTAAAAGTCAATTCTAAGGGTTTCAATATTTAATTAGAAAAAATAATTTCTCCACTCACTTTCAACTGTGGATAGTGGGTATGCAAAAGTTTTGGAGTAACTCTGCCAGTACAGGCTACTCTGTGGATAGTGACGTTGCCACTAAATTTGAAAGTTTTCCATTATCTAGGTAAAGATTTCAATTCCTGTGAGGTCATAGCATCAATCCCTCAAATGGAAGTTTTTCTCACTGAATGAAGAAGATTCTGCATATTTTCAAAACTGTCTTCACATGTTATTTTATTGGGCATATTTTTATGTAGTTGTTGCCTTACACTTACCTAAGGTAATTTTTTTTTACTCTTGGATTTAGCAATATAGCAATGGAGATATTTAATTGGTTTCTGTATAACAAATCTCTAAATTCCCACCTGTACCTCAGCTTTCATTCCATGCACACTAATTTCAGCAGGTTCTGTGAAGCAAAACGTTGGAAGATATTTTGTTTTTATAGAAAGCACAATATAAGAAATACTTCTGTCCTCAAGTCATACCAGTTTGGTTATTTCCTTAGCAGATTCTAATAAACTGTTATTTGCAAGCAAGTAGTCTTTTATGTTGGTACTGTCATTGATGTAATACAGTGTTAAAGCTTTCTTAACATTAATCTCTTTAAAAAGTGTTAAAGCTTCAATTCCATCTTGTTTGAACATCTGATATCTGGCAAAGCAGTTCCATTATCTTTCTTATGTCATGTAGATTATTTTTGGATAAGGTAGAGTGATAACATGAAATCACTATTTTTCTGCTTCAGGGCAGTATTTATGTTATGCTTTTTGTGCTCTAATTACTTTTCCAACACATACTAAAGTATGTGAACTAAATATCCATCATCTGCTTATTCCCATGCCGCTCACAGTCTTCATCACATTTGTTTCATTGTTAGTCACAACTATATGACATTTTGTTTGCTGATTTCCCATTCCATAAATAAGTCACCAGATTCACTCAGTTGTTAGTTTTGTGAGACTCAGAAAATTTTCAAACAGAAGAATGATGAAAATCTTCATTGGTTCAGCATACTCAGACTTAAAGATTTATGGTAATATCTTTATATCTAAATATGTAATTATAAAAATAAGAAAAGTACTTATTCAATAATATCACAAACTTTTTGTTGCTGTATACAACAGAAATAAGTCCAGAACAAGTTTTTCGACAACATGTCTTCTACACAGAATTCTGTTGCTTAGAATTTACAGCTTGAGTAAAAATAAAAACTTCTTGATATTCTTTCACAGCAAATGCTTGCTATTCTGTTGCAATCATTATACTAGGAATCTCCTCCACATTTTTGCCTCTACAGGCTTAAAATAATAATTTTTAAAAATCTGTTGCTAAATCATTTGTGAAAACTCTGTATTGTAGTTTGATACATGAAAACAAAATTGAATTTTTGATACATTTTTCCCTGACTTTTAAAAATTTTCTTTTTACTGCTTATTTTTATATCATAGTTAAAGATGATTTATCAGTGCTATTTTGGAGTCTTGGAATCTCATGAAATTTTGTAATGGCATTCTGGTCTTAATTCATTTTCCCAACTTGTACAAAGATTCCCATAAAAGGAATACTAAGGCCAAAACCAAATTTTCATGCTTCCCAAAATATGTGTTTATGTGAATATTCTCTCCATTAGGCTATGAGAATCATTAAAAACATTCATTTTATTTATCTTTCCATCTCAGTGTCAAAAACAGGGCATGACAGATACCAGGCACTCAATGAACATTTATTAATTGAAAGAACATTTATTAATCAAAATGAGGCAGCATGTTACCTCATTTTAAAAGTAATTTAAAAGTATTGCATTTGTGTTCAGAAAGATATATTTTTGTATATGATAGCACTGTAATATTGGACAATTTAATAAACATCTTTGAACATAAATTTCCTTATTCACAGAATACTCCTTGAACTCCCTGATTTTTATGATACTTATGGGTGTATTTCAAATCCCAGCATAATACCTGTCATCCAGTAGGTGCTCCACATTGAGACTACTAGGGAGGAAGGAAAAAAGTAAAAATGTACATTAAAGTTTGCATTGATTAAATAACTATTTTGCTGTCCAATATATAAATAGACTTTAAAGATCTAATTTACTAAACTGAATTTATTGAGCTGAAAAAAATAGCATTCTATCATTAAAATTACAAACTTTTTTTTCAGTGGATGGTTCAAGGATAGATTCAAAACATATTTTCAGAGAAGTTTCTTAAAGTATATCCATTTAACTCCTCAGTATCAAAATTTCATTTTTAGTATCAGATCTCATTTGTCTAATGCGTATGAATGAGCATTTCTGCATATGGATCATGTTTCTACCAAGTTACAAGTAAAGGCTATAAATCATTATGTTATGTCCTCACAGTCTCCCTTATTTCTAGTAATTAGTGGGACTATTTCTTGGCTTGCAGCAGCAAACTCAAAGGAATCTCTACACTTATGTTAGCTCTGCAGACTTTCCGATTTATATGAGAAATGACCTCAATTACTCACATTCCTCACCCTTCCTAATTCCTTTAAGTATTGCAAAAGTATATTAAGCAGAATGATGTTCTAAAAATTAATATTTCCATCAGTCATTTCAGTTTTCTCAGTCTTGATCACTGATACTAATCACTCTTTGTATAAATACTAATTAGATTCAGGCAAATTCTTTGGAATTAATGAAAGTCTACTATACTCAGGCTCTAGTTTTTCTCTAGTATTTAATATTTTCTCTATTGGTATTTTGGTCACTGATTCTCCACCAAACATATAATTTTTTAGTGAAATTATGAGGTTATAATATTTAGGAATTCATTAAAAATATTGGTCACTTAAAATAAACTTTTAATTTTCATTAAAGTAATACAGTACATATTTAAAAAAAAAAAAATCAGTTTGACCTAGATTGGGAGCGGTGGCTCACACCTGTAATCTCAGCACTTTGGGAGGCTGAGGCGGGTGGATCACCTGAGGTGAGGAGCTCAAGACTAGCCTGACCAACATGGAGAAACCGCATCTCTACTAAAAATACAAAAATTAGCTAGGCATGGTGGCAGGCGCCTGTAATCCTAGTTACTCGGGAGGCTGAGGCAGAAGAATCTCTTGAATCTGGGAGGCGGAGGTTGCAATGAGCCGAGATCCCACCATGGCACTTCAGCCTGGGTGACAGAGTGAGACTCCGTCTCGCAAACAAACAAACAACAAGAAAAAACGGTTTAACCTAAAGATCTTATAGTGATAAAACGATACTATTTCTAAATCCAGAGTACCCTAGCCCAACTCAATTCAACACCCATTTCTAATTCTTTTAGCTGTTTCTATTGCCTGATATTTACATAATCTAAACCAGGGGTCTACAACCCCTAGCCCATGGACCAGTACCAGTCTGTGGCCTTTTAGGAACCAGGCCACACAGCGGAGGTGAGTGGCCAGTGAGTATTTTCACCTCCTGTCAGATAAATGGCAGCGTAAGATTCTCATAGGAACTCAAACCCTATTGTGAACTGTGCATGCGAGGGATCTAGGTTGTGCAATACTTATAAGAATCTAACTAATGCCTGACAATCTGAGGTAGAACAGTTTCATCCTGAAGCCATCTCCACCCCGCCCCCACCACCCCTCACAACCCTGGCATGGAATAATTGCTTTCCATGAAACCAATCATTGGTGCCAAAAAGGCTGCGGACGGCTGATCTAAACAATATGGCGATGTAGGGATTGCTCAATGTTAGAACTTCATTAACTTCGTTTATGAGAGATGATCATTTAGTTCTCTAGCAAACACTTTCTCATCAGCACTCTTTCTACACATTTATATATATATAATATATATAATATTGGAATATATAATATTTATATATATCTACACATTTATATATAATATATATAATATTGGAATATATAATATGGAAACATTGACTTTCTTGTGCACTTCATACTTTGTGTTTATTTGCTGTGCATATATTAGCAATGTTTTCCCCAACTCTGTTAAATGTATATCTTATATTCAAAATAACAAGTTATTAGTGTTTCTTTTCTTGCTCTGGGTTTCCATCTTTCAGCATATCTCATCCTTCTGCTCCTGTCTGACTTCCTTGTCCTGCTGTAGAATATGTGTGTATATATATATTTTTTTTTTTTTTTTTTTTGAGACAGAGTCTCACTCTGTTGCCCAGGCTTGGGCACAGTGGTGTGATCTTGGCTCACTGTAAACTCTGACTCCCAGGTTCAAGCAATTCTCATGCCTCAGCCTCCCGAATAGCTGGGATTACAGGTGTACGCCACCAAGACTGGCTAAGTTTTGTATTTTTAGTGGAGATGAGGTTTCACCACGTTGGCCAGACTGGTCTTGAACTCCTGACTTCAGGTGATTCACCTGCTTGGGCTTCCCAAAATGCTGGGATTACAGGCGTGAGCCATCACTCCCAGCCAAGAAAAAAATTGAAATTATGCATTTCTAAAATGGACATTATTTATTGATATTTTGATGAGGTATTATTTTTGCAGAATTATTGACGTGTAGTTTGATGCACTTCTCATTTCCAATAATAACAGTTGAGAATTTCCAATATTGGCCATGCATTGTGGCTCACACCTGTAATCCCAGCACTTTGGGAAGCTGAGGCGGGCAGATCACGAAGTCAGGAGATCGAGATCATCCTGGCTAGAACAATGAAACCTTGTCTCTACTAAAAAATACAAAAAAACAGGCCTGGTGGCAGGCGCCTGTAGTCCTAGCTACTCTGGAGGCTGAGATGAGAGACTGGCATGAACCTGGGAGGTGGAGCTTGCAGTGAGCCGAGATTGCACCCCTGCACTCCAGCCTGGGTGACAGAGTGAGACTCCGTCTCAAAAAAAAAAAAAAAAAAAAAAAAGAATTTCCAATATCTAGTTTATGATTATTTGTACAAATCTATTCTTTTTTTATTTTCCTGGAAACATTTTGTGTTCTCTTTATGACCTGCCTTCTTCAATTTGTAATGTCATCACACATTTTCAAAATCTCACATTCTATAACTCCTAAAATTTGAATGTTTCACATCCTGAATTTATCATTTTATTTTTATGTTTCTTGCATTTATTTCTATTCTTCTCTGTTGCATTTTGCTTTTCTTTTCTCAAAATTTCTGGAATTTTAATTCAAAGGAACTACTAAATGCATAATTTTCATGACTAATTTTTTAAGCTGCTTTTTCTCATTCTTATTCTTCCTATTTTAACAGCCTGTTACTATTTATGAGTAAGATATCTAATTTTCCATCTCTTCATGCAGATTATGTTCCTGTAATAGTGAAGTTCTCTTCTGTTCTCTCTATTGTCTGGTTTTCCTTTTGGTTGCTTTAAAGAAAAGAATGTTTAAATAAAGGTATGTTTTTTGCTATCAAAAATTCACATCCAGAATACATAAGAATTTTTACAAATCAGTAAGAAAGGAGAAATTCCAAATTTATCGTGGGTAAAATACTTGAACAAAAACTTCAAAAAAGAGTATACCCAAATACCTAATAAGCATATAACAATGTAGAACAAAAACTTCAAAAAGAGTATACCCAAATACCTAATAAGCATATAACAATGTATTCAGTGCCATCAATCATCAGAGAAATGCAAAATAAAACTGCAATGTGATACACCTACACACACTCCCAGTGCCTAAAATTCAAGATTGATAATAACAAATATTGACAAAAAGCGTGGAGTAATTAAAAGTTGCAGTAGTAGAATATATCCCATTTCAGAAAGCCATGTCACAATTAAGTCCAGTGTATACTTTGTTTCCTTATCTATGACCTCTTTTTGTCTACTTGTTTGCTGTGGAAGAGATGGTAATAGTCAAAAATTCCTGTTGCTGCTGCTGCTGTATATCTGTCATTTATGTGTTTTTCAGTATTTTTTACTTAATATATCATGATAACAAGATAAAACATGTCATGTTCTCATATGTCTTTTATTACAATGAACACTATAATATTTTAATATAGACAGTTCTATTTATTACTATAAAATAACATTCTTTGCGTAGTGTATTTGTTCTCAAATGCTTTATTTATCAGATATTAATCTCAACCCTATTGCTTTGGACATAAACGTGCTTGCCTTCTAATCAACTTTATCTCTTTCAACTTGCTGTGTATATTTTCTCAAATTTGTCTCTCATATGCAGCCTATCGTTGTATCGTTGTATCTTTTAGTACAACCTGGATAAGCTTTCCCTTCAACTTCCTTACCATTAATTTAAACACTCACTGTCAATGTAAAGCTCCATTTATTAGCCTACCTGTAACCACATAACCAAACAAAACATTGCTCTGCAGCTAAATCTCAGAATGATCTCTAGGCTATACCCTAAATAGAGATCACAATATTGGTCTCATTTTAAAAATTGTTAAATACATTTTTGGCTTTGTACATGGAATTATCTTTTTTTATCCCAGCTATACAAGGTAGGCAGTTGGAACTAAACTAACTCTCTGACTTGAGATTTAGCAATGTTCATAATACTGCTTTCAGTTTTGCTTCATCAGAGCTATTCATAGGCTAGGGTTGTGATGCCAACATAACCAAGCTGAAACTGTTAAATATGGCACCTTAGCCCAGAAGAGCTCTGCTGTGATGTCACTTGTCCAGTTAGGATGGCAAATCATAACTGCAATGTTTGAACTACCTCCTTAAGTAGTATTTTATGTGTCTAAGGGTGATGTGTGAGTGTGTGTGTGTGTGGGGGTGGGGGGGGGTCAGAGATCAAAAATGATGAAAGTTTTTCAACCTTTTTTTTTTTAATCTATTCCAGTATCCTATTCATTACCAAGTTTGTTTATTCCTATTATAAAAATATCAACATAAACATCTTTTGCACATTTGTGTGAGAATTGCTATAGGACTAACTTCTAGGGATTTAATGGTAGGTTAAAATGTGTGCACATTTTAAGGCTTTTGATTCATGTTTTCAGGTTGGCCTCTCAGGCAGTGCAAGAACATGCTGTTTTCTCACCATATTTTTGCCAGTTCTGGAAGTCTCTGTTCTTTTTACCTTTGTCAATATATTATGTGAACCACATTTTTGGAAGTATCAAAATTTACTTTTACCTAATATTAATTTACTTAATATGTACTCCAATTTTTTCCAGGGATATAAAGATCAAGGAGAAAGAGAAGGATAGACTCCAGAATTTGCATTATAAATAGAAACAGATTTATCAAACATATGGTATCAAAATCAGAATGATACAAATGCCCAGTCCATACTCTCATAAATATTGGCTCAATTATCCTGAAATTGTGTCTGAGGTTGAGTAATGTTTTTTAAGCTCCCCAGATAATTCTAATATGACATTTGACCCAAAAACCATTGACTAGTTTATATTCTACGTTCATTTCTCTCAATAAATGTGCTATCCCTGATAAGAAAATAGAATCTTCTAGAGGCAAAAAATCTGGAGTTGAAAAAGCATCTTCACATGGAATATTGAGTAAATAATTTAAGTCTTTCTTTCCTCAGTTTTTATGTATAGAATCAGAAACATAATAAATGCTCACCTCACAGTAATGTAGCAATATTTGGATAAGTATATATAGTAAGATATATGATTTTTTATTAGAATAATAGCTACCATTTAGTTATATTTTAATCATCAATTAGTATGCTTTTAAGTTAACTCAATAAGTATTCATTGAGCATTTACTGTATGCCAGATGCTGCTAATAAATTAGAAAACAAAAATAAACTTAAATTCCTTCCGAGAGCCTAGATTTTGGAGGGAGAACAAAAAACTATAAATAAGTAAATAGACTGATAGCTAGATAAATACATAGATAATATAATAGTAAAAAGCATTAAGTGTCATGTAGAAAATAAATCATAGAAATAAAATTAAAAAATAAGAGGGCATATAATTTTGATTTAGATAAATAACTCAGAGGGTGAAATATTTGTGTAAAAGCCTGAAGGAAATAAGGAATAAACCACTGGGATATCTGCAGAGAATATTCCATTTAGAGTTTACAATTAAAAAGTCCTAAGGTAGGTATTGTTTTGTTGTTGTTGTTTGGGGTTTGGGGGGCTTTTTTTTTTTTTTTTTTTTTTTTTTTTAGACAGAGTCTTGCTCTGTGGCCCAGGCTGGAGTGCAGTGGCAAGATCTGGCTCACTGAAAGCTCTGGGTTTGGGGGGCTTTTTTAAAACATTGTTTGTTTATTGAGATTAGCTAGCAAGCCAGGGACCAAATAATGTATTGTCTTATAAGTATAATGCAAATTTTGCACTTTATTCCAACAGTGAAAAGAAATAATTTTAGGTCTTTAAAAAATGTAATGACATAAACCAACTTTTTTTCATATCTGTCACCTAGGTTGGAGTTCAGTGGTGCAATCATATTAGGTTGGTGCAGAAATAATTGCAGCTTTTGCCATCCAAAGTAATAGCAACCACCGCAATTACTTTTGCATCAACCTAATAACTCACTGCAGCCTCAAACTCCTGGCCTAAGGCAGTCTTCTTATCTTGGCCTCTCAAAGTGCTGGCATTACAAGCATGAGCCATGCCTGGCAATTTTTTTTTAAAGATCACCACGGAGTGGTGTAGAGGACAAGAGTGAAGGGGAAGCATGTAGTTACAAGGCATTTGCATTTGTTGCTGATTCCATTAGAGCTATATTGGTGAAGGTGTTGAAAAATGAATATATACATATATATATATATACACTTTGAAAGTCAAATCAGTTTGATTTGCTAATGGATAAGATGTAGAGTTAAAAATAATATGATGAATCCAAAATAACTCCAAGTTTTATTATATACTGAACAATGAACTTCATTCATATATATTATCTCATTTAATCTTTTAAAAGGCCCTCAGGCTCAGAGGCATTATGCTGAAGAGGATCAAAACATGCCACCTCAAAATATGCTACTATTGTTGCATATTGTTTATTTTGAGCTCAAGGCTATTGAGGAAAAAGGAGATACAGGAAGAAGTCTCTGATCTCCCCTTTCTACCTAAGTGCAGGCATAAAATTTCCCATGAGAAAGGTGCCCTCTCTGTACCAGGAAGCAGAGCATATTTTCATTCCTAGAGGTGAGAAGTCAATGTGGAGATAAATCAGTACAAACAAACCTACTAAATAACCTTTATCTTCCATCGCTCATATATTTCCTAGTCACTTTCCCACAAGTTGCTGCCCTAGCCCAAACCACCTTTTCCTTTGCCTTGACACATATCCACAATGTATTGCTCTTTGTTACAATATTATATAAGCTCTCAGGCCTCTCACTTCATTTGGGTCTTTATCTCTTATATATGAAGGCCTTCATATACAGGCAAACACATTAATATCAACATTTGTACACATTTATTCTATTAATCTCTCATCAATTTAAACCTCAGGTTCAGCCACATAAGCTGAAAGGGTAGAAGAGAAATCTTTTCCCCACTACACTGGCCATTTTACAAATTAGAAAAGAGATTACAGAGAATTTTACTTTTTGTACAACATACAAAGCATAAATTGTTTTATTTTGTTTTGATTTTATTCCACATTCTTGTTATTGTGAGAAGTTATGAAATGTTCTTGTATTTTACAAATTTCATTTACTTTCTGATGTAAATAAAATACCAATTTATTTCAGCATATGATGAGATAGCAGTAAGAGTGGAGAAATCTAAACAGAGTTGGGAGTAGAAAAAGAAATTTGGACTTAGCATAAGTTATGACCAGAAAATGATTAACAGTTTATTATTTCTGAGTTATAATGTGAGAAAGGAGATAGTAAAAGCATGATAAAAGGTGGAGAGATGAGCAGAAGCTTCTGGGAGCAATTCACCTACCATATTGAGTAGCATGGACTTTACCTTCAACCAGAAATTCTCTGCAAACCATAGTCTTTAATGGCAATTTTTTTTTTTTTTTTTTTGAGACGGAGTCTCGCTCTGTCACCCAGGCTGGAGTGCAGTGGCCAGATCTCTCAGCTCCCTGCAAGCTCTGCCTCCTGGGTTCTCGCCATTCTCCTGCCTCAGCCTCCCGAGTAGCTGGAACTACAGGCGCCCGCCACCTCGCCCGGCTAGTTTTTTGTATTTTTTTTTAGTAAAGACGGGGTTTCACAATGTTAGCCGGGATGGTCTTGGTCTCCTGACCTCGTGATCCTCCCGTCTCGGCCTCCCAAAGTGCTGGGATTACAGGCGTGAGCCACCGCGCCTGGTCTAATGGCAGATTTTTAAGTCAAAGGCCTAAAATTGCTAGCCTTTCAACAAACTACAGAAAATCACACTACAATGAGCTAATTCTTTAAAAGTGAGTATACACTTTACACACAAAAAAATTATTTTAAAACAAATTGATTAAAATAAATTCCTCTGGTAGTTTTGACTATAGCTAAAATATGTTTAAATAAAATAAAAATAAAACATAACTATTGCAACATTGTCATTCCCTGCCCAATTTAGTCTTTATATTTTTTATTATTGGAATAATAATTATTGGATTAGAATCATAACTTACCAAATAAAAATTACCTCTAATTATTTTCTTAAGTATTTCAAAAGCCAATAATTAATTACTATGAATTAATTCATAAATTAGAGCTTTAAAGACTTCAAAAGTCTAGCAGTTTTATATTTTTTATGTTTAATTAGAAATAATTTTATTTTAATTTCTAGGCCTCTGTCACTTTTTTGGATGTGGTTTAACCACCATGGTTACTGGCAATCAAGTCTGCTAATATAAATCAGAGAATTACAGCTAGTTGCCTGAAGAAAATATTTCTGACTGTCTTCTCTCTGTCTGCCTCTGTATCTCCATGACTTTAAATTATTCCGACAAGTAGCATATAATATCTTCATGGTAGATACCTTTTCAATAAGAAAATCACAGCAAAGAACATGAAAATAGTTGACAACAATGACCAGATTTTCATACTTTCCAATCTATTTTCAGATTGTTGCTGAGCTTCAGCTGGTTTTCCAGAGTATAAAGAAATAATTTTCCATTTTCATAGTTCTAATATCTCCTCCCACTCTCTCTCTTTTACTATTCAAAGGAACTTAAGGTCTTATGTTTCATAGATTGCGTTAACAGTAAACCCCAAAGTTGGCCGGTGGGTGTTACATTTTCTGAAATATTTTAGTATTTGGCAGTTTGGTTTGGTTTGGTTTGATGCACTATTATCTATAGTTAGGAAAGATAAATTTAAAAGTAAATGACATTAACCATCATTTAAAAAGCTTGGCTTCAGGGGTACTTCATAACATGAAAGAGGGAAATCTCTAAATGAGAGAAAAGGTTAGAACAATGGCTCATTGTTCTGTTGTACACAGCAAAGGCTCCCCCAGTGGACCACCAGTATCACTATAATTTTAGAACAGTACTACTGATTTGCAGCCCACTCCAATTCTAACAGAGTTTGAGTTTTTGGTCTTGGCTCAAGTACAAAATCATTTCATATTAAAGGTGTTGATCTCATTCTTGTTATCATTTGGTAGTTATAAACATTGCAACAGGTTGTATTGTCTCTCGTTCCTCCATTAACTCCTCATTTCATGAAAGTTTTATTAGCTTTTCTGGACACAGCTGGTAATGTAATATGAAATAGTGGAGTTTTACTGTTATAAGATGATCTTGAATTGACTGCATGGAAAGCTCTAACCCTTCTCTCAGACATTCTGGAAATGATTCTAGGTGAAGGAACTAGCAGACCCATGAAGAGAGCATGACTCCTCTCCAAGAATCAGATGATCAATGAGACTGAATAAGCCTGTGAGAGAGAACACTGTAACACGACACTGAAGAAATAAGCTGGAACCAGAGCTTGCAAGATCTAATCAAGCATATTTAAGATTCTGTTCTTATTTACAGAATACCAGGAAGCCACCAAAGGATTTTAACTGGAAGACACATGGTCTTATTTTTGTTTTGGAAATATCATTTTGACTGAAAAGGAATAAGACAAGAATATGTACAGAGTCAAAACGAATGAATGGTGACATGAAGCCAGAATTGGGTCACTACAGGGACCACTGTAAAGTTGTTCCATCCCGATCAAAATCTTCCTCTTCCTACATAATGAAACCTGAACCTCAGTCAAAAGACCACCCTTTGAACTTAAATCTTTCATCATACGTTAATTTACAAATATTCTTAGAGTGGATGTGAGTTGTAGTTTAGTGGGTATATGGTTATAGTTCAGCAAAATAAGAAGAGTTCTGAGGATTGGCTGCACAACAATATGAATGTATTATACATTATGAATTCTACACTTTAAAAATAATTAAGATGGTAAGTTTCATGTTACGTATATTCCACCATAATTAAAAATTTTCAAAAATTATAAAAGTGGAGAGATATTTGTGAATCATTCAGATGTTTACAAAACACTTAATATGCATTTTAACAATCTGATCTATATCAAATGAGCAGTATTAGTCTCATTAACAATTTAAAATACTAGAACTCAGGGCAGTTAAATAAATTGTTTGATATTAAATAGATCTGTAAGTGGAGAAAGTAATTTAATTCATGACTTTTGATGCATAATCCCATATTGTCTGTACTGCCCCCAAAAGGTTCTGATGTTTGATATTGAGAGAAAGTTGGGATTTCTGATTTTATCATTGAATAAAAAGAAAGAGTATGTCAGAAGTCAGACATTAACAAATAATATTTTAAAAGTCTGGGAGCCTTGCAATCAAATTCAACTACCTCAGATTATATTTTTAACTGTGCTCCTCTCTGCCTGGTATAATATCATCCCATCTGTGGGGGAAAAAATACTAGTATAGAAGGAAAAGACAACATTGCTCACCTTATCACAAGTATTAGGAAGACTAGTGAAAGGAAAGGAAAACAGGCTCAAGAAAAGAAACCAGTCTCAGGGAAAGAAGAAAAAAAAAATCATGTGGGGCCAAATGAAGACCATCTAAATAAGAACTGGCAGATGCAATTTATTCAGAGCTTGCTATGCCAGGAAGTCGGACACCATCACTTACTTTTGACAGAGACTCAAAATCAGGGAAAGGAGTAGGAAAACTTTACAGTGAACAAAAAAGAAAAGACTTAAGCTGTGCTCTGGGGATTGTTGGCAGAGTGGGATGCAAGCTACCTAGAAGCAGGACATGTGATTGGTTTGGGAAACATACAAGACTTTCTCTGGTCCTGAGAAACAAAAATTATGGCAACTGACGGTCATTGACCAAGTCCTGCCTGTTCTGTGCTGAATGCTGCAGACTGTGGTTTGACTTCTTGGGCAGGTTGCTGTTGAGATTATATGTATGATTTCTGTTTTCATATATGGTCCATTGTACATGCATTGTCTCAAGCACATGGGAAAGATTTAGAGATTTCAGATGAGAAATCAATGAGGGAAAATCTGTTAAAAGTTCTCTGTGTGGCGGCAAAAGTTTCGATAAGAGTCGAAGTCCAAGGTAACATGAAAAGTAAAGTGTAATACTTGAAAAATACTGAATATTTTAAATAAATAAATGATACTTTACTTAAGCCAATGTATACAGTCTTAGCCCGGGAAGAAAGAAAAAAATAAATAAAAATAAATCAGCAACAAAATATATGGCTTTTTTTTCTAATTTCTCAATATGTTAACCAAAAATGAATTCTAGCATATCTCCTAAACACCTGTCAAGTTCTCAATTTCTAACAACTAGAAATCTCCATTATTCATTTAAGGAAGAAATCATTCAGGCATACACAATTTACACAAAGAAATTATGCAAAAACTTAAGTTGTAATACTTTCAGTGTTTTCAATATAGTTATTCTTATGAAATATGTAGTCATTCAGTTATCTCAAATCTACCTACTTTTTTTCTTCACTCTTAGAGAAGTCAATCCATATAAGACTAAAAGCAGTCTTTTCAAAACCGTAAAATTATCACTAGAATATTATAGTAAAATCATTCCGACTTAAGAATTAGTCCAAGGGAAATAATTTTTCCTTGTTTCCTCCATTCTTCCTCTGTCCTTTATTTTCTCTTACTCCCTCTTCATTTACCCTTTCCCCCCCTCTTTTTCATTCTCTCTCTTCAGTGTCCCTCTTCCCCTTAGGTCTTTCTTTCTTTATTCTATATAAAAACATATTTTATTTTATCCTTTGTGATTGCATTAATTATGTTTTTGCTTTCTATATTTTTTGATGTTTTGACATCTTGGCCTTTCTGGCCTGGAAAAGACTGCCTCTTCCAAGGCAAGCAATTTCTAGAGATAATTATGAACTCACCTGCAAGTGTGGCTTTCATGCCTTTCAAGTGCAAACCAACCAATCTAAAGCCCATATGCCCCAATCACCTCCTTCACAAGGTTCTTACACTCCAGATCCTTATTTCCCTATTCTAATTTTCCTGGGTCCAGATATCAGACAAGAAACAGCCCCTGTGCTAGTCCATTTGTTTTGAAATAAAGAAACACCTGACACTGGATAATTTATAAAGAAGAGACATTTATTTTGGCTCACAGTTCTACAGGCTGCATGGAAAGTGTGTTGCTGGCATCTTGTCCTGTTGAGGGCCTCGGGAAGGTTGAAATCATTGTGGGAGGGAAAGGGGAAGCCGGCACATTACATGGTGAGAGGCAGCATGAGAGAGAGGGAGGAAGGGCAAGGGTCTTTTAAGCAACCGTATTTCACATGAACTCACACAGAGAGAACTCACTTATTGCCTTGAGAACAGCACCATTCCATTCATGAGAGAACCATTCCATGAATAAAAGACCCCCCACAAGGCCCACCTCCAACATTGGATGTCACATTTCAATGTGAGATTTGGAGGGGGAAAAAAAAACATTCAAACCATATCAGCCCCTATGACCAGAATCCACTGAAGTTCTTTAAACTAGACAATTTTAAACCCATCCTACTTTGATTTTCTTGTGAAAACCACAATAAAGGCTCTTGCCACATTTTCCTCCAGCTCCTGCTAGCTCCTGCCAGCTCCTGCTTGCCCTCTGTGCTTCCCTGCATGGTCTTGCATGGTATGGTGTGCCCCTCCCTCCTCTTAAAAACACTAATTACAATCTTTTTAATAGACATTGTCTCTTAATCTGTTGCCCTGACCATCCCTAAATAATAACAAAATGTACATTTTTAAACAGACATATCTGAGGGAAAGGAGGGCAGTGGATTGCTGAGTGAGAGGAAAAAAGTCAGCACAACAATTTTTTACAGACTTTCTTTGAGTTCAAACAACTGATTGGTTTTCTGATGAATTCTCAAGCCGTGCATGTATATAGTCCTTAATGAGCACTAATGCCCTGACCTTGTTTGATGAAAGCCTTCTGAAGTAAATTTATGGTAGATAGAAAATTACACTTAAAGCATCTGGAACACTTTTAATTTTCTTATCCTCAGAAAATAATAGAGAATTATCTGACTTACCCCTACAACTTGTTATGCATTTTTAGAAGAAATTGAATAGGCTCATTCTTCAAAATAGCCAACCTGTAAGAGCACCCAAATAATTTAATCTTCTCCATCAGAATGAAGGATAAAGGCACAAAGACATTTTACTAGGGACACATACAGAAGAAAAGCTTTCCATAAAATTGCCAAGAATAGAGTGCATATTAATAGGGAATATAACGCTGGTTGGTGTCAAAATCAGTATTTTCCAAAGATTTTTGGTGACCTATCTCCTCAATACAAAATCTTGACTCATTCTCCAATATATTAACTTATTTCTGAAGCATAAGTATGTGTGTTCTGTCAATCTACCAATTAAATAGCAGTGAGGCATAATTTATTTTCTAATTTGTAGATTAACACAAATAAATAGAATGTATTATTTTCTTTTTACACTTCATTGCTTCATTTATGACAATTCCTCTAGTGAACAAGCCTCCTTTTAGAAAACTTTAGGCAATCTATAGCTTGCAGTCTAGTCCGGATTACTGAAATACCCTGTATAGGGGAGAAAACATCTTTTTCAGGTTGTTAGTTGCGATAGTATCCTGAAAACAAAAGTCCAATTAACAAAAGAAGCAGAAGTTTATTATCATGTTCTATATCCATCACACAGTACCTGCCTCCATCCAAAAGTATTTATTTGTCAAGGCAATGGTTTAGGGGCCTCACTTAAATAGTATTTTAACAAGAATCGTAAATCGTTTCTAGGGAGAAGAAAGGTGCCTTCTCTGGGCCCGTAAGTAAGTGCTCCGGTAAGGAAGGATTGATGTCCTGCCACCGGGCAATAGAGGCTGAGGCAGAGTGTTCCCCTGTGTTTCGAATGCCTTTAATTTCACAATTCTCAGTACTTGGGGTAGAAATATTTTGGTTTTTTTCAGTTGCCCCTTTGAAATTTTACTTTTAGAAAGTTTTACATATGAAAAGCCAAGATGGTAGCTTTGGAAGGATTTGGGTTAGAGGTTTTGAGATAAGAGATTGGCAAAAAGAGAGAAACCGTGGAAGCAGAAGAAAAAACAAAGGTCATATATCCTAATGAAACAGTTCTTCAGTCTTGAGAATAGTAAGTTCAGTTAAGCAGTTGTGTTTCAGTCCAGGAGGTGGTGGTGTAGGTGGGATGTTATTAAAGTTAATTCTCTATATGGTATAGGCAAACAGGTATTTAGTAAGAAACATTGCTATGGGAGCAAAGAAAAACAGAGATTAATGTCTGGAGCTACCTACCAACTAGTCTTGAGTTTCGGAGGGCAGTTAGCTGACAAAATTTTCAGATTTGCGTTTGAAATATCTACAATTGGGATGGAAGTAAACAGTGACAATCTGACAAATTTTCCTGGATTATAGTTTGTACCAGATGTTTCTTTAAACAGTGAACCTTTTGTCCATAAATAAATTTATGTATGTTTTCTCTGAAGTTAACATCAAGTTGCCTAACTTCAGCTTGTAGGGCTTCAGAAAAGCATGGTTTACATTTTAGTGATTTTAAGTCAGGAAACTGGGAGATAAAAACATTAGTCTAGAAAGTTGAGGCCAGATAATAGAAGAAACTAAAATTTAAAATTTAGTTCAGAAATTTTTTTGTAAAATTTAACAATGGAGAAGGCTAGAATCTAATAACAGGTATATAGTATAGGATTTTAAAAAAACATTATATATATATATATATACACACACATATACACATACATACATAATGATGGATTTTCTTTTTTTTTTTTTTTTTTTTTTTTTTTTTTGAGACAGAGTCTGCTTCTATCAGTCAGGCTGGAGTGCAGTGGCATGATCTCGGCTCACTGCAACCTCCTCCTCCCAGGCTCAAGTAATTCTCTTGCCTCCCGAGTAGCTGGGATTAGTAGAGATGGGGTTTCACCATGTTGGACAAGCCGGTCTTGAATTCTTACTTCAGGTAATCTGCCCGCCTCAGCCTCCCAAAGTGCTGGGATTATAGGTGTGAGCCGCTGCGCCCGGCCCATATATAAGATGCTTTTAAAAAATATATATTATGCTATTATATATATATAATGTGTTAGAAAAATCATATATATGTAAGGATGTGTGCATGTGTATATGTGTATATATACATATATATGTGTATATATATACATGTATGTGTATACACATATATACACACACATACATGTATATATACACATATATATACACACATACATGTATATATATA
The DNA here is from genome assembly GCF_049350105.2 of Macaca mulatta. Classification (NCBI taxonomy): domain Eukaryota; kingdom Metazoa; phylum Chordata; class Mammalia; order Primates; family Cercopithecidae; genus Macaca; species Macaca mulatta. Next base: position 72,792,686 of record NC_133410.1, on the reverse strand, counting down.
CACATATATATACACACATACATGTATATATATACACATATATATACACACACACGCACACACTCAAAATTAAGCCAATTTTTACTAAAATTGGAATCTCACTCTTGTCCCCCAGGCTGGAGTGCCATGGTGTGATCTCTGCTCACTGCAACGTCTGTCTCCCGGGTTCAAGTGATTCTCCTGCCTCAACCTCCCAAGTAGCTGGGATTACAGGCACCTGTCACCACGCCTGGCTAATTTTTGTATTTTTAGCAGAGATGGGGTTTCACCATGTTGGCCAGGCTGATCTGGAACTCCTGACCTCAGGTGACCCACCAGTCTTGGCCTCCCAAAGTGCTGGGATTATAGGCATGAGTCACCGCGCCTGGCCACTAAAGATATTTATAGTAAGACTAATTTAATTGTAAAATAAGTTTTAGCTTCAATATACTTGGCCTAATTATTTGCATAAAGTGAAGCAAGCATAGTGACTGGCCACATCGACTTTTTTTTCTTTAATCTACTTTGTTGGAAATTATCATAAGAAATCTGAGAGTAGACCTTTAAAACTTCTTTAGGCTAGGAAGTCAAGCCACGGACTTCTCATCAGATTTCGTCTATAGTACCTAGGTAAATTATTCATTTCTTGAGGTCTCATATTATTTTGAGGTTCCTGAGCTGTCAGAAAGTTACATTTTTTTACTTACCATAACGCTGAAACCTTGTAGGGGAACTGCATAGACCAGGTACCAGGTCAGTTCTTTCAAGAATGTTAATGGCTCCTTAGCATTAATTTTAGTTTCCTGAAGTAGTCTAGTCATTTCAGAAAATATGACATCCCAGTCAAGGCCCCAGTAACATAACCTGTGTTTTAAATTGTTCTACTAAAGAGAGAAACATTTTATTGAACTTAGGAAATAACTATATTGTTTTAAAATATGAATACTCACAAATAATTTTAAATTCTCAAGGAATCAAGTAGAGAGAAAGGCAAATGTTTCAATTTTGTTTACAAAAGCACATTTTACCTAATTGCTGCAAGCTACACGAAACTTATTAGAAGAAAAAAGTTTCCTTGACTCCAGAAAGAAATACATAAAAATAATCAATAATAATTTAAGCAAAAGAAAGTCCTGAAAAAATCATTTTATTCCCATATCAAGTTTAGTCCTATGTGATTAACTCTTGTTCTTCTAAAAGTTGGGCTAGTAATCTTTATGAACCCATCAATTTTTTCATTTGAGTTCTTAAAATTTTTACACAGTCCAACGGTATGATCTACAAAGTTATCAGAAATCTATATTTAAAAGTATTTGTCATGATCCTTTTCCATTAATTTTCTTGAATAAGAAGCAAATTTTAAACTATAACCAATTGCAAACAGTCTTTTGAGAAGAATAAAAGTAAAACAATAAATGCCTGTGGATGACAAAACACTTCAAATAGCTATGGCTAAAGATGTAATTGACAAGTAAATTTGGTTATTCCTAAGGCATACAACAATTTAAAATAATAATCAGAATTTTGACTGGTAACATATACCAAGATAAAATTTTTAAAAATTTTATACAATTTTGGAACACATACTAATAATACACTTATATAAATAGAACACAAATAAAGTTAAACATTATTTTTTATTTGACAATGCTGCCCCTATAATTTAAGATATCAAATGAGCCTAATATGTCTCTTTTGGACTTCTGTCTCTGTTTTTGAATGCCTAAAAGCTAGTTTGAGGTCAAAAAGACTTAATTTAGAATTTGAAATCTGATTTTGAGAAGCTTGCCAAATGTGTCAAAGGTCCAAAACATTTGATCATAATAGGATCACAGGTCACTGTGAAATAATCATCATTTATTTAGTCAAAGTGATAATTAACAGATTTCAAAAAGTAAAAACCTTTACTCTCTGATTGGTAAGAGACATAGTTTTTTGATAAAAAGACCTAATAAAGACAGGGTGAGACAAACATTTCTATTTTTTTTTTTTTTTTTTTTTTTAGTTTTCTCAAAAAGAAAACCAAAGTCTTTTATTATCTCTTATTAATATTATACAAAAAAAATTCAAAAGAGAAAATCAAATTCTATCTTTGTATCAGTTGTATTATTCATACTAAATATAATTTCCATAAAACCTTATAAATAAATCCATCCAATCTTAATTAGTTTTGACCACACAAGATTTCTCTAAACCTTTTACTATCTCTTATAATGTTTTTCAATTTTCCTTTTTCTCCAACTTTTATATCCACTTAGTTTATTTAATTGCTTCCTTTTTTCGTTTATTCTAAAGTGCCATATAAACTAGGAAAAAATCACTTTTTTAACAAAAATATATTTTCAAATTTCATAACCTCCTTTATGAAAAAGTCTTACTTTTATTATATATTCTGTATACAGAATTGTTTCCCTTTTCATCGCTACTTTAAGTTACCACGTATTAGCCAGAATTTTAATTTTTAGGAAACTTTATAATGAATATCTAAGAAGTAGATAATTTTTAATGGTCAGTCACTTACTAACAATTTATTAATACACATTTTATAATTTTTAGAAATACAGCTTTTTAGTGGAATTATTTTTCCATGCAGAACAGAATATATTTACTAACATATCTAAAGATATTTTATTTGTCTGAAATAAGAAGCCTAGATTTAGTAACCAGTGTCTTAGCATTCTATCTTTTTTGAAAATGATGTAGATATTTAATGACTGTCTATCATTTAACTGAGCTGAGCAAAATTTTTAGGCTATGGTTACCAAAAAGATTTGAGAAATACTTTTCATTAAACATAAAAATAATGATTAAAAGTTCATAAGCTTTATCTCATTTTCATCTATTTTATTTATTTAATTTTAAAAATTATAGTTGGAAAATGTTATGAGACATTAGACAAATCTAGTGATCATCTCAGAGAACAGGTGTCTTAATATATATATATACACACACACTTATATAACCTAAATATATGTATACTATAGGTAAAATTTGAAATATGTAAGTCTTAAAAAGATTAGCAGATTTTAGCTGGGCAAATGACAAATATTCTTGTGCCTTGGTTCCTGGACTTTTTCTTTCTGAAATGTAACTGTTTTTCAAATCTGATCTCTGCAAATTCAAATTGTTCCACTAAAGAGAATGCTACTTAGCTGATTTCCTCTATGTTAACATTTTAAAGTCATGGTAGGATTTACAACTCCAAGGGACTGAAAAGGCTCTCTTTAAAAAATGCTTTCAGATACAAAAGTCCAAATTTTCAAAGGTATACCCACTTTAATTGTAACTTAGTACCAGTAAGCCTGTTTTTTTTTTTTTTTTTTTTTTGGAGACAAAGTCTCACTCTGTTGCCCAGGCTGGAGTGCAATGTGCAATGGCACAGTCTCGGCTCACTGCAACCTGCGCCTCCTGGGTTCAAGCGATTCTCCTGTCTCAGCTGCCTGAGTAGCTGGGATTATAGGCGCGTTCTATCACACCCAGCTAATTTTTGTATTTTTTTTTTTAGTAGAGATGGGGTTCACCATGTTCGTCAGGCTGGTCTTGAACTCCTGACCTCGTGATCTGTCCACCTTGGCCTCCCAAAGTGCTGGAATTACAGGCGTGAGCCATTGCGCTAGGTCAGTAAGTCTTTTTATGGCTTACAATCAGATGCAAGAATAGAATCCCTGAAGAGAGTATAAAAAAATAGTGGCCCCTCAAGATCTAAAGTTTCTTTCAAAGAGTATGGGTGCAGTGGCTCAAGCGTGTAAACCAGCGTTTTGGGAGACCAAGGCAGGAGGATTGCTCAACGTCAGGAGTTTGAGGTCATCGTGAGCAACATAGTGAGACCCCATCTCTACAAAAAATTTAAACATTAGCCAGGTGTGGTAGTGAGTGCTTGTAGTCCTAGCTACTCCAGGAGGCTGAGGCAGGAGGATCACTTGAGCCCAGGGGATTGAATATGTAGTAAGCCATGATTATGCCACTGCACTGCAGTCTGGGTGACAGAGTGATACCCTGTTTCTAGAAAAAAATAAGATAAAATGAAACAGGCAAAGAAGAGGCTCTAAGATAGTAATATCCCTCCTTACAGCAAGGCAATGAAAGTTGAGACAAGAAAAATTCCTCAAAGCTGGCACATTTGGACAAATAGACATTTGGTACCCCCAGCTGAACTCCCAGATGGCTGCCTTACATGATACCAAAATCTGTGCCCTTCAAGGTGTTAGAGATGAGAAAACAAACTCGCTTGTTAGAAAGCCAAACTTCTTCAGAAAGAAAACAAGACAAAAGGAGAACCTTATGAGACTTTTCCTTCTCATGACAAACCATGCGAAGATACAGAAACAAGGAAAACAAAGCCCCTCGTAGGAAAACGACAGATCAACAACCAAATAAGTCACAAATTCAAATAACTAATCTACAATTCAATAACAAATCTACAAGAGTCACAAATTCAAATAACTAGTTTTTATGGATTTTTTTTCCTGTTAATATGAACCTGGAAAGGGAGGGACAAGGAAAAAAAAATACTTTCCTCTCTCCACCAGGTACCACAGAGGGAGAAGCTGGCTTTAGTAGGAAATCTTACCTTTTTCTGCAGATTTTTGCCAGTTCTCTTTCAGGATTCCCTCTATAGGTCCCAGAACAAGTGGATTATCTCTGTTTTTCCAGGCTGGATTGACAAATTGTAGCGGAGAAATCATAATTTCTTCTCTTTTTCTTTTAAAGTTCTTAGTTGAGACATCTTCTAAAAACAAAAAGTCAAATTAACAGAAAAATAAAAAACAACCAGAAGTTTATTAAAACATGCTGTACCCATCGCGTAGGAGAGGCCTCAGTTTAAAAGTATTTCTCTCTCAAGGTAATGGTTTAAGGGCCTTGCTTAAATAGTACTTTAACAAAGAGCCATAAATCCTATCTAGTGATAAGACAGAGGAGAGAGCAGTTCTCAGTCTTTTAAAAGGCAAGAACATGTGAAAAGATTGTAAAATCTGTTCCCAGATTCTTCTGGTGCTTCGTAGTGCCTTCTCTGGGCTCATAAGCAAGTGCCGTCTCCAGTAAGGAGGGATTGCTGTCCTGCCACCAGGCAAATAGAGGCTGAGGCAGAGCATTCTTTTGTGTTTTTAGTGACTTTAACTTAACAATTCTCAATGTTTCAGGGAGAAATATTTTGGTTTCTTTCATCTGTGATACAGTTTGGACATTTGTCCTTACTCAAATCTCATGTTGAATTGTAATCCCCAATGCTGGAGATGAGGCCTGGTTGTAAGTATTTTGGTCCTGGGGGCAGATCCCTCATGGCTTGTTGACTTCACCATGGTGAATGAGTTCTTACAAGATCTGGTCACTTAAAAGTGTGTGGCACCTCTCCCTCCACACTCTCTCCCCACTGCTTTTGCCATGTGACGTCTATGCTCCCCCTACACCTTCCACCATGAATGTGAGCTTCCTGAGGACTCCCCAGAAGCAGACACCAGTGCTATGCTTCCTGTACAGCCTGCAGAACCATGAACCAATTAAACTTCTTTTCTTGTAGTCAGTCTCAGGTATTGTTTTGTAACCATGCAAAAACAGCCTAATACAACCTGCTTACCTTTGTTCCTTATTCTCCGCTTTCCCCCAGCCCCCATTATCGGTTCTTCACACAACTGCTGCAGTGATATTTTTAACATGAGTCAGTTTTTGTTTTTCTCTTTAGATTTCTCCAAAGTCTTCCAACTGTCAGAGGTTGAGTGTCCCAGATGGAATGTAAGCTGAGCTTTGGTATGCGAGTGATTTGATAAGAAATTGTTCCCAGGGAAACTGGTAAGGAGCTGTCCCCAGGGGAGAGCTGAGAAAGCAGGACAAGAAAGGGCAAAATCCAAGCAAGGGTGTCATCACAGGCAAAATCCTGTAAAACTCAGCTTCAGCCTAATCCCACAGAGCAACTCTGGAGAGAAAATTCAGCCTCAGTGTTTTCCCAACTGTTAGCTGCACCTATTAATTATCTAATTATTGGGTGGCAGATTGTGGGCACACATTTTCAGATATTTCTCTGCAGTGTAGACCAGGCAGGATCCAGTAACTTGAGGACATTCCTCCAAACAAGATTCATAGAAGAAAAGTGCACAGAAACTGAAATATGCACAAAAATGGTCATCTAGATCCTAGGGAATTGGGGGACCAATATTATCCATTCCATGATTCTACTTAGAAAGACATCCAAACTACTTAGCATGGTTTTGTTTAATTAAGCCCTGACAAATTCTACAAACGCCTGTCTCCCACCCAACTGCTCACAGTAACCAAACTAATCTCCATTGTCTTGCTTGGTTAAACAAGGTTGATCCCTGTGGCCTATTTCCTTTGCCCAGATTCTCAGTTCAACTCCATTGTTACATGATTGACCCTATTGTATGATTCTGATTTAGTTAAAAATGATTCCTTTTCACAGAGTCCTTCCCTCATCATCTGCTGCAAACTTCCATACTTCCCAAACTCTTGATTAAATGAATTTGTTTTATTTTCTTTATAGCAGTTAATGCCATTTGAAATGACCTTGTTGTTTTATTGTCTCTAACTCAACTCATCGCAACATAAGCTTCATGTCTGTCTTGTTTACCCTTTGAACTCCACCACACAGAGCAGTGCCGGATACAACACAGGTGATCAATAGTTATTTATTTAATAAGCAAATAAAGGGCCATACATGACCTACTTACATTTTATGCCTACTCCACCCTCACCTCCTTGGATTCCTAACTCCTATTAATAGGGTTGCTGCTAGGAAATTAAGAACACCTCATCGAGAATAAAATAAGAAGAAATTTAAGAAAGACCTTCCTTAGCTTATAATGATGCAGTTATATAAGTTACTAGAGTGCACTGCCATGTTGTTCAAACTTCCTGTTTGTGAATCTCAATGAATCTTTGACGGATCTTGCTAAGGTCCCTTATGAAAAGCTGTTTCTTTTTATATAAGCTATACTCTAGAAGTCGTCAATATATCAGAACATAACAGGAAGAGAATACAGCCCAAGATCTCTGATTTACAAAATGGCATATATGGGGGTCCACATTAAGCTCATAATACCTCAGATATACAGACAGAAATATGCCTAATTTAGTTTGTCTATAAGCAATGTCTGTGACTCCCCAAGTTTCATCATGGGTTAAAGGAAAAATTTCTACTTTGGAAATTGTGTGTTGAAAACTTAATCCAATTCAATAATTTGATTAAAAAATTTATAGGAAGTCATTGGTTTGGATTGAGTTCCTGCACTAGGCTTCAACAGACAAAACCAAAATGGAGTCACTCGTGCTAAACTTCTTCATTTAACAAACTGACACTAAGTTGTTTATCTGACCTACCAAGCAATCAGAACAGAGAAAGATAATAGCCAAATCCCCAAACACTCCTGTTTTAGCAGACATCATAAAAAACAAAAAGTCTCCTCTGCTTTAACTCTGAAAAGGAAAGAAACCTGGAGTAATTTAACAAATGCTAGCCAATCTGCTTTTTGTTCCCTGTTTCTAACTTATTCAGCCCTTTTCTTCCTATAAAGCCAATCTCCTCTGCTCAGTTCATCTGAGTACCTTTTCTAAATCTTTAGATGGGAAGCTCTCTGATTCACAAATTGCTACAATGATCGATCTTATCAGGAAAAATTTCTCAGTCACTCAAATATCGCAGGCATAGGCATAGTATTATTTTTCTGTCCATTTGCATTTGGTCTATGTTCTAAGATTTTTTTTCATTGCAGGTAGAAGATATAACAAGTATAAAAAGACATTTTTAGAGAATATGCATAGCTCAATATTTATATTGAAAATAAGTAATTAATATTATTGAAATCATATTCAGTACATTTCTTAATATAATATGCATGAAAAATTAAAATTATTTTATTTATATTACTACATATAATTTTTTCTTTCATATTTTTGTCACACTGGGAATTACAATATTTTATAATTATAGTCTTGGAAATTAATAAATTAAACTTTCCATTTTACAAATGGAAAAGCTATGACATACAACAGGATATAAGAATTTTTTTTAAGTCTCAGAAATCCAGAAGTTTCAAATATGGAGTCTAGGTCCTAATTCCCAAAATAATGTATTTTCGTCTATCTACTGTCTGTGTGTCTGTGTGTGTGTGTGTGTGTGTGCATATAGACAGCCACAGAGAGAGAGAGAGCACACTTTTATAACACATTCATTTATTGATGGCTGATTCCATACCTTCATTATGGTAAACAATGCTGCAGTAAATGTGAGAGTATAGTCTTCTCTTCAACATATTTATTTTATTTCCTTCGGATATATACTCTGTCGTGTTGGGACATAGAGTAGTTCTATCTTATTTTTTTTTTAAGGAACTTCCATATTGTTTTCCATAATAGCTGTGCTACTTGATGTTCTTAGCAACAGTGTACCATGGTTCCCTTTTCTCCACATCCTCTCCAACATTTGTTACCTTTTTTTCCTTTCTTTTGGTAATAACTTTTCTAACAGGTGTGAGGTGATATGTCATTGTCATTTCAATGTGTATTTCTCTTGTGATAAAGGATTTTTAAGCATTTTTTATATACCTATTGTTTATCTTTACGTTTTCTTTTGAAAATGTTCTATACAGATCCCTCGACTATTTTAAAATCCGGTTATTTTTCTTACTACATGGTTGTTTAAGTTCCTTACATACTTTGATTAAAGTTGTAAAGTTTAAGTTGCTTACATACTTTGACATAATATTTGATTAAATATTAGCTAATTATCAGATATATGGTTTGCAAATATTTACTGTCATTTCACAGGCTGTTTCTTCACTCTGTTGATTGTTTCTTAGGCTGTGCAGAGGCGTTTTTAGTTTGATGTAATCACATTTATATCTTTGCTTCTTTTGTGTGTGGTTTTGGGTTCATATTGAAAAATCATTGCCCAAACCAATGCTATCAAGATTTTCACCTATATTTTCTTCTAGTAGTTTTACATTTTCAGGTCCTACCTTTAAGTCTTTATCCCTTATGAACTAATTTTTATACATGATGTGACATAAGGGTTTAATTTCATTCTTGTGCATATGGATATCCAGTTGTCCCCAAAGAATTTATAAAGAGATTGCCTCTTCCCCACTTTGTGTTATTGGCACTTTTGTCAAAAATCAATTGACCAGAAATATATGAATTTCTGGACTCTCTTTTCTGTTATATTGGCCTGTCTTTCTAGTTATATGTCAGTACCATACTGTTTTTACTATAATAGCTTTGTAGTATATTTTGAAGTCAGGTGGCATGATGCCTCCAGCTTTTTTTTTTTTTTTTTTTTCTCTCAAGGTTGCTTTGGCTATTCAAAGCTTTTTGTAGCTCTATACAAATTTCAGGATTGCTTTACCTTTCCATGAAAACAGTCATTGTGGTTTTGCTAGAGATTGCATTAAACCTGTGGATAGCTTTGGATAACATGGACATTTTAATAATTTTGGTTCTTCCAACTCATGAACAGAGAATATCTTTCCATATGTTTGTGTTTTCTTCAATTTCTTTCATCAATGTTTTTTAGTTTTAGTGTACAGATCTTTCATTTTTGGAGAAATTACTTTATTCTTAAGTATTTCATTTTTTATAGCTATTGTAAATGAGACTGTTTTTATCATTTCTGTTTTTAAATATTTCACTGTTACTGTATAGAAAAGCTACTAATTTTGTATATTGATTTAACATCCTGCAACTTTGCTAAATAAGTTTATTTTCAATTTTTGGTGAAGTCTTCAGTTTTCTATGTATAAAATTGTGTCATCTACAAACAGGAATAATTTAACTTTGTATTTTCCAATTTGAAATTATTATCTAATTAATGCCTCATTTCCTCTTCTTCATTCTGCAATTTAACTAGAAGGACCCCTACTTCTCACCAAAGCTGTTATCCACTTTTTAACATATTTTTCTTTCTCAGGACTCTGTGAGTCATGATTCTATCTTCTCATTAGTTACCTCTAAGGAGATGATTCACAAATAATCTTTTAAAAGAACTTCTTTCAACTTCCTCCTGTCATTTACCACCCACACTGAATTTCTTTTCCTGTAATCACATTCCTGTCAGTAGCAGAGTAATTTGCCCACTATTTTAAGTATTAGGTATATCCCAACCACTAGCTTGACAGGGCATTCAGTATTAAAATTAATATCTCAACAAATAAATTGAGTTCCTATAATTTTTTTTTTCTTCCAACTACAAAGACCTGGACATTTCTGGTGCAGAGAAGGTGAGACATACAACTGTGAGTCTCCAGTGATACTCACATTCTCACATGAAGAGAACATGAAAATTCAATTTCTACTGCTTTTTCTACTGCAAGTATATCTAAGTCTTCTCTGTATGGAAATATACTTTACAGATTATAAAATTCCATTCTCCTTTACCATAGCTCTGTGATGATAGAGAGGCCAGGACTCCAAGTTGAGAATCATTGGCTTGTTAGAAAGAATTAACAGGTAACTTCTATGTTGGGCTATATATACGTTGGACTGAACCTCAAAACAGAGACTGTGATATTACATAGCCATTAAAATATGTGTTTATAGGGAATATTTTTTAATGTTGGAGACTACTTAAGCAATATTATTTCAAGGAAAACAAAGAATAGCATCTACAAGAAAGCCCAAATAAAAATATGCCAGAATTTTAGTAATAGTGTTTTCCTTTGCAAGGACGTAAAGGGAAGTGAGTTGGTTACAGTTTTGTTCTTTGATTCTTAATCCTTGTATTCATTTTCCATTAAAACCAATTATAATAAGAATAAAAACTAAAATTAGATGATTAAATATAATTTTTTTTTGTCTGGAACTTTGTAAAGGAAATTGCATTAATTGTACAACTTTGAACATTAACCTCTGCTGTGAATTTAAGAACTCTCTCTCTCTTTTTTTTTTTAGATGGAGTTTTGCTCTTGTTGCTCAGGCTGGAGTGCAATGGTTTGATCACAGCTCACTGCAGTCTCCGCCTCCCGGGTTCAAGCGATTCTTCTGCCTCAGCCTCCAAGTACCTGGGATTACAGGTGTGTGCCACCATGCCCAGCTAAGTTTGTATGTTTTAGTAGAGACTGGGTTTCACCATGTTGGTCAGGCTGGTCTGGAACTCCTGACCTCAAGTGATCCACCCACCTTGGCCTCCCAAAGTGCTGGGATTACAGGCGTGAGCCACTGTGCCCACTCAAGAGCTGCCTCTTGGTTTATTTATTTACTCAAATCATTTCTTTTCTGGCTGCTATTTCTCATTTGTCTCACACTCCTTAGGAAAACACTCTGAAGCATATTCTCTTATTTTATACGTGGTTACTTTACATAGACATTGAACTGAACCTCATCACAGAAACTGTGATATTATATAACTATTAGAATATATGTTTCTAGGGAAATTTTTTTAATGTTGGAGAATACTAAAGCAATATTATTATGAGGAAAACAAAGAATAACATCTAAAAGAAAGCCTAAATAAAAATAGATAAAAATTTCAACAATAGTGTTTTCCTTTGCAAGGAAGTAAAAGGAAGTGAGTTGGTTATACTTTTGTTCTTTGACTCTCAATCTTTTTATTCATTTTCCATTAAAAGCATATATATAAAATATGGTTACATGTATATACAAGTATATAATCATACTTTATATGTAACCATACACAAAATATGTTCGTACTATGTATGTGTTTGTGTTGCATTTCTTTTGACTATAAAACAGTTTTTTGTTTGTTTGTGTGTTTGTTTTGAGACGGAGTCTCTTTCTGTCATCCAGGCTGGAGTGCAGTGGCCGCGATCTCGACTCACTGCAAGCTCTGCCTCCCAGGTTTACGCCATTCTCCTGCCTCCGCCTCCCGAGTAGCTGTGACTACAGGCGCCCACCACCATGCCTGGCTAATTTTTTGTATTTTTAGTAGAGACGGCGTTTCACCGTGTTAGCCAGGATGGTCTGGATCTCCTGACCTCCTGATCCGCCCGCCTGAGCCTCCCAAAGTGCTGGGAATTACAGGCGTGAGCCACCACGCCTGGCCTGTTTTGGGTACATCTTATTACTCGTTCAAACTCTTGCATAGTATTCGATGGTGTATAACTTTATTATTTTACTTCTCGCAGTAATAGATTCCCAGGCTGCCTTCAAATCCCCAATAGCACAAACAAAACTGAAATGTAGATTGTCATTTCAGTGAGAATTTTACTAGAAAATGTATATAGAAGCAGAATTCATGGATATGTATGTATGGATGGATTAATAGATGATAGATAGATAGATAGATAGATAGATAGATAGATAGATAGATAGATAGATTTTGTTCCGGAAAAGCTGAAAAAGTCTATTTTCTCATCAGCTATACATGATAATTTCCCATACCCCTAAATTCTACCAACACTTTCTGAAAAACCATTTTTTCAAATATTTACTAATTGAAAGAGTCTAAAGGAGTAGTTTTGGGGAACTTTTAAGATGATTGAAACAATGATATAGCTATATTTTAATTTTTCTGAAACTAGGGACAGGAACTAGGATACTAAAATGAACATATGATATGTACAAAGAGGTAGATAACAATATATTACCATGAACTCACAAGTATGTGTGAGGGGGGACAAACCACTAATCACTGTAAGAGTTACATGGTAAATATGATGGAGAAACAAATGAGAAACAACAGCTCTTGTGAAAGATGAAGAAATTACAAAATAGTCATTAGGTATATATTAGTCAGTGTTCTACAGAGAAACAGAGAAATCAATAGTGTATGTATTTTGTACTATTGGTTCTGTTTCTCTGAAGAATCCTGATTAATGTGTGTGTATGTGTGTGTGTGTGTTTGTGTGTGCGTGAGTGTGTGAGAGAGAAAGATTGATTTATTATGGAAATTTGGTTCACACGATTGAGGAAACTGAGAAATACCACCATCTGCCTTCTGCATGCAGGAGAACCAGAGAAGCTGGTAGTATAATTCACTCTGAGGCCAAAGGCCTGAAAACAAGTAGCGACAATCTCTCAGGGGAAGAGCCAGAGAGAGCAAATTCGTCCTTCATTTGCCCTTTTGTTCTATCCAGACAGTTAAAGCACTGGATGATGCCTGTCCACACTGTTGAGCTCCGTGTCCTAATTTAAAGGCTAATGTTTTTCTGAAATACCCTCATGAACATACAAAGAAATAATGCCTTACCAGTCATTTCAATATTCATTAACCCAGTCAGGTTGACACAGAAAGTTAACAATTCACTCACTGTAAATCTCAGAGGGACAGTTTAAAATTAACAGTTGGAACTGGAGATAATTTTATACCCTGCAACAGTAGACAGTAGATGAGTCTAAAAGTAAAACAGTAACATCTGTAGGATGCCAGAGCTTTCTGAGTCTCAGAATTCTCAAAACTAAAAAAGTTGCTGATAAAAGAATAAAAAGTGAGCATCACAAGAACAACAGAAAAAACTGAAAGATGAGTTTGCCATAAAATTGGGAGAGGAGATCAGATCCAGAAGATTTTAAAAAGTAAGCTGCCATGTTTATTTAAGTACATGAAAATAACAGCAGAGACAGCCAGGTTAAGCCAGAAAAGCTACCTTGAACTTTAACCTTCTGAATGCTGAGTAAAACCAAATTAACGTAAAAACTAATAGAAAAAGAGAAGGGTCCAGTCTGCAAAAGGTTAAAATAAAAGACAATAAGAAGCAAAATAACATATCTATAGATAACAAATGCATGCTAGGAAATCATGCCTATAGTTAAAATAATAGCTTATTATTTCAAAATAAACAAAAAGCATCCATAAAAGTATATGATTATGGAAAAAATTACAAAAAATAAATTAAGAAATATAAATAAGTAATATTATTCAAAGAGAAAACTATAAAAAATGCTCACAGATGAAGAGAATGTTAAAAAGATTGCAAAGGTTAATAAACAGCAATTAGTTCCCTAAAGCTAGAAAAAAAGTGATTTTAAAAATGAATAAAAGACATTAACTTAAATCAAAAGAAGAGGAAATGCTTAAGAAATAAATGATGTATATTCAACAGAGATATAAGAGGGATCTTGAGGAAGAAAAGCAGTTTAATCCAAGAAAAAAATGTCCTGAAGCTAATACAAAGTTTCACAATTACATCTTGAGAAAACACACTACATAAGCTGACCCTACATGAACAATTACTTGACTTCAGGAAAAAATAAATCTACCTAAAGAAGCAGACAGAGCAGATGACTCATTTTATACTTTTGATATTAATGAGTTGTTCCAGAAGAAGATGACATAAACACTTTAGTATACTGAAGGAAAGAAATTGAAAGCTGAGGATTTTACATTCAGATTATACAACTTGCAAACTGTTAAGAGCAGATGAGAACTCCGGTTAAATTAAGCTATAAGTTCTGCCTAAGGAATCTTCCAGGGAACAAATTCTACACAATCAAAATAAGTTGAGCCACACTGACAAAGTACTGGCAGAGAACATTAAATATGTATTCTTCTGTATAACTAAGAGTATACGAAGTTAAGGAGTATTATGTAATGAATACGCTTTAACAATATAGAGCCCACAAAGACTTAAAGGAAAAATAATAAAAAAGTTTGTGTTCTAACCACAATAAAATTAAATTATAAATAATAGAAACATATAATTTCCAAAATATTGAAATCTAAACAATACACATTTGCCTCAATGTTCAAAGAAAAAAGTATTAAAAATTAGAAATTACTTTGAATTGAATGACAATAGAAATAGAATATAAAAATTATTTTTGTGTGATGCAGTTAAAGCATTAAATATCAAGCAATTGACAGCACTAAACACCTAGACTGGAAAAGAAGTTTTCATTGCAACAATCTAGGCTTTCATCTCAAGAGGAGAGAAAAAGAAGAGCAAATGCAACCCAATGAAAGCTAGACAAAGAAAATTTAGAAGTAAAATAAATGAAAGACAAAAACAGTAGACAAAATTAACAAAAGCAAAAGCCGTTTTTATGAGAAGATAAATAAATAAAATGGATAATAGATGGATAACCATTTAGCAGCCTGATGAAAAGAGAATAAACATAAATTGCCAAGGTGAGGATAAAAGGGGGATACCATTAAAGATCTGGAAGATATTGAAAGAATCATAAAGGAATATTTTAAAAAGTGTCGTGACATTACATTTGACGGCTTAGCTGAATAGAAAAATTCCTTGAAAGTCTAAAATGACCAGAGTTCACTTAAGAAGAAATAGAAAACCTAAATAGACCTTGTCTATTAATGAAGTTTATCTTGTAGTTAAACCCTTCCCTCAACACATACCACACATACGCAGACACACACACACGGCTTCACTACTGATTTTTACCAAACATTTAAGGAATGAGTCTGCAATCTCTATTTTTTTTTCTATTGCATCAGTCTATCTATTTGTTCTTTCATTGATCCTGTTCTGTTTTCATTAATGTGGATTTGTAATACGTCTTACTACACACTCCTTTTCTCAGAATTAGCTTACCTTCATTAGGACCTTTATTTTTCATACCAATTTAAATTGTTTTTCAAATTTCTCAAATTTGAAATTACAGAGTTGTTGAATTAGATAGTTACAAATTAAGTTTTATAATTTTGATTAATTTATATTTTTCTCCTCATCGATGTAAATTTTGTGTTTTACTCTATTTTTAAGATTTTTTTCATAGAAGTTAGATATTTTTTGTTAAGATCAATATTCTTTTATGAATGTTTGCATTAGTATTATCTTATTATTTATGATAATTTCTTCTCAGTTATTGCTACAATAGGAAAATAAAACTCTGTAAGTGGTCTTATATATGACAACATTGAACTGCATCATTTCCATTTGATAGGACTTCTACTTTTCAATACTTCTAAACATTTGCTATAGTAAATTTATTACTTTATTGTTGGAAATAAAATAAAATATAAAATAACATAAGAACATGTGTTCTAATGTAAACATTATCGTATTTTACATACACTTGAATTCTGCTATCATTGTTTTTTATTAAAATAAATAAGAGAACTATCAACTGCAGGACTAAAGAAAATCCTTGTTAACAAATAGTCATATACTGCAATCCACACTGTCTTTAATCTCTGGTGGAGTAATCCTTCCAGTTTTTTTTCCGAATAGCTCTGAGACCTTTTATATTATGATACACTTCCCCTGCCCTGCACTCCACAACCCATTCACTCAGGGAATGGCACTGGAACTAATACTAAGCATTAGGGAAGAATACATCTGTTGTTCTTCTGAAGTTTTTTTCCTTGTAAAATAATCTTCCATTAGAGAAACCCTCCTAGCCTCTTGCCACCTATTTGCTCATTTTTCTTCAGCAAAGAATTGACCTATCAGATTATCAAGTTTAGAAGGATGAGTTAGATGTACGATCAACCTTCTGTTTATCTGAAATCTGTGTGGCAGCCAAAGTCCTGCTCTCTGTCCTTGGTCTCAAGTTCATTGCTAAATTTGATTAAATATAAATGCTTTGACTATGGCTTTAGTTTTTCTGTAGTAAAATGTAGCTTAATTTACTCATGAGTGTCAGGTTTTCTTAATAAGAAGAAAACTTATAAGACTATCCTATCTACTTTTATTTAAGGACATAAACAGTGAAATGATTAGAAACTCAAAGGTTGATAAGGTTCTTACAAAGACCTGTGCTTGGAACTTCTGGCTCTGAGAATAATACTTGCTCAGAGAATCAAAGACAAATTGAAATGACTAGAAAAACTGCTTCAATGTTCCCATCAGGTAAGGAGCAGCAAAGAATAAAAACAAAAGAAAAACTGACTATTTTAGGGAAAGAGATAGTTCCTCAAAAGGAATGTTAAATCTTAGAAAGAAATTTAAAAAGATATAACTTAGAAAATAAATTCTGGAAGGGCAGGACAGAAAGATATAAAAAGGGAAATGAAGTAGAAAGGGTATCTGGAAATAGAATGTTGTTTTAGTTGTTAACAGATCAGCTAGTATAACTAAAGCTTCAAATGTCAAGATCAAAGACTGTAATAACTTCCGAGGTGAGATTTAGGGTCCAGGGAAATATTGAGAAGTTATAGAATAAAAAACAAGCACCTAAGAATTGACACAGGTATCTCAGATGGTTATATAAAACTGGTAGAGATCTTAGGGAAGATCAGAAAGACCATTGTAAGACACTATAAGAACTACTGGGTTAGTTCTGAGGGAATTTCTTTAAAATAGGTGGGATACAGGTATTACATGTGCTGGGCCAACATGCTGAAAAGTATATTAAATTAGGATTTAATACAGAATCAAAGTTAGAGAAAACTTTAAGTAGGGCCCATGGCTATCCAATAGGCAAAATTTTGCCAACTGAAAACAAGTTGCTCTGTGATTTGGGTAGACACAGCACCATGTAAGGGCACACAGCTCCACAACGGAGATACAGGTTGGATATCTTTTTTTTTGCAGTTTACCACCTATAAGGCATAATGGCTCCTGGGTGTGATTATCCAACTCAAGGTAAGAAGGAAGAATAAAATTTTTGAAACAGTGGATCTATTTGGCAGATCTATGGTTCTCACTAAGGGAAACTCCCAAGAAAAAAAATCTTTAAAAAAAAAGTTAAACAAAAAAGAATAGTTACTGTACAGAATGTTTAGAAATGGCACAACAAACTAGGCACTCAACTCCAGCAAACAATAAGCCTGGCATATGTTGAAAAAAAAGAAAAAAAATCAAAAGAAGAAAGGCTAAAACATAAAGAAGAATCATTCAATTATTTTTAAAAGAGCAGAAAAGTGGTTCTCAGCACATACTCAAGCACCTAGGGCATTTTAAAAAATAATTAAGGCTCCTGTCCTAGCTCATAGTTACTGAATTTAAAACCATGGGGGGTGAGATTATTTTTAAAGAATTTCCTTCCTGATTCCTGTGTGCTGTCGGAGTTCAGAGGCGTCACATTAGAGGCAGATTCTACTGCTATGTAATGATATGGATTGGAAGGCTGCTGCACCAGGTCCAAGTCATTCAGAGCTAGGTTAACACAGTCTCTTGAGACAGGCGTGGTAAAAGTATTGTACACTGCTAGGTCCCTAGTGGAAAAACTTTGGGCAGATTAAGAGTTCCTTCAATTTAGGAATCTTTTGGAGGTAATTCTACAGCAGAAACAATTACAGGGACTGGGGACAAAGTTTCCCTAGGAGGCAAGTTTCACAGGCGTAAGCAATAGCAAGAGGTAATAACAGCAACCAATAGGCAGAGGACAGAAAATGCTTGATCATGAGACCATAGAAAAGCTATGACACCAGGCAGAGTTCACACTGAATGCTGCCCTAGCAAGACAGAGACATAGGGATTCAGGAGGAAATGAAAATTAGGCATCTTAAACCATTCCGGATTTAGATTTTTGGTTGAGGCTGCCAACGTTGTACATTTCTAACCAATTTCAGAAGACAGGAATGATTCAAATGTCACTCTCTAAGAAAGAATCAAATAGAAATTATTTTATACTTCACAAAACCAATCACTGTATTCCTGAAAATGGGCAACAATCAAAACAAAGCAAAAACAATAACATCAAAGTTACAATTTTCCCTTTTATGATGCAACTGCTTCTCTAATTTTTATGCATTGAAGAAATAAACCAGTAGGCTGGCTTTCTTCTCACTTAGATAAGTTACCACCTTTGCTTATACCTGTTCTAGAAACTTAAACTGCTGAAAGTCAGGATTCCATCTTTCTGACTCCTATGAATGTAATCTTCTCCCCTGCACAGTAACTGAACCATTTCATCCATTGGTGAGCCAGCAAATTCAAATTATCTTCCATTTGTTGTCCTTCACCAGGCTTTAGTTTTCTTCTCTCATTTGAAAATGCAGTAAAAGTCCTACGATCATGTGATATGTAAGATCTAAAAAATGTATCATTTTAAATGCTGGATCATGTTTTGAGGTTAATGACATGTCTTGAGTAAGCCTGTGCAGCTCCTTGATCAGGGAATCTGAGCCTGTGAGCTCCAACTCCATCCAAGGCCTGCCTGCAATCTGGTGCCACCTGGTGGCAGTTGTTCCCTCCAGCTTAAATAATAAATGGGGATGTTTCTGGTTCCTGTAAGAGGCTGGAACTTCTAGGACAGAAGCAGTGATTTCAGGAATGTGCCTAGAAATGGACCCATTTTGTTGGTCCAATCTGGAGTCATCAGCGTAGGAGAATAATGAGGATATGAAGACCCACATTCTCAAGATGCAATTGTCTGCTATTTCCCTACGTGTACTTGTCTTCCCTCCAGAAGAAAAAGACTACTTCCATTTGAGAACACAGGTTGGTCATAGGCTGAGAGTTAATCACTAATTACATTATTTCCAAACTTGGATTAACCCTGGGTGAATTATTGCAGGGATTTGCTGTACTATTTTTCTGGCTCATGTCTTTTCTAATTTTAACTTTTAGCTTCCTTTACAAGAAGCTTCTACTAGACAATCACTGCAACCTTCACTCTATTTCTCCGAGTCTTCAAGATTCAGCTAAAATATGTTGTCTTTTCCTAAATGCTTCTCAGTCTCCTTCCCCTGACTTCCTTGCCCTCCCTTACTCTGTGCCTCTTCAGATCTGAATAAACATGGATGTAGAACGTATCACCCTCCCATAATTTATTGATTACTTATCAGCCCTCTTGATCTTGAGCTGCTTTAGGATAATAACTTATCATCATTCTATTCCCAGAATTGACCACAGTGCCTAGAAAATTGTTGATGATTATCTAAGTATTACTTTATGTATTCCCTCTGTGTTACACATCCATAACATTATAGATGATTTCTTTATTGGCCCTCTAGTTCCTTGAAGAATGCTTTATTCATAGTAGCAGAATCACAGCTAACTTGAGTTCATACTGAAAGCATCTTTTTCTAAAACTTTAACATTTACTCTGTCTGTTTAATATAGAAGCTACATTTGGACTGATGGTTGTTAATTTTAGCATTACCACTGTCTACATAAAGCTACTTTACCCCTTTATCTTTTCTTTTTCCTCCTTTCTTTTTAAACCAGTGTTAGCTTTTAATCTGGAGTATTTTCTGTGATCCACTATAAACAAGACACAGTGCTGGCAATGTGAAAGTTAAAAAATAAATACCACAAGAGTGTGTCCTCATCCTCTTAAGCCTAAAACATAAAGAACTGATGTTGATACTGTTGTAAATGACGATATTTTAAAGAAAAGTGTCATGTTTTAAAAAGTAGACTACATAATAGGTACTACAGTAACTATTTTATAATGACCTGAAACTAAATATGTACTTCTCATACCTCATGGACAATGAATTAAAGGAGGTTTGGGAATGTCAACAACCTGCTCAGATATATAGAATGAGTAAATGTATAATTAGCACGTGAACATTGACTCTTCAGTTCAATGACTCATGTACTTAACCATGACATTATGTGTCTACATGTGAGAAAGGCAATGCAGGCAATGTAGAAAATACTGATATGCAAGATGAAAAGGAAAAGATTACCTTCAGGTGGACTATTCAGGAGAAGTTTCACAAAGGAAGTAGGATGTGAATTGGTTCTTGAAATCTATGAAGGGGAAAAGACTGGCAGGGTGAATTACATAATACATCTGGAAAAGAGGTGATTAGATATTCTATTAGTTTTTTTGACACTTCTATAAATAAATACCTGAAACTGGGTAATTTATATTGAGAAGAGGTTTAACTGGCTCATAGTTGTTTGGGCTGTACAGGCTTCTGCTTCTGGGGAGGCCTCAGGAAACTTCCAATCATGGAGGAAGGCAAAGGGAAGCAAGCATGTCTTCACTTGGTCAGCAGGAGAGAGAGAGACAGAGACAGAGAGTGAAGGAGGAAGACCTACACACTTTCAAACAACCAGATCTCATGAGAACTCTGTCAGGAGACAGCACCGGGGGATAGTGCTAAATCATTAGAAACCACCCACATGATTTAATCATCTCCTACCAGGCCCCACCTTCAACTTTGAGAATGACAATTCAACATGAAATTTGGGTGGGGACACACAGCCAAACCATATCAGATATCAAGCTTCATATTGGGTAATTCTAAAGACAATCTTTCTTTATTTGATTTCTCATAAATAAAGCTCTCATTTATTTTCTCTCAATATGGCATTCAAATTAATTTACTGTCCTAGTAGAGATTTGAGTTCAAAGGGATTCATCTGTTAACTAAGTTTTTGCCTGGAGCCTTTTACAGATAAAAAAATAAAGTGGAAAATAATTATTCTGGATTAGGTCTAGTATGTGATAAGGGACAGAGCAATGTAACTATAGAGACCAAAAATAAACAACATTTGTACCAGGCTGACTTCATCCACTTCCTGGTAAACTGTATAAGAAAATGTTGTGCACATATCTGTACATCTTTTTACTCTTACAATTATATAGTTTAAGAAGTAATAGAATTGTATATTTGAAATTAAGAAAACAGTAGTAATTGTTTTGTGATCATTAATATAGTGGCCAGAGAAGTTTTCTAGTTGCTTCAACCTTGTGCTAATAGGTCACAGAGACAAAATAATGAGAAATATGAAAGCCTGTATTAATTATAAACTAACTGGAACGGCAGTAGAAGAATGAGTTTGAGAGTCATCATGTTTTGATATACATGTGAAATAGTTGGTTGCTAATAAAATATGCTTTATGGGAAGTAGGAAGCCTTAAGGGAACAGATATTTTCTCCTGAAAAAAATGCTTTCACTCAGACATCACAATACACAAGGTTCTACTTTTTGAGATTTGTTGTAGTAAGAGATGTTCAATGTACTTTCCAGCAAGTAGAGGTGACAGAAAAAGTATCCAGGAAAAAGCTACAGGTACGCTTTTTATATTCTTGTATAATTTGGTCCGTGTTAATTGCTGTTTACTAGCCCTGTGTTCTTACTTTGCAAGGGCAACATGTCCATAACCCTTCAGCAAGGTGAGCAACTCTTTCTGCTTCCTTTTCAGTTGATCTGTTATGAGTATGACCTTTTACTAGTGTGTCACTATATGACCATATCAAATGTACTGCTTCTGTGTGAAATATTTTTTAAATGAGGTAACAGATATAAGAGTACTTTGAAACTGAATGGTGATTGAAAATGACATGGTATTGTCATTACTAATGTTTATTATACTATCTTCTTATTGTACATACAAAACTTCCCCAAGATCTCCAATAATGATACTTTCTCAAAAAAAAAAAAAAAAAAAATTGCTTAAGAGAATTCTGTCACTGAAAGCTCTGTTTGCTTATAAATTCCTACGTCTAGAATAAGTACATCCTGCCATTTCATTTTGCCCTCAAATGTGTTACACACAAAAGGCCACATTATATGTGAAAAGTTTGGCTGGAAAAAACAAAACTGGCTGGTCAAAATTTAACAATGCTAACAAAAATATTAAATTATTCTTCTGGCCTCTCAATTTTTTCTAAATATATTTTATAAAATATGTTCCTAGAATATTGTTTTTTCTGGATGTTAATAGATATTGTACAAAATAAGGTTTTGTGGCTAAAAATGTATTAAATTCATGTAGTCATATAAGTATAGAGATAAAAATTTCGATGACTGTAATCTTTTGAAGAGTTTCTAAGAAATGTAGTGCTTAGAAAATTTAATATTTTTAAAAAATTAACTTTAGAAGTATTATCTCAATCTTGACAAAATCTCATTAATTATGCCATTTTATAGGTGAGATATCAGAAACTTATTTAGAGCCATTAAGTAAACTGCTGAAAGTCACACAGTTTGTAGCAGAGCCAAGATCTAAATCAAGGCTTTCTACTCAGTTTGAAATTTCCTTTACATTAAAAGGTAAGGATGTTTTATTTTTTACTCCAGACTATTTTAGAGCTGCTAATATGTTAATGTGTAACATGCTATATTAGTTAGGATTCTTCATAAAAACAGAACCAGTGGGAGATATATATAGGTAGATAGAGTAAGAGAGAGATCATAAGGAATTGGTTCACATGATTACAAAGACTGAGAAGTCTCAAGATCTGTAATCACAAGCTGGAGACCCAAAAGAGCAGATGGTGTAAATGCAGTCTGCATACAAAGGCTTGAGAACCAGGAGGGCCAATATGTAAGTTTCAATCTGAAAGTTAGGCAGGCTCAAGACCCAAGAAGCAATGACTTTTCAGTTGAAATTTGAAGGCAGGAAAAAGACCGTCCCAGCTCTTCAGAAAAGCAGCAAGAATTACCTCTTTTTGTTGTATGCATGTCTTCAGTTGATTGAATGATGCCCATCTACATTAGGGAGGGTATCTGCTTTACTCAGTCTATTGACTCAAATGTTTATTTCATCCAGAAACAGCCTCACAGACACAACCAAGTAATGTTTGACCAAATGTCTGGGTACTCCATGACCTGGCCAAATTGATAGAAAAAACTAACCAGTATAAATTCATATATGTAAACCTTAGGGTTAAGGTGAGACAGGAAGATGGGTATTTTCCAAATAAAATTGATGGCAAAATCTATCTTTTTGAAGAACAATTCTCAGGAGCAATGCTCTATAGAACAGCTTTGAGATTTATCACTTGAGACTTTAAAAACAATTACATTACCTCACACTCTCTCTATAACCTTTGAAAGTTTTTACTCTTCCATTTCATTTTGAATCAATGTGCCCTCAGAAAGCAATAACTCTAATAGAACCCATCAGAATGGAGGGAATTTGTCTTCAAGTAACTACGGTGGATCGTTGCAATTCTCAACTGAAAAATCACATGATTTATAAATTGAGAAAGGAAACTTTATTTCTTACAAAGAATTTTAGCCTCTACACTGGTTATCCTGACAGGCTGGGAAGCATAGCGTCTAGCAGAGACCATTAGCGGGTATTCTGAAGGAAGAGGGGTTGGTGCAGGAGGTTTATGCTGAAAGAATTTGCTGAACATATATATTCAAAAGGCTATAGGAGAAGATATGCATATTCATTAAGGAGATCCTGATGCATGTGTACTGAGCAAACATGCATGTTACATGCTTTGCCTGTTCACTTTGTGGTGGAGGCTTAACATGTAAATGCATTACAATCAGACTTTATATGTCAAAAGTCAAAGCAGATACACAGAGGCACTCAGTGGCCAGCCTCTGTAAACCTGCCAGAATGAGTCCGTTGTTGGTGATCTCTTCTCAGGTAAAGTTGCTCAAATCACTCTCTTGTCCAATCAAACCTGTAGTTCTGGCTCGTGGAACGGGGTCAGATAGTCAATGTCTGGGGATGAATGAGCTGCAATTGCTTTTTATTGTTTTCCTTGAGACCAGTGCTTATTTAGCTGCTAGAGAATAAACAAACCTTGTGGCAGTCAGAACATAGTTTTTACTTTAAGCGTAGGGGTGCCTGACTTAACCCTTGCCTGCCATGGTCTTAGGTCCTGTTTATAATTTTGTATCTTACTACCACAAAGAGTCTGTTTCATCAGTCTCATGACCTCTGTTTTAACATTAAGACTGGTCAGTTGTTATGTCTAAATTGCAAATGGAAGGGCTTATGATGAAGTGTGTCTGATCTCCCTTCCCATCATTGCTGGGAATTCTGTTTATAAGACTTTGGAGTCCCCTTGGCCAAGAGATGGTCCGTTCAGTTGGTAGTGAGGCTTAGAATTTTAGTTTTAGTTCTCACACTAATGACATCAAGTTTGTTCACACTTATCTGTACCAATGCCTTTGGGTAGTCCTCTGGTCCACTGACAATAGACTTGACCATGTCACTTTCTTTGATCAGTGAGACAATAGCAATGAGACACAAGCAAATACTTGAAAAGTGATGGATCATTGGAACTTTTCTTCTTTTGCTGATTTTGGAACCCTGCTGGATAACAGAGACTGGCCCAGTCTACCCTTTCACCTCAGCTGCCAGTCAGCCAGTCCTCGGAGCTGTAACACCTACTTGACTGCCTCTGCTTGAGTAAGTCTAGTCATAATCAGCAAACTATCCACTCAGCTGAATCCAGCTCAACCTGCTGACCTGACCCATCAACCATGTTGTTGTAAGCTGGTAAATCTGGGGAGACTTGTTACTAAGAATTTGGAATTTGAAAACCTGATTCTATGAAGTTTTGGCTGTGTGACTCAGCGTCTGAAAACCTTAGCTCTTCCTCCTTAAAGTTAGGACAATAATAAAATGTACTTAAAATTGCTTTAATAAAGTAAATAATAAATGTGAAACATATTTGATAAGCTATTGTTGATACAGAAACACTGTATATGTCATTTTATTATATAACATATTACCTATTATTATTTTAGTTATCATGCTAGCTATTATTTGTATTGTTTGAATAATATTATTTACTGCCCTATTAACTGAGTTCTCAATAGCTATACAGATCATCTGGTTCCTTGGCCAGACCTGTGTGGACCTGGCCTCTAGGCCAAGGCAAAGGGTTTAGAATGGACATATAACCAGAATTTGTTATACCTTGTTCAATGAACCCCTTGTGTTGTTCACAGAGAACTTTGTTGGATATCTTTAGCAAGCTTCACACATGGTAGAAACTCCTGCACAAAACAAAGAAATCCAAGGTCTGGCTCTTCTAGTTAGTATCTCTACTGCCTAGGAGAAAGGAGAGGCCAGTCTTAGCCATCTGAGGCCTCATAGTATGAAGCATGATATCAAGCACTTTCTTTCTTATGTTTCTTGATTTCTCTCTGCTTTAGTTTCTTCATCTACAAAACTTGGGAAAATAACAGTAACTACTGCATAGTATTGTGAGAAATAAATGAATTGATGCTTAGAAAGTGATCAGAACACTACCTGAAACAAGTTCTCAATAATATATAAGTGCTCAAGAAGTAAAGAGCTGTCATTATTTTTACAATTTTTGTAATATCATAGTACTGTTGTACTGTTACTACTGTTTTATTGCATTATTTTTCTTTGGATTATTTAGTCTATAAAAATCTCTACTAGTTTTCTTGTTATTTTTGCCATATATAAACTATCATGAATATACAAATATTTCAAACTGATCATCTAGGCTATTTTTAATATTATTTACAACATGTAGGTAAAACAATTCCTTGATTATTTGACATATGAATTTAGATAGAAACTTATCAATACAGATTTTGAGAGGGAAAAAGGTATACTTAGTATACATAAATGATTATTGACAGACATAACAAAATATCCCTTAAAAAGCTGATGTCTAAGAGACATCAGCATTTTTGTTCATTGGCTTTTCTCTATTTAAAAACAATGGGAGGAAAATTTTTAACCGAACTGAATTATTTCAGTTGAGGGGAAGAGTCAGAATTTCTTTTTGTGTTTGTTATATGCATAAGGACTTTTTTTTTCTCATTTCTATTCAGTATTAAGTTCATGGCTTTTCACATGTTCAGGAAATGTTATTTACGATAGAGCTTGATAAGAATATAGCTGCTGTATTAGCAATAGACATATCACTGAAAACCGTACTTGTTATTATGGAAAATACCATATCTGCCAATCTGTAACTGCAGCCACTAGACAAGGGAATGAGGTCAAAGAAAATGGATGAAACAGTAAAATACAAAAATCTGAGCAAGAACATTATTATTTCATACCAGATATCCTGAATCCTTAGCTACCCACAGGATAATCATGTAAGAAGAGATAAACAGATGAAAAAAGGAGGCTAAAGCAAGTGAAACCCAAGGAATTTCCCACAAATCTAGAGGCCATGCACTGTAAACATGGTTAATTCCCAGAAATCAGGCATTAACAAGAGGCAGAAAAGGAGTCCCTGAAGGTGTAGGAGGGGAAAGCCAAATGAGTCGATTCTACATGTTAGAATCTATGTTTAGAATTAGAGAAAAGAACCAAAAAGAAAAATGATAACTTGAGGAATACCTTTAGAAAAACAGAAATAAAAACAAAAATGTTAAAAGTTATACAAGTACATTGTGCTAAATGTTTTTTTTAGAGTGGGAATATATTTAATATTTTTATTTACTATAATTAAAATATTACAGCAATTTACATGGTAAGATAGACATCTGTTCCTGTTTCTGGTTCTGGTCTCTTCTCTTTAAATATTAAGAACATAAAATAAAATTGAATGTATAGTAATCAAAACAGTTTTTCCATAAGTTAATATTCATATTAAAGTAGTGTTACATAAGATATGTGTTATATAAGATATAAATGATAAGTAAAATATAACTCAAATTTTTCAGTAATTCTGAACAATTAAGAAGTTTCTCCTAATGTAAGTAGGAATAACAATATCAAGTTATTGATTAACCAGAAACCCACGATATATGGATGTTTTATATAGTGGAGTATATTATCACATTCTAACAAATTATTTTGATTAGTCATAAAATATGAACATTTTATTTTCTTCATTGTAAATATCATTACTCTCATCCTCAGTGACACCACATAAGGTGAAGACTCAAATTTTGAAAATTTTAAATTAGATTTTTGAGGCTAGGAACAAATTCTGCCCAGTTTTTGAAAGGTAAACACATTAGATAATGGTTTCTCTTGAATATGAAAGTTAAAACTCAAGTTTTTCAAGGTGAAAATCACTGGAGGGCAGACCAAATAGAGAAAGTGACAGGAAGAGGGAAGGAGAGCAGCCAAGAAACAGAACTCACAGTTCAACACATACTTCCTCTGAAATTATTTGCACTTTAAACTATTAATTTTTCACATATAGTTTTTCAACTTGATTAATCCTACAGTGTTCAGATTTTATTCTATTTTTTCTGTGGTGTTCTTTGCCATTTTACTTACTAACTTAGAATTTCTGTTCATTATCTATTTCGCCTGTCCTTCATATATTAACTTGCATTTTTGTATGGTAATTAGGTACACACAGATCATTCATATTTACTCTTTCTAAAATCGGAATTAGGCAAATAAAGACTCGGAAACACACACAGGTCTTATGAGCAGTCACTCCCTACCTGCTACCGGCTAGTATCAAAACTGATCATTTACTATGCCTGGGTTTTGTGGTGCTATTGGAGGCTGCATGTTATTTACCTGGAGTAACCGCAGGAAAACCACACCCAACTGAAGGTGTGACCCACCCACACCGGCACATGTTTTCTATACTTAAATCAAGTGAAAACACTTTTTTTTTTTTTTTTTTCTGTTTCAGATGGAGTCTTGCTCTGTCGCACAGGCTGGAGTGCAGTGGCATGATCTCGGCTCACTGCAACCTCTGCCTCCTGAGTTCAAGTGATTCTCCTGCCCCAGCCTCCTGAGTAGCTGGGATTACAGGCATGCACCAGCACCCCTGCTTGTATTTTTAGTAGAGACAGCGTTTCACCATGTTGGCCAGGCCAGTCTTGAACTCCTGACCTCAGGTGATCCGCCTGCTTTGGCATCCAAAAGTGCTGGGATTATAGGCATGAGCCACTGTACCCAGATCACTTTACTTTTTAAATAAGTTATGGAAATAAAAATAGAACTTAATTCTATTAAATTCTGAGTATATTTCCACTGGGGTTAATATTAACAAAATATCAAAATACTTTTTCATTGGGCATTTTTTCCAGTTTTCATTTTTTTATTGTTGCGAAACAAATTACCATAAACATAGAAGTATGAATTAACATGTATTAATTACCTCACAGTTTGACAGCTCAAACATCAGGTAAGGTTTATCAGGACTTCTATTCTGGGTTTCACTAGACTAAAATGGAGGTGTCAGCTAGGGATGTGTTTTCATTTGAAGCTTGAGGCTCTCTTTCAATCTTACTGGTTGTTGAAAAATTTCAGTTTAAGTGATTATAGGACTTTCAGTCGTATAATCCCCCTTTTCCTTCCATTTATTGGCTAGAAACTGCTCTCAGTCTTAAAGGCCACCTCGATTTCTTGCCATGTAGCCCCCTCAATAGGCAATTCAAAAGAGCAATTTTACTTCTTCTAAGTCTCAGCAGGAGAAATCTCTCTTGCTTCGAAGAGATCTGACCTCTTTTAGTGGCTTACATGACTGAATTAGGCCGAACCAGGATAATTCTCTTTTGATTAACTCAGTTACTGACTGGGAACCTTAATTACATACTCAGAATCCCTTTTGCCATATAATGTAACATCATCATGGGGGGCCATCTCACTGTATTCTAAGCCTCTTTCAAAGTGAGGTATATTACACAGGGTATGTACAACAGCATCATGAGAATCCTGGGGGCTAATTCAGGATTCTGTCTACCACAGCTACAATCTGGATATTTTGAAATTTTAATTTGGATGTTTATGAGAGCTATTAAACCACATAAAGCACTAGATATTTAAGAACAAAAATTTAGCTTTTACATCAGCTCAGAAGTTGCCACACATCATGACCACATGTAATTTAATTGACTTCAGAAATCAAATATGGTTATTTGCTCTGATTACATAGAGAAAAATATTAGCATCTTATTGAACTGTCTTAATAGCTACAGTGTTTATATTGAGAGTCTGGGTAAACATCTAGCCGCATAAATCTGTAAATGAAAAATATGAGACTGCTGATTTCAGCTCTGACATGTAAGAGATTGGAAGTCAACACTTTCATTCTTACAACAAAAAAGACGAAACAAATAGAAAATCCATTACTTTTTCTTTTGACCCATCAGAGAACTGAAGTCTCAAGGCAAATTGTCACCCCAAAAGCTGGAGAGACAGAAAACCACAGCTGAGATCTGCTTAACTAGAACAGAAGTTGCTGGAACCACAGACTTGTAGAAACACTTAAGTGGTAATGTGCTCAACTGCTGGCTGCTGAGTGTAGACTAGCATGAGAGTGGAAACTCTGGCATCTTCAGTCTTAGGGAGTTCCTCACACTTTCACAGGTTTTACCTCTAAGTTCTATAAAAGGATCTCAGTGCAGATCCAAGAAAGATCTCCTTGCGGCTTTGGCAAGAGGAAGAAAAGACTAATAGGAAATACCCACAGACCCTCACCAGTACAAAATCTTGCTTTCCTGGGGAAAGACTGTACCCAGTTTTATCCTAGTTTTAGAAAGGGGACTTTTCCCACTACTATTAGCCTTCCTACCACATAAGCAGTGGGAGAGGGAGGGGGTGGGAACTGGAATTGCTAGCAATTGGGGAAACAATTGTAAGGGTCACAACCCAGAGACACAGGCCCACAGTAAGACTGAGATTTAATCAGAAAATTATACAACACTTCTTCTCAATACCATACCACTACATTCACAGGATCATATTATAACAGAAGATTACAGCTGACTGAGCTCCAAGACATAGACTCTCTCTGAAGAAGAATATTTAGGGAAGCCCAAACTGAAGAGTGAATTTAAAAAAAAAAAAAAAGGAATTATAAAGCCTCTTACACCTATGACCCCTATACCTACAGGAAACAATAAACACAGCTCAGCTTCTAATCAGATTAACATACAACCACATACTAAAGATCTATTTACCTTAGTTTCAATTACCTGATACAACATATGCACCTTTCAACAGAAAATTACATTCAGGAAGATAGAACATACTCGGACCATTGGGAAAAATAAACAAAAACTAATGTGTTTAAAGGAAAGAAATCATCTGAGGCAACGTTGACCTCATAGAATGGATTTGGAAGTGGTTCTTCTTCAGTTTTTTTGGACGAAGATTAAGAAAGATTTGTGTTAATTCTTTTTTAATCATTTGGTAGTATTCACCAGTAATGCCATCTGGTCCTGGACTTTCCTTTGTTGGGAGGTTTTTGGTAAATGATTAAATCTCCTTATTCATTACTGGTTTTTTTCAGGCTCTCTAGTTCTTTGTGAGTCAGTCCTAGTAAATTATAAGATTTTAGAAATTTATTCATGTCTTCTAAATTATCCTAGTTTGTTAGCATATTGTTCATAATAGTCTCTTGTGATCCTTTGTTATTTTTGTGGCATCAGTTGAGAAAAAAGCACACATATACTGGATATACACATGCAAAAGAATGGAAGTAGACACTTGTCTTCAGCAGTACACAAAAATTATATCACAATGGATGAAATATCTAAATATAAGACCTGTAACTGTAAAACTCCTGGAAGAAAACATAGCAGAAAATCTTCATGACATTGAACCTCACAATGATTTCTTTGATGTAACACCAAAAGCAAAAGTAACAAAACCAAAATTAGGACAGTGGGACTACATCAAACTAAAATGCTTCTGCACAGCAAAGGAGGCAATCCACAAGGTGAAAAGACAACCTACAGAATGGGAGAAAATACTTGCAAACCATATATCTGATAAGCTACAGAAATCCCAAATGTATAAAAAATTCCAACAACTCAACACCAAAAAACAAATAACATGATTTTAAAATGGGTAAAGATCTTTAATAGATATCTTTCCAAAAAAGACATATGATAAAATGCTCAACATCAATCATCAGAGAGTACAAATCAAAACCTCAATGAGATGGTACTTATACCTTTCGAGGTTACTAAAACATATATGCACACACATACACACACACAAGTAACAAGTATTGGCAAGGATGTGGGGAAATCGGAACCTTTGTCTACTGTTGGTAGAAAGGTAAAATGGTGCAATCACTAAAGAAAATTGTATGGAGATATCTCAAGAATTTGGAAATATTACATGATCCAGCAATCCACTTCTGAGTATATATCCAAAAACATTGAAATCATAATCTCAAGAGATTTAGCGCTTCCATATTCATTGCAGCATTATTTACAATAATCAAAAGGCGGAAACAACCTAAATGCCATCAATGAATTACCTGATAAAGAACATGTGATATAATACATTTGACTATTATTTAGCCTTAAAAACAAAGGAAATTATGCCATTTTGAACAACATAGATGAACCTGAAGGACGTTGCAAATGAAATAAACCAGTTACAAAAGAATGAATACTTCATGATTCCACTTAAATGAGGTATTTAAAATAGTCAGATTCATAGAGAGTAGGACAGTGGTTTCCTGAAACTAGGGAGAGAGGAAAACAAAAAGTTGATGTTCAATGATATGAAGTTTTATTTACTCAGAACCAAAAGTTCTATAGATCTGTTGTGCCTATAGTTAACAATACTACGTTGTAAACAGTTAAAAAACGAGAGGGTTTATCTCATGTTAAGCATTCTTACAAAAATAAAAAGTAAATTAATTTTTTAAAAATTATAAATAAGAATAAAAAATTCATCTGGAAAATGTCCAACTAGGTGAAGATCAAACAAAATACATCTAAATAAAATATGGAACTAAGAAGCAGTCTCAAAGGAGATTTAAGAATTATTTTGGACTTAATAAAAAAACAACCTGTCAAAGCTTGTGTAATGCAGTGAAATCAGTAGTTAGAAGAAAATTTATACATGGAATATATGTACTAAAAATAAGAAAGGTCTAAAATCAGTACCCTAAGATTTCATCTTAGGAATTTAGAGAATGCAGGGAAATTTAGCCTAAAGCAAGCTGAAAAAATGAAAATGAAAGCACAATTCAGTAAAACTGGAAACAAAAATAATAGAGATAGTCAATGAAACTAAAGGCAATTCTTTGAAAGTATTTAAAAATTGATAAACTTCTCTCCAGACTAATTAAGAGACAGAGAGAGAACACAAACTACCAGTATCAGAAATGAAGCTTATACATTTATATAATAAATCATATTTTTAGCAACAAGAAGAAATGACCTATCAGGCCACTAAAAGACATGGATGAATCATTAATCTACACTGCAAAGGGGAAGAAACCTGTCTGGGGAAAAACAGCAACAACATCTATGACAACACATATTGGATAAGTTCCAGAAAATGCAAAGCTATAGAGATGAAAAACAGATTAATGGTTACCAGTGTTTGAATATGTAAAGCACAAGGGAATGTTATTTTTAGAAGAAAGAAACTATTCTATGTGGTACTATAATGACAGATGTATGACACTATGCCTGTATCAAAATCTGTAGACCCTTACAGAATAAAAAGTGAAGCTGAACATATACAAAATTTTCAACAGGCCATTTAGGAGGTTGAAGAATCTTAATATAGAATTCAGAATGTGACAAAACAATGTAACTGCATTAAAAATGTATGAGACAACTTTACAGCCAGGAATAAAGGGAAAAACTGCTAAATTAAATAACTTTCAAAATCAATACAATCTGTAAAATAAATGCAAAAAGAACTGTACATAGCACTGCACTTTAGTTGATAAAATAGCTTCCCACAGAGGTGTGGCATAATAATTTTGATAGCTCTGTATGTGTAGGCTGGTATTTAACAATTAAGTAAATGAAGGTAGGAGTAGGATTTCTCACTGTTGAAGTGTAAGATTACAGATAATCAAGGAGAGAAGTCTAAAGAGATCCATATGGAAATGTATTAGAGTTAGAGCTGTAAACATAAGTATGAACTTTAATTAGTATAAATTAATATACATATATAGATAATTCTAGACATCTAGTGTAGTACCTTACTGACAGGAGGAGCACCATCATCTCAGACAAACACTGCCACTTTAGGTTTCAGTTCCCTTTCTAGCTTAAATCATTTCAAGGAAATAACCTCTCTTCTAACTATAAGCAGCCAGAGAAAGCAGAGAGTAAAACACTGATAAGACAGCTTGGGCACAGAAGGAGGTGGGGGAAAAGTCTCTTGGTTAACTGCCAAACTTCTCCCTCATACAATGAACCCCAATAAAACAGTGGGCCTTAATAAACACATTCCTTTCCCTTCAAGTGCACTAAAATAGGAAAGCTAAAAGCAGACTCAGGGGTATGCCTGCAGCTGCAAAAAAAAAAAAAAAAAAAAAAAAAGTGTAAAAAAAGACACACAACTTTCCCTCCCAGAGAAGCATAGCAAAAAAACACAGAAGCAGTCCAAGCCTCTAAAAACTCTCCCACTTTAAATCCTTAAAAATTCTTAGTCTGTAAACAAGTGTGCCTCTAACCTAATGCAGCCGCCAAATGCCCCTCTCAGGTTTGTTTTCTCTAAAATAAACCTGTCTTGACTGTCAAGCCATCTTTTATGTTTCTTTCCTCTTTAATTCTTACGCTTACACACACACACACACACACACACACACAGACATACACACCTCTTTGCTCTGTCAGCTGAAAGGGCCTAGAAGCAACAACATCCTGGAAGCAATTAGCACACTTAACACTCAGATCTTGATTTCTAATACTATTCTCTAATAAAAAGAACCAATAAAATGGCTGATTCTAAGGCTGACATAGCAAACATACAATATGAACCCAGAGCATTATGTAGTGGCAGAGAGTAATAAATTGCTCAAAAATTAAAAATAAAATTAAAAAAAAAAAAAAAAAAAAAACACCCACCAAAGAGACAGAGGAATCCAAATGAAAGAGCCCCTAATGGCCAAAACTATAACAATTTGTGCAACAAACTAAAGTACTATTAGACTATAATCCAAAGTATGCAATGATTGTCCATGAGTACATACTGAAATAAATAGTTACATAAAAGTATAGAAAAGACAAATGACCAGGCAGAAAAATTCCAAATAATTAATTTAGATACTCTGCCCTCAAGAAGGTTAAGTACAACTCCCCACTTCTTAAGTATGAGCAGAGCATGACATCATTTCAGAGAATACAATATGGAAAGTGGGGACAAAGAGTAACTTCACAGTAGAGAAACCTGACAAGTATTACCTCAGCTAGGTGATCAAAATTAACACTAACAGAAATAAGTCATGTTGATATCCTGTAACCTTGAGAAGATATGATAAAAATAGTAATTAATATCTTTGGTCACTCTCCTCAAAAATGCACAACTCCATTCCATTCGTGAGATAAACATGAGAAAAAGATTCCAACTGATTATTTAAAATACCTAATCAAAATTGTAAAAATCAATGAAAATGAAGAAAGCCTCTGAAGCTGTCACAGCCAAGAGGAGCCTAATGGTATATGACTGGTAAATGTAACATGATATTCTGAATATGACACTAGAGCCAAAAAATAAAAGAGAGAGAGAGAAAAAAAAAAAGAAAGATGGAAAGATAAAACAAGGTAAAAACTAAACAAAAATAAGTATGAAAACAGATTTATTAATTATAACAAATGTACTATACTAATGTAAGATGTTAACAATAGACTAAATTAAGTATAGGGCATAGGGAAACTTAATACTAGTTTTACAATTTTTCTGTAAATCTAAACTGTTTCAAAGTAAAGGTTTACTTTCAAAGGGAAAATATTATTTAAGCAGTCTGATATGGGCTGAGTTTTGTCACCCCACAATTCATATATTGAGCCTCTAATGCCCAGTGTGATTGTATTTGGAAATAGGGCCTTTAAGGAAGTAACTAAGGTTAAAGATGTCATAAGGGTGGGCCCTAATCCACTAGGACTGGTGTCTTTATAAGAAGAAACACCAGAAAACTTCTCCACACCTGCACAGAGGAAAAGTCATATGAGGATATAGTGAGATGCAGACATCTACAAGCCAAGAATAGAGGCCTCACCAAAAAGGAAATCTGCCAGCACCTTGATCTGAGACTTCTAGCCTCCAAAACTGAAAGCCAATGCATTTCTGTTGTTTCAGTATTTTGTTATGGCAGCTAAAAGACCAATACACTTTCATTAGCAGTGATATCAACTTTAATACACTGTGTTTGGAAAGAGATACCCAAGTAAATTTCAGGAAACTTGAAAAATATTAATCTAATGTGAGTGTACTCTAATATTAATGAATATGCTGTTTGATTTACAGTTGAAATAAAAGTACTACGCATGTTTGTATTGTCAGATAATCATGTTTGAAGGATGAATAAGCTTAGCGGTCAGAGAAAAAAGATTTGTGCTTAGGCAACAATGGAACTGTTACACACTGACCATCTAATATTTGTATATTTTTACCATTTCATACAGTTAGAAGGTCAAGTTCGATATATGAGATCAAATAATTATCTCACCTGTGATTTAACTATTTTTTCAAAGTAAGAAATATTTGCATATGCCTATTTCTTTGTATAAGTCTCCCTTTGTTCTGATGTTTTGGTCTAGACTAATATAGTCTTGAAATATGATATCCTCACCAACACCACCATTATGTGCTTTATTCGCATTTCTCACTTACAAGAAGTTACACCCTAACTAGAGCAATAGCCAGAATAGTAAATTTAAGCAAAATTAACATATAATAGCTTTGTTGGTTGCAAATTCAAATAATGATGCTTAGAGGTATAGTGCCTGTCCTAATTTAATGAGAACATTAAAAAATTAAATGTCTGCTCTCTTTCTTTGACTTAATTCAACAAAATCATTGAAGTGATTTTCCATTTTACTTTAACGAACGGATTTTAGAAAGCATTTCCACCCACTTCAGAATCAACATTACATGGAGAGTTTGCAAATCAGAGTTTTAATTAAAGCTCTTCTCAAACAATAATGAAATTACATGAAAAGTTTATTTGACTAGGAACAATAGAAACCTATTAACTCATTGGACTCTGCTCACTGAAGGCATGATTTTTAATAAACTTAGTTAAATATCAGAGCATTCTCTTATTAACTGTAATAGTAATTGGAGTTCGGAGTACTAAACTTATTCATAAAATTTTACACAAAAATGTCTGAAAAAGTAGTTGATGACCGGCCAGGCGTGGTGGCTCACACCTATAATCCCAGCACTTTGGGTGACCGAGGCAGGTGGATCATGAGGTCAGGAGTTCAAGACCAGCCTGGCCAACATGGTAAAAACCTGTCTCCACTAAAAATACAAAAATCAGCCAGGCATGGTGGCAGGCGCCTGTAATCCCAGCTACTCGGGAAGCGGAGGCAGGAGAATCGCTTGAACCCGGGAGGCGGAGGTTGCAGTGAGCCGAGACCACGCCACTGTACTCTAGCCTGGGCAACAAAGCAAGACTTCATCTCAAAAAAAAAAAAAAAAAAAAGATGATGACTAATCATTCACAATTCTTCCTTGGGTAATGCTCTCCAGAAGTAGAACATAAGTTCTTTGAGGGTGGCAACATTTGTTTCATTCTCTTCTCTATCCCCAGCATTAGAAAAGCACTGACATATAATAGGTAGTCTCTAAATACTTATTTATTGAACCCATTATGACTTTTACAGAAAGCATGAACTTGAGAATTGTTTCTTTTTCCCTAAATAATATTGTAGAAACTATGACCCTTGCAGAACCTATGTGAAGTGGCTCCTGACAAAGTTTAAAGAAGACAAATTCTATAATGCAGGACACATTGATCTGCATTGCTATCTGTGCTACCTGGCTACTAAAAATTTTAAACTGAATCAAAAACAAGATTATGTTCAGATCGTAGTATTTTAGTAGTCTTATTATTTTCTTTGATAATCTCAAAGTACCTTTCTGAGAAATGCAAAACGAAAGTTAAATAAAACAGTGAAGAATCCAGAAATTCTACCATATTACAATTTAGCTGTAAAGTTTTGAAGGATTATTAATAGAAGTAAATGTAACTGGTTTTTTATGCTCCAAAAGATATAATTTATTTTGAAGGAAGTTTTGAAATCAGTATAAGGAATATGGAATCATTATAGCTGTTGATTTTTGAAATGAACACTCTGGTGGAGAGGAACTCCCTATTACTTGAATATTTTTGAGATATGTTAGACAAAGATTCTCGACACAATCAGAGATTTGAATATACATTAACTGAGGCTATTTGTAGCTTGGAAAGTCCACAAGACTATGCTTATTTTCATATATTTACAGTCATCTATTTTACTACTGTATAGTCACAAAAGCACTAAACTTGGTTCATATGTCTTTAGTTCAAGTACCAACTGTGCAGACTATTTTTGGGAAATTGGATAGTCTCTGTTAGTCATTTGGAATTGATTAAAACATTCTTCAGAGACTCATCAGTAAGGACTAAATATAATATAATATACATTCTAAAATATTATATAAAATAATATATCTATATATAATAAATCATTTATTGATCACCTATATACCAATATCTTTCACTTACTTTACCTTTCACTTATTAGGGCTACTGTTTACCAGGCAATAAGCTAGTCTCAAAGATGCAAAAGCAAACAAGTACAAACATCCCTCCCATATCCAACAAATGTTTTCCTCATGATCTAGTCATTCTAAATTACAGTTGAATGAAACAATGCTTCAGCTTATGTAATAACTTGCCAAGGACTACACCACTATCTGTGGCACAGCTAGATTAGAACCAGGTCTGTGTATATCAAGACCCCATAGGTAAGGTCTTTCGTCCAAAGAATCCAGATATTCATGGACATTTGATTATTTATTTTCATACAATTAGTATAATATAGGGAGTTCTCTCCTCCTCCTCCTCCTCCTCCTCCTTCTCCTTCTCCTTCTCCTTCTTCTTCTTCTTCCTTTTTTTTTTTTTTTTTTTTGAGACCAGGGCCAGGTCTCACTCTGTTACCTACAGTGGAATGTAGTGAGCTCCCTGCAGCCTCCAACTCCTGGGGTCGAGAGATCCCCCACCTCAGCCTCCTGAGGAGATAAGACTACAGGTGTGCACTACCATGTCTGGCTAATATTTGTATTTTGTTTTTGTAGAGATGGATCTCACTATTTTCCAAAGCTGGTCTCAAACTCCTGGCCTCAGGCAGTCCTGCCTCTTTTGTGCCTGGCTTCTTTTGCTCACTTTTATGAGCATGTAAGATATATGTAAGAATATATGTAAGATATATTCCATTGTGTGATGCCACAATTTATCTTTTTCCATTTATTCCTTATGCATATTTTGCTATTTTCCAGTTTCTGTCAGTTACTAATATTGCTCATATGAACATGAGATTTATGCTTTCTGTTGAACATCTATATGCATTTATGTCATGTAAATGCCTTGTAGTAGAATTCCTGGTTCTTAGAGTGTGTGTACATCCACCTTTGATAAGTACTGCCAGTTTTTCAATGTAGTTGTAGCCATTTCCACTCTCACTAGCAATGTTGGTCTCTCTGATCCCTTTCAAACACTGTGAGTTTTTCCCCCATCCATTTTTTTCATTTTAGGTAGTCTGGTGGTTGGGGAATTGTATTACTATTTAATATTTATATCTATGATGTATAATAAAGATGAGCTTGTTTTCATGTGTTGATTGGCCATTTGTATATCTAT
Organism: Macaca mulatta; assembly: GCF_049350105.2. Classification (NCBI taxonomy): domain Eukaryota; kingdom Metazoa; phylum Chordata; class Mammalia; order Primates; family Cercopithecidae; genus Macaca; species Macaca mulatta. Next base: position 72,753,721 of record NC_133410.1, on the reverse strand, counting down.
TGTGATGTGAATATTCAAGTCATTTGTCCATTATTCTGTTGAATGTTTAATGTGCAGAGACCCAGGAATTTTGACCCTGGCAACCTTAATATTTGGTACTTGAAATTCATTACATTTTAAATTCTATGAGATAAGCAATATTTGATTTTTTCCTGTTTTCTTTAGTACTGTATTCCTGGCTCCTAGACTAATGCTTCAGTTATTGGATTTTCAGTAAATACCAAAATGATTAATATAAATCTTTTCATCATATTAATGTATATATGACAGCATAGGTGTATATCAAGCTGGGATTTTAACATAGAAATCTACCTTAAAGTTTTAGTCTTTTAAATAGTTGGCTTTTGCCAAAATCAGTTGATTTTCCAGAAATTGAAACAGGTTTGTAGTAAGTGTATTAATTTAATTGTTTTCTATACACATAGGAAACCTCTAGGGCTCCGTTTGTTTCCCATCATGATGCCTGATGCTACAGTTTTCTTCCACTTTAGGAAACCTCTTTGTCTTCAACTTGTATATAATTGTCATACTCAATCATAATATTAATCTCAACTGTATTCTCCCTCCAGATCTAACTGTCTTTTCAGTGCAAGAAGTAGAAAAGAAAACACAGCTCCTTTCAGTTCAACACATCAGAGGAGGCTAGAAATCCAATTTCCTGATTCCCAGCTCAGTTTTCTCTCTATTACAAACATAATACCACTGAGTGAACTTTAGCTACTATATCTACAGAAAGTTCTAACATTCGGAGTCACAAATCGACATGTATACAGTTTTCTTCCAATTCAGAGGGTGCACACAAAAGGGAAAAAGGGAAAAACAAAACAGTTGTGAGGAAGGTATTTGGGTAGGGATTTGATTTATAAACTTTAAGTTTAATTTACTCTTGAACTCCACACATCCTATTTTTTTTGTGGTATTGTTACTTGAAGCTACCAGAGCATTTGACTCAGACAGGACCAAAATAAACAGAAAAGAAGACTGCTGGTTAAGAAGACGAGAATAGGCCTGGTCATAAATAAAGGCAATGCCTGTGATAAAGGATTATCATTATGAATTCACACACCGAAAACATATATAAAAATATCTAGACATACTATATAATAAAGATAATACCTTTTGAAGCACATCATTAATAAATCAGAAGCCTTACACTAGCAAACTTTTCCATCTGATAGTAAAATTAGAAACATTGAATTATCAAACCTCATCAAATATTCCTGTGTATAAGGATGTTGTACTGAATTATACTGAAATTGTGGAGAGTGCTGAACAGTACCCAAATATCACCAGCATTATTCACACAAACATTACAAAATAAAATAACACCCTAAAAAAAAGAAAGGCATTTCCATAAAAGGAATGAATTTATTTTCATTTGATAGTTCATGCCATCATTGTATTTTTTGTTGACTGTAGTGCAAACTAAAAGCAGGGTTGTAACAGAGAACAAGTGAAATTACCAGTAATAGCAGGTTCCAAATTCCCTTTCCCATCACATCAACCACAATACAAGAATGGTCAATAACAAAAATCAAGATAGAATGCATCTTTGTTTTTAACACTCAATGTATTTTTTTAATATAGACCTATGAATGTGATAGCAGCAGTGCTCTTTTGCAATGTCTTTTTCTAACTCTTTTATGTTAGATTGGAAAATAAAAGCATTCTAACAAATAAATTATATTAAAACTGAGTTTCCTATTTTTAATTTAACAAAATATTAATTCCAAAACATTTTAACATTTACCTGAGTAAATAGTTTACAGGCCAAATCATATAATTTCCTTTTAAAATTTTTTTAATTCTTTTTATTTTTAACTTTTGTGGGTACATAGGAGTTCTATATATTTACATGTTACATAAAATATTTTGATACAGACATGCAATGTGCAGTAATCACATCAAGGTAAATGGGTATACACCCCCTCAAGCACTATCATTTATGTTACAAACAATCCAATTGTAATTTTTTTTTACTACAGTCACCCTGTTGTGCCAGAAAATACTAGGTTTTATTCATGCTTTCTAACAATTTTTTCTACTAATCCCCACTTTCTTCCAACCCCCCGCTACCTTTCCCAGCCTGTGCTAACCATCCATTTTTACAGTGTCTATCTCCATGAGTACAATTGTTTTAATTTTTAATAAGTGAGAACATGAGAAGTTTGTCTTTCTATCTCTAGCTTATTTTATTTAACATAATGACATCATGCTGTTGCAAATGACAAGATCTTATTTTTTTATGGCAAAATAGTACCCCATTGTGTACATGTACTAAATTTTCTTTATCCATTCATATGTTGATGGACACTTAGTTTGTTTCCAAATCACGGCTATTAAGAATAGTGCTGCAATAAACATGGGAGGGCAGATATCTCCCACCAGCAGTTTATGAGGGTTACCTTCTCTCCACATCCTCACCAGCATTTGTTATTGACTGTCTTGGATAAAGGCCTTCTAACTGGGGTGAGATGATATCTCATTGTATTTTTGATTTGCATTTCTCTGACAAGCAGCGATGTTACCATGTTTTCAAATGCCTGTTTGCTGTTCATATGTCTTATTTTGAGAAATGTCTATTCAGATATTTTTCCCAACTTTAAAGCAAATTATAAGTTTTTTTCCTATAGAGCTGTTTGAGAATTTATGTATTCTGGTTACTAATCCCTTGTCAGCTGGGTAGTTTGCTAATATTTTCTCCCATTCTGTGGGTTGTCTCTTTACTCTGTCAATTGTTTGCTTTGTTGTGCAGAAAGCTTTTTAACTTGATGTGATCCCATTTGTCCACTTTTGCTTTGATTGCCTGTTCTTGTGGAATGTTACTCAAGAAATCTTTGCCCAGGCCAATGTTCTGGATAGTTTCCTGAATGTTTTCTCATAGTAGTTTCATTTGGAGGTCTTAGATTTAAGTCTTTAATACATTTTGATTTGATTTTTGTATATGGCAAGAGATAGCAGTCTAGATTCATTCTTCTGTATATAGATATCCAGTTTTTCCAGTACCATGCATTGAAGGGACAGTCTTCTTTCAATAGATGCAATATACGTTCTTGGCAGCTTTGTCAAAAATGAGTTGACTGTAGATGTACAGATTTGTTCCTGGGTTCCCTGTTTTGTCCCATTGGTGTATGTATCCATTTTTATGCCAGTACCATGCTGTTCTGGTTACTATAGCTCTGGAGTATAGTTTTAAGTCAGGCAATATGATTCCTCCAGTTGTCTTCTTTTTGCTCAGAATAGTTTTGGATAATTCTGGGTCTTTCATGGTTACGTATAAATTTTAGAATTGTCTTTTTTATTTCTGTGAAAAATGTCATTGTTATTTGATAGGGGTTGCATTGAATCTGTAGATTGCTTTGGGTAGTATAGACATTATAACATTATTAATTTTTTCAACCCATGAACATGGAATATCCTTCCATTTTCTTGTGTCCTCTTTAATTTCTGTCATCAGTGTTTTATAGTTTTCATTATAGAAATATTTTACTTCTTTGGATAAGTTAATTCCCAGGTATTTAATTTTATTTGTGGCTATTGTGTAATTTCTTTTTCAGATTGATCAGTGTTGGCATATAGAAATGCTACAGATTTTTGTATGTTGTGTCCTTCAACTTTGCAAAATTTCTCAGGTCTAATATTTTTTGGTGGAGTCTTTAGGTTTTGCAAACCTAAAGTGTTAGATCATATCATCTGCAAATGATGATACTTGCTTTATTCCTTTACAATTTGATGCTGTTTACTCTTTTTTTCATGTCTGATGACTTCATTTAGGACTCCCAGTACTATGTTGAATAATGGTGGTGAAAGTCGGCATCCTTGTCTTGTTCCAGATCTTAATGAAAAGGTTTTCTATTTGTCCCCATTTACTATCATACTAGCTATGGGTCTGTCATTTATGGCTTTTATTATGTTGAGGTATGTTTCTTCTATGCCTAGGTTTTTAAGGTTTTTATCATGAAGGGATCTTGAATTGCATCAAATGCTTTTTCTGCATCAGTTGAAATGATCATATGGCTTTTGTCCTTCATTCTGTTGATATGATGTATCACACTGATGGATTTGTGTATGTTGAACCATCCTTGCATCCCTGGGATAAAAGCCACTTCATCATGATTTATTATCTTTTTAATATATTGTTGAATTTGGTTTGCTAGTATCTTATTGAACATTTTTGCAGCAATGTTCATCAGAGATACTGGCCCGTGGTTTGCTTTTTCTGACATGTCTTTGTCCATTTTTGGTATCAGGGTACTAGTGGCCTCATAGAATGAGTTTGGACGCATATCTCCTCTGCTATTTTTTCATAATAGTTTGAGTAGGATTGCTATTGTTTCTTCTTTAAATGTTTGGTAGAATTCAGTAGTGAAGACACCAGGTCCCAGGCTTTATATTACTAGGAGACTTTTACTATGGCTTTGATTTTGTTACTTGTTATTGGTCTATTCAAGTTTTGGATTTCTTTACGGTTCAACCTTAGTAGGTTGTATGTGTGTAGGAATTTTCCATTTCTTGCAGATTTTCCAATTTATTGTTATATTGTTGCTCACAGTAGCAAGTAATGATCCTTTAAATTTATGTGGTATCATTTGTAATGTCTCCTTTTTTATCTATGATTTTATTTGGGTCTTCTCTCTCTTTTTCTTATTAGTCTGGCTATAGCTTTGTCAATTTTGTTTATCTTTTCAAAAAACTAGCTTTTCATTTCATTGATCGTTTGTGTTGTTTACTTTGTTTCAGTTTCTTTTATTCCTGATCTGATCTTTATTATTTCTTCTACTAATATTGGGTTTAGTTTGCTCTTGCTTTTCTAATTCTTTAACATTCATTATTAGTTGGTTTATTTGAGGTTTTTCTTCATTTTTGACATAGACACTTATAGCTATAAGTTTTCCTCTTAGTATTGCTTTTGCTGTATGCCGTAGGTGTTGGTATGTTGTGTTTCCATTATCCTTTGTTCCAAGAAATTTAACTTCCTTCTTAATTTTGTCACTGACTCACTGGTTATTCATAAGCATTATGTTTAATTTCCATGTGTTTGTCTAATTCCCAAAATTCCTGTTATTATTGATTTTTAGGCTTATGTATTGCTGTCACAGAAGAAGCTTGACATTATTTCAATTTTTTGAATACTTTAAGGCATTTTTGATCTAACGTATGGTTTATCCTTGAGCATGATCCATATGCTGAGGAGAAGAATGTGTATTCTGCAGCTGTAAGATGAAATGTTCTGTACATATCTATTTGGTCCTTTTAGTCTATAATGCAAATTAAGTCCAATGTTTCTTTGTTGATTTTCTGTTTGAAAAATCTGCCCAATGCTGAAAGTAGGGTGTTGATAGCTCCAGCTATTACTGTGTTGAGTTTTATTTCTCTCTTTATTTCTAATATTTGCATTATATATCTGGGTGTTCCAGTGTTAGGTGCATATTTTTTAACAAATGCCATGTTCTCTTGCTGAATTATTCCTTTTTGAATTATAGAGTGATCTTCTTTATCTCTTTTTAGGTTTTGTCTTGAAATCTATTTTGTCTGATATAAATATAGCTACTCCTGTTCTTTTCTTGTTATCATTGGCATGGAATATTTTTTCCAACCCCCTGTTTTCAGATTAAACATATACTTATAGGCAAAGTATGTTTCTTGTAGGCAACAGATCATTTGGTCCTTTTTTAAAATCCATTCAGCCATTTTATGTCTTTTGATTAGAATTTAGTCTATTTACATTCAACATTATTATTGATTAGTAAGGCCTCACCCCTACTATTTGTTAATTTGTTTTCTGGTTGCTTTGTGGTCTTTTCTACCTTCTTTCTTTCTTTGTGTTTTCTTATAGTGAAGGTAATTTTTTCCAGTGATTTAATCTAACTTCATGCTTTTTACATGTACATGTTGTATTTTTTGAGGTTATGATGAGGATTGCAAATATTATCTTGTAACCTATTACTTTAAACTAGTTATAACTTAATACTGATTGCATAAACAAACAAATAAGCAAAAAGTAATGAATAATGAAAGTTCTACACTTTAACTTAGACACATTCCTTGCCACTTTTCCCTCCCCTTTCCACAAGCAAAAAGTAATGAAAATTCTACACTTTAACTTAGACACATTTCTTGCCACTTTTCCCTCCTCTTTCCACAAGCAGAAAAGCTTCACCCCATTGCTACCATCATGACAAGCCCATAGGGAGTACTGCCAGGCTGCCAACAATGTACATTTCAGGCCCAAGGTCTCTTCAGTCAGCTTATGGTGAATACTGACTGACCTGGGACTCACCCTTTAGAACAGAGCACTGGACTGCCCTCTGTCCCAGGGCTCATCCAGAAATGCTATCCAAGAGCGTAGGCCTAGAATCAGGGACCCAAAATGCCCATTTGATTCTCTATCCCACAGTGCCCAAACTGGTACTTAAGATGCAAGGCAATGTTCAAAGTTCTCTTTACTTTTCTCTCTGCTTTTCTTGATCAGAGTCTCTTCATATGTACCACTTCTGGGAATATGCTGAGTGTCATCTCAAGTCAGCATGTCTCAGAGTCTCACCCAAGGCTGATGACATATTACCTGAGTATCACTGCTGGTTACTCTGGGCCCAAGGACTCTGTATTCATCAGGTGATGAGTTCTTCCAGGACTGAGTCCCTCTCTTCAAGGCAGCAGATTTCCTTCTGGCCAAGGATATGTCTTTCTAGAAATGTCTGGGAGATAGGGCCTGGAAAGGGGAGCCTCATGACCCTGCCTGGTGTTCTATCCTACTGTGGCTGAGCTGGCATCCAACAAGCAAGACAAAGTCCTCTGTGCTCTTCCCTCTCCTTTCCTAAAGCAGAAAGAGGGTGTCTCTTTTGAAGCGATGAGCTATGCCATCTGGGGTTGAGGGTGGGGTGGCACAAGCACTGCCTTAGATACGCCAGCTGCTGCCTCAGTATGTTGCATGCCCCCCATCCTCCACTGGCTCTGAGTCAAGTTTAGCACTAGGAGTCACCCAGGAGTCACAGTCATTATGGCCTAGTCTTCCTCACTAATTTATTTGGAATCTGAGAGCCCTTTAGCCCACAGTAGTAAGACTTGCCAGAACTCAAGTTCTGACCATTAGTATAAACAATTCCCCTCTGGTTAGGGCTAGTTTAAATGCTCTCTCAGTGGGCAGGTATCAGCTGAGTTCAGCACAGTTTTGCTTTCTGCTATGACAGGGCAGCAGTGAGTTAATGCAATGTCTCACAAATGATGCATGCTCCCTCTTCCAAGCATACAGATTTTCTATCTATGCCACAGCTACTGCGATGGGTTGAAGGAGGGGTAGCATCAGCAAATCAAAACTGTCTTTCCCAACTTCTTCAGTGCTTCCTTCAGTGATATAAATTTAAAACCAGATACTGTGAGTGCTTGCCTGATTTTTAGTTCTTATGAATATACTTTTTGTGTGTAGATTGTTGTTAAATTTGGTGGTGTTGTAGAGGGGATGATAGAGGGAGCCTTCTATTTTGGCCATCTTTCTCTACCTCTCTTGTCATATCACCATCAGATGCAGAATTTATGTAACCTGGTCACATGGACTGCATCTATTGCATTGACAAAAAGTAATTTGGTTTCTGAGCTATGAAATAAATGTGTAGGGAAATTTTTTTTCAAATTTATTATTAATGTCTTTCAAAACTCATACTAAAATAAACCAGATTAAAACACAGCATATGAAAACAATGAACCAAAAAATCCAGTTATATACTATACATTCATGAATTTGAGTTACTTGTTTTTAGGTCAAGAAGTAAAGAAAATGAAGAAGAGAACGATATTATTAAATAAGTACTTACAAAGAATTACATTTTGACTTTTTTCTGACATTATTGATAGTACAGTTTCCCATGCATTATTAATCTGTTATGTGTATCAATGAAATATTAATTTAATTATCTAAATTAATCTAATTTTTCAGATATTTTGTACAAATAATCTTTTTTATAATTGGAAATTATATTTGTTTTTATTGCTGGTGTTGCATGAAACAAATTTGAATTAGAAATAAAGACACTGTAAGAAACATTCAAACACAATGGAATTACTATACATCAGCAGTAACTTGTGAGGAGATGGAATAAAAAAACACTCATTAAGATGGCTCTTATGAATTTGACACTTACTTTCAATTTTGCAGATATTCCTAACCTAAAATCTACATTTACTTGATTACACTGAAGCTAAGCTCTTGGATGCAAAATATATTTTAGTAATTTACGGTATTGCCCAAATTTGAAAGACAGAAATGAAGCAGAAGCCCTGTTCCAGGTGACCTTCTGACAGCAAGCAATGTCATAACCACATGAATACTGAGAGACAGTTGCAGCGGCCATGCGTCACATCTAGTAGCCAGCCAAAAATTCATGACGGTTGTAGAGAAAGCAATGGCAGTTTTCTGATCTTTGGGTTACAGACATAGGAGTGTTCTCAAAATCAATGAGGTACAGATGTCCCCTGATTCTCCCTCTTTTAGCCCTTCTATTCATGCTCTAAGAAACAAATATCCTGTTTAAAATTCCCTAATATTTGAAACATCTAATGAGCAATATTTTTGCTGTACTGTATGCTGACTGATAGGAAAGAAAAATATGTGGGAAACTAAAAAAAGAAATCTAAATACATGCATGTATAAAGATATTTATATATATGAAGATATTACAGAACATACAAATGAACAGAGATACACTTCATGTTTCAGGAAAAGTATAATTTTTTAAATAATCTAATTTCACTAACATATGAGATTAAGTCAGATGAAAATAATAAGTGAATTATTATGGAGCTTATGAAACATGATTTTATCTGTAAATATAAATAGATATAAATATTCTAAAAATAAAAGTGATATGGATATTATATTAGATATTAGCTAAGATGTAGCTATAAAAATTAATTCAGTATAATGCTAGGAAAAAAACTGTAAATAGATCCCCAAAATACAAAGTAAATAGCAGAAAAATGTGTTCTTATATCTAAATAATTATACAATAAATAAATCATTAAAGTCAGTGAGGAAAATACAAATTAAGCAACAAATGATTTGGGTAAAATAGGTATTTCTATTAAAACAATGAAAAACACAAATTTTGCCTCACATAATAATTCAAACTTAGTTCCCCATTAAGAAACTTAAGTTACAAATTGTAATCATATACTCTAAAAGGATATTTACAATTTGATTTAAATATTATGTAAATGATTTAAGAATGGACATATACATTGAACAAAAAGACATTGCAAAAAATCACAAAGAAAAATAAATAATGAAAATAATTTCAGCATGTAAAGCAAATATTTTTATGCCAACAATCTCTTAAATGAGATTGAAAACAAAAAATTGAGAGAAATACTGGCAATGATTGTGGGAGACAAAGAGTTAATTTTTAATTTAGTTACAATACAGAGATTACAAACAAAGCAATAAAGAAATTATGTCACCAGAAAAGTGGAGAAAGAAACTGAGTTATCCTCAGTAATAAACAAAAAAGAACACTCAAAATAAATGATTCTGTTTCACATTTTAAAAATAAACTTCAAGAATTTTTTCTTATTATATAATTAGAGATGAAGATAAACAATATGAAATAAAAGAACATATTTTAATGTCGTTTCAAATGATGAAAATTAGAAACAATATAAATTTGCACCATTAAGGAGCATTTGAATTAATTTTGCTGATGAGTTGTTAAAATCTTTCTTTTAATACTGAATAAAAAGATGCTCAAAACACAGGAGCAAGTGATGAAAATCAGCATCTAGTACCTTAGGTAAGAAATTAGTCATTTAAAAAAAATGTATATAAATTAATCTATTTATTTAAATATATCCTGGAAAGAAATGTATAAAAATATCAGTTAATTGCAGAATTAGGGGTGATTTTTATTTACTTTATACTCTTCTATATTTTCTCATTGTCTGTAATAAGCAGAAAAGTATTTTTAACATAGTACATTAATTGCATAACCCAACAAAACAAAAAGTATTTTAATCTACAGTTTGGATTTTTTTTTCCACATTGAATGAAAATATGATATCTTACAAAAAATCAGATAACTTTAATGAAAAATGAAGGGAGTATTGTAAGCAGAATTCATAAAACATCATTATAAAATTGTATTTTCTGTTTAAAACGACTTCACTATGACATGTTACTTTTGCTTAAATAATATGATTAGTGTGCCAAAAACAGCATTAAAACAACATGTAAATCTTACAGAGTCCACATTGCAAGTAATAATTTAGAGAAAAATATCAGGTTGATGGTAAATTATAAATGATACCTTTGATCAATATATAGTATATGTGTTTCTATAATCAGAAGTGACTACATCTATACTTGCCTGTTATCTTTCCTGATTTATATTGCACGTCTCAAGCATAAGGAACAAAAATGACATTTATATTTTCCAGTACTTTATTCTGAATTTTCTCAGCCATAAATGGAAATTATGATGCAATGCCTATATTTTTTCAATAGGGCTCTTAGGATCATCAAAATGAACTGAAAATATAAGGCAGTGATAGCAAGAAGAAAACTGAGGACATAAGAATGTACAACAGGACAGAATATTCAAGTAACATTAAATAACAATTTTTATAGTATAAATGAGGTTAAGCTTGAGTATTAATTGGGATGCCGTTGAACACAAGTGACAGAATATTTAATCCATACCAGCTTAAGAAAACAAATATACTGGCTTATGAAATAGAATTTTTTATGCCAGTATGAAGTTTTTCATCCAGGCTTGATTCTGGGACCTAAACAATGTTGACAAAACCCAGATCCTCTAGTTTCTCACTTCTAATTTACGTGGGTTAACCATGTTAATCATTTTCAGGATGATCCATACATCTAATTGTCCAGAACTTTTGTCTATTTTGTTCATTTCTGTATTCTAAGTGCCTATGCTTGGCACAAGGTAGATGTAGCAGAGATATTTGTTAAGTAAATAAATAAACAAAAGATGAAAGCGATATGGCTACAGTAATTCCAGCTTCCCATCCTTGCAGTTCCAGTGGAAAAGAGTTTTTCACTTATATGAGAAGCCCCAGTCTAAATCTCTGTGAGTCTCCTCAGTTCGTCTTTGAACCAAACAATGGGTCTTTATCCAGATTCGGGCAGAGGCCAAGCCCAAAAGATAACTGTCCTATCTCAATCAAGGATGGAGGAGAAATGGGTATTTACACAGATGAAATACCAAAAGAATATGGTATAATTTATAGGAACTCAAACAATGGCAATGAGTCATTATTATATATCTATGTTAATAAAAAATAGCCATACATAATCCTAATATGTAAGTTATGTCTACGAAGCAATGAATAGACTTTCCTCTATTAAGAAAGGTAAAACTTAAGAAACGTTCTATAAAATCATTCAGGGATAATGTTTTGCAAAATGCAGGTTTTGTTGATTGAGCCAAGATACTCCAAGTCTGCGGTTGGCTGCTTAAGGGGAAATCAATAAATGCCTTTCTTCTTAGAGAGGATCACGTAGAATAGAGCATAAGTCTGAAAGAAGACTAAAAAAGCACTGACCTATTAAGACGAATTAGTTACCTTTTGTATTAGAAAGCACAAACAAAGCACAAGAATGGATGACCCCACTCACAGAAGGCTTTTCCATTACAATTTTATCTTCGGTATTCTTCAATGGATTGGTAAAAATGTTTTTTGAATGGGTTTCAAGGCACAAATCCATTGATTTACTTAGAGACTCAGCTATCAATACAGCGTCTCCAGGCTGTCTGGTACATCAGTCACCTCCAGGCAGTGTTTTAAATGAAGAGTAGGTAAACTGCCTTCATGTTTATTGGAGACTTTCATCTATTGATTAAGAATTATACTAAATAATAAAATATGAAGAAAAATTGCCCATTGGCTAATATTTCCATATAATATATTGATGATGTGATTTTTAATACAACACCATAAAACCATTCCATAATGTCTTTCTCAAAGTGCTTTGTAAACACTTTGCAGGTAGATTCCTAAATATTTTCCGGATAAACTTTTTCTCAAATAAGCCTCGTTTTGTATAGATGGAAACTGAAATGTAAATGTTAATCTCGCAATCTTAAGTCCTAGGGCTGATTAGTTACTTGAGATAATTACATTGCATTAATTCAACCAAAGTCTACTGATAGTTTACTGTCCTAAAGTCAGTGTGCTATAGTGTTTAAGAACATAGACTCTGGAACCACACCCCTACTTTACCACATATTGGCTGTGCAACCCTCATAAAGTTATTTAAACTTCTTTTGTCTTAATTTCTTCATCTATAAAACAAGGGAGGTAAGAGAGTACCCGAATTTACAGGACTGTTGTAAATAGTTCAATACATGTAAGTCACTTAGGAAAAAACAGCGTGGCATATGATAAATATTCCATAAATACTGGCTAGTATTGTTATTTTTTAAAGTTTTATAACAATCCTACATGGCAGAGACTGGTACCTAAACACTCACATTATCTGGATATGTCTCTCTCTCTCTCTTTTCTGTGAAATGTAGCCATGTGACTAAGCAACAGCTAAGAGACTATTAGCAGAAGTGAGCTGTGCCACACCCACGCCAAGCCTAGGAAAGCTTCATTATACTCACTCTCATTTTCTCTTCTGGCTGATTGGAATGTTAATGCCAATGATAGCCTTGAAAGGTAATTGGTGAAAACGGAAGTCTCTGACTGCCTGGTTCCTGAATGTTGTAGAGGACATCTGCACAGCTAACCTGTGTACTTGCCTAGGACTTTTCCATGGGTGTTAAATGTGTTTCCAATGAGTAGAAACATATGTCTTTCCGGGCTATTACTTTACTTTTTTGGATATTTTTACTATAGTCTGTGCTTTTCTAACTGCCTTGTTGGCAAGAAATAAAAAGCTGAAGAAGCTTATAAACTTATTTTTAAAAAAGCAGAGACACAGGAATGAAAAGTTCAGAGTTGTGAAAAGTTTCAAAGGAAAAAAAGTATCCTGAACTGTAGGAACTCAGGGGGTTCCAGGGAGACAAGAGCAAACATGCAGTTGGGAAATCTTGCAATGTTTCCGGCAATTGTGCCTTTTGAACTGTGCCTTCAATAAGGAGTAGGATCATGACAAATCATGAAGCTTCTCAGGCACAGGAAGTAGCATGAAAAAATGCAAAGAGAGAAAGCGTCAAATTGTTTTTGGAGAATAGCAAATATTAAATTTGCATAAAGTGAAAAAACAAGTAACTAAGGATGAACAGGTGGGCTAGTCTTTTTTTAAAGAAAATCTTTAATTTCATTTAGAAATAGTCAGGATTGATGATATGAAATGAGAAACACCTAAAGTTATGAGAATAGCAGCTTGTGATTATAGTCATAATTAAGGAAGATTTTATAACAATTCATATTGTTCCTTGCTGAATTTTCTGCTTTTCATACTCCATAATTCAGCAATGCTACACACCTTGTATATACTGAAATTCCACTATTTTACATCTCTATATCTTCGTATGTATTGCTCCCTTAATTGTAGCACCACCTGGTTCAGATGTCATCTTTTTTTTTTAACTTTCTAACTTTCTGAAGTTCAACTATTTCATTATTCTGTGACTGCACTGTGTATATGAGTTTGGCACTTAGTAGATACCTGATAAATATGTATTTAATTAATATACTTCTACTCTAGATTGCCTCATGAACTATATCTATCTTTACTACAACACAGTGAACTCACTGAATACATTTGTTATGTGTCATCCAGCTTTGTATCATCACCTTGTCAGGCACATAGTAATGATGTTTATCAAAGTAAATTGACATGTGGTATGGATTAGTGTGATGAGAAAATAGAAGTAGAGGAACTCTTTAAAAATGTACCAAATTTTCATCCTTAAAGAAGCATCATACAGTTATTTCAAACTCACTGTTCAGATTATTAGATTAACAAAAATGCTATAGGTTACTGAATTAGTAGCTAATACAATATAAATGAGTTTGGGATGCCACAGGCCTTTTATAAAAGCATGATGCTCTTTGGATTGATGCTTTTAAATCATGGCGAGACTGAAACTGATGGACTCTCAGCAAACTTAGTGGTATCACAGCAAAATAGGTTGAGATACCAACAGCTCTTTTATGTAGGTAATCATTCACTAAGTCCAAGACAGATATAATTTAAAATATATTTTTAATAAAACTTACAATATGATGTAAGGTGCAGTGATATGGTAATGTTTTTGGAGATGCATGAACCAGACTTGCTAAGAAGAAATTCTGTGAGGGATTCAACTTACTTGACCAGCTATCCCCATCCACTAGAATCTTAACTATAAATGTCAGGTTTGTCTTCTTGTCTTGTTAAAAAAAAATATTTAAGTGATGTTTTCTTAGTTAATAAGTTGGAATTAATAAAATCATTGCAACTCAATTTTCTAAGTAATAAATCTTTTTATTATTTATTTATTTTATTATTTTTATTATTATTATTTTTGAGACGGAGTCTGGCTCTGTCGCCCAAGCTGGAGTGCAGTGGCCCGATCTGGGCTCGCTGCAAGCTCCGCCTCCGGGGTTCACGCCATTCTCCTGCCTCAGCCTCCGGAGTAGCTGGGACTACAGGCGCCTGCAACCATGCCCGGCTAATTTTTTTCTACTTTTTAGTAGAGACGGGGTTTCACTGTGTTAGCCAGGATGGTCTCGATCTCCTGACCTCATGATCCACTCGCCTCGGCCTCCCAAAGTGCTGGGATTACAGGCACGAGCCACCGCGCCCGGCCAGTAATAAATCTTAATGTTAGTATACGGGTATATGAAGAGATCACAATATGCATGATATAAAATGCTTTGTTCTTAGATGTTAGTAAAACTTACAGGCATGAGCCATTAGGGAACTGCCCATCTTTTCTCTTTCCACTTAGCTTATTTTGGATTGAACGCATCCTTGTAACAGGACTGACATAGCAATTTCAGAGACATCTCAAGCTACAGAAAGCAGAGTCCTTAATATATAGTCTTTATTATGTGTTTTCATATAACTCTGATATTTTATTCATGTTATTATTATTCTGCAGAGATCTTCTCAAATACCATGGTTGTATATGATTGCCATGGAATGGCTTCTATGCTGGTATCAAAGAAAACGTATAGTTTTTCTCGGCTTCTGATAATAGTGAAACAACTTCCACATACAGTGTCATAGAAGATGTTTCTTCCGTTCTTTTAAGGTTTTGCTATCTATAATTTTGTTTCCTGTGTTGAATCATTATTTTCCCATGTATCAGTAAGTAAAACTGTATAAAGGTACTCACTATTTGTTGCTTTGATTTTACATTTTTGTTTTATACTCTCTTAATTTGGTTTGCATAATGATAAAATGCAATAAAATTAATAATGTTTATGACCAAATCCTACAAATACTATATAAATCTATAAGAGGTGTGTGAAATAAGTAAAAGCACCAGCTCTGGAGCCAGTGGAACTGGTTGCAATCTCAGCTGTACCATGTGACATTGGGAAAGTCACAAATGCTCCAAGACTACATTTCCTCATCTTTAAAATGGGAAAAATAATAAAGCCTGCCTCCCATGATCGCTGTGGGGATTAAATGAATGAATAATATACAAAACTTTTAGAAGTGAAGCGCCAAAAAAGGTTTGCTTTTGAAATATACAATGATTTGGTTCTTAGACTATATTGAAATGAGTGGAAAGCCTGAGTAAGATAATTTTTTAACAATATTATCTGATTATCACAAAAGCATGTAGCTATTTAAAACACTGAATCAAAACCACGACAAACTTAATTTCATTTGGGTCATTAATACTCCCTAGGAAACTTTCCCTCAGCTGTTTCTTCTAATGATTTCCCTTAATAGATATCCCTAAATTTTCAAATGTCTTCTCACAGCTCCTATATTACTTATGCCTCGGCCTCAGCACATGGCTGTTCTTCCCACTTTTCTGAGTAAATTAAGCACATCAGCCAAGAACCCTTTCCACTTCCTTTCAGGGCAATATCAAAGCTATTAGGACTCACATTTTTCCCTCTCTTTCTTTCCTCCTCCTATAATGAGAGAATATTCACCGGGTGTGTCCTTTATCCTATCCTTATTCCCCTTCTCAAGGACTTTGTTCTAACAATCATCAATTCTATATTAGAATAACTCTCTTCGGGATTCTATATGTACCTCAAATTCAGCGTATCCAAAATTGAATTTGATTACCCAGCTCACTCTTTATAAACTAGTGTTCTTCCTGTCTTCCCTATCTTGGTGAATAGGACCACCCCCGAGCCCAATATCCAAAGTTATAGTCACTTTGTATCTTTCCACTCCCTAATTCACCACATTCTTTGTAAATCTCTTTTTCCTTTAGACAAAAAACTTCCTTCCCCATCCTCATTAGAATTCCATTAGTTTGTCCATCTTCATCCATATTCTAATGTTTGAATTATGGCAACAGCCTTCTACCAGGATGTCCTACCCCTGGACTTGAGGTATGAAAAAACAAAGGGTAACACCAAAAGAAATCTATTTTCTAACCCATGGTCTATTGAAGCCAGTTCCTGCTGTTTCATGAGAACCAATTGTTAAATGCTCAGTGATTTTTTTGAGTGGATTTTCAAACCACAGGTAGCTTAAAATCACCCATGGGGAAAATATCTATACTGCAAAAAGCGGCAAACACTTCAACAGATTTACCAGCACACGACAGATCTCCACTCTAAAGCAAGACTAATACTCTTCAAGAATAATTTCTATGATTTCATTTTCATGTTTAAAATTGGTTAGTGGCTTCATCTTCTTCCTGCTCAACCATGGTGGTTAGAGTGGAACAAGAGGACTTCTCAACCTCCACACCTCTGCTGTTTTTCTACTTGGTAAAGCCTACTGTTCTTGCCAGCAGATGTACTGCCCTTGTGCCTGTCTCAGCTCAAAAGAATCACGAACCTCAAAAATCATAGAATGATTTGTCATCTGCATCTTCCTGTTATTTTGTCTTTTAGTGGCTTTTTGTCCTGTATATTGAGAAATTTGCTTCATGGATCTGGTCCCAGACGTCGCTTATAATCAGGACTATCTTCCCCTCCCATACCTTCTTTTCCTTCTACCATGAGTAGGGTGAGTTCAAAAAGCTGACATTATTTCTCTAGTTTCATTCAAACACTAGGGACGAAGGAGACACTGTATCATCACCTTTCATTAGGAACCAGGGAATAAAACTGCAAAGCTTGATGAATGTAGGTTTTTATCGTACTTTTTACAGAGTCATGAGCTAGAGTTTGACTGCCTGGAGAGTTTGTATATGCAAGGAAAAAAAATGAAAAGATTAAATAGCTGCTGCAGCAGAATATGGCTAATTTTCTCATCCTCACCATCATAAACAAACAAGAAAAATTATCAAAGTATTGAGGATTACCGAAGGGAATGTAAACAGTCCCAACCAATATAACCTAAAAGATGAAGAAAGGAAACTTAAGACTTTTCCGCAGTAACATTACTAGTAGTCACTGTGCTAAATAGAGATCCGATTCTAGAAGTAAGAGTCTTTGCCAAAGTCTCCATCATTCTGTCATCAGTGATTGTGAGACATGCATCTCACTAGGTGACTGAGTGTCACCTTCTACCACTTGACCTTCAGTATTAGAAGCTTTACTTCAGTAATAATTGCTACCTAATTCTAACCACTTGTTGCCATATACTTGGGGACATCAACAAAGAGAATGACAGGTATAGTCTAAGGCTTCCCAGGTTCCTTCCATGCACAGCTAAGGCAAAACACTCAAAGAATTGATACTCTGAGGTCAGATGAGTTTTCACTACATGTTTGATATCCGGGCCACAAAGAGAAATGTGACAGTTTTACGATGTCCCTGTCTTTTAAGTAACCACACTTGAGTGAAAGTCATATGCCATAAATAAAGCATTAAAACATCATCTATAAATGTTTATTTCTTAATAAAAAAAATCTATAAACTCCATGAGGAAAACAACTTTCTCTGCTTTGCTCACTACTCTATCTTTACCACCTAGGATGCTGCTTGGCATTTTCTAAGGTCTTAAAAAATATTTGTTGGTTTAATGAATATACTCATTTGAACGTGTTATTAAAGGAAACGAGCACAGAGGCAGAAGTTAATAATTCCATTTCAACAGCTTCAGGCACTAGTCTACTCCCCACAATATAGAATAAAACGGTGGTCCTGCCTTTCAGGCACTATCTGTCTGAAGAAGACCCTGACACACTGAATAAGAACTTAGTTTTGTCTTCTTCCGAATGTGCAATGTGGAACTCAAGTGTCTATGTTTCCAATCAATGTTTTAATTTAAAAAAGCTCTAATTGTTCCCAAGATAGTTTGTGTAAAATATGAAGTGATTTTACAGATGTTCTGGAATATACTTATATCTACAATAAATGTATTGTGGCTACTGGACAGTCATCAGGTCTCTGTGCATGGTAGGCCACAGATGAGAGCTCTATAGCTGACGATAAAGCTCAGCATGGAGGGCATTGCAGGAAGGCAGAAAGTGGCATCACTCTGGCTTAATCCATGATGCCTTGATTCCAACATGCTTGTTGCCAACATAGACATAATTGAAGAATTCTAGAATTTAAAAGGCCATATTACCTCTTAAAATTTTCCCACAAAGTGGATGGAAAAGATCAAAAGCAATGAGCAATGTGGAGATAATTGGATAAACCCTAACGAGGTCATCATGTCGCCTATAGAAGGGGCCATTCTATAATCAAGCAAAAATGCCAAACCAATTTTCCTAGTAATGACCCATTTTTCGAACCTGGAACTGTAGACATAGATTGGGGATGATAAGGCTTTTGAATACTGGCCCTTATGCTCTTTTGATTCTCTGTCCAAGGGATCTTGTATCTCTCAGCTAAATTTAAAAGATGAAACATAAGCTTATAGCTCTAGCATAAATAAATCACATGGTAAATGTTCTATAATATTGTGTTTACAATAAAGACTAATAATAAATATCTATCAATTATTGAGCATGCCATTCTATGTTTTTGATGTCTCCAGGTACGTGGCAACAGTAAGTTCAAATCAGAGAGCAGTTGTCACTGAAATACAGCTTCTAACAATGAAGGTCAAGTACTAGAAGGTGATCTTCAGGTCATCTGCTAAAATGTATGTCTCCAGAGGCTTTTAAGACCTGCAGAGCTTTCCAGCTTTTCATCTCAGTCACTATAATTAATCATTAATTTTATTTGAACTAATCTGAAAAGTTATGTCAATGTTTTTAAATTGCTCAAAGTTTACAAAGTAGGAAGTTGGCCAGAAATGAGGAAATATCATTTAAAAGATGAAAAAAATCAAAAATAACTAGTGAAAGAATGAGCAAAATGTATGAATCATGAAGAGTTGCAAATGACCTTTACATATGCCAAAATCATCAATGTGAAAAACCACATCCTGTGATGAAATATTGATTTTCAATCAAATTGTCATTTTATATAGACTCTCAAGCTGACCAATATGCTTTTGGCCAAAGTATTTTTAGCCAAATCACCTGGTGTTAGCAAATGAGCAATTACAACATATTGGGAAATATGCTGAGAGCTGGATAAGTGTAAGACGCCATGGAAGAACATAATTCCATCTGCCTGCAACGTATGAGTCAAAGGAGGCCTCCCAGAGCAAGGAACCCATAGGCGGAACCTGGAGGGGCTAACAGTATTAAAGTTAAAGCAGAGAAGAAGAACAAAGAAAGAGGCTACTACACATAGAAAACTCCAGCATGATAGGAAGCAAGCACATTTCTCTTTGACTGGAACAGAGAAGACGAGAAATTTATTGTCAGCACGTAGCACAATACCTGATATGTGTTAAGCACACTGTAAATATTTCTTAATAAGTTATTTTATCTTGCTTATCTGTAACTTCTATAATGAATATATATTCCTTTTGCACTGAAGAAAAACACACACACATTTCTCAAAAAAGGAGATTATAATAATACTTACTTTTTTAACAAATTCCATGATGCTCCAAATTAAGTGTTTGCAAAACAGCTGACCGAGGTTGTTCATTGACACCCAACTAGTGGATTCAATCAAATGTGTCAAGTGCATCAATTTCCAATTATTTTCTTTGAGCAAAGATGTCTTTTTCAATGTTGTCTCATCAGAAACTAGCTCAGTACTTATGGCACACTGCACATATTTAATAACTCTGGACTGAATGTGAATATGCTGTTTCCAACCCTTGTGCACTTAGTTTGGAATTCTCTATTGATCTTCATGTTCATTACCTCTTGGACATTTCACTTGGATGTCTCATAAGCAACTCAACACAAAATTTCAAAATATGTGCCTTTTTCTGCATTCCTTATACTAGTAAATGGCACAACCACATCTAATATTATTAACTATTAACTATTTTTTTCTCAATTAATGACTGACTTCATCAATTACTAAGACCTATCCATTCTCTCTTTCTAAGTGCTTTGAAATCATTTCACTTTCGATATTTCTCCTGCCATTCTCCAAGCTCTCATCCTTTATTAAGTGGATTATAGTCATATCCTCCTAATTCTACTGACTTCCACCTTAGTGTTGTCACAATGATCTTTCCAGAATGCAAATTTGATTAATTTTTGCCCTTTAAAAAAATCCTTTAATATCATTGGGATACCTTTCAGGATAAATTTTATACTCTTCTTTAAGTTAGTCTTTCTAGTAATCTTTGAGATTAAGACTACCTAGCTCTACAAAGAATTTAGAGGTCCCAAAGTAATTTATAAATAGTATCAAAATGTTTCTATAAAATATGAGATATCCATTATCTGTAAAATATAAACATCATGAGTTATTTACTAAAAGTGAAATATAGGATACTTTTTCATGATTCTAATCTAATCAGATCACTCCCTATTATGATTTTACATACAACCCACACATTTTTCACAGGTTTATTGCTCACCCTTCTTTAATTTTCCTATGCCTGATTTTGACACTAAGAGACACACAGGTTTTTAGCCAAAGTGACATGACCCCTCAGCATTTTGCAACAAAATAATTCATAGATACAAAGGAAGGATTAATAATAATCCTTAGTACATTTTACTAATTTTTTTTATCACTTTTCTCTCCTTAATTTCCAAGAAGTTTCCCTGCCTCTTTAAGTATTTAAGCCACTGGGGAGTCAATATCCATGCCTTTGTTTTGTTATATGTTATACTTGCTCATGTCTCTTAACTGCAAGCTTTCTGGGACAGCAAACTACTTGTCTAGAATTGGTTCATCATATATATTTCCTGTCTTAAACAGTAAATAAGAAGAACCAGCTGGTACCTGTAATGTAAAAGAACAGCATGAACAGAGCAACAAAGCAAATCATGATTCAGAATGTCACAATCATCTTGGATCTTCACATTCTACCATTTGCATCAGAATGGTAGAATGTCCAATTGCTTTGTCCTCCTCATCTAAAATAGCACCTTTATTGAACTGATATCTCCACACTATGCTATATAGACTGTTTTTTCTTCTGCATACAAAAATCTTTTCTTCTACTTTGCTAATTCACAGTTTGCATGGGTATTTTATTGCTGCCTGTGTATTTTCTGCCAATAACCTTTGATTTGCTTTTATCAGTTTACATTATTGGTTGTATGTAGTGAATCTTCAATTTAAACAGAAAAGCAGTTAACTTCATTTAACTTTTATATCTGTTCTTCCTATGGATGCCACATAGGAAAAGAAAAATTAAAAAGAAACTGATGTTTCTTTTTAAATGTAATCAAAATAAACTATCAAGCACTCATTTTCAACTGACCCAAAGACTAAATTTTTCTTTTTAAAATATCATTATGTTTTCTTATGCTTTCTCTTGCACACTATAGACTAAAACACAGAGGAAGTTTCATTCGAATACCTATGTCAGAGATGTTTGAGCCAGAGCAACTCCATCTTGACTAGGGGCTTGGTAAAATAAGGCTAGGATTTTCTGGGCTGCTTTCCCAGGAGGTTAGACATCCTAAGTTACAGAATGAGATAGGAGATCAGCACAAAGTACTGAGTAGGAGATCAGTACAAAGTCATAAGGATGCTGATTAAACAGCCTGCAGTAAAGAAGCTAGCCAAAACCCACCAAAATCAAGTGGCGACATGAGTGAACATCTGGTCATCCTCACTGCTACACTCCCACTACTGCCATGACAGTTTACAAATGCCATGTCAACGTCACGAAGTTACCCTATATGGTCTAAAAAGGGGAAGCATGAAAAATCCACCCTTTGTTTAGCATCCACCCCTTGTTTAATAAAGAAATAACCATAAAAATGGGCAACCAGTATCCCCCAGGAGTAGCCATTCTCTTATTCCTTTACTTTCTTGATAAACTTGCTTTCAATTTACTCTATGGACTCACCTCAAATACTTTCTTGAGAGAAATCGAAGAACCTTCTTTTGGGGTCTGGACTGGGACTCCTTTTCGGTACTACCCACAACTACAAACAAATGCCCAGTAGAATAAAGCTCCATATGGATTTCAGCTGATTACTGTAGAAACAAAACATTGTTGATATTTACAAATCATTTTATCAGTAATTTTATGAAAAGAGAGCTTTCTATCATGCCTAATAATGTAATAATTAATTACCAAAAAATGGCCACAAACTCCTCTCTTCCTCAAGGCATGTACCCTTGCAATATGACTTTGCTATTAGGAGGTGAGATCTATCTCTCCACTTATTGCTTCTGTATTAGACTTCATAACTAATTGGACATTAGCAAGTAGGATTAAGCAGAGGCTTGAAAACTACTTATACAATCTTAATCTATTCCCTTTTACAGTTGGGGATATTTTTTTCATCATATAAAGAAGCCCTGGCTAGCCTAATGGAGGAAGCACATGCAGCAGAAATGAGCCATCCCAGTGGAGGATCCCTAATGCCAAACAGGAAAGTTGCAACCATCCTAAACTCTCAGCCCCAGTCAAATCACCAGCCGCAGTCAAATCACCAGCTGATGGTAGAAATCAAACATGCTAACCCTACCCAGAGGAATAACCCAGCAGCTGACCCAAGAGTGGCGAACTAGTAAAATGGTTGTTATTAAGTTTTGGCTTAGTTTGTTACGCAACAATGGATAAAATAGATAAGGGTTTGCTCTCTGTATCACAGTCAGATAAAAATGACAAAGGTGCAATGGGAAGCTGCAACTAAGCTGGTTCTGTCTTGTTTCGTGCCACCAAGAAGTAATTATCCTTTAATTTCCTTTACTCCTTAGGGTTTTTTTTTTTTCTAATCTCAATCATCAAAAAAATGTTATCCAAAACCCCAAGCCACCCAAGAAAACACAGTGACTCAAAAGGACGGTTAAAAACCTAGAAAAGAGTATATTTGTGCATTTTAACAGCTGCAATTTTCCTTCCTCCACTACTAAATCTGATCATAATACCTGCACTTATTGCTGGAGCCTCAGAAAGCAAAGGTGGCTTATAGAATCATACTAATTTTAAACAATATTCATGATTTAAAAAGGAGCTGGCTATCTCGGAAAGTTTGTTATAATAGAATTTAACAATATAAAAAATTACATTTAGATAACCTTATCATTTAAAATCCTTTTACCCTTTATTAGTCAGATAAATATTGAAAAATGATGTCACTAAATTCTCCTCTGTGATAAAATACATATTTAGTCTTCGTTTTTGACACCTGTTACAGAGCTCCTAAAACCATTGGAATTTCCTGATTGATAGGAGTGTCTATTGTTATTCATTATCAGTCACTTTTGATCACACCTGTGTTCATGCTAATGCGGTGACTTAGGTTGGAGCCCCTAGATAGCCTCAGGATTGAGCTGGTCAACAGAAAGACCTACTGATTAGAGGGTTAACACTTTCAGCCACACCTTCTGACATCTGAGGAGCAGAGGGAGACTAGAGAATAAGCTCTATAAAAACTCTTAAACAAGGATATTTGATGAGCTTTGGTGTTGTTGAACAGGGGGTTTACTGGGAGGATGGTATATCCAGAGCAGGCCTAGAAGCTCTGCAACACCACCACCCAGCCCTTCCCCGTATCTTGCCCTATGCTTCTCTTCCATCTGGCTCTTCCTGAGTTGTATCCTTTATAATAAACCAGCACATCTAAGTAAAGTGTTTCCCTGAGTTCTGCAAGCCATTCTAGCAAATTATTGAACCTAAGAAGGGAGTAGTGGAAACTTCTGACTTATAGGTGGTAAGTCATAAGTCATAGGGGCCCAGACTTGGCACTTGGCATCTGAAGTGGGATCAGTCGTATGAGACTGAGTCCTTATCCTGTGAAATCTGATGCTAAATGTAAGTAGACAGATAGTATCAAAATTGAATTAAACTCTAGGGCACCCAGCTGATGTCTATAGAGTTGGAGAATTGCTTGGTATGGAAAAAACCCACACATCTTGTGTCAGAAGTGTTGTGTGAATGTGTAGAAAACAGTGTGTTTTTGTCATCTATCTACTCTATCATGAATGAATGATAGAGTATATTCTTATCCATATTATCAGTTATATATTTAGATAATTGTATTGAACACAACTTTATTCAAGAGGTCTTATGGATTTTCCTGTTTTTCCCCTCTAGTCAGTGTGTTTACAAAGAATAAATTTAAGAAAATTTAATAAGAGACAGCCAGATATAAGAACTATAGTTCTGCAATCAAAATCCACGGTAGCTGAAAGTTTTATGCATTTTATAAATTGTTATAGCATATTATTCAAGGAGAGATATTTAGCAATTATTATAAGCCTTGCTGTAAACTATATGTATGACATATGCTAATAGGCTGTATTGTTGTGGTTTTTTTTGTTGTTGTTAGTAGCTTTTTTTCATTAAGCTCTTTATTTTGAAATAATTACAGATTCACAAGAAGTTGTGAAGGTTGTTACATTTCTGTGTTCCTAATGTCTCCTGTACAAAATCTGTAATATATGAGACAAAAAGAAAACCCAGGGATTCCTCAATATTTCAGGACTCAAGGTCTCCTCCGCTTTCTTTCCTCCATCTTCTAGAGATTTCTTATTTTTGTTTTGTATATAATAATCAAGTTTCTTAGCTATACTTAGAAGAATAAAGAAAATACTTTTCTTTATTCTCACAAGCAAAAGTCATTAGGGGAAACTCCAGTAAATTACGTAAGAAGTATGTGGGAGTTGTATTTAGACGTCTTTGAAGAAAAGAATGATATAGTTCAAAATATGATCTGAGTTATGTTGATGTTCTTTTTGCAACTTTTTAAGTAAAGCTTTCAAAATAAGCTCTATGGTGATCTATATTCTGAAAGCTTTCTCTGTTCCTACTCATTCAATCAGTTCTACAGAGAATTCTTGGGAGCATAAATTTATTAAAGGAATCTTATGGATTTTCCTACTTTTGCTGCTACTTATTGTTTAACATGTTTGTAGGTAATAAATGTAAAAAAAATTTGATAAAATATGAAAAAAAAACAACTACAGTACCACATTCAAGTCCCATTGTAGCTCACGTTTTTATAAATTTTTAAAAACACTGTAGCATATTCATCTTGGAAAGATGTTGCTCAATTACTATAAAGCATGATGTGAGCCATATACATAATACACGACGGTAATTTTATATTATTATAATGGCTTATAGTCACAAGTACCAATTTTCTCAAAAATTTCAAGAAGTTCTCCAAGGTCCTACAGTGACTCTCTCAGAGAAAACAATCAAAATCTCTTCTTCATAGAGCAACTCGCAGTATCCAATTCTAAATATTTTAGACATTAAGCAAAATATAATTGTCTCTTGTTTCAAGAAATATCTTATCTAATGTCTTTTTTCCCTTGGAAAAAATTATTCACCTGTACCATAGGAATTCATTGCCTATAAAAGCATTGTTTTAATGGAGAAGCATAGTTTCAAATGGAGAAACCCCAGAAAACAAATATCTAGATAATAGTGTTTTTACACCTCTATTCAGAAGGGTTTGCTTCGTGTTCTGTTTGTTTTATCATACATATGTTTGTAGCATTCTATGAGCCAGACTGCCGTAAGCCAGATCATAGTATTAAGAAATAGAATATAGAACTAAGTAACTTTGTCAAGGCAAGAATGACAATGATTTTACTGGTAATAGGAGAGACCCTTGACTACAATTTAGTCCCATCCTTAAGCTAATTAAAAAATCCTGTTCTTGTAGTCTCTAACATAATATATTTCTTATTTTGTAAGGGCTTCTTTGACCAACAGACTTGGAATGTGCTTTCAGGAGAAATCAGGCAGGCAGTGAAGCTGTTCCTATTGGTGAATGTTGACCTCTCTTACTGTTTTTTTTTACTTGGTTAGTAGTAAATCTAAATGAAAGAACTTCAACCAAGCATGAATTGTCATCCTAAAGGTTCTTATAACCTGGACAAAATCCCCTTCACCTAGCAAAATATGTCATCACGTGCTACTTTAAAGCTTCTTTGCAACTTCTTCAATCAATTGGACTTTGGGCTTCCCAGTATGCTTCCCTGACATGACTATAACCAAAGCAAGCATATTAATAGCATGACCTGCCTCGGAAATGCACTCAAATGCAGCATTGCAGCATCAGAGTATTTTAAAACGCTTATGCATACTCTCTATTTTCTGTATCTATGAAAATTAATTGGGACTCAAGTATAATGTATTATTTACATTGCTCCGGGAATTTAAGCCCTTTGGTCCTTCAGAGTATTGTAATTTATAAAATTATCTTCTCCCAATATCCTATGACAAATGGGTCACCACAATCCTTCTCCTAAATTTATTAATGTGAAAAATGAAACAAGACCGTAAGAAGACCTGAGACTTATGAGAACAATACTGGGAGGGGAAGGGGAATGTACAAGTATTGTGATCTAAAGTTTGCTGTCTACCAGGCCTTGAGTTGAATATTGGTTTTGTATGAGCAGCTTAAAGACTGTGAAATTTACATGGAAAATAAGCACATGTAAGAACAATAATTAACAACAGTGACTTAAAAAAAAAAGAAGTAGCAAGTGTTCAAGATATACTAGAAACTTTGTACTTGAGCAAGACAGCACGAAACTAAATCAAGGACACCTGATAAACTACTTGTTGAAAACAAGCTCTAGATTTAGCTTTTGTTTCTCCTGGCAGCCAGGGAAATATCGATTTTATTATTAGAAAAATAAAAACAAAGAAGTGTATTTTGAGAGCAAAAATATTATTTGCACTAAAGTCTGGGACGTACCTACCTGGTACTCCCCAATATAGTAGGGAACAGTGTTTTCAGATATATATTTGTAAAGATATACAATCATTCTTCCAAAGGCTATGTCTTATAAAAATCATAAGCCTTGGTAGATATAGCCTGGAAAGCGAAACTAAATGACAACACAAGAGAGCCTTCCTATAAGCAACGAAAAGAACATCATCCACAATATTATCCAGGTCGTCATGAACTGAATTGTTTACTACCACCCACCTCCACCTCCATCCCCCTCCGGAAAAATACTCATATTAAACTGCAGGAATCCCCAGCCCCAGGGCCGCAGACTGGCACACCGGTCCACGGCCTGTTAGAAACTGGACCACACAGCCGGAAGTGAGCGGCGGGCAAGCGAGCATTACCGCCCAAACTCTGCCTCTTGTCAGAGCCGCTGCGGCATTAGATTCTCACAGCAGCGCGAGCCTTTTTGTAGACTGCACATGAAAGGGATCTAGGTTGCCGGCTCCTTATGAGAGACTAACTAATGCCTGATGATCTGAGGTAGAGCAGTTTCGTCCCAAATCTTTACGGTTCAAAAAGGTTGGGGACTGCTGAATTAAGGCCTTATCCCCCAATGTGATATTTGAAGATAGGGCCTTTAGAAGATAATTAAGCTTAGATTAATTTATAAGGGTGGGGATCTCATGATAGGATTAGTGCCTTTATAAATAAAGGAAGAGAGCAAGAGAGCTCTCGCTTTCTGCGTGTGCACGCAGAGATCATGTGAGCACACAGTGAGATCATGGCCACCTACAAGTCAAGAAAACAAACCTCAGAATTACACTCACCTTGACAGCGCTTTGATCTTGGACTTCCAGCTTCCAGAACTGAGAAATAAATTTCTGTTGTTTAAGCCACCTAGTCTGTGGTATTTTGTTATGGCAACCAGAGCAGATTTATACATAGGTATTTCCTTTTATCTTGCTCTAACACAATACAGTTGATGTGTTTGAGAAAACTACTCTCTAAAGAGAACAACATAGTTAGCCTGTCCCTTAGACTCTATGTTTTAGATACCAGATGTTTGCACAGAGATTTTTGGCAAGAGCTGGATTACATATAATTCAAGGTTCAATTCTTTGTTTCTATAAAATCAATCCCGTGAAATGGTTAAAAGAGCAATACCTTATATTTTTATAGCTGTTTAAGTTTTACAACTTTTTTTTTTAATATCTTCTCTTATCTCAACAAAACCCTGGGTTACAGGCATATATTTTTTTTTCCATTTTACAGATAAGAAAACTGAGGCCTTTAGAGAAAAGTGAATTGCTTGAGGTCAGTTTATTTATTCAACTGACATTAAATATGTATTTAGTGCCTTCTTTTGTTTTCATTCCAGGCACTGTGCTTGCAGGGGCAATATGTTGATAAATGACTCAAAGTCAGATGGGGTCTCTAGGCTCTCCATAAAATCTCTCTTTCTTCAACCAGGTTATCTTACTTCTACCTGCAAGGCCCAGCACAACCATCATCTCTCAGGCAAGCCCAAACTTCTACAGAGATAACTCAGATACAGCATCAAGTAACATTTACTGAACGTTTGTCTCTATATTTTATTCAAGATCAGGAAAATGTCAGTCTTTTCTATTGGTAAGGAACAATCCTGTTTTTCACTTTATTTCCTCACATAATTGTGAATGTGTACAGCAAAATCTCTAGAGGTAGAGTAATAGTCAAGTCTGTGGTCAGCCACTTGCCAACTTTGCAAAGTATGGATATATTATTTTATATACCCAAGACTCAAATGTTCGCAACTGTAAAAAATATATATTAGTACTATCTATCTAATGGATTTTTGTGAGCATCATATTATTTTCAAAACACTTAAAACACCTGACATGCAATAAATGCTCATTAAAACTAAATACTTTTTAATAAGTGCCTCTCAGTATCACAGCAGCACACGTGAATCTCGGCTTACATTATAAGTTAGTATTCTCTAATTTAGCTGAATTACCTACTCCAAATCCATTCTGCTTAGGTGCATAAACACATAACCTAAGTTCTCACCTCTATGTCACAGTTATGCTAGAGGCCTGAAACTACCTATGGTGGCAAGCTCTTGATAAGAAAGGAGGTTGGGGACATAAGGTCCTTTGTCATTGACCAGTTCTGTTAACTGCTATTATTTTTCGTGCTACCCTACAGCAGGGAAATAATGGCCATGCTGCCTCAAATTCTCTCTGCTGAGATGTCTTCTGTCACCATCGCTCTCTTGGGCCTTGCTACCTCTCTATTCTAGGACCCATATATTTTCATGCACTTTGTCTTCCATTGTTTTACTGTCCAAAGTAGTCTCTTTGTAGACAAGAAAAATATTCTTTATCCCTCATCTTGGTCTGTTTTCTGTTGCTTATAAAAGAACACCTGCAACTGGGTAACTTATAAAGAGAAAGAATTGCTTTATTATGGTTTTGGAGGCTGAGAAGTTCAAAGTTGAGAAGCTGCATCTGGCAAGGGCCTTCTTGCTAGTGGGGACCATGCAGCATCCCAAGTGCTACAGGGTGTCACATGGTGAGAGGGTTGAGTGTGCTTACATGCTATCACACTCAAGTCTTTCTTACTCTTTTTACAAAGCCACTAGCCATACTCTCAAGATAGCTTATTAATCCATTAACACATTAATCAATAAATTAATCCATTCATAAGGGGAGAGCCCTTATGACCCAATTATCTCTCAATACTGCCTCATTAGGGATTAAATTTCAACTTGAGTTTTGGAGGAGTCAGACACTGAAAATAAAGCATCTCTCATCACATTGGTTTTAAGTCATCTTCTCACTTTAGTGCTTAATTTTTTAGAAGGAAGAAAGCCACAAAATACGTTATATGTTTCTCTTCCCTGAGCCATCTTCTAAATAAAGGAAAGAGGGAAAGATATTATCTAATGGCCCCAAATACGATTTCCACTCAAAATTCTGGTTCTTCAATTCTGGGACCTTGTGTCTGAGAGTATCACCATCTGTGGGTAGATTTCCCTGGTGCCTCTGCATGCTTCACCTCAGTGGAGAAGTAGCATTGATTCCCAACCATCTGCCATCTGCCTCTGCCTGCCTTTACAGGAACATTCCATTCCTCTCCTCTCTGAAATGCCTGGCTCCAGCCAAATTCCTATGTATGATTTTTGAGACTTAACCATAAACAGTTACAGTCTTTCTCCTGCAGGCCTCATTGAGGAACACTGTCCTCCCCACAGCAGGCTTGGAGCACAGAGAGTAAACTGCAGTCTCTGAAAGTACTTGTAGTCAAGGACACAGGCCCTCCTAGCTGGACAAGCTGTTAACACTCAACTGTTTCCCTATCTCAGGTGCCTCCATTTAGAGGCTTTATTTATTTATTTATTTATTTATTTATTTATTATTTATTTATTTATTTGTTGAGACAGAGTCTCGCACTGTCACCCAGACTTGAGTGCAGTGGCAATCTCAGTTCACTGCAATCTCCACCTCCCAGGTTCAAACAATTCTCCAGGCTCAGCCTCCCAAGTAGCTGGGATTATAGACACCTGCCACCAGGCCTGGCTAATTTTGTATTTTTGGTAGAGATGGAGTTTCCCCATGTTGGCCAGGCCAGTCTCGAACTTCTGACCTCAAGTGATCTACCCACCTTGGCCTCCCAAAGTGCTGGGATTACAGGCATGAGCCATTGTGCACAGCCCAGAGACTTCTTTATAGGGTGCCTTCATTTGAGGCCTCCCCCAGGTGCTTCTGCTACTAAGACATCCTTTTGGGGATTGGGGTGAATCTTGAGGTCACTTTTCCCCATTCTCAGTACTCAGCACTTTTCCACCATGAGCTCTTCCTTTCCTCCTTTTTGTCAACCCACTGGTCCATGAAATGGTGCAGCCTTTGGTTCAAGGCTTCCTTGGGAGTGAGACAATCCCCACATGGGTGCTGATCCACTGACCTGGAACCATTACTTGGCGGGAGGGTGCGGGGGAGGGGGCGATGAAATGATGGAGAGCTGGCACTTGTTCCCGTTTTATATCTTGTTTAGACTATCACAGTGCTTAAAGGTATGAATGCTACTTTCTTTTTGGCTTGTTGCTTTAATTGGCTTTCTCCAGCTGAGCTCAGCTCTTGACAACCTCCAATGCTTAAAACAGATCCAGACTTCAGTCTGTTCTATACTCCTTAGAACTATGTTCCTACTACCTCATACACATTCCTTATACCTGATACTGTTTCTATGGCCTCTTCTCCATCCTGTGTATACGAATCTGAATTCACATACCCAAAAAGTTGGCCCTGCTCCTCTGCAGCTAACAGGGACCTCACTAGTGCTGCCATGAGACTATAATATGTGGTAAAGATTTTTCTCCCAACTACACCATTTTTCATTTATTAAAAAAATACATATGCCTTAGATATTGTAAAATTTCCTTTATGTTTTGGAAACATAGGAACCAAATTATATGGGCCTATTATCTGTAGGTAGTAATAGCTTAAATTTTTTTTTCTCCAAGGAATTTCTCATGCAGTGGTTGTGAAGAAATTTGTATTTGCTTTAGAATCAAAGAAATATGGGTTCTCAATTTTCTTAAATGTAAAAATGATTATTAATACTCCCCACAGGGTTGTTAGTAAGTAAAATCAGATGGCATATGTAATGTGTTTAGGGATGCACTCACCCAAAGGTATCCACTCAACAAATGTTAATAACATTTTGTTCCCTTAAATTGAGAGTAAACAAATATGCATAAGAGAGATTATTAAAATATTTTTAATAAAGGAGAGTTTTTATTAATTTATTATCTTAATCATAAAATAACCTGTTGTCTATTGATTTTCAATGACACTGTCCTAAGATGCTCATCAAGTTCAATTAATCATAAATGCATTCTCAAATGGCATTTTAAATTAATGTTTTAGTTAGGTTATCTGTAATGTTTATTTAGGTGTTGAAGAATAACTGTTCAAAAAACTTTTTTAGTAGAGTAGTTACAAAAATGTTCTCTCTGATACTAATTGGATGACAGCTACAGCCACATTTTAAGCCAAATTTAGTTCTTAATAATAAAGCATGTCATTACTGTACAGTGGGATTCATACCTTTCTATATACAATGATATAGAGAAATCATTTTGGTTCCTTTGGACCAAAGTTTATCAGAACTTGCATAGGTAAGCAAAAAGACAGCATAAGGAATCATGCAGTTATATACCTTGCTAAATTAAAACCGAAAGTCTCAAATACTTTTTTCCCACTCTGAAACTTGATACTATTTGGGTACTGCATTTGAAAAATAAGGCAACGTTAGCCAAGATGGTAGAGCTTGACCAAAAGATATTCCCCATGTATGGAATTGATGAAATGTTAATGACTGTTATCGATAATCTTATCAGCTATCTCATTGAAATGAGGCAGAGTATAGTAGTCATTCTTAGTAGAATTCCACATAAAATTTGTTTGCAACCAACGAAATTTTAATAAAATTTTAATTAAAAATAACTTGTTAAGCAAAATAATATCTGAATGGCTATACATTAAAATGGTTCTAGAATTTAATGTAATTAGACATTAGCTTTTAGTTCTCAAACCCACACTAGGTCTTCAGCTCCATGGAGAGAATGGGCTTTTGTAATTACTAATCTCTGGATTATACCTCCTTCTCACTTTTATTCTTCCAGCAATAGATACAGCAGAGGCTTCCTATAATTTGAAGTCTAAGTAAAGCCACTTTCTCCCTTTTGTTTCTCAAACCCCTACAACATTTTTATAACTAATTCCTTGCAATATATTATCTGTTAGAATATCTACTGTAGTTTCTGTTTCTTGCCTGGATGATGGCAGATGTGTTTTAATAAACAATAGGTGATATTTGCCATGACGTAGTCTGTATCTACCATAAGCAGATTACATCTAAGAGGTAAGGAATAATGTCTGTTGAAATTAAATTAAATTAATTTAATCTGGTTAGTTGACAAAGTAATTCTCCAAACATTGTTTTATTTGATTCTTACAATGATTAAAATGTAAGAACATAAAAATATGTTTGAATATGCAAATATATATGTACAGTACTTGAGATTAACTGATCTGCTTATAATCATACAGCTAATTTATTTACGGAATAACTAAGATATCAGGAAGTATCTTTAGCTGAAATGAATTTGAGTATTCTAAGCATAAAAATCGTTATTAAAATAATATTGGGTAACTCATAGAATTATTGTAAAACTCTGATACCAGGCTTGGAAGATAAGCGATGGCAAAGGGAAGCTGGACAGAAAAATGTATAAACACTTACCTACCAAAGTCATACTATCTGGGATTGAATCCCAACTCTGCCACTTAATTACTGCCTTGTTTGGAACAATTTGATTATCTTTTCTATTCCTTATTACTTCATGTGTGCAATGGGGATAAAAATAGTGCTTACCTCGGATAATTTTTATAAGGAATACATGAGTTTAATCAATGCACAGTGTTTTAGAACAATACTGGGGCTACAGAGAGATCTCAATAAATATTAAATGAATAAATGAAAAATCTTACCATTCTGGGGACAACAAACAAACTCTGAACTAGTTTCTACACTTTTCACTACCAGACATTGCAAGCTGCTACTGCACAGCTCTGTCTGAAACTGGAAACGACACGTGATTTTTCCCTCCATCTCCATG
Organism: Macaca mulatta; assembly: GCF_049350105.2. NCBI lineage: Eukaryota > Metazoa > Chordata > Mammalia > Primates > Cercopithecidae > Macaca > Macaca mulatta. The sequence goes on along the minus strand of NC_133410.1, from coordinate 72,719,890 downwards.
ATACATGCCCACTGTCTCTGCCTACATTACCAAGTCCTGATTGCTGATAACGAGGCACATATTCATGCTTCCACTGCTGTAAATGTCCAAAGGTCTTGCTTAGGTTCTAAAATTGCAGGTAGATTCTAGCTAACCAAGGTCCATAGAGTAGATAATTACACAGACATAAGAAAGGGCTTCATATGATAGTCAGGAGAAAAAAGGAAGAGAAAAAAGAAATAGACAGATGTTCTCTAAAGCTACTTAATATCAAAGGCTGGGTTTTTAATTCTGAGGATAAAAAGATATGTAATCCATCATTATTACATAACAATACACATATTGGGGATGGGAATAGTACTTTACTCATCTCTTTTGCAAGATGAACAATATAATTTTAGTAGCAGTCCATAGTTAAAAATTTCTTTAGAATTCATATGCAGGTTCTATTATTTTACATGTGGATAAACTCCGAACAGATTAGACTGTATTTTTCTTCTTTGTTGTCTCTTTGTGTCTAATTCTACTGCTTTCCCATGTTTCTGGGCTATAATTTATTAAAAAAAAAAAAAAGCTGATAGACATAGTGAGTCAAAATAGAGAACTTTTTGTAATATGTTAACCAGTAAACTCAGTGAATCAGGTATAATCATTGAGTAACATATTATTCTTGCCTGGAAGATTGTTTCTTTACCTCAAAGTTTGTAGCCTAGCTGAATTTTATTGCACATAAGCAGGACTTAACACCTCTCTCTTTGTTCATTCTCTTTTTTCATCTCCTCTCCCAATATATGAGATAGGTAGTATCTTGCAATAATAGCACAAGAGCACAAAATGTGACTCCACAAGGATAAGCCTGATATATTTACAAATATGCCGGTATATAAATATGCAAATAAGTACACTAACAACCATCTCTTTTGAAATCTATGCATTACTTTAATGATGATATTGGTGTTTGATCACATCTGGAACTCCTCTTCCAAGAATTGTTTCTTAATCAGTTTACAGCCTACAAATACATTTTTTTCTAAATTACATTTCATTCATTATACTAAGCATACAAAGATATTACTAATAATAATACAACTTGATTATGTTATTTATTAGATTTGGTTTTGAGTAACTTTTTTTTTTTCAGTTAAAAAATCCAATCCATGCAACAAAAATATTTTTCCACTAAAAAGGATTTTATATTTTGCTTGGGAAATAATTCCTAAGTATATATTTTGTTATGTGACTTTTTAGAATCAGCCTTGTCTGACTATACCACATTTTGTGGTGTTATTATTCACAAAATATGAAATTAATCTATTTGCTTTAGCACACATATCATTTGAAACTAACTTAAGGTCATAAACATCCTGTCTGATTGATTGTTAGTCCTAGTTCCTAGTTAAATCACAATACATACTTACCAAAGAGAAAAAATACAATATATGGCAAAAGAGAAAAGAGAGGGAGAGAAAATGAAGTAGAGAAAAATAAATGATATAGTCCTACCATTACACAGGCAGCTATTTAACCCCAGAACCTTCATTTCTCCTGGCTAGATTTCTCTGAGAGACAACATCTTGAAAACTAATTCCATTTCCTTAGAACTCTTTAAAGGCTTCAATTAAATTGTGTATGTACACAGAAGCTGAACCAAAGGTCACCTACCCAAGCAAACAGGGAAAACACATAATTGTAAAACATTCAATAAATGTGTTTTAAACAAGTGCAGAATACACCAGATTAACTTCCAAATTATATAGTAGAGAAAGTAGCTAGCCTAGAATGCTGACATAGTTGTTTTCCCTTCCTCAACCTCGCTTTCTAATAGAGTCCATGATGTGTCTTAATCATTAAGAAATTCCCATTATTAATTAATTTGCTTCTTTAAATTCCAATGAATCATGTCCATTAACTTAACCTAAGAAGCATATTATTAAATATGGTATGATTATCATTGGCTTTGAACTTCTGAAGACCCCAAAAATAAAAAACCTGTTCGATGATTCTTTAAGTACCTGGTGTCCTATGTTGTGTTTTGGGTCACTGAAATATACATACCATTTCATACTCAAACAAAAACCCATTTCAACAAACTTACGAACAAAAAAATGGGTAAATGGAAAAAATAACAATTTATTTTCACAGCAATTGTTTTCATAATATGAAAGAGAAGAGAGCTGCCAGTTCCTCTAACTTTCTTTGCAGCATTTCAAAAGCCAAACTTATTTTGTTTACTTTATTTGTGGTGAAGTATTTGTTTTCACAAGGCCATGGCAATAAAGACAAGTAACATCTAACTATAGGGCATCACACTGCAGGCTTACAGCTTTATTATCTCATAAGTATGAAAATAGAAATTGAACTCATATTTTAGAAAAGTTAGTCAATTTCTAAGGTGTGTAAGGACAAATAATTTTACAAGCAAATATTACATACTTGTCCACTGATTAGAAAAAAAAATGAGAGGAATGTTAAGTTTCATTAAGTGGTGGTGGGTGATTAAACAAAACTTAAAAGAAATATAACACTTTTAAAAATAATACCAGAGCTTAAATATGTAAAAATAAAAGACTGTATTGTTAGACATGTTCAATTTAGAATGTATTTCCTGAAGATGTTTAAGGTCTGCGTACTGTGATATATTAAAGAGTGGCAAATCACACAAGACAATGAACTGAGATGAACACCTTGCTTTCTCTTACTAAACTAACCTAGAGAATTTATAGAAACCAGAAACTTGGATTCCAATAATTAACAAAAATTAATGACAACAAAAGCAGTAACAATAGAAATTACAAGCCCTTTGGATGCAGAAAGAATGAGGGCTAGTGTACCCCTCCAACCCAGGTGTGAGGACAGTCATGGGTGGCAGGAAGAGACTGCAAACGTAGTTTACAGCAGCAGTAGGCATCCAGACTTGAAGTGTGGAGTTCTTGGGAATTCAACTCGCTTAAATGATATAATTTATCTTACACATAAATTAGGACACTTCCACTATGTTTATATTATTATAACTTTATAATTATTATATCAATTGATATGTTTCTAAGAACGAATGAGAAAACCGAAAATCCAAAAATAGTTAAGGGTAGCTAATTTTCTTATTGAATCGACTAGACCACTTGCATAGCACTTATCATGTGCAAGACATTGTGGTGGATAGTGCCAGTGAGATAAGGTGATGATTTTTGTGAAAAAAAATTCACAGCATAGTAATTAAAAAGAAAAAAAAAAGTACTAAGTACTGAAGTTCATGAGGGAAGCAGAATGGGATGAACCAGAAGACCATGAGAATTCCTTCCTCCACTGCTCCTCCTACAAATAACCAGGAAGGTTGGATTACAGAATGGAGACACTGGCTCTCCGAAGGGGTTTATAAGGACAAGTCAACCTAAGATGTTCCTTGGCATGTTGTTGTCATGGGGTCCTCTATCCTGGCATTCAGTGTTCACTTGTCCCTAATCCTCAACAGACCAACACAGAGTAATGCTCGGTTTGAGCCCTTCCCAATACACAATCGAGAGTATAGCTGAAACTTCTTCCTAGAGGAACATGAAGTCACGGGTAAAAGTTACTGGACACAGGAGTTACATACCTTAAATATAAAATATATTCCTGGAAAAATTCTCATTCAGTGCAGAGTTACTGAAACAAATTCACATATAATTCAAAACAACAATAATATATCATTATTGTTATTTAAAATTATAATGTATCATTTATACTTAGAGGATAAGAGAAGATAAGAGAATAATTAAATCAGAAAATTACAGTAATGAATCAGAAAAGAAGAAAAATGACATGAAACAAATAAAACAATCTATTGTATAAATAGTAAGATGGAATCTGCTGAAGAACAAGTAATCAGATGCATGAAGGAGGAAGGAAAGGATAAAGTGGATCTATAGAGATAGATGGATAAGCCACTCAGATAGTAGGGGTGCCAGAAGAACATAAAAACACACAGATGAAAGACAAAATATCCCAAATATAAGCAATCCATACATTGACAAAGTGAACAAATATGGTGAAATGTGAAAACACAAAGATAGAAGAAAATATATAGCCTGCAGACAGAGCAGATCACCTGTAAAAGTATGAGTCAAATAATGTCAGATGTCGCTGGCTACACAAAGACAGCATGATATTTCCAAAATATTAAAGGAAAATCATATTGAGCCAATTATTTGATAGCCAACTTAATTATAACTTAAATAGATGACATAATAATAATAGCAACAACAATTCCAGACAAACAGGACCTCAGAAAATATGCTGTGCAGGGATCTGAATTGGGAATGTTTTTAGAAGAAGGACTCAAATAACAAAATAACTCAGAGAACCTAAATATTTGAGCTGGTACTTGAATTTAACTCAGACTGTTTATAAAGTTCTATTCTTTCTACTCCACCATACTGTCTCTAAAATTAATCGCAATATTCTATATCTTTAATGTCTTTGTAGGTAAAGCATGGTACAGAAGCAAAAATTATAGCAGTGGTTTTAAATTTTTAGTAGGAGTTACAGAATTCAACTCACCTAAATGATATAATTTATTTTACACATAAATTATGACACTTCCAGTATATTTACATTATTATAACTTTATAATTATTGTATCAATTGATACGTGTCTAAGAACGAATGAGAAAACCGAAAACCCAAAAATAGTTAGGGGTAGCTAATTTTCTTATTGAATCTTCTAGACCATTTGCATAGCACTTAGCATGCGTGAGACATTGTGGTGGATCGTGCCAGTGAGATAAGATGATGATTTTTGTTAAAAAAAATCACAGCATAGTGATAAAAAAAAAAAAGGAGACAATCACAGACCAAACTTTTTCAAATTGTCTTTACTCTTTTTTCCCAGCCTATATCCATAAATTTTATTTGTTCACTGTCAAAATGTACCCTAAAGACAACTCCTTCTCCCAATTCCACTGTCACCACTACAAAAGTCTTCTAACTCTTTCTCTACATTGAAGTTTCTCTTCCTTTTATATCTTTGCTCGATATTAGCTACAGTCATCACGTGATGGCCTCTTCCTACTCAGTTTTCTTCAGTGGCATTCCCTACATTGAAATGAGCACTTTCTACATGCACAGCACTATTTTTAGTTCTGACTTGCACTAACACACTTGTTTCTGAAACATATCTATGATCCTGATAAGTAAGTTAAGGCATAGAGACATGAAGCATTTTGCCCAAAGTCATCTAACCAGTAGGTGGCAGTCAACTTTGAAGTCCATGGACTCTGCTTTAGCTCATCCAAACTGCCTGATTGTGAATGGATACTTTCCAATAGTCCTTTTCTTCTGCCTTTTTAATAGTAGATTCCCACTCTTAGCTAGACATGTGGATGCTTCAAAAACCATACTCCCTAACTGCTGTCCTAGCTCATTGCAGCCATGTGCCTAAGTTATGAGAAAAAAAAAAAAAGTAAGAATTGTTTTGAGGCAGGTTGCCAGATATCTAGAGTGTGCCTTAGACCCTTCTTTTTATTGTTCCCTTTCCTGATTACTGGGATGCAGACAATGACAGGTGCTTTAGCAGACATCTTGGAGTGGAAAGAATATATACACCTTAAGGATAAAGGAGAAGGTTTAGAAGGGCCTGGGTCCATGATTATACTAGCCCTGGCTATCTTAACTCTAGATTTCTCTCACTTGAGGAAAATACTCTGTCTTGCTAAAGAACCGGCATTTGACATTTTTGATAACATGTAGCCAAACTAATACCTAACTATAAAACATTCAAGTAGAAATATTGAGTATTTAAGTTTGACATAAGAGGAGTTAAGGTCATTTATATTAGATGTGATTTTGTTATAGAGCCTGAGATACAAATATCAAGTAGATATTATTCAAAGGCACAGAATGAATCAATTGGAATATGCACAGGCATCATTATCACATTTCTTAGACAAACCAATGAGGTCAACGCATGGGTGATATCACTATTTATAGTACATGATATGGTTTGGATTTGTGTCCCCACCTGAATCTCATGTCGAATTGGATTAGGGGCCCGGTGGGAGGTGATTGAATCATGGAGGCGGATTTCCCCTTTGCTGCTCTTGTGATACTGAGTGAGCTCTCACAAGATCTAATGGTTTAAAAGTGTGTGGCACTTCTTGTTTCACCCTGTCTTGTGCCCATGTGAAGAAGGTACTTACTTCCTCATCACCTTACACCATGATTGTAAGTTTCCCAAGGCCTCCCAATCATGCTTCCTGTTAAGCTTGTAGAAGTATGTGTGAATTAAGCTTCTTTCCTTCATAAATTTCTCAGCTTCAGGTAGTTATTTATAACAGTGTGAAAATGAACTAATACAGTAAATTGGTACCAGGAGTAGGGCATGGCTATAAAGATACTTGTAAATGTGGAAGCAACTTTGGAAATGGGTAATGGGCAGAGGTTGGAGAAATTTGGAAGGCTCAGAAGAAGACAGGAAGATGTGGGAAAGTTCAGAACTTCCTAGAGACTTGTTGAATAATTTTGACCAAGATGCTGAAAAGGATATGAACAATGAAGTCCAGGCTGAGGTGGTTTCAGATGAAGCTGAGGAACTTATTGGGCACTGGAGTAAAGATCACTCTTACTATACTTTAGCAAAGAATGGTGGCAATTTGTCCCTGCCCTAGAGATCTGTGGAACTTTGAACTTGAGAGAGATGATTTGGGGTATCCAGAAGAAGAAATTTCAAAGAAATAAAGCATTCAAGATGTAGCCTGACTGCTCCTAATAGTGTATAGTTATATGCATCCACAAAGATGTGATCTGAAATTGGAACTTATATTTAAAAGGGAAGTAGAGCATAAAAGTCTGGAAAATTGCAGCCTGACCATGTAATAGAAAAGAGAAACTCATTTTCTCAGGGGAAATTCAAGCTGGCTGCAGACATTTGCCTAAAGAGGACCCAAATGTTAATCACCAAGACAAAGGGGAAAATGTCTCCATGGCACATCAGAGATATTCAAGGCAGCCCCTCCCTTTAGAGACCCAGAGGCCTAGGAGGGATAAATGGTTCTGTGGGCTGGGCCAAGGGCCCCACTGCTCTGTGCAGCCTTGGGACATGACACCCTGCATCCCAGCTATTCTAGCTCCAGCCATGGCTAAAAGGTGCCAAGGTACAGCTCAGGCCATGGCTTCAGAGGGTTCAAGCTCCAAGTCTTTGTGGTTTCCACATGGTGTTGGGTCTACAGGTGTGCAGAAGGCAAGTGTTGAGGCTTAGAAGCCTCCATCTAGATTTCAGAGGATGTATGGAAACACCTCGAACTCCAGACAGAAGTCTGCTGCAGCGGCAGCCTCTACTATGGCAGTGCAGAGGGGAAATATGGGGTTGGAGCCCCCACACAGAGATCCTACTGGGGTCCTGCTTAGTGGATCTGTGAGAAGAGAACCACCATCCTCCAGACCCCACAATGGTAGATGCACCGACACCTTGCACCGTGCACCTGGAAAAGCCACAAGCACTCAATGCCAGCCTGTGAAAACAGCTTCAGGGGCTGTACCCTGCAGAGCCACAAGGGTAGAGTTGCCCAAGGCTGTGGGGGCCCAAAAGGGCATACCCTTGCATCAGTATGCCCTAGATATGAAACACGGTGTCAACGGAGATTATTTTGGAGCTTGCCCCTTTGCCCTCTCTCTCCTGCCACCAGGTAGATAAGGTGCTTGCTTCTCCTTTGCTTTCCACCATGATTGTAAGGTTCCAGAGGCCTCTCAGTTATGTTTCCTGTTAAGCATGCAGAACTGTGAGTCAGTTAAACCTCTTTCTTTCATAAATTACCCAGTCTCAGGTAGTTATTTATAGCACTGTGAAAAACAAACTAATACAGGATACTCTAAGAAAGCTAAATGTAATATGTTTACAATTTCTGTGATTGCTATCAAAGTCAATCGTAGTATGTGCTGGGTACTGTTACACATCTCACAGAGATTGATGTATTTCAGATTCTCAACACCATCAGGAGGTAGATTCTAATTCCGTCTCCATTTGAGAGATGGGAAATTGAGGCTCAGAGAGGTGAATAACTAACCAAAGATCAAAGTATCTGTAAGCATTGAAAGTTGAAGTTGAACCCCAATCATCTGGCAGCATGTACATCCCTGTCTGGTGCCTCTCATCAGAGACTGCATAATTCTGTTTCATCATGATTGCTTGTTTAGTATTTACTTTGAGATGTTCTCCAGGCAAGGAATCAAACCTTATCAGCAGAAACTCAACAGCCAGTGAAGTGCCTGATACTCAGGATCTGAATAAATATTTTTATTTTGAGTTTTTTCAAATTCATACAAATGTATGGGGTATAAGTGCAATTTTGTTACATGCGTAGAATGTGTAACGGTCAAGTCAGTGGGTTTAGGGCATCCATCACCTGAATAAAATACATTGTACCCATTAAGTAATTTTTCATCATTCCCCCTTCTCCCAACTCCTCATCCTTCTAAGTCTCCACTCTCTATCATCACACACCCTATGTCCTTGTGTATGCATTTGTGTGTGTGTGAGAGACAGGTTCTCCCTCTGTCACCCAAGCTGGCGTGCAGTAGTACGATCCTGGCTCACTGCAACCTCCGCCTCCTGGGTTCAAGCAATTCTCCTGCCTCAGCCTTCTGAGTAGCTAGGATTACAGGCACGCACTTCCACACCCGGCTAATTTTTATATTTTTTAGTAGAGATGGGGTCTCAACATGTTGGCTAGGCTGGTCTCGAACTCCTGATGTCAAGTGATCTGCTTGCCTTGACCTCCCAAAGTGGTGGGATTACAGGCGTGAGCCACTGCACCCAGACGTGTATGCATTTGTTAACTCACTTTCAAGAACATGTGACATTTGTCTTTCTGTGTATGACTTATTTCACTGAAGCTAATGACCTCCAGTTCTATTAATGTTGCTGCAAAAGACAGTATTTCATTCTTTGTTGTGGCTAAATAATATTTCATTTTGTATGTATACCACATTTTCTTTATCCAGTCATCCACTGATGGACACTTAGGTTGATTCCATATATTTGCTGCTGTGAACAATGTTGTGATAAACTACTGGGCAGAGACCCAACAGTAGGATTGCTGGATCAAATGGCCATTCTTTTTTTCATTATTTGAGACATCTCCATATTGTTTTCTATAAGGGTTGTACTAATTTACATTTCAACTGAGAGTGTATAAGCATTCCCCATTTTCCCACATCCTCACTAACGCGTGTTATTTTTTGACTTTTTAAATAATAGCCATTCTAACTGAGAAAGACAATAACTCATTGTAATTTTCATTTGCATTTCTCTAATGATTATTGACCTTGATTACAGTGGCACAATCTTAGCTCACTGCAACCTTGAGCTCCTGGGCTCAAGCAATCCTCCTGCCTCAGCCTCCAAGTAGCTGGGACTACAGAGTAGCTAATTTTTACATATTTTAATAGAGATGAGATCTTAATATGTTGCCCAGGCTGGTCTCAAACTCCTAGCCTCAAGTGATCCTCCCCCCTTGTCCTCCCAAAGTGCTATAGTTACAGGCATGAGCCACCACACTTGGCCAGGAAAATCCATGTCCATTCCCAACATCAAAATTTTAAAGATCTAGTATTTAAATTATGTTTTTAGGCTGAAGTAAATCTATTCCTTATCATCAGCTAACTAAACTAACAAGTAATTCACATAGTACCCTGCCTAACACAATCAAAAATGATCCTGGAATTTTCATTTAGGACCATAAAATCTGAATACATTAAGTATTAAAGTCTGAATTCAATTAAAATATGCAACTTGATTGCAACATAATATAAAAACTTTGCTCCAGGTAAAAACCTGCCAATAGCACCTCTCTGATGTATATGGCATTTTAAATATTACAGCAGCATGATAAAAGATCATACCTTCAGTTTTAGTCTTGTAGATTTATAGGATATTGGCTTTCTTCCTCATCTGAATCCATTTTCTTTTTGTTCTGTGTCATACAGAGGACATTTCATTTACTTGAGCCAATTCTGAAAGATGCTGGGATACTTTTTTCTCATTGTTGCCCATTTGCTCAGCTTTATCCCCACTTCCATGCCTACATCCACAGGGTAAAGCAGTTAGATTTTTGGAGATGCCAGTAAACTGCACAGTCTCTTTATGGTAAATAAAAAGCCATACACTATTCATTAGTCCCCTCTCTGTCTTTGTTCACAGAGTTGCATATGTGGAAGCAAAGACAACCAGTCTGTATTGTCAAAAAGTCAACTGCTTTCAAGCAGTTACCCTGGCTCAATTCCTACCTTCCAGCAGATGTATGACTATTTTCCCAGACCTCCATTACAAATCATAACCTGTAAACTGCCAAAGAGAGCCAGCAAATCCCAGACCAAATTCCTGAAACTGAAGAATGAGAGCACCCGTGGAACTGAGTAACACCAAAGTAAGATTCCCAGTGAGATGCTCTAATTCTTACCAAGGTTCGTCTGTCCTGTTTCAGGCACAAATATTACTAAGAATTGCCAGGAGCTGGAGGAAACACTGGCAGAAATGGAAGAAGGCCTCCCACAACTTATTCAGAAAACCCTAATTAAATCCTCACGGGCTTCATTTGCCAAAATGTGAGCTTGATGAATGAATGTGATACATTATACACATTTAGACATAGAAAATTTCCCAGTGTGAGCACCACAAGAAAAATAGCAGAAACGGTTTGCATGGCAAAATTTCCATTTATTTCTTTCTATAATGAGTTTTTTAAAGTTGTGAGTATCCTTAGATCTCCAGAGGAAAGGCATTTTATTTTATTCAAGATTTCATTTCTTCAATTTGGACTTTGAATATACACTGCCAAGCCTCCACTAGTATCATCACACACATACTGCAGATTCCCCAATAGGACGCCTTTTCTGAGTTTTGTTACAGAGCCATATTTGATCTGTAGTAGCAGCAATGCTTTTAACACCAGCTCTTTTTCACTACTGTTATTCAGATGGAGTACTCACCACAGTTTAATATTTCTTGCCAATCCCTGAAAAATCAAAGCCATGAAATACAGACAAAGGGATTCCAGGTCGTTGGACACGATTTTAGGCTACCTCTGACAAAAGCAATAGCAGATTGAGAAAACACTTTTTATTAAACACTTACATTGCCTCAGCATAGTCCTAAGCATTTTATATGTATCAGGTCATTTAATTCTCTGGACAACTCCATGATACAGTTGCCATTATTACTGACTTTTTTTTTTTTTTAACACAGATGAGGAAATCGAGTCCCAAAAAAACTTAAATTAACTGTCCAAAATGACAGGAAGTAAGTAGTTGTGCCAAGATTCAAATCCAGTCTGTCTTTTCTCAGAGCCCAGTCTCTTAACTACAATATGCTGCTACCTCTCATTAACAGTGATAGCTAACATTATTTAAGTACATTCTAGGTCTTTCCTAATTTCTTGGCAAAAGTGGGGTCACTAGTTTTAAACTGCTCATCAGACTGTGAAATAACCTTATCTTCCTGGGTACTGTGATTTGAATGTTGGTATCCCCCATCTCAAAATTAATATGTTGAATCTAACCCCCAAAATGGTATTAACAGGTGAGGCTTTGGGGACATAATTAGATCATGAGAGATGAGCTCTCATGAAAGGAATTAGTGTCCTTATAAAAAAAGAGGCCCAAGCAAGTTTCTATGCCTCTTCCACCATGTAAGGCAAGAGCCAGAAGGTGTGATCTATGAGAATGCAGGCCCTCACCAGACTCTGAATCTGCCAGCACCTTGATCTCATACTTCTCCACCTCCAGAATTGTGAGAAATGCATTTCTGCTGTTTATAAAGTACCAATTTATGCATTTTGTTATAGCAGCCCAAATGGACTAAGACTCTGTATATTCAATTGATGTTAAAGTGGTAGGACCTGGAGGTATGGTCTTCAGTTCATATTTTCACAGTGGGCTATAGGAATGAAGAGGCAAAAATATGATGTAGCTGTTTGAAAGGGGTGTCTTTGGTTCACACAACAAATATTTTCAGTTAACCATTCCCTTTACAAAACTGACAAAAATGGGACAAGAATGGAATTTGAATTTACTATGATGTACTATTTTGTTAATAATTATTTTATCCCATTTGGCAATCCCCCTTTGTATGTTCAGTTTAAAAGTTAAATATTAAATAAAGAAACAGTTTAAGCTATCTGAAGGAAAATTTAACCTAAATGCAATGTGGTTTATGTTCACTGCTTTTTATACTGGGATTATTCAAAAATTATTTAAATCATTGAGTTCAGAACTCTGATTCAAATTATAATTGGAGTGAGAAAATGGATAAGGAATCTCAAGATAGCATATGAGGAAAGAGGTATGAATATAGCAAGAGATAAATCAAATATTGCTTTAAAAAAGAAAAGAAAAGAATTTTCATTGCTTCTAGTGTATTAAAACACATTGGGGGTTTTGTATTATATCTGAGTATGAGTAAGAATAAGACAGGGGATGAAATTTCTCTGCTTGAGAAAGTAATAGCAATGTGGAGATTTCCCATTTGGTAGCCTGGTGGAAGTAGTAAAGGATATCAGACTAGGAGGCTCAAAGAAGTGGTGACAAGCTGAGGTCTAATGAAGCACAATAGCAAGAAATTTCTCTTGGTATGGAAGACATAATAAACATTTAAGACAGTGGTTTCTACTTAAATTTTTTCCCTTAGGCTCTAATTATCCTTTACTCCTTTACTATGCCTTTGGTGAGTGTCTATAATATACAATAGCCTATGTAAGCGGTGATTTACAAAAATGAAGGGAGGGATCAAGCCATTTGGGCTTGGCATGACAGTAGTTGCAGGAGCTTAGAGTGATAATGAGAATGAGCTTAAAATGGTGAAGTCAGATGCAGCACCTTCCTTGAGGAGGATTTCAAGACCTCTCATATTGATGACAATATAGAGATAATCCCAGAAATTTAGACCAGCTGATCTATCATCTATCTATATCTATGTATCTATGTATGTCCTATGTATGTATGTATGTATCTATGTATCTATGTATCTATCTATCTACCTATCTACTATGTATTATTTATCATCTATCTATCTATCCATATCTATCTATCTATCTATCTATCTATCTATCTATCTATCTATCTATCTATCTATCTATCATCTACCTATTGAGACAAAGCAGACAGACAAAAAGGGAGGAAGAGAGTTTATTTTCCTTAGGGAATTTTAATTATTTTCACAAAGGGACGACACGGAAAGATGCCCACCCTGCCCACTCCCACTACCTCACTCTCACTTCCACAAATTACTACGGAAAGAGATCAAATTAACACATGGAACTAGCACAGCAGGCAATTTCCACAGTAATCACTGCATCAAGACAGAGACCAAGATTCCAAACTAGAAATATAATAATCACATTATTACCTTTTCTCTAATAAAAACAATGACCTCAATCCAGTGGTTTTATTCAATATAAAATTTACAAAAATTATCTCATTCGACTTGCAATTATTTATATTTTTATGTTAATAATAAATTGTTAGCATGTACAAGAAGGAAAAGGAACCAATTTTAAATAAAGTTGTTACTTTTAAAGTCTGGCTGTATATTGGCTTTTATTTGGTAGCCAGGATGTCCATGACTACATGCATAAATTGAGTAATGAGATGTCTTAGTCCATTTTCTGCTGCTGTAACAGAATACTTGTGACTAGGTAACTTATAAAGAACAGATATTTATTTCTTACTCTTCTGGGGGCTGGAAGGTCCAAGATCAAGGAGCACATCCTGAGAGGGACTTCTTACTGTGTCCTCTTGTGGCAAAAGGCAGAAGAGCAAAAAAAGAACAAAAGGGGGCTGAACCCACTTTTACAACAAACCTACTCTGGTCATTAAACCACCCCTGAGATAACAGCATTTATCTACCCATGAGGGCAGACTCATCATGATCTAGTCATCTCATGAAGATCTCACTTCTCAGCATTGTGCATTGAGGATCATGTTTCCAACACATGAACTTTGAGGGAAACACTCAGTCAAAAGCAAGAGAATATATTTGTGAGCTAATTGTGGCATGATTTAGGTATATTAGAAAGAATAAAATCATACAGAACCAAGAGTTTTCATGTGGTAAATAAGAGCAAAAGAGAAAAGTACACAATGTTCTATTTGCACACCATGAAAACTAGGGGTTAGAGGTTTTTTATTTTTTATTTTTTTTAGCTTTAAATATATATTAGTGAAAAAGAAGAAAAAGAGAAAGAAGAGAAGGAAAGTAAATGATAAAGGAAAAACTTATCTGCAAATTTCCACTTTTCAGGACTCATAAGGAAGTAAATGGCAGGCTAAGACAATAAATGAAACTATCAAGACATAAAAAAATAGACTTTCCTAAATTCTATATTTGTATTAGAAGTGCATATCTTTGATTTCTCCCTTACTGCAGATGGATGGTGCTATATAAATAGACATAAAGTAAATAGTATCTACTGAAGCAAAGTGCAGGTAGATCAATGGCTGACTTGCTAGGGACAGCACCACCACTCATGGCACAGAAATAGAAAATGACTATTGTCTATAATTAAAACAAAACCACAAACGAAAACACGCGTTTTCTAACTGAGTGAAAGCACATGTCATGTAGTGGATATAACTATTGTTGGAGTTTCATGTTTCTAAAAAATAAAAAGTTGTCTCCTTTCCTGTGTCCTGGTCCTTCCTTTGCTCTAGTTACTGTTATTGAAGACTCCATTTCTGAGCTTCTGCAAGGGTGAGTAGTCATTTCATCAGGAAGAACCATCCACACTTTCTCTTTTGGGCCTCAAATATGATACGCCAACAGTTTTGCATTCATCAACCCTGGAAGAAAGCAGGGCGCTCTTTCAGTATATAAGTCCTATGTCTCTCCCCTCTCTCTACACACAGTAATTTGGAAATGGAGAATTAATAGTTCATAATAATTTGTTTTATATTAAAATCCATAACCACAAATGCTAATGATGAATACCTTGTTTTTGCCTCTGTTATTTTCAAGACTGGTTATATACAACCACTTTAAAGAAGTGACAGCTTTGGCACTTTCCTGTAAAGTTAAATACATTACCGGGAGTGGTGGCTCATGTTTATATTCCTAGCACTTTGGGAGGCTGAGGTGGATGGATCACATGAGGCCAGGAGTTTGAGACCAGCCTGATCAACACAGCAAAATCCCGTCTCTACTGAAAATACAAAAATTAGCTGGGCATGATGGTGCACCCTGTAATCCCAAGCACTCGGATGGCTGAGGCACAAGAATCACTTGAACCCAGGAGGTGGAGGTTACAGTGAGCTGAGATCACAGCACTGCACTCCAGCCTGGGCAACTGAGGAAGACCCTGTCTCAAAACAAATAAAATAAAAAATAAAGTTAAACATATACCCACCCTATGACACAGCAATTTCACTCCTGAATATTTACCAAGGCAAATGAAAATATGTGCAGTCCCTCAAAAACTTACTAAAGATGTTCTTAGTAGCCTTACTCACAGTTACCAAAAACTATAAATGACCAAATGTCCATATGGAATATTTGAACAGTGACATACTACTTAGCAAAAAAGGAGATTAGATGATGATGATGAAGAAAGATAGATAAATGATAGATAGATGATAGATAGATAGATAGATAGATAGATAGATAGATAGATAGATAATAGACAGATACACACTTACATGGATATGTATCTTGTGTGGGTGTATATATACACTCAACATAAAGAATACAATATAAATAAATTCCACAGATATTATGCAGAACCAAGGAAGCCATACCAAAATGAGTTTATACAATATGGTTTAATTTATATGATATTCTTGATCAAGCAAACAAAAGATATAGTGGAAAAAATAGAAAAGTGGTTTTCTCCAGGAGTAGGCTGTGCTGGGCAAGTTAAGAGAACCATCAGCACAGCGAGCAGCATGAACCCCTCCAGACTGTGGTGCCCCTCTTCCTCTGCCATCCCACAACTGGCTCCCCAAGGACCTCCCACAGCCTCGTGGTGATGCAGGAGGTCTTCACCACCAATGCCTTTCCCATCTGTCCTCCACTAAAAACACTAGTACAACTAGGCCGAGGACACTTGGTCAGGTAGGAGACTTTGAAACTCAGGTATCAAGAACTGAACCAGACGTGCATCTGGAAATCAAACTAATGAAATCGGTACTTTGTGGCTCTCCTGCTCACCCATGCTGTCTGGAAGAACCCAGTTGCATGTTTCCACGTTCCCCTGCAAATAGGTGCCAGCAGCTTGTGTAACTTACCTGTGGGTGACGGGTGCTGAGCCCAGGTCTGCAGCAGGGCTCCCACGCAGCTTGCTGGCACCATGGGCCATTTGCTCTGTGGTGCTTTCCAGTTAGGAGTCAACCTGTTAGATTTTTTTTTTCCCTCTTTTGTAAAATGTAGTCAAGTCACATATAACCCACATCCCTCACAGGTTGCACAACTACCACACAAATGCATTTCAAGTTTAATTACTTTTTTTCTTTACAGAGTGAACCTTTTTGATTTTTATTTTATTGTTTTATTTTATTATTTTTTTAATACAGGGTCTCACTCTGTGGCCCAGACTGAAGTGCAGTGATGAGATCTTACCCCATTGCAGCCTCGATCTCCAGGGCTCATCCAATCCTCCCACCTCAGCGCCCTAAGTAGCTGGGTCCACAGGTATGTGTCACCACCCACACCTGGCTAATTTTTAAAATTTTTATAGAGATGGAGTTTCACTATGTTGCCCAGACTGGTGTTGAACTCTTGACCTCAAGTGATCCTCCGGCCTCAGCCTCCCTGAAGTGCTAGGATTACAGGCATGAGCCGCCACACCCAGGCTGGATTTTTAAAGAAGCCTATTTGTGCGAGATTTAAAATATCTCTATTGAGTCTCTAGAATCTTCAAAAAATTACCTTTTGACCTGTCAGGCAAATTGGTTTAAAACATTTCAAATGTTCTTTTTCTTAACTTCATTTGAACCAGCTCACATGGATGGGCACGTTATTGTGTGCTGACACAAGCATCTCCAGGAAATTCAGTGTTGTACGCTCGACACCTGCTCATGGCCACTATGTCCCAAACTCCCTTTCCTGTGCTCAGCTTCCAGCCCACGCGGCAGGAGTTAAGGGACTTGGCTGGGTGGCCTTCTTGCTTTAGCGCCTGAGCCCTTCAGGGGCCTTAAATACATGAGGGAACTGAGTGCTCTGCACAGCCCCTCCCTGGCGATCGCTGCAGTGCGAGGATACCTGCCTGTGCGGGGCCATTGTGCCATGACGGGACTCAGTTTAGGAATACTGTGTGCTAGGTTAAGATACAGGAAAGTGTAAAAATGTATTTTATAGCCACGTGCTTAATTTAACACGTTTTGTATATATGATTTTTATAAATCTATTAAAACTTGTGTGAGATATGGCAAGGTTTCTCTTCAAACAGCCTGCTCAGCTTCTTATTCTCTTATTCCAAGTACCCCCTTCCCTTTCTTCTCCTTTTCTTCTTTCTGATTTTGCTGCATGCCCAGACATGCCACAGCCCCAGGTCACATTTCTTTCCTTATTTGCGAATGGACTGGCTTTCTAGTCCTCTGTTGATGACCGCTTCCTCCTCTCCCCTCTCTCCCACCACGCACCCACAATATCTAAGAAAGTTTAAATGTTTAGTCAACTGGGTCTAGCTTAGATTGCGCAGTCAGATCCCAGCCAACGGGGAAAGGACACAGAGGCAGAAGTCGCGTCAGGAATAAAAGATTCTACTCTTCTTTGTTCTATGTTCTTTCGTGGCAGTCAACCCTACGAGAAACAACCTTCTGTGCAGAAGTAAATTTGCTTTGCTGAGAAATCCTTTGTTTGAGTGCTCATTTTTCTTTATGACTTAGAGCTTTATTTCTAACGACTTCACTTTAATTAAAAAAAAAAAGAGAGAGAGAGAGAGAGAACCATTTGGGTAATGATTGTTATTTGCCTACCATTTCTTTTTGTAACAGAATCTGATTGGCTGGTTGGTTGGTTGGTTGGTTGGTTGATTTTCAGGTTTCTGAGCCATCCCCAGCTCCAGGGAGGGATCCCGGAACAGCAATTCAAGGGGACCAAACATACTTACAGGAGGAAATTATAATCCATGCTTGGGATGGAACCTTCTGTCTTACCCTTCCACTGGACATGAACAAACAAAACACTAACTTAGGTAAATCTAGTAGCTGTTTTTTATTTTTTATTTTTTTGCTTGCTTGTTTTTATTATTATTTTTAATTGACATAATTTTACATGTTTATAGGGTACAATGAGATATTTCAATACATGTTACGATGTGATCAAAGAAGCATAATCAGCATATCATCACCTCAAACATTTATCATTTCTTTGTGTTGGGAACATTCAAAATCTCTAGTAGTCCTTTAGGAATAAAATGGAAATCAATATCAAAGTGAAGTCTGCTTAGAATGATAAAAAAGAGAACCAGAAATAATTCCTGTTCTAGCCATTAATTCAGTCAGCTCTGGAAATTGCCCTACTCTGTACTTCTCCATATTAAAATATACAATTTTTCAAAAGTTTACAGCAGTTTGAGTGAGATATTCTGCTGTCAAAGCATACTAAATGGCATACTGTGGTTCTCTATTTGGGACTCCTATAAAATTATGTCACTTAAAATTATTTCACTTGGGTCTTGCAGTTTAATATTGCACCACACAAGATTTTCTTGAGTTTGAGGAACTTTACATATATCAGACTTCTAGATTATGACCTGCCCCAACTCATTAGACAAGAATAGCAGAAAGTTTACTCTTTGACCCAAAACTAGCATCTCTTACACATTTCCTACTCTATGTAAATGGAATCTGCATACTTCTAGTTCCTCTTACCAAAATTTCAGAATCATATTTGACTCTGTCTTTTTCCAACATCTATCAGAAAATACTGTCAGTTTTGCCTTCGAAATATTTCCAGTATTATTGTTATGCGGACTATTTTTCTTAGAGGCTGCATGATAAAGCATTTAGGAATGGCATCATGATTTTTCTATAAACTACTTCAAGTAGTTTTTCTATAAACTACTAAATAAGTTGGGTCACCTTAAATTTGTGTGTAAACCTACATGCTTACATGCATACAAAAATACTCAGAGGAAGATAAAGCAAGGACAGTGAAATAATAATTGGTTAATCTAAGTTAAATGCATATGGTTGCTTATTTTGTGGTTATTTCCACTTTCTGTAGATTAAAAATGTTAGAATATAAAGTTTGGGCAAAATGCTAATTCTAAAACATATGCAGAATTTTTCCAGAATCTAACCACTTATTACCACCCCCAAGCAACCCTACCTTCTTGTTCTTAGCCACTCTTCTCTTGCCAGGCTACTGAAGCAGCCTCAGAACTCTTCCTGCTTCTGCTCGTATGCCTCTATAATCTATTCTCCCTAGCAGATTAATCTTCTTCAAAATGACAATATACCACACTTATAATGGTGTAATATATGCTGTAAAATATTTCTATGGCTTTTTAGCTCACTCAGAGTAAAAGCCAAATTTCTGACCACAGCTAATTAGGCTCTTGGATCTGCCCAAGTCACCTCTGATCTTCTCTCCCATGACTCCTTTTTACCACTACACACCTGCCACCCTGACTTTCTTCTTATTGCTCCAAAAGAACACTCCCACTGCTTGCTCGTATTTCTTAAGTGAGAGAGCTACATAGTTTACTCCATCATTTCCTTCAAGTCTCAACTCAAATGTTAACCCCTCAGCCAAAAATTTCCTGATGGGATGTAGCAAAGGAAGTGAGCTCTCTACCACAGATGGTTTTCCTCTTCCATGATGTTGCTGGTAACTGGCTGCCCAGACATGGACTACATTTCCTAACTCCCTTTGCATACAGCAGGTCCACTTAGCTGTATAACATGCAATGGAATGGAGGAAAAGGAAAGTAAGATCCACCACTCTACGCCTACTCCATAAAATCTCCTATCAGAACTCTACACTCTCTTCCCTTATTTGCCATATTGATGCCCAATGGGGCACTGGAAGCCACACATTGAAGATGGTAGAGCCTCCATTAATCTAGGTCTCTGAATGACTTCAAAGAGCTGAGCACCCAACTGTCACCAACATATGCATTTGCATATGAATGACAAATTTATATTTGGATAAGCCATTGAGATTTCAAGTTTGATCTGTTACAAGGGCTATTGTATGCTTTAAATGATATACCATCCTATGTACAATAAAAGCCCCAGATATCAAGCTAATATGCCACATATTTATCAGTTTGTTGTCTATTTTCCCCAGAAGATCACAAATTGAATGATGTTAGTGACTTATATTGCTTTTGTTCCTTATGAATCATGATTACTTGAAATACCTACTTCTAGGCAGTAGAATCTCAATAAATATACGTTAAATAGCATGCTGATTCTAACCAATTGAATGTGACTACCTGGAGCAATAGTTTGAGAAGGATTATGACAGTGCATCTGGACTAATATTAAAAGTTCTATGGTGGATTAATAATTTCTATCATGGATTTGATAACAGAGCTGTGTGTGGTGGCCTTCTGGCTAAATAATTCATGCCCCAGTTCTAGAAATAGTACTCATTCAAAGGTATTCACAGACCTAGAGTTTAAAAAATAATGTAACAGAGTAGCTATTCTTGCACTGATTCTGTAGAAGCCTTACTCATTTATTTATTCAACCTTCTTTGGCCTTTTATTTTGTATTCATTCTTTCAGCAAATAATTATTGAGGAACAATTCTAGTCATGGAAGATACAGTGGTAAACAAAATGCAGAGTTAAACAAAATGCAGAGATAAAGAATAATACAAAGACCCTGGGGTTAGTCTAGTGGAATAAACAGACTATTTAGATGATTTAATGAATAAATGAATTAATATCAAGTAGTGATATAAACTAATAGCAGGATGTAACATAAGCAAGGACTCTAGCTTTTGTTCCTGCCGCACTACTGAAATTTATCCTCTCAAGCCCACAAACAACTTTCCTTTTGTTAAATTCAGTGAAAATTTCTGTTTTCATCTTACCTGAACCATGAGCAGCATTTGATACAGTTTATTAGTCTCTTCTCTTTGGAACACTCTTTATTTGGCTTCCATGACACCAAATTCTGCTACCTTACAGCTTGCTCCACGTTTCTTTAGCTGGTTCCTTCTTCCCTTTTTGACCTCTTAGCAGAGTATTGCTCAGAACTCGGGCTTTAGACATTTTTTTTATATATATATATTATTCCCTTAGTGAGTTCATCCAGTCATGCCATAAAAATGATGTATTTCCTGATGACTCCAAAATCTATATTTCCAGTCTTGTCTCTCGAAATTCAGATGCATCCATCTTGACATCTTCACTCATATATCTAGTAGCATCAGAAAGAACAATTCCAAAATTTAGCTTCTGCTGTGCTATCCCAGTATCAATCAAGATAAACTAGATGATGATGCAAAAGTAAGTAGCCCCAAAATCTTAGTGGTTTTGTGTAACAAAAGGTTATTTCTGGCTTTAGCTATATCTCCAACATAGATTAGCAGGGAAGTAGAATAATCATAGTTATTCATGT
The DNA here is from genome assembly GCF_049350105.2 of Macaca mulatta. Taxonomy (NCBI): domain Eukaryota; kingdom Metazoa; phylum Chordata; class Mammalia; order Primates; family Cercopithecidae; genus Macaca; species Macaca mulatta. The sequence continues at coordinate 72,698,375 of NC_133410.1, read as the reverse complement.
ACACAGATGAAGCTCTGTTGCAACTCATGTACCCAGAGGCTCTATCGTACTGTATACTTCCACGATCACTTCTGAAAACAATTGTAAATATGTGTAGTACCATGCACAGGCCCTTAAAAGCTTTGAATGGTAAACAACCTCCATCATGTCTGCTCATATTTTATTAGCTAAACCAAATCACATATACATGTCTATGTTCCAAATTTGTAAGTGCAATCCTTTTATTCTCCCAGAAGGAGGAGATTTGAAATATTTGAGAATATTTCAAATGTTATCCAAGCACCCCATTCTGCAATAATCTGTTTTTATCACAGTCCAATCCATCTCCATAAAGGGAAGTTCCTTTCTTCTGGGTACTTGGACTCATTCTCTATTTCTCAGATTTTTCTCAAGTCCTGTTTCTTAACTACAAGCATATCTATTAGTTCTACCTTCACAATATATCCAGAATATCTTTACTTCTTATTATTTTCACTGTTAACACCATCACCACCTCCTGGATGACTACAAGATCCCCCTAACAGGTCTTTATGCTATTGCCATGTCCGTCTTCATTCTGTTCTTAACAACGTAACTTAAGAGATCCAGTTCAAACTTCACTCACATTCCCTTTCTGTTCAAAACCCTACCATCTCAGAATAACATAATTTATTTTCTCGGGTTTTTGGATTTTGTTTCCTTTAGACCTCCTCTGTCTTACTATGATCTCCAAATTCTTACACCATCTAAACCTTTTTCTCCCTTTATCTATTAATATGCTCCCTGTCAATCATTACTTTAGCTATAGTGGCCTCTTCTATGGTTCTGAATGAAGCATGTTGGAATCTCAAGTCAGAGCTTTTTCATTTGTTGCTTCCTCCTCTTGGAGAGCTCTTCTGTCACATCACTGCATTGTGTGCTCCTTTATATCCTACATGGCTTAACTAAGTATCATTTTTCTTTTCATCTGAGGCTTCCCTGGCCATCCAACATTTCCTATTCCCCTTCCTTTTCCACGCTCACTAACATAAATATTTTATATTTTATTTTTGTCCTTTGGTATTATGTATCTCCATGCTAGAATTTAATCTCCATGAGAACAAAGATTTTGGCATATTTTTGTATTCTGTACCCCAGTGCCTTGATAAGTATTCGGTACATAGTATGAGCTCAAAACACATATATTGAATAAAATTAAAAGTTTTATAGAGAAATACAAAGCGGGTAAACAGAGACAAGTGACAGGAAGGGCTATTTCAGATTGGATGCTAGGGAAGTCCTCTTTAAATAGGTGATAAATCAGCAGAGACTTGAATCGAGTGATGAAGTAAGCCATGCAGCTATCTAGGGGATGAGACTTCCAGCCAACAGAAACAGAAATGCAACAGCAATGAGACAGGGGTGTATTTTCTAGGAATAGCAAGCAGGCAAGCGTGATTAGTTTCAGAGAGAAAAAAGACATAGTAAGAGATAAGATTATAACTTTAGCCAGAGTAAAATTATATTAGCATTATAAGCCATGATAAGAAATTCAGATTTTAGTCATAAATTAGATTTGACAACTAAGTTTCAGAAGCTGTGGTAGAAGACAGGAATACAATATTTACCAGAAATTTCTAGTTACTACCCTCTCGACAGTCTAACGATAGAAACACATGTTAATGAGCCAAATCAGTTGAATAAATGTAAATTGCAACTGTGTTATCAACGCATACCCCATTTTCTATGATGACTACCACCACCAAAAGGGTGGTTCAGAAGTGGTAGAGATGTAAAGCTCTATTCTAGGTTTTCTAATTAACTGACTCCTTGACATTGAAAGAATTGATTAACCTCTTGATGTCCCTGTCTCTTTCTAAACATTTCAGAACAATATTTTCACACTGAGAGAATGTAAAATGAATCATTTAAATTATATCTAGTAATTAAAAATAAAACAAGTACAACAGGGGGTATTTTCATCCTGTGCCATGTAAGTGAAAAAATAATTTTGTTTATTTTTTACCTACTTAAATTCTAGTTTCCTTCCACTCTCCCTTTCCTGATGACTCCATTCCCCCCTCCCTGTTTTTTTTTTTTTTTTTTTTTTTTTTTTTTACTGTTTATTTTTAATTTTTTAATTTTTAACTTTTCTTTTGAGACGGAGTTTTGCTCTGTCACCGGGCTGGAGTGCAGTGGCGCGATCTCGGCTCACTGCAACCTCCGCCTCCTGGGTTCAAGCAATTCCCCTGCCTCAACTTCCCAAGTAGGCTGGGACTATGGGCGCCCACGACCATGCCTGGCTAATTTTTGTATTTTCAGTAGAGATGGGGTTTCCCCATGCTGGCCGGGATAGTCTCGACCTCCTGACCTCGTGATCCGCCCTTCTCAGCCTCCCAAAGTGCTGGGATTACAGAGTTTAGCCACGATGCCTGGCCTTATTTTTTATTTTGAGACGAGGTCTCGCACTGTTGGCCAGGATAGAGCACAATGGCACAAGCATGGCACTGCAGCCTCGACCTCCCAGGCTCACGACTAGCTGGGACTACAAGTGTGCACCACCACACCTTGTTTTTTTGCTTGTCTGTTTTCTGCAGAGAAGAGCTCTTGCTTTGTTGCACAGGCTGGTCTCAATCTTCTGAACTCAAGCCATCATTCTGCTTTGGCCTCCCAAAGTGCTGAGATTACAGGGGTGAGCCACCCTACCCAGCCTCTCCTCTTTTTTTTTAATCTTCATGGCTCCATGTAATCCAAATGTCTCCTGGAATCAGTCCCTTCCCACTGTCAAAGGGCGGTGTGCTTTGGAGAAAAAAAGTTGGGAAATAATGTTCCATTGGTTTACATAAAGAAAACATTATAATGATAGTTATAGTTTATTCTCATATAAAAACAATATGTAAGTTTATAATATCGAATGGATACAGTAAGTATAAGTAGAAAGTACATACACATATATTAGCAGTGCTTGCCTTTAAAAAGGAAGCAATCAACAAACAAAAACTGATAGTTACATGTGTGTCCAAAGAAAAACAAGACTATTTTTACACCTTTAAACATAAAAAGGTAATGTTCAGGCCTTGTGTCTTTTCTTTCATGTGGAACACTCTCTCAATATTATTAATCTTAATTTCTGCTTCCATCTTCAATTTGATTACTCTTAATTATCACTAGGAATACCTTTAAATAATAGTAATAACTATATCCGCTATTATCACATTAAGTTTTTCAGACAAGCCCAAAATCTACTTACTATTACCATTATTTTATAAATGAAGAAGCTAGATCTCAGAGTGGTTAAACAAATACAGAATAGCCATAATAGGAAATGACAGTGTCTGCTTGGTTAACTATCTTCAACCTTTAGCAAAGTTCCAGGTACGAAATAGGTCACATCACCAGTTGTGATGGTTAATAATGAGTGTCAACTTGATTGAATTGAGGGATGCAAAATATTGTACCTGGGTGTGTCTGTGAGGATGTTGCCAAACGAGATTAACATTTGAATTAGTGGACCTTGAGAGGCAGACCCACCCTCAGTCTGGGTGAGCACCATCTAGGCAGCTGCCAGCTTGGCTAGAATAATGCAGGCAGAGGAATGTGGAAGGACTAGACTGGCTGTCTTCTAGCCTTCATCTTTCTCCCTTGCTGGATGCTTCCTGCCCTCGAACATCAGACTCCAAGTTATTCAGCTTTCGGACTCCTGGACTCACACCAGTAGTTTTCCAGGGGCTCTCAGGGCTTTGGCCACAGACTGAAGGCTGTACTGTCAGCTTCCCAAGTTTTAAGATTTGGGGACTCGGACTGGCTTCCTTGCTCCTTGGCTTGCAGATAGCATGTTGTGGGACATCATCTTATAACCATGTGTGTCAATACTCTTAATAAACTCCCTTTCATATATACATCTATTCTATTAGTCCTATCCCCCTAGAGAACCCTATAAACTTTTTTTTTTTTATGAATGGGCATGCTGAGATCAAAATTCAAACTTCTAGACACAAAAAGTCCACTATATCTTGCAGTACATGCTAAGATACTTACGTTTCAATCATTAAAAATGGGGCAAGGATGTCTTAGATAAATTTGAAGTGAAGTGTGGGAGTAGTCTTTATTCATTATGTGTCTAGATGAGGTATCTGAATAACAAATTATAGCACAGAGTGAGGGACAGCCAAAAACACATTATAATTATGCTAACAATAAATGTATTAAGCATTTATTATAGGTATATCTACCTATCTTTATATCCGTATGTATAATGTCATTTTATTCCTTCCCACATTCCTTAGAGAAAAGCATTATTTAGTAAATTCTTCAGGATGAAACAGACATTAAATGGCTCTGTCAGGATTTATGACCTGGCCTGCCTGACTTCAAAGCCATTATGTAAGTACTTAAGAGAGTATTTTTTTATTCCACCTGAGACAAGGTAACAAAAATGTGTGTGGAAAAGAAAGGGTGAATTAAAAATGTAATTTGGTAATATAAATGATAAAATTGGAAGAATGATTAGACATGGAAGTAAAAGGTAAATTAATGTTAAAGATGACCTTAATGTTTTTAACCAAGTATTTATAACATTACTGGGAGACAGCATAAGAGCAGAAGAATTAAGACAATGGAGGTAGAGTGAATAGTGATATTGAAAATGTTTTTCAAAATATTAATTCATGAAGTTGAATATAAATTACTGTAGGGCAGTTTCAGAGAAAAGGTGGCATTGAAGAAATGGAAGAGGAGAGCTCAAGATATATTACTAAGTTATATAAAGATAAAAGATATAAAATATTAAATTGCTATTGCTCAGATAATGTACTTGTGCTTATGTGAAGAGGAAAACAATAAATCTTTTCTCTGAAAGATTGTTTATAAGATGTACTACCATACGGAGCAGCATGAATAGAGTCAATGATCAATAGAGTATTTGTGGATGATGATGATGATACGTTTTTTGGAAGAAATAGCTATATCAAGTATTTTCTTCAAGAAACATTTTGGGAACAAAGCTTTCCATTTTCCTATCTCCAAACAAGCTCTGAATTCTAGCCTTAATTTCCTAGGTAATAGATCTGCAGTGATGAAGCTTAAATGTTTTAGACTACAAAGTTAATTCATTGCTCAGCAAGAGTGGTAGGTCATGTCCCCTCAGCCATAGGGAGGGAGATTGTACACCAAGTGCTGTTTCCACACACACTGGAGTCAATGTGTCCTTCTTAGTCAAAACCGACATACATTCTGGCTCTTGAACTAGCTTGCCCCTGGTCCATCTGCCATGATGGCAATGTGCCCATTCAGAAAATACTCTGCCAGGTTTAGCTGGACAAAGGTACCAAAGAGAGATTAGAAAGGGGGTTTGTTTCACATGCAAATGAATATACTAAGGTTAAAAAAATATGCCTTCACCCTTGAAGACGCATCGGAACTGTGAATACTGAAAACACTTTACACCATTTAATCAGAATAAGTAATGGCCTTCAAAAGGCTTGAAGATTCAGGTTGTATCCCATTGAGTTAGTTACAGGTCTGTTTCACTAAAACTAACAGGAACTAACTATTGACTCTTCAGCACATCACTATAGACTTTTAGAGCAGTAAGCCTTTGTAAGAAGTAAGTAAAGGCAAAATTAATCTTTAAATTAATCGTGGTGTCAAAGAAGAATAACAGAGAACAGAGAATGATCAGTCTTCTTGACTGGGGCTAAATCATAGAGTTCAAATATTTGGACATTCTATATTCTTTAGTTTTCTCATTTTGCTATTAGTAACTGTAGTAGTTCCTCACCTTATATTTCTAACATATGCAATCATAGTAATTCTACCAACAAAGGTATGTAACACAATTTCCAATAAAAGTATGGCATTGACTCAAGTAATGTGTTTCTAGAGAAGTTAGTTGGCTGAGAGATGATAACCAACCCCCTTAAGAAGAAAACTAGTTTTTTATAGTATTTGGCAACAATAATTAAGTAGGTACTCAGCTATCAGAAATAAGCCATTTTTGCTGCTTTTGTCATGTCATCAGAATTACATTTCATTAATAAAGAAACTATCCATACATTACTGCCAAATTGTAGGTTTTGCCTATCTTTTATTTAACTATTGTTATTTAGCTGTAAAATTCACCGGAATTTCTTAGTGTACCAACCATAATTTTTAGCTCCAGACCTACAGATATTCTCCCACTCTTAATGGTTGGCTTATTTTCCTCTTTCAGACAACTCTTTTGATCTAACTAGGCTTCTTCTTCCATAACTACTTCATCCCTTCTGTTTTCTTCATAGCATGATTACTATTCGGGCATACATTTATTTGTTTATTTACTTGTTAATAATCTGCTTCCCTCAATAGATTTTAACTTCCATATCTAGCTTGACAGTGTATTTGTGGCGACTAATCCAGTGTCTTAGTTTTAAGAATTATTTTAAAAGAATACGTACATGAATATGGATTATCTTATATTAAGAGGCTTTAATGAAGTTCTTTCAATTTGCAGAAGTTCTGTATTACTTCAGGATTCTTATTTGCAGACAACAGAATCTACTCTGGCTAGCTTAAGTAGGAAAACACTTATTACAGCCTATTACTAACTCAGAATTTGGGGGAACTCCAGGAAACGAAACATGATGCTAAAAAGCCAGAGTGACCCAGCTTGAAGATATATACAACACTACCACCAGAAATTTCTCTATCACCACTATCTTCTGTACAACAGTCATGAGAAGCAAAAGCCAGACATAAAATAAACCATCAGCCTTTTTCTCCAAATTTTTATTTTTGCCATTCTAATCTTATATATGTGTGTGTCTGTTTGGTGGAAGTAAGTCTCATGTAGAATTCCAGATGCATTGGAATCTAAGAAATGTAGTCATTAGCTTTTTCTATCATTTAGCCCCTGGTTTAAAGAAATGCATGGTACAGGGGAGACAAGTAGAGTTCAATGAGCCAACCTATAGTGTTTTTCACAATCTTTGTGGCTGAAGAGAGTGTAATGCAATCAAAGAATGGAAAGAAAGTCAGTGTAGCTGAAGCACAGTGAAAGTGAGTATATACTCTAAAACAGAGGGCCCCAATCCCCTGGCCATGGACCGGTACTGGTCTGTGGCCTATTAGGAACTGGGCTACACAGCAGAAGGTGAATGACAGGCAAGCGAGTGAAGTTTTGTCTCTATTTACTGCCACTCCCCATTGCTTGCTTTACCACCTGAGCTCTGCCTCCTGCCAGATCAGCAGAGGCATGAATTCTCGTAGTAGCCCAAGCCCTATTGTGAACTGTGTGTGCAAGGAATCTCAGTTGTGCACTCCTTATGAAAATCTAATGCCTGATGATCTGTCACTGTCTCCCAACACCTCCAGATCAAGTTTCAGGAAAAACAAGTTCAGGGCTTCCACTGATTCTACATTATGGTGAGTTGTATAATTATTTCCTTACATATTACAATGTAATAGTAATAGAAATAAAGTGCACAATAAGTGTAACATGCTTGAATCATCCCCAAACCATCCCCTCCTTGCCCCTCCCCACTGAGCATGTGGAAAAACTATCTCCCATAAAACCTGTTCCTGGTGCCAAAAAGTTTGGGGACTGCTGCTCCAGAGGCATCATCTCAATTGAACCTCACCACAGTCCTCTAAGTCGAGCAATAGTAATAACTTTTATTCAGGCAAAAGTAATACTTTACAAATGTGAAAGTAAGTCTTGCCAAATACCACAAAACTATTCTGTCTTAGCCTTCGAATTTAAACCCATCTATTTGACCCTAGAACTGAATGCTTAAAAATTAACCTGTATTCTTTTACTATTATTACCACAAATATTTAGCAATCACTTCCATATTATGGAAATAAAAAGAAATTACAGAGACAAAGGGAAGTCTGAGGACCATAATATCTTTTAAAAATTCCATTATGTTAGAGCTCTTTCCCCAACCTCTTAGTTATCCTTTATTTTAGGATTAAAATTTTAAAATACCCATTATTGCCCATTTGTAAATCCCTAAGTAGTCTCACATGATTCCAGAAAATGAGCTGTCAATGTTAGTTTGTCTTGTGGGAAACCGTCCAAAAGTATCCTGTTGGTCTACTTACACTCAGTCATGCATAATTTACTGGATAATCACTAGTGTCCTAATCAATAACTCTATCTACCTACTCACTAATCCAGTTGAAGAGCTATGTGATTTAACATGCAATAGACTTAGGACTAGCCCTTGGCAAAACTGAATTCTGTGTTTGGTATCTGCTTCTCTCCTTAACAGCTATTCTTCCCAAACTCAGACCATTGTTCTCACGTAATTTCAAGCAAGAAGGACTTATGAAAGCAATGTGTCCACTTCCCCTCTCTCAGTATGGGAAAATTGAGACTCATAAAGAATAAGTTATTTATTTAATCTTATTTGACCTAAGGCCATTAAATTAACCAATTAATAATGATGTCAAATCTAACAACCTGTCTTAGGTATGCTGATTCCACATTCCAAAAAAACTAACCATGGTTTTTCTCTAAAATGTTTCCAAGACAGGCCAGACCCAAAGGCTCACACCTGTATCCTAGCACTTTGGGAGGCTGAGGTGGCTGGATCACTTGAGCTCAGGAGTTCAAGACCAGCCTGGGCAACATGGTGAAAACCCATCTCTACAAAAATACAAGAAAAAATTAGCCAGGTGCAGTGGTGTGCGCCTGTGGTCCCAGCTACTGGGGAGGCTGAGGTGGGAGGATCGCTTGAGTATGGATGCAAAGGTTACAGTGAGCAGAGATTGGGCCACTGCACTCCAGGCTGGGTGATAGGCATGAAACCTTGTCTCAGATGCAGGAAAAAAAAAAAATCTTTGCCTGTGTGTGATGGGAGAATAAGGTTCTATGCCTTCCACTTGGTTTCAGCTAAAGAAATTCACCTTTGCTTTAAAGCAGCTTTTAATATTAAAAACTCACTGGATGCAATGAACTGAATGTTTGTGTCCCCCCAAAATTCACATGTTGAAATACTAACCCCCAGTGTTATGGTATCAGGAAGTGGGTCTTTGAAAGGCAATTCGGTCATAAAAGTGGATCCCTCATGAATGGGATTTGTGCCCTTATAAAACTGACCCCAGAGAGCTTCTCAAGCTATTTCCACCATGTAAGGATTCAATAAGTCAGCAGTGGGCAACCCCAAGTGGGGTCCTCGCCAGAAACCAACCATGCTGGCACCGTGATCTTAGACTTCTAGCCTCCAGACCCCAAAGAAATAAGTTTATATTGCACATAAGCCACCCAGTCTGTGGTGGTTTGTTAAAGCAGCCCAAGCTGACTAAGACCCTGAGTTTCTAGTCCAGCTCTGGTCTAATCAGTGCTTACCTTAGGCAAGTAACTTCATCTCTCCAGGTCATAAAAATAAAATATTAATAAAACAAGAACCTAAAATTGATAGCCTTTAAATTCCCTTTTCAGCTTAAGAAATTCATGAGGCCATAATACTTCTGCTGTCCAGTAAATGAGGTATCTCAGGTGAATAATGACAAATTTATAACATTTTATGAAAGACAAACATATGTCCCAGTTTGACTAGTACAGTCTTGGTTTACACTTGTTGTCTTCATGTAATTAAACACTTTCACTCTCAAAATTATTCTGGTTTGGAAAATAAATTGTAAAAAAATAAAAATAAAAACTCTGTGCTTGTAGGAGAGATCAATATTGGGACAGGTTAACATATTTATATGTCATGTAAAAAACTGATAATGATAATAATGTCTACACTTAAAAGAGCAACTACTATGTACCTAAATACTTCTATATCATGTCATTCCAAGAGTGCAGTGTCATTGCTAAGAGGATGACATCTAGTGTCAGATTTCTGGATTCAAACTTCACTCTGCCATTTACTTATTAACTATGTAAGTTGCCAAAAATCTGTTTCCTCATCTAAAGAAAAAGGAGATGGTTGTAAGATTAACTTTTAAGGTCTAAATGAGTAAATTCAGAACACGCGCTTCAAATTGTACCTGGTAAAGAGTAATTGCTTAATAAACATTAGGTATCATTATTCACAAAACAAGTATATGAGGCACATCATATTAGCTCTATTTTATAGATCCTCATTTGAAGCTTCAGGGAAATTTAAAAATTTTGCCTACAAAGTGACATATTTTATTTCTTTCAATTTTTGAATATGCTCATCTCTTTTTTTTTTTTTATCATGGGGCCTACAGATTCCATTCTCATTACCTCAATGACTCTTCTTCCCACTTTCCAAATGACTGCCCCCATTACCTTTCAGGCCCCAATTTAAATGCCTCTTCTTCAGAAAAGCGCTGTCTAATTCACCAGTGCAAAATGTGTTACAAAACCCAGATCTTCTTACTTTCTCACATTATTCTTCTTCAAAGCATGTGCCTCCATATTTGATTATATTTGCTGGGTTGGTTGCAGCTTAATTCCTGTTTTCTCCACAAGGCCCCATATTTGGGGAGGTCAAGACACATATCAGTGTTTTTCATTATGGAGTATCTGGCACACAATAAACACTTTAATAATGTATGTGTAGCACCTTTTTTAAAGGAACTTGTTATGCGTTTATTCAAGGAATGGACAACTAACAAGTGCCTAATCTACCCATATTAGGCAAAATGCTTTGTTGGTACACTCATTACACTGCACCTCCATGTCAGATGATCTGCTTAAGAAAGCCTACAGAATCTTTAGATAAATCACATACTTTTAAATAAACCAAATTTATTTAAAATGAACTTGAAACTAGATGTCTTAAAATGGAATTTCTAATCATTCTTAGAGTTTGCATTTTCTCCTGCACAGGATAAAAAATAATTGCATTAGGTTTGCCCACATGAAGATGCCATTTTTATAAGTCAGTATCAGTTAAATAATTTCTAGACCAGGAACATTGGTCATACATTCATAAGGATGGTTCTTGGGTTTCAATTCCCTACTATGTATAGCTAATCTGGTAACATAAATAAAATGATTTAGAGGCAAATAATTGAGTTATAAAAACAAAAGGAAATTGTGCGCAAGTTGGTCTTTATCACAAGTGCCCATGAATAAACCAAAGAGATAGAATTTAAAAAAAATACTTCTTGAGAATCATCTGTAAAAAAAATTGTCATGTATTGTAACTTGTCTTTGTTTTATTCAAATTTATTTGGTCTGCATTAAGGGCAGAAAGTCCACATAAATATGAAATTCATGTAATTCAAGAGTCATTGCTAAAGGACAGAAGAAAATGAATTAAGGCAATTCTATGGGAGAAAAATAATATTAGTGACTACAAGTAAGTAATAAGTGGTATAATCATGATTCTTTGTGTTGTTAGCAAAAGTTACTTCAATCCTTTACTTTTTAGTAGGCAGTTTGCAACCTAGTTTCATGGTCTCCCGGGGACTTGGGCTCTTTAAATAAAGATTAAATTAGATACCACAGTTGAATCCAGCGTTTAAGAACATTTATTTCTATATTTTCCCTAATTCTCCACATCATATTCAGTTTAGATGTTAGCATCTCAAATGCTGTATGTTTTATATTTTAAACAGGTAATTGAATAAAATTTCAACTAAGAATTAATTATATCTCTGAAACGATCTCTCTCCTTCCTGTTCGTGCGTGAATCATACACTGGAAGAAACATCATCTTCAGGATGAGAAGATTAGCAGGAGGGACTGTTTAGTCAGTTTTCACATTAACAGGCAGGCCAATTGAAATTACTCCTCAGATTTGATTTGGCCTGCAGCCAGATGTTTGATACTGTTAATAGAGAAAACATCTGTTTACCCTAATGTGTTAGTTTACTGAGCTTGGAGGCCATCAAGCTCAGTAACATGAGCCGCTGTGCACAGGTATTATAAAAGGAGTGAAAACTATTTTTTTTCCTTTGGAAGTCAGAAGCAGATAGAGGCATCTAGTTTCATCATCCCCACGTTAGGCTGTCCTCAGACCCTGATTGAGAAATAATTACAGACAGACCAGAGACCACAGAGTCTTCTTATTAATTATTTATGAATCATTATTTCTCTTTCTTCAGATTTGAGTGAAGTCAGATTTGATATTTCTAATGAAATTGGCTGAAATGAAGCAATTAATAAGAAAAATGTATACACTGCAGGTAGTTAATCAGCAAATTCAACAAAATCAACCATTATTTAATAGTGTGACTTCTGAAATAGTCTCAGAACAACAGCCTGGAATTTCTTTTTCTTTTTATTTTTTGCATCTAAAACAGATACTCAATGTACGTGATTTACAGAGACCAGGTTAAATTTACTGATGGTACTAAATAGCCATCTCTGCAATAGATAAAACCTTAAAACTCGTACAAATGTGTGAGAAAAAGACATCTCAAACTTAGGGAAGGGGTATAATATCTTGAAAAACATAGAAATTACATGTTCAGAGAAGTTCTTATGAAGGTTGTAACCAAACTTCTGCACTATCTTGGGTCATTATGCAAACCTTCATAAATAATTATTGGTTATTAAAGTACAAGGAAAACAAGTTTTCGTTTATATGGAGAAGGTGATTACTTAAATGTAGATGGTCTCATTGCTTTGTGGGATAGGCTAAAGAAAAATGTACTTGCTCACCACAGCAAGAATCAGGGCATGAACTAAAGCCATAAAACTTTTATGGAGCTTCTCCACAGATACCACATTGCTTTCCTTGCCTTTACTCTTCACAATGCACTTGATAGGAAAAAAGCTAAGTGCAGAACCAGTATTCAAAAGGATTGCTCAAACTTAAATTATTTTACTTTGGAGCTGAAGCAGAGTCCTTCTGACAGCTTTACTGGCTGCAGGTTTGGTGGGAGGTAAAGCCACGCTCCATGTAGTGTTGCAAGTATGAAGTATAAATCAGGTTTCATAAATATGCCCATTTGGTGTACTCAATTGACTGTAAAATAATTATGCTCTGCTGTGTAATTGTTGTGCTGTGGAAGAAAGCAGGACTTCCAAACATTTAACGGAAAGTGATTATGAGAACTGAATTAAGACTGTATTTTCTCCCACCATCTTCTGTAGTGCAACAAAAGCATTTTGTAACAATTTCATCTTAAATCCATAGGGTGTAAGGCTGCCTAGGCATTAGGGTTTTTTTTTCTTTCTTTCCTTTCTTTCCACACTTGTTTCTGACTATTTGTCCTTTGTCACTATTTTAGATGAATCATAAAAATAGCACATTTCAGTGAAAGTGTCAGGAGTTTCTTATACTCTAGCAGCATTTTACTGACCAAAGAAAAGGTGAGATGTGATGTTTAAGGAGAAAATATCCATTAACTATAAAATTTTGTTTCATCTCTTTGTTCTGCTTTTTTATTTTAAGTTTTTCCTGGAAATTTGGTAGTGTATGTTTCAAAGACTATTTATCGGATAATCTTCAGATATATTAATAATGTAAACATTTAAGATACACCTTAAAATATATGTCCTAAGTTACAGTGGCATCCATTTCTGTATCACGGTAGAACTTCACAGAAATGTTCAAGATCTGTGCCCTTTGTTGTTTTCTCCAGATATTTCTATTGAGCTAAACAGATAAAAAAAATTCAGCAGAAAATAAATAAGAATTTTCATTGTAATATTTCCAGTTCTGTAATCTTCTCTGTTTGTAAAATCAATAAGTGCTCATTGTATGAAAATTGGAAGACACATATGAGACGGGCTACCCATAATGCTATTGTTGACATTTTAATTTATGAAATGTACACTTTAATATACAAATATTTTTCTCATGTCATCAGGGCTCTGAACATTTGCCAGTGGATATGTTTCTCAGTTCATCAAGTCTGAATGTGAACTACAGTGTGGCAGTCCCAGTGTATAAATGCTACTGTATGCACGCATTCAAGTCCTTCCCTGGGCATTATTTTATTCCCTATCCTTTCATACTTAAAATTGCCATTTGTGTTGATATTTTTTTCGTGAAACTAGAAAAGAAAATTAGGAAAATGGCTACTGTGAGCTCTTCAGTACATCTTTGTTAGTTTCCTAAAAATAGTATTCTCTTCAGCTTGTGTCGATAAACTGTAACAACTTGCCTCTAGTCATGGCCAATCTAATCTACAAATATCAAGGCCTTGGCATGTCATTGCCCTATATATGAAAAACTTATCTCACTCTCTTTTTCTTAAATTTTGCAATAGCTGGAGAACTTCAGAATGTCTAGGGTGAAGCCATTACTCTATGTGAGGCTTCTTCAAAGACCATCACAATCTATGGAGCTGGTGCTTTGAAGTTTATCTTTTTTCTTACTTGTCTTTGGAATCTCCAGGGGGCAGGCATTTAAGTCTATATTTCTTTAATCTAGAGCCAAAATGACTTCCTGTACAGTTGCTGCCCTCATTTATGGTACTAGAAAATTATCTGCTCTTAATTAAGGGAATCAAACTACTACCTTGGAGTGCCAAACATTAAACTTCAAGGATAGAAGTGACCATATTAAGGCAAATATAACATATTTTGTTTTAATATTTGTTCTAGTCAGATTTTTTTTGAATGAAGGTCATTTTTATGTGCTTAACATGTAAATAATGTATGTAAATATATTTAAAAGGCCTAATTATAAAGACAGAGGTCAGAGAGTCAAAAGAGGATAGTCAACAAACTGATTTTAATAGGAAAACTTAAAAAATGATTGAGTTGAATTTTCTGTTTTTCTAGAAAAAGGGAATGCACCCTAGACGTGCAATTCAAGAAAGTCATTAGAGTAATTTGGTGAGACTGCAAAATTCTTCCTCATTTAGATATCATTTATTAATTTATAGAGGGCTTACAATCTGTAAAACACCTAGTACTAAACGGTTGACCAATTTTCCCCATATATTCCCCATCCACTTCAAAACTGAAGGCATTTTATTCTTATAAATTCGCATTCCCAATTCTTCAGCAAAGGTTTAAGTGTAATCATGTTGAGTACTTCTGTTAGAGCCCTGTCCAGTAGAACTTTCCACAATGATAGTCACATTTCAAGTGCTCAACAGCTACATGTGGCTAGTGGTTTACATGTGGCTGTTGAGCATTTGAAATATGACATGTGTAACTGAGGAACTGAATAGTTAGTTTTGTTTAATTTCAATTAGTTTTAAGTTTAAATGGTCACATATTATTAATGGCTATTAGACTGGAAAGTGCACAGTTGACAGACTACCACCCAAGTCCTTGACAACTCATTCAGGCTTCATTCTTTAAGAAAATTAATTATTCTTTTTTGTGCTTAATGATTACATTTTTCTTCACATATATGCAAGTAGATATGCAGCAGTATTTCTATTTATTTCTCTATTTTATAGTGTACTATCCTAAATACAAAAATTAATGACATCTGCCATCAGTGGGTACAGGGAAGAAAAAAAATTAATGACAGTTTAAAATCTCATCTATGCTTTATCATAGTGATGCACTCTTGGGAATTAAGCAGCTTTGCATAATTAGCAGGTCACATGCTTGTGGATAACATTTTAGATCAGAAATTCAGATGCCTCGTTAAGCTTCGGTAGATTTCAATAGCAGAAAGATAGATGTATATATGTGACAAAAGGTAAAATAAATATGGTTTAAATAAATTATGCCAGAGAGTGTTGACATAGTTTATGAACATACAAAATTAATTCTTATTTGGTCTTCTCAATCTTCCTTGAATACAAGGTCTCACCTCAGGGCCTTTGCACTGATTATCTGCCTGCTACACACTTGCTGCAAAGAGCCACAGGTCTCGTTACGTTACCTTTCTCCAGTCTGCACTAGTAGCATCTTCTCAGTAAAGACAACTCTAACCACCCTATTCAAGAACACGCACTACCTGCCCCTCCGCACTCCCAAATTTCCCTGCTCTATTTTAACCTACAGAATTCATTACTTTCTAATATACTATATCATTTCTTCAGTTATTTTATTTTTGAGTCCTCTAAGTAGATGTGAGGTTATGAAAGTAGGTATTTGGGTCATTTTTGCTCACTGATATATCACCAGCTTCAGTACACGTCCAGGTGCTTTTGATAGCCCTCAATATATATTAGCTACTGCTCAAATGACTTAATGAGTTGTCTAATATATGGGTTGGCAATGGCAAACTTTTTCTATAAAAAGCCATATAGTATATATTTTATACTTTACAGCCCACATACATTTTCTGTCACAAGATTTTTTAAAAATGTAACACTTTCTTGGCTGGCAGGTAGTATAAAAGTAGACTGTGGGCCAGATTCATCCACAGGCCATAATTTGTCAACCCCAGGTCCAATTTAATGGAGAATGCAACAGTAGAACAATACTCAGAAGATAATTAACCCTAGAATGATTTGTACTTAACATGGCAGTTTGTGATTATGTTTGTTATGTTCAACTTCCTAAAACTAGAGAAAACACCAGTGTGGTTAATTTAGTCAGAATGACTAGAAACTGATCTAACTTAGCAAACTACATCCTTTTTTAATCCCCAGTCTACCAAAATTGTTGTTCTCAGTCTCTTACAAAACATTAATACTAAATTGATGCTTGGTCCCTAGTTTATTTTTGATAGACCACAAACACTATATACAAAACCAATAGTTTGATGGACTCTTTTCTCTCCCAAAATGTGCATGTAACCATGATTTTGCACACAGATTTTAAGGGCTAATAAACTCACTGAAGCCTGATATGAAGAATCTCTTCTCTCTTCTTTAGATTTGCTTATCTCTCTGGCTCACATTTGTTTTGTGTATCTAATAGAATGAAAAGATTTGCTTTAAGTGGCCTTTCCTTTCAACTTATTGTTACCTGACACAGTGGAAAATGTCAAGAACTTTAATCAAACACAGCACCTAGTAATGTCAGCAAATACTTAAAAGTATGTTTTGCCTAAGATAAAATTTCAGGCAGATCGTTTCTCCAGCAATCAGAATTTTATCATAATGGGAAACAATGTTTTTGTTGCTTTTGTTTGTTTGGTTCTAGTAATCAGTACGATAGTATCCTTAGATTCCTCCAAATTGATGAGATCCACATTCATTTTGGGCATTTGAAAGTCTTAGTATAATCAATAAAAAACAAAAGCATAATGGTCAGTATTCTTTCCTTTCCACACTGTTGTCATCAAGAAGTATAAGATCTAGACATTTCTTTTCTGTATCTTCCTTACATGAACCATTACCAATTTTATAAGGTATTCTATTTGTTTTTTAAAAACGTCTTCAAAGAGAGCCGTTTTTACCAATCCTGAAGTTCCCAGCATCAAATTCAGGTCTATAACCTTAGATATCATCTAGAGCTGCAATTCTCAACCAGGGAGTTGTGACAGTCCTATGTCATGCTGTTAAGAGAGGTATGTCACCTGGTTTGTTTTATTGAAAGTGTTTGAAGTATTGCTATTCCCAATTAATTTGCTTTGCAAAACATTTAAAAATAAAGTTGTTTGTAGTTACTCCTACAATAGTATTATGTATACCAACATTGAGTTGGGTCTTCACTACAGAATGAACTCTCATACAGGATTGAATATCTTCCTATATAAGTTCATGTGAGCATGTTGGTCACGGGAGCATCATCTGTCAAATGTGTCTCATCAGAAAATAATAAATTGTGAGAATCACTGAACTAGAAATATTATCCCTCCCTGTGGAAAATATACATTCATTGTGCTAATTAAGGTAAAATACTTCACATATCCACTAATATTGATGGGCACCCTGTTTAAAAATTCCCAGGGACTTAAGTAAATCAACCGCTTAGGCTCAAGAAAATGTAAGCTGAAAACTGTTCCTTTGCCTGGTTAATCACAGTATACTTACTCAAGCTTCTTGGAAGGAAATGAAGATAAAATTGTGGCAAACAGCCAGGATTAATTAACAATGTCAAGGTCAAATTCACACATATTGCCTGGAAATGCTGGAAGTTACAATAAGAAGAAAAGCTATGACAGAACTAGGATAATGACAATTTTTAAAATAGACATGGATCGTTACCAAAAAAGAAGAAGAAAACTGTTTTACCTGTTTGATGATTCACAAATCCCATTGCCCTTCAGTAAGACATCTCTTAGTCTTGTTTTGTCACATTTTTAGATAAAGAAAAGCCAAAATATATCCCATTAGCCAAACACTAGATAACAAGAACAGATCAGGGTTTGAAGTGTAGCAGTCATAGGAAGTCCAATAAATTACTGGTAGAGAGGAATTTGAACAAGCTATCTTCTCTCTCATCCAAATATAATAAATTTTTTAAGATCAGAGTGCATATCACATGAAGTTAATAAAGTAGAAAATGACACTATTTACCTTCATCAAATAATATGTCAAGAAATTTATAGCTCAGCTCCTTGGAAATCTGTTTTATTTAGCCTGCTGTTTTGTGTAACATTTTAATAGCCAGAAGCAAATGGGGAACATAAAGCATGCTAGACCAGGAAAAATTAAAAAAAAAAAAAAAAACATACACACACACTCTTTTGCTTTATTTAGTAATCCTTTGTCTTGTATCATTCTTATTATTTTCTGTAAGTGGTACATATTAATATCACAAAAATTAATGTGTGATATTGGGTAGTTGGAAAAGGCACAAAATTACATGGTAAATAATGAGCTAACCAACAAAAGGAAGAGATGATTGGTAAGACAACTTCTTGAATAACCCATGGTTTGTCTACAGATTACTGCATGTCCCCAGGAACACCAGGCTAAAGACTGTATTTCAAAGAAAGCCAGTTTTTCTCATCATAGAAAGGATTCCCCATTCCAAGTAATATTAATAATCCACTTATTCTAATATCTTTCATAAAGAAGTGGTTAGTTTGAGTTTTAAGAAGAGATTGAGGAACGGGAGATGAATTTTTCTAACTCGTTTTGTTTTTTACTATTGTCATGAAGGAGTGGATTTTATCTAAATTCTGAAAGGGAAAGGTGAATTCATTATTCTTGCCTTGTATCAAGAGCTATTTATTGTTTTATCTGCTTTACTATTTACAGCAACAATAATAAAAAAAGCAAAAGCAAACAAATGCAATCCCTCTTAGTATTATATGAAATCATATTATATAATGTTGAACAAATATAAAGAAACTCCTATAGTTGACAATTATATAGTTTTATATAATTCTATATAAAATTTATACAATTAAAATTTAGGTAGATTTATTCTTTCTAGTTAATCTTCATTACCCACCCATTTGGCAAATGCTTTTTAATACCAGTTTTATAAATGCAGACATTGAGACTCAAAAAGTCTCAGGAAAATCTCTGTGTGTATATACTGTAACATTCTGGCAAGTTAATTTGTACCATATCAAATAATTTCAAAATTCTCTTAATAGTCATACGATGACTAAACGTCCCCTACATTTATGCACTGCATGGCTGAAAATCTCTTGAGGTGATATACTTACATTCACTGTAGGCATTTATTCACTGTTTTCAGAACACTGAATTGTGAAATTTATTTTCCTTTATTTTGAAGTGGATCTAACTCATCATTTTAATGCTGCATCTTAGTATTATATAAAAATGTAAATGTCTTTTTACATAATATGTTTTTGAATGCCTATTTTTGGTGACATAATCAGGAATTTTGTCAACAGAGTTATTTTAATGTGTACTGCTTATTTATTTATTTATTTATTTATTTATTTACTTTTGAGACAGAGTCTCTCTCTGTCTCCAGATTGGAGTGCAGTGGCACATTCTCAGCTCACTATAACCTCTGCCTCCTGGGTTCAAGTGATTCTCCTGTCTCAGTCTCCTGAGTAGCTGGGGCTACAGGTGCGCGCCATCGTGCCTGGCTAACTTTTGTATTTTTAGTAGAGACATGGTTTCACCATGTTGGCCAGGATGGTCTCAATCTCCTGACCTCATGATCCGCCTGCCACAGCCTCTCAAAGTGCTAGGATTACAGACGTGAGCCACCACACCCGGCAGTGCTGTTTTTATATAATGAAACATTTTATCTGAAATACAAAACGATTGCAAGATATGGATAGATAAATAGATAATCTAGGTAATTCACATCCACCATAGAAACATAGTATTAAATTATAATAGAATTGAGGCATGGGGGCTTATGCTTGCAATCCCAACACTTTGGGAGGCCAAGGCAGGCATCTCACATGAAGTCAGAAGTTTGAGACCAGCCTGGCCAACATGGTGAAACCCCATCTCTACTAAAAAATGCAAAAATTAGCCAGGAATGGTGGTGCATGCCTTATTCCCAGCTACTTGGGAGTCTGAGGCAGGAGAAGCTCTTGAACCCAGGAGGCGGAGGTTGCAGTGAGCCAAGATAGTGCCACTGCACTCCAGCCTGGGTGACAGAGGGAGATATTGTCTAAAAAAAAAAAAAAAATTAATAGAATTGAAAGCCTTTATATACTTCTATTGAATTTTCTCTTCTCTTCCCAAAAGTATCTACTCTCTTGAATTTCATATTTATCATTGTCACATATTCTGTCATAATTTTAATTTATACATATTTATCTCTCAATCATAATATGTTATTTTGGTTATTTTTTAAATCTATGTAAATGATATCACATTTTATAATCAATGCTCATACTTGAAAGGAGCTTATCTAACACAATTTTTCTGTAAGACGCGTCGCAGACTTCTTGCACTTAGGAGAAATAAGCAAGAATTCAGTACTGTACTTGGGAATAATTTCAAACAACAAAATCACCAACAAAAAGCATAAAAGTGGGGGAAAAAAGTGACACTAAATGGTCAATAAACAACACCTTTTTACAGTAAAAGAACCAAAACAAAAAAATAGAACGTGGCCGTGTTTGACTTTGGTTGGGAATGTTTACACGGGGCTGTTCAGATTTGCTTTTGAGTTGAAAGTGCACAAGTTCACAAATGACTGTTTAAGCACCATGAGCATAGATTTGGAGATTACAAAAAATGTTAGCAAGTAGGAAAATTTATAAATATGGAATCAACAAGTGAAGATCAACTGTATCTTTTTATAAAATCAATTTCACAAAGGGAAGATAGTTTTTGTGCATATAGAAATTAAGGCACTTAAAACTCTATAAATATTATTCCGTGTCTTCTAAAGTTTTATTGCCATATCAAATATTGAAAGTCAGTCTGGCTTTCAGACATTTTCTATATATGTTTCTTGATTATTTGTTTATTCATTGCATGGGGCTTTAATAAGGAATTTTTTCTTAGTTTATTCAAAATTCCTATTTCATCTGAAAATAAAGAGATGTCATTAGTAAATATCTGGCATAGTTATATTTGTTGTTAATTCTACTCAGCAACTGAAGAGCAAATCATCTTTTTGTTTGTTTGTTTCTATTTATTTGATTATTGGTGGTCTTCCAGTTCATTCTTTGATTTATTATTTCTTCCTGAAAAAATATGCAAATAACAAATCACCATGCTCTAAATTCCATCCTTTATTTTCTTTTAAAATGTATTTCTCTCTTGTTTTTCTTTGAGTGGAATTCCATTATTTCTTCCTTGGTTTAATTTCTTCACTTTTTAGAAGTATTTATTTTATTATTCTGTTATGTTGTTTTAAAATTCACGACATGTCTTTACATATATTTTAAGGTAAACTTTACCATATTTTCTGAAATTTTATTATTTTCCTCATAAGCAATGCATAAGTAAAATAACACTAAGAATAAAAACTGGCCGGGTGCGGTGGCTCACGCCTGTAATTCCAGGCACTTCAGGAGGCCGAGGTGGGCAGATCACGAGGTCAGGAGATCCAGACCATCCTGGCTAACAGGGTGAAACCCCATCTCTACTAAAAATACAAAAAAAATAGCCGGGTATGGTGGCAGGTGCCTGTAGTCCCACCTACTTGGGAGGCCCAGGCAGGAGCCTGGGAGGCAGAGCTTGCAGTGGTCTGAGATGGCACCACTGAACTACCTACCTCAGATGAGCATTCAGGTTTCCCACAGGAACCTCCAACTCAATGTATCTCCTCCAAACTCACCTCTCCTTTGCTTCTAATATTAGCCAAGACAGGAATTTTGAAGTTCCTGGGCATCTCTGTCTTCCACAACAAACCTATTTGATCCATAACCCAATGGCACTGACATATATTTTTAATTTCAGGTGTTCCTCCTCAGGTAAATTTCCACCACTTGCCCTAGCTTTCATCATTTGTCTCCTAAATTCTTGCAAATGCCTCTTAATTGCCTTACTCTTTTCCCAGGAAATGCTGATTACCTTCTCCTTACTGTTCCTGCAAGCTTCAGATGTTCAGACGCAGCTCAATAGCTAGTGAAGCCACACAAATGTACTAAGACCCTTGGACTCTCTTGCTTGGAAATAAAATTGGCCAGTATCCCTCTTGTGTTTGTGTCTCAGCAATCCTCCCTCATCAACTCTCATCACCTTATTTTAGATTCCAGTATAATTAACTATAGAAGTTATTTTTCCCTTTTCAATTTATTCACTGAGAGTACAATAGAATCTATTAGGTAGTCTATGTATTCCAGAGCTGGTTTATCACTATTGTTTCTTCCATTATACCATGTGTCACAGTGTATGTTAAATTTGTCTTTTTTTTAACCTGTTAGTCTTCATCTTGACAGTATGGTATTCTTGAACACAGGTATACTCATTTTTATTTCTATACCCTAATTGTCACCTCTCTCTATATATATACATATAGAGAGAGTACATTATATATGTGTATATATAGATATATATATGGAGAGGATATATATAGACAGATGATAATCTAAATATATTTATATAGAGAAATCTATATATTACATTTATATATGTATGTATAAAATGAATATATATACACACACATATATATGAAATAACACTAAAAAAAAATGAGATTGGCAATTTTGTAAGTACCATTTCTTTTCTTGCCCACTTCCTCAGACCAAAATATATGCCAAAATCAACTTCCAAGGATATCTCTTATACAGGTTTTCTTTTGCATAAAACCCCTGGGGCTTTCATGTTCACTTACTTGTAGTTGACCAGTGTAATCACATATTAAAACAAAGAGTTAAAACTTAACAATTTAAGGGAGGGAGAGTTTTATTAATTTCATTGTCAATGTACTAATTATTTCTGATAATCTTTATACAAAGTAATAAACCTTTGATCATTTAAGAATTTGCTTTAATCCATTAAGGTTAAATTTCTATTTACTTGCTTTTCCCATTGTTTAAAGTTGTTTTAATCTCTTGCTGTCTTTGTTTTTATTTTTATTTTTATTTTTTATTATTTTTTTGGGGGAAATGATATTTATTTATTTATTTATTTATTTTTTAACTTTTTTTTTTTATTATACTTTAAGTTGTAGGGTACATGTGCATAACGTGCAGGTTTGCTACATATGTATACTTGTGCCATGTTGCTGTGCTGCACCCATCAACTCGTCATTTACATCAGGTATAACTCCCAATGCAATCCCTCCCCCCTCCCCCCTCCCCATGATAGGCCCCGGTGTGTGATGTTCCCCTTCCTGAGTCCAAGTGATCTCATTGTTCAGTTCCCACCTATGAGTGAGAACATGCGGTGTTTGGTTTTCTGTTCTTGTGATAGTTTGCTAAGAATGATGGTTTCCAGCTGCATCCAACTCCCTACAAAGGACTCAAACTCATCCTTTTTTATGGCTGCATAGTATTCCATGGTGTATATGTGCCACATTTTCTTAATCCAATCTGTCACTGATGGACATTTGGGTTGATTCCAAGTCTTTGCTATTGTGAATAGTGCTGCAATAAACATACGTGTGCATGTGTCTTTATAGCAGCATAATTTATAATCCTTTGGGTATATACCCAGTAATGGGATGGCTGGGTCATATGGTACATCTAGTTCTAGATCCTTGAGGAATCGCCATACTGTTTTCCATAATGGTTGAACTAGTTTACAATCCCACCAACAGTGTAAAAGTGTTCCTATTTCTCCACATCCTCTCCAGCACCTGTTGTTTCCTGACTTTTTAATGATCGCCATTCTAACTGGTGTGAGATGGTATCTCATTGTGGTTTTGATTTGCATTTCTCTGATGGCCAGTGATGATGAGCATTTTTTCATGTGTCTGTTGGCTGTATGAATGTCTTCTTTTGAGAAATGTCTGTTCATATCCTTTGCCCACTTTTTGATGGGGTTGTTTGTTTTTTTCTTGTAAATTTGTTTGAGTTCTTTGTAGGTTCTGGATATTAGCCCTTTGTCTGATGAGTAGATTGCAAAAATTTTCTCCCATTCTGTAGGTTGCCTGTTCACTCTGATGGTAGTTTCTTTTGCTGTGCAGAAGCTCTTTAGTTTAATGAGATCCCATTTGTCAATTTTGGCTTTTGTTGCCGTTGCTTTTGGTGTTTTAGACATGAAGTCTTTGCCCATGCCTATGTCCTGAATGATACTACCTAGGTTTTCCTCTAGGATTTTTATGGTATTAGGTCTAACATTTAAGTCTCTAATCCATCTTGAATTAATTTTCGTATAAGGAGTAAGGAAAGGATCCAGTTTCAGCTTTCTACTTATGGCTAGCCAATTTTCCCAGCACCATTTATTAAATAGGGAATCCTTTCCCCATTTCTTGTTTCTCTCAGGTTTGTCAAAGATCAAATGGCTGTAGATGTGTGGTATTATTTCTGAGGACTCTGTTCTGTTCCATTGGTCTATATCTCTGTTTTGGTACCAGTACCATGCTGTTTTGGTTACTGTAGCCTTGTAGTATAGTTTGAAGTCAGGTAGCGTGATGCCTCCAGCTTTGTTCTTTTGACTTAGGATTGTCTTGGAGATGCGGGCTCTTTTTTGGTTCCATATGAACTTTAAAGCAGTTTTTTCCAATTCTGTGAAGAAACTCATTGGTAGCTTGATGGGGATGGCATTGAATCTATAAATTACCTTGGGCAGTATGGCCATTTTCACGATATTGCTTCTTCCTATCCATGAGCATGGTATGTTCTTCCATTTGTTTGTGTCCTCTTTTATTTCACTGAGCAGTGGTTTGTAGTTCTCCTTGAAGAGGTCCTTTACATCCCTTGTAAGTTGGATTCCTAGGTGTTTGATTCTCTTTGAAGCAATTGTGAATGGAAGTTCATTCCTGATTTGGCTCTCTGTTTGTCTGTTACTGGTGTATAAGAATGCTTGTGATTTTTGCACATTAATTTTGTATCCTGAGACTTTGCTGAAGTTGCTTATCAGCTTAAGGAGATTTTGGGCTGAGACAATGGGGTTTTCTAAATATACAATCATGTCATCTGCAAACAGGGACAATTTGACTTCTTCTTTTCCTAACTGAATACCCTTGATTTCTTTCTCTTGCCTGATTGCCCTAGCCAGAACTTCCAACACTATGTTGAATAGGAGTGGTGAGAGAGGGCATCCCTGTCTTGTGCCAGTTTTCAAAGGGAATTTTTCCAGTTTTTGCCCATTCAGTATGATATTGGCTGTGGGTTTGTCATAAATAGCTCTTTTTATTTTGAGGTACGTTCCATCAATACCGAATTTATTGAGCATTTTTAGCATGAAGGGCTGTTGAATTTTGTCAAAAGCCTTTTCTGCATCTATTGAGATAATCATGTGGTTCTTGTCTTTGGTTCTGTTTATATGCTGGATTATGTTTATTGATTTGCGAATGTTGAACCAGCCTTGCATCCCAGGGATGAAGCCCACTTGATCATGGTGGATAAGCTTTTTGATGTGTTGCTGAATCCGGTTTGCCAGTATTTTATTGAGGATTTTTGCATCGATGTTCATCAGGGATATTGGTCTAAAATTCTCTTTTTTTGTTGTGTCTCTGTCAGGCTTCGGTATCAGGATGATGTTGGCCTCATAAAATGAGTTAGGGAGGATTCCCTCTTTTTCTATTGATTGGAATAATTTCAGAAGGAATGGTACCAACTCCTCCTTGTACATCTGGTAGAATTCAGCTGTGAATCCATCTGGTCCTGGACTTTTTTTGGTTGGTAGGCTATTAATTGTTGCCTCAATTTCAGAGCCTGCTATTGGTCTATTCAGGGATTCAACTTCTTCCTGGTTTAGTCTTGGAAGAGTGTAAGTGTCCAGGAAATTATCCATTTCTTCTAGATTTTCCAGTTTATTTGCGTAGAGGTGTTTATAGTATTCTCTGATGGTAGTTTGTATTTCTGTGGGGTCGGTGGTGATATACCCTTTATCATTTTTGATTGCGTCGATTTGATTCTTCTCTCTTTTCTTCTTTATTAGTCTGGCTAGTGGGCTGTCAATTTTGTTGATCTTTTCAAAAAACCAACTCCTGGATTCATTGATTTTTTGGAGGGTTTTTTGTGTCTCTATCTCCTTCAGTTCTGCTCTGATCTCAGTTATTTCTTGCCTTCTGCTAGCTTTCGAATGTGTTTGCTCTTGCTTCTCTAGTTCTTTTAATTGCGATGTTAGAGTGTCAATTTTAGATCTTTCCTGCTTTCTCTTGTGGGCATTTAGTGCTATAAATTTCCCTCTACACACTGCTTTAAATGTGTCCCAGAGATTCTGGTATGTTGTATCTTTGTTCTCATTGGTTTCAAAGAACATCTTTATTTCTGCCTTCATTTCGTTATGTACCCAGTAGTCATTCAGGAGCGGGTTGTTCAGTTTCCATGTAGTTGAGCAGTTTTGATTGAGTTTCTTAGTCCTGAGTTCTAGTTTGATTGCACTGTGGTCTGAGAGACAGTTTGTTATAATTTCTGTTCTTGTACATTTGCTGAGGAGTGCTTTACTTCCAATTACGTGGTCAATTTTGGAGTAAGTATGATGTGGTGCTGAGAAGAATGTATATTCTGTTGATTTGGGGTGGAGAGTTCTATAGATGTCTATTAGGTCTCCTTGCTGCAGAGATGAGTTCAATTCCTGGATATCCTTGTTAACTTTCTGTCTCGTTGATCTGTCTAATGTTGACAGTGGAGTGTTGAAGTCTCCCATTATTATTGTATGGGAGTCTAAGTCTCTTTGTAAGTCTCTAAGGACTTGCTTTATGAATCTGGGTGCTCCTGTATTGGGTGCATATATATTTAGGATAGTTAGCTCTTCCTGTTGAATTGATCCCTTTACCATTATGTAATGGCCTTCTTTGTCTCCTTTGATCTTTGATAGTTTAAAGTCTGTTTTATCAGAGACTAGTATTGCAACCCCTGCTTTTTTTTGTTCTCCATTTGCTTGGTAAATCTTCCTCCATCCCTTTATTTTGAGCCTATGTATGTCTCTGCGTGTGAGATGGGTCTCCTGAATACAGCAGACTGATGGGTCTTGACTCTTTATCCAGTTTGCCAGTCTGTGTCTTTTAATTGGAGCATTTAGTCCATTTACATTTAAGGTTAAGATTGTTATGTGTGAACTTGATCCTGCCATTATGATATTAACTGGTTATTTTGCTCGTTAGTTGATGCAGTTTCTTCCTAGCCTCGATGGTCTTTACATTTTGGCATGTTTTTGCAATGGCTGGTACCGGTTGTTCCTTTCCATGTTTAGTGCTTCCTTCAGGGTCTCTTGTAAGGCAGGCCTAGTGGTGACAAAATCTCTAAGCATTTGCTTATCTGTAAAGGATTTTATTTCTCCTTCACTTATGAAACTTAGTTTGGCTGGATATGAAATTCTGGGTTTAAAATTCTTTTCTTTAAGAATGTTGAATATTGGCCCCCACTCTCTTCTGGCTTGTAGAGTTTCTGCTGAGAGATCTGCTGTTAGTCTGATGGGCTTCCCTTTGTGGGTAACCCGACCTTTCTCTCTGGCTGCCCTTAAGATTTTTTCCTTCATTTCAACTTTGGTGAATCTGGCAATTATGTGTCTTGGAGTTGCTCTTCTCGAGGAGTATCTTTGTGGCGTTCTCTGTATTTCCTGGATTTGAATGTTGGCCTGCCCTACTAGGTTGGGGAAGTTCTCCTGGATGATATCCTGAAGAGTGTTTTCCAACTTGGTTCCATTTTCCCCCTCACTTTCTGGCACCCCAATCAGACGTAGATTTGGTCTTTTTACATAATCCCATACTTCTTGCAGGCTTTGTTCATTTCTTTTTCTTCTTTTTTCTTTTGGTTTCTCTTCTCGCTTCATTTCATTCATTTGATCCTCAATCGCTGATACTCTTTCTTCCAGTTGATCGAGTCGGTTACTGAAGCTTGTGCATTTGTCACGTATTTCTCGTGTCATGGTTTTCATCTCTTTCATTTCATTTATGACCTTCTCTGCATTAATTACTCTAGCCATCAATTCTTCCACTTCTTTTTCAAGATTTTTAGTTTCTTTGCGCTGGGTACATAATTCCTCCTTTAGCTCTGAGAAATTTGATGGACTGAAGCCTTCTTCTTTCATCTCATCAAAGTCATTCTCCATCCAGCTTTGATCCGTTGCTGGCGATGAGCTGCACTCCTTTGCCGGGGGAGATGCGCTCTTATTTTTTGAATTTCCAGCTTTTCTGCCCTGCTTTTTCCCCATCTTTGTGGTTTTATCTGCCTCTGGTCTTTGATGATGGTGATGTACTGATGGGGTTTTGGTGTAGGTGTCCTTCCTGTTTGATAGTTTTCCTTCTAACAGTCAGGACCCTCAGCTGTAGGTCTGTTGGAGATTGCTTGAGGTCCACTCCAGACCCTGTTTGCCTGGGTATCAGCAGCAGAGGCTGCAGAAGATAGAATATTTCTGAACAGCGAGTGTGGGTATCAGCAGCAGAGGCTGCAGAAGATAGAATATTTCTGAACAGCGAGTGTACCTGTCTGATTCTTGCTTTGGAAGCTTCCTCTCAGGGGTGTTCTCCTCCCTGTGAGGTATGGGGTGTCAGACTGCCCCTAGTGGGGGATGTCTCCCAGTTAGTCTACTCAGGGGTCAGGGACCCACTTGAGCAGGGAGTCTGTCCCTTCTCAGATCTCAACCTCCGTGTTGGGAGATCCACTGCTGTCTTCAAAGCTGTCAGACAGAGTCGTTTGCGTCTGCAGAGGTATCTGCTGCGTTTGTTTAGTTTACTGTGCCCTGTCCCCAGAGGTGGAGTCTACAGAGTCAGGCAGGTTTCCTTGAGCTGCTGTGAGCTCCACCCAGTTCGAGCTTCCCAGCAGCTTTGTTTACCTACTTAAGCCTCAGCAATGGCGGGCGCCCCTCCCCCAGCCTAGCTGCTGCCTTGCAGGTAGATCTCAGACTGCTGCTGCGCTAGCAATGAGGGAGGCTCCGTGGGTGTGGGACCCTCCCGGCCAGGTGTGGGATATGATCTCCTGGTGTGCCTCTTTGCTTAAAGCGCAGTATTGGGGTGGGAGTTACCCGATTTTCCAGGTGTTGTGTGTCTCAGTTCCCCTGGCTAGGAAAAGGGACTCCCTTCCCCCTTGCGCTTCCCAGGTGAGGCAATGCCTCGCCCTGCTTCAGCTCTCACTGGTCGGGCTGCAGCAGCTGACCAGCACCGATCGTCCGGCACTCCCCAGTGAGATGAACCCAGTACCTCAGTTGAAAATGCAGAAATCACCGGTCTTCTGTGTCGCTCGCGCTAGGAGTTGGAGACTGGAGCTGCTCCTATTCGGCCATCTTGCTCCGCCCCCCGCTGTCTTTGTTTTTAAATTAAAAACCTTATAATGAAGCACTAAGTTTAAACTCTTTCTAGTTAGCATTTTCTTAGCTCTAGAAGTTAATTTAAATTAATAGAAATTAATGATTTTCCCAGACATGGTAAATTATTAGAGATAATAGTCAGTTATTCTCTCAAATAGTATAAGAACAAACTCCAGGGGGAGAGACTTAAATTAAGTAAAACATTTGAAGGAACTATCACTGAGAGTTGTAGGACAAAGTAGATATTATAAGCAATTGATGTTACAGACTAGTATCAAAATGCTGGAGATATTTAGGACATTGAGCAATTGATAGTTTTTTGGAATTATGAAAGCACAATTTAAAAACAGGTTCAAGTTGTGTTCATCCTGAAAATTCCTTCTCTGGATACTTCTATCTCTTCAAACTTTCAAATAATTTTTGTTTCCTCCATTTCTCAATTTCCTCCAACTAAATTTTCAACTGTTTTTCACTCTGTCTTTGATTCCTATGTATTAAAATTAATCTGATAAAGTGTCCTCTGATGTCTTTCTAGTCTCATATTACTTAAAGTCTCAGCTATATCTGGCATTTTTATTATTTCTCCCTTTATGAATTCTCCTTCCCTGGCTGCCCATGATACTAAATTCTGCCCTTTTAATTATTGTGATTATTTTGTTATTATCTTTGAAACCGAGTCTCATTCTGTTGCCAGGCTGAAATGCAGTGGCACGATCTCGACTCGCTGCTACCTCTGCCTCTGGGTTCAAACGATTCTCCTGCCTCAGCCTCCTGAGTAGCTGGGATTACAGGTGCCCATCACCACACTCGGCTAATTTTTTTTTTTTTTTTTTTTTTTTTTTTTTTCTGTAAAGTCGGGATTTCACCATGTTGGCCAGGCTGGTCTTGAAATCCTGATTCGCCCTCCTTGGCCTCCCAAAGTGCTAGGATTCCAGGTGTAAGCCACCACACCTGGACCTGCCCTTTTAATTCTTTTTGAATTTTTTTTTATTGTTGGTGTTGCTGACACATCATATATACTGATATGTTTTCTTGCCATATCCATAAATATATGTATCCACTAATATACCTTCCTCAGTTTTTCTTCTGTCTTCCTTCTAGATTCTCTTGTGAAATTTTTTTTGGCTTCTGCAGCTTCAACTATTATGGTTATGCTTGAGTCTCTCCTTTCACAAAACACACAGCTATTTTTAAACTGTTTACAAATTCTCAGCTGAGTGATTTGCAGATATCTCCAATTCAGTATACCCCCAAATGAATTTTCCATCTTTTGTCTTTTCTTGGGAAGCATTACAGTGTGGTACTCGAGAACCTGGTTCTAGGTCTAGAATCTGTGCATGCTGCTCCACCATCTACTAGCTTATTATCACCTTGAGCAACTTTCTAACTTCTTCACACCTCAGTAACTATATCTACAAAGGGTAGAAAGAATAGTACTAACTTCACAAAGTAGGTGTGAGGTTTCAACAGGTTAATATATATTAATGGCTTAGCAGAATACATGGTAAGCACCATTTCTATTTGTTATTGTTCTTATTGTCAACTTCCCTTTCTCAGGGAACACTATCAGTGTCTGCCCATTTGCCCAAGCTAGAGACCGTGAAGTAATTCTACCAAGTTCCTACCCCAATATTCAATTCCTTACCAAATTCTTTTTCATTTACTTCTAAGATTTCTTGCAGCTTCTTCTTCTCTCTACTCCATTGTTAATGCCATAATTCCACCACTTACTGCCAGAACATTACTTTAAAACTTCCTAATCATGTTCTCTGTCTCCATTCTCTCTTAGTCCATGAATGTGATGATTCTCAAAACAGAGTTAACTCTGCTACTTCTTTAGAAACTGGTGTTTACTGATTGCTTTTAGAATAATCTAAGCTTCATAGAATGGTGTAAAGGTCACAACTTGATGCCCCTGTAGTCATTAGCCCCCACTTCTGTGTTCCCAGTCCCGTTTGCTTAAACCATGCCCCTGTAAATAGCCCCGTGCTTCAACACCGTGTCTAAATTACCTTGTCTACTAGGCAAAGTTCCTTTCATTTTCTAGGTAACATTCCAAACATACTCCTCTCTATAGCTCCTGATTCTCTTGATCATGCTCCCTCCCCTCTTAAGAAATGTTACTTGCTTATCTATATTTTTGCACTATTTCAAAGCTCTCCCCATTATACTGTGATTATTGTCTATTTATTCTGCTCTTAGACTTTGGTCTTCTTAAAGACAGAAACAATGCCTTCTTCCATATATTTTAGTAACAAGTACATTACCATTAGTAGATATTATCATATCTAACTGTAAAGCAGGCTGAAAAACGCAATCTATCTGCTCAAGAAGAATAGTGTAAATCAGGCTTCATATCTGTTGCAGCTTTAATCTTGTGTCCCTCAATCACTTCTAGGGCTGGTTAATTGGTTTATCACCTGTAGTCACTTTAGCCTTTATTCAATATGAAAATGTTTATTCACAAGTGGCAGTAATTAGTAAAGTCGTAAGTATAGAATAGTGCACTTGCCTAGTCTGTGTTCACATAGTTATCTGGGCTTCTGACAGTTAACTGGAATACACATCTAATCTGGAAGGGCAAGAGCATTCAAAAATGTAACAGTTTTAGAATAATTAATTTAGTATCAGTTTATGTGTACTATTCAAATAATTTTGGTCAGTATACTAAAAGCTATGAATAAATAACATTTATTTGCCATAGTGAAGTTAGGTGTGCATATTTTCAATAGACTTGTTTAGTTTTTTGATATTATGAGTTTATTTCAAAGCTTTCAACAGTATTTCTTGACATGGGAAGACTTTGCTCAGAACTGTACTCCTATTGGATTGGTCCTAAACTTACAGAAAGTTAGAGTAGGTGAGGTCCTTTGTGGAAATATTTAGATATACTTGTTTTATAGAAATGTAGTATTGATTTGTCATTCTAGCTTGAAGGGTTACATGGTCATGTATTTCTACTTTTTGTCTAGATGTGGCTATGGAGTCATGGTTTTACAAAAGGATACATGTTAACAATAATGAAAAGGCTAAAAAGGAAATTGTAAAAAGATTAACAGAAAAAAAGAGTCACATTTGTTGTACATTTATGTACCAGACTTGAAGATAATGTTTTGTTTTGTTTGAAAACTCTTACCATTACCATAAAATGAAACAAAAATAATTTCTAAAGAGATAAATAGCACTCTGTTGAAACATAAGGATGTAGAGGGTCTTTGGTCAGTTTCTTCATTTAAGGATCTAGTCTCAGCATTGCAGTTCTGTACATTTGACTGTTGGACCAAAGATTTGAGCAAGTTCACAGAAATTGCTCAGGAATAACAAATGCAAATGATAGTTAATAATAGAACCAAACGATTTTTTCAAGTGACTACAGGGACAGAAATACAAATTGCCCCTGTTTGCAGATGACATGATTGTATATTTAGAAAACCCCATTTTCTCAGCCCGAAATCTCCTTAACGTGATAAGCAACTTCAGCAAAGTCTCAGGATACAAAATCAACGTGAAAAAAATCACAAGCATTCTTATACACTAGTAACAGACAAACAGAGAGCCAAATCATGAATGAACTCCCATTCACAATAGCTTCAAAGAGAATAAAATACTTAGGAATCCAACTTACAAGGGATGTAAAGGACCTCTTCAAGAAGATCTACAAAACACTGCTCAACGAAATAAAAGAGAACACAAACAAATGAAAGAATATTCCATGCTCATGGATAGGAGGAATCAATATCATGAAAATGGCCATACTGCCCAAGGTAATTTATAGATTCAATGCCATCTCATTCAAGCTACCAATGACTTTCTTCACAGAATTAGAAAAAACTTTAAAGTTCATATGGAACCCAAAAAAGCCTGTATAGCCAAGACAATCCTAAGCAAAAACAACAAAGCTGGAGACATCACACTACCTGACTACAAACTATACTACCGGGCTACAGTAACCAAAACAGCATGGTACTGGTACCAAAACAGATATATAGACAAATGAAACAGAACAGAGGCCTCAGAAATAATGCCACACATCTACTACCATCTGATCTTTGACAAACCTGATAAAAACAAGCAATGGGAAAAGGATTCCCTATTTAGTAAATGGTGTTGGGAAAACTGGCTAGCCACATGCAGAAAATTGAAACTGGACCCCTTTCTTACACCTTATATAAAAATTAACTCAAGATGGATTAAAGACTTAAACATAAAACCTAAAACCATAAAATCCCTAGAAGGAACCTAGGCAATACCATTCAGGACATAAGCATGTGCAAAGACTTCGTGACAAAAACAACAAAAGCAATGGCAACAAAAGCCCAAAGTGACAAATGGGATCTAATTAAACTAAATGGCTTTTGCACAGCAAAAGAAACTATCATCAGAGTGAACAGGCAACCTACAGAATGGAGAAAATGTTTGCAATCTATCCATCTGACAAAGGGCTAATATCCAGAACCTACAAGAATCTTAAATAAATTTACAAGAAAAAAAAAAAACCCATCAAACAATGGGCGAAGGATATGAATGGCCACTTCTCAAAAGAAGACACTTATGCAGCCAACAAACATATGAAAAAAAGCTCATCATCACTGGTCATTAGAGAAAAGCAAATTAAAACCACAATGAGATACCATCTCACACCAGTTAGAATGGCAATCATTAAAAAGTCAGGAAACAACAGATGCTGGAGAGGATGTGGAGAAATAGGAACCCCTTTACACTGTTCATGGGAGTGTAAATGAGTTCAGCCATTGTGGAAGACAGTGTGGCGATTCCTCAAGGATCTAGAAGCAGAAATACCATTTGACCCAGTGATCCCATTACTAGGTATATACCCAAAGGATTATAAATCATTCTACTGTAAAGACACAAGCACACGTATGTTTATTGCAGCACTGTTCACAGTAGCAAAGACTTGGAACCAACCCAAATGCCTATCAATAATAGACTGGATAAAGAAAATGTGGCACATATTCACCATGGAATACTATGCAGCCATAAAAAAGGATGAGTTCATGTTCTTTGCAGGGACTTGGATGAAGCTGGAAACTATCACTGTCAGCAAACTAACACAGGAACAGAAAACCATACACTGCATATTCTCACTCATAAGTGGGAGTTGAACAATGAGAACACATGGACACAGGGTGAGGAACATCACACACTGGGGCCAGTCAGGGGGTGGGGGCTAATGGAGGGATAGCATTAGGAGAAATACCTAATGTAGATGACGGGTTGATGGGTGCAACAAACCACCATGGCATGTATAAACCTATGTAACAAACCTGCACGTTCTACACAAGTATCCCAGAACTTCAAGTATAATAAAAAAAATTGTAGAATAAAGCAAAATGAAATAGTAAAAAATGTTGATTTTATTCATGGTAAAATAAATAAAATAGCCTGCTTATCTATCTCCACTTTTCAAAAATATGCATATTCTCAATGCATAGAATATTCAAGTACATTTTTATAGACTATCCTGAAAAAAAGGAGGCTGACTTCTTAGTTTAAATATTCAAATAATTCTGTGGATGATTTCGCTTTGTCAACTTTTTATATTTTAAACAAAGGCTACAAGGAAGAATGTCTGCAACTTGATTAGAATTTGAATCTCCCAATATGGTTCATCCACAGTCAGTTATTATTACATTTTTGTTTCCTCTGATAAAACAAAATCTGATCTTACTTACTTGTGAATTTTTCATTATTTTATTCTTGCAACATAACCTTATCTTTAAGTTTTAAAGAATAGCACAATGTGGCCCCATGAACTGTCAAAATACATGTAATTTAAACTCCAGAAACTCTGAAGTAGTTATAACAGTAGTATAACACATTTTTTGCCAATGATCAAAGAGTTAATTTGGCTAAGATTACATATATTAAGTTGTTGAGCAAAGACACAAATCCAGACATGACTGTTTGTCATATTTCACCATTTTTTGACAGATAAATGTTATGGCACTTCTAAGATGCTAGACATTTTAAATGTATTTCTTTCTTTATATCATTATCTCTCAGGATGAAAATTATTTTAACTTTTCTCAGAATGATAATTATTTTTAGCTTAATCAAGTACATGGGCATTCACACACTAACGCATAGTCTTTTGCTGTGGAAAACCCAGTCATTGACAAATAAGGTATTTTATAAGAGGAAAAAGTTCAGCTAAGTTCAAACCTAGACTCAGCCACCAAAATATGAGTGAGCCTATAGGAAAGGTACTTCAACTTCCTAGATTTATATTTCCTCAACTTGCAAAATTGCCAGCTGATACTTACCTTGCTGACTACTGTTAAGTTTCAGCATAATATACACAGGATGTGTAGCATGAAGGCACTACTCAATAAATGGCTGCTCTTAAACACGATTGGTGAAAAAAGATATTATTTCAATGGACAATAACATTTCTATCACTTCATAATAATCATTAATATAAAGACATGTTTCTGAAAATACATTACAAAAACACTTATAGAGGTGTGTGTGTGTGTGTGTGTGTGTATGTAACAAAAAATACTCTTTACAGTTAACCAAAAGAATGTTTTTCAAATAAATATATGAAGATTCAGAGGACTTAGAGATGTGAATAACCATACTTTATTTATCCCGCATATTTACTGGGGAGTAGATAAAAAAAGGACATATGAAGATCATATTTCCATGATTTCCTTACCAGCTGTAACTGCCTTATGTGCCTTTGAACAATTTACAGCCACATTTCCACCAATGAGACAATAGAATTAGATGTTTTTTAAGTTACATCACAACCCCAAAATTCTGTTCTGACTATATTACACTTCCCAATTAAATAATATAAAGTTATCACAACTATGACAACTCATTTCTTCCCTCAAAATGACGAGTCTATAATATAACGATAAATTAATCTATGCCAACCACATTCACAATGCATATTATTGTAGAATGTGCATCACATTGGCTGAGCTTTTCAGGTTCATTTTTACAGTACTAATACTATGATGGCAATTCTAAGCTTTGTTCTTAATTTTGCAGTGTACAAACTCAAAATGATCAATTTCAACAAGTCCCTGAGATTAGATGTACCCTACAAAATTTATACAAACCTCTGCAATGACATCCTGCCAACAGAAATTTATCTCTATGGAAGCACTGCCAGTGGCATGCAGACATTCTTGAATAAAATAAACCCTCCCAGGACCCCATGTTCTCCTATAATCATTACCTCATTTTCCTCACCATTGTTCCTAGGATCACTTCTCTGTTTTGATAACATTTGACTATTTAGCAATATTTGACACTGTTGGAAATTTTTTCTTCCTTGGATTTTTTTTGTTTGTTTGTTTTTCTCCATTCATTCAAAATACTTCTTTCCTAGGTCCCCTTTCTAACTGGTTACTCCTCTATCTCCTTGGCCTGCTTCTCCATTCCACTACATTTCTCACTGTTCATGGATATGATCCAAGACCCATTATTTTCTCCATCTTTTCCTTGACAACCTCAATTAGCTCATAGCTTTAAACACACTGACATGCCTTTGACTTCCAAATGTACACATTCAGCCCTGGGGTCTTCTTCGAATTGCAGACTCAAACCCCCAACTGTCCATTTGATATATACACTTGGGTTTCCGATAGGCATCTCATAATTAATATATCTCAAGTAGAACTGTTTTTACCCTCCTCCCACTCCACTCTCCAGCAATTCTGATGAATTTAACCTCTTATCTTCGCTGTTCTCACCCAAGCCATCATCTCTCATCTTGCTTATTACAAGTGACTTCTAACCGATCTCTTTGCTTTCCTCTTGCCCTCTTCCACTCTAGTCTCACCAGAGCAACCAGAGGATCTTTGCAAAATATAAATCAAATTGTAATGTTCCTCTGCTTAAAACCAACCCAAAGCTTCACATT
Organism: Macaca mulatta; assembly: GCF_049350105.2. Classification (NCBI taxonomy): domain Eukaryota; kingdom Metazoa; phylum Chordata; class Mammalia; order Primates; family Cercopithecidae; genus Macaca; species Macaca mulatta. Next base: position 72,661,102 of record NC_133410.1, on the reverse strand, counting down.
ACACTTAGAATAAATGTACATACAGTAAACCTCAATATGTATCCCCTGCCACCTTCTGACCACATCTACTGACGTTCTGCCCCTTGCTCAGCACCTTCTACTTATGCTAATCTTTTTGTTCCTAAAATATATCAATGTGTCTCAAATATTAGGGACTTATCTAAAGATCTTAGAAGGGCTGACTCCTCAAATTCAATAATCAGCTTCAATGTTATGTCCTTAGAGCAGCCTTTCCTATCCAATTAATCTCTCACACTTTATCCTGTCTTGTATTCAACATATTGTACGGGTTATTTTGTATTAATCTATTTATTTATTTTTCTCTCTTTCCCCCTGTATATAACTTTAGACAGGACCTTGTCTATCTTATTCACTTTTTTATACCTAATGCCTAAAACATTGTTTGCCTCTTGGCAAACTCTCAATGCACGTTGAAAAAGCAAAGTGCAAATGTATGTAGATGTATCTATTCATAATAGGCATAAAAATGGTATCAGATATTTAAACAGGTCTTGGATATCCTTTACAAAAGATTAATAAAATGTCACCTTGGCTTAGTCTAAGAAGAAGTTTTTGTATTTTTCTAATAACCAGAAATCAATTTAAGTATCTGTGAATAGCATAGACATAATGGATGTTATGTCTTTGGAACTTATATATATATGTTTTCTGACCAGTATGTCTTTCCCATACCAAAGCGACTCTAGCAGGAAGGCAGCCACTAAAAGAAATAGGCATTAGGAAAAGCAGAGTCTGGCGGTCATAAAGTGCTGGCCTGCTTATGTGGGCACATAAATGCAACTTCTTGTCAGTTAAGTCTATGGCTCTAACTTAATTTGAACAGGAAGAACTGAATAAAACATCCCAGTATGCCCATTTCTACACAGATTGCATTGATAAGCTCAGTCTTAGAAAGCTCCAGGCACAGGCCTGACAGTTCCATTATTTTAGAGGTCATTATATGTGGCACTCAACACAACTCCTAGGGTTTGAGATTAGGTCATGTTTCCTGGTCAACCATCAATTCTCTTACAGTTTTTTAAAAAAATGTAGAAATGCCTCTAATAATTTGTACCACGGTAGAAATATTGTTAGGGATTATTGAACACTATTTCCTCAGGAATATTCAAGAGAGTTGCCACAGTAAACCTTAGGTATTGGAAGCCATATGTGATTCAAGGCTGAGTGTCTTTAACAAGCACGGACACACACCTCTCCTGCTGTGTAATTCATAGCCACTCTTCCTAAAGAAAAGCACAGGCGGGAAAAGGTTAGTCTTTAGTGACCTAAATCTTCCAAGTACTTGCTTGAATGGCAGGCATGAGACAGAGGCTGCCTCCCTGAGGGTTCAGGGACATTTGCCTATTTGTAGATTCTCATCCCTGTGGATGGGTCACTGTTAGACCAGCATTTCATTAAGTGTAATAAGGTATGAAAACCTATCTTTTATTTTACAGAGAAATTCTCTTTCTGTCCATATTCTTTTTCTTACCAGCAAAAAGAATCTGCTAATAACACAGTTCTTTAACAAGTCTAAGCTCATTTATCACTATATGAGCTCTCATTTGGTTTCTTTAATTATTCTCCATTTTGCTAATTGTGATTATCCAGAGTACCACAATTTATCATATTCCTCTACCTCTTAAAATACTCATTTACGGTTCTTGTTCTTCCATGAATTCTTATTAACATTTTTAATTGCAGCTGGTTTAAAGGATCTTCCATACTTCTCTCTTCTTCTCAAAGTGCAGCCATATTTATCTTTAATGTCCCTAATCATTTTTTTTTCTAATTTATGCTACTCTGTGTTGCTGTTAGAGGTGTATTTTTTTTTTAATCTAAACCTTTCTACATAGGAAATTAAAGCCTCTCATTGATTTTCTGTTTAGATAGTAATGGCATGAATGTCACCTTGTAGGAAGGTAAAAGCAGAAAACTTGAATGTTTTATTTAATAAGTAATAAAATGCACTGGACACAATTCAGTGAGTCAAATTAAAAATAAACCCCAACTAAATAAATAAACAACAGGTAAGTTCTGCAACAGATTTCACAGAACTTGGCATGCAAAGTTTCTAACTTCATTTATTGGAATCCACCTCATCTATATTCAAGAAACAGAAATTGTACAACCAAGAGATTCAGAATAATAGGTTAAGTAAAGATAAAAATGAAAACTGAGTTCTCCTATTAAATATGTAGCATTGTATAGATGTGATACGATGTATAGAGTAATACAGAAAGATCAATGTGCTTAAAAAGATCAGAGGGAAAAAAGACACCTTTTAACTAGGAAAATCATGGAATACTTTGAGGAAGATGTGACATTTGAGATAGAGCTTAAGATTTGGAATATTTGACATAGTTACTAAAGCTAGTACCCCAATAAAGCACAGAAGTAGAAATATATGAGATGTATTTTGCAATGATAATACAGTAGGGATAGAGAAAAAAGTACATAAGGGGATGGCATAATATCAAACAGTTAGAGGTTGTTAAGTTTTAAGTAGCCCAAACATATTCATTATTTTTTAATTCTCACACCATTCTTACGAAGCTAGGAATCAGTTTACCATTAAACCAAATTAGAACATGTGATGGGAGAATAGATTTAGAGTGAAGGATAATAAATTCGGTTTTAATTTTAGATACAGCTTTAGTCAAGATTGGGTAAGCTATGCTGCAGAAAGTTATCTCCCATACCTTAGAAATCGAACATAAGATAGTTTATTTTTCACTCTCATTACATGTTCCACACAGATTGTCTGGGGACTCTTCCTATACAGTCACAGACTGATAGAGTTCTGCCCTCTTTAGCTCACATTTGAACCAGAGGGCCTCTGACTGTTCCACAGAAAGAGAACACTGGGATGCAATAGGCATGAGTTTTTTTTACTGCATCTCTGCCCAGACATGATCCATTTTATTTCCATTCCCAGTCCATTGTACAGAGCTAATTACATGGTCTTAACATAATTGTAAGGGATTCTGTGAAATGTAGAGGAGTACATGGACTGCTTAGTGAACACGACTCTCTCTGCTACAGGCACCATCTGTTTCTTTACAAGACATAGAAGTATAATAGAAATGGTGTCCAGAACCAAGTATAGAGCTCCCAATTCATTTTGCCAACGATATGCTAAAGTAGAGGTCCTAGATCCCACCATTTTCTTACTCAGAATTTTGTCTTCCACAATGTGATTATATTTGCTGAAAAATTTCTTCCCTTTTCTTATCCTAAAAATCTCTATTTATTCTTCAAAATGCAGTTCAATATGTTGAAGAAATAGTACTTGGTTATCTACAGCAAAGGACAAAGACCTGTCTCAAATAAAACTATATTGTGGAGAAAATGAAAAATAAATATCAATTTTTAAAAATATTAAATACTTGAAGAAGATATAGGATAACATTTTGATATAGTTATAGGAAAAATTACAAACAACATTAATTGATCTGATTACATAAATATAAAATTTCTAGACATAAAATACATTGAAAAATAAAAACAAGAAAAACATTTGTAAAATGTAATTATTTTAAAAAAACATATCTCTAAAAGGAATATTGCAAAGAACAAGTAAATTCACGAAGTCAATACAAATAACCACGAGAAACCTTTAAAAATAAGAAAATACTAATTATTAAAGAAATTCTTAGTATAAATAGCAGTAAGGTTAGCTTTTATACCTGTGAAATGGGCAACTCAGAATTCCAAACACAGGAATAAAAACAGACACTATTTGTGAGTGTCATTACTATGAATGTTTCTTAACAGTATTTAGTAAGTTTATTAATTCATTTCACAGATATTTGCACATCTACTCTGTTCCTGACATTATTGCAGGCATTTAAGACACATCATTTAAAAGTAATATTAATTTCTATAAGTAAAGGATCTCTACCTTCGTAAAACTTACACTTTATTTGATGTCTCAGTTTGGGTTGCCTTAGAAACAGATCGTGAATAAAGGATTTCACTGCAAGTAATGTATTTAGAGTGGACCATTTGGAAAGCACAGTAGTGGGCAATTGAATTAGGGATATAAAAGTAGCCAGTTGGCCAGGTGCGGTGGTTCACACCTGTAATCCCAGCACTTTGGGAGGCTGAGGTGGGTGGATCACAAGGTCAAGAGATCGAGACTATCCTGGCCAACATGATGAAACCCCGTCTCTACTAAAAATACAAAAATTAGCTGGGTATTGTGGCGTACACGTATAGTACCAGCTACTCGGGAGGCTGAGGCAGAAGAATTGCTTGAACCCAGCAGGCGGAGGTTGCAGTGAACTGAGATTGTGCCACTGCACTCTAGTCTGGCGACAGAGTGAGACATCATCTTAAATAATAATAATAATGATAATAATAATAATAATAATAATAAAGTAGCCAGTCAATGAGGAATTAATAAATCAGTTATCATGATGGGAAACTGCTATTCCATCTTGCATGGAAACTATGAAAAAAACTGTAAAACACGGGCTTGAAAAGTGTCCACCCATGGACTGAGAGAGCTGGGGTATATATGGACTAATTCATGTAAGTCATTGGTTGGGAACTGCTTTGGGGTGCTAATTTCTCCTACATTCAGGCTTCCAAACCAAGACAGACTTCATGGTTCCCTGAGGAAAGCCCTAAAGCCCAGAGATGCATAAAATGGTACTTGGGTAAGAGCAGGAGTATATAAAAGTTACCCAGAGTTTGAGCAGGGCACGGACAAGGATGCTAGACTAATATAGACAATACAGAACAGAGTAGAAAAGTAAGTTTCAAGTATGTTACAAGGTGACAAAAAATGTTATTGGCAAAAAGAAAAGAATTAGAATAAGATAAGAGTGACTGTTATTTCAAGGTAGTGGGAAGGTTAGTTTCCAATGTCAAGTAGAGTGATTAGGACAGACCCCATTGAGAGGATAAGATTTATACAAAAATGAAGGAGGACAAAGAATCAACCAAGCAGATTTCTGAGTAAGATTATTACAGACAGAATATTTGAGCAAATGACCCATTGGATTTTACCTGAAATTTCTGAGGAACAGCAATGAAGTTATTGTGATTAGAATGCTGGCAGCCATAGGAGGAGATGGAATGAATGAATTGACTGAGGGAGGGACAGAATATAAATCGTGCAGGACCATCTGAGGACTTGAAAGTCTTTTTGCTATAACTGAGACGGAGATTCACAGTATGTTTCATACAGAGGGTAACATAAAATATTTTCTCTTTCAAAAGGATTGCTCTAGCATTTTTACTTCTAGCTATGAGGAGGTAACTGGTTGAGACATATCCTTCTGCAATAAACATATAAAACAATAGACAAACGATATGAGATAACTGTTTTCTGACATTGGACTGTGGTTCCTGAGAAAAAGAAAAGAAAACTTAAAGGCTCACATAAACCACTTAAGGAGAGTTAATGAATGAATGCCAGGCATAACCTCTACACTGAAAATGACAAAACATTGATAATAGTAATTAAAGTAGGCATAAATAAATTGAGAAATACACCATGTTCATTGATTGTAAGACTCAGTGCTATTGATATGTCAGTTTTCCCACACTGGTCTATATGTTTTAATGCAGCCCCAAGCTCAATAAAAATTTGGTGGCAATTCATAACCAGATTTAAAATTTATATAAAAATACAGGGTTCTAGCATAAACAAAACTACTTTTAAAAAGAACATATTGTGGCAATTCTTGCTGCCTGAGTTTAACAATTTCTAAAAAGCTATTGTAATTATACAGTAGTGTTGGTGTAAGGGAAAGAATATAATAAACCCAAATAGAGAGTTTAGAAATAGAATTTGCAGAAACCTGATTTTCATCAAGGATGCAATTTTGTGGGGAAAGTGAAATCAACAAATGCTACCCTAACAACAGGATAAACATAAATCACAAGCCCTACCTAATACTATATACAAAAATTAATTTGAAATTAATCATAGGCCAACCATGTGACCCTTAAGGATCACATATGAGAATATCTTCATGACCCTGGAGTAGGCGAAGATTTCCTTAACAGGACACTGTAAGTTAAAACCCTTAAAAAATGATAAATTGGACATCATCAAAATTAAACACTTTATTTTTTGAATTATAAAATTATAATATGGTACTACTTTGAAAAACTACTTAGTCATCTACTCTAGACCCCAAACATTCCACTGAGTTTGACTGAGAGATTTACTCAAGATAAATGAAGATATATGCACATGAAAAGAGTTGTGCAAAAATGTTTATAGAAGCTTTATGCGAAACAGCCGCAAACTGGAAACAATCCAAATGCCCAACAAGTGAATGACAATATATTGTTGAATACATATACATTATAATGGTACTAAGCAATTTACAAAATCAACTACTGAAACAGTCAACAATATGAAAGAACCTCTGAAATATTATTTCAAACAGAATAAGGAATGAGCTATCATTATGATTGTACAACTTATGGAATAAGAAGTCAGAATTATCTTTGTCCTAAATTCTCTTTAATTACAACTCTATAGAGGAGAAGCAGAAGATGGCTATGGGGTATTTTATAATGCTCTTTCAGATTAAATTATTCTTAGTGCAATGCTTTTCATATCTGTGCTTATGATGTCATAGAAAGTCCTGAAATTGACTAAGAGAAGGGCAGAAGTTACATGTATGTTCAGTTGTGTTCTCTCAACATGACAACGCTTCTGCTGATTCTAAAATATACCCTGCCTTCTGAATGTCTCTGAAGGGTTGACTTAAGGGTCATCTGTGTTGCTTTGCAATTCTGGAAGCAAACATGGAGGAAAATGTAGGGGCGGGCAAGTTGAAAGGACACAGAGAAAGTATCAACAGCTAAATTTTGAGTTTGAAAGTTCCGGGCTTCCTCGCTAAAGTATATGCTGCTGTTCACTCATTTTGCCACAATTCATGTTTGGGTTGGAGCTTTATAGAAGGCAAAGGAAGATGTAATCTGCTTTGACTCATAGCCTGTGACTCTTTGGCATAGTTGTTATCAAAAAACAAAATTCCAGATGACAATGTGACATTTTTATTAGAAGAAATGGCTGCCAAAATTGGAAGTAAGAGTCTCTACCAAAGTCCTTTTTATTGTGCTCAGAACTTTCAAAATCATATATCCTTGCTTGAAAGTGACAATGTTGTTAGAAATTAAAACTTCCTTCACACCTATTGCCTTCCAGTCATTCAACCAATGACCTGAATTGGGTGGAGCCATAGTTGACGTAAAAAATCCTAAACTCCAAACTCCCTCTGGGTCCAAAGTGAACCTATTTCTCATTAAAATAAAGAATTTTCCTATTCTCCTTGGTTTTAGCAACTACGGTTAGGGGTTAGAAGGTAAAGGCCATGGGTAGGGTTTAGAAGGCACTTCCTTCTCAGCCCAGAGGTGTTCAACTGACAATCTCAATTACTTTTCATGATAGTAACTTTGGTCTGTTCAGTCCACTATTCCCTGTATTGTCCGGTTAAAAACCTTTATTATGCAAACCTTCAGAGGAGCCCATATATATAATCATGAAAACTCAGGGAGATATGACTCAGCTCTTTAAAACTTGAAATTCTTAAAGGAAAAAAAAAAACTCACATGAAAAGAAATAAAAACCCAATGCTGCAGCTGCCCATAAAATCTGGGAAAGTATGTTAAGTGGGTGTCCTTACAAGGAGTTATATGGAAACACAAACTGTGAACACAACAGAGTTTGCTTTTGATTTCCATATACTTTTGGCTCTTGCTATTTTTAGGCCCACAGGTACATCCACAGGTGCCACATGAAGGAGCAACTGAACCAGAAGTGTTCCAGGGTTTACTGAAATATATCAGTAATGATCACTCCTCTATAAACAGAACTTGGAAATTTCAAGGGCTTATGACTGTCAGCAGCCATGTTGTCATTGCTGGAGAACCCAGAGGCAAGCTGTTCATCTTCTGATGCTTCTCTCTCCTGTGTTCAATGTTCATTATGCTTTGGAAGTGCAAGGCCACTGTCATAATAAATGGCATTCAAAGTGATTTATTGTTTTCTGCTGATGTTTAGACTTTGGCTGCTATGTACTATTGCCAAAAGCACAGACTTTTATTTGTTCTGATGTATTCTAATGATCAAAATGACCTGAAACAGAAAGGCAGGAAAGGTGGGCAAGACAGTCTAGTAAGCTGTTAAAAGCAATTTTAATTCTGTGGTAAGAGGCTAGAGAAATTCATCAAAATCCTCTTATTCTCTAGAAGCAGAACTTAATCTTCTAAGTACTTCATTTCTCACCTAAAATAAAAGATTCTAAAGACTTTTAGTAATCAGAAATGCTAGGTTCCCTCCCTTGTCAATCTCAAATCTACTATCTCCAGCAAACATTAACTAAATTTCTGCCTGCCATGTCCCTCCTTCTTGTCCTTTTCCTGCTGACAATGTGTCATGAATGTTAGTCATTCTCATTATCTCTGTTTCTGCCTCTCTCTCTCTTTCTGCCTGTCTTTCCTTCTATCTCTCTTACACACACATACATTATCCTACTCAGAAAGCTCATAGTATTTTTTCTTGAATATTGATACTATAACACCAGTGGCTCTAACAGCATTCTTCTAAAAAGGGAAATGCTAGGAAGATACATGTGAATATACCTCAAAAATGGCCTTTAACTGTAAAAATACATATTTTTCCCGGCTTCTAATGTGCAACATAACATTCCCAATGGCATTGTTCTGGTTTTCTTCGAAAGGTGGCAGCAAACACACTACTGTCATCTCTTCAATGAACTGCCTGCTATCTTGCTAAGTTAAGGCGTCCTACGCATGAGGATGGGGATGAGGACTGGTGCCTAGCCTTAGCCAATGTGGATCCCATTACAGAGGATTAGGATGACACTAATGGGGTTGATTCTGCAGCCTGTTCATCCTCTGTCTGCCAATAGTCAGAGTGAGTGCCAGAGAACAGAATATCTGTGTGTTGATGCCAAGACAACTGCAGTAACAGAGGCTTGCTGCTATCACTGCCTCTTCAGAATGGAGGCAGAAGGTAAGACAAAAAGAGGACACCAGCAGTAGGGTCTTCAGATTCACCTGACATGAAGGGGCCAAAGTCATCAGGTGCCCTGCTCTGCTGTCAATGCCTACGGTTTAAGAAGGCTTGGTTCAACAGTACACACCTCGTGCTATAAAAGTTGATTTGGAGAAAGGCCCAGGACTATCACAAGTTCAATAAATAATATTCTTTGCTATGCTTAGGAGGAATTTTTCCTATATTTGGTGTTCTATAGATAAGGATTGAATTCATAGCTTTTTTTCTGGCACAAAGTCTGGCAAAGAGGTAGAATTTGTATCCAAAGCGGAAAGTTTCTATATATTTTTACATGAGCCTTCTTTGGCATCAGTCGGTACAGCCACAGCTGACAGCCACTGCAGATACCAAGACCTGATTCTCAGAAGCAGGAAGAAGATAAAATCATGTCCAAAAGCGGCCTCTAAATGCTTAGTCACCCCAAATTCTCAGGACGTCACACAAGCATTAGACAGTTTACAGTCCTTGATTTACTTTCTAAGAGGAAAAAAAGAGGCTTCTTTTTGAAATTCAGAGAACCAAGTTGATGGTGCCTTGATTGGACAATAGGCATTTTTGCTTCAGGACCTTACATGTCACCGAATTGTTAAACCACCTCCAGCCTGGAGAGGAGAGTAGAAACAACCATGCCGTCATGACACCGTTTATTCAAAGAAGAAGAAGAAAGGTTAAGAATATTAGAAACTAAAAGTTTAATGTTTTACGAACTAGCTGTTTCTGTGCCAGACAACTAAGAAAGCACTTCAAGTTCATTGTTTTTCTCTTCTAACTTTGGATCTAAATATTTACACATGGTTTCAGTCATCTCAAAACTGCTATGCAAATTCGTGAGCTCCCACTCCATTTCTGATGTCAGTAACATCATGGCCATGACAAAACACGTCCTTTTCTATGATGTCGGGAGTATTGTTCAAGGGTGATTAAATATGAAAGTGAGGCAAAGCCCCTGACTCCCAGAGAAAAACATTTCAAATAGGAAATCATGCTACATTAACAGTTCAAAATATTGTCTATATTCATATAAATAGCAAAAGATGCTAAATAAGACTGTATATGTAATTCTTGCACTGGTTGTGATAAGGAGTGTACCTGGATCCTTTCTGATACAATTTAAATCCTTTCTTAAAAACAATTCATGTTTAACTAAATAATTTTACTGTTGTAACAATTCATATTTCTCAAAATAATTTTTAGTTAGATGACTCCCTATTTCTGTCAATAAGCACATTATGTAAGTAGGGCAAGGATAACTATTTTAGTGTTTTAGATTCAGAAGAAACAGTGAAACAGAAATTAAACATATTTTTATAAATACAGCAGCAGTCTCCACTACTGATCCCTTGACTAATCCTACAATATCTTCATCAAGTTTCTTTCTACACTGAGTTTTCTTTATAATATACACCGCTCATTACTTTGCCTCTTCTGCAAACAAGAACCTGACCACACAACTCAAGACTGCATGAGTATGTGGCAAGCATGAGATCAGTATATAGAGATATTTTTACGAAACAGTCAAAATTTGTGAGGTTGGGAACAACATCAAGAGGCCATTTAACATTCTCCTTCCTTAATTCTAAGGTCTCTTCTAGAAGGTGAAATACAGTCTTTTCTTTAGATATATTAATTAGCCAATAATTCAGTGCTATTTTATTAATCAAAATCCAGTTAGGAGATAGAAACCACACAAGTAACGTTAACAGAGAAAAATTGCTATGAATAATTGTTAGCCAGTTATTAGAAAATGGAAAATGCAATAGAAAATGCTGAGGTATTATGAACAAGTAACTGCAGGAAGCAGATGCTAACCCAGCGTGGGGGAAGAGAGCAAAAGGACAAGGTTGGAATTATTAAATTTAGAATGTGGGAGAAGTGGCCTGGTGGAACTGGGACTCAGATCTCTGAAGAGAAGGTATTGCTTGGATATTGCTGTCAGAACTCCGAAGAATCTGTCTCTAATGGGGCTAGTTCTAGGAATACCGGGAAAAAAAATTGTAACCTGGAATCTGCTGCTTCTAATGTAGTGTACTGCTGCCAGTGAGGAAGCTTTGCATAGGAGACACTGATAGAAACACAAAATCCCCTCTTTAACCTCCAACTCTCTAGTCTCTGTGGCACCCTCTACCCCTACAGAATCTAACAGGACCCAGCTAACTAAGGAGAAAACATGGTTTGTAGTGTCTCAGCCCCAGCATCATGAGCTGAATATGAAAGTAGTTTAATAATTGCCATACATACAAGAGAGTAATGACAATTATCTGATAATGAATATGTTTATGTATTTTTTCTGCCTAAGATGATACAGTGAATATGCTCTTAATGATTTAAGAAAACCAATTCAAATGATAGGTGCAGAAGGAAGTTACTTTAAATACGATAGTCAGGGATGGTCTCTGAGGAGCTGATATTTGAGTCAAATCCAATAAAATTTGTTATATAGTGGAAAAATAGGAAGAAGTTCAATATGGTCAAATTCAACAAAGGGCAAGAGAGGTAAAAGAGAAAATCAGAGAGTTATTCAGCCAGTTCATGTAGAGCCTCAAAGGCCACCATGAGGAATTTGAACTTTACTAAGTCTAATGATAAGTCATTTGGAGAGTTTTAACAGGAAAATGACATCATCTACTTTCAATTTCAAAGTATTACTTTGAATGCTATGGCAGGAAGAATGGGGATGACAAGTATGAAATTAGAGTAAGTAGTAAAGGTGATATTGGAGTTCTCCCAGTGAGAGATTAGTGTGATTCAAGCTAAAGTAGTAGTTGTAGAAGTAGAAATGAGTGGATAAATATGGAACATATATCTGACATAAAGGATTCAATAATACTTGAGGTAAAAGGAAAAATACATATGTGTTAAGTAATGTGGTAGATGCTGTTACTGTTTACTGAGTTGGGATACTGAGGTAGACACATTTTTAGAAGAAAACTGAAGAAATGCTGACTGTAGATTTTGTGTTTTAGAGCATTGGACAATATGATGGCTGGATAAAAGAGCTGGTCAATGGAGAAAGCAGAGATAAAAGCATATATTTAAATTTCTTTAGCCAACAATGGTTATTGGAGATGTTGACAAGTGTTTTTACAAGGATGTTCATTGCCATATATTTTTGTAATGGAAAACATTGAAATTAATATGATAAAAATTAGCATAAGAATATAGTGTAGGCAGAAAGAGAAGCAAGTTGACATCTACCCTACAGCTATAATCACATTTTCTCTAATTAGGCAAGGTTACAGTGCAATGACAATACCATTGTGTGGCTTTAGAGTCACATTTATGTTTGTGACTGAGGAAAGATCTATAGGCTTATAAATGGTTAATTGATTTTCAAATAAAGACTATTTAATCACTAAAACTAGAGGTGATCAAGATTCACAGGAAAAGTTTTTCGTAAATACAAATCTGTATCCCATGCAACAATGCATCAGAATTAGGATGATTTCTATCTTTCTGCCACATCTTGGTCAAGGTTATGATCCAATTAGCAGTTAATGTCAGACAAAGTATGGATTCTTCTACTTGTTCATAGTTAGGCCTAATTATTTTATTACATCTTCATTTATTATCTTGTGTGCCTTTATTTGGGATTATTCCTAAACAGGTTTCAGATGAGAGGGATTAACTATATAATAGGCAATGTAGATCATTTGATAAAGAACATAAGAAAATGGAGTTCTTACAAAATATTTTTAAATTAAACATTTTTGACTTTAAGTTTTACATATGACTTCAAAAGTAAATTACTTACCAATTTGAAATAAATCTAATTGAACAGTTGAACTAAATTCAAAGACTTCCTAAATAAGTAGTTTTGGTTTTTTAGCAGATTTCAGCAGATGGATAAGATTTACCCACAAGACAATATTTATATATTTTATTCGTATCAAATCATATGAAATTATGATTATTTAACTACTTTAGTATGGATGTCACAATATAATAAAAAATATATTTAAATTTTTAATAAAGACTTCTCTTTATCAGTTACGACTTTTACACACACAAGTCAGTTAGCTGGTGTATACTAGAGAAATTTCCGCTATCCCACCCACAATTATGTTTAGTAAATGTGGAGGCTGAAATAAGTTTGCATACCCTTTCAGTATGAGCCAGAAACCATTTGTTGTAAAATGCTTTGTATTAGCCTTTTTGCAGTTCAAGTGGCTGCTACTTATTCCTTGATTAAAATATTGACATAGACTTCCAGACTCCCAGACCAAAGTTGCTTTCTGTAAGCAGTAAGACTTCTAAAGAATATAAATGAAAGATATTTCTCCTGCATATTGGAAGTTTTCAAAAATTAATAATGGATTAATAACAAGATAGTAATAAAACAATCAGTAAAAGAAATAAACATGAAATTAGAATAAATTTAGGGTTTAAAGACAGCAGTTTTTTGTTTTTTTTTTTCTGATAGTCTTTCATCCTACTCTCCTCCAACTGCCCAAATTAAATCAATCTTATCTTCAGAGAAGACAAGTGGAAAAAGAGGGAGAGAGAGAAAGAGAGAGAGAGACAAGTAAACAGATAAAACAGAAGACTAAGGTTCTTATTTATTTGCAATATTTTAGATACCACAGAAGCAAGAAAGACAAGCCAAAACTGTCTGTTTAAAATTATTCCCTCCATTTCTTCCATGTGATTTTATAAACACTACTAACAATCATTTTATTAATTAATATAAAGGTTTCTGATAAGGTTATTACTTTTTTCTAACTTCAAAACTAAGTAGTAAAGGCACTTACTACAACATATAGTAAAAAAAAGTTTTAATATTCAGTGCCCCTCTCATAGAATAAATAAAACTATCCAATCTTTAAAATTAGCCCTGTATCTTTATGATATATTACATATATATGATAGATTGTCTAGACATACACAATAGATGTTCTTACATGTATTAAAGAGGGGAGAATGAAAATTTTAGATAAGGGAGCTCAAACAGAGAATATATTATTCTCTCCATTATATCAAAAATATTGGGCCTGGCACAGTGGCGCATGCCTGTAATCCCAGCACTTTGGGAGGCTGAGGCGGGTGGATCACGATGTCAGGAGATTGAGACCATCCTGACTAACACAGTGAAACCCCGTCTCTACTAAAAATACAAAAAATTAGCCAGGTGTGGTGGCGGGTGCCTGTAGTCCCAGCTATTCCGGAGGCTGAGGCTGGAGAATGGCGTGAACCCGGAAGGTGGTGTTTGCAGCGAGCAGAGATCGTGCCACTGCATTCCAGCCCGGGTTACAGAGTCAGACTCTCTCTCAAAAAAAAAAAAAAAAAAAAAAAAAACAGATTAGACACATTATTTAGCACAGTCCCACAATTCTGTGATAATCATTCTCATCAATTATAATATTGATCCCTAAATATTCTGTATTATCTCAGGGTCACAGAAACACTTTAATAGTTCTCTTAATGCAGTGTTTAAAAGTGTTTGATGTCTAAAAATTTCATAGAATGCAACAAAAGTCACTGATAGGATTTCAGAGCCAATTTCACCAACCCACAAATAGAAGAAAACAAACTGGGGGAAAAAAAACTGAAAAAATAATTATCCTTTAAGTTGTCCTCAAACCAGTGAAATATATATTTTTAAAGTAAACAACTTAAGTAGAACTTTGAATGGAAGTTAAACATAAATTTTAATAAGTAATTTGTCGAATCAATTCAAGAATGACTACTGAGCTTGTTTTCTGTGCAAAACGTCATGGAAAACACAGAGAGCTAAGAAATAGTATCCTTTTCTTAAAGACCTTAAAATCTGACTGAAGAATTAAAACCTTGAAATACAAGTGGATAACTGGAAAATGAAAACAAGTAACAGACACAATTAAAAATACATATGTGCATATGAAATATCAGACAAAGGGTGATTACTGAAGATTGAAATCAAGATAAAATAATTTTTGGCCTTGGTTATTCTAAGATTCATTATTTCATATAACCTACCACATTAAGTACAATTTTGATTCATTTTGGATTTGTTCCTAGTCCTAGATAATAGTAAGATGAATAGAGAGCAATCTCTACCCTATTCTCCACCCCTAAACTAATTCTTAAAGTCATTTTGTTGTGTGCTGTATAAAAGTATGAACTGGTGGTTATGAAAGTTCAGGAAAAGAACTTCTAGTTATGTCAGAAGATCTCAGAGAAGATATCACATAAAAAATTACATTTGAGCCACTTTAAATGATGAATAGGAGAGTATTGTAAGCACAAGAAACAACGAGTTAACAAATAACCATAAAAAAAAACAACCATTCTTCAAGGTTGTCCCCTTGGGGAAATGTGCAGAAGTATCGCAAATGCTGGAAAGATAAGCAAGAATTGGATCATGAATCCCTTGTATTCAATATGAAGAATTTCCAAATTTATCAATGAGCTTCACAGAGTCACTGAAAGACTTTAGACTGATTGCTAGGATTTGCAATTTAAAAGTTTAGGCATTAGGCATTGCAGAAAAGAGACTAAATGAAGTAAAGGGAGAAGAGTTAGAAGTGTATTAGACACCTCTTATAAAACACTCCAAATCCTCTCAGGCTTAGTTGTTTCTGCATGGGCCAGACATATTTAACCTAATAGCAGCTCCTCACACTTCTCTGTGGTCCCACTTGGTACCCACATATGTGTGGCCAAAAACCGTGAGGCTATAGAACCCCTGTAACAAATATTTGAGTAACAGGAGATGAGAACAAGTTCACAAATTCTTCCACTATTTTCTTAAAATCTTTCCTTCCCAGTCCTTGAATGTATGTTATAGGACCTCTTGGGGGAGGGAATTTAGCATCCAGCAGTCTTATTTAGCAGAAGCCAGGTAGATATTGTATCCATGTATTGGTTCTCTCTCCTTTCCTGCTTTGCTCCTTCTCACTGTACTCCCTGTACTCTAGACAGTGTTTACCAGGAAACTGATCTTTAACCCTAACAGTGAAGGAGAAAAGAGAATGGGTTTGAGAGATAGTAAGATAGACTTAACATGGACTGGTGACTACTCAGATGCTGGAAATGAGTAGCAGACATTAGGCTTGAAGGGCTTCTAAGACTGTGGTCTGGGTGATTTGTTGGAGAGTAGTGCCATTACACAATAAATACCAGAAGATATGTAGAAATATATTCCATTTCAGATATAAGGCACCATTTATCACTGAGGAGCAGCTACCAAAAAGGCTATTGGAAATATTAATGTGGAGTTCAGAAAAGACTATTACTCTAAAATCTACAATTTTGGGGTCATCAGCTTTATATTGGCTGGAAGAACTTACAGTTGAAAAGAAGAGAATGCAGGATGGAAACCTAGAGGAATCTATTATTACGGGACATGGAAGAAGAAAGAAAATCTGGCATGTAGTTGCCAATAATGAAGGCAGAGAAGAAGAAATGATATAGGCTTGGAAGTCAGGGAAGTCATGAATTTCAAGAGAGGGATCAACTGTGTTCAATGTGATACACAGATTAAATGTGATAAACAGATTAAATAACTAAATTGGCAAGTGTGAACCTGATTAAACAATGATGCCATTGTTGGCTTAAGAGCATTTTAGAAGCAGAAAAGAGTGGAAGAAAGATTTTTATTCTTTATTTTTGTAAAAATAGTAACTGGAAAAATAAAATGAACCATGGAAGCTATCAAAATATGAAGGTAAATATATAGATGACAGCCATTTTACCATCTCTTTTCCTTGTTCCATCAGGACTTTACCCACCAAAACTTCCAAATGCATTACTTAATTGAGACCCTGCTGGCAAACCCCCACTAAAGAACGTAACATGGACTTAAGTCTTCCATTGTTCTTCACCTAGCTGTGCAGTACTGCTATTGTTGGCAATTCTTTTTTACCTTCTACTTTGAACTGACAAGATTCTTGTTTTAATCTCTTTTCTGAAATAGTAGCATCAGGATGATTTCCCCATTGTCCCACATTGAAGGAGTATACCTTCAAAGATATTCATCTGCAGCATTTAGTTATTCATTTATCCATGGGACATCTTTAGTCCCTAGAGCAGATCTGCATTAAGATAGGCAGAACCATTTCTCACAGCTGCACTGGGAACATGCACCAGGATATGCCTTATCCTAGAGGAAACAAATCACTGCCACCAATTCCTCTCACCACCCCCTCAAAAAGTAAACCAGCATATTTATCTTCTTTCTCTTCATTTCTTTTCAGGGCACACCATGATTTATGGTTCGACTCAAGCATTCTAGTCTTACTTTTGGGCTCAGTATACAAGCAAGTAAGAAGGGTATAAGATAATGAGAATCTTATATTAACACGATTGAGCTAGGCTTGTTCTTTATACGCAAAGACTACATTCCTTACTGAATCAGAAGGACTTCTAGTGTTTTAAAATGATTCAGAATAATTAGAGAGTATCTTTATGAAAAGTAATACACTCTATGACTAAATTTTTTTAAAAAACAGAAACCACACGCAATTTTATCAATAGATGCAGAAGAAAATCATTTTACAAAATAAACACACTTTCACAATAAAAACACTAAACAAACTAAAAATAAAGGGAAAATTTCTGAATCTGACTGATTAAAGAGCATTTAGTAAAAACTCACAATAACATCATACTTTATGGAGAAACATTGAACACTTTCACCCTGTAGTTAGGAACAAGACAAGGATATTTGTTCTCACCACTTCTGTTCAACATTGTATTCATTGTATACAATACAATTGAAGTTTTCGTGTAAGTTCTTTAGGATTTTCTCTATACAAGATCAGGTCAACTGTGAATAGAAATGCTAGTTTTTCCTTTCCAATATGGATACTCTTTATTTCTTTCATTTGCCTAATTGCCCAGACTAGAACCTTCAATACAATTAAAAATAGAAAAAATATTATCCAGGTATGGTGGTGTATTGTATTGAAGGTTCTAGTCTGGGCAATTAGGCAAATGAAAGAAATAAAGAGTATCCATATTGGAAAGGAAAAACTAGCATTTCTATTCACAGTTGACCTGATCTTGTATAGAGAAAATCCTAAAGAACTTACACAAAAACTCTTACAACTAACAATTGAGTTTTACAACATGGATGGATACTAGATCAATATAAAAATGTCAATTTTATTTCTATCTACTAGTAATAAATAATATGAAAATGAAATTAAGATTCCATTTACAATAGCAACAAATAGAAATAAAAATTGTAAATAAATTTAACAAAAAAGAATATAAGATATATATATTTTTAATTTCTTTTAAGGATGTTTTGTAGTTGTCATATACATATCATTAATATCATGCAGGCAATTAAGTTTCACTAAAAGAAATTAAAGATATATATGACAATTTAAAAACATCATTAAAAGAAATTACTTTTTAGACATCATTAAAAGAAATTAATGTTTCATACATATTAAAACTATATATATATATGAAAACATTCATTTATATGTGAAAACCAAAAGAGAAAGTTCATAGGTATATGTGTGAAAACTAAAAAGCATCATTAAAAGAAATTATAGAAGACCTAAATAAATAGAAAATATTCTGTGTACAAAACCAGAAGATTAAATATTGTTAAACTGGTGTTATGGGATACTTCTCAAATACTTACGTTGAGGTCCTAATCCCTAGTCCCTCTGAATGTGATCTTTTATGGAAGTAAGATCACTGAAAATGTAAATAGTCAAGTTAATATGAGATCATATTGGAGCAGGGTGAGCCCCTAATCCAATATTCTGGTGTCCTTTTATTTGTATTTATTTATTAAATTATTGAGACGGAGTCTCACTCTGTTGCCCAGGCTGTAGTGCAGTGGCGTGATCTCAACTCACTGCAACCTCTGCCTCCTGGGTTCAAGCAGTTCTCCTACCTCAGCCTCCTGAGTAGCTAGGATCACAGGTGCAACACCACCATGCCTGGATAATTTTTTTTCTATTTTTAATGAAGATGAGGTTTCACCATGTTGGCCAGGCTGGTCTGGAACTCCTAACCTCAGGTGACCCACCCACTATGCCCTCTCAAAGTGCTGGGATTACAGGTGTGAGCCACTGAGCCCATCCCTGATGTTCTTTTAAAAGGAACTTGGTTTAATTAGATCCCATTTGTCAGTTTTTATTTTGTTGCTATTGCTTTTGGCATCATGGTGAAATCTTTACCCATGCCTATGTCCTGAATGGTATCACCTAGGTTGTCCTCCAGCGTTTTTATAGTTTTGGGTTTTGCATTTAAGTCTTTAATCTATCTTGAGTTTATTTCTATATAATGTGTAAGGAAGGGGTCCAGTTTCAGTCTTCTGCATATGGTTAGCCAGTTATCCCAGCACCATTTATTAAATAGGAAATCTTTTCCTCATTACTTTTTTTTTGGTCAGGCTTGCCGAAGATCAGGTGGTTTTAAGTGTGTGCTCTTATTTCTGGGTTCTCTGATCTGTTCCATTGGTCTATGTGTCTTTTTGCAGAAGTACCGTGTTGTTTTTGTTGCTGTGGCCCTACAGTATAGTTTGAAGTTGTGTAGTGTGATGCCTCCAGCTTTATTCTTTTTGCTTGGGTTTGTCTTGGCTATTCAGTCTCTTTTTTGGTTCCATATAAATTTTAAAATGTTTTTTTTTCCTAGCTCTGTGAAGAATTATTGAATCTGCAAATTGCCAAACTAAAGAACAAAGGAAACTATCAACAGA
Organism: Macaca mulatta; assembly: GCF_049350105.2. Classification (NCBI taxonomy): domain Eukaryota; kingdom Metazoa; phylum Chordata; class Mammalia; order Primates; family Cercopithecidae; genus Macaca; species Macaca mulatta. The sequence goes on along the minus strand of NC_133410.1, from coordinate 72,641,414 downwards.
GTGAGCAGACTACCTACAGAATGGGGGAAAATTTTTACAAACTATGGATCCAACAAAGGTCTACAATCCAACATCTATAAGAAACTCAAATTTACCAGAAGAAAAACAAACAACCCCATTAAAAAGTGGGCAAAGGACATAAACAGATATTTTTCAAAAGAAGACATTCATGCTCCCAAGAAGCCTATGTAAAAAAGTTCAACATCACTGATCATTAGAGAAATGCAAATCAAAACCACAATGAGATACCCTCTCATACCAGACAGAAGGGCTATTATTAAAAGTCAAAAAATAACGGATGCTGGCGAAGTGGTAGAGAAAAGAACGCTTATACTCGGTTGGTGGGAGTGTAAATTAGTTCAGGCATTGTGGAAGACAGTTGTAGTAATTCCTCAAAAACCTAAAAATAGAAATACTATTTGACCCAGCAATCCCCTTACTGCATATATACCCAAAGGAATATAAATTTTTCTATTATTAAGACAAATGAATGTGTATGTCCATTGCAGCGCTATTCACAATAGCAAGGACTTAGAGTCACCCTAAATGCCACTGAGTGATAGACTGGATAAAGAAAATGTGGTACATATATACCATGGAATACTATGCAGCCATAAAAAGAATAAGACCATGTCCTTTACAAAGACATAGATAGAGCTGGAGGCTATTATCCTCAGCAAAATAACATGGGAACAAAAAACCAAATGCCACATGTTCCTATAAGTGGGGGCTAAATAATGAGAACACATGGACACATAGAGGAGAACAACAGACTCTGGGACTTGTCAGAGGGAGGAGGGGACTGTGAGGGTGAGGAGGGTGGGCGGAGGGAAAGGATCAAGAAAAATAACTAGTGTGTACTAGGCAATATCTGGGTGATTAAATAATCAGTACAACAACTCCCATGACACAAGTGTATATGTATAACAAACCTGCACATGTACCCCTGAACTTAAAATAAAAGTTAAATAAATAAATAAGAAAAAGAACTTGGTATGAAGAGAAAGAGACACATATATAGGGAAGACTATATGAAGTCATAGGGAGAATGCCACCTCAAGGAGCGCCAAAGTTGCCAGCAAACACCAGAGACTAAGAGAGATGCATAGAACAGATTCTCCCCACAGTCATCAGAAAAACAAAAACAAAAACAAAAACAAAAACAGAAAACAAAATCTTGCCAACATCTTGATCTCACAGTTCTAGACTCCAAAACTATGGGAAAACAAATTTCTGTTGTTTAGGACACTCAGGTTATGGTAATTTGTACAGCAGACCCAGGACACTATTACAGTCAGCAATACTCCCAAAATCGATTGGCTGAGTCAATTAAATTCCAATAAATACACCAAATGAATGTTTGTAGACATTGATAAACTAATCCAAAACCACAAACAATAGTTCAAAGGACTCAGTATATCCAAAACAATCTTGAAAAAGAATAAATTTGGAGGACTTCTACTTCCCATTTTTAAAACATACTGCAAAGCCTTCAGATCAAGACAGTGTGATACTGGCGTAAGGATACACATGTAGAACAATGAGTAGATTGAGCATCCAGAAGCAAATACTTAAATTTTTGGACATCCTACTTCAACGAGGATTCCAAAATAATTAAAAGGGGAAAGACCAGTCTTGGCAATAAATGACAACTAGACATCCATCTTCAAAAGAATTGAGTCTCTTCCTCATAACGTATACAAAAATAACTCAAAATGAATCTGGAACTAAATATACGAGCTAAAGTCACAAAACTATTTGGTTAAAAATAGGTATAAAGCTTTGTGATCTTTAATTAGGTCATTGTTTCTAGATATGACACCAAAGCACAAGCAACAAAAGAAAAAACAGATAAACAGAACTACACAAAAGTTAAAAACTTTGGTGCTTCCTTTTTATATTCAGTCCTCTCACAAAGACACATCTCTCAGATTTCTTTAATCATGGGGGTGGGATATTATAAACCCACAAATAAATGTATAGTTACTAATCATCCCACCATCATAACACCGTTATTTTTAACATTTTCTTCCAACATTTGTACCTATTCATAAGTACATTATGCAATGCACAGATTTCTATATGTTTATTATCAAAATAGATTGCAATAGGTAAAAAAAGAAATTGAACTGACAACCCAGTGAATGGGAGACCATGTTTCCAATCATATATCTGATAAGGGACTTGTGTCTACCACATAAAAAACTACTGCAATTCAGTAATTCAATAATACAAAGACAATACAATTATAAAATTGACATTGAATTAGACATTTCACCAAACGAGGTGTATGAATGACCAAGAAACATATAAAAGACGCTCAATATCACTAGTCACTAGGTAAATTCAAATCTAAACCTCAATATTAGCCTGGTGCAAAAGTAATTCTGGATTTGCCATTGCTTTTATTGGCAAAACCGCAATTACTTTTGAACCAGACTAATAGACAGCAGCACTTCATATCCACTAAGATGACTATAATGAAAACTACATTTAATAGCAAGTGTTGGCAAGGATGCAGATAAGTTGGAATCCTCACACATAGCTGAAGAGAATACAAAATGCTATAGGTGCTTTGGAAAACAGTTTGCCAGCTTCTCCAAAAGATAAACACAGAGTTGCCATATGACTCAGCAATTTGTCTCCTGGGTACATACCCAAGAGAACTGAAAGTATATGCACACACAACCACTTGGACATGAATGTTCACAGCTGCATTATTCATAATAGCCAAAAAGTGAAAATAACCCACACTTTCATCAGTCGATGAACAAATAAATGAAATGTGGTATATCCATACAATGGAATATTATTCAGCCCCCAGAAGGAATTAAGTTTTCAGTGTCATTTCAGTGGATGAATGTGGTAACCACTCTGTAAAGCACGTAGTGAAGTCTTCAAGGACACATGTATAAAACGATAATTTTAACATTGCTACTTGAAAACTATGTTGAGAACAGTGTTACTGCAGTGAAGAGATGTGTTCAACGCACTGTAATGCACATAGCAAATTGTCTAAAACACATATGTAAAAGACAATTCTAAGAATGCTGAAAAAGGGAGAAAGGATGTTCTGACACTTGGTGTAACATGGATGGACTTTGAAGACACTATGCTAAATGAAAGATGCCAGACACAAAGACCATGTATTATATGATTCCATGTACATGAAATGCCATGGGCAAATCCATCAAGACAGACTCAAGATTATCAGTTGCCAGGGGCTGGAAAGAGGACAGAATGGAGAATGACTAGAGCCTTGGCTCTAGTATTTGTATGACACAAAATTCTGCCTTCCAGAAAGGGTGATATTAATATATACGTCATTGTCATTTATGTAAACATTTTGCCACCCTTCTCAAGAGGCAAACACAATTTTTTTACTAAAGTTGTTATAACGTCGTTTAAAGGTCAGTGTCCTATTATTCATTTTATTGTGTTTATTTACACAGGAATGAAGTTAGGCCCCCCGCAGGGTTGCTCATCTAGTGCCAGATGATAATATGTAACCACAATAGCAGGTTAATTAAACTAGCGGTACTCCAGAATGATTTTTAATACCATCTGTTTTGGGAATCACCACAGCTGAATCTTCCAACCTACATACTACATCCGCAAAGTCTTCATTAATGGACCATATTAAGTTTATTTGATAGCCATCCTGTGGCATTCGCAGAGTAGCTCAAAGTAAAATTATGGAAACTATAAGAATCTCCTTCCCCATAAAGGATCCCTTCTTACTTAATAGCCCTCCTTTCCCTCACCATTCTTTACTACATTCTTATTACAAACTAAGACACATTTATTATAACAAGTAAAACAATACAAAAATGTATAAATAAAAAAATGCTAGTCCATTCTTTCCTTTCATCACGCCAGTCACATTTCAACTCCACGATGCCAGCATTTACAGCTTAGTGCATATTCTCTTTTTCCTTGATGTTCCTGCAAGCATATAAAGCTATGTTTAACATCTTTATTTTTCTAAGACTGCTAAGACTCCCAGATCATTTCACAATCCTCCCACTAAAGAAAGTTCTCCATTTTTTTCTTTCACATGAATGACTGACCACTTAAGATATTAATCTCTAATAATAATTTATCATTAACAGGCCCAAAAGCTATAAACTAAAAATTAAATTCTGACAGCAGAATTTCAAGCATTGATCAGTGGATAAAAAGGGACAGTCAGTAATTGGGTTGGGAAAGGGCAGGCTATAACTTTCCAGAACCTCAGAAATATCTTTAAGTTTTTATATTTTCTCACAAGTAAGGCAGGTTTTAAGCCATTCTAATGCACTAAGTATACCTGATCTGGAAGGCTTCAGTTTACAAGAAGATGTTGGCATAACTTCACAGTCACATACAGACATAAATATGCACCCAGTTACTCTTTTATCCACCTTAAGTACACACTAGTCGTTGCATGTTACTGTAGAACTATACATGTTCATGATGAAAAGTGTCTTTGTTGTTTATGCATTGACTTCTTATATGAGGACAAACCGAGTTGGAAATAACATGCAATGTATTAACCAATAATGATGATTATGAAATAATGAAAACTAATGAGGAAAGAATGAGGCAACACAACAGCAATGTTTAGGCAACTCCCCTCAGCCCATCTTCCCCAGGTAATATGTGGGAGAATGGAAACAAGGAATATCTAAACTTTGCTTTTGTCTCTGTCTTTGAAGTTCGCACACTTTTTTACACCACTATACTTTTAACTGTATTGCTTAGTTGAAGCACTTACTCGGACTAGAGTAAATGTAAACTTTGACTAGAGTAAATATAAAGAACATCAATAGTTTTCCCTGTAATAAAATCAAAATTCCAAAATGCCATGGAAAAACTCTGTGCTTTTGGAAATTGTAATTAAAACTTAAGCATTAAAATGAAATGTTACCAAATATCATGGGAATATTGTCTAGAAGACTCTCAAGATAGATATTAGAAGAGAGATTACTAACATTTCATACATTTCTCTATAAGTATTTTTACTTACATTCTTCATAAGAAGGCACTGGAACTATTTCATTAAAAATAACTAATTTATTTCACCACCATAAAATCAATATAAACTTTTGACATTTAAAGCAAGTCAGTCCACCAGTCCACTGTGGTCATATTTGTTTAGATTCTAAGGAGCAAAGAAGTATTCCAACATTAGAAGTCTATAGTTTAATTTTGCGTATTACTTCTATCAAAATATTGTTGTGTGTTGGTCATGGATACATTGTCCCACCTCTCTTGCTTAACAGAAACCGGCTTTGTTTCAAAGGAACTAGTACAAATCATAGGCAAAGAGGAAAGGCAAAGATGAAGATAAGAGAAATAGCACTAAAATCCAGGTTTGAAGGATAAAGTAAATCCAAGACATTGAAAGTGCTCAGGACATGAGCAGGTGAGGATTTTGGAAATAGATTGGGATTCACACCATAAGGCAGAATAAGGTAATAATTAAGATTGGTGACCAAGTGTATTTACAAAGAGGCAGGGAATGAATTGTATTGGATGGCAGCAAACAGTGCTGGGATGGACCCTCAAGATTAATATAGGCGTAAAATACAATTTCTATATTAAATATCACTGTGAAAGTTCACTATGAAACTTACTTTACCTACTATTTTGTAGTCATTACCATATTAAAAACTGATTTTGCAGGTAATCTTTGGAAATGGGTCATAAAACATGTGGTAGAGATAAAAAGGTTTAGGCCAAAAGATAAATCATACACAAGGTGAGACATCTAAAATATGTTACCTAGAAAGCCCTAAAACAGCATAAGGGGAAGGTAACTGATACCTTAAAGATAATTCAGGTAATTGATATTTCGAAGAAGAAAATGTAACCATAATTACAGTCATCTTTCCTTGCTCACATATTTTTTACCCAATTTGTACATCATAATACATTTTCTTGAATATTTTTAGAAGCATAAATGGACTTAATAAAAATGTCATTAGCTGACAAAAATAACTTCGGTAAACAAAATGTTAAGAAAACATTAAGAAATTTTCAAAAATGGTTTGTCAAAAAGATCAAATGTCAGACTAAAATAAGTGTTCGGAATTTCAATACAAAATATTTCAAAGATTTTAAATGCTATTGCAAATTGTTCTCAAAACAAAACAAATAAAAATATGCACAGAAGAAAAAAAAACCATTATTTCCTGACGAAAAAGATGTAATTATCTAAATTTTAATTTACTCTTATCCATAGGAGGGAAATGAACACCCAGGGGCAAATAAGGAATTATAACTTGAGAAATGTTAAATCTCTGACAGGGTTATTAGATTTTTAGACATTAATAAATAAACCACTATAATGACAAACATAATTTCTTTAATTTCTGAAATAAAATAAATATTAATTGTACAGACCAACATTTACAATACTAAAACATTTCTAGCTTTGATTAGCTAAATAAGTTAGTCTGCATATTTGAATTTAAAATGTCTTATGTTTAAGATGTTATTTTAAGAAATTCAGTTGTATTACTTTTAAGAAAAAAAAAAAACTTAGAAAGTTAACAAAAATGGTCATTAATAAAGTTCAAAAAATCTATTTGTATCATCCCAAAGAACCAGCCTATCAAGCTTAGGGACAAATTACACTGAAGTGACCTAAAGTGCTTAAAAGTACTGTGTTCTTTCATGAGGGTAAACACGTACCTTGGCATTGTCTGTAAGCTATTTGCCTAAAACTCCCCCTTTTCACAGTTGATGCGAAGTATGTAAACCTAATCCGTAATCTCACCCTTGTCTCATTATTACAAACAGAAAGGCTTGATTTAACAGTTTGTACTCAGTAATCATAATCTAACTCTTCTTCCCTTTATAATAATTAGAAAAGCTTGATGTAGTGAAAGGCAATAAAAGGAAAGTTGGGAGAAGCAGGTGACAGCTTGTTTCTAGTTTGCTTTAACGCTTCGGTCTCATCACCTAATCTTTGATTCCAATTGTTTTTGTCTCTGCAGCAAGTGATTTGGATAAAAGATCTATTAGAATTCTTCCAGGTGAACTAACAAAGTACCTATTAATGAAAATTTACTATAATAGACTACTACTTGATACAATGCTCTGTCATACACTGACACTTTTAAATAAATCAATCAAGACATTTTGCAATAGATATAATGCAATGGAATACTATGCTTAAACTTTGGTAGTTGTTTAGTGTATTTTAATTACATATTTAACTGTCAGCTCTTGTTAGTGCCAGAAAAATGTAAGCTTATAAAAATACCTAAGCCACTATGGCACATGTTTCCCTATGTAACAAACGTGCATATCAAAATAAGTAAAAATATCTAAGAAAGTTTTTTTTTAAATTTATTTATTATTATTATACTTTAAGTTGTAGGGTACATGTGCATAACGTGCAGGTTTGTTACATATGTATACTTGTGCCATGTTGGTGTGCTGCACCCATCAACTTGTCATTTACATCAGGTATAACTCCCAATGCAATCCCTCCCCCCTCCCCCCTCCCCATGACAGGCCCCTGTGTGTGATGTTCCCCTTCCTGAGTCCAAGTGATCTCATTGTTCAGTTCCCACCTATGAGTGAGAACATGCGGTGTTTGGTTTTCTGTTCTTGTGATAGATTGCTAAGAATGATGGTTTCCAGCTGCATCCATGTCCCTACAAAGGACACAAACTCGTCCTTTTTGATGGCTGCATAATGTCCATCAGTGACAGATTGGATTAAGAAAATGTGGCACATATACACCATGGAATACTAAGAAAGTTGTTAAAAGCCCGTGAGTTAAATCTATCAGAAGTTGATGTTTAGCCCTTACAGTGTTTAAAAAAAAAAAAAAACAGTTAAACTTTCTAAATTAGAAAACATGATTTTTTAAGTGGATTTTAAAAATAAATGTTTAAACTTTTTAAATTATAAAACATGATTTTTAAAAGTGGATTTTAAACTTCTCTAAAAAGGAAGGAGAGATTTGGAAACACTGGTTCAATCCCTATTGCAGAGAAACAGTTGGCTGGTGGTAAGCAGGTAGGACCCTTTAGACTGGAGTTATGGAAACCTCACCCAGCTTCATTTTCTCATTGACTTTTTGTTTGAAAACTTAAACTCTCTATTTTAGGAATTCATCAAAGGATTAATGTGACTTGAAAAATTAAAAGACATGAAATTTTGGTCCTAGAGCATTGTGGGTGTGGGGAGCTGTCTCACTCAGGAGACTTATTAGAAAATGAAGTCAGCAACCTTGCCCCTTACCTTTTCTGTTTGCCACGAAGACACATATCATTTTAGGAATATATTATAAAGATGTCTTCCTACAAGGATATTTCAGACAAAAGGGCACTAGCTCATTTTTCATATTTTCTGCATCGAATATACACTGCCTGAGCCGTATATAGTTCTGAACTGTAGCAATAAAAAATAAGCTGTGCGAACATGAACGAAGAGACAGACTGTGCACTGTATTTCCTGCTCATATGTTGTCTCAGCTGTTTTACACTTTACAGTTTCAGCTGAAGAATGTCCATTTATCACGTAATGCTAATCAGTTATCATTCTACTCCACATTTTGTACAAAACATTGCTGGGAAGTCTGTTCTGGATTTGATGGATAGCCAGAACGGGACAGCACATAACCAAAAAAGGCATAAATACTCACAGATGTCTGGTCATACAGATGAGTTAAAATCAAAGAAAATTAGAGCTGGGTAAGACAGACGTGATCATGGAGCACATCAGGGGAGTCTAAACTTGGTATTTCTTCACCTTTTTTTATCCAAATGGGCTTTCTTCTCATTAAGATAAATGTTCAAACCAGAATGTCTTCATTTGTTTCCTGAAACTACAAGGCTTTTTTCTTCAAATGTAAACCTCCACATCAAGAAGACAAAAAGCAGAAATCCTGTTTATTACCAAAGACATCCAAAAAGCTGTCCAAATCCAAATTAGAGCATATGGTGCAAATTCCTCCACTCTTATAGCCTCCAACATCCCCCATCCCACTCCCTCATCCCGCTATTGTTCTGGCTTGGGTAATATGTTTATATTTTCCTATTCAAGAACCACCAGGCAAAAATCATTTTTTCTACACCAAGATAATTGGCTAGCAGAAAATAAGGCAGTAATTTTACTGTTTCCTTATGCCGTCAGTATTTTTGTATTTTTTGTCAAGTGATGTCTGACTGCTATAAATATATCTCACATGTTAAATGTTAATCTTTTCATACATAGTTATCTATATATCAGCCTTTTCTTTGTCCATTTCAAAGCTATTATTTTCACATTGATGATCAGTCATTTCTCTAATAGTCACCTGAGAAAATTATCCATATTAACTACACTCAGCCAGAGCTTATTCTTATAGTTTTAGTATTTTTGTCCATAAATATAAACAACTAGTTATTGCTGTTTTCTTTCATATCCCTTTAATTTATGAAGATTTTGAACTGAAAAAATGGTAATATTTTTTCCTGTAGTTATCCTTTCACATTGTGATACTTCACAATGAAAAGTAAAGATATTTTATTTGGATATTCTATCATATGATTAATTTCAACTCACACATAAATACAAATGAAGCCCTCTTAAAGTTGTGTTTTTTTCATATTTTTTATGACTTTATACCATAGTAATGTTTAATTATAAAAAATAAATTTAAAGTATTGAATATTTGCTTAACAAATGTCAGAAATCAAGTCAAGTTATGATAGCAATCCAAGAATGAGGGTCGAAGGTTAGGAAAGCTTTGCAGATTTGAACTCCTCACACTAGATTTTTTCTTTTCTTTTTTTTTTTTTTTTTTTTTAGATGGAATGTAAGTCTGTTGCCAGGCTGGAGTGCAATGGTGTGAACTCAGCTCACTGAAACCTCCACCTCCCAGGTTCAAGCAATTCTCCTGTCGCAGCCTCCAGAGTAGCTGGGACCTCAGATGCCTGCCACTGCACCCGGCTAATTTTTGTAGTTTTAGTAGAGATGAGGTTTCACCATATTGATCACGCTGGACTGAAACTCCTAACCTCAGGTAATCCACTCACCTCGGCCTCCCAAAGTGCTGGGATTACAAGCGTGAGCCATCACGCCCAGCCTCCTCACACTCGATTTTTAAAGGGCAGTCTGGTCACTTCACCAAATTTATAAAGACCAAGATATGGGTATGGCAGAAAAGGCCCCAAATAACCATCTACTTCAAAATGATGTCTTTTGATATTATTTTCCCCACAGATTTTGGAATATAAATTTCCCTATATTTTATTTTGATTTTCAATTGGTAGCAGGAAACTGACTTTAATACATATATGGAATTCATATCTTCCAGGCCAGAACATTGCCATTACATTACTAAGCAGAAAAAAAAAAAAGTTTCATTTATCAAATAAAAGCCCATTTCTCACATATTTGCCTACTAATTCTATTTTCATTCTTGAACAGAATTATACAATTCTTGCCCATACTTTCAAATGATTTAGCATGTACAGATCATTTCCTACTTTTCAAGCTCAAATATTGCAAAAAAGATAAAGTTTGGAATTGGAGATATTGATGGAATATTCTACCCGGTAGATAGCAAATGAGATACATAGAAAATCAAAAGAACAATATAAAAATCTAAAACAGGCAATAAAATCATGAATTTGAGACTAATCTTTTCAAAATTTAAAATAGTCATTTAATATTTTATCTAGCAACCTAAGAGAGAGCCTGCTTAGTTCATTTATCCATTTTTAACTTAATTTGTTCAGTATACAATTTTTTATTGACTCACATGTATGGCCTCCACTACCATGTGAAAACATGTTTTCAGAACCTCAGGGTTCTAGAGTCAAAGCAAATTAATCTTTATTATTATTATTATTATTATTATACTTTAAGTTCTAGGGCACATGTTCACAACGTGAAGGTTTGTTACATATGTATACATGTGCCATGTTGGTGTGCTGCACCTATTAACTCGTTATTTACATTAGGTATATCTCCTAATGCTATCCCTTCCCACTCCCCCTACCCCATGACAGGCCCCAGTGTGTGATGTTCCCCACCCTGTGTCCAAGTGTTGTCATTGTTCAATTCCCATCTATGAGTGAGAACACGTGGTGTTTGGTTTTCTGTCCTTGCGATAGTTTGCTCAGAATGATGGTTTCCAGCTAGACTGGATTAAGAAATTGTGGCACATATACACCATGGAATACTATGCAGCCATAAGAAGGATGAGTTCATGTCCTTTGTAGCAAATTAATTTCAACTTGATTAGGGGCCACAGAGGACAAGCTTTGTTGCTTCACACTTGATAAAGGATTGGTTTGGGACTACCTATAATATAAATTCAGAATCAATATTAATTCAATAATCCTGGACATGTCACCAGTAAGAACTAGAATATCAATTCCTATGCAAAGAGAAGTGCAATTAAATTCATTGATCACATTATTGAAGGAAAACCAAATAACTCCACTGCTCCATAGTAACTGTTTTAACAAACATCTTAAATGTATTAACTCCTCATTCATTTATTTCATTGATGTTTATGAAACCACTACATGGTGACAGGTTTCCATGACAGCTGTGGTTAATATACATAAAGATCCAACAAACTAGATAGGAAGACAGATAAAATAAAAACCAGGCAATTTTAATATTAAGTGGTAAGAGACAAAGGGTCAAGATATGGTGTCATGGGACCATACAGGAAGGGGAAGTAAACCAGTCATGATGAATCAAGGAAGGCATCTCAGAGAATATGGAGAGATGTCCCAGAGGAGATGGATATCCTATGCTTAGGAGTTTCAGATTTTATCCTGAACACAATCAGAAAGCAATGGGGCTATGTAAGCTGAGAAATAATGTGTTCTGTATTTTATAAGATCACTCTGATTGAAACTTTGAAAAATGTATTAGAAAAATGTAAGACTATTCGCAGGAAAACCAGTTGGAAGATTCTTTCAGGAAACAAAATGGAAAACAATAGTCACCTGAATTTAGGCTATGATCATAAGGATGGAACGAAGTAACTTGATTTGAGATAAATCAAAAGAGATAGAAAAGACATGCCAAAGTGATTGAATCAATCTTGATTCAATCAATGTTGAGGTTGGTGAAGAGAATAACAGAGTTGACACAGAGGAATCTGCCTGATGATTCAAATTCACGTTTCAGGTAAGTCTCATTCATTTACATGAACACTCATCGTGTATGTTTATCATTTCTATACCTGAAATAATCTTACTAATTGCATATATATGTTCTTCCCCCCAATCAGATATTGATCCATTCGTCATTCATGTATTCATTTTGTTCCTAATTTGTCAAATATGTCTTGAGAGTCTTTTGAGTGTTCCACACTGTATTTGAATCAATGAATGAAGGAAAAATGCACAAATGTGATTAGAGGGATTCAGTATGTACAGCAGACTAAAAGACAATACCAAGATAGGAACTGAATAGCAAAGAAGTATGATACAAGAAGGAACTGCTGGGGAAACCACGTTAAGTTTTACGTTTACTATATTAATAATTATAAATCTAAGAATAACTGTCACACTTCAAAGAAATTTCAACAGGGAAGGAAAAGTGGTGACATTATTATATTTGTGTTTTGAAAAGTTATTGTTGCTATAATGTGAAAGAATGGATAAAGGGGGTTGTTAAGGATATAAATAAGATAGTACTTAGAGGTAAAGGTAATGGTAATTAGCAGTAGTATAGTGAAGTCAAGGATATGGAGAGAAATAGATAATGATGATTAGAAGATAAAAGCTGCAAAACTTAGGAAAGGGATGTACAAAATAAAGAGGGTGAGAGAAAAGAAAATGTCAAGATGTCTGGCTTGTATTACTATATGGATAGAAGTACCACTCAGTGAGACAGGCAACATTGGAAGGGGAGCGTTTCATTTGGGAGATGGTGGGGAAAGATATTTCAAGGTGCCTTTGAAATGTACAAGAGATATCTCATAGGCAGTAAGATATACAGTGTGTTCTAAATAGATTGTTATGTTTAACCTGAAAAGGATGGGGGCTTTTATTGTCTCTGTGAGATAGAAGGTGAGGTCAAGGATGGGTCAGGAAAGAAAGGAAGTTACAGTTAGTGACAAGTTTAAAAATAAATAAATTGGCCAGAGAAATATACTAAGGTTGTCAAGAAATGTAAGACTGTCAAACAATGTGGAGGTATATATCATACATTTACAGTGGAACTTGTTTTCACTGGACTTTCTTTTTCCGTGCTTGGATAAGAACAAAGTATAACTGGGCTCATCCATGGCTGGAACATCATAAGGGTGTAGTAAAAAAATGAGAAACAAGGATGTTTGGTATATTAGTAAGAGTAAAGTTGAAATTACTAGTCACAAAATTTAATTTGAATAAAGAGAAAAATGAAGAGAGAACAAGTCTGAAATATTGAGAGAAATTAGATTATAAATCTTTTCTCATGGCACTAAGGAAGAGTTAAATGACAGTACTCAAACATGATGGAGGAAGACAGAGTGACATATTTTCATTCAGAAGTTTTGGGTGATAATAAAGTTCAAAGGATGATTTTTGGAGGAAAAAAACTGAAGAAATCAAAGAACTGCATAAAACAGATTATTGGAGGGATGGGACATTGGCATAGCTTTGAATTATTCAAGATGTGGGTAAGTCCTATAAATTAGGTACTTTTTTTTTCTTTTTTTTTTTTGCTAAATAAGGAAAAATAATCAGATCAGAGGTTATCAGCAACCAAAAGGGCAGTAGAAAGTTGATTGTCAAAGGTGCAAGAATGAGTAAGATGGTGTTATGGGCTGAATTACTTTCCTCCAAATTCACGGGATGAAGTCCTGATCCTCAGTGCCTCAGAATGTGACTGTTTGGAGATAGGGTCTTTAAAGAAGTAATTAAAGTTAAATGAGGTGAGTAGAGTGGACCCTAATCCAAGATGACTAGTGTCCTTACAAGAAGAGGAGTTTAGGTCACAGGCCTCACTAGATGGAAGACCATATGAAGATACAAGGAAAGATGGCATTTTAATGTCAAGGAAAGAAGCCTCAAAGAATGACCCTGCCACCACCTCATCTCAGACTTCTAGCCTCTAGAATTGTGAGAAAATTGATTTATGTTGTTTAAGGCACCTAATCTTGTTATGGCAGTCCTAACAAACTAATACAGAGACTTTAGAGAAATAATGGCTTGGAAGCAGCAATAGAGAGCTACCAACCCCTTGTCTTGGCCTTGACATTCATGGACTATAGTAAAAGCGATGAAATCCACTTAAAGTTACTGCAGGGGAAATGAAGCCTCAGCTTTTCAATTATGGCAGGAGGTGGAGTAGCACTCATTAAATTGTTTGAGAACACAGAGGGTAATATGGGCACTCTTTATTTATAATAATTCGAACTCAATTCCAAGAAAGATCAAAAGAGATCAAACTCTCCTCGCATCCGAGGTCAGGATATAAGCCAGTGAACATCAACACTTCTAATGGGCATTCCTAAGTACAAACTAAATAGTTTAATTAAGTGTACTATTTAGATCAATCCAGATTTAGATAGCCAATTTAGATAGCAGCTGGTCTGGCATAAAACAGAGAGAAACCAAAGATCTCTGCCTTTCACATTTCCTCTATTTTTATACTGACTAAAACATGCAATATTTAATAGGATACTTTTTTAAAAAAATATTTATTTTGTGTTCTCAATAAGAATAATGGGAAAGAGAAAGAAAAATGAGGTCAGGTATACTAATTGACCTGTGGACAGATAAAAATTTCCTTAGGAGAATGACAGGCAGCTTAAAGGCCAAACTAGACAAATATGAAAAAGAAATAATGATATACTCAAATACAAATGTTTTTAAAGGTGGGGTTAGAAAAGTTAAAATACCCTAATTGTTTCTTAGAAAGTATGTGCAAGGCTCAGTTTGATTTAATAGAACAGAAAGATTTCTCACACACACACACACACACACTAAATTGAACTGGCTTCCAAAAGGGGAAACAAGATGAAGACATCGTTGAGGCCCTCTGAAAACACAGTCAATCATTGGAACAATTGTGGAATTTATTTTTGATAAATGGAGTAATTTATTTAAATGTGAACCTATTTGAAAAACGAAACACCAGAACAATCAGAAAAGAATACATCTGAAACCATTTAGCAGTTTCAAGAGGCTAGAGTTATCATGGAAAAGTCGTTCTGCCCTGTGTAAAAGCTCAGGGAAGATGAAAAGAAGCTACAGGGAAGACCAAATCCACATTTTTAGTGGATAGAAGCCCGTTGAAACTATTTTCAAAGCCTATTATAAAAGTCTATCTCCTGTGTAAAAAATACTACTATCAGTAAGATGATAATGAGAAGTTTTCCTGTTTTATTAAGTTGGTGCAAAAGCAATTGTGGATTTTGCCATTACTTTTAAAGATATTTGGGGGAGACCCACTAGTTACTCTTGATGAAGAAACCAAAAAGGCAGAATATAGAAGGATATAGTCAGGAAATAAATGTCTAAACCTAAAACAAAAATAAAGGAACAATTTTTTAAATTCTAAAGCAACAATGTGCTATTCTTCCTATCAAAAACAGAAAGGAAACATGTGCAATTAAAAAGTAAATTGGAATTTATAGAGCTTACCTGGAACTTGTAGGAGAACTGGAGTTAATCAGGGGAAAATTGAACCATTGAGAAATGAAACTTTTGCTTTAGAAGTAAAGTAATAGAAAGTTCTTTCCTCATGTTTCTGAAACAGTGAACAGATGAAATTTATGGTTTAGAAAATTAAAGCTCTGAAGGGAAGCACACAACTTTGCGAAATAGCAAAAAACAAAAACAAAACAAAGCAATACAAAACAAAAATCATCCCCCAAGTCTCTGAGTCTCTGAAAGCACAGGTAAAGAAATGTAAACAGCAGCATCTTAAATTCAGGAATCTCTTAAGAATGGCTGTCTATTTAGTTCAGTAATGATACCAGGAGAAAAGGAGAAACCTCCTTATAAGGTAGTAGCAAGAGTCACTACAGCACAAGACAAAAACTTGGGGATCCCTTTTGAGTTGAAAAAACACAGAGACAAGAGCATGAATTTGGTCATGTGTTGAATCAAGACAATTATGCCATTTAAAAGGCTGACTGCTACAAATGTGAAGTATTAATACCTACTTACAGTGAAAACAGAAGCTCTGATACCAGAAAGAGTTCACAATAAATCTGGCATTAGAATGTAAAGCTGATGCAGAGCTCTTTTTATTTTTTATTCACGCATGGTAATTTGGGAGCAGTGAAAAATATGAAAAGTTTGGGGAGAATAGAGTGAAAAGAGGCTCAGGCTACAGCTACTAATATTAAGCATATAATCAAGATCCCTATTTCTGAAAGAATTATCAGCAATTCAGAGTTTAAGTGAATTTGGAGTTTAACATCTTTGAAATGCAATTTCTCCAATCAGGAAGGGAATTTTATTCTTTTTTTGTATTTTGATTTATCTTTGAAAATATAATGTTGAGGTATGATTCATGTTGTTAATGACTCCTTTTACAATTAATTCGATTCATTTCTGGGCTCTCAAATCTTCTGGTGAAGCAAGATACATAGCAAAACTCTTCAAAAGTTGAAATATTTAATGATACAGAAGTTAAATTTTCAGCCTAATATATAAAAATTTTAGAGAACAATGGAACTACCCATTTTAGCAATTCCAAGAATAAAAATAGAGACACAGGTATAGATATAAATATAGATATAGATATACATCAGAAGGTTACCCCAAGGTGAATCCGGGACTTTCTTTAAAGACTATTGGGCTCCATCCCATCATAAAGAAGCACTACATTCTGGTTGACGATAGTTTCTCTGAGTAATTGCAATGAGCTAAGAAAGAAGCAAGTATCGGGGAGTGTTAGGGAAAAATACTCTTTGTATCATAGTCTAGCAGAGCAGCCTAGCACAGTGAATAAAAATGTAGTTATAATTTCTAATTTCAAAAATTATTTACTTGGTCAGTTTGCTTAGTCTCCCTCTGCTTAAATTGTCCATTGTCAAAATAGGGTCAACAAGTATCTACCTCAAACGATTGCTGTGAAGATTAAATGAAGTAAAGAGAAAGCCAAGTACAGTGACTGCTTAAGAACTCAATCAATTTTGGATAAGATTCAAATTATTATCTCATGTCAGATTAAATACGCTTCTGTCTACCTATACCAATTTTTCTTCTTTGTCTGTCCCCCAGGATCACATCCTCCATTGGAGAAAAAAAGGTATAGCAAAATGGTAAAGAACATTGGCTCTGGAGCCAGATTTTCTAGGCCAAATTCCAGTTCATGATATTATTTCGGGGAAGATATCCTCATTGGACTTCAACTTTCTTCTCCATACTTACTTTGCAGGGTTGTTATGAGGATTAAATGAGTTGATATATGTGAAGTGCTTAGAACATTGTGTGCATACACTATGCATATATTGAAGTACATGATGCACACTATATAAGCATTACTTTTATCAGTATGATTGATGTGATGGCTAATATTAGCTATCAACTTGATTGGATTGAAGGATACCGAGATAGCTGGTAAAGTATTGTTTCTGGGTGTGTTTGTGAGAGTGTTGCCACAGATTAACATTTGAGTCTGTGGAGTGGGAGAGGAAGACCTACCCTCAGTGTGAGTGGGCACCATCCAAAAGGCTGCCAGTGCAACTAGAACAAAGCAGGCAGAAGAAGGTTGGGAAAGCTGGCTTTCAGAGTCTTCAGGTTTTCACCTTTCTCTCATGCTGAATGCTTGTGTCAGTTTCTCTTGCCCTTGGACATTGGACTCTAGTTTCTTCAGCCTTTGGACTCTTGGACTTGCACCAGTGGTTTGCCAGGGGTTCTCAGGCCTTTGGCCACAGACTGAAGGTTGCACTATTTGTATCCCTACTTTTGAGGCCTTTGGACTCAAACTACCACAGGTTTCTTTCTTCCTCATCTTGCAGATGGCCTATCATGGGACTTCACCCTATGAACTTATAAGCCCATTCTCCTTAATAAACTCCCTTTCATATACACATATACCCTATTAGTTCTGTCCCTCTGGAGAACCCTGACTAACACAATTGATGAGAGCCTTGGCATTTTGTGGATCTCATTTTATCACTTTGCCTTAATGACCAGAGTCCCTGCTTGTCCCTTCCTCTTGAATTTTTGCTCAGTATGAACTGGCTGTGGTGAAAACATGCCTGTCTCTTACACAGATGACACAACATCTCTCTCTGTCTGCTGTGCCCTGTTACATTTCAGTGGCAGCAGGAGTGGGGCAGAGTAGGAGATCCCACTTAAGCCTCCACTATACCAAACACTGACTCATCTTTTTCCCCTGCAATCTGCATTAGAGGATTAGAAAATTATAAAGTTATTCGATAATCTATTCCCAAACTAATTAATTAAATAGCCTCTAGGAACCTCATGAGAATGGACAGAGAAGTATTTGACAGGATTCAGGGTTCAGGCATTTCTGAATTCCTAAGGATAACAACACAACACCCCTATAATTTCATTATTTAACTAACATGACATTTCTGATTCTAAGCTCATTCTAAAGTATTTATAAAATTATGAAAAACCATAGAGAGACATAGTATAAAACTAAACACAAAGCTTAAGACCATTACTAAAATGAATTTCCAGTCCTCATTACCCGAGAAAAGAAATCAAATATTTCAACTACCCAATGTTACAAGATTTTGTTAGTTTGCTTCCTTACAGCAAGGGATATAAAATTCTCATCGTAAAATTGTCCTTTTTCCTTTGTTAAAAAAAAAAAAATCACAACATTCAGTATTAGTATATTCCTAGGTAATATACTCCTGTCAGAATGTAAACAGTAGACCATTATTTACCAATGCAAAACATCAAAACATTACATATTTTGGACATTCTGAATTTCAGCTATTGGTATATATATAATGTACTCTGGTATCAAGATTTACAACCCTCTCCAATGCTGCCATCTTTCACTTTACATATTTTACTAAATATAATCCATTCAATAGTAAAAACAACAACAACAACAAAACACACACACATTAAACATTTGCTTTCCTGAAAAGTCCTATACTTGACTTTCTCTTCTGAGTTTCATCTTTAAATTCACGGACTTTTTAATAGTTGGCAATGTGTAAGACCATCAGTTAACCTCTCAAAGCTGAATTTCCAAAATAGATCCAACATTGTCTTATCAAGTTTCTTGTCTGGAGTAGACTATTTTTGACATGAAAAATCTCTCTGCACAGACACTAAATAGGCCTGAAAAGTTGAAAAGGCACAACCAACAATATGTTCCTTATCTTTGTGTTTACCCTTGTAAACTATTTTTATACTTGGTCTCAAATATCCAACAGGGTTATAAAAAAAGACTTCTTCCAAAATACCATTGAAAAACTATTTTACACCTAGATACGTAAATAGGGAGATACTTTCTGGAGGGAAAATCTAAGTAACAAAATAAGAATTTTATATTTCCTTGAGATAGTAACTCAAATTGTAGGGAATTTAACTAAATGTTTAGATGCATGTATAAAGACTTATGTGGTAAATTTGTAGTAGTTTTGTTGTTTTTCTTGTTTCTGTTCATTGACAAAGTAAAAAATAATCTAAATATCTATTAATAAATTAGTTAATTAATTATAATGACTTTATACAACAGAATGTTACTTAAAAAGAAATTGAAAGACTTATGTGTGTTAAAATGGTTCAAAATAGATTAGTTGAAAAGAGAGAGATTTAGGCAAACAAATATATTATGATTTCATTTTTATATTTGCAGACACACACATACACACCCATGCACACATTTTAACAGAGAAAAAAGCATGAGAAAATAAATGGGCTTCTTT
This sequence comes from Macaca mulatta, assembly GCF_049350105.2. Classification (NCBI taxonomy): domain Eukaryota; kingdom Metazoa; phylum Chordata; class Mammalia; order Primates; family Cercopithecidae; genus Macaca; species Macaca mulatta. Next base: position 72,621,601 of record NC_133410.1, on the reverse strand, counting down.
GGAGATGTGCTTCTCCTCTACATTCTCATCTAACTTTCACTAGCATTCCAACATGGATTATGTAAAATTAACTACTCAGGATATTTAAGGTACTTTTATAATCTCTGAAAGATGAAGTAATGTATGTAGAGCAAGTTAATTTATAAAAAGACAGAGAAACTGAATACTGGATTGTTTTTGTTGAAGACAAAAAAAGCGACGTAATGCTGTTAAGAGAGGCTTTGAAAGTAATTTGCTTAAGTCCCAATTTTTGCCAATGGATTTAAATTTGGGGGTGTCTTACAACATTTGAAGTAACCTCTGATGAGCCAGAATTAAGAGGATAGACTCCTCACATCAAAAGATTTAGCTGATATAGCTCCCATTTGTTTATTCCCTGCCAGTGTGAAAATTATGTAAATTGATATTTTGCTCTTGAACCTGTTAATAGAATACAGCATCCAATTCTTGAAATTTCGTCTGATACCCAGAGTTAACAACATGCCATTTCTGCAGGGAGTTTCAAGAATAAAACATCAAGCTATGTAATCATGGTGTAAAAAAGTCAAAAGATACAATTAAGAACAGAATCTCACACATAAAAGCAAATAAAAGGAAAAAAATCCCTCTCACCCAAACATTAGCCTCTTCTCACAATTCATTTATATTTCCCTTCCCTGTTATTCTCCTACCATCAAAATCCCATATCTGAAACTCAAAGCAACCTTAAACTATACACTTGCAACTAAATGTTAGCCTTCCACTTCCCATGACTTCCACATTTTATGCTTCATCCTTTTAAACAAATGCTTTCATTTGCTCTAAATGACTATCATTGAGTTCCTTTTATTAATTACTTGAGGGATATGTGTGCGTGCGTGCGTGCGTGTGTGTGTGTGTGTGTGTTCAATTTATTGCATAGAGTAACACTGGATATGCAAGGAGACATGTTCTGGTAATAACAGGGTCTTCAATAGCCACTGGCTGAGGAGCAAACGGTTAACACTTTCACCTGTATGTTGAATAGACCTTAACTAGTATTAACAGGCTTTGTGTTGACCTACTCATCAACTAGTCTTTAAATCTGCTTTCCCATTCTTAACTGCACAGATATGCAAAAGGTTTCTTACTTGGGATAATGCAGTACATTATTGTGTAACTATTAAGCTGTCAATAATATAGCCAAAAAATACAAATAGTTATTTGTTTGCAGAGGCCTCCCCAGAGAACTTTAAAGACCACAATTTGCTGCTTTCTAATTCTGGATTTCTGGCATAAAAATAAAACATATTTGGAATGGGGGAGGTGTATAACTTATCCATAAGGCCATTTCCAGAAAATAAAACATATTTAATTTCATTTAATATCTAGAGTGGTATTGCTTCATGAGAAATGTAGTCTCATTGAAATTTTATGGCAATATTTTGTTGAGTTTGAATCCTGTAGGAAGAGCTCATTCCACTGTACATTCATCTACTTGAATATTTTCCACTGACAGTCAAACAAAGATTGTATTATTTGGCTAACAGCCAAAGGGAAACTTTTGAAGTTTTATAAGTGTCATGTTCAGAACACTCCACGATTGCAGTATTTATGAAGCCAAGTTTTGCAAGACACATGGACTCAGGAAATCCATTGTTGAACCTTGGTAATCTGCAGTAACTTCTACTCTGTTTTCAAGGTTTGAGCTACGTGACTCCAGACAGCTGTTCACTATATGAGATGATTATCATTAGAGGTACATTCCAATAATTAAAAGACATTCTGAATTTTTCCCCCAGAAATATATTCCTGAGCCACAAAAACGTATTCATCATCCATACATACATCAATACCCAAAACCCATACTCGTGATTGATGGAGTTTTACATGTGGTATTATACAAAGATGTCAAATATATATAAGTAAGATATACATCTTATAAATAATGTGTATGAGGTATAGACATATATCTAGCATGATTCCTCATAGCTTTAATTTAGACATTACATACATACTCAAGTACATAGATAAGCCTGTATATGTATAAACAATGCTGGAAAGATATACAAGAAATAATTATATAGAAAATACTCTAGGACACATGAGTAGGGAGTAGGGGATTTATAAGGGAAATGTTTGTCATCATATGCCTTTCCAAATTGTTCATTTTTTAAGCCATATGTACAACTTTATAATTTTAAACTAGTTTATAAATATTTATGTACAGAATTAAAGAAAATATGTTATCAATCATATAAGCAGGTATACAATTAATTTTCTATTAAAATCAAGAAAAAATAATTCAAAAGAAAAATGTTACTAATATTTACAGATCTACCACTGCTGAACAAAAAATTCAGAGTCTGATTTTCTTATGTCATATATACACCCTTAATCAAAATTTAAGTTTTTTATATATTTACCATTATCGGATATTTTACCCAGAGAGAACAAAGACTCACACAAATAAATATTTATGCTTACTGATGACAATGTTCTCTTACTCTCAGCTAACTTAGGTATCTTTTCTAACAAGGAAGTGGTTACTCTTGATGAACATCAGAAACTTCATCTACTTGATTAGAGCTCACATCTAAATTTAAAAAGAACGAGTACTATCTCCAAGATAAAATAATTTTAAGCAGTCTGGGAGCTGTTACTATAGAAGATGGCACACGAAAGGGGTAAATATGTTTAGAGTTGAGCTACAGTGGAAAATTTAAGGTATCTCATATACTTTAATAAAATACTCTCAAGGATAGAGCAGAGGCCAAAGTCAAAGGGGTGTGCCTAAATTTCAAGGAATATGCCCTTTGCTTTAAGAGATAAATGAGGAACTTAAAAATGATTTTCCTCCAGATAATCTGTGAAGACAGTGTCCAAAATCAGGAACGAAAAATTGAAGGAGTGTAATATCTTATGAAGATAAGAAAGCAGGTTCCGCTGTGATCCTTTGCAGTAAGATTGTGTTACATCCCAACTCAACCTGGAAACCAGCTCTGTTCATCTCTGTGTCAGTCCAGTGGCTAACTCTGGATTAGGAAATTGTTTTCAACGAACAATACTGTAGATCTATACAATTTCTTTTTCAGAGAATTCCCATATGTCCTTTTTCTTCCTCCTCACAGTTTCCCCTATTAACATCTAGTGTTACTGTAATACATTTGTTACAATTGATAACCAGTATTAATACATCACTGTTAACTAAAGTCCGCAGTTTACACTAGTCGTCACTCTTTGTGTTGTACATTTTATGTTTCGACAAATGATGTTACGTATTCACCATCACAGTGTCATGTAGAATAGTTTCACTGGCCTAAAAATCACCTGTGCTCTACATAACCATTTCTCCTGCCTGCCTTCAAACCTCTGGAAATCCCTGATCTTTTTACTATCTCTATAGTTTTGTCTTCTCCAGGAAGCCATACAGTTGGAATCATACAGTATATAGCCTTTTCAGACAGGTTTCTTTAACTACTCAAATATGCATTTAAGGGTCCTCTATGTCTTTTCATGGCTAGATACTGCATTTCATTTTATTACTGAGTAATATTCCATTGTATGGCTAACCATATTTTCTTCACTTATCCATTCGGTTTTGAAGGACAGTTTGGTTGTTTCCAGATCCAAGGACTTTTGAGTAAAGTTACCTCTCTTCCAGCCCTTCTCTGAGCTTACCTGCTGTTTCATGTGGGTGATTGGCAGCTGCATTATTCTTCCTTCTTGCCCTTTGTTGGGACACTGAATTATAAATGATGTATCTTTAGTTTCTCAGATGCAATATTGCCTGTCTTTTTCTTAACCTTTTTGCTTTTCTGACATCTCCTGAATTAAATGACACCTGTTAGATTCAGTGGACTTCTGCTTGCTACAAAGACCAATTTCCTGTATCCCAATAGCTTAGAACCTATGCTTGAAACAGGAATACATCCGCTCTTAAAAGTATTCATGGGAAGAACTATTAGAGCCCCTGATATATTACCTTTGCCCTTGTAAATTTAGATCCATTCATATGTGATCACTGAAATCATAAAGTTATATCTTAACATTGGTAATCTTACATCAGGAGTGCAGAATGTGGGGGAAAATAAATGGTGGAAGGAGAATAGAGAAAAACACCTGGAAAGGTTCAAGTCTCTCATATAGATTTTAATAGGATTTAAGCTCACCATCCTTCAGAAAGAGTGGGCCTGATAATATTATTGATCATCATTTAAATAGCATATATGAAAAAATCACATATTTAGCACAAGCCAATTCTTTAATAGATGAAATTCCTATTTAAGGAATAGACCATTTTTAAAACTGTTCCTAGTGGCTACTACATAAATTAATGTATTGGGATGTCTCTAATTGTTTTTAATATCCTAAAATTAGCACATTATTATAACTTATGTTTTTGTATACATGAAAGCTTTACTTTGAAATTTTGTTAGAGATGTCATTCAATAAATATTGGCCATTATTCATCTTTAGATCTTGTGTTAAAATCTGCTGAACAAGAAATAGTGGCTTATGTTTGTGGATAAAAAATTTCCAAATACCAGAAAATCAGAGACATATTAATTGGTTCATATCTTATTTTTTTTTACAATAAGACATGACTCAATCACAGGCAAATATGGAAAAATAAACTACAAAATTGGGGAATAGGATGTGGTAGGCAGACTAATACATCCCCCTAAAGATGTGGCAGAGTCCTAATCCCTTGAAGCTGTGAATATGTTACCTTATTTGGCAAGAAGGCCTTTGCAGAGGTGATTAAGTTCAGAATCTTGAGAAGTGGAGAGTATCCCAAATTATCCAGGTGAGACCATGTAATCACAAGGGTCCTTATAGGAGTGAGGGAGTTAAGGTTAGACAAAGAGATACAAAGATGGAATGAGAGGTCCGAGTGATATGGTCACATGCCAAGTAATGCACATGGCTTCTAGTAGCTGGAAAAGCAAGTTTCATAGTCCATAAAATAAGTGTCTTAGTCTATTTGGGCTACCATAACAAAATATCAAAAACTGGGTAGCCTATAAACAACAGAAATTTACTTCTTACAGTTCTAGAGGCCAAGAAGTTGATCAAGGCACCAGCGTATTCGATGTCTGATGAAGGCTTGCTCTCTGATTCATAAATGGCACCTTTTCTGTCATCCTCATATGACGGAAGGTGCAAGGCAGCTCTCTGGGGCCTCTTTTATAATGGCACTAAGAAACTGTCCAAAAGCTCTACCTTTCAATATAATCACTTTGTGAGTTAAGACTTAACATATGAATTTGGGAGGTATGCATTTAGACCAAAACAACAAGAAACAGATTTACCCCCGCACCTCCAGAAGAACTCAGGTCTGCTGACACCTTGATTTTAGTCCTAGAGGATGCATTTCACATTCTGAGTTCCAAAACTGTACACTAATAAAGCTGTGTGCTTGTAAGCCACTAAATTTATGGCATTAATAATTTGTTACAGCAGCAATAAGAAGTGAATACAAAGAATAACTGTTCCCTAGCCATTTGTTCCTTGCTCTCACAGTCATTTTGTTGTTGTTGTTGTTGTTGTTATTTTTATTTTCATTTTTATGCTCTGCTTTGTCTCCAGCTCCTTGTCCTCTAGCTTCTATGAAATTGTAGCCAACCAGTGGGTGGGTAGGTAACTAGAGAGTTTGAGGAAGGAAGTATCCAAGGCATTCTCCTCTTATTCAGGGGAGTTCCCTCTGGACTGTGTCTCCTCTAAGATGCCAGCCTCTAGTGAACAGAACTACCCTATTTATTTAAAGTAGAAGAACTAATTTATATACCTCAAAGAGGTTAACATTTTTAGAGCAGATATTTCATGACATTTATTTATTTATTTATTTTTAGTTCTAGTATACTGGTTATCCTACAAATGTATGCTGGGCAAAAAAAAGTAAATTGTTAAAACCTGCACATTTTGTTCAGAATGTTCTCCCAAATTTATCTCAAGCTTGTAATCTGCCACCCACACCAGATCTCCCATTATCCCAAACTCAGATCCTTGTAATACCTAATTTTGGATTTTTATAACTTATAATATTTCTCAGCTTGTGATTTATTTTGAAATTTGCAATAATTGCCCAGATTGGATCTACAGTACATGCTATCTCCTTTCCTCTTTTTAAAAAACTTATTGTGTATATTTAATGTGTACAACATGTTGTTTTATATACATATAGATAGTAAAATTGTTACCATAGTCAATCTAATTAATATATACATCACCTCATGTAGTTACCCATATTTTTGCATGTGTGGCAAGAGCACCTAAAATCTGAATATGATATAATGTTATGAGCTCTAGTCCTCATGTTATATGTGTCTAGACTTGTTCATCCCATACATCTACAACTTTGTATCCTTTGACCTATATCTCCTCGTTTCCTCCCACCTCCACCTCAGGTAACCACTGTTTTAATACATCTGTGTCTTCAACTTTTTAAGCTCTCCTCTTTCCTCTTTAATTCCACCTTTTTTTTTTTTTTTTTTTTTTTTTTGAGAGAGATTCTCGCTCTTTTGTCCAGGCTGGAGTGCAATAGCTCACTGCAACCTCTGCCTCCTGGGTTCAAGCAATTATCATGCCTCAGCCTCCCAAGTAGCTCTGATTACAGGCACCTGCCACCATGCCCAACTAATGTGTGTGTGTGTGTATGTGTGTGTGTGTGTATTTTCAGTAGAGACAATGTTTCTTCATGTTGGCCAGCCTGGTCTCAAACCCCTGACCTCTGGTCATCCGCCCGCCTTGGCTTCCCAAAGTGCTGGGATTACAGGCGTGAGCCACAGTGCCTAGCCTAATTCCACATTTTACTGCCTCAACATTCTTCTCAAATTTGACCAGGAAACACTTTCCACCTTTCAGTTCACTGAACATTATCTCCATCTTTCTTCTGGAGCACTCCATCAAGGCAATTGATCTTAAAAGTTGTAGCACATGCAGTTTTATTTAAAAGATATAAAGATAGTTTTCATATTGACAAGCTGTTAATGAAAGTCTAGAGCAAAACACCGATTGCCTTCATAAAATTATGACAAAATGGTGCAAATATACCACTAAGTAGTTCTTAATAGTAGCTGTTAAATAGATACAGTCATGCACCAGATACCAACGTTTCAGTCAATGTCAGACCACATAGACAATGGTAGTCCCATAAGATTATATTAGACCTGAAAAATTCCTATCAGCCATAGCTTCCATAACGTCATAACTCAATACATTACTCACGTGTTTATGGTGATGCTAAGGTAAACAAAACTACTGCACTGCCAGCTGTGTAAAAGTCTAGCATATACAATTATGTACATCCATAATATTTGAAAAGGATAATAAACAACTATGTTACTGGTTTATGTATTTACTATAGTACACCATTTATCATTATTTTATTTTATTTTTTATTTCTGGAGATAAAATCTCGCTCTGTCCTTTAGACTGGAAGGCAGTGGCATGGTCATAGCTCATTGCAACCTTGAACTCCTGGGCTTAAGTGGACTTACTCCTCTCGCCTCAGCCCCTGAGTATCTAGGACTACAGGCACATGGCACTACAGGCACATGGCAGTACACCTGGTTAATTTTTTTATGGGGGGGACAGTGTCTAGCTATGTTGCCCAGTCTGGTCTTAAACGCCTGGCCTCAAGCAATCCTCCTGCGTTGGCTTCCCAAAGTGTTGAGATTACAGGCATGAGCCACCATGCCTAGCTTATTATTATTTCAGAGTGTACTCCTCCTACTTAAGAAAATTAACTTTAAAACATTCTCAAGTAGATCCTTCAGAAGGTATTCCAGGAAAAAAAAACAAGTTATTATCACAGGAGACAGCTCCATGTATTATTGCCCCTGAAAACTGTCCAGTGGAACAAAACGTGGAGGTAGGAGACAGTGATTTTGATAATTTTGACCCTGTGTAGGCCTAAACTGAGGTGTATGTTTTATCGTAGTTTTCTTTAAAAAAATTTAAAACAAATTTTTATATTAAAAATTTTTTAAATGGGCCTGTAGAATAAGTATAGAAAGAAAATATTTTTGGACAGCTATACAGTATTTATGCTTTAAGCTAAGTGCTATTATAAAAGAGTGAAAAAAGTTAAAAAAAAAGTAAAAGTCTATAAAGTGAAAATTGTTACAATAATCCAAGGTTAATTTATTTTTGAAGAAAGAAAATAATTGCATGAATTTAACGTAGCTGAAGTCTACAGTGTTTATAAAGTCTATAACAGTGTACAGCAGTGTTCTAGGCCTTCATATTCACTCATCACTCACTCACTGACTCAACCAAAGCAACTTACAGTCCTGCACACTTTATTCACGGTAAGTGCCCTATATAGGTGTGCCATTTTTTATCTTTTAAACTATATTTTACTGTACCTTTTTTTGTGTTTAGATATACAAATACAATTGTATTACAATTGCCTACAGTTTTCAGCACAATAATATGCTGTACAGGTGTGTAGCCTAGAAGCAATGGGGTGTGCCACATAGCCTAGGCATGTAGTAAGCTATATCATCTAGGCTTGTCTAAGTACGCTCTAAGATGTTCATACAGTAACGAAATCACCTAACAAATATGTCTCAGAACATATTCTCATAATTAAGTCATGTGGGACTACATTTTAATAAATAATAAATAACCACAACAAAAATAAGAGCACAGTAAGTATACACATGTGTTGTTCAAGTCCCACATTTTTCAAGGCAGTTCGTTTGCTCTGTTTTTGTTAAATTAAAAAAAAAAAAAAACCTCTTAGAGATGTCAATAATTTTTGAACAAATTTTTATTTTAAATTATTTTTGAATTTTTTTAAATGAGATATTTTACCAATAATTTAAATGAAACATTTTGATCAGTTTTTTTACTATGGGAAAAACATAAAAATATAGGTACATTAATTTACTTTTCTACTCACAAATGACTATTACTCTTCCCAGACATGAATTAAAAATCTTAATATCTTCAGATTGTGAAAGAATGTGTTACTCGTAGATTAAATACTTGATCAATACCCTCTTAACTTCCTCTCAAAGCAAACTGGGATTTCACAGTGATAAACTCACGATTTTTGTTCTATATATGCCTATGTGAATGTATTACTTGCAGGCAAAAAGAAAAACAACATTAAGTTGCATTCAATTTGGGTCCAATTTGAAAAAAAAAAAAAAAAACCCTAACAAACAGCATTACCTAATTTGCATAGTGCTCTTGGAAAAGCAGCAGGGTGTCCAAGTATGATTAAGACTGGTCCTTAAATCACAAAATTACATCAACTCCAGGAGTTATGGTTACTTTCATCAGAAAGGTGAAAGTTGCCTGCTCAGTCAGATTACTTTCAGCAATATGCCAGCGCTTGTTGGCCATATGTTTCAAGTTGTAAGATGTCCTGTTAGAGTTATGGATGCAGTTTTGCAGTCAAGAAAATGACAGATTTCTCTCCCTTGAAGACATTAACTTTATTCCACTTTGTTCTAACACCGTGTGCAGACAATGAGAATGATATAGTACTCCCCTGTTTTCTCCATGAATATAATTCAAGATGAGCCTACCACTACATTCTCACACGGCTTCCTTCTGACCTTATGAATTCCAACTTATTCTCAGCCTTGTTTTCTACCAGTGTTGTCTCACTTATTCCATTCTCTTATTCATTTCTCATTTATTCAATAATAGTTATTATGCATTAAATGAAATATATTATTTATTATTATTGCGTGGTAGTCAAACCAGTTAGCTCACAAGCAAATATTAAGTATCAAATGGATAACCAAAAAATGTAATTAGAGAGAATTCCCATAAAGAACACTTTACTCTCATAATAAAATTTCAAAAGATGCAAATATTTTAATACCATAACTTGCATCTATATATTAATTCGTAGAAAAATTCTTTATTTCTATCCCAAATGCCGTCAATGTTTGTTTCATCCAAATGTACATGATTTTTTACATTTTAGGTTTTTCTAATTATTCATACTCAAGTGAAAAAAGTACTATTTCTGTCTAGGATTTCATGATCAGAGAATCATGCCAGCATCCCAATCTTTCTATTCTGCTTTAACTTTTTTTTCTTGCATTCTACTGCAAAGTTTGCTTCTTTACTGCATGTTGATCAACACAAATATTTTTGTTCATTTTTACAAGACAAAGGTCTATCTCCTTTTCCTAAAGCATTTTAAAATATTTGTTGATATTTGTTTTATCCATTAAAAAATAAAAATAGTTGAAGAGAAAAAAAATCATATATTGATCTTCTCAAAATCCTATGTTTTAGCAAGTTATTTAATAGAAGGAGTATAATTGTGGTGAAAAGTTGACTTTGGAAAGCACATTGAATGCTCATGGAGTTTCATTTATTGAACATCTGCTAAGCATCCATTACACAGCCAGCACTGTTAGAGGCAGGTTATGTATGGCAAAGTAGATGCCCTGCTTTCACACAGTTTACTCTCTCCACATTAGTTGTCCAAGACAGAAAATAAACTATGAATCACCTAGAACTGTAATACAAATAACAATTTAGGTAGTAATACATGTTTGGAGAACATAAAACAAGACATTTTGGTAGGAAGTGGATGGGGATGGGAGACTACATTAGTCAAAGGATGAAAAAAGGCATCTCTGAGGGGGCGACAGCTAAGCTGAAGCCTGAATGATAGGAAGAAGGCAGCTATGCAAAGATCTTACAGATGAGCATCCAGGTAGCAGCAAAAGATAACGTAAGGAATCTAAGGCAGAATTAGTCATGCTTTCAAAACAGCAATGAAATAGCTGTTGTCTACAGCATAAGGAAGCAAAGGAAGAGTGACATAAGACTGGAAGATAAGCAGGACCATTGGTGACAGGGTCCATGGTAAACATGTTGGGTTTTATTCTACATGTAGTAAGAAGTCTTTAATAAAGAGCAGTGACAATATTTGATTTACTCTTTTTGAAGATCCACTCTGGAGAACAAAACATATGCTGACAAAATTAAAACAAGAATGCCTATTTGGAGGTTATTATAATAACCAAAAAGATCAGTCACAATAGAGATTGAAAAAAAATTGAGGGGTGCAAATTATAATTTATTGCAATACTTTTTCAAATTATTTTAGTCTTCAGCCATAGATTATATCATTCTCTATCCTGGAAGAGTTTCATTGGCTAACATACCACTGACTCTTTCAAATCTCAAATGAACTCATTTTGGTTGGTTTATGCATTCACTGTTGATTTTTGTTTTTCTGTAAAATGAAGGGTGCAATACTTGTGTCATATTAGTTGTATTTTAAAACTGCAATATTCTACTTTCCTCCAATGCAAGTGTTTTTCCTTTCTATTGTGATATGGAATCAGCTAAAGGGCAGCAAACTATACATAAAGCAGAATTGAAATGAAGATATCCTACTTGCCTCAGTCTTCCAGGGTTAACTGCTGTCCCATATGTTCACATTTCAAAGCTACTGCTGAAGACTTTATTTTGCCTATTTTTTCATATCTTTTGTATTTTATTAAAAAGCTGTCAAAATTATGATTCTGCTTATTAAGTTTCTGTGGTTATAATTTAATAATCTTTTATAAAGAAGGCTAGATTCTTAGGCATTTGAGTTCTTGGAAAGAGGAATAAGTCTGGAAGCAAGATGGGGAGAACAATTTTCTCGTTTTTATTTGTTTGTTTGTTTTGTGGTACTCAAGCTGAAATCATGACACTGTCTTAATATGGTGACTTCGTTAATCCTCAAAACACAGGATCACCAATTCATGGTTTTGAGAAAAGGGAACGTGGTTATTCTCATATAAACACCACCCATATACCTGAGAGTCATTTTTCCCTCTGGTAATAATTTAATTTTCTTCTGAGGTTAAATATCTTCATTTAATTTATGTCTTAAGGCAGACTGATTAATCATGTATCTCATCTGGGGAAACTAGTCTGAAGTTTCCAAATTTTATTTGAATCTTCCAATCTCATTTGGAAAGATGGAGGAAGGAGGTAAGCCTTGTATCATGCGGGAAACCAAGACCCTCACAAACGTTTTCAAAGATGGTTAAAGCAAGCTGAGTCAATTTCACATTCCTGTTAAGGAAGAGAAGCAGCCTACAGTGGTGTATTTGGGAATTACGGCCAAAGTAAGAGGAAAGGCCTTTGTAGTAAAGGAAAATCTGACTAGATTTCGTTACAAAACTATAATGAGGACCAGGAGTCTAGAGGGAGGTCAGTTCCAAGGAGAAGTAATAAGTTATATTGCAAGATTTCCATAGCCTTCTAGCTGCTGTTTTAATACAGAATCCATTGCAGCTGAAACTAGAATAAACTTTAGGCATATTTGCCTTACTCTAAGACTCATAGTCACCCTACTTTGCTTGGCATTGATAGACTGGAAGGGACATTTCCCATTCTGAAGTTAACAATTACATACATATCTGGATTAAAAAGGACAGCAGTGACTACACAGAACTGCTTTCCAACGTAGCCAGCACATCAGATTAAGAGCTGTCATCTCTCTTTGGCTCTGCCCTATGAATTTTAACAAATAAATATAACTAAGGGGTTTGTTCATTCACTGGGTTAATACTGTAAGCTAACAATTTTGTTTGAATATGCTAAGAAAGAAGAAAAATTACAGGCATAGGGTAGTTTTATTGATATGCATCATTTATAAGGGATTCTTGAATATATCTGTAAATTTACTCTGCTTTTAATTCATTACTGAGGTAAAGTAAGTAGAAACTAATGTTTCAACAATTTTTATTTTTCTCTAATTGATGCTGGTGGGAAATAAACCTTGTAAACTTCTACTGAAAATTAGTTGTTGACACAGTGGTGACTAAAGTTAGTCTTTATTTTTAGCAAATACAAGTTTGCTTGTATTTGCTATAAAAATGTTATAAAAGTATAAAGCCAATAATTGTTCATGGCGAGATAGTCAAACAGTACAGAAGTATATACAATGTTAATAAACATTCCATTTCTTTCCTATTGTCTTCATATGACTCCTACTCACATAACGCAAAAGTGGCCATTTTTAGCAGTTTTGATGTGTTCTTCTAGATATTTGTTATGCCTGTGCAACATTCATGGGGATATTCTTTTTATTTACAAAATAAAATTAAAAGAAATACTTAGAACCTGCTTTCTCAATAATATTTAGAATTATAGATACTTATATGCTTCCACTAAACAGATTTATCTACTCAAAGGCTTCATTTATTTATGGCTACATCAGAAAGCAATATAAGAAACTCATAAATTTAGTTAAAATATGGGTGTTTTCCATTTTTAAGATTATCTATTTTTTTTTAATGATAAGTTGAAGGGTAAATAAAAGAAGGAAACAGGAACTTCTGGCCCACAAAATCAAATAATAAAACATAAAAACCCACCTTTTCTTCCAAAATACAAGTATATATAATAGCAAATGTGGAAATAAATATCAACATGGAAAAATAAATTTTAAAAAGAAATACTAATTTTACTGTGGTTGAAAAATTGTTAGTGATCTTGGTAAAAATTAAGTGAAGAAAAGCTAATGGCTCCATTGGTCGGATTCTCTTAGTACACAAGTTAACTCGCCAGAATTTAAGTGTCATGACAGGAGCATAAACTCAGTATCCTACAGCTGGAACGTAGTCTCAGGAGTGAAATTTACACACAGAGTTTCTGGCTCATGACCAAGAAAACTTTTATCCTAATAAATCAAAAAACACTGTAGTGCTAGAAGGGACAATGGAATTCCCAAAAGAGATGTAGTCCATTTCTCTATATCCATAGATTCCACACCTTCCAGCAGCAGTTACTTTCCTTGCTTTTAAAAATCATTGCAATATGATTAAAAATCATTCTTCAATATCTTTGTGTGATGCAGCCTGTGGCCTCACACCCTTATGGTTAGAGACACAATGGTTTTCCACAAGTCTAATTGCAAATTATTTCAGCTATAATTCAGTCAATCCGTCCTCTGTTAATGGGAAAAACACTGAACACAACCTCGTACTTCATTTAGTCTAAGAAGAATATTCAAATGTGTCAATCTGAAACATTCCCTAGAGAAATATTATTTCCAGTTTACCATAATGCTTCTAAAATCTCAGCAACAGCTGTGTGGAAAATAATCAGCATTATTTGCATGTGCTGCACGCAGCTTGGTGAAATCACAGTTTTGATCATTGTTCTAGTATCTCTTACATAGCAGGAAGCAGGAGAGAGTATATAAAATGACAGATTTCATCCCTGCTGGAGATCTGTTTACTCTGTGGTGGAAAAGAGGTAAAAGTCATTTTTAAATGTGTGCTGCAGCCACAGAAGAAATAAGTTTCAAATAAAATGAAACATGTGAAGGGCCTTCATCCTGATTAGTCTAGATCAGTTGTTCCTAAAACAAAAACGCTACACAAGGTCCTTAAAGAAAGTAGCCAAAAGAGCCCCAAGAGAAACAGGGTACAGTATGATAAATGTGTGTTCCACTAAAGGAAATGCATTGCAAAACAGAGTTATAAGTGGGCTGGAGCCCAGAGGGGGAAGCGCACACGCGCGCACACACACATACACACAAACTGAAGTATTCATGGGTTGATTTCAGGGAATTCAAATAAATAAACTTTTATGAAGTTGTAAATGATCCATATGAAGGGCGAGGGAAATGGAGAGAATGATCAAAGACCAAAAAAATAAAAAAGAAAAAAGGAAAAGTACGTAGAATATTAACCTTGAAGGAAAAGCCTGTTTGATTCAAGAACACATGAAAACAATCTAGAAAGTAAAGAAATAAGATGAAATGGGAAATACAAAATGTATTGAGATAGAGGATAAAAAATTTTACAGATAAATAAAGCAGCAATAAGCTCATAAGCGCCATTGTGCTTCTTGGGAAACAAAAGGCAATTGGGTAATGGAAGAGGAGGATAGGGGAAGCATTATTCGCCTTTGCTCCACTAGAAAATAAAGAAGAAAACATCCAGAAAACACACTCAATTTTTCCAAAGGTAATTAGGTACTGAAAAAAAAATTATAGGTGGCTCACAAATATGGTAGAAAAATCATTCTTAAGTCAACAAAAGTAGAAATCTAAAGTGACTAATAGTAATAAAGAAGAAGTAAAGATTTGCATCTATTTATTAGTACAGAAAAAATAAAATGTACAGGAAATGTATATTTTATATGGGTTAGCAGTTGTTTTCTTGTTACCAGATATAATAATATTTTCAAGTACAGCATGAGATAGTTGTAACCAAATAAACTAGAATTTCCTTTCTATTTAAAATAAATGAAAATAAAGAAAACGCTGATGAAAACATGTTATTGATATAAGTAATATGAAAAACACATAAAATTATCAACATAATTCCTATGGAGATATCATGGAACCATGCTTTCCAAATATCTTTGTTAACTGCTGGCTAAACTTTATAATACTGAATTATTTAGAAAATTTCTATAAAATATCCAATTTAAACGCATTACAAATAAATATGAAGGAAGTCAATACTGTATGTCAGTATGATGAGATATATAAAATATATGCACTTTTATTCATTACATTTAATATCTGTCATTTGCATGCAGATGACCAGAAAGCATTTATGCAGTTAATCCCAAATAGCAATTGCAAAATTCAGAATATGCAGTTTATATTCATGCTTTCTTAGTCTACATTTTCATATCCCATAATAATTTTCAGTATCAAATGGCATTTTTTCCCCATTTTAGAGGAACTGTCAACATGGAATCCAGTGTTATGTATGACCCTATACTCAATCCAAGGCATTGAATCCAGACATGTAAGGTTGTTTCTATAACTCTCTTTATTCACCAGAAGCATGAAAGGGAAAGAAGTTTAAGTTTTCAAGTTTTTGCAACTTTTTCTAATAAAAAATAATGTGTTTCCTCATTATTACACCATGTTAAGTCCAAGAAGGATTTATTACATAGTATTCTGATATTTTAAAAGTATAACTTCAATGATAGCATGAAAATACTGCAGACATATACCAGAGTTAACAGAAAACTTGAGAAAATAACCTTAATATGTTCTTCAGAGAGTTAGTTCAAATATCTGTAGAACATTATTCAAAAGAGTGGCTCTTTAATGATAAGTTCTACAAGCTATGCACAAAATGCTTTCAATTGTGGCATGAAGGTAATAGAAATACAGATATCAGGACACCAACCCTTTCACCTCTTGGCTGTGACTCATTTCACTAATGCTCTGAAGTGCTGTATTCAAAGAGAGGACCTCTGTTGACCATTCAGTCTTAAATTATTTCCCATCAGTAAGTGCCATATTAAGGTAATACAATTTATACAATCTACACTGTAGCACAGTGTTGATTTTAAACTGATTCAACTGTATAATGCATATATTATCATCAATGCAAATATTCCAGAATGGATAGACTAATACAATGTAATATTATGTTGATATAATTAACAATATAAACAATCTACCCTACAATGTCTTGCCATGCAGCTAGTAGATTCTGAAGACATAAACTGATCATCTTCTGTGACGGTCAATGAGCATCTGACTTCTGCCAAATACAGTATTAATTACCATACCAAAGTGTCGCACAGTGTCAATTCTTTAGTAATCTATTTGTCAATTAACTTACTATGAGGAATATAAATCGCTGAGAAAGCTGCCTCTCTTTCAGTGACTGGTGTCATTCAGATTCCCCTGCTTTCGCTTTGCTTTTTAATCAACAAGCTTAACTGTAGCTTGTAAATCAAATATCAAAGATGAATGGAGTTGTGGGGTATTTTGTCCTCATGTGCTGCTAGCCTCAGTCAATTTAAAAAGATGTTATATAAGGCTGCATTTATTAAATTACTTAAGGAAAATAATAAAAGCAGCAGGCGGTTCTACTAAAACTAAACTTTTTTCTATAAGAAAAAAATATTTTAAAATCATGTTGAAGTGGAAAACACAATCATGTATCTCATTATGTCACTGAAAACTAAACACATCAGAAATAATACTGTTAGCCAGGAAAAAAAGGTCATAGAAATGATCTTATTATTGCATTAAATTTTATGCAAAAGATACTTACTAAGATATTTATATAAGTATTATAAGTATTATTGTATTACATTATAAATGTATCTTATTAATAAGTCTTAGTACTTTCACTAGTATCTATATTATACTTAGTTTCTAAAGACACGTATTTAACTGAATATACTATTAATTTTATATCACTGCTACCTTTGGACTGATTCAACCTCAAGTAAGCAAAACAAAGACACCACCATAGTCATCTTTTGAAGCCCAGGCGTGTTTACAGTGTGAAACAAATACAGGATCCAAAATATTACAGAATGTGCCCAAGCCATGGTCTCCATGCAGCATAAGCCACGTTCACTGGGTACTCTGTGAAGAAGTCAAACAGTTGTGGGCTCAACAGAAGCATATATTTCAATTCTATGAAAGAAATTCTAAAGAATTTTTCTGTCATTTCTGAAATTAAAATAAACTTTTTCTCAAATGGGAAAATCTTGTGTTGCCTTTGACATCCAAAGGCTAAGTTTAATATTTTGCATACTGAGAGGTGACTGTGTGCTAGCAGCCCTCACTCTCAGCACCTCCTCGGCCTCCGCGTCCACTCTGGTGGAGCTTGAGGAGCCCTTCAGCCTGCCACGGCACCGTGGGAGTCCCTCTCTGGGCTGGCTGAGGCCGGAGCCACCTCCCTCTGCTTGCGGGGAGGTGTGGAGAGGCACTGGCGGGAACCAGGCCTGCGCGCAGCACTCAGCGGGCCAGTGCGAGTTCAGGCGGGCACGGGCTCGGGCTCGGGCTCAGCGGGCCCAGCACACGGAGCGGCTCAGCGAGGGGCTTAGCACCCGGGCCAGCAGCTGCGGAGGTTGCGCCGGGTCCCCCAGGAGTGCTGGCCGGCCTGCCCTGCACTCAAATTCTTAGCTGCCTTCCCGTGGGGCAGAGCTCGGGACCTGCAGTCAGCCATGTCTGAGCTCCCCTCCCCTGTGATGGGCTCCCCCAACAGCCTGAGCCTCCCCGACAGGCGCCTCCCCCTGCTCCCTGGCACCCCGGTGGATCTCGACCCAAGGGTTAAGGAGTGCAGGTGGGCTCTGGACAGGCGGGCAGCTCCACCTGCAGGCGGGGTGCAGGATCAACTAGGTGAAGCCAGCTGGGCTCCTGAGCCAAATGGGGACTTGGAGAACTTTTATGTCTAGCTAGAGGATCCTAAATACACCAATCAGCATTCTGTGTCTAGCTCAAGGTTTGTAAATGCACCAATTGGTACACTGTATCTAGCTAACTCTGTGTCTAGCTAACCTAGTGGGGACTTGAACTTTTCCCTCTAGCACTCTGTGTCTAGCTTAAGGATTGTAAATGCACCAATCAGCACTCTGTCAAAACAGACCAATCAGCTCTCTGTAAAATGGACCAATCAGCAGGATGTGGGTGGGGTCAGATAAGGGAATAAAAGCAGGCTGCCAGAGCCAGCAGTGGCAACCTGGTGGGGTTGCCTATCCACACTGTGGGAGCTTTGTTGTTTAGCTCTTTGCAATAAATCTTGCTGTTGCTCACTCTTTGTGTCCATGCTGTCTTTATGAGCTGTAACACTCATCATGAAGGTCTGCAGCTTCACTCCAGACAGCGAGACCAGGAACCCACCAGAAGGAAGAAGCTCCAGACTCATTTGAAAGTCTAAAGGAACAAACTCCGCACACACCATCTTTAAGAACTGTAACACTCACCGCGAGGGTCTGCAGCTTCATTCTTCAAGTCAGTGAGACCAAGAACCCACCAATTCCGGCCACAATACTATGCTTAGCATATAAAACAGCTGAGTGTGGTGGCTGACGCCTTTAATCCTAACACTCTGGGAGACTGAGGCAGGAGAACAGCTTGAGGCCAGGTGTTAGGGACCAGCCTGAAGAACACAGCAAGACTCTATCACTACAAAAAAATTAAATAATTACCTGGGTGTGATGGTGCATGCCTGAAACCCAGCTACTTGGGAGGCTGAGCTGGCAAGATCACTTGAGCCTGGAAAGTCATGGTTGCAGTGAGCTATGATTGTGCCACTGCACCGCAGCCTGGGCGACAGGGCAAGAAACTGTCTCAAAAACAAACGAATAAAGGCTGGGCGTGGTGGCTCACGCCTGTAATCCCAGCACTTTGGGAGGCTGAGGCAGGCAGATCACGAGGTCAGGAGATCTAGACCATCCTGGCTAACAGGGTGAAACCCTGTCTGTACTAAAAATACAAAAAATTAACCTGGCATGGTGGCAGGTGCCTGTAGTCCCCAGCTACTCTGGAGGCTGAGGCAGGAGAATGGTGTGAACCCAGGAGGCAGAGCTTGCAGTGAGCCCAGATTGTGCCACTGTGCTCCAGCCTGGGCAACAGAGCGAGACTCTGTCTCAAAAAAAAAAATAAATAAAAATAAAATAAAATAAATAAAAAATAAAAAATAAATTGATGAGTAGAAAAGACAAGATCTGCTCTTAATATGGTGGAGGACAAGAATTATATGGGAAACTCTGGTCAGATGCATAATAAAGATAAAGGTAAACAAAGACAAAGACATCACCATAGTCACATCAAGGAAGTTCAGAAAGTAAATATTGAATAAACAGCATACCCTATTCGTTTTAAGCTAAATCCACAGAAAGTGCCTGGCGGCTCTAATATTTTTCTCAAAGTTTTGTGGTTAAAAGTATTCATTTAACGTAATTCCAACTTTCAATGCCAAACGCAGTGAGTGACATTGTTTCCAGATGTAGCTTTTAGCAGATCATGTCTTGAGTAATTAAGTGCAGTCGGATCTGAAAAGACTAGCAATTGAAGGAGCATAGAATACAATTTATTGCCAAACAATTCCAGACACTAGGAAAAAAGTACAATTAAAGTGCCTCAAACATCAGACTCTCTGTTTTTGAAAGCTGCAATTATTCCTGAAGCAACAGCATCCGTTTGTTTTAACACACAAGCGTGCGCACATACACACACACACAATAAATAATAAAGTTAGTTAACTCGAGATGAGGGAAGCTTGTGAAAATATATCATCCCCTCTGAAATACCCATTGTTTTATTGTTACTTTGTTTGGTTGTCCATGTATATATGATATTATTTAGGGCAGTAATTATACATATAATGGAAACTCTTTAGATGTACACTTTACTCCATCCCAGTTAGTCCTAAGGACAGACAGTTTGACTCCAAACCTGGACATCAGCTCTTAGCTCTCAGCTCTAAAGTGCTCAAAATAGTTTATGTCCATGTATAAACTGAACCATCAGAAATAGGTCCTCAATCCATTAAAATGTCAGAAGATCGAGTTCACAGTAAGGCAATGGCTAAATTTCCAAGCCCACAGCCTGCATCATTGTCAGAGTCCCAAGATTATTTAAGTAAGTTGATTTATTAACATGGCAGCCAACAAGATTTGTGTTCTTGAAGACTGATTTATAGACTGAATTCATTGCGCTTCACAAACTGTAAATAATATCTACTTAGAAACAAAATTTCAAACAGGCCGCTTTTAAATATCAGATAACCATACAAAAGTCCCAAATGTATTATTCTGTTGCAGGGTGGATGTTAGAGCCCTAGGCAAGATCTCCTTTAACACAATCTCACTGAAAGGCCTAAAATGATGAATTTTTTTAATGTTTTATAATTGTCATTTCTCACTTGGATTTTTTTAACACAACTGACCACATTAGAAAAAAAAATCATATGAAAGTTTTCTTATGCTTTATTAGGATCTTTATCACTACTACATCTTATTTTTAAATTAAAGGCTGAAATCAATAAACTTTGGGGAAATCTAGTTTATCAAAGCTCAAGGTAATCATTGCTAGTTATAGATGAAAAGCTTTCGTTCCAACTAGACTGACATCTCGTTTCAATATTTATTTCCTCTTCAAAAGTTCTTGAAAAGGGTTACATTTTCATTTTTTCCTGATAATCTCTGATAAGATATTCCATGAGATTTATGGACAAATCATAATCTATTGTTTTAAATAATGCTTGCATTTGAACATTTTAATATTTGTCTCCTGTATATAAAATGCAAAGTAGGCTTATACTTACTTGTCTTTTGAGTGATCATTACCTATATATTATGAGTTCAACAACAGGCAAAATGTAAGAGTAGGATAACAAAAGTTATCTATTAGATTGCATTTATCAAAGCTGTTAAGAAATTATTCAGCAGAGACTTAATTTAAAATAAAACTAACACCACTTTTGACAAAAAGTTGGTAGAAGAAATATGATTTGCCCTTTTTCTCTGGAATATTTGTACTTGTCATCTAATAGCATCCCCGCTATTCTTGGATCAGCACTGCACTTATGGGCATAAAACCTGAGGCCCGGTAAGCAAGATTATCCCTGGGAAAGTTATTGGTTCAAAATAAGCATATAACCAACGCAGGCTAATAAAATTTTTCTTTGTGCCAATTACCTGAAGTACTTAATAAAATGTTTTATTTCTCCTGGGGTTACTAGGCTAGTTGGATGTATGTTTTAGGAAGTCAGAAAATTGCTATTCTGTCACGCAATCAAGTGAGTCCAGGTGAAGACAAAAATGGAACCCTGTATATTGTTTGAGTCCCTGGATCCAAGCACACCAGAATCAAATTAATCCCTGGCTTATCTCATATCAATCAATAAATATCAAATTTTTGCTACTTAGAATTGGGTTGATTTTGCTCGTAACTGAAGAAATTTGACATATACTATGATTACACTATGTGACATCTAACCATTAGGGCTATAGTTTGATTGAATTATTCAAAATTTCTTTTTAGTTGTGTCTTGGCTGTTAACTAAATCCTCTGAGGGATTATTTGGTGTGTTTTTGGGATAGGACACATCATGAGATAAAAGGATTTCATTACTCCATAGTAATTATTGATTGTTAACTTGCCTAAAAGCCAAGCAAACTAAACAGCATAGTCTCTGGTCTCAAAGATTTTACATTAATTATCCAGGTGTGGTGGCACCTGCCTGTAATCCCAGCTTCTCCAGAGGCTGAGGCAGGAGAATCATTTGAAACCAGAAGGTAGAGGTTGCGGTGAGTCAAGATCACACCATTGCACTCCAGCCTGGTCAACAAGAGCAAAACTCCGTCTCAAAAATAATAATAATAATAATAAATTTTTAAAAAATTTACATTACAATGAGAAGGATAGACAAAAATAAAAACAAATTTAAAAGTTTCTTAATTTTTCAAGTTTTATGAAGGAAACAAGCAAAGATGTATTGGGGCATTAAGGTGGTGTTTAATTGCAGGAGTAAGATGAACAAAGATTTCTCTAGAATATTAATATTAATGTAGGACTTTAAGGTTAAGACAGAATTAGCTACTTGAAAAGAGAGTAGGAAAATTATTCCAGGTAGGAGGACCAATATATGCAAATACCTTAAGGTGGACTAGAGAGTGGCTTCTTCCAGGAATGAAGAGAAGTGCAGCATGAGTGGACACAGTCAGCTTGAGAGGAAATAATAGCAAGAAATGACTGGAAAGAAAATAAGGATCACAAATAAATTCAGATATTGTAGATCACCAATATTATTTTGAAATCTTTTTTATTGTTAGCACAGTACAAAACCATTGAAGATTTTTAAGCATGAAATATTGTGATTAGAATTAGGTTTAACAAAATCACTTGATATTTTGCAAGTGGGTAAGAGTGGAAATAAATGAGGCAAGTTTGAAAACTTGCATAGTCTAAGTAAGAAATGATGGTGTTTCTTAGAGTAAAGAAACGGCAGAGCTCTGCAGGAAACATCTTGAAGATGAAATTGATGGAACTTGTTGATGGACTGGGTAAGGACCTAGACTTCTAGCTAATGTTAATTATATGATTACTGGTATCATGTACTAACACAGAGGATACTTCGGAGAATATGTAGATGGCAGAAGAGACAAGTGAGAAAAAATAGTATGCCAATGTTAACTCAAAGATCTGTAACTATCGACTGCTTACTATGAAACAATTGAACTAGACCTGGTCCAGTCTAGTTTTAGACTCTGATCTCTGATCTCAGTGTTTACATTACAGTGAGGAAGACAGACAAAAACAAATCAAGTATACAAAAGAAAAAAAAATGAAATAATGAATTTCATAAGTTATATGAAGAAAATAAAAAAGAGTATAAGGCAGTGGGAGTGGAGAGACAAGAACTGAAGATGTAAATTTGAGCATCATCAACAAGAGTATTATGTTTGAATTTGTAGGACTGGATGAGATGACATTGGAAGAATGTAGACAAAGCGGAACAAAGGCACAGAGAATACAATAGAGAAACACTAGAGGAAAAGTTGGCCTCTCACACTCTGCCTAGTACTACACAATCAAGTCTTTTCCTGCCTGGGTTTCTGCTTTACTGATTTAGCAACTATCAATCAAAAAGTGAATTCTTATGATAGAGCTTTAGTCATATTTCATTGTATTCATAGGCTCTATAATCTTTGTCTAATTAAAATATATTTCTTATATATAATTTCATTATTCATGTTTCTTTGACCTGGAAGGTCCATCTGAATAACAAGATAGTTGTAAATAGTCTAAGAATTTTAAGTAAATGTGTGAGGAATCAAGAATAAAACATAAACTCTGAAAACTCACTCTAAAGTATACTCTAATGGGATCTAATTGTTTAGATCCCATATATTATCTATTTTTGAATGCCTTGTCTTGCCTACATTAAAAAGACAAATAGATAATAAAACTTCAATTAACGGAATTGAGGTTCACTAAGCTTTGTGAGATACTGTTGGTTTCTTTGGATATTTGCAAGGAAATTATTCTGAATCACAGACTTAAAATTTGCCAGAGGATTAATGGCTGAGTTTCTGAATGTACAATGATCATTAGTGCATTTTTTTGAATTTGAGGTATTTTTTACTGAGTAGTGAATCACCATATATATTTGTTGTCAGTATTGCTTTATATTTTACTTACAAAATTTGTTTCTTCACTTTTTTTTTTTTTTTTTTTTTTTTTTTTTTGAGATGGAGTCTCACTCTGTTGCCGAGGCTGGAGTGCAGTGGCGCAACCTCAGCTCACTGCAAGCTCCGCCTCCTAGGTTCACGCCACTCTCCTGCCTCAGTCTCCCGAGTACCTGGGACTAAAGGGGTCCGCCACTGCGCCTGGCTAATTTTTTGTATTTTTAGTAGAGACGGGGTTTCACTGTGGTCTCCATCTCCTGATCTCGTGATCCGCCCTGGTAGGCCTCCCAAAGTACTGGGATTACCGGCGTGAACCACCACGCCCAGTGTTCCTTCACTTCTAACCAAGGAAACTATGACATAGAAACTTTGCAAATAGATTTGGTCATGAGGTCATATATATGGTAAGAACTATATTTGATTTTATAAGCTGTCACTATTTAAAATATTTTTCATTCTGAATACTAACAAGTGTGAACATGAGATGTTTTATATATAAAACTTCTACTATCTATGAAGCAATTTAGGAGATATTAATACCACTAAGAATGTATGCTTTAAAAGACAAAACTTTCTTCTTCCTAGATATTTCTTAATTTAAAAAGCCAATACCAGAATTATCTTTAGAATAAACAAGTAGCAATAAATTTGGACTAAATTACATCAATTTTCTTTACTATACAATTATGCCACAAAACTTTGATAATAACTTTTAAATTGAATCACATATTATAATTAATTAGTTGCTTGTCATAGATAAATCCATAAAACTAAAACTGAATTAAATTACATTTACAGAGAATGTAGAGTAAGTTTCTGTTGGCTTCTATTTTGTTGAGTGAAGCTCTACAATAAGCTGGTCCTTATTTTTTAAAGTATAGGAAAAGATATTCAGGATGAAAATTTTGAGGATTTCTTACCTACCTTTCCCTTAAAATGAAACTGACAAATGGTAGGCAGTACTTGGCTACTGACTGGTGTACATAAAAAGAAAAACCTCAAAACATAAATGAATAAATATATAATTTTTACTCTTTAGAAAGACATATAGAGCTATATTTCACTTAAAAGGATATTAGATGTCACCACTAATTCACTTTTATTGCATCCCAAATTATCAGAAAGTCAAACGAGATATTTCAATCAAATACGTGGCAATGACTGTATTTCACACAACCATGTTTACATTTTGAATTTGGTGAGTGAAATTCATAATTATTTAGCTCCTATTACACATCATCCAAAATCTTCATCACAGTTTTGATCTGATAAAATATAATTGAGGATGCTAAGTTAGAAGTTAGATACAATATCTATTCTTGAGTCTGATTCTGATCAAAGTGTGGTAGCAAAGCTTCTTTGACATGCATCCTAGGTACAAAATAATGTCAAAATAAGTTTCTAAGGCAGATTAGATGTTGCTTTGAACACCAATATAAAACCCATAATGCTTTAAAACATTATAATGATACGCTGCATATTGTTTTTCATTTCATGGTGCTTAAACACTGGACTCATTTTCTGAGTCAATCTTCTTTACTCTTTTATATGCCTTTGGCAGATACTGTTTTTCTCCATGCTACTTACAAGCTGAATTCCTTGCTTGTCTTTGAGAGTCTTAATTTTTTCTTTCGTTTTCCTCAGCCTTTGTTTACTAAGAAAAATGATATTGAATCAGATATATTTGAGTTTATGTGATAAAATGTCTTACATATCTTGATTATAAATAAGTCAACATATAGAATAATATATCTATATATCTTAATCTATAACTACAGTAATAGGGTACATAATTAGGCATTTATTCTATGTAACAATGGTCCCCCAACCTTTTTGACACCAGGGAAAAGTTTTGTGGAAGACGATTTTTCCACGGACCATGGGGGTTGTGGGAGATGGTTTTGGGATGATTCAAGTGCATTACATTTATTGTGTACTTTATTTATATTATTATTTCATTGTAATAAATAATGAAATATTTATACAACTCACCATAATGTAGAATCAGTGGGAGCCCTGGGCTTGTTCTCCTGCAACTAGATGGTCCCATGTAGGGGTGATTGGAGATAGTGATAGATCATCAGGCATAAAGAGCATGCAACCTAGATCCCTGACACACATAGTTCACAATAGAATTCATGCGCCTATGAGAATCTAATGTCACTGCTGATCTGACAAAAGGTACAGCTCAGGTGGTAATGTGAGTGATAGGGAGCGGTCATAAATATAAATGAAGTTTTGCTTGCTCACCTGCCACTCACTACCTGCCGTGTGGCCCAGTTCCTAAGAGGCCATGGACAAGTACTCATCGGTGGTCTGGGGGATGGGGACCCCTGCTGTATTGTATATAAGGACATACTTTTAAATATTTTACCTAGTTTATGTTTCTCATCACACTCCCTGGCAAAGTTTACTTGAAATCTCTTATGCAAAATTCATCTTATCACTTTGTTCTCACCAAAGCGATAATTATTTATGCTATGTTAGTAATTCTAAATCTCAGTTATCCCTGAGATATGTTGTTCCATAACAATACCACTGCTGGAAACTTTAGCTTATAGTATTGGGTCAATAGGAGAATGCTGGATGCTTCAAATAAAAGAGAAGTTTGCAGTGATTGTCATTTTATAGCCAAGATGAGATTTAAAGACTTCCTCAAAGTAGATGCTCAATAAGCATACTTTATTTTATTATTGCACCCATATTAGGTTTTATAATACTGTGATATTTACAATGTATGTTTCCAAAAATAATTTTATGTGTTTTATTTCATACACTTCTTGGAATTTCTCTGAAATATAGAGGCAGATATTATTAGGTTGGTGCAAAGGTAATTGTGGTTTTTGCTCTTAAAGGTAATGGCAAAGATTACATTTACTTTTGCACCTGCCTAATACATGGTCTTCTTAGATTTTCTTAGTCCCTTATTCATCCTCCTTTAGTATAGAGCTAAATCATAGCCATAGACATATTCATATCACTTAATCACATGATCAGTTAGATTGTAATGAAAAACTCAAGTAAATAAATGTAATTGAGTACACTAACTCACAGAAAGGAATGTTTTGATTAAGATCACACTGTTTTTTAAGAACTGAAAGAGCCAGAAGTTGATTCCAGAAGTACAGACACCAGCTGTCTCTCTCCTTTAGAATACATTTCTGAGAAAAGTTATTTATTTACCTGAAAAGAAAAAAAAAAAAAAAACAAGATTCACTGCTGGCATCTAGATAATAATATATATCCCATGTCAAAATTCAAGCGAAATAAAAGAATGTATTGTCAACCTAGAAAGTCCAAAATAGAATGCTTTTGGTGCTGTTGTATCAACTCTTGCTGAATTAAGAGTACCTTACCAAAGCAATATCTACTTGTTCAGGGATTTCTTTTCAGTTGATCAATCACCCCCAAACTGATGGATCACACATTTGCCTTTAACTGTAACACATCATAGGGCAGGATTTCACTTTTTAGTAATGGAATCCCTGCAGCTGTATTTACATATCCATTATGGTCAGTCCTGCTGCTTCTCAGTACCCATCCTGGGATTGTTAAATTGATTAGAAAGTTAAGACACTAAAGAAACACTTTTTACATTGCTTTTTGAAGACACAGCTGTCACTGTGACATTAGGAGGATGTACTATCCTATAACTTATCTATTTTCTTCTCAATCTTATTGTGACTTATTCACAGAAAATAAAGTTATTTATCTTTTTCTTGGTCAAATTCCACCCTTAACTATATTGATTGAAACATGAAATTACATTTTTATGGGTAGAAAGAATGATTCAATCTAATATACTTGCCTAGTGCTTGTTGATGCCATACTAAGAGCTATTTCATATGCATTGTTCTGTAATAGTTACTAGTAGAGATTCTAATATCAGACTGCCTGGGTTCAAATTCCCCTGCTTACCCAATGTGTGACTGAACAAATTGCTTTATGGATGTTTGTGTATCTGTTCCTTCAATTTTTAAAATGAGAAAAATCATGGCTCTTACTTCATAGGATTGTTTTAGAAATCAAATGAGTTAACATTTTGTAAAGTGCTTGGAACAGTGTCTGGACTAAAAGTATTTGTTAAATTTAAAAGATATTTTTTGTGTGCCGATTACATTTAAATATATAAATACACATAGTGACATATACTTATATATTTTATGTACTATACATAATATATAATTATACCATATTATATACCTATAAAATTATAGTATAACATAACATACATATACTTTACTTCTGGAAGTATTACAGTATATATTTCAAAAAATTGTTATGCATTTCATTGTGTACTCTAAAAATTTCTCTGACATATAGAGGCAAATATTTTATAGATACAAAAATTTATCATTTGACTATGAATTATTAATCTACTCACTCATCAAATTTATATTATAACTTTATATTCTGAATACTATGTTTCCTGAAATGTTTTCACAGACTGGTGGAATAGTTGACACAGTTTTTTTAAAAATTACAATAATTTGATGAAGAATATGAGAAAAAAAGCACTGAAAAAGTGTTCAGGGTCGCAATTCAGAAACAAAGTGGGTGTTTTGTTTGTTTTTACAGTAACAAGCACTGAAATTCACAAACTTCAAATTATCACAGAATTGCGAGAATATCTACATTTAGCACAGTGTTAAGTGGTTATCAAAGTCATGTGAAAATGTAAGAAAAATTGGACTTCCTAGTAAAGGCCATCTTTGTAAAGCATATCTGTATATGAGAGTTGGGCCAAATATTTGGAGAAACAATCTGGTGATGTTAGAATTGTGCTACTACAGTCCTGATTTTCTATTCTGCTTTCTGAAAAGAAAGTAATAAATTTACAATCTACTGGGGGGAAAAAAAAAGAAGGAAGGAAGAGAACACCACAGCAGCAGCTTATGACATTGTTTAAAAGCAGTGTTTGTACAGCTTGACTCCAAGGGTTCAAGACCTAGTTTTGCCACTCTCAAGCTGTGTGACTTTAAACAAGGAACTTTATTTCTCTGTGTACGTGTTTGTCCAACTGTTGAATGATAATAATAATAATAATGGGGCTCTTTTTATTTCTTTGTAGAACATTTAGTTCAGTGCTAGATATGAGAGAGGCCCTCAATAAATAAGTAAACCACATAGCTTAGTGACTAAGAGCATCGTTTCTGGAAAAAGACTGTCTGGATTTGAATCTGGCTTTCAGAATTACAAGATGTGAAACTTTACAAAAGTTACTCAAATATCCATAACTATCAATCAAAACGAGATTGAAAATAATCTACAAACATTGTAGGAAGGATAAAATAAAAATTTGTTTTTTTTGTCCTTAAAAGGATAAATAGCTCATTCATTAATAACATCAGAATAACTCCATACTTTGTAGCTTAAAACAATAATAGGAAAGCTTCTGGAAGGTTATGTGGGCCTGGAAATATTTCTGACACCATTTTTTGAAAACTACAATCTACCACAATCTACTCTCTGGTCATAGCAATTCATATTCTCCTCATATGCAAAATAGAATCACCTGTTCTCCTAAAGACTTGCCTCATTATGCATCAGTTTCAGGATTGAGGTTTATTATCTCATCACTTAAATTAAATCCAACTACAGAGGAAGTTTCTATCCTGTATTTCTCTAATACTGTCTCTAGAAA
Source organism: Macaca mulatta (assembly GCF_049350105.2). Classification (NCBI taxonomy): domain Eukaryota; kingdom Metazoa; phylum Chordata; class Mammalia; order Primates; family Cercopithecidae; genus Macaca; species Macaca mulatta. The sequence goes on along the minus strand of NC_133410.1, from coordinate 72,592,101 downwards.
ATAATTCCTATTGATCTGATGACCTATAAGCTAAATAGACAAGTTATCTTCCCCTCACAACCTCAATATATTATGGTTAGATATGCAATATAGATCCTTGCATTTAAAAGGGAGAGAAATCTTAGACACCCAGAAATCACTCTTCACAGAAATTCTAAAGTACAGCTGGGCACATGTTACAAGGAGTGAGTCTCCATAGCTACTGGAGATTCAATGGCAGCTCTTGGCTTTGTCTTCTAAGATTTTGCTTAGAGCCTCTTTTAAGTCATTACTCCTTTGCCATACAATGTTGTTGGTATTTGTAGCCAAACGGTTCTCTTTTTAGCTTGTTTCCTACCCACAAAAATTTAAAGCTACAAAGTCCTCTTTTCATTGTATCTTTTGCTCCAAGCTGGCAAGGTTTCAACCAATATCATTTTCTTTAAAAAATCTATGAATTTCTTATATATTTTACTGTAGTTTGCACCATTAGATAAAATCCACACTCACAAGTCTCCTTGAAATAAGTCTTCCTGTATCTTAGGTTTTCTAAAAGAGTACTTCAGGGTAATGTTCTTGATAGTCTTAGAAGTCTTTTTTTTTTTTAAAGGAAATATATATGAGATACTTAAAGACATTTTTGTTTAATCTGGGTACCTCAAATCTCTGGACTCTTAACCAAGTGTTGTGCAGTTGCACCCTTGTCTTCATCAATAGATCACATTTTCATGTCAATACCCTGATGCCATCTTTGCCCAGAAGCCATTTATTAAATTTAGAATTGTTTCCATCTGAAGAGGATGGGAATGGAGAGCAAGTTCATTTTCAAACCCAATAAGTACTTGGTTCTTTGTATTTACTAGTTCTTTCTTCTGTATATCATTCTCCTCAGGCATTTTCTGACAGGTAATGAGAACCCAGGAAGCAACTTCATCCTTCTGCCTGGATATCTCCTTAGCTAGGTCATCAGTTTATCAGTTATAATTTCTATATTCCATATTACTACAGACAACTCTTCTAAAACTTTCTGCCACTACAAAACAAGTTTTCCCTATCCTCCAACTTCCAATAACCTCTTTTTCACTTCCCATTAAGCTATCAACAGCCAACTTAAGTGAATCAGACTTTTACTTTTTGTACTTTCGGCTTCTTCCTGCCCCGCAGTCCTGGATCCACACAATTAAATTTGAGGTATCCTTAAATTAATATCTCATCTTACTTCTGATTAAAAGACCTGTAGATATATAGATAGATATGTACGTACAGATATCTATCTATATATATAGTTTATGTATGTACTATATAGTTTATGTATGTACAGATATCTATATTTCTCTTAAATATCTATCTATATCTCTCTCAAATTAAGTACCTATAGGTAAACTATATATATAGATAGATATCTGTACATACATCTGTACATACATATCTATCTATATATAGTTTACCTATTGCTACTCTATTAACCATCACTTTTTTATTTCCTGCATCGTGGTACTTTGGTACCTAGGGCCTTGCTGACTCTGGAGGGTCTGCCCTTCCCAGGGGCAATTCCTAGAGATAGTGAACAGTTCAAGCTCAAGCATGCCTTTCAAATGCAAATCAGAAGCCACACCCCCAACTAAATCCTCTATCAGGCTTCCCCATTCAGAGTCACTATTCCTATGCTCTAATCACTCCAGAGCCAGGTACTAGACAACTTGGAACAGCCCTTCTGCCCCAGAAGCAGCTGAAATTATTCAAACTAGGCAATCCTAAACCTAGGTATCCCGCCTGCCTTACCCACTCCTCCCCGCAGACCCACAATAAGAGATCTTGTCCATGTTTTCCCCACTCCCTAACTGACCCTAGTGCTTCCCATGAGGCCTTTTGTGGCCTTTCCTCTTGGGATCTGTGAGTATAAACAACCATATTTTCAACGGCAGTTGCCTCTTGATCTATCAGCCTAGCCATACCTAAATAATAATAATAATACACATATATTTTAAAACAATATATACAAACCACACCAAAAGTAGTAGCTTAAAGCAACCCACTAACCTGTTTCACAAAACTGAGTTTGGTAGGGCTCAATGGAATAGATCATTTCTGCTTCATTACCATCTGGGGTGGCTGGAAGGATGAGAGTTGGAATCTTTCAAAGTCTCATTCACTGAAGTCAGCTGCAGTTGATGCTGGCTGTCAGCTGGGACATTAGGTAGGAGCTTTTGAGTGAAACACTACATATGCCCTCTCTTTGTTGACTGGACTTTCTCAATAATGTGGTAGCTGGATTTCATCATCAAACATCCCAAGAGAGGAAAGAAGGTACAAGCCACATCTCGTTTATTAGCTAGACTCAGAATTCACAGTACGTCACTTCTGCCACATTACATTCATTACAGCAATTTCAATGTCCTATTCATTTTCTTGGGAAGGAAAAATAGCCACCACATTTTGATGGGGAAGTGGTGAGATTGTGGAAGAGCAGTCTGCTGTCAGAAATAGTGAGGAAGACATTTTTCAGAAATACAATCACCCACATGAACCATAATTGAAGGAAAATAAAAAAGAACTAAGCATAGTTTCTATCTTTCTATGCTGGTAATTCTACAAAATAAACCAAGCAGAATATCTGTTTGATATTCATTGTCAAAAGTATTAATATTCCTAAAAATCAGTTTTCTGGAATTTTGTTAAAATTTGAGTTAAAGCAAATTATTTTTGTTCATGAGGCATTCCTCTCATAATCATCTCATATACTTATGTGTTTCAATTCTGGATGTTGTAACCCACAACTTTCTTCCTGTCCAAAAATGTAGGCCAGGTATGGTGGCTCATGCCTGCACTCCCAGCGCTTTGGGAGGCTAAGGCAGGAGGATTGCTTGAGTCCAGGACTTTAAAATGAGCCTAGGAAGCATAGCAAGACCTCGTCTCAACCAAAAATAATAATAATAAAAAAATTAGTGGGACGTGGTGGCATGTATCTTTATTCTCAGCTACTTTGGATACTGAGGCCGGAAGATCAACCTGAGCCTGGGAGGTCGAGGCTGCAGTGAGCCATGATTGTGCTACTGGACTCCAACCTGGGAAGAGAGCAAGACCCCACCTCAAAAAAAAAAAAAAAAAAAAAATCCTGATAGTTTTTACCTCAAATGCCATCCATTTAATTCAACATTTAAGACAAAACTATAAACTTCTTTTCTTATAATTTGGTTCCTAGGATTACACAGACAATAACAGATTTTTCTCAATTTGCATTTATTTTTCCAAAGGTTGAGATTTACAGAAGTGTGATTTCAATAGTGATTTGATATTACATATTTAAAATTTGAATTTAAATTAATTTTTATTATGAGCTTAGAAATTGTATTTTCTCTTGAAATAATCAGAGATCCCCTCGGGTGTTGCAACAGCAATCAATTAACCATTCATGGTATTATAGCATAATAAAATTTTAATTAGTATCTATCTCTCCTATCTTAAGTGGTTGCTGGTAGTATCATCAGAATTATCTAGATTGTGAGATATTTTTTTTAATATTTAACAAGAAATATTGGGGGAAAGCTGTGATCTGATTAGGTAAAAGGTACATAGAACTCAAAGATACTTTTTCTTTGAGTTCTATGTTTAAATTGCTTTTGATAAAGCAATTAGAAATGTCTATTTAATTCCAAATTTATAAGTTTGTCTTATAAAATAGTAGAGAAGTAATTTTTTTTTAAAGTTATTATTTACTCAAGTTTGAAAAGATAGTGATGTAATACATAAATATTGAATTCTTACTTTAATGGAATAAAAACATTTTAAAATTGTTAAATTATTGTAAGAACTCCGATTTAAGACTACAAACAATTTCTTTAATAGGTTGAAATTGGTCATTATTGATTTGTTATTGGAATTTCCTAATGGTATATGGGGAGTTAAATTGCTGTTATTTTTAGGTACACACTGAAGAAGAAAAATACTTTTTAAAACACAGAAATTGGCTGGGCACGGTGACTCACACCTGCAATTCTAACACTTTGGGAGGCCAATGCAGGAGGATCACTTGAGCCCAGGAGTCTGAAACCAGCCTGTACAACATGGGGAAAGCCTATAACTACAAAAATTAGCCAGGTACGGTAGTGCCTGCCTATGGTCCCAGCTAGTCTGGAGGCTATGGTGGGAGAATCAGCTGAGCCTGGGGAGGCTGAAGTGGCAGTGAGCTATGATGACACCACTGCACTTCAGCCTGGGCAACAGAATGAGACCTGGTCTCAAAAAAACAAACAAAACCACCAAAACAAACAAACAAAAACACATATTTAATTTATTACAGAATGATAATATAGGTGAATACTGAATACTGCACTTTCACCTGTGAAGAGTAAACTGAGGGAGAGCCAACGGTATAGTACAAGTAATGTTCAAGAACTTTATGAATGTGAGCTCCATAGAAAATGATGAGTGCAACTCATGATAGCCATACAGGAATGTTAACTTACCATGTCAATAGGAGGACATTTGCTCCTTTTATGCAGAATCGGCTTTGTTTTGGGCAATTTGGGGAAGAACAACTGATAAATCACCATGTATTCAGTCAGGGCTTTGAGCCAAGAATTTACATTTTGTTTCAGCTATGATACATTGAATGCATTTAAAAGGAAATATCTCATTTTGGATACCTGGTGAATAGTTTACGTATCATTTCTGAGATTCTGGAATGACAATTTCTCTACATTTTGAAACACAAAGTATTGAAACATTATTCAGTATAATAATTTCAAACTATTACCTTATCATTTTCTTGAAACTCTCCATTTTCTTGGGTTTGTTGAAACTGCACTTCACCATTCCTGGATCTGTGCTAGCAAGGACCTATCCTCATTCTTGATGTTCTTCCTATTTTACACTGACTCTCTCTTAGCTCACTTATTTTCAGATCCTTGTTTTATGCTGACATAAATGAAAGAGCATTTAGAGGTGTACAAACAAACAACATGTCATCAGATATTGTCTTTCAAGTAAACAACAGAGAAAATTCAAAGGCGTTAAATTTAGCAAAAGATTCACACTAAGTCCAACTGGACTAAGTGTCATGATTATGCCAAACCAAATACTCTTTTTTTATTTTTTTTAGAGATGGGGTCTGACTCTGTCGCTCAGGCTGACATGTAATGGTACGATCATAGCTCACTACAGCCTTAAACTCCTGGGCTCAAGCGGACCTCCTGCCTCAGCTTCCTGCATAGTTGAGACCACAGACATGTGTCATCATGCCCTGCTAATTTTTTTATTACATATATATTTTTAGAGAGACAGTGGTCTTGCTTTGTTGCCTAGTCTGGTCTTGAATCCCTGGTTTCAATTGATCCTGCCATCTCCACCTCCCGAAGTGCAAAAATTACAGGCATGAGTCACTGCACGCAGCCCCAAATACCCTTCAGATCCCAAGTTAACATCAATATAGAAGTTAAACTGCTTCATGTTACAGACTCACAGAATAACTAATTTTTGATATAAACAAGAAATTATTTGCTAAGTTCTTTATAAAGAGTCTACAAAGAACTAAAAGCACCAATATAAAACTGAAAACATTCAACTCAAATGTAATCATATTACTAACCTTCAGCTGTGAGAACTGGAAAGGAATCAAAATCTGAGGAAGAGACTGAAAAGCTTTGAAAACAAGTGCAATGGAAGATAGTCTACTGGAATGAAACCAATTGTATTCCAACAGATAAACTAAAGAAATAACCATTGAGAACTATGTCTCTAACAGAACTAGCAACAAGCAATAAACTTATTTAAGCCAACTATTCCAGATGTCCACCCACGGGCAGAGAGCCGCAGAATCAGATGGTATGACCTGTGTGCCAAAGAAAAACCCTACAAAGCACCATGAACAGAAAAAAAAAAGGGCAGTTGATCTTAATGCCACATAACAGATGGCAATAGAATGTAGAAACAATTATTTTTTTACACATTGTGCCAAGGTTGGAGAGGAAAGGAAGCAATAAGCATTCTCATTTGTGGTAAAAAAGTATATTGTTGCCGTATCAAAACTAGAATGTTCTATAGTCCTTTTCAAAATGGTGTAATACACTGAAAAGTTTATCTTTATTTCACATCAGAGCATACATTTTAGTTGAGCGATATTATACATATGGAGATCACTTCTCTTTGCCTATAACCAATGCATATACAGGACTTGATTCTGCTCACAAAACATTTCTTAAATGTACCAAGCAACAGAATGAGACAAAAATATGTATGAATTATACTCTAGTCAAAGGATAGATGGTGGGATTTTTGCTTCAACACTTTGCTTCTCTACTTTATAATTTTTATCATTATTTTAGCATCCATTGTATACAGTGTAAAGTTTCAGGATGTATTGTATACTGCAGGTGGACAATGCCTTAATACAGGTGCAAATGGTATAAGACTACATGGATCAGTTTAACACTATGACAACACCTCAGTGTCATTTGGTAGTATGGATTGACAGGAACATATAGTTTACTCTTAGTAATCCATATGTGAAGTGTCTGTGGAAACATTTCACAATGCCCATTAGTATTTTTGGCTCTCTGGACACTACCTCCCTATCATTGGTTTGCATGTATTCAGGGAAGGCAAATTAATGATAATATTACCCAAAGTAAAATATAAGTAGAAAAATATGCACAGATCAACTAAATAAGCAAGTGATACACACCAAAACAAAAGAGCAAAGTTTTTTGATTTATCAGTTGCTTTATGTGCCATTGTCTTTTGATGAGTTTTCCAATTAGTGTACAATATGACACGCTAATTAGAAAATAGTACATAGTACTCTTTTAGATGCTTCTTATGTTTCACACATATTGCACAAATTATCTTTAAAGCTGATAACTATTTCTACCTAAAAGAGTAAGTTGATGAATACAGAGGCTACATAAATCGACCAAAACAGCACAGCCAATAAGCCACATTACTGAAATTTAATATTATCCATCTATCTTATTAATCTAATGAAAACTCAGGAAAAAGTAAGGAATCGTTTAGGTATCGAAGTCCGAAATAATGAGTAGGAGTTGTTGTGTTAATTTTATCAGTGGAAGCATGTTGTTGGAAATCATTAGGACATCCAGTGGAGATCATTAAAAATTCTCCCCAAATATTTTACCCGGCATCGATAACAATGATTTGTTAGGATATGCGCAACTTTAAGTTTTGTCCTTGAAGACCTAATTAGGCTAGATGGTAGATTCCAATAGACTGCATTTATAAGCTAAAAGGCCACCAATACTTTTATTATCAAACATATCTCTTAGGCAAAATAAACTAATAGTGGTATTCAAGCAATTACGCTATAGAAACACTCTTTGCGTAAAGAAATGGCTTATGAAGGACATCATGCTATAAAATTTGCTTTACAAATATGTCTTTATTTCATATTTTGCCATCTTAATTAGATTTGCAAATTAAAATGCCCTCAGCAATCAGACAAGTAGTGTAAATATGTGAAGTGACTGGCATTTTATAATAGGAAGTGGTGGTTACCTAAATAATACAGCCTAAATAATACATCTCAAAGTATTTTTAAATTATTATCAATACTGAATATTAAGTATAATATGATACATCCATGATACAGATTACACATTCCATAGATATTAACCTCATTTTATTGATACAATAATTGATAAGTTGATCATGAATTTATCCACTCATTCATCAAATTTATATTGAAGCTTTACCTCCTTGATACCATGGTTCCTAAAACCCATACTGAAAGTTGATTATTCTTTACAAGAAAATCACAACACACAATTTAAGAATCTGGATATTTTATGGAAACTTCATTAATTACTATTTGAGATTTAAGATTTTTTCTTCTTACTGTTATATATACTCCCATATTTGATATGATGCTATGAACATCATAAGTATCCAGATATGCTTAGTAATTCTTTTAAACATTTAATTGATCATCTACTACAATGTCGTGCTGAAGATTAATATCAAGCTGGAATCAATTCCTGAAATTGACTTAAAATAAGATGAAAATTGTACACTGTATTCTCTAAAATGAAATTTGTTAAAATAATTCAATGTCAATAACTCCCTTATGGCATCAAGCAGGGTACATCATTGGCAAATAGAAGAATTCCTTTTTAAATGCTGAGAAAAGAGAGAATATAATAAACTGTTCTTATCCCACTAGGTGCTATTTCACTAAGCGCCATAACTTATAAAAAATTCTGTTCAGAATAGGCAGTATAAGGTGAGGAGGATGTGATCTCCCTGTTGATAGTTCTAACCAGTAATTTAAGCCTGCTTCATTCTGTACCATCTGTAGACTCCATGTGGGCCTAGAGCGTAGAAAGCAGAATCGGACCCTTAAGCTTGGATGAATCAATGCTATTCCATGCTCTGTTATAATTTACTGTAGTTACAAATGTTATAAAGAAAACTGGTGTGAAAATTCATCTTTTAAACAAAATCCAAAACATACTTTAGAAGTATTCATGCAATTTCTAGCTTGTTAATGTCTAATTTCTATGTTTTTAAATATTTTCCTGTTATTTTTATATTTTTTATTAACTAATATTTGTTTTTCTTTCCTTCTCCATTCCTTTGTTTTCCCTGTAGAGAACCATCCCTCAGTTGAATGTCAGTCAGTGTAATCAACATTATTTGTTTTATTATTTTTTTTTCCAATTGTTAGTATCCAAATCCGCTGTTTAATAAAGGAAAATAAAAAAGGTACCTGAGAAGTTCGGTTGCCCCCACTTTGGTGTCCCTCACTCTAATAGTTTTCAAGAAGTACCAGGTTTAAAAACGGAATGCTCTCATTTGCACCTTCATTGTTTCTTTCTTTTTTTTTTTTTTTTTTTTGGGAGACAGAGTCTTATTCTTGTCACCCACACTAGAGTGCAGTGGCATGATCTTGACTCACTGCAACCTCCGCTTCCTGGATTCAGACGATTCTCCTGCCCTACCCTCCTGAGTAGCTGGGACTACAGGTGCCCACCCCCACACCCAGCTAATATTTTTTCTTTTTTTGTATTTTTAGTAGAGACGGGGTTTCACCATATTGGCTATACTGGTCTTGAACTCCTTATCTTGTGATCCACTGGCCTCGGCCTCCGAAAGTGCATAAGAATAATATGCACTTTCTTATAAGAATAATAGATTCTATGTTAAAACCCTGCACTTGTGATTCCTCATCTGTACCATAATAGAACAGCTCACAACTCCAGAATTTTGCTTGGGAATTTGTGGGAAACAACTGCTCCCACTTGAGCTATTCAGAGCTGACTGCAATGATCAGCTTATGGGACTTCAGAAGTTGCAGTAATGAACGTTCATTCCACAACAGCTTGGAAAGTGAAAATATTATGGAGATGGCTTTGCTCCCCCTCCTTTTGAGTCCCTTGTGAATATTTGGTCAAACACCCATTCCTGTCTAAAACATTCCTCCTACAGACCAATCACCTGGATAATTGCACTTCCACGAAGAAAGATGCAAGGGAGAAAACAACCAAAAATAACACACAGTGACTCACAGTCATTTGAAAAAATGTTTCTGATTAGGTTTCATATTCAGCACACGTATTTCTAAAGGTCCTGGATCTTGAGTTAAATTACATTGAGAAAGCATGTTGTTTCGTTATTGTCTTTAGTAGTTATTTTGTGTGTAGTGTGTAGTGTGTGTGTGTGTCTTTGTGTGTGTGTGTGGGGGGGGTTCTGTTTGTGTGTTACCAAGGCATTGAGTATGATAAATTCCAGCAGATAGACTGAAAAAGACAGAAAATGCAACTTTTTTATCCTTTAAGCCTCGGCTAGATAGCTAGGAGAATTTCTCTCTCCTGCCCTGAGGAGGTATAAATAATGACAGGACTGATATGGGGAAAGCAGACCAACCACCGCCCCCCGCCTCCGCCAGCATGCGAAGAATTCCTTTCCAACAAGGTCTTCTTAGTACATATTTTTTTGTAGTCCAGGTGCAAGCTATTACCTTGTTTGTGACAACAAAGCATGTGATCTCAGCCTGCATATTTACAAATGAGTACAGGTGGCATTACAAAATAGACTTTGGAATGGATATTAGAAAGCAGAAAAACAGCAGTGTGTCAAAGAGAGTTTTTTCAAAATTGTTTTACTACAGTTACAATCTTTTCTCATTCAAAGACCAAACTTTCTGGATAAAACCATTATTACTATTATTATTATTGTCAACATTATTGATACATATTATTGTTACTTATCATCACAAAAGTGCTTACCAAAGCCACTATCAATTATTTACATTACATTTACACATACCAAAAAAGAGTTGCATGAAATAAAATCTGAAGCTTAGGCAGCAGTAATTAACCCTTTTTCAAGGTTATTAATTGTGAATAATGCTTTGTTTCCCTGGAAATGATTTAGTGATATTAATAACAAGAGAAATAAAAATGAAAAAAATGATTTGAAATGAAGATGAATTAGTGATTCAAATCTCTACGTGTCTTTTTACCTCTTATTCTTTATGTGAACCACATGTAAATGTAACATACAACATAAATGTTACTCATAACATAATATCATATAAAACAAATAGCCTAGCACTGTCCATGGCATTTAATTGTTGCTCCACGGACTATTAGCTTCTGTGAATTCATTTCGTTTTACCCTGAAAGAGCATTATTCACAAATATTCAACTTTACTTTTTCCAAAAAAAATATACATTTAAATATTTTTTTTTGAGATGGAGTCTCACTCCTGAGCCCAGGCTGGAGTGCAGTGGCACGATCTTGGCTCGTTGCAACCTCCGCCTTCCAGGTTCAAGCAATTCTCCTGCCTCACCTTCCCAAGTAGATGGAATTACAGGTACCCACCACCACACCTGGCTAATTTTTGTATTTTTAGTAGAGACGGGGTTTCACCATGTTGGCCGGACTGATCTTGAACTCCTGACCTCTGTTAATCACCCTCTTTGGCGCCCCAAAGTTCTGGGATTATAGGCGTGAGCTACCGCACCCAGCCAAATGTTCTTTTTTTTTTAAAGACTGAGAATGGTGAGTAAAACAAGAGATGAAAATATGCCTTTATGATTCAGAGCATTGAATGAAGAGTAGAATGTAATTATGTAACTTTGACCTTTAAATTATCTTAAATCTCCTTAATGTATTTTATAAAATAGTTGTCTTTTTAAAAGTACAAGTTACTAGTTGGAATAGTTTTGGATAATATAGAAAGTGAAACTATATTTTTCAGAATTAAATACTATATTTACTGTCCTATACTAGAACAATTTTTTCTTGAATATCTAAATCAGCAGATGATACTAGTAAAGATTGTCACTTGTAATAGTTTATAAAACTGTTTACAGAGTAAGTAACAAGAGAAATTAGCCCTGAACTTTAAAGCTTTGTTCGAATTGTGTTTACCTTCCAGCTAAGAGAATTTTAATTATTTGTGAAGATGCTCCATTGCTCCAAGACTATAATGCAATATTTATTTCCAAGATACCTTATCTTAAAAAGAAAAGAAGAAAGTTTGTGCAACATCTACAAAAATTGCATTTTGCTTCAAACATAAAAGTTGACGCCATAGAACTCTTGCCAATAATAAATAAGAAATAATGCTTAGTGCCTTGTACCAAAACTCATTAAGCATAAATTTCCAAATACTATTATATCAAGTAATGGCTTTGTCTGTGTTTGGCCTACTCTATAATGTAGCTAAGGAAAAAAGTAATCATTGTCTTTTAGATACTCAGGATGTTTTTTTTTTTTTTTTTTTTTGCATTAATGGAATTTATTTTTTTCTTTTTTTAAATTTTTTATTATTATTATACTTTAAGTTCTAGGGTACATGTGCATAACGTGCAGGTTTGTTACATATGTATATTTGTGCCATGTTGCTGTGCTGCACCCATCAACTCGTCAGCACCCATCAACTCGTCATTTATATCAGGTATAACTCCCAATGCAATCCCTCCCCCCTCCCCCCTCACCATGATAGGCCCCAGTGTATGATGTTCCCCTTCCCGAGTCCAAGTGATCTCACTGTTCAGTTCCCACCTATGAGTGAGAACATGCGGTGTTTGGTTTTCTGTTCTTGTGATAGTTTGCTAAGAATGATGGTTTCCAGCTGCATCCATGTCCCTACAAAGGACACAAACTCATCCTTTTTTATGGCTGCATAGTATTCCATGGTGTATATGTGCCATATTTTCTTAATCCAGTCTGTCACTGATGGACATTTGGGTTGATTCCATGTCTTTGCTATTGTGAAACCTGAGAGAAACAAGAAATGGGGAAAGGATTCCCTATTTAATAAATGGTGCTGGGAAAATTGGCTAGCCATAAGTAGAAAGCTGAAACTGGATCCTTTCCTTACTCCTTATACGAAAATTAATTCAAGATGGATTAGAGACTTAAATGTTAGACCTAATACCATAAAAACCCTAGAGGAAAACCTAGGTAGTACCATTCAGGACTTAGGCATGGGCAAACACTTCATGTCTAAAACACCAAAAGCAACGGCAGCAAAAGCCAAAATTGACAAATGGGATCTCATTAAACTAAAGAGCTTCTGCACAGCAAAAGAAACTACCATCAGAGTGAACAGGCAACCTACAGAATGGGAGAAAATTTTTGCAATCTACTCATCTGACAAAGGGCTAATATCCAAAACCTACAAAGAACTCAAAGAAATTTGCAAGAAAAAAACAAACAACCCCATCAAAAAGTGGGCAAAGGATATGAACAGACATTTCTCAAAAGAAGACATTCATACAGCCAACAGACACATGAAAAAATGCTCATCATCACTGGCCATCAGAGAAATGCAAATCAAAACCACAATGAGATACCATCTCACACCAGTTAGAATGGCGATCATTAAAAAGTCAGGAAACAACAGGTGCTGGAGAGGATGTGGAGAAATAGGAACACTTTTACACTGTTGGTGGGATTGTAAACTAGTTCAACCATTATGGAAAACAGTATGGCGATTCCTCAAGGATCTAGAACTAGATGTACCATATGACCCAGCCATCCCATTACTGGGGATATACCCAAAGGATTATAAATCATGCTGCTATAAAGACACATGCACACGTATGTTTATTGCGGCTCAGGATGTTTTTAATTGGGATGAAGGAAAATCTTTCAAAACTCAAACCCATTCAAACTTTTGAATATCTGCTATATAACTCGAAAGAGGTAATGATATGCTTTTACATGTCTTTCTTAAAATTTTTAAATATAACTAAGAAATATATGACTCACAAGATCCATAAAAGTTAAACCCAAATCGGAAGGTAAGTTGTCTTAGTAAATTTGGTAATTAGAATGATATTTTTTTCCATGATGCTACTTTTACTTGAATACATGGAACAGATGTGACATTATAAATTATCTATCCCAAATAGATCTGATGACTAAGACATTGCGTAAAAAGCTAAAATTAGAGACTATTTCAGATATATTTAAAATTTAGAAAAATTCCAATTCATTAAACTATAATTACATAGCTCATCTATCAATAAATGCAATAAATCTCATTTATATCTTCTATAAAGGAAAAGGTCATGCCACCTACTTAGATTTGTTCTATTTCTACATCACATAAATGCATGTGCACATTCATATGCACACACAGAACTACCGCCACATTTCACCGTCCTCAATTTGCTTCTACCACCATCATTTTGAAAGATATTTTAAAGGAATATTACCTTAATAAAATTTCAACAGGAAAACTATAGGTTGAATATATCCATATTGTCTGTCATTAGTCAAGGATGCTGCAAACAAAAGCCAACAGTAGAATTACATAAATTTTAGAAAAGTTTAGCAAAATAATAGCAAATTTTTTAAAGGATAATATAATACTAACTTTAGCATGTCTCACAAGGGAAGTAACTTTGTTTTATTAACTGAGTAGTCATGGTAATATTATTATCATTGAAGAAATACATGAATCATAAGACATATTGGTTATAATACAAAGAAATCAACTCCTTACTTATAATTTAGTTTGTTTGGAATAAGTATTGCTATGAAAACTATATCTTTCAAATATTTAGGAAGTTAAAATACTTTTTACTTGAAAATTTTCTATCTTCTGCTGTGAACTATTGTTGTAATAATATTGATGAAATTAAAACAGTTCCAGTTAAAATCACTGGCTGGTTGTGAGAATGTATTAGGTGGCCTTATTTTGACATATCACAGTTCATCTCCTCTTTTAGTATCTTTCCTTATTAATTCAAATTTCACTCCCTCAGATATAGAAAGCTTTTTCCCATTATGCAGAATGTGAAATGAAATTAGTAGTTTTAAAGAAGACTATGGTAGAGAATTTTTAGTATCTCATTGAATAAAGTAAATAAACCAAAGTAATAGTCTGACATATGTTTGCAGTGTTAAAGAAAGAAACAGTTGACAAAGAATGTTTAATTCTTTTAAATTAATGAATAAAAGTAGGAGAGTACACTTAAAAATAAATATTCTTTGATCTCAGAAACTGGAAATATAAAACAATGGCTGTGGGTTTTTTCCCAGAACCGTTTAATAGCACATGCTGTGCTCTCAGTTTCAGTGTGGGTTAATGTACTTTGTCTCTGTGATATAAGAAAAACCCCTTCCTGAAGTGAGAAAATGGTGACAGATTCTGGAGGAAAGCAATGCTTTGGCTGTATTAAATTCAATCCACAGAAGCAAATGAACTAAAAATCTATTTGCCACATTCTACATTTATCCATCTAGCTATGCAAGGAAAACATATTTCAATGTAGAAATCCTATCTAAATTCATATAGTGATCTATATAGATATCATCTTATAAATGAGTAGATTAGCTCTACCAGTTAGCTTTTGCTGCAAAAAAAAAAAAAAAAAAAAACCACCCCAACTCAGTGACTTAAAACAATAACCTTTAGCCCACAATTCTGTGGGTAAGCTGAGCTGAGCTCAGCTAGGCTGTTCTCTTGATCCCAATTGGACTTACTCACATGTCTGCAGGCAATAATATAGCTGTGCTTATGAGTATTGGCTTGCTATTGACTGGAGAGACAAGATAAACTGGGCCATGTGTATCTCACCTTCCAGCAGGTTAGCTCAACCGTGTTCATGTGCTAGCTGGACAGGTTTCCCTGGAGGCTCTTGTGTGTAAGATCTCTTGAGGTCTATGCTTAAAACTGGCACAATATTGCTTGTGCCACATTCTCTCTTCCAAAGCAAGTTACAAGACCAGCTCAGATTCAAAGAGTAGAGAAATAGACTCCATCATATGATGAGAAGAGCTGCAGTGTCACATCGCATTGATTATGGATCAATTTGATTATGGATCAAAAATAAATGGCATAAAATATTACGTGATTTTTTTTTGTAAACTACTATGGTAGGTTACATATATTAATCATTTTATAAAGACTTGTTAATTAAATGGATGAGTTAATAACCACATGAATAAGTAAATAATTGGATGATGAAGAGGAGAAGTAATATAACTCTCCTCGGTAAAGTAGTATCTTCATTAACTGGTCATGGTCCAGGTTAAAAATGTTGATAATATTTTGTGACTATTGTTTATTCATACCAATAGGCTGTTTTGACTAAATTGAGTATTTGTTTCAGTTTTCTAATCTTTATATTTATATGCCACTTTCTGAGTTTTTGTTTCCTGAACTGTTAATATAGTCCAGTAATTACTAAAGAATATTTTTTCAAACTCATTTTTGAATAAAAGTTTCAAATTTCTTTATTTTGTAGTTATTTATTTCATTAAATTATTTATGTACATTATATAGTCATTTATTACTCTCATTTTATCAAACTGGAAAACTAAAATTTATAAGGAAATAAAGAAGTATTACTTATATGTATATATTACAAATAAAACTAACTGATATCAAAGGTAAGTTTAAATTTAAAACCTTAACTTTTAGGCAAGCTTTCACTATATTTTTAATGTCTAATTTTCCTTCTACTTCAAAGTAAGAATAATTATTTGAATAGGTCTTTTTCATCCAAATTGCATCTTCATTTCTACTGGTGTACTTTTATAAAATGAAGAGCACTCTGATAATGAGCTTTAAAAAAACCTGGACATCATCCATAACTAAATGTCTGCCCACATGCAATACATCTCAAAGTAAGGGCACAGATCTATAAGAGCAGCAACAATGCAAAGATAATTCAATGCCTACGTAATTATCATGCGAGCTTCTGAAATTTTAGAATATATATGATGACATTTACTATAGATGGTAAAAAGTTGCTTAAATGCTTATGTGAAATGCATTAGTTTAGAATGCATGCAGTATATACATTTGATTTGGGCTGGCATTCTACCTTGGTAGGTCCATGTGTTAAATGAAGTTCAACCTCATAATTGTCCCTCAGTTAGGATATCAATATTAAAAATGATCAATGCTAGGTTACTGTTCAAGCACAGACAAGGTACAGGGTTTTATGGTCCCTTAGCTTGTTTCACTATGTGACACTATTAAAATTTTCACAAGCATAGCATTATACAGGGCTCAATTTGAAAAAGGGTAATGCCCCTTTGAGAGAGTTAGCTCATTTTATTTTTATTGGTTGTAATGTGTGCGGTGCCAAGCCTCTAGTTTTATCTTCATTGCTTTACAGAGAAAAACTTGTCTAAGAAGATAAATAAATTAAAATGCAGCTACATCTGCTAATTTATTTTGTTCTTTGTTTATGAAAAAATTCAGTTTTGTGAGAAAATAATTTTTTGTTTTATTTCATTGTAAGGTGCATCCCAGCTGTCTCCTGTGTCCTAGAGTTGGAAGGAAAACAAAATTTGGTATTATAAGTTCTGTTAAAACATCTCTGAAAGATGAAATAGTCTACCTGAATGTAACTCAAATTAGGAATAACAAGATTATTTATAATAGCTCTCAAGAGATACTATATATTATATGTGTACTACATCATCTATAATATATAGTATCATCTGTAACACATGCTGTATACTACTACTGTATATTATAGTCTACTAATATCCAGAGGTCCCCTCTGGTTATACATGGGCAATACTATATATGAGTACATGGATTTTGCCATCTGTACATACAAATCATAGTTTATATACAGCATGTGCTTATTTCTCTACTCCTCTACTATGGTTAAAGACCCAAGACTTCTTTATTAAAAATGGGTCTGGATCAGTCGCAGTGGTTTACCTGTAATCCCAGGTAATCCCAAAACTGTATTCCCAGGTAATCCCAGTCTGTAATCCCAGGACTTTGGGAGGCCAAGGCATGTGGTTCACCTGGGGTCAGAAGCAAGACCAGTCTGACCAATATGGTGAAACCCTGTCTCTACTAAAAATACAAAAATTAGCCAGACATGGTGGTGTGCACCTGTAGTCCCAGCTACTCGGGGGACTGAGACAGGAGAACTGCTTGAACCTGGGAGGCAGAGGTGGCAGTGAGCCAAGATCATGCCACTGCACTCCAGCCTGGGCGACAGAGTGAGACTCCATCTCAAAAAAAAGTGTGTGTGGGGGGGGTGGGTCTTTTCACTCTAATTTAAGTTGTAATATATTTCATTTACAAAATACACACAATTATATGTCTTACATATTGTACTCCTTGATGACCTCATTAGGGAAGTTGATGATTTTACATACGAATTTTTTTTTTTAATTAAACAGAACTGTCTGAAAATACCTATATGGGAAAGTGAGCCTGTGAGTAATCAATGTATACATGATCTTTATTTCTTCAAACAACTTGGAAAAATGGTAATAGTCTTTTTACATAAGAGATTTCTTATACTCAGAAATGTGGTTTCCTAAATCATCCAGGAGCATAGAGGAAAATCAAAATTTCCTCTATCTTCATCAAACAAACTCTTCAGACTCACTGCAGCAATTTGAAAAGTTGCCTTATCAAAGTCATCCAAGCTATACTTTTGGACAAGGCTCAGACTGACTTCATAGCAACATTACTTCACATATTATACCAACTTTACAAATTTGTAATGACAAAAGAGAGTAAATGAAAGGCACAATATGTATCACTTTAGTTTCTATAAATTATGATAACCTATATTTTAAGTATTTATTTTCTCAAAAAACATTTTAGAAACACAGGCTCTTCAATGTTGAAATAAAATGCAGAGATTATCTCAGAGAACCTAACATGCACTCTAGGATTCCCTTATATATGATCCTTAATGTCTGCTTAAAAAAATCATCTGGTGGAGGGCAAGTGGCATCAGGGAGATGTTGGTCAAAGGACATAAAATTTTAGGTAGATAGAAGAAATAAGTTCAAGAGATCTCTTGTACAATATGGTGACTATAATTAATAATAACATATTATATTGTTGAAAATTGATGAATGTAGATTTTAAGTATTCTTACCACACACAAAAAAATTGTATGAAGTAATACATATGTTAATTAGCTCAATTTAGCTATTCCATAACGCTTACATATTTTAAACAACATGATGTAGAAGATAAATGTATACATCTTTCATTTTTCAATTTAAAAAATAAATTTAAAAAAGTTTCTGTGTACAGGAGTTTATTACATCATTAGAAAGACCATGATACTTTGTTTTAAAATTCTTATATTGTACTAAAATAATATTCCTCACATTAAGCCTAACCTACCATTAGTAGTTCTCCTTTATGAAACTAATTGAAGTTCTTGATTCCCCTTCTATATAAGTGTCTTGTCAAATATTTAGTAATAACTGTATTAACAATAACATTAATAATAAATTTATTGATTACTATTCCAACATAATAATTTCAGGAACAGTTCTTTGTTTTTTACAGATCTTTTAACGGTAACAACATTCTTAAAAAGTAGACCCAGTTATTAATATCATTTTACAAATATGCAGAAATGGGGAAAAGATATCAACGATATTTGCCAAGCTTAA
Source organism: Macaca mulatta (assembly GCF_049350105.2). Taxonomy (NCBI): domain Eukaryota; kingdom Metazoa; phylum Chordata; class Mammalia; order Primates; family Cercopithecidae; genus Macaca; species Macaca mulatta. The sequence goes on along the minus strand of NC_133410.1, from coordinate 72,573,249 downwards.
GTAACTTGCCTGATGGGACTGGATCAAACCTAAGGAACCTGGTTCCACAGTTGAGAAAGCTAAATATTGTGCTATAATAATACAGCTCTTATATTGTCTTTAAGTCTTTCCTTCTCAAATACATGCACTTCTATCATTTTTCATATATCAAGAAATGGAGTGTCTTCACAATCCCTTAAATTATCCTTTGTGTAAACTGCTGCTTTTCAGAATCAGATACAATAGGCTGGATGTGGCATAACTCAAGAAAATTTTTGAGGGTTGATTTTTCCACTTCATCTAAACACCACAGTAGTGTAAATGTAGTTTAAGCTAGCACAAGCTTGGGGTAGTCCGGTCATATGGTTGACTCTAATGGAGGAGAAGATCAGTGCAAAGACTCAAGACTCATTCACAAGAACTATTGCTGATCAGATCTCCTTAAATCTCCACTTTGTAGTTACACTATTGAATGATACAAAGCTATAAATTTATATTCAGTAAATTTTATCCTATACAATTTAACTTGTCAAAAGCCTTGAACTCTGTACTTTCATCCAGAATATTAGCTATATTTTTAGCATTGTATGGTTTATCTTATTATAGTTATCAAACAATTTCTGTTCATTTATTTTTCATTCTTGAACTAAAACAATGTTTTTGGTCCAATGGTCACCCTAAGGTTACTCTAACATCTTATATTTATCCTCACAAAGGCAGTCAGGCAAAACTTATTAAAAGTTAAAACAGTTTTGAAAACTCATTTGGTTCTCAAACATTCAGTCTCCATTAATGTTGCAAAGGAATTGCTTACTTGGTAAGGCTTCACTTCCTTTCAGACTTATTTACCTATTCTCTTCCAATTTATGACATTCTTAGACTAAGACAGCAGTCAACTCCTTGCAGGAAACAAATATAGTTTCACCTAAAAGTATTCTCATATGTACTCTAAGAGGAACCAATAAAGAGAATAAGGCCACTGTGATAGGAGAGATTTTACTTGTGTTTTCTGCAAGCTCCCTGCATAATTCCCATTGGCATAGTCATTTATCTTAAGTCACTTGGGACTTCGATTTTTTCTATGGCCCCCTTCTGGGATTATTTTTAAATGCTTATGAGAAACTAAAAAAAGTAATGAAAAAACAATTTAAACTAATCGGTCTCTTTATTTAGTTAGCATTCTGTTTCTAAAGTCTTCCCATAATACTTTCAGAAAACACATTCATCTTGTTCTCAGAGATAATTCTTGGTAATCAACAATTAGAGAAAGAGAAAAAATCAAATACACTACAGGAAAATATTGAATCATGAAGGGGGACCGGGCTGTTATTTGATGTGAGTCTGGTACACAGTAATTTCTCATCTGATATAGAGGTCTGAAAGCTAAGTGAAAACACAAATTTTAAATTATGTATACCAAGAATAAAAATCTATTCTTTGGTAAAAACTCAGCTTGTGTAAACTCTTTAATAATGTATTTAAGAATTCAACAACGCCTCTGTATGTAATTCACAGTTACAAATGTCTACAGCTCTGATTCTGACCTTTCAAAACCCCATTAAGCTATGTAAATACAGTACAAAGAAATGTCTACTGTGAATAAACAGTATTCTAATGTCAACCAAACAAGGACACATTGCCTCACTCTTGTCTCCAGTGCTTACATGGGCAAAGCTAATGTCTTAACACATCCTTACTATGGATTTATATGACTGATCTACCATGAGACTCATGTCATGGCCTTCCTGTTCAATGTGTGGTTTGAGGGTAAACCCTACTTATATTATTCTCATATTGACAAATATCACAAACATGTTTAGTGGTCCAATGAACATAATAATAATGAAAATTTTTGAAAAGGGGAAGAAAAGTAAAGGTACAGGACCTCACATTAAAAATCATAAAATTCTGGTAGAACAGTCCTTGATTAGCTTGTTATGGATGTATTAACATTTTAATTACACAATTAATATTCACTATGGAAAATATAAATCACCACAATCCCACCAACCACTGGACATTTTTCTTAACATTTCAATATTTAAAAAGTATCATCTGTGTAAGTAGTGTGCGTATGCATATATGCTCACAATCATATAAACACATATATAAAATGAAAAGAAATCAAATACCAAATATAATTAAAATACATTTTTCAATTAACAATATATTTGGATCATATTTTTATGTCAAGTAATATACTTCTAAAATACCATTTTGATGAATAATTAATATTCTATTTTGTCCTTAACCCAAATGACAAAATTTTTGCCCTTGCTTTAAGGCTGCTCATGTTAAATGATGAATTCAAAATAAACAACAGAATTTCTTAAAGACTTGGCAAGAAAAGTAATGAAGATATCACTTATTCAATTGTATTAGTTTTCTATCTTTGTGTGTCTTAGTTCATTTCAGCCAGTATAACAAAAATATCATAGATTGGGTGGCTTCAACAACAAACATTTATTTCTCACAGTTTTAGAGTCTGGAAAGTTTAAGATCAAGTTGCTGGCACATTTGATGTCTAGTGAGGATTCACTTCCTTGTTCATATATAGATATCTTCTCACTGTGTCCTCATATTGAAGAAGAACTGAGCCAGATGTCTGGGGTCTCTTCCAAAATCGTAATCTCACTCATGAATCGTAATCTCACTTTATTAATAAATAGTGCACACATCTAGTTTAGAATACTTTAAAGTAAATAAAAGCATTTTGGCCTGCAATTAATAGTACAGTCTGTATTTTCTTTTACACCCAAGATAGATTTGTTAATGTTTTGTCTTTCATCAAAACTAACTTCTAGACCTATATAATATAAAATACGACCTTCACAATCTTAAATTTTTTATAGTTTACTAGGACTTATTTTTGTGGCCTGGGTAAAAACAAGTTTCATAAATATTATGTAAATGTTTGGAGGAAAAATGGAATTTAGTTTTACAATAAAAATTTGAGTTAATCTAGTGCAATAAAATTTTATCAAACAGTGTTTTGTAATCATAACTTAAGTTTGCTGCATTCTTACAGCACATAATAGAGCACTATAACTACTGTGGACAATTAAATGTCTCTTCCACCGGGACAAGTCTCCATTTTATTTGCATGTTCCCTGTTCTTAGTTCCCTACTTTCTATTTAACTCAATTGCCTGTACTCTGCAACAACAATTGCGTAATTTTAGATGTGCAATCTCTCTCTCTTTATGGTTGGATCATTTGTAAAAATTCTCTTTCTTCTATAAGGTTTCTCCCATGGGTACACTCTCCTCTTAGGAAACCACCACTAATTTGACCCAACTGCAAATATTTAAGCTTAGTCAATATCAAATGACTAATTGATTGCCTTTTGCAAAAGACCTATCTCCCTAGCCATATATTATGTGCAAAAATTCTCAAAAGGAAATAAAAATATTTCTGCTTTGTAGCTTTCTCTGTTACCTGTCTAGCTGTATTAATGCTAATAGGACTGTCAGTTTATTTTAAGTTCAGGAATTTTGAAAATGATCATGAAGTCTGAAGGAATTTAACAATCTCACAGTGAATGCAATGAAAACAAGTGACTGTGTTTCTAGTACGCACTGGAGAATGCTTGGTAATTTCCGATCCTCTCAAGTCCAGTTTATTATATCTCTCTTGATAACATGGGACTTTGAAATTCTATGGCTTTATATCATCTGCATATTAGGATTATTACCTAATAAATTATGAATGAAATGCAGTATAAACTGGTATTAGTATTCATATTGTAAAAACGAAGCCTCAAAAGTGATAATTAGGGAGTCTAAAGCATAAACTGCTTCAAAATAAAAATGAAGTTAAAGATCATTTTTACCTGTAATTTTAAGGTTAAATATCTTTATGCTTAGGACTCTGAAGCATACCTTGATTTGAGCATCCATGTACAAGCGATTTATAAGGAAGTGTTATTGAGGAAATCAAAAAACTGATGGCAGTAACAAGAGAAGGAAGAGGAAAAGACGAAGTGGAAAAGCCCTTTGAGGCTAAGAGCCAGAGCAGTAGCTTCAACCTGACACCTTCAACCAGACCTTGCGGAGATACTCTGGAGGACACATTATGCCTAGGATTTTTACTAAGCTAAGTAAAGGAAGGAGGCTGGTATTTGTAAACTCCAGCACCCGATAGTCATTAGTTCAGGGGTGTCATCTAGGTGAGCAAAGAGGCCTCCAGAATCCATGGCAATCTACCAAGAAAGCCTCAAACTATTGAACGCAAAAGCAAACCAAATGGTACCCTCCATGTACACAACAGGGGCAAAAGGAATGCTGGGAAATGTGAATGAAAAGTCAAAATTACCCACTATGATTATTATTTTAAACCAAGATATAAATTTGCAAATTATAACATTTTATATGTATAAAATTAGACACATAGAATATAAAAAACACTAATGAATAAATAACTTTCTACTAGCTATCTGTCATGGTGGTAAAATATGTAGACAGATATTTTTATTCTCTCTATATATATTTTGACAAAATAACAAAGCTTATATATCTATCAGCAAATCCAAAATGAAAGATATGATCAAAGTATGATGAAGCTGCCCGAGAAACATGAGCCAGTAATGCTGTCATGGAAAAAACTATTAAATCATGGAATTGTTTACTGTGGTCTAGGGTTGAGGGATTTCGATAATTTTCAACTTGAAACTGAGGATGCCAACTGAAGCATATAGCATCACAGCAGCAGAAAAATTAGACTCAATATCGGCCAGAACATCGTATGTTTCATTTGCTTGCTAATGGTTAAGTTTTAAAATTCACATGAAACATGTTATTGGTACCAACAGAGGACTTAAATCATGCCACCCCTAACAGCTCCCTGGTAGTTTGTGTTATACTCTCAGCCCTACATTGACCAAATAAATACAGGTAAACTGGTTTATTTTGTTATCCAAAGCAAATTTGAAAAAAAGGGATGTGAGTTTAGAAAGACATATTCTGAAATCAGAAGGAATAGGTTGTGTGTAGGAACGGCCAGTTTATCTTAGCTGAAGGAGAAGTTCTATCTAATTTAGTAATTTTAAAAAATTAGTTTGGGATTTGTTTGTCCTTATTATCTCTTTCCCTTTGCTTACCCAGACTCTCCATCCAGTCAGCCAGAAAATTCAGTATTCTTTGCTTCAGGGAATACCTATAATTTCACAGAGCAGAAAATAAGTATTTTTTCCCTGTTTTAAGTTTCCATTGTGTAGGTTTTAAGGAACCAGAAAGAACACTTGACTGAAAAAAAGAAAAATTATCATTTAGAAAATGTCATGAATAAAATGTTAAACAAATTTGTAGCAGTCAGACAGTCAATTGTTTTTAAATAAAAAATTTGATTAGAAAAGTGCAGTACATAATTAAGAGGAAGCCCAGGAACCTATTATTGTCATTTTCAATTGTTGGTTTGAGTTCCCAAAGTTCTAATCATAGTGAATTTTAAATGAAAATGACAAGAGTTTTCTATTTGCTAAAATGACTACCTGGCTCAGTCATATGTTTATACACACACACACAGGCGCACACACACACTTTTTACCCAACAGTTAGAGAATACATACTATTCTCAAGCCCACATGAAATATGATCGCAAGTTGACCATAAATATGTTCTCGGCAAATGTCAAGACTTGTCATAATATCAAATTATATAATCATTATGAAATACATTGTGATGGTTAATTTTATGTGTCAATTTGACTGGACCATGAGGTGCCCAGACATTTGGTCAAACATGATTCCAGGTGTGTCTATGTGGGTGTTTCTGAATGAGATGAACATTTGATTAAGTAGACTGAGTAAAGCAGATCACTCTCCCTAATGTGGGTAGACCTCATTAAATCAATAAAAATACTGACCCCCTCAAAAGTCAGGAAAGATTCCTCTTGCCTGTGGCATCAGATTCTTTGAGCTGCAGCATCAGCTTTTTCCTGCCTTCCAATTTGGCCTGAAACATCAGCTCTTCTTGGGTCTAGAGTCTGCTGACCTTTGGACTGGAACTCATCAGTAGGCTCTTCTGGGTCCTGTGCTCACTGATTCACCTGGCAGATTCTGGGACTTGCTTCCATAATTGCATAATACACACACACACACACACAAACACATATTTATCCTGTTCATTCTCCTTATATGAAGAACCCTGACTTATACAGTTAGATATTAATAAAATATATAATTTTAAAAATTCATACATTTGCAAATAAGAAACACATGTTTAAATAATTCTTGAGTCAGAGAAGAAATCATAGTGATAACACAATATTTAGAACTAAATTATACAGACAATATTACATATCAAAACTTGTGAAACAACTGTGAGTAATTCCCCTCTTCCCCTAGCCACCAAAATTCATAATGCTGCGTAAGTAGCAATTTAGTTTTCATTGTAATGATGACATTTGAGCTACTCAAAATATCTCCTCAATAATTAAATACTTGTTTCCAATTTATACTGCTTTCTTTGGAAAGGACATTATTTTTGAACTGCGTGCTCATGCTGCCTTTTACCTCCTGTGTTGCAGCACCTATCCCACCAGACTGTAAATTATCTGCTTTATGTATTCATCACTCACTGTGGAATATAAACTTGATGGATTTGAGAATTAGTGTTATGAGTTATTCAACTTCTTTATCAGAGTACATAGTAGGAACTAAAAAAATTTTTAACTATTTTGAAAATCTAAATATAAAACATTTTTTAAAGTTTCTGCTATAAGATATATCATGAAATCAGTGCCAATTTAATTCCTTAAATGGTTATTTTTCAAAATAAACAGATGAAAAATTAAGGATCCACATTAAGATGTTAGCAACAAAGGAACAGAATAAATTCAAAGAAAACATAAATAGAAAAAATATAGAAAAGATGAGAGTAAGTTCTATTAAACTTTCAAGGATAACATCCCATTCTTATAAAAAGTATTCTAGAAAATAAAATGCGACCATTCTTGTAACTCACTTTATGAAAGCAAAATTAGACAAGGATAGTGACTAAAGAAAAACAACAGTCCGTTTGGATTCATAAACATAACTAGAAAAAGACTTTCTTAAACTAATAAAAGTTTGCCACCAAAACCTTACAACAAATACTATTTTGCTTGTGTGTGTCTGCGAGATAAGGTTTTGCTCTGTCACCCAGGTTGGAGTGAAGTTTTGAGAGATAAGGTCTTGCTCTGTCACGCAGACTGGAGTGCAGTTATGTAATTACAGTTCAGTGCAGAAACCAACTCCTGAGCCCATGTGATCCTCCCACATCAGCCTCCTGAGTAGCTGGGACTACAGGCTTGAGCAACCATATCCCATGCCCATTATTTTTCTTCTCTGTTTGTTTTTGTTAGAGATTGGATCTATGTTTTCCAGGCTGGTCTGGAACTCCTGGCCTCAATAAATTCTCCCAGTTTGGCCTCCCAAAGTGCTGGGATTACACATGAGAGCCAATGGAACTGGCCTAAATATTGCCCTTCTTCTTCTTTAAAAAAAATTTCAACTTTTATATTAGATTCATGCAGTACATGTGCAGGTTTGTTACTTGGGTGTATTGTGTGATACTAAGGTTTCAGGTATCAATTATGCGGTCACCCGTGTACTAAGCATAGTACCCAAAAGTTCGTTCTTCATGCCTTGCATCATTCCCTCCCTCCCCTCTCTAGTAGTCACCAGTGTCTATTGTTGCCATCTTTATGTTCATGAGTATCCAGTGCTTAGCTCCCACTTATAAGTCAGAATGCCTGGTGTTTGGTTTTCCATTCATGCATTAATTCACTTAGGATAATGACCTCCAGCTGCCTCCATGTTGCGGCAAAGGACACGATTTTCATCTTCTTTATGCTACATAGTGTTTACTGGCACATAAGCACCACATTTTCTTTTTCCAGTCCACTAATGATGGACATCTAGGCTAATTCCATGTCTTTGCTATTGAGAATAGTACTGTAATGTACATACAAGTTCAAGTGCCATTTGGCAAAATGATTTATTTTCTTTTGTGGTAATGGGATTGCTGGGTCAAATAGTTTTATTTTTAAGTTATTTCAGAAATCTGCAAACTGTTTTCCACAGTAAATGAATTAATTTACATTCCCACCAACACTGTATATGCATTCTTTTTTCTCTCCAGCCTCACCACTATCTGTTGTTTTTTGACTTTTTAATGATAGCCATTCTGACTGGTATGAGATGATATCTCATCGTGGTTGTGGATTCTCATCTCTCTGATGATTTGTGATGTTGGGTATTTTTCCGTGCTTGTTGGCTGCTTTACTTCTTCTTTTGAGAAGTGTCTGTTCTTGTCCTTTGCCCACTTTTTAATGAAGTTATTTGATTTTTGCTTGGTGAACTGTTTAAATCCCTTATTGACTCTGGGTATAAGACCTTTGTCAGATGCTGTATTAGTCTGTTCTCACTCTGTTAATAAAGACATACCTGAAACTGGGTAATTATAAAGGAAAGAGGTTTAATTGACTCACAGTTCCACATGGCTGGGGAGGCCCCAAAAACATGGCAGAAGACAAGGAGGAGTAAGTCACATCTAACATGGCAGCAGGGAAGAGAGAAGTTGTGCAGGGAAACTCCTCTTTATAAAACCATCAGATCTTGTGAGATTTACTGTCACAAGAACAGCATGGGAAAGACCCATCCCAAGATTCAGGTACCTCACACTGGGTACCTCCCAGGACATGTGGGAATTGTGTGAGCTACAATTCAAGATGAGATTTGGGTGAGGTGCAGCCAAACCATATCAGATGCATAATTTGTGAATATCTTCTCCCATTCTATAGGTTTTCTGGGTACTCCGTTGACTGTTGACAGGTTTTTTGTTTGTTATTTTGCTGTGCAGAAGCTCTATAGTTTAATTAGTTCCCACTTGTCAATTTTTGTTTCTGTTGCAATTGTTTTTGAGGACTTAGTCATACCAAATTTTATTCTAAGTGAAGAAACATTCAAATAGTTTAATTTCAGATCAAGAACAAGACAAGATGTTCATCTATTCTATTTTACTCATTCATTTACTGAAAACATATTGATTGAGCCTATACCAGGAGCCCTCTTAGGGATCTATGATATATAAGTAAATAAATGGACAAAGATCCCTGCTTTCAAAGCACTTACATTTATTAGGGGATAATAGAAAACAATCAATAAATACAGTGAATAATTACATAGAATTCTAGAATCTGAAAAGTGATAGGGTAAAAAAAATTAAGTTGAATAGATTAGATTAGATTAAATCAGGAGTGCAAGAGGGTGGAGGGTTATGGAGGGGTGCAGGTGGTAGTATTAAGTAAGTGGTCATCTTCAGCCTTACAGAGAAAAGGTTGTATAGCAAACACATGAAAGGCATGAAGGCGTTGACCCAGCAGATATATGAAGAAAAATAATTCCTCTCAGTGAAATTTTGCTAAGGCATTAACATGCCCTTGTGATTGAAAAATAGCAAAGAAGTCAGTGTGGCCAATGCAGTATTCTTGATTGGGTTTCCCTGGAAATAATCTCATTAGCAAAGAACTGAATGAATGTAGTTTGCTTAACAGGTGATCCTGAGAAGCAGGCAAGGCAAGAAGGCAGAGAAAGAAGAAAGGCTTATTAAAGGTGAGTGGATGAGAGTTTACCAGAATGGGCAAATGCTGCCCCATCTTGTAGAGGACTTGCTGAGGACTAGCTGAGGATGCATTTACACAGCATCTCAGAATTTTCCACCACAAGACAGGAAAGTAGTATTTATCCACAGATTCCCATATCTCCCAGGTTGGCAGTTGTCCTTGGAGCATTATATCCCAAACACTTCTGGGCTGTACTGCAGTGGGCTCAGCAAATTTCCATGCTGCCAGAGTCAGCCCTTGGGCAGAGAAGCAAGAGTCCAGATACACAAGCTTTTGAAGTGGGATGGTGCTAGTGGGCATAGAAAATGCCCATCACCATTGCTGTAAATAAATTCAGAGGTAGGTCAATGTGATATGAGATGGGGCATCAACAGTGTCTGATGCAAGCAGTGAGAACAAGAGGAATGGAGAATAGTAGGGGGAGATTTCAGGAAAGGGAAACATTATAGAAACATTGTACATTTTGTAATGACTTTAAGTTAAATGTGGAACCATTAGAGGGTTATGGAATCATATGGCTGTGGTATTGAGGATATACTGTGGTTGATGGAGTAGAAGCAAAAGTAGAGACAGGAAGAACTGTAGAAAGCTATTAAAGTAATTCAGGCAAGAGATAAAGATGACTTAGATCAGGGCGGTGCTGGGCAAGTGGTGATAAGTGGATCAGATTCTGCATATACTGCTTAAGGTGAAGACTTTTCCATTTTAAACTGTACTAGAAGTACCTAACATTCATTAAGAGGAGAAAAATAAACAACTACCTAAAGATTAGAAAGAATATAAAGCTATTTTCTGATACTGATGACTTCATTGTCTACCTGGAAAATTCCAAATACACTGCAGCCTAATTATGAGAAATAACCAGAGAGTTTGGCAAGATGGGTTGCTCTGAGATTAATATTTAAAAAATCAATTGCATTTTATACATCCACAACACATAGACTATATAATTCTTTGAAAATGTAGTATGTACATTAGCAACTAATGTGGTACCTAGGAATATATCCAATAGAAGTTGTGTAAGACCTGTCTGAAAAAAATACATAGCATGTTTTGACAGACATTAAAAACGTAAATAAATAGAAAAATATTTTGCATTCATGGACAAGAACATTTAATTAATGAAAAATGTAAATTTATGCTAAATGAATCCAAAAAGTCAACTGAATTTTAACAAGAATTTGAAATGCAGATCCTAAAATTTTTGTGGAAGTAAAAAAAAAAAAAAAAAAAAAAAGCATCAAGTGAGGGGATTTCTCTTACACATATCAAAACCCATTAGAAAGTTATGTTGTTTGGACATGTGACATTTATGCCAGGAGATAAAAAGTAAGCAATGTAACAGATAAGAGAGCCCAGAAGCTGACCCAAATATACACAGGTCTGAAATGTATGGTGAACATGGTATAGTAGATCAGGAGGGAGGAGGGGGACAGGCAACACTGATAAATGTTGTTGATAGAAATTTTGAATCCATTTTGAACTAAAAAAATAAGAATTTCTATCTCACACTTTTATAGAAACAATTTCAAATGGTTTCAAGAATTATGTGTTGGGGGAACACAGGATCTTTAAGAATAAAATGATAGAACAATATTTTTCTGAGTTGGAATGAGAGAATAATTTCTTAAATATACTCACTCCCAAAAAAGCAATAAACTTGATTAGCATAATATAATATATTATATATAATATATGCAATATATTATATGTTATATAAAATATATATTATATAATAATCAAGTTATATTACATATATTATAATAATATATTATATAATTATACATATATTATAATAATATATGTAATATATTATATATTATATAAAATATATATAATATAATGTATTATGCATTATATATTATATGTATAACCATATATAGATATAACCATCACAAAAAGTACTACCAGTATTGTTTTGTATATATCAATGTATCACAAATCATATTAAACAAAGCAAATAATAGAAAAAGTAAGTTGGAGACTGAGGTAAGAGAGTGAGCCATGGTTGAAAATAAAATGAGAAGAAATAAGAGGGGTGCTGCAACCAGAAGGAGCACTTTCAACGAGATGTGTCTCTCTCTGCACTACAAAACAGGATGATGATTGGCAGGTATGAGTTTAATATATGAATTTTGAAAGCCCAATATTTCTAACCAGTCACTTAACCTGGATTACTGTGAACAAGTTACTTAAGCTTTCAGTACCTCCATTTCCCATGAGTAAAATGAGAATAGTAATGGTATCTATCTACTAAGACTCTTTTCACAACTAAATAAGGTCATCTATATAAAGCCTTAACAAAGCTATCTGGAATAGAGCAAATGTAAAATCTTACTATTATCATTAGTAAGATTAGAATTTATATGAGGGAACCAGTGGCACAATGGATAATGCGTCTGACTATGGAACAGAAGATTCTAGAATTTATATTTCTACCCGTATTCATATTATTAGTAATATTGTTGTATACTGAGGTATGTAGACGGTACAGTTTCCTCATGAATGGTAGTTTAATAAAGAAAGAGACAAAGCTTATTTTGACTTCCTTCTCAATCTGGCAGAACCCCATCTATACAGAAATTATCACTGACATCTATAGGCCCAATGGTGCTAAAGTGTAAGGAGAAGGCTATACTAAAATGTGTCATCTATGTCTACTGTACCTAGTCATCTTACTCCTGTTCATTCTTAGAACCTTGACTAAATAGATCAAATAGTAATAGCTGGTCAGTGGGTTGCCCCTTCTCACCATTCCATACTCCACCAGATACATATACTTTCAACTATGTCATTTTAAAGATATGTGATTTATTTCCTTAGTTTGTAAAAGAAAAACATTTAAGACATAACATGGCAGCATAACTAACCAAATATGTTTGTGTTACCTAAAATCCAGGTTTCACTAGGTACAGATCATTTCTAAGATTTTATTTGCAAGTATGAGTATACATAAAATTAGATTAAAAACTCACCTCTTGTGATCTTTCAAGTCTTTAAAAGAATATTGATTATTTACAGTAAAATAATCTTTTAAAAGTATATTATGTTTTGCCAAGTTACAATTTCTCCAAAGGAACCACCAGCTTCAGATACAGTAGCCCTTATCTATTGTAAGAATGGTTCCCTCTTTCCTCAGGACATTGGTATAAAAATAGCAACTCTAGTGAACTGTAAATGATGCAGTCAAATTATCTATATTAATAAGTGGTGCAACCTGTGTGATTCTCTTTTGCTTTCAGAAATTGTTTGAAAACCCCAAATGTCACTTCAGTGGCCCACTTGAAATTTTTCCCCTACAATGACACTGGGAAAAATTAAAGAAGGTTCCTAATGAAGCAAAAAACACAAAACAATTAGGCAATATTTTATGCTTATTTTACTTCCTTTCATTAGTATTTAAAGGTCAGAAAACATTTATAACTTAGAGAAAAAAAGGATAAAACATAAATACTAATTTCTCCCTGCCTTAACCTGGAAAAAACATTAACATGGCTTTGGAATGTAAACCCAAAAGCAATTAAAATCAAATAATAATCTATAGGATTAATATATGATATATAATTCATTTGCAATTTTCAAAATCTCAGAATTAATGGTAGACCTAAGGCTGTATTATGATAATGGTAGGCTTTAATCTTTATTCTTAAACAACCAAATAACTTTCCCTCAGTATTATTCAGAAATGTGGCACAGCCCCTTTTACATGGCTGATAGGATTTACATTCTCTGTGCTAACCCTTTCTGACCTTACTCAGATAAAGGCCATGCAATCTGGGATTATCTAGTTAATCATAGGACTTGAAAAGCTCTTGTCAAGATTAAGGTTCTTGGTTAGGTCAGGAAACCAATAAATTTATTACTGATGTTGAAGTACATTCCCTGATATTGTTAGTTTATTATCTCATGAGAATTGAAATCTGCATTTTAGTTCACTTGGGGGAAATATATTGAAGATCCATTTCAATTAGTATTGTGGGGTATTAAATGGGACCAGTTTTAAAGGGCCTATTCCCCATAGCAAATACTTTTATTCCTAAATTAAAACATATTCTTATATATCAGACCAAAATTCTAAACAAATTTCCAAAAACCACACATACTTATTTCTTTTTTTTTTTCTAATTCATCAACTAAGAATGCTATTCCTGCTACTACATTTGATATAAAAAATTGACAACAAATCAACCACAGAATTCTGTGGTAAAAAAGAAATATACATTTCAAAGATTAACATAAACATAATAAGTTTAATTAACTCAAAATCCCTTGGAATTTTCAATACTTTAGAAGAGATTTCAGTTTAAGTTTACCATCTTTCCTCTCCATTCTTTTACAGATTCTATAAATGTGTGGTGCAGAGGAATCCTTAAATGATCCCCCCCCCTCCCCCCGCCTCACCTCCGACACTTGTGATCTCCCATCGTAACTCCCAGAGCTGGGACTGTGAATTGGATGGGATACTATGCCTGTGATTATAGTAGACCACAGGCCAAAAGAGATTTTGCAGATTAAATAATGCTATGAATCAATTGACTTTTCGTTCATGGAAAGACAGACTTTTTCAGTAAATTGGACAGTTCTAATCACATGACTCTTAAAAAGCACATAATTTTCTTTAACTGGTAGCAGAAGAGAAAATCAGAAAGATTCAAAGAATGAAAAATACTTGACTTGCCATTATTGGTTTGAAGGTGGAGAGGACGACGTGAGAAAGAATGCAGGTGGCTTCCAGGAACAGAGCGTAGGGCCCAGATGACACCCAGCAAGAAAGCAGGGACCTCAGATCTACAATGCACAACAAGGAACTGGACTGCCCATGATCTGAATGAGGATGGAAGTGGACTTTCCCCAAGAGCGTCCAGATAAAAGCCCAGAACTCCTGATACCTTCATTTCAGCCTTGTGAGACTAAGCAAAGAATCCAGCTGAGCCTTCCCAGGCTTCTAATTTACAGATCAATGAACTAATAACTTTGAGAAAATATATAAATCCTCCATGTTTATACGACATTGCTATCTTCATTTGGGTCTTATAACCACAGTACAATATTACTTCGTATAGGACAAACTTATTAATAATTGGGACCTCCATGTTAAAAAAAAGAAAGTTTAATAGTGTATGGGTTTCTATTTCTTGAAACAAATTTAGTAGCTTAAAAGAACACAAAGGTACACATACAAAAATAGCTCTTTTATTCTCTAAACCTGGCCTAATTTTCTTCTGGAGCCTACCCCACACAAAAGAAAACTTATTTTTTCCAAACAACAATATTTCAGTCTCTTCGGGATTTTACACTTAGTCTCTTCAAACTCCATATCCTTCACAGACATGTTTTGAAGAATCTTTTTGGATCCTTCAGTCTTTTAAGATGGATGCTCTATCTTGACATTCTTTCCCCTTCACTTTTTTCTTCTTCAGAGGAGGAGAATGTGAGTATACTAGGAGACTTACGTTGTTCTCATGACAGCGAGTGAGGGGTACAGTAATACCTTGTGTCCTTGGGCTCCTCCAGTCTCTTTGAGTTTCTTATCTGTCTGACTTCTGCTCCCCCTGCTGGAACTCACTGTCAGGGTTCCTAGGGCTTCATCAAGGCCTAATGATGAGCTCTAATTCCCAAGGCAGTACCTCAGCCCTTGCTGGTATTGTGAACTTTCCTGAACCTCTGCTACATCTTCCATCCACACCAGGAATAAGCAACCCATCCCTATCCTCTAATGACCACAGTTGGATCATATCACCTCAAATAGTTTCACTTGGAGCAGGGTCATGCAGGAACACTGGATTCCATTTTACACCTCAAAGGTACAGCAAGCAACTCAAGAAAGCTAAACTACATCTCTTCTTCAGCCTAACCATGTTGAGTCCCAAAATTTAGGTTTTTGTAACCTCGGAGACGAAATCTCCTTCCAGAGTTCCACAACCTAGAGACTCTAAAGGGCTGCCAGCCTTGGTAATTGCTTCAACTTATACAAGATGCCTCCTCCTGTCCAAGACAAAGTCTGGGTGTACCAGATTTTTCAGCCCTTCACTCATCTGCCTTTCTCTCCCTTTATCTCTCAAAATTCTTTGTGACCAAAAGACAGGCTCTGCGCTATCTATCTACTGCTTTTACATCAATGCATGACATGGAATGTAAAGATAGGAATGTTTCTCCCTATCACTGGTACCAACCTATGAGGACTATCGCTGAAGCTGAAAGCTGAGTCTTCTCTATGTTTAGGAGAGAATTTTCAAAGTGTGAGCCATTGATGTTTCGGCATTGGTATGTTAAGTAAATTTAGAAAATATCCACTCCAAAGTTTTCCTTCCAAACCAGTTTTCTTATGGAAATATTGTCTTTTGGTATTTAGAATTCAATATTAATTCTATCTTAATCTTTGCAAATTGCTATAAAATTACTAACGCTGTCTACTCATCTTCTAAAGCCAAGAGAAACTTCAGTTTATCTAAAGACCCTATAAACAGAAAGTCAAAGAGAAAACCATAAAAATATAATCAAAATACCACCCAGGTATTTGAAAACATCATAAGGTTGAACAAAGAAGTCTCAACATGGGAGAACCTTATTATTTTCTCATCTTTAGTAGAGATTAACCAGTTTAAACATTTGCAAAAATAGGATTTCCCTGAAACGTGCTGTGCCACTGGACGAAAACAAAGGTTATTTTTCTTGCTTACTACATTGAATGCTGTAAAAAGACACCTAGTCTAATCATAACCTTGATGACTTTAAAAATAGCAGGATTTTAAAAAGTTTTTGTAAGGATGACAAATGATTGATTTAGAATATATTACCAAATGGTCATTATGAGAAAAGGCTTCCTTCTCTAATTGAAAGCAAAGGTAACGTTTCCACATGCCTGGCAGCCTTTAAAACATCCAAGATCACGACTGTGGACAGACACATATGTAGCCCCGTGTAGGACACTTCTCTGCTGACATTATATAGTCTTGAATTATGCCTAATTTCCAGAAATGGGTAAATTTTCAATACTTATAAATTAAAATACATTTTTGAAGACTTGTCTCATATGCAGTGTTCATCCTGTTTTCTTACAGAGACTTCACTGAAAATAATGTAAGAGACAACCTTTCTTCTACATTTCCAAGGCTCTAAGTATAAGGATAAAATAGATACACAGCACTATCCTAATTTATTTTTAATCTTTTCCTGTGATTTATTATGTAGGACACTGGACACTCCCTAGAGACCTAGAATTCTATGCTACAGCATATTCAACATTGCCATTTATTCATTTAATTCCATATTTCCTTTTTTAAAAAGTCTATATTTCTGAAGTTGCAGTATCTCATATTTCCAGGAAGTTCTCACAGCTTTAGAGTGTTTGCTGAAAGGAAACTCCACCGTGTGGTCTTTCAGTTGCAAAAAAATCCAGTTTTATTGAGAAATATCGGTAACAATTCAATTTCCTTCTGTCTTGTGAGCATCTTTTCTGTGAATATCTTTTATTAACAAAATGTTTCCAATAATAACATCGCATTTTTTTCATTTTATTGTATTTATTTCTTTATTATTATACTTTAAGTTCTAGGGTACATGTGCATAACGTGTAGGTTTGTTACATATGTATACTTGTGCCATGTTGGTGTGCTGCACCCATCAACTCGTCAGCACCCATCAACTCATCATTTACATCAGGTATAACTCACAATGCAATCCCTCCCCACTACCCCCTCCCCATGATAGGCCCCGGTGTGTGATGTTCCCCTTCCTGAGTACAAGTGATCTCATTGTTCATACCATAAAAACCCTAGAGGAAAACCTAGGTAATACCATTCAGGACATAGGCATGGGCAAAGACTTCATGTCTAAAACACCAAAAGCAACGGCAGCAAAAGCCAAAATTGACAAATGGGATCTCATTAAACTAAAGAGTTTCTGCACTGCAAAAGAAACTACCATCAGAGTGAACAGGCAACCTACAGAATGGGAGAAAATTTTTGCAATCTACTCATCTGACAAAGGGCTAATATCCAGAACCTACAAAGAACTCAAAGAAATTTGCAAGAAAAAAACAAACAACCCCATCAAAAAGTGGGCAAAGGATATGAACAGACATTTCTCAAAAGAAGACATTCATACAGCCAACAGACACATGAAAAAATGCTCATCATCACTGGCCATCAGAGAAATGCAAATCAAAACCACAATGAGATACCATCTCACACCAGTTAGAATGGCGATCATTAAAAAGTCAGGAAACAACAGGTGCTGGAGAGGATGTGGAGAAATAGGAACACTTTTACACTGTTGGTGGGATTGTAAACTAGTTCAACCATTATGGAAAACAGTATGGAGATTCCTCAAGGATCTAGAACTAGATGTACCATATGACCCAGCCATCCCATTACTGGGGATATACCCAAAGGATTATAAATCATGCTGCTATAAAGACACATGCACACGTATGTTTATTGCAGCAATATTCACAATAGCAAAGACTTGGAATCAACCCAAATGTCCATCAGTAACAGACTGGATTAAGAAAATGTGGCACATATACACCATGGAATACTATGCAGCCATAAAAAAGGATGAGTTTGTGTCCTTTGTAGGGACATGGATGCAGCTGGAAACCATCATTCTTAGCAAACTATCACAAGAACAGAAAACCAAACACCGCATGTTCTCACTCATAGGTGGGAACTGAACAATGAGATCACTTGGACTCAGGAAGGGGAACATCACACACCGGGGCCTATCATGGGGAGGGGGTAGTGGGGAGGGATTGCATTGGGAGTTATACCTGATGTAAATGACGAGTTGATGGGTGCTGACGAGTTGATGGGTGCAGCACAGCAACATGGCACAAGTATACATATGTAAGAAACCTGCATGTTATGCACATGTACCCTAGAACTTAAAGTATAATAATAAAAAATAATTTAAAAAAAAGAATGTTTGTGATTTTTGCACATTAATTTTGTATTCTGAGACTTTGCTGAAGTTGCTTATCAGCTTAAGGAGATTTTGGGCTGAGATTATGGGGCTTTCTAAATATACAATCATATCATCTGCAAACAGGGAAAATTTGACTTCATCTTTTCCTAACTGAATACCCTTTATTTCTTTCTCTTGCCTGATTGGCCTAGCCAGAACTTCCAATACTATGTTGAATAAGAGTGGTGAGAGAGGTCATCCCTGTCTTGTGCCAGTTTTGAAAGAGAATGCTTCCAGTTTTTGCCCATTCAGTATGATATTGTCTGTGGGTTTGTCATGAGTAGCTCTTATTATTTTGAGATACATTCCATCAATACCGAATGTATTGAGAGTTTCTAGTATAAAGGGTTGTTGAATTTTGTCAAAGGCCTTTTCTGCATCTATTTCGATAATCATGTGGTTTTTGTATTTGGTTCTGTTTATAAGCTGGATTACATTTTTTGATTTGTGTATGTTGAACCAACCTTGCACCCCAGGGATGAAGCCCACTTGATCATGCTGGATAAGCTTTTTGATGTGCTGCCGGATTCGATTTGCCCAACACTAAACCAGGAAGAAGTTCAATCCCTGAATAGACCAATAACCAGTTCTGAAATTGAGGCAATAATTAATAGCCTACCAACCAAAAAAAGTCCAGGACCAGATGGATTCACAGCTGAATTCTACCAGAGTTACAAGGAGGAGCTGGTACCATTCCTTCTGAAACTGTTCCATTTCTACTTGGTTTTCTAGTTTATTTGCATAGAGGTATTTATAGTATTCTCTGATGGTAGTTTGTATTTCTGTGGGGTTGGTGGTGATATCCCCTTCATCATTTTTTATTGTGTCTATTTGATTCTTCTCTCTTTTCTTCTTATTAATCTTGCGAGTGGTCTATCAATTTTGTTGATCTTTCCAAAAAACCAACTCCTGGATTCATTGATTTTTTGGAGGGTTTTTTATATCTCTATCTCCTTCAGTTCTGCTCTGATCTTAGTTATTTCTTGCCTTCTGCTAGCTTTTGAATGTGTTTACTCCTGCTTCTCTAGTTCTTTTAATTGTGATAGTAGAGTGTCAATTTTAGATCTTTCCAGCTTTCTTTTGTGGGCATTTAATGCTATAAATTTCCCTCTACACACTGCTTTAAATGTGTCCCAGAAATTCTGGTATGTTGTATCTTTGTTCTCATTGGTTTCAAAGAACATCTTTACTTCTGCCTTCATTTCATTATGTACCCAGTAGTCATTCAGGAGCGGGTTGTTCAGTTTCCATGTAGTTGAGCAGTTTTGATTGAGTTTCTTAGTCCTGAGTTCTAGTTTGATTGCACTGTGGTCTGAGAGACAGTTTGTTATCATTTCTTTTCTTGTACATTTGCTGAGGAGTGCTTTACTTCCAATTATGTGGTCAATTTTGGAATAAGTGCGATGTGGTGCTGAGAAGAATGTATATTCTGTTGATTTGGGGTGCAGAGTTCTGTAGATGTCTATTAGGTCCGCTTGGTGCAGAGATGAGTTCAATTCCTGGATATCCTTGTTAACTTTCTGTCTCATTGATCTGTCTAATGTTGACAGTGGGGTGTTGAAGTCTCTCATTATTATTGTATGGGAGTGTAAGTCTCTTTGTAAGTCTCTAAGGACTTGCTTTATGAATGTGGGTGCTCCTGTATTGGGTGCATATATATTTAAGATAGTTAGCTCTTCCTGTTGAATTGATTCCTTTACCATTATGTAATGGCCTTCTTTGTCTCTTTTGATCTTTGATGGTTTAAAGTCTGTTTTATCAGAGACTAGGATTGCAACCCCTGCTTTTTTTTTGCTCTCCATTTGCTTGGTAGATCTTCCTCCATCCCTTTATTTTGAGCCTATGTGTGTGTCTGAATGTGAGATGGGTCTCCTGAATACTGTAGAAGATGGTTGTATTCACTCTTTATCCAGTTTGCCAGTCTGTGTCTTTTAATTGGACCATTTAGTCCATTTACATTTAAGGTTAATATTGTTATGTGTGAACTTCATCCTGTCATTATGATATTAACTGGTTATTTTGCTTGTTAGTTGATGCAGTTTCTTCCTAGCATCGATGGTCTTTACATTTTGGCATGTTTTTGCAATGGCTGGTACCGGTTGTTCCTTTCCATGTTTAGTGCTTCCTTCAGGATCTCTTGTAAGGCAGGCCTGGTGGTGACTAAATCTCTAAGCATTTGCTTATCTGTAAAGGATTTTATTTCTCCTTCACTTATGAAACTTAGTTTGGCTGGATATGAAATTCTGGGTTTAAAATTCTTTTCTTTAAGAATGTTGAATATTGGCCCCCACTCTCTTCTGGCTTGTAGAGTTTCTGCCGAGTGATCTGCTGTTAGTCTGATGGGCTTCCCTTTGTGGGTAACCCAACCTTTCTCTCTGGCTCCCCTTAACAGTTTTTCCTTCATTTCAACTTTGGTGAATCTGACAATTATGTGTCTTGGAGTTGCTGTTCTCAAGGAGTATCTTTGTGGCATTCTCTGTATTTCCTGAATTTGAGTGTTGGCCTGCATTACTAGGTTGGGAAGTTCTCCTGCAGAGTGTTTTCCAACTTGCTTCCATTTTCCCTCTCATTTTCAGGCACCCCAGTCAGACATAGATTTGGTCTTTTCACATAATCCCATACGTCTTGAAGGCTTTGTTCATTTCTTTTTCCTCTTTTTTCTTTAGACTTCTCTTCTTGCTTCATTTCATTCATTTGATCTTCAATCGCTGATACTCTTTCTTCTAGTTGATTGAGTCGGTTACTGAAGCTTGTGCATTTGTCACATATTTCTCATGTCATGGTTTTTATCTCTGTCAGTTCGTTTATGGCCTTCTCTGCATTGATTATTCTAGTTATCCATTCTTCCATTCTTTTTTCAAGATTTTTAGTTTCTTTGCGCTGGGTACGTAATTCCTCCTTTAGCTCTGAGAAGTTTGATGGACTGAAGCCTTCTTCTCTCAACTTGTCAAAGTCATTCTCTGTCCAGCTTTGATCCGTTGCTGGTGATCAGCTGTGTTCCTTTGGAGGGGGAGATGTGCTCTTATTGTGCAAGGGGGAAGGGAATCCCTTTTCCTAGCCAGGGGAACTGAGACACACAACACCTGGAAAATCAGGTAACTCCCACCCCAATACTGCGCTTTACCAAGGGTCTTAGCAAAGGGCACACCAGGAGATTATATCCCACACCTGGCCCGGAGGGTCCCAGGCCCACGGAGCCTCCCTCATTGCTAGCACAGCAGTTTGGGATCTAACCGCAAGGCAGCAGGGAGGCTGGGGGAGGGGCGCCCACCATTGCTGAGGCTTAAGTAGGTAAACAAAGCCTTCAGGAAGCTCGAACTGGGTGAGCCCACAGCAGCTCAAGGAGCCCTGCCTGTCTCTGTAGACTCCACCTCCAGGGACAGGGCACAGCTAAACAAACAAAAAAAGCAGCAGAAACCTCTACAGACGCAAAGGACCCTGTCTGACAGCTTTGAAGAGAGCAGTGGATCTCCCAACATGGAGGTTGAGATCTGAGAACAGACAGACTGCCTGCTCAAGTGGGTCCCCGACCCCTGAGTAGCCTAACAGGGAGACATCCCCCACTAGGGGCAGACCAACACCCCACACCTCACATGGCGGGGTACACCCCTGAGATGAAGCTTCCAAAGCAAGAGTCAGACAGGTACACTCACTGTTCAGCAATATTCTATATTCTGCAGCCTCTGCTGGTGATACCCAGGCAAACAGGGTCTGGAGTGGACCTCAAGCAATCTCCAACAGACCTACAGCTGAGGGTCCTGACTGTTAGAAGGAAAACTAACAAACAGGAAGGACATCCACACCAAAACCCCATCAGTACGTCACCATCATCAAAGACCAGAGGCAGACAAAACCACAAAGATGGGAAAAAAGCAGGGCAGAAAAGCTGGAAACACATCACATTTTTGAATGCTGCTTTTGTTTTATGAAGACTGAAGGCAGATGATGAGTTAATTGAAAGAAATAGCAAAGGGTATGGGGGAAAAATTATATGATAGAGAGCTCAGTGACTACTAGCTGAGTAAGAAAATGAAAAATGTGCAGATTAACTCATCTATTTCTATTAGTCTCATTTATTAAAGCTGTAGCAAACTGTTTACCCTGCTGGTTAGCTCTTGCAAGAGTAACTCTGATCTCATGAATGTCAGCACTTGCCCTCCAGGTTTCCTGAGCTTTCAGCTCAGATACCTTTCTTGTCCAGCTCTTCAAAGCAAAGAAAAGAAGAAAGGAAAAGGAAAAAAGCATCCAGTGGGAGATTACAACATCCTCCACAGGGAATCCCTCCTGCGATCTGCTGACAGTAAGAACATGTTGAGACAGTGCTCAGTATGCCATAATCCATTCTGAATGTGACTGGAACCTTCTGTGCAAAGTGAGCCAAAGGTCAGCCCGATGTCAACACAGAAAGGAAACAGAATCCATATTTTGCAAATCTGTCAAACAATTAGTTGTCACCTATAATTTCTTATTGTCAAAGGGCAAATTCAAATTCGTTCTTTCTTAAGAATTTTCTTGTTTTGTCAGCTGAGTAACAGCAAGGCAAAATATTCACCTAAAGGTACTTCAGCAATTTTAATTTGTTATTTCAGTCCTTGTAAAATAACAAGTTTCAGCCTCAAGAACATGAGACTGCTTTTGGAGTAGTGTTCCAGATGATCTTATCTCTAGAGAAACCTCAAGGAAACCTAAGCAGTTTCATAGTCACCTTAAGGCATAATCAAATGGACCTATATTCTTATGCCATTCATGGTTTTTCACTTCATCTAAGCACATTTACAGAGGATCTATTTTATTACCAAAGCTTTGTGAGTCTATTAAGAGAACCAATTAATTTTTAGAGAAATGTGTATGTATGAGACAAATGTAATTGACTGATATATTGATCATAGGATGTTTATACAACAGATTGAAACATTACTTTTTCTATGTTTCGTATCACCTCCATGTGTTAATTTCCCTTGTAGTCCATGTAGAATTCCTTAATCCAAACTGCATAATTTCTCACATTAAGTATTTCAATAGCCTGCTATTGAGTCTACCTTTTTCATCTCCTCTCTTATATTAATCTTCCACATCTTCATTCTGATGCTACCTTTCGCTTTCTAAAATAAAGTGGTGATCATGTCACTTTCCTGTTGAACTTTCTCTGGATTTTCATTGCATACAAAACGAAGTTCAAACAACTCACCATTCAAATATATTTGGAGTCCGTTTCAACTGTGTTTTCAGGTTCATCTACTCCTTTACTGTCATGCCCACTTACAAACTCTACTCCTAATAATGTACCATACACTCTAGCTGTTGTCAGTTACCTAACACAATCCGGTAAAAGAAAATAATTTCTACCTCTGTGTTGCTGCACATATTCTACATACCTAAAATATCAACTACAATCTCACACTGAAAGTTGTTTCCCTTACAAATATTATCACATCCCTCCCTGATGACTCCAAGTGGAATTTATTTCTCCCACTACTGTGCCTACTTAAAAGACAATTCTTTATTTAGAGACACTTAATTCCCATAGACTCTGATCTCCTCAAATCAAGGGTTTCATTTTATTCAAGCTTTGTAAAAAATGAATTATATAAATTTTTGAATTGTTCATTGAATAAAACCATAAAATAATCTAGTAAAATACTATCTGATATTCTTCCCTATGGATTTATCCATCCCAAAGTAGAAATACTATTGGCTCGTTCATTGTAAGGCGATGTCATTTTCTATTAACACTTCAAACATAATTGCTGAATATATTGCTATAATTCCATTGATATAAGTAAATTACAACCATACCAGCTGTGGTAAACAGACACAAGAGCTTTGCTAAAATCTTATTATTTGATTGTAAATGAATTAGGTTGAAATGAAACAGTATAGTAGTTCAGGTTAACTACATTTTAGACTTATTTGTGACAGCATCATATGGTTTTACCTAAATAACACAGTTTTCACCTATCACAAGGCACTATTAAGAACATCTACATGAGCCAGGTGTGGTGGCTCAAGCCTGTAATCTCAGCACTTTGGGAGGCCGAGATGGGCGGATCATGAGGTCAGGAGATCGAGACCATCCTGGCTAACACGGTGAAAACCCGTCTCTACCAAAAAATACAAAAAACTAGCCGGGCGAGGTGGCGGGTGCCTGTAGTCCCAGCTACTGGGGGGCTGAGGCAGGAGAACGGCGTAAACCCGGGAGGCGGAGCTTGCAGTGAGCTGAGATCCAGCCACTACACTCCAGCCTGGGCGACAGAGCGAGACTCCGTCTCAAAAAAAAAATAAAAAAGAACACCTACATGAAACAGTGACCTTATGTATTATGGTTTCATATCCAATTTTTTACATATGTAAACCTGATCTCCTTGAAAAGGAGCTTTTGCAATATCTAGTACATTGAAGAAAAACAGTTTTCTTTATTTCTAGAATTGTACAGCTATATTCATTTTACTTTTATTTAAAAACATGGAGTTCATTCTATTAATATACAACAAAAGCATACCAGATAGCAGTAGTTGTTTCACTAAATAATGGTATGCTGTTTAAAAAAGAATTAATTTCCTGAATTCTAAATTATTTATATTATTTCAGTTATAACTAAGGATGAGGTATACAGTACAATCTTTCTCTGCCATTTTCTCTTAACTACCAAATGGTTATCATTTGTTACAAGTTTAAGGATACTTGAATAACTGAAAACTGTTGCAAAGGCATGAAGGTGCTTTAGAAAGCAAAGTCATTCATAAAAAAAAGGCAAATCTTTGAAATGCTTACATAATGAAAAAGAATTTAAATTCTAGGAAAGACAATCAATATTAAAACAATTAAACATGGATTTCTTGAAGACATTATACAATCTCCCTGTTTCAACCAACAACTAAAATCAGTGACAGTGAAAAGTAGCAAACAAAATTATGGTTCTATTTGCTATTTGATTTCATTAATATATCTCAATCGATTTTGCAAATCAAACTTTCTCATGTCATCTCTTAAGTGGAACATATTTTAATGATTATTCATTTCTCACAAGTCCATAGATCCTTGTAGGCTCAAAATCTTTTAGTTTCATTCATCTTTGAATGCATTTCATTTTCATAAGTTAAGGAAAAATATTTAAAGGTAAGACCTTAAAATAAATGTGTACATTACTTAGTTAATTAAATGAAAGAACTCTAAAATCAGTATAAAGAATTGAAGGAATTATTATTTTTTCATTATCTTTATAAGTTATCTTCAAGAACTGTACAAGCAAAAGAGTTTGAGATGAAAATCAAGATTCTCTTTCAAATATACCTTGAATTACTACTGCAAGTTGGACTTAAAGTACAAAAAGGTTATCATCACCATCAACTAATATTTAATAAGCATTTAAGAGAACATGAAGCTTCCCTTTTGATTATATTGAAATTCTTCATAAAAAGCAATCTACTTTCAGGGTCCTGTACTAAAAGAGCCTATCATTATAGCAAATGTGAGTAAATTAAATAATAAGCAATAAGCAAATAAACAATAAGTAAGGAAGATATAGCTGCATTAGGTTAAAGCAAGAAATACTTTAGAACAATTATCAGTAATAAATAAGAGTTTCAAGCTTGAACAAAATAAGCATTAAACATTTCAAAATGTGATTACGCATTACCTGTGCATTTGAGACCCTGGATATGAGGTCCATATGTGTTTAAGCAGGAAATATACCTTTCATTCATTTAAAAAAAAAAAAAAGACAAAATCAAGTTACATTATAATTTGCACAAACCAGGACATTTCTCACTCCTAATATAATGTTAATCGTTCCAGCATGTCAACAAGAGCTTTTGCAAAGTTGGTCAGGTTATCAGAGTTGAACACTTCCTAAAGTACAATTTGTCTTTTTACCAGTTTCATTTATTATCTAGCTCTGCATTGTAAACTGGAAATATTCTGATTGCCTTCTGGCACACTAATATTTCTTCATCATTTCCCTTACAGTTGATTAAATGGCATGTTCATCAACTTTTTTAAAGCTTATTTATTATTATAGTGCAGTTAACAACCCATTTTAGAGATGTATGAAATGAGGAATAAGAATGTGGAGTCAATCAGATAAATTCAGTTAACTTGTTCAAAACTTGGAATCAGAACTTAATTTTTAAAAATGGAAGAAAATTATTAGGACCAAGGTCAGCCCAGCCTAACAAATAGAGTAGTCAGCCATGAGCACAATATGATAGATTAATTATTTATATTTTTGAGAATAATTAAATCCAATTAATGGATAAGAAATACTTCTTTTTTTTTTTTTTTTTTTTAATGACAGAGTGAAGCCGGGAGGGGAGGTTTGGAGAGAAATGGGATACTGAGCTCCTTCACTGGTTTGATATAAATAAAGGTAGAGGAAACCACGTGAGAGTCAGTTGAGGCTTCTTCACAATAGTCTCAAATTTTGTGCTTCAGAACCATAATGTAGTTGGTGCTCAAGTACTTTATAATTCCTTTTCTTTATACTCATCTGTACAGATCATTTTTTAATGTGAACCTTTCCAATGTCTTTCTACTTCATACGTGCATCCATCACTGGCAGCATATATCTGTTTTTCTTTCTGGATTACTTTACTAAAGTGTTAACTATTTGTTTTATTGCATATGTTTCAGGGTGACCTTCTTTTACACACCTTCTTTTGTTTTTTTCCTGCAGCTGAGACTACTTTTAAATCAAATACCAGGCTGGAATCATCCTCACCTTCACTTTCATAAGATTTAAGTGTCTCTCATTGCACAGTCATAGGATTCAGCCACCCTCGCTTTTAAACAAGTTCTTGAGCTCTAGTTCTGACTTATTTGTGAAATCATCTTTTAAAATACTAACAAGTGGCTATATATATAGAGAGACTATGTCTATATTTTTTGTCTAATTATGTTTAGGTATTATACTTTAAAATTATATAATAACTTATGTGTTGTTTTCACATAATATATATATTTAATTATGTTATCAATTTTAAAGACAGATATTATATTTCATCATAATAATATACAAACATTACCCTAAGTCAAATGATTTAAACAATATTGCTCTAAATGCTTAGAGGGATGCTGTAAAATTTATCCAATTTCTATTTGAACAGATTCATTATTTCTTTCCCATCATATATGCTCATAATTTTTTGAATAACTATGGCGTCTACCTTTGTGTCTAAAGCTTTTAATCTCAAATTCTCAAATTCTTTTCAATGTAAAAACACTAATAATAACAACGTCAGACACAATAGTAAATCTTCAATATCAAATTCTCTATAACTGAAAAAAGGGATCATATTTACTTTGTTACCCAAATTTTCCTCTATTTTGTTGATATCCTAATGTAAAGGATGTTATAACATTAATCTCAAATTGTAAAAGTGGAGAATAATGAAAAATAGTGTTATATCTCATCCTATGAAGTTCTTACAAATGTTTATTAAAACAGCAGTTTTAGTTTTAAATGTAACTATAATCAAAAGTTACACATTTCAATTAGTTTCTCACTAGTCTAATAAGAACAAACTTCTGCATGTGAAATAATATGAAATAGAAATTAATATTGCAGAGATGTTGTTAACAAATTTGTAGATTCCAATTTAATAGAAAAAATTTTTAATGGAGAGCTAAATAATTATATTCAAACATTTTGAACATTTAATATCCATTATAGTTGAAAGCGCCTGGAGCAAATATGAGTATATAAACACACTGATAGTATTTCTAACTTAGCCCGTCCCTGGAGACTTCAATAAAAGTCAGACAACATACTTCAGGACAAATACGCTAAAGAATGGGAAATTAACTTCTTATGATTCTCATTTTTAAAAATCCTTTTGCTTGAAGTATACCTTTCAAAAACCAAAAGCATTATGTTACATAGAGTATGGACTTTACTCATAGGATATCGTCATCCATAATTTTGGATGAAATCCACCTATGTTCTGTCTTATTTTATGAAAAGACTTTTGATCATTGCCTATTGTCAGATTCTTAGATGGGAATATATCAAAGTTTTAGAAGTAAAAATGAGTCTGAAATTGAAGTTATTGTTAATCTGACTGAAGAAAAATTATAGTAATATTATTAAGACATTTAGCTTTCGTGTATGTACTACTTTCTATAAGGCAGTTATTGTTCTGAGTGAGTTACAAATATACTCAATTTAATTTTATCATAACTATGTGAGGCAAACTATTATTATTATACATGATTTACAGATGAAGAAATTCACAGACAGCATAGAGCTAGTAAGTGATTACAGATCTGATCTAGGAAGTTTGGCTCTAGAGGCCATGAGCCCGTTCACTACACAACTCAGTTTCTCATTATGAAAAACTACAGACGGCTAGCAAAAATAAAAATTGCTGCCTGCATATGAGTAAAACACCAAGCCACATATATTTTATTATGTATCATAAACTCCACAAAACACTTTATCTCTTTCTCTCTTAAGACACTTATTTGACTCTATCTAGTATTATAAACATTTTTTACATATATTCTCTCACATAAGTTTACATCAAGACTCTAAATTCCCTGACATAAAAACTGTGCCTGAATTTTTTCGTCTTTCAAAATCCTAGTACAGTCTCCCATATTCTTTAGACATTCATTAAGCATATTTGCATAATAGAACAAAAATGTCTTCTACATCAGGAAACTGAGTAAAACAAAAATGTACTTAACAAAATGAACTACTGATCTGGAGTAAATTTTGGCTCTCCATATAACAAATGATTCTTCATATAACTGCCTCCTCTTGCCAAAAAAAAAATAAAAATAGGTATCAATCCTTTGAAATATCAACCCCCACTGAGAGAATTCAATCCATGAGAACTGAGAAAAATTAAATATAAAATGATAGCCTACCATACTATTTTCAATTCTAATTTTAATAACTTACAACCTATTTTATTTAAAATTCAGCATGCTTTCCCTTAGCCACTAATTTCTAGTCTTTCTAATTTAACTGGTTTAAAAATTTTTAGCAGCTATGGAATTTATGCAACAATTGTAGTTTTAGCATTTTGGCATGAAAAGAAATGGAAATGGCTGAGACCAAAATCAGAGAATGACCCAGATCATAAAGGTGAGAAACATCAGACATGTGAGAAACATCAGACATGTTCATGTTACAGTTGCCAATTTCAAAGCTATCAAAGGGAGTATTAGGAAATAATAATGGAGAAATGGTAGAAATCAGGGATATAGAATTGGAATTTATCATCATTTGAATGATTGATGAAGCCATAGAAAAGAATTTATTAATGAAAGAGAAATGGATAAGAGAGAAAAGTGAAAAAAGATGAGGATAAAATATTGAATATTAGGTAGTGACTATGTTTCATGGCTTAGGATGGGGTGTGAAATGCAAAGGAAAGGGAGAAATGGGAAAAGAACTCGACATAACTAGCATAGATAATTTTAAAGAAAGCAAAAGAACAAGAATTTCAGGAAATAGGGAATAATCAAACTTTCAAGTACTGTGTGTGGATGGTTCAATGAGAATAAAAAATGAAAGAAGTCTTTAAAGTTAGTGAAGAAAACAGTTCTTAGTGACAATAGAACAGCTTTATTTGAATGGAGGAAGCTAAACTATGGCCTATAAGGAATAAAAATTGTATAAATACAAGAAAGCAAAATCATATGTAGAGATTATTTTTAAAGACATTTGAAAATAAAAGAAAGGATAGTGGCTGAGTGGTTGGTTAACTTAGAAGTTTGCAAGATCATGGTGTGATCATTGATAACTATTGTTAAAACTTTTAGCAGAAGGAGAATTACTTCAACTCAAAAAATTAAAGCTATGAACATTCTTAAGTTGAAAGTCATCGCAGTTTACTAAATATCCCCAATAGTTTACCTGTGGTACATTTTGATTCTGAAATACTTACAGAAATATTTTACATTTATATTACACTTTGAATTTTACAAGCAAGTTTCCTGGCTTTCAAAGCACTGTGATTCTTACAATAATCAAATGAGTAAAAATGATTGTAACCTTTTCTTTCCAAGTGGGGAAATATGTTTTCTGAGAAACAGCAATTGACTTTGCAGAATTAGAGGCATTGTTTAGGCCAAACTCAGTACTAACATAACCAGTAGGTTCCCAAGCAGTTGCTTTCAAAATTTGTGACCAAGAAGTGACTTTGAAGATCCTAATAACCCAGATATGTGTAAATGCACAAAGGTAGGTGCCGCATCACTACAGTTCCTGAGGCAATAAACAATTTCAATAGCAATCATTGGTCACTAGTTTCACACCCCTTTTCATTCATTATTCTTTCTCATAAAACCATTACTTGAGTCAATATGGCAGTCTCTAATTTAGAACAGAAATAAAAAACTGAGCCACTTGTGTTAAGTTCACAAAATAGGTCAGTGACAGAGAGCTGGCACTAAAATTTAAAAATACCAAATCCTTATCCAGCTGCTTTAACTGAGTAACTCTATTTTTCATAAAACTCATTCAACTTATTATAACAGGTTTATGGTGCTACAGACCATATATAAGTACATATTACACATGTATATACATACACATTCATAAAATATTTGATTTTATATATTTGAATTATGAAATATTATATTTTCAGTCAACTTATAGGATAGAAAATTCCCTTTTCCTCAACTTGTAGGATAGAAAATTACCTTTTCCTTCTTACCTACAAAAAACCCAAGAACTGAAATAGATTCCCCTCATTTTTTTAAATTAAAAAATACACACTGTTCTAGACATGCCTTTGGTATCCATGGAGCTACGTAAGCTCTTAGGTGAGCTAGTAATATATCTCAAAGTAGGAGAAGAAGTTTATAAATGTGATAGATCTAAGGAAATAAAAGATAATTATAGCTTAGATATCAAGCATCATTTCAGAACATAAACAATGTGAGTTCAGGTTGTCTGGCTCCTTATCACTAGCTGGGGGGAAAGTAATGACCCCTGTAAACATCTAGTACCCATGAAACTGTAACAAAATATTGTTCAGAGATGTCTACTGATTGTGAAATTAACTTCATGGAAAATAACTTAATGTATATCGCGCCAAAGACAGAGGAAGCATAAAATATATAATATTGCAGTTACAGGCTACATAAAATCTTATTGGATCAGTGATAAATACTTGCACTCCAGCAATTTTACTGTTTTACTGACTACCTTCTTTGGGAATGTTTACAAAATACATGGACAACTTATTAATCATTTTAAAATACAGCAATTTTAAATCTACTAGCATGAAATTGTGTGCAAAGCAGTCACTCTGAAAAGTATTTAATTAATGGGATAATTTTCCAGTCAAAAACGATCTTGCCTAAATAAAGTTCCCTGTATACAGAGAAAACATTTACAAGGCACATGAAGACTAGAAGGCTTTTGTCCAGAAATTAATGTTATACAAATAAAAAGTGTTTTTGCTTGTGATGCTAATCACATTTTAAATACACTGGTATTTATATTAAATATTGAATGGCAGGCGTTTATTATTTATGACAGTCAGATATCTGCATTTACTTCTTCTGGTTCCCGAATTTTAATTTTTTTGTGTGATTTTTTAGTTATTATTTCTGCCAATCAGATTCCACCGTGGTGTTGCTGGTTCACAAGAATGTCAATGAGCTATTTAACTTTCCATTTAATACTCATTGGGTTAATTTGGGATGATGAGGATGTGCTTGTTATTTTATAAATGAATTATTCATGCCAAAGACAGTATTACCCATGAATACAGGCAAGTAATATTAAGCAAGGAAGGGTTATGACCATAAAGCCATCATACTTAAAATCTAAAGACAGAAAAGAGGAAAAAGTAAATTTCAAAAATGCAATTAGCTGAAAAATGAAAATATATAGATAGATTTACATATATATAATTTCCCTTCAAGTAGAATCATGTATATATTTGTATATATGTATACATATATATCATATATATGTGTATCATATATATGTATACATATCTATCATATATATGTGTATCAGATATATGTATACATATATATCATATATATGTGTATCATATATATGTATGCATGTATATTTATGTATATAGATGTATTTTCCCCTTAAATATCATAAGTTATGACACCTCACAAATGTCATTTCTCAAACTCCTGGGCTCACGTGATCCTCCTGACTCAGACTTCCAAAGTGCTAGAATTAAAGGAATGACATACTATTGTGAAAGCTCTTATTAAACAATAGATTTGTAGTTTAGTAAACTCTGATTAAACCGCAAAACTCTTTTTTTTTTTTTTTTTTTTTTTTCCTTTGAGACAGTCTCGCTCTGTCTCCTAGGCTGGTGAGCTAACTCACTGAAAACTCTGCCACCCGGGTTCAAGCGATTTTCCTGCCTCAGCTCCCCGAGTAGCTGAGACCCTAGGCAAGCCACCATGCCCAGCTACATTTTATATTTTTAGTAGAGACGGGGTTTCACTATGTTAGCCAAGTTGGTCTCAAACTCCTGACCTCAGGTGATCCTTCCATCTCAGCTTCTCAAAGTGCTGGGATTACAGGTGTGAACCAACATGTTCGGCCCACAAATCTCATTTCCAAGGATTTTAATACTTATTATACCACTGTGACTTTATGGTCCCTCTATTCACTATCATCTCATCCCACTCAATCTTCAAAATTGAATTCAGCTTTCTCATCTATATTTCAGATGTAATAGACTCCAAAATTGTGATTCGTGTTCTCTTCAAAGCAAATTCTTTCTGATTGGAAAGGTGGAACAATAGCTTGAAATTTTAAGAAAATTTCAAACACTGACCCAAGACACTTTGGGGCATATTGCTTTTATTTGGAGCCTGGATGATGATGATGATGATGGTGATGATGATGGTGATGATGATGGTGATGATGATGATGATGAATACAGCCACAAAGAAGCAAGTCAGAAAAGCACTGTCTCTGTCTTTTCTCATTTTTGAAATAGGTATTATTATGCATGTTTCCCCATTGAGGAAACAATGCTTCAGAGAAAATACGTAACCTCATTATTATGCTATCATCAGTGTGACATAGACTCAGTACTTGAACTAAGTCTCCTTAGCCCAAAGTTGTTTTATTTTTACTCTGTTGACTAATTTCTGAGGAATTACACATTAAGATCAAACATGCTGAATTGAATAAGTATATTTCTGTTTGCTGTTGCCAAAATCCCACCAAGATGATAGTAAAGGGAAGTATTATCAAAATCAGAAATTTAAGAAGACAGAGGAAAGGAAGAGACAACACATAACAGAAGTAACTGTATGGAAAATTCAGAGGAGATGTAGGGTAACTAATCTGGCAGAAAGGAACGTTCAAACTCCTGCTGGAATTCCCAGAAAAGATTAAGGCCAAAGTGTGGCTCAGGGTTTAGAAAGTAGTTATGAGTGAAAACTTAAAAAAGATTTAGAACTTAAAAATTTTCCCGTTAATTCCTTTCCCTAATTTTCCCATTTAGGCAATTATTCTATTTCAGTCTAAGAAGACCCCAGTTTCAGAAAAAAAAAAAAAAAATGAAGCTGAAAAAATGTAGTGTAGGGAGAATGAGCACAATTTAGGGTAGAAGAGAGGTGATATCTTGAAAAGTGGACATGGAGAATTCACATCTGAATGTTTATTCCCTGGCCCACCTAAGCCCCTAAACTCTCAGAATGCTATCTAGGAAGTTCATACCACATCAACACCACCAAAGCTATACCTGCTCTGCCCCAGTCATGAAACCGGAGGATTCCTCTCTGGAATAACTGATCAGCCCAGGAAAAAAGTCCTATAGAATTTTCAATTCAGTCCCTCAGGAAAACAGCAGTCTCTGCCCAATCATTTTGTGGCCTTTCGTATATTCATTGGCTTGTTTTATCTTTTTTTCTAGTTTCATTGCAGTATAATTGACAAGTAAAAATTGAATATATTTGGGATATACAAGGTGATCATTTCATACATGCAGACATTGTGAAATGATTACCAGAATCGAGTTAACTTGGCAATAATAATATAGCCACGTTAGCTCTCTTATGGTTGTTGTGTGCATGGTGTATTTTTTCCATCCTTTTACTTTCAACCTCTTTGTTTTTATTTTGTTTTGAAACAAGGTCTCACTCTGTCACCCAGACTGGAGTGCAGTGGCACCATGACAGCTCACTGCAGCCTGAATTTCCCAGGCTCAAGCAATCCTTCCACCTCCCCCTCACAAGTAGCTGGACCACAGGTTCGTACTACTACGCCCAGTACTTTTTTATTTTTTGTAGAGATAGGCTCTCACCATTTTCCCAGGCTAGTCTTGAACTCCTGGGCTCAAGCAATCTGCTCACTTTGGCCTCCCAAAGTGCTTGGATTACAGGCATGAGCCACTGTACCCAACTGACTTTCAACCCACTTGTATCTTCGAATCTAGAGTGTGTGTTACATAGGCACCATATTGTTAAATCCTGTTCTTTTTCTCAATTTAATCTAATAATACCTGACTTTTGATTTGATTTTTAATTCATTTGTATTTAATGTTGTTATGACTATAGTCAGATATAAATGCCCTTTTACATTTGCTTTACTATAAGGCTCATGCCATTTTTGCTCCACTTTTACTGTCTTTTTTTTTATCACATGTATACTTCCTAGTAACATTTTAATCCCTTTAATAATGGTCAATTGTATTTTTAAAATTATTTTCTTAATGATTATGCCAAGACTTAAAATATATGCATCTTAATTTTTCAGTCTACCACAAATTTTTATTAACTTGATTCCAGTGGAATATGAAAATTTTACTCCTGTATAGCTACATTGCCCACATTTTTGTGCTATTATATTTATACATATTATATTTATGTATATTACAAACCCTAAAATACAATGGTATAAGTATTTTATTTTGGAATCTTATGTCTTTAATTTAAAAATGAAAGAAGACATAAGAACAAATGCATATTTACAGAGTT
This sequence comes from Macaca mulatta, assembly GCF_049350105.2. Lineage (NCBI taxonomy): Eukaryota > Metazoa > Chordata > Mammalia > Primates > Cercopithecidae > Macaca > Macaca mulatta. Next base: position 72,537,784 of record NC_133410.1, on the reverse strand, counting down.
TGTTATATTCATCTTCCTCTTTATAAGAGCTGATTTAAATTTTTTTTCCTGTGAATACTAGTTACCAAGGTGTCATATACTTATACCAATAATGTTTTGCTCCCGCCCACCCATTGTTTTTCTCAAATATTACATTTCTATGTGTTAAAATCTCAACAATTTAATTATATACATATTACTTTATCCAATTACTTTTAAATCAGTTTTTTAAAAAGAATAAATATATAGTTACACTGACTTGTATTATTATCAAAATGGTTGTTTGTACTGGCACCCTTTTGCTTTGTTGATTTGAATTACCGTCTGGTGTCACGTGCTTGCAGCCTAGAGAACATTCTTTACTTTTTAATAATTTTCTAAAGCGGAATGCCAACCAATAAATTTTGTGATTTTACCTGTCTGGGAAATTCTTTACAGTCATGTGCCATTTAATAAAGGGGATACATTCTGGGAAATGTGTACTTAGGGAATTTCATTGTTGTGGGAACAAATTTCATTATTATGGGAACCTATACCTAGCCTAATGGTATAACGTTTTGCTCCTAATAAGTACAGCCTGCTACAGTACTGAATACTGTAAACAATTGTAACACAATGGTAAGCATTTATGTATCCAAATGTATCTAAATATAGAAAAGATACAGTAAAAATATAGTAACATATTTTTTATAAGACCACCTTAAGATGTGGTCCATCATTGACTGAAACTTCGTTAGGTAGCACTTGACTATATTTTACCTTCATTTTAAAAATATATTTTGGCTGGATATAAGATGGTTGGTTGAAAGTTTTATTGTATTCTGTTTTGTTTTACATTTTCAGTGCTTTGAATATATTGTCCCACTGCTTTCTGGCCTTCATAGTTTCAAAAGAGATGTTAGTTGTTAATTTTATTGGGATTCCATTCTTCATAATGCCTCATCTTTTTCTTATGACTTTTAATTTTTTGGCTTTCAATATTTTGACTATGATGTGTCTGGGTGTGATTATCTTTGTATTTATTCTACTTGGAGTTAGTTGGTCTTCTTGGATGTGTAGATTATTGTTTTTCATCAAATTTGGGAAATGTAAGGTAATATAGTCTTAGAGGTACTATTTTTAAAAGATGGTAAGGAAAGACCAATCTTTGGCTGTGAAATTTGGCCACAGGCATGAATTATGTGCTCATGTACTTAAATAGCTCGTGTACTCAGAGCTTTCAATCTGCTCTGTGGTGTTTCTCCCTTAAATAGCAGCAGATGCAGCATGATCACCAGATGTATTAGTGTTCTACAAGAACACTAATGTTCTAGTGTTGTGTAAGAAATTATCATATTATAAACTTAGAAACTTAAAACAATATCCATTTATTGGCAGTTGAGCCATGTTTCGTTTTCCGGCCTACAGAACTATGAGCTAATAAATGTGTCTTAAAGACTAAAGTCAAAATGCCAGTCAAGCTGTATATTTGGAGCTTGATTAGAGAATAATCTGTTTGCAAGATCATTCAGGTAGTTGGTCACAATCAATCTCTTACAATATGACTTTAGAACTGAGGTTCAAGTTTTCCTGCTGATTTTTGGTTGGAGGCTCTCTCAGCTATTTGAGACTAGCCTCAGGTCCTGGCCACAGGCCAGTTTGCTTCTTCAGGACCAACAGAAGTATTCGTCTCTAGTCTGCCAAGATGGAGCACTATACAATGTAATTTATTTAACATAGTCAATCAAGGGAAAAATGATCCCACCATATTCATACACAAGGAGAGAGGTCTATATAAGGCAGGTATACCAGAGGCAGGAATCTTAATTCTGCCTGAACCACTGGATATTTCTACGTATCTGAAGAATCCTTTGATAATAAATTCATAAAAAATAGAAAATGAATAAGAAAGTAAAAGGAATCAGAGGAAATAGTGGTACAACATGAAGCAAACAAAAGTTTTTTTTGTTTTTTTTAAAAAAAACCTACAATTAATATTCCCAGAAGTAAAAGAAAATTCCTTTTTTTCAAGAAACAAGAACAGGAAAGGATAAATAACATAATCAGAAGAGGATAAAGAGATATTTTAAACTAAAACTATGATGTTGAATATTAAAATCAATATCATATTTGGAAAGTAAAGAAAATATTCCAAAAAGTATGACAAATAAAAATTAGATGTTAAATGAGAAAAAAAATAAGACAATTAGAGACACAATACACTAACTCTAATATCTAAATGTTACCATTTCTAGAAAGAAAACATTTAGAAAAGTAATTTAGGTAGGAAATACTACAAGAACATTTTCCTGAATGAATAAAAATATTTCCAGATTAAAAAGACCCATCCAAAACCTTGTAAAATAAGTGAAAATACATTTACAACAAATCATATAATTATATAAATTCTGGTAATACAGAGAAAATCCTAAAAGTTTTCATTGATAAAAGTAAAAAACAAAAATCACAGGAAATATGTGGTATCAGAATGGCATATAACATCTCAAGAGTAGCACTAGAGATAGAGGACAATGGATTAGTATCTCTAAAATTACTGAAAAGGGAGAGTTCCCTGAACCCTGCTCCCCAACCCCCCCTCAGGGTGTGCGACAGGGGTGTGGCTTATCTTTTCTGACACAGTGTGCTAAAACCCCTTACAGGAGGGGGTGCACACAGATGGGCAGATGCAGGAGCTGTAGTGAGCACTAGAATAAAAGCTAGTTAGATGACCTAATGTGGATAAATGCATTGATAGGAGCATTACAGATTTGCCAGAAATTTTTGAATGTATTAATGACAGATACATAGATGACTTTGTATTGCCCCTCTGAAAAAACAATACCTACAATGGAAATGTGCAGAGTGGCCACAGGAACTTCATAAAAAGGTATCATAATAATAGATAATAATCATAGTTAACTATCTGGCCCAACTTAAACATTATTCACAGGGTCATAATTAAGTAAATATTGAATGTTAATTTAAACCAGAAGTGTGGATATATAAATAATGAGAAGGTGGGAGATAAAATTATTTATGTTTGAGAAAGGATGGTATAAGAGAACTGTGTTGGAAGTCATAGGTAAAATTTAAATTAGAAAAATCAAAGCATATCACCAGGAATGTATTATTTCAAACTATACAATTTATCAGCAGAAGAACCAGGGTAAAAAAGAAATCGGTGTTTGCCACCATGGAATAGAACTAAGGGGAAGTCAGCACGTGTGCTTTGTTACTATAAACAAAATTAATCCATTTGGACTTATATTACAAAACACTATAAACTGGATAGCATATAAACAACAGAAATGCATTTCTCCCACTTCTCAAGACTTGGAAGTCCAAGAACAAGGTGCAGGCTTATTTGATGTAGGGTGAGGGCCTGCTTTGTGGTTCATAGGTAGTGCCTTCTAGCTGTGTCCTTACATGGTGGAAGAGAGATATCTGTCTTGGGCTTCTTTTAGAAGGGCACTAATCCCATTCATGTGCGTTCCGCCTTTGTGATCTAGTTCCTGCATAAAGGCCTCACTTCCTAAACTGTCACTTTAGGAGTTAGGATTTCAACCTATAATTTTCGGAGAAACACAAACATTCTGACCATAGTGAATACTAATCCAAACTTCCCTGTGTCCTAAAAATGAAGCTTTACCTCTCATGCTTAGAGTTGCAGTAATTCATCGTTGAGTTTTTGGAAAGCCACTGTCATTCATCCTCCATGCTTAATTAATATAAAGCCTGCCACATGAAATGCATTCATGAAATGATGGTTTCCTTCTCTTCTTCCTTCATTCTATGTTAGATCATGTCATTCCTCTGCTTAAATTCCTGAATGGCTCTCTTTAGTTTTCAGATACAATTTTCAAAGTGTACTTAGCACTCAAATGCCTTTGATATTTGACCTATATCTGCTTTTCAAGACTCACCCTACTCACTGCCCTCTGCCCTATACAGTCCCATCACCAGTCATACAATTGACCACTCATGATATTTAATTATCCTGCACCTTTGCACATGCCATTCACTCTGCTGGAAACCATATCCTTGACCAACTCCACGTCTCTGTCTATATAACTCCCATCTTTTCTTCAAGTCTCCACCCCAAAGTCACTCTGTATAGATATTTTCCTGAATATTCATTCCCAAACAGCTCCTCTTGCTCTTTTTAGTATGCTTTCTAGCAAAATAAACAATATTAAAATCCACAGTTTCCCAGATTCTAAGCCTCGATGTTATTCAAGATTCCATCTTCTCATCTATCTCCTATGTGAAATCAAAGACTAAATTCAGTGAATTCTACTGACGATATCTATCCAAGTACATCTCTTTTCTCCTATCAACTGCCTGTCTCAATGTGAATTTAGAACCCTATCATTTCTCTAGAATATTATAGCATCCTGTGTCTTTATTTTCTGTCTTGCCTCCTGTTCTAATCTGTTACCCATACAGTAACTATAGTGTGAAAGGAGTTGCGTGTTTACCGCTTCCCTAATTCATAAGGAAATTTCACACTGATTACATCTAGCTCCATCCTTTGCATGAAGCAAGGTTTTTCCTTCATTTTGCCTTGGTTGCCTAAATCTCTACTTTTGATTCTAGTAGAGAGCTCAATTAAAATTGTAAGGACCATTTGTTTCTGAGTTTTTTTATAATCAATAGGATGATAGGGTTGAGGGAAAGCAAAAACTGAGGAAATGACACTGTGGTTTTTTGTTTTTGTTTTTGTTTTTTTGTTTTGAGACAAAGTCTCACTCTGCAGTCCAGGCTAGAGTGTAGTGGTGCGATCTTAGCTCACTGCAGCCTCCAACTCCTGGGTCCCAGTGATTCTTGTGCCTCAGCCTCCCAAGCAGCTGGGATTACAGCTGGGATTAGCCCACTCGGCTAATTTTTGTATTTTTAGTAGAGACGCGTTTTCATCATATTGGCCAGGATAGTCTTGAACACCTGATCGCAAGTGATCTGCCTGCCTAGGTCTCCCAACGTGCTGAGAGGCATGAGCCACCATGCCTGGCCAGAAATGCCACTTTGAATTGATGGTCCATAAGCTGACCACTGATGTATTTTAATTTTCTCTGGACAAGAAAGAGAGTCAGTTTCCAAGTAGCACCCTAGTACTTTACAGCCTTGCTACTCAAACCAGGGTTCATGGACCAGTAGTGGTGGCATCTTCTGGGATCTTGGAAGAAATAATGCAGATTTTCAAGGCTCATCCCATTACTACTAAATTTAAAATATGCATTTTCAGCATATATCAGGTGATACACATATACATTAAAATTTGAGAAACTACTCTCTAAACGAAGTTTCCTCTTCATCCACCCTCCCATCCTCACTCAGGCCCTGCCTCCTCCAAGATTAAAGGTCTTTCTGTTTTTTCTAATTGCCATGGCCTCTTTCTCCATTCTCACTTTGAACCTTATCTAGATTCTGAAAGCAGAAAAACATACTCTGCTATCATGAATGTAAATTTTTGTTTGGAACCTTGCCAGAAGCTTCTTCTGAGTCCTCTGCAATTCCAGAATCTGTGAGTCACCCTCATCAGATTGATCTGGAAAGGGAAATGGCCCTCAGGGTACAGGTGAAAGGATTCTTTGAGTGCTACGGGGCAGAGAACCCCACAGGAAACATCAGTTTAAATGTGTGAAATGAATCCTAACACTTGAATATATTAAAATGCCAATATAAAAGCATGACAGGTTATACCATAAAAGGCCTTCAGTGGTAATCTGAAACTCTCAGGAGAACGTTCTCCTCAAAATGGCTTTCAAGGCTGTGTTGAACGTTTATTATTTTCATGGGCCTTTTATTTTTCTTCTGATTTTTTTTTCCCCGAAGCAACTACTCTTCTCCCATTTTAGACCACATGCTTCAGATTAAGCTGCTTCCATCTTTAGTTTCAGGGGTAGGGATGAAACCTAAAGCCAGCCAATCTGCACATGACCAGCGTGGCTAGACAGCTATAGTCCCATGACCCAAGCCAAATCAGTCAGACTAAGAAATAATCACAGGACTTTCACCTTAAAAAGGGAGTTGGCAAACTTTTTTGTAGTAGGCCAGATGGTAAATAGTCTAGGCTTTGAAGACCCAGCCACAAACTGTCTCAATTACATATTTATATTTCTTTTGTTTATTGGCTTACAAGTCTTGAAAATATTTTTTTAAATCTTAGCTTGTTAATCTCATAATAAAAAGCTGTATAACTGATTTGGCCCTCAGGCCATAGTTCACCAACCTCTGCTAAATGATCAGGACAAAGGAATTGTCTTTTCTCCTGCATTAGAAACCGTGAGAAGGTAAGTCTTCCCACCATGGGAGAATAAATGGTTGGAGAAGAAGTCAGAGCAGAAGGACAGAGAAAGATAAGATCCTGAGAATTTTGTTTGAACTCTATGAGTTCTACTCCTGGACTTCCGACCTGCAGGAACTCAGAAATGTTCTTTCTACTTCAATTATTGTTGATGAGATTTTCTTTCACTTGTGACTGGCAAGAGTCCTAATATACAGATCCTTCTTGTTCTTGTCCCCACTTAGTTCACCAGTATCAGTGCTTGTAAAAACGCAGCCTCACACTCTGTGCTTTGGTCATGATTTCTCTTGAGTTTATAAATGAAGCATCACAGATCAATAAAGACATGATGCTGAGAAACAGATAATGTTGAAAACACTGGCTAACAATTAGGGAAAATTTCCAAGTAGATCCTCACCTCACCTCATATAACAAAATGAATCTCAGATAGATTAACTTGTTAAATGTAAAACTGTATATAAAACCAGAGGTTCACCTCCAATAGAATTAAATAAATGTCATTTTTGTCAGTCAAGATAGTAAATATTTAGAGGAATTATAATTTTTAATTCTGGAATAGGTTCTGGAGAAAGATATAATCATGCACTCCGGTGAAAGTATAATTATTTATGACTTTATAGAAAATATATTTTTAATATGAATAAAGATACTTTTTAAAGCTCATACTGTTTAACCAGCCACAGGAAAGTAGTCATAGAGATATGTAAAACTACGCACATATAAAAATGTCCACTGCTTTGTAATTTAACATATATCATAAAATTCAAAAATTCCAGAAGTTTAAAGATGGACTATTTTAGAAGGCAAATATACTTTTAAGCATAAAAGTTATTAATAATCTTAGACATTTTTAAATATTTAAAGATCTAAAAATTTGGTATGTAACATATTCATAGTTAAAATACCATCTTGTCAAATAATTATAATTCCTGGCAGTTTATAATAAATACAAAATATTAATAAATTGAGCTTTTAGCTATACCATTTACTAAATTAAATAATAGATTGAGCTTTTATCTACATCATTTGGTAATTTGGGACATTATACAAGGTATTCCTGCTTTCCAACCTTTATTTCTAGTAAACAACAGGGAAAAAAGAAAGCTTAATACTACAGTTGTTTTAAAGATTATGTAAGATTATTATAGTAGATGTTCCATAAATGTGAGCTTTTTCTACACACACCCCCACCTCCTGAATTTTTTCTGTGGAGTTGTAGCTTATAAAAATGTATGTGGGCATGTTTTCCAGTTGAATTATAATACATATACATAGCATCGTATGAATACGGATACCCAGTTTTAGTGATGAGACAATTGAGACTTAGAAATATGGTGACTGTCCAAGGCCACATTTTGCAATAAGCTGCAGATTTGAGATAAGCATCCATGTCTCCTGGTTCTCAGTTTCTTGCTGCAGAGTATACATGAAATATCAATGCTAAAAATTAGGCAGCCTGTAAAAACTGGAATGCCTACAGGACATCTTCCCACTCTCACATTTTCACAATGACCTTCTTGTTTCAGAGGTGGTATCTGTGAAGCGCCCTGACTTGCCTCTGCCTCAACTTATTGTCTTGGTTTTGTTTTGTTTTTAATGGGGATTCAAATTCTGGCAATAATAAGGCTTGCTGGCATGTGAAATGCAAGAGTAGACTTTTCTTGACCATCTAGATTGGATAGCTTTATAAGGAGGAGACTGATGATAATGAAGAAGAATTTATGCCCAAAAGAACCTAGCATTTTTTTCAAAATAAAAGGCGTTACTTAATCTCTATCAACTAAGAATTCAATTTAAAGACTGAATAACACTATGAATCCATTTGCTGAATATTTTTCAAGATCCTCTATGACCACAAAGATTATTACAACATCATCATCTCTGTAGCTGCCTACTCACTTTTGGAAAACAAGAATATGAAACTAGAATAGATTATGCTTCATTCTGCATGATTGTTCCGAGCTGTGTGGGAGAGCTGTGTGTGTTCTTTCTTGCATATCTTTGTGGAAATATGTAATAGTGATCCTGCTGGCCTGAGGATGGGTGGGTGTCGTACCATGTGGAGTTAGTTGTGTGTTTGTGGGAAGAAAGCTGTGGGAGGCTGGTGTGATGTGTCTGGAACTCACATCAGTGTATGAGTTAAGGATGAGTCAAAAGTGTATCTAACAGGCAGCAACATCTTTATATGTGCAGAAGTGGAGCAAAATTTATTCTCAGTATACCTGGAATTAGATTTGAGCCTACCCATTGAAAAACCCAAGGAACCACCTTCCATTGTTACCTTCACAGTTAAATATAAACCAAAGGTAGTCATAGTAGCACAAGAGGTGCCAATTTTCAAAACTATGGAAACTGTATTTCCATCACTACCGAGGAATGAAAGCAAACTTTTTAATTTACTTCCAGTTTAGAATCAGTTGTGCATTTCAACATGCTGTGCACAAGAGAATGTCAGACAAAAAAATATGTATATAAGGCACACTCAGAATTGAGCATAGAATTATGTTTATCTTAAATGTTTAAAGTTTGTTCTTAATAATATGATATGTAGAGCGGAGTTTAGATCAATTGAAAATATACTTTTAATTACTCACTTCTACTAATAATATTGCTCTGAGAGTTTATTAATCAATGTATTGCACATTAGTTGAAGCCTACTAATTATTCCTAGGTGTACAAAGTGAATAACATCTTCTTCTGGCCCTGCAATCTATTCTAAATTAAATGCATTTTGTTTAGTTTAGTTTTTTTTTTCCACTGTAGACAATGTATATCTCTATACCTATATTTTCTGCAAAATATTAAAATTCTTGTATTACTATCCATTTCTACCAGTATGCTGCACATTTTTGAAAAAAAGTTTGATGTATTTTATTTGCATATCAGTCTTAATATAGCAGGCATTCAATAAATATTGATACATTGAATTCATACAATATAAAGATATATTAATTGAGGCATTGACAAATGTTGTGGAAACAGAAGGGAAAGTGAAGGCAGGAAAGTGTCTAAATCACATAGGATTCTGGGTCTTGATGGGTGAATAAAAGTTTCGATTATATGTCTTAGTGTTTATCTTCCTGAAAGGCTATAGCATTAATTCCCACTCCTAATTCCAACACATCCCACTCCTAACTAGAGGAAGAAGGTATTTGGAAGTAGCCTTACTAGCCCCCTCATGAAGATGTTTTCTTATAGAAAGAAGGTACCTGGTAGCAGTAACCTTACTAGCCCCCTCACGAAGATAGTGTCCTATAGAAAGAAGGTATCTGGTAGTAGCAGCCTTACTAGTTCCCTCATAAAGATGGTTTCCTATAGAAATAAGGTATCTGGTAGTAGTAGCCTTACTAGCTCCCTCATGAAGATAGTTTCCTGGAATGTAGTGTACAGCATTGAGTCAACATTTAAGGATAACATAAAATGAAGCCAAACTCACTTTTCAGCCTCCAGCCACATCAAAAAGGTGTTTTATAACAAACAAAATAAATAAAAGATATTCTGTAAACACTGACACCTTAAACCTTACTTCGTTCATTCATTCATTTGGCAAATATGTATTATGTACCTACTGTGTACCAGGCACTCTTCAAGATTTGTGGGAAAGAACTGTTTCAAATTCTTTTCATTACTTCCCTAAAGGCAGAGACTGTGGGCCTAGCATGACATACTTCATTCAGAATGAGGTATTTCTCCCAGCTTTTAGCTGACACATTCTAAAGTTAGCAAAAAAATACTTCAAAACAATGAGAAGTTTGTAAAATAAAGTTTGCAGATGATACATATGTTTTTCTCTTGTTGAAGTTGCTTAGCCTGACTTCTCCTTGGCAGGAGAAAGCTACAGATCCTGTTTAACATATTAGGCTCAGCAGTTAGTCCACTAAGCTTTCTCTAAAAGAAAATCAGTAATTTGGAGATGTCAGAGGATCTCTGCACCCGTATGCGGTATCTCCCCAAGGTTTTCCCATAACTAGTCCTTCTTGACATGGACTCTTCAAAGTGATAATTCAATGAGCAGACCCTTTAAAAAATCAGATGGCATGAAAAGAAATTCCCTGTCTATATACTGTTACCTCAAATTGTAGGGGGAAATGTTAGAATGAAGTCATCTTGAAATTTATATGTAATCAATCCTTGTATAGATTCTATGGTCTGGACCAGTCATACTGAATGGTGCTTGATACATAGTGTTGATAAAGCAATTTCCAGGTAATCTGTATGAGTTGTCCCTAGAAAGCTGTGTTAGATTACCTTTTGGAAACTCAGTGAGAGTATCTTCTCATTTCTAAGCTGTGACTTTTGACAAGGGCTACAAGCCTGGGAACTACATTTCCCTGAATCTCTGAGTTAATTTCCACCAATGAGAGGCACTCAAGGATTTGAAAGTAAGAAGCAAAGCAGGATGGTCTTCAACAAGCGTAAGATTTTAGAGAAGCTTCCTGTGAATCACCCACCTCAGTTCTGGAGCTGTGACCATCACCACATAGTTTACTGCACATTTTTAAACTTCCAGAACAATTCAAAAGCAATGGGACAATTTCCTTTTTTATTCTGATCCATTGATTAGGAAAGGTTTATTGAGTGCTTTCTATGACCCTGGTACTGGCAAGGCTCTGTTTATAGAAAATCAAATAAACATTTCCCTGCCCCAAAGGAACTTATTACAATTTTTATAAATATTTGATGACAACAAAAAACACAAAAGTACTCAAACCTACAGAAATTGGTGAGAGATTTCTCTCATTTACAGATAGAGAGAAGAGGCAGTACTAGTTTTCATTTCACTGAATATTGCACTCAGCAATTTGATCCTGTAAAGTTGCCAAGGCAATGCCAACTGACTATGACAGCATATGGGAGTAGACAGACATTCACGTACACAGACACAGTGATTTTGTAAGCCTCCTTTATAAGATGCTACACTAAAAATAAAAGTTTCCATCAAAATTATGTTTTATCACATTAAAATAGCCTAATTTGCCAGGCTGTGGAAAATAGATGTTAAACCACTTCTGGCAGTTTGAAATGTGATCTAAATGTAATAGAAGATGACATTTCTTTTGCCACATGCACTTCATAGGCTTCTGGCTAAATAGTAATACAGTTAGCACAAACAACAGAGTGAGAACGTTTATCATACTCTTTATTCTTATGTACCCTAATGGACACCCACTTTCTTATATCAAACTGAAGAGATTATAATGAAGAAATGATGAATAAATCATTTAGGTCAAGTATCTTTCTATATATAGTTTAAGCCATGATTTTAAAACTAAAGCACTTATAACCTTAAAATACTTTGCGCTACATGCAGGATGTCAATTTTACATTTAACTTAAGTAAGAGACACAGAGTTGTTTTATAAGAGATAAACTGAGCATGAAATGTTTGATGTTGTCTTTCACTGAAATCAATGACAAAGCCAAAAAGAAACAGAATAATTTGTTTTTCAGTTTGTATTTCAGTCTGGACATTTCTCTTAACAAAAGAAAAAAATTTCCTTTTACCCTTATGACACTACTTAGTTAAGCATGAATATTATATATGGAATAACTCATTAGATTAGCCAAGAGATTAACAATAATGTATTCAGGAGCACTTGATGATAAAGAAAACCAAGGCTCAAAATAACCTTAGCCAATAGAAGTCACGGACCTTTTCAGAACACAAATTTTTCTCTATTAATGGCTCTGTGGGTTCTCCACAGCCTTGTTCTATTTCAAAAAAAAAGAAGAAGAAGTATATTTTCCTTCCTAAACTTATTGTGAAGGGCCAAAATAATCACCTTCTTAATTAAGAAGCAAGGCCATAAATACTGGAAATCTCAATTATGTTAAGGTGAAAATAAATCATTAATAACAAAATGGTGAATACATCCAGAGAAAATTAGAAAGTTCAACTAAATTATCTTAAAAGAAAATCTGATATTTTTGTAGAAGAAAATTACTAGTATAAAATTATAGTGAAACATAAACACCAAAGGCAGGGTCAGATAAACAAATGAAGTTCACTTTAGGACCATGATCCCATGAAGACGCTTGACTAACGCCGTCAGTGCCACTAGGTAGGTGCTTGGGATAGTTGACAAGGAAAGGTCATGATGTTCCCAAGCAGGACATCTGTCTTTAGTTGGTCCCCAAACTAACGGTGACATTGCTTATTACTATGCTTGAAATAGTGAATGGATGAATGAGTGAATGAATAAATGAATAAATAAATATTAATACTCTTGATGAACCCAAGAGCACAGAAGATAAAGAAAATAACAAACACAAGAATAACCTACTTCAGTTAGATAAAGGCCATTCTCAAATTAATTGTAGACAATTTGCAGGAAATAGTTAAGGGAAAAATGTCCAAGGAAAACTTTTGATAAAAACCTGATGCTTGAAACAAAAATAAATATTTTAAATTCAGTGTCTCCTGCTGAGTTTTATCATTCACACATTACCCTAAAATTAGATCCTTACTGGAATTTTTTTTTTTACATATAAACATGATATTCCTAGCAATTTCTAAAGAACAGTATGCAAGTCATAGTCATTATGCAAAAACTAGTGATATGAATAAATATTTATCTCAGAACATATTAGCGTGAGAAACATACATACAGAATGTTTAGAATCATAAAAAATCACTTTATGAAGCATTCAGAGTTAAAACCACATTGATCTCTATTTAAATGTTATTAGCATAATAACTAAAATAACAAAATAACTTCTAGTCAGGGGAGTAATAGGACATAATGGATGTATAGGACATAATGGATGTATAAAAATATCTCATTTAACCTATAGTACCTATGATTATTTTACGTATTTTTCAATTCCTAAATTTGGCTATTTTTCACTATGTTTTTACTTACACAAACATCATAGTAAGAAATATCCTGTATATTCACAATAAGATTCTGGACTGCAAGTTAGTGAAATAGCCAGACTGGACTCAGGATAGACAGCAAAATATTGTTGTGTGTGTGTGTGTGTGTGTGTGTGTGTGTGTGTATAGTCTCCTGTAATATTTACAGAAGTGGGGTCTCAACCAGGACCCTACATTGGAGTCACCTAAGGAGCTTTTCAAAATTACCTAATGCATAGGCCCAATTCTAGAACAAAGGAATCAGAATTTATTTAAAGTAGGGACATAGCGGCCAGGCACGGTGTCTCATGCCTGTAATCCCAACACTTTGGGAGGCCGAGGCGGGTGGATCACGAGGTCAGGAGATCAAGACCATCCTGGCTAACACAGTGAAACCCCGTCTCTACTAAAAATACAAAAAATTAGCCCAACATGGTGGCAGGCACCTGTAGTCCCAGCTACTTGGGAGGCTGAGGCAGGAGAATGGTGGGAACTTGGGAGGCGGAGCTTGCAGTGAGCCGAGATTGCGCCACTGCACTCCAGTCTGGGCAACAGAGCAAGACTCCATCTCAAAAAAAAAAAAAAAAAGTTGGGACATAGCATTTTTTCCAAAGATTTCCCAGGTTGTATTAATGGTGCAGCCAAGACTGAGAACTGACAGATTTAACAGTAAAAAAAATATATATGTTGTTAAAGTAACATCCTCTCTCATTAAAATTACCTGGTGAAAGCATAAAGATGGTTTTCTATGACATAGGAAAATATTAAAGGTGGAAATTAGCCTGCAAAATATTCTATGTAAAAGTAAAACATTGAATAAAATTGTGCAATAATAGTTGCTTAAATTGTAGATCTTCATATTGTAATAATTTTCTCTATCTGTTATCATTTAGATCAAATTATAAATATCTAACCAGCCTAAAAGCCTCTCAACATGTAAGAGGATCTGTATCATCAAACTAGATGAGGAAGTAGTACTTAATAAACAATGTTGAGAAGGAATGAGGTAAATTCATTTACAACATACTCTCTCTTCTTTCTCTCAAGAATATTCAAGGTTTTGCTTAAGCCTTCTAAAAATGAAACATCAAAGTTATAGATTAAAATCTTAATTAACATTTATCTTTTAGATTTTTATTCTTTGAAAACCAATTATTATATTGAGTTTTACATACCAAAAACCATATATACTCATTGTCTTTTATTTTAAAAAATATTTTAATGTATATCTATATAACTGAACTAAAATACAGAAGTCTATGTTTTGCCTTTAACTAAGACTCCCTATCCTAGATATAGAAATTATTTTAGAACTGAAATGGGCCTTCAGGTTCACACTTTTTTGTTAAATTCCTCACTTCAAGTATATACTATTTCTTTGTGCTATAAGCATTCCAATTATACTGTTTTAGTTATTTTTAAAGGTACAATGAATTATTGTTGATTGTAATAATCCTGCTGTGCAGAATAAGATCAAATATTAGGTCTTACTCATTTTATCTAACTATATTCTTGTACCCATTAATCATCCCCACCTTACCCCCTACCTCTCACTTCCTTTCTCAGCCTCTGGTAACCATCCTTCTACTCTGTATCTCCATGAGATATACTAATTTCCTTTCTTTCGGGTAGATACTTAGAAGTGGGATTGCTGGATCACATGGTAGCTCTATGTTTACTTGAAGAACCCTCAAACTGCTCTCTCTAGTGTTTATAGTAATTTACATTCCCACCAACAGTGTATGAGGCTCCCTTTTCTCCATATTCCCTCCAGCATTTGTTCTTGTCTGCCGTTTGGATATAAGTCATTTTAACTGAGGTAAGATAATATCTCATTGTAGCCTTGATTTGCATTTTTCTGATAATTAATGATGTTGGGCACCTATTCATATGCCTTTTTGCCATTTGTATGTGTTCTTCGGAGAAATGTCTATTTGGGTCCTTTGCCCATTTTTTAACAGGATTATTATATTTATTTTTCCTATTGAGTTGTTTGAGCTCCTTATATATTCTGGTTATTAATCCCTTGTCAGATCAGTAGTTTGCAAATATTTTCTCCTATTCTATAGGTTGTCTCTTTACTTTGTTTATGGTTTCCCTTGCTGTACAGAAGCTTTTTGACTTAATATGATCCCATTTGTAAATTTTCAATTGGTTACCTGTGATTGTGAAGTATTACTCAAGAAATTTTTGCCCAGATTAATTTCCTGGAGAGTTTCCCCAATGTTTTCTTGTAGGAATTTCATAGTTTGAGGTCTTAGATTTAAACTTTTTTTGTTGTTTGTTTCAGAGCAGGATTGTAAGTTTATTTTTTTTTCTTTCTTTTTTTTTTTTAATCTTTTCTTTTTTATTATTATACTTTAAGTTCTAGGGTACATGTGCATAACGTGCAGGTTTGTTACATATGTATACTTGTGCCATGTTGCTGTGCTGCACCCATCAACTCGTCATTTACATCAGGTATAACTCCCAATGCAATCCCTCCCCCCTCCCCCCTCCCCATGATAGGCCCCAGTGTGTGATGTTCCCCTTCCTGAGTCCAAGTGATCTCATTGCTCAGTTCCCACCTATGAGTGAGAACATGCAGTGTTTGGTTTTCTGTTCTTGTGATAGTTTGCTGAGAATGATGGTTTCCAGCTGCATCCATGTCCCTACAAAGGACACAAACTCATCCTTTTTTATGGCTGCATAGTATTCCATGGTGTATATATGCCACATTTTCTTCATCCAGTCTGTCACTGATGGACATTTGGGTTGATTCCAAGTCTTTGCTATTGTGAATATTGCTGCAATAAACATACGTGTGCATGTGTCTTTATAGCAGCATAATTTATAATCCTTTGGGTATATCCCCAGTAATGGGATGGCTGGGTCATATGGTACTTCTAGTTCTAGATCCTTGAGGAATCGCCATACTGTTTTCCATAATGGTTGAACTAGTTTACAATCCCACCAACAGTGTAAAAGTGTTCCTATTTCTCCACATCCTCTCCAGCACCTGTTGTTTCCTGACTTTTTAATGATCGCCATTCTAACTGGTGTGAGATGGTATCTCATTGTGGTTTTGATTTGCATTTCTCTGATGGCCAGTGATGATGAGCATTTTTTCATGTGTCTGTTGGCTGTATGAATGTCTTCTTTTGAGAAATGTCTGTTCATATCCTTTGCCCACTTTTTGATGGGGTTGTTTGTTTTTTTCTTGTAAATTTGTTTGAACTTTTAATGCATTTTGATTTGGTTTTTGTATATGGTAAGAGATAGTGGTGGTCTAGGTTTCTTCTTCTACATATGGGTATCGTTTCCTCAGCACCATTTATTAAGAAAAATGTCCATTCTCCAATGTATGTTCTTGGCACTTGTTTCAAAAGCAAGTTCACCTTAGATGTTTGGATTTATTTCTGAATTTTCTATTCTGTTCCATTGATTTATGTATCTGTCTTTATGCCAGTACCATGTTATTTTTGGTTACTATAGATCTGTAGTATAATTTGAAGTCAGTTTATATGATTCCTCCAGTTTTATTCTTTTTGTTCAGGATGGCTTTGGCTACTCTGGGTCTTTTGTTGTTCCATATAGATTACTGATTCAGTAATAATACAAAGACCAATTCACTTTGTGAGAAATCCAGAAGCCATTTAAGGGACTGTTGAACCCCAGGCAAGTGTGTAACCAGTCACATTGAATACAGTAGGAAACTCGGTGGCACTCACTCACCATCGTCCCTCATCCTGACTCAGCATAGCACAATCAGGATTTCACAGGGAGGGGAAAAATGAAGATTGAAACACACATCCAACATTCAGACTTTTGAGGGAGGCTGCCCATAGAACTATTTTCTGTTTTGCCTGAATCTACATGTTGACAGGAAAAGGCATTAGGCTGGGAAATCTGAGAACAAAGGCAATGGTTTGAAGTACTCATTTATTATAGTGCCATTTTCTAGTTCAGAATGGAATGAGTAGGAGAAAATCTCCAACTCCCAACATTTCTGGGAATGGAAAGAGTTGGAGTGCAAGGCCAATTTTCCAACTTTTTGAAGGGCAGACCATGGACTGGTTTCTGTCTCATCCTACTAGGAGTGCTGATGGGACCTGGCATACTGTAGATGGCTGAAGGCTGCTGAGAACAAAAACATCTTGGTTGCATGCTGTTGCTCTAGAGAATGTGCAGTGAGGCTGACAGAAGCCAATGTAGCTGGGCAGCTTCTCCCTCAAGGGGTAAAAAGAAGAGTGGAGCATGCATCCAACATTGTAGCATTTTTTGTTTGTTTGTTTGTTTGTTTTTATTATACTTTATATTCTAGGGTACATGTGCACAACATTCAGGTTTGTTACATATGTATATATGTGCCACATTGGTGTGCTGCATGTGATACATATGCTCATGTGATGCACCATACAATGCTTATATGATGCACCATCAAAGAGACCAATATACACAGAAAAATTCCAGAAGGAGAGAGAGGAAGGGAGTACAAAGCTTCTTTGAAGAAATAATGGCCAAAAACTTCTGAAATCCGGGGAAGGAAATGAATATGCAAATTCAAGAAGTCCAAAGAGGCTGGTCATGGTGGTTCACTCCTGTAATCCCAGCACTTTGGGAGGCCAAGGCAGTGGATCACTGGAAGCCAGGAGTTTGAGACCAGCCTGGCCAACATGGTGAAACCCCGTCTCTACCAAAAATACAAAAATTAGCCAGGCATGGTGGTGCATGCCTGTAATCCCAGCTACTCAGGAAGCTAATGCAGGAGAATCACTTGAACCTAGGAGACAGAGGTTGCAGTGAGCTGAGATCACACCACTGCACTCCAGCCTGGGTAACAGAGAAAGACATCATCTCAAAAACAAACAAACAAAAGGAAGCCCAGTGAATCTCAACTAGGAGGAACTAAAAGAGGCCCACAACAAGACACTTTATAATCAAATTGTCAAAGTCAAAAACACAGAGAAAAACTTGAAAGCAGAATGAAAAAATCAACTTGACATGAGGGAGTCTTCATAAGACTATTAACAGATTTCTTGGCAAAAACCTTGTGCTGAGGGGAAAAATGCCAAACAACACTGTATCCAGAAACAACACTGTATCCAGAAACAACACTGTATCCAGAAACAACACTGTATCCAGAAAAACTGTTATTTAAAAATAAAGGAGAAATAGACTTTCTCAAATAAACAAAGGCTGAGGGAAAGCATCAGTACTAGATTTACCTTAGAAGAAATGCTGACATTGGTCAAGTTGAAATAAAAGGATGCTGGAAAGCAACACAAAAGCATATGAAGATACAAAGTTTACTGGTCAAGATAAATATGTAGGCAAATACAGAATATTAGATTACTCTGATGGTTGCATATAAATCACATTTACTTTGGTATAGAAGTTAAAAAACAACAGTATAAAAACCAACTATAACTATAAAAAATATGTGAATGGATCCACAATATATAAAGATGTCATTTGTGGCATCAATAATGTAAAGTTTGTGGGAGAAGTAAAAGAACAGAGTTTTCACATGCCATTAAATTTAAGTTGGTATTACTTTAAAACAGATTGTTATCATTACAAGATGTTTTATGTAAGCCTCATGGTAATTAAAAACACCTATAAAACATACATAAAAGAAAATGAGAATGGAATCAAAGCATGTCACTACAAAAAATTAAAGAAACACTATGGAGGAGAACAAGAGAAAAACAGGAACAAAAAAGCTGCGACACAGAAAACAACAAAATGGCAATAGCATGATTCTTGTCAATAATTACTATAAAAATGCATAGATTCAGTTCCTCCATTAAAGACAGTGGCTGAATGAATTTTTAAAAAGACAAAATTATATGCTGTCTACAAGAGACTCACCTTAAATGGAGCACACGTATGCTGAAAGTGAAAAGATAGGAAAAGGTATTACATGAAAATAACAACCAAAAGAAAGCAGGGTGGCCATACTTATATCAGACAAAATAGACTTTAAGTCAGAAACTGTCACAAGAAATAAAGACCCTGTATAGTACTGAAATAGTCAATTCAGCAAGAAGATTTCATAATTACAAATACATACACAGTAATCATCAGCACACCCAAATGTATAAAGCAAGCATTGACAGAAGTAAAGAAAGAAATAGACAGCAACACAACATAGGGAATTTCAATACCACAGTTTTAACAATGGATAGAATATAGAAATACATCAATAAAGAAATAGAGGACTTCAACAATGCTATAGACCAAATAAACCTAACAGACATATACAGAACACTCCACCCAACAAGAGCAGAATCCACACTCTTCACAGCACACATAGGACATTCCCCAAAATAGATCCCTTTTTAAGTCACAAAGTAGACATTTCTCAAAAGAAGACATAAAAATGGCTAAGAAGTATATGAAATGATGCTCAATATTGCTAATCACTGGGTAAATGCAAATTATAATGAGATATCCCTTTACAACTCTTAAGATGATCATCATCAAAAAAAAATTAAAAGAAGAGCAGAAGAAACAAGTAGTGGTGAAGATGCGGATAACTGGAACCCTCATGCGCTATTGGCAGGAATGTAAAATGGTGTAGCCATTATGAAAAGCAGTATGACTGTTCCTTAAAAATAAAACTACCATGTGATCCAGCAATCTCACTCCTGAGTATTTATCCAAAAGAATTGAAATCAGAATCTCAAAGATATTTACATTCTCATATTCATTGTAGCATTATTCACAATAGTCAAGAGGTGAAAACAATCAAGTGTCTATCAATAAATGAAGAAAATGGTGTGTGTAAATACATATATATGGAATAAATGAAATATATAAAGGAATGGAATATGGAATATATATTATATATAATATTCCATATATGGAATATATAACGGGATGGAATATATTGTATATAATATTCTACATATATAATAGATAATGGGATGGAATATAGAATATATGTGTGTGTATATATATGGAATATTTTTCAGCCCTTTTCAAAAAGAAAATCTTGCCATCTGCAAAAACATGAATGAACCTAGAGGACATTGTGCTAAGTAAAATAAGCCAATCACAAAGTAAATCCTGCATGATTCCATTCATATGAAGTATATCATCAAAGTATAATATCAAAGCAGAAAGTATAATGGTGGTTACCAGGCACTGGTGAAAGGGGTGGCAATGAGAAGTTGTTGTTTCATCATTAAAGAGTTTCAGTCATGCTAAATGAAAAAGCTCTAGAGACCTGCTGTACAGTAATGTATGTGTAGTTAACTGCACACTTAAAAATTTAAGAGTGCAAATTTCATGTTACATGTTTTTGTAACAATGAACCAGTTATTTTGCCTAAATATCCTATTTAAATATTTTAAGATAGGATAAATGTATCTATGTCATAAATTTATTATGAGGATGTATTTGCTAATATATGTAGGACTCATAGAACAGTGCCAGGAAATTTCTCAGGTGTTAATTTTATATAAATGTATATATTTATTTATAATATATAATAAATGTATATAAAATAAATTTATAATATATAATAAATGTATATAAAATTTATTGTTCATTTTTGTTGCTGTATAAATTACTGATGCTTAGTACATTTTGATGATTGATTGATAATAAAGTATTCAAAGATATCAATAAAGTAATTGAACCAAGCACTAACAGGGATATCAATTAAACCAATGGTGAAATACTCTAGCAGGGTAAAATTTTAAAAGATGATTGAGTCAGTGTATATGGTAACCTATTATACTTTTATCATTTTGTTGTTGTTGTCTTTTTTTTTTTTTTGAAATGGGGTTCTCACTCTTCCACCCAGGCTGGGGTGCAGTGGTGTGACCATGGCTCACTGTAGCCTCAACTTCCTGGGCTTAAGTGATCCTCCAACCTCAGCCTCCTGAGTAGCTGGGACCACTGGTATGCAGCATCACACCCACCTAATTTATTTTTATTTTTTGTAGAGATGAGGTCTTCCTATATTGCCCAGGCTGGTCTCAAACTCCTGGACTCAAGGGCTCCTCCCACCTTGGTCTCATAAAGTGCTGGCATCACAGGTGTGAGCCACTACACCTAGCATCGTTGTTTTTTGGTTTTTTGGATTTGTTTTGTCTTTTGTTTATTTTCCTAATTTATATTTTTAATTCAACAGCTTTCACGGTGCAAGTAGTTTTTGGTTACATGAACGAATTGTATAGTAGTGAAGTCTGAGACTTGCCATTGTTAATCTTTGTTCAAAGCAACTGGTAACAGATCTATTACGATTATTCATTATTTCCTCTTATATTAACATTCAATCCATTTTTTTATCTTACCTAACTTCAATTTAATAACATTCAATAATAAACTGAGTATATTAACACCATGCAACTGTGTAGCATTAACTGAGATTATGTGTCGATTTTGAAGCAGGAGCAAGAACCTTGGAACTAGTGCTGGATTTTCCCTATTAGCTGTGTGGTTTCAGGCAAATTACTTAACCTTATCTGGCTCACTTCTCTCATCTGAGAGGATAAGGATGGAAAACGAAGGTGCCTTCCAGACAAGTGTTTTCTCCTGAGTAACCTCAGTACCCGGGCCTTGCTGCTTCTGCCTTGCAGCACATTTCCACATACCATCACATTCAACTAATAAAAGTTCCACATTCCAAATGCACTGAAATGTATTTTTACTCAAGTTTCTGAAGACAAAGGGAGGTTGCATGACACATAGTAAATGCTCTAGAATTTTTCTTTGCTACATTCTGTCCTCCAAATATCCCCTCTCTCTGACCCCATATTTTACTTCCAAAACTATTTCTTCTCAAACCTGCCTTTAATGAGTCAGCATTTGCTTTTGTTGTAACATGCTCTCTCACTGCACCCTTCCACATTCAGCTGTATGTTATGTAGATCAATTTAGTCTCTTCAGATTTCAATCAATTATTTTTATGAATTATTCCAATTGGCCCCACAGAACAAAGAAAACATTTATAAATTCTTTTCCTTTTTATCTGTATGAAAATTTTAAAGTTTGCCAACAATTCTCCGTGTCCCAATTCTCACACAATCATGTATAACATTGAACATAATCCTAAGGAATATCCTTGAAAAGGGGCTCATAGCTTTGGCAGTACCAAGAGCAGCATTACTGCCAGACACAAAATGTGTAATTAAAATAGAATGACACAACGCTTTTTTCTTTTAAGCAAAAATGTAGTTGTTTAAAGAATGCATTGCAGAGCTCAAATCTTGGCTATGAAATAGAAAATAATAAATGAGTTAGAGCTATCCTTTCTTCCATTTGCAGGAGATTCTTCCATTATGTTTGTGCTCAAAATAAGATACAATCTTCTTCACGATATTGCTTTTTGAAATAGATTACAAAATTTGTTATCAAATATCACAATAAATGAATTACAAATACTTTCAGAAATAATCTTCCCATCATTTTTGGCTCCTTTTATTTTTATTTATTTATGTTTATTAGATAAGAACTATTTAATTGTTGCTACATGTACTCAGAGATACAGTCTTCAAATAAGGAACTCCCATGATATGGAAAAACTCAATTGACTAAAAGTCATTCATTTATTATTTCAGAGAATAAGACACTGAAATGATATGGAGACTTACCCAAAGCAAATGTTGAGATGCTAGTATTTCACATTTCATCCTTGCTGGCCAATCTTGTTTAAAAAAAAAAAAAAGTAGGTGTAATACAAGTTTCAAAGATCTTTTCAAGACTTTTGACATTTCTAGGCATTGTAGTTGAATTTACAAACTTACCAAATTTACTTCTCAATCATCATGGGCCCAAATAGCTAGAATATTATTTTTATCAACTCAGGTATACAGTGGCTTGTCCGTCAGTAAATTAAGAAGGCATTTATAGACTTTTCTAAATGGAATACTATTTTTGCTCTATATCCACAATTTCAGACTTTCAAAACAAGATGTTTTGGTCCAATATAAGCCCATTAAAAAAAAAAAAAACGAAACAAGAAGTCATGCCTTTCTCCCACATAGTTGTAGCTTACTAACCAGAAAAATACATACACACACACGCATATGCACACACAAGATATAAGTGCCTAACTATGAGTTTTTGGACCCTTGTTCTCTGGTAGTATATTGCTTTTTTTCTCATGATTCTTTTCATATATTTTAGTAGAAATAACCAACCATAAGAAAAATGGCACATAGCTGTACCAGCATGCCAATTCTGATATCTGGTACTCTCATGGTTCCAGTTAAGTGAAACCATTTTCCTCACAGCTCCTCACAAGGAGGTAGCTTTAGAAGGATGGGACTTGTGCAACTTGACTTAGCTCTTTGTTGGCCAAACCAGAAACAGGCACTTAATTCAAGTTCAACAATAATCTATAGATTGTTGTCCAGTAACACATGATGTTGCCTGCTGAAACAAGGTAAGCTTAATTAAGCTGATTTTCTCTGGAATGTCTGCCTGGAAACAATTGAGTAATTAATAGATGGAGCTAAAGCTGAACAGATACACACACATGATCAAGAAGGTATAATCTGGGCTTAGATACAGAAATCAAATCTGAGAATGAAGAATTACAGAAAGCCAAATTCATGAGCACACAGAAGTTATGAGCTACAGAAATAAATAAATTCGTACTTATACGAAGTAACTTGCATATATTTCAATTCCTCCTTTATAACAGAAGGAAGAAAATCTTATAAGAGTAGCAGTAATGGCAGAGAAAAACTGACCATTTAAGGATACAACAGTTCTACTTATTTTTTCACTGATAAAAAAGCAAAAAAAAAAAGTTTAAATAATTTTATTTGGTTCTAGTTTCTATTATATCCTACAAATTATTTCATCAAAAGTTTCTAAGAAAAAGCAAAACTATTATAATCTTACCACCCATGGAATGTTACTGATAATGCTTTTTGCATGCATTTTGAATAAATATTAAATCACAATGGCTGAAATTATTTGTAACCTGATTTTTTACTTATTAACATATCAATAATATTTGCATATATTTATTCTTCTATATGCTTCTTTTTATGCCTATAGTTTATTTTATACAATGTGAATGATGTCATGTGGCTTACCATTAAGTTTTTCCTTTAGATTATGTTGAAATTTTCACAAGTATAAATAATACCGAGATGAACTTTTACAAAATTAGATTTTTATATACATCCATAATTTTTCCTTGGGATAAATTCAATGAATTACACTTTGCCATGTATTTTAATGTCATCTGAGTCACAATCATATAACTTTAAAATAACAAAAATTCAACAATCAAAATTCAATTGAATTACGTTCCTTGTTAAAAAATGGATAAGAAATAATACTTGTAGGCGGCATGAAATAGCTGACTCTTTTATTTTTTTTACATTATTGTAGCACAGTGCAGATATAATGACCAGTTTCAATAGCAGAGGAGAAAATACTGCCTCAAAATATGCACACGAGGAACATTAACAGGACTTTAATGAGCCGTTCTTAATTGTCTGGGTTTTAAAAGAACAAAATCTATAGTGAGGAAAGAAATATAAGATAAAGTTGCCAATCAAATGACAGATTGGCAGAATTCTTATTCACAATCATAGATGCCGTTAAAGTTTGCCTATCAACATCCATTAAATACAATTTTCTAAAAAACTCTGAACATCCCCAGTGACTTGAGATCAGTGCCTATGTTCCTTTAATTACAACAAGACAAACCAGGGGAAAGGAAGCAGAGAATAGATCCAGAAAGAATATGTCCTTTCCGTCCATTTTTTAAAATTAGCCCTGAGTTTGAAATCCACTGAAAGAACTGCCTCACATGCTGAAGAGATGAGGATAGGCCTTTCTTAATCAGGGATGACACAAAATCAAGACATTTCAGGGCAATACCTGCAGGAAAGAATAAGTATTCCGACAACGTCAATGTCTGCAAACATCCTCTAATGCCACCAGGTAAAAAATAATCACCATCAGCAGTATCCAATGCTTATTCAGCAAGCCATGGAACTAAATGACCCTCACTCAGTTTTCTGCTGTAAGATTTACAGAGATAAAGAAGCTGAAATTTAGCTTAAAAAGAAAAGTCACTAAAAAATAAGACTCAAAATCAGATATATGATCACTAATAATCAGTGGTGTCCAAACTGCCAAATAGAAGGCAGTCGGTATGCACCCTTTATTTATTGTTTCAGAACTTGCCATAGTGTTGTGAAAAGCATTTTGAAGGATGTAGAAACTGTATGTATACAATTAATTCTAATGGTGTGGTAAAACCAATGCCACAGCACATATCTACTGTCTCTTCCTAACTCTGTTTCTTTAGTGAAACCACAATGGTAGCTGAAAATTGGTCATGATGGAAGTATTTACATGAAAATTTCCAAACACTAGTAATTGTAACTCTTTTTTTCCCATAATGCCAATTGTTAATATATTAGTACAACCTTGGAATCCTAATTGTATTTTTGTGGATTATACATTCACATATATAAACTCTCCTGATGGATAAAGTTTACAATAAAACAATTAGTCATGGGCTATGTTGGTTAGTGATGTTCATATTAGGTACAGAAAACGAATTTTTGGCTGGCTGTGGTGACTCACACCTGGAATCCCAGCACTTTGGGAGGCCAAGGAGGATGGATCATTTGAGGTCAGGAGTTGGAGACCAGCCTGACCAACAAGGTGAAACCCCCATCTCTACTAAAAATAGAAAAAAATTAGTGGGGCATGGTGGTGCATGCCTGTAACACCAGCTACTCAAGAGGCTGAGGCAGGAGAGTTGCTTGAACTCAGGAGGTGGAGGTTGCAGTGAGCCAAGATCACGTCGCTGCACTCCAGCCTGGGCAACACAGTGAGACTCTCCCTGAAAACAACAACAACAACAACAACAAAAAAACACACATTTTTAATCCAGACTCCAGTGTCAGCCAAAGAAGCAACTTGATTTTTGCTTAAGTATTGTTGTCTGTCTGCTGGGATGATAATTTGCAAATACAGTTTTTATGATTATATAATTTAATTGATGTGTATTTTACTTAACGTAAAATGCACAGATCCTAATACAGCTCCATGAGTTTTAACAGATGTATAACTCACGTAACTTACAATAAAATCAAGGCACAGAGAATTCCTATCATCTCTGAATGTTCTTTTGTTTCTTTTCCAGTCAAGAACCAAACTCATCTTGCTCAGGCAACCATAGTCTGATTTCTAACATTATAGATTTAGCTTTATTTATTCTAGGACACCATCTAAAAGGGATATTATAGTGAGTACGTCTTGGTGTCTGACTTATTTCACTCAGAATAATATTTTGAAACTCATTCTTGCTTCTTAATAGAAATAAGACCTATTCTTGTTTCTTTTTTAAAAAAATTAATCTTTTTATTTGCAAGTAATTTTAAATTTACAGAAAAGTAACAAGAATTAGAGTAATACCACAAACAACTTTATGCCTATTACTCAGATGTATATATCTGTTTTACAATTTGCATGTGCTCTCTCTCTTGTTTTATACATGTATATATACACACACATACATATACACACATACATAGTTATACATATATGTAAATATCTCCACATATATATTTTTATATAATAAATAGAACTTTTTTGAAACATTTGAAGAGTTACATGCATTATGGCACTTTACCGATATATATTCAGCATGCTGCTTAAAAATAGGTTTTCTCTTAGAAAATCTCATTACATTTTTCAACTTAGGTAATTTTGTTTTCAGCAAGGTTTTTTAATAAACTACACCATATTCTCATTTTTTCAATAGACCTGGTAATGCTCTATAAGCTATCCTTTTCTCCTACACAGTGTCCATTCTAGAATCAGACTTCTTTTTCATTGCAGAGGAGTATTTTTTATATGATTTAAGTTGTTTATTTATGCATTCTTAGAGAGATATTTGGTTTGTGTCAAGTTTAAGGCTATTACAAATAAAACTGTTGTAAACATTTTTGGCCACATTCTTTTGAGGACGTGAGATATCATTCCACCAGACAAATAACTAGCAGTAAAATTATTGAGTCATAGGATAGATGTTTTAACTTTTTAAGAATTACTACACAGTTTTCTAAAGTACTTGTGCAATTTTACAGACCCCAGAAATAAACGAGCATTCCAGTTGCTCCATATTCTCACAAACATTTATTATTGTCAGTCTTTAAATTTCAACAATCTAGAAAAATGTGAACTGGAATATCTCATTGTAGTTTATTTAACACATGGTGCCCTGATGACAAATAATGTTAAGCAACGTTTCATGGCTTATTGGCCATTTTTTATATTTTCTTTTGTAATAATCTGCTCAAGCCTTTTTTTCCCCCATTGTTTTGTTGATTTTGTTTTTATTATTGACTTGTAGATATTCTTCATATATCATTCATTACAGTCCTTTATTAGTTATACATATTGTGAATGTTTCCCCACTATTTGGCTCGCTTTTCTGGCAAAGATGACTTTTTATAAAGAAAATTGAAAATTTTTCATTAATTGCCCTTTTTATTTTTCTCTCTAAGAAATATTGTACTAATATAAGGTCTAGAACCTATTGTTTTTGCTTATATAATTAGTTCTATAATCTGTCTTAATTTTGGAAAATGTTATTCAAAACAGTCAACATGCTTCTTTTCCCCCATAGTTATCTACTTGTTTCAGAAACATTTGTTCAAAGGGTTTCCTTTCCCATGGTATGGTATTGGCACATTTAAAAAAAATACTTCATCATATATTGTGGAAATATTTATGTACCTTGAACTATTTGTCTGTGCTAATGCTAATACCACACTGTCCAGATCATTGGTAAGCTTAAAGCAAGTCTTGGACTTAGATAATATATATCCTCTCTGTTCTTTTTCAATATTATTTTCTTTTTTCTTGGGTCCCTTTGTTTTCCTATACATTGGAGTATCAGCTTATTTTTTAAAGAAAATCTTATTTTCTGGGAACATGATAGGATTTTCATTGCATCTGTAGCTAAATGTCAAGTGAATTCACATCTTGAGACTTCCAACTGAGTATTCTGCATATTTCTCCATTTATTTAGTGATTTTTAAATTTGTCTCAATAATGCACTGTAGTATTATGTAGCACTATGCAATGTATACACAAATTTAATTATCTTTTATAAATTGATTTTATGTCATAGGAAGGTGCTAAATTCAATCTTTATGCTTTTCATTTCTTTATTTTGACTGATAAGACCTCAGGAGCAATGTTGGGGGCAGGGCATAGCTCAACAAAAGGCAGCAGAAAGTTCTGCAGACTTAAACGGCTCTGCCTGACAGCTTTGAAGAGAGTAGTGGTTCTCCCAGTACAGAGTTTGAGATCTGAGAATGGACAGACTGCCTCCTCAAGTGGGGCCCTGAACCCCGAGTAGCCTAACTGGGAGGCACCTCCCGGTAGGGCCAACTGACACCTCATACGGCCAGGTGCCCCTCTGAGAGGAAGCTTCCAGAGGAACGATCAGACAGCAACATTTGCCATTGTGCAATATTTGCTGTTCTGCAACCTCTGCTGGTGGTACCCAAGCAAACATGGTCTGGAGGGAACCTCCAGCAAACTACAACAGACCAGCAGCTGAGGGTACTGACTGCTAGAAGGAAAACTAACAAACAGAAAGGACATACATACCAAAACCCCATCTGTACATCACCATCATTAAAGACCAAAGGTAGATAAAACCACAAAGATGGGGAGAAACCAGAGCAGAAAAGCTGAAAATTCTAAAAATCAGAGCGCCTCTTCTCCTCCAAAGGAAAGCAGCTCCTTGCCAGCAACAGAACAAAGCTGGACAGAGAATGACTTTGACAAGGTGAGAAAAGAAGACTTCAGACAATCGGTAATAACAAACTTCTCCGAGCTAAAGGAGGATGTTCAAACCCATCACAAAGAAGCTAAACACCTTGAAAAAACATTAGATGAATGGCTAACTAGAATAAACAGTGTAGAGAAGACCTTAAATGACCTGATGGAGCTGAAAACCATGGCACAAGAACTACATGATGCATGCACAAGCTTCAGTAGCCAATTCGATCAACTGGAAGAAAGGGTATCAGTGATTGAAGATCAAATGAATGCAATGAAGTGAGAAGAGAAGTTTAGAGAAAAAAAAATAAAAGGAAACAAAGTCTCCAAGAAATATGGGACTATGTGAAAGACCAAATCTACGTCTGATTGGTGTACCTGAAACTGACAGGGAGAATAGAACCAAGTTGGAAAGCACTCTTAGGGATATTATCCAGGGGAACTTCCCCAACCTAGAAAGGCAGGCCAACATTCAAATTAAGGAAATACAGAGAATGCCACAAAAACACTCCTTGAGAAGAGCAACTCCAAGACACATAATTGTGAGATTCACCAAAGTTGAAATGAAGGAAAAAATATTCAGGGCAGCCAGAGAGAAAGGTCGGGTTACCCACAAAGGGAAGCCCATCAGACTAACAGCGGATCTCTCAGCAGAAACTCTACAAGACAGAAGAGTGTGGGGGCCAATATTCAACATTCTTAAAGAAAAGAATTTTCAACCCAGAATTTCATATCCAGCCAAATTAAGCTTCATAAGTGAAGTAAAAATAAAATCCTTTACAGACAAGCAAATGCTTAGAGATTTTGTCATCACCAGGCCTGCCTTACAAGAGTTCCTGAAGGAAGCACTAAACATGGAAAGGAACAACCGGTACCAGCCACTGCAAAAACATGCTGAATTGTAAAGACCATCTATACTAGGAAGAAACTGCATCAACTAATGAGTAAAATAACCAGCTAACATCATAATAACAGTATCAGATTCACACATAACAATATTAACCATAAATGTAAATGGGATAAATGCTCCAATTAAAAGACACAGACTGGCAAATTGGATAAAGAGTAAGACCCATCAGTGTGCTGTATTCAGGAGACCCATCACACATGCAGAGACACACATAGGGTCAAAATAAAGGGATGGAGGAAGATTTACCAAGCAAATGGAAAACAAAAAAAGCAGGGGTTGCAATCCTAGTCAATGATAAAACAGAATTTAAATCAACAAAGATCGGAAAAGACAAAGAAGGTCATTACATAATGGTAAAGGGATCAATTTAACAAGAGCATATATATACACCCAATACAGGAGCACCCAGATTTATAAAGCAAGTACTTAGAGACCTACAAAGAGACTTAGACTCCCATACAATAATAATGGGAGACTTTAACACCCCACTTTCAACATTAGACAGATCAACAAGACAGAAAGTTAACAAGGATATCCAGGAATATGAACTCAGCTCTGCAACAAGAAGACTTAATAGACATTTACTAAACTCTCCACCCCAAATCAACAGAATATACATTCTTCTCAGCACCACATCGCACTTATTCCAAAATTGACCACATAATTGGAAGTGAAGCACCCCTCAGCAAATGTAAAAGAACAGAAATTAAAACAAACTGTCTCTCAGACCACAGTGCAATCAAATTAGAACTCAGGATTAAGAAACTCACTCAAAACCACTCAACTACATGGTAACTGAACAACCTGCTCCTGAATGACTACTGGGTACATAACGAAATGAAGGCAGAAATAAAGATGTTCTTTGAAACCAATGAGAACAAAGACGCAACATCGCAGAGTCTCTGGGACACATTTAAAGCAGTGTATCAAGGGAAATTTATAGCACTAAGTGCCCACAAGAGAAAGCAGGAAAGATCTAAAATTGACACTCTAACATCACAATTAAAAGAACTAGAGAAGCAAGAGCAAATGCATTCAAAAGCCAGCAGAAGGCAAGAAATAACTAAGATCAGAGCAAAACTGAAGGAGATAGAGATATAAAAAAACCCTTCAAAAAATCAACAAATCCAGGAGCTGGTTTTTTGAAAACATCAACAAAATTGATAGACCGGTAGCAAGACTAATAAAGAAGAAAAGAAAGAAGAATCAAAGAGACACAATAAAAAATGATAAAAGGGATATCACCTCCAATCTCACAGAAATGCAAACTACCATCAGATAATATTATAAACACCTCTACGCAAATAAACTAGAAAATCTAGAAGAAATGGATAAATCCCTGGACACATACACCCTCCCAGGACTAAACCAGGAAGAAGTTGAATCCTTGAATAGACCAATAACAGGTTCTGAAATTGAGGCAATAAATAATAGCCTACCAACCATAAAAAGTCCAAGACCAGAAGAATTCACAGCCGAATTCTACCAGAGGTACAAAGAAGACCTGGAACCATTCCTTCTGAAAATATCCCAATGAATAGAAAAAGAAGGAATCTTCCCTAACTCATTTTATGAGGCCAGCATCATCCTGATACCAAAGCCTGGCAGAGACACAACAAAAAGAGAGAATTTTGGACCAATATAACTGATGAATATCAATGCAAAAATCCTCAATAAAATACTGGCAAACCGAATCCAGCAGCACATCAAAAAGCTTATCAACCATGATCAAGTGGGCTTCATCCCTGGGATGAAAGGCTGGTTGAATGTATGCAAATCAATAAATGTAATCCATCATATAAACAGAACCAAAGACAAAAACCACATGATTATCTCAATAGATGCAGAAAAGGCCTTCAACAAAATTCAACAGCCCTTCATGCTAAAAATGCTCAATAAATTAGGTATTGATGGGATGTTTCTCAAAGTAATAAGAGCTATTTATGACAAACCCACAACCAATGTCATACTGAATGAGCAAAAACAGGAAGTGTTCCCTTTGAAAACTGGCACAAGACAGGGATGCCCTCTCTCACCACTCCTATTCAACTCAGTGTTGGAAGTTCTGGCCAGGGCAATCAGGCAGGAGAAAGAAATAAAGGGCATTCAATTAGGAAAAGAGGAAGTCAAATTGTCCCTGTTTGCAGATGACATGATTGTATATTTAGAAAACTCCATTGTCTCATCCAAAAATCTCCTTAAGTTGATAAGCAACTTCAGCAAAATCTCAGGATACAAAATCAATGTGCAAAAATCAAAAGTAATCCTCTACACCAATAACAGACAAACAGAGAGCCAAATCATAAGTGAACTCCCATACACAATTGCTTCAAAGAGAATAAAACACCTAGGAATCCAACTTACAAGGGATGTGAAGGACCTCTTCAAGGAGAACTACAAACCACTGCTCAAGGAGATAAAAGAGGACACAAACAAATGGAAGAACATTCCATGCTCATGGATAGGAAGAATCAATACCATGAAAATGGCCATACTGCCCAAAGTAATTTATAGATTCAATGCCATCCCCATTAAGCTACCAATGACTTTCTTCACAGAATTGGAAAAAACTTTAAAGTTCATATGGAACCAAAAAAGAGCCCACATTGCCAAGACAATCCTAAGCCAAAAGAATAAAGCTGGAGGCATCACGCTACCTGACTTCAAACTATACTACAAGGCTGCAGTAACCAAAACAGCATGGTACTGGTACCAAAACAGAGATATAAACCAATGGAACAGAAAAGAGCCCTCAGAAAAAATATCACACACCTACAATCATCTGATCTTTGACAAACCTGGCAAAAACAAGAAATGGGGAAAGGATTCCCTATTTAATAAATGGTGTTGGGAAAACTGACTAGCCATATGTAGAAAGCTGAAACTGTACACCTTATGCAAAAATTAATTCAGGATGGATTAAAGACTTAAATGTTAGACCTATAACCATAAAAACCTTAGAAGAAAACCTAGGCAATACCATTCATGACATAGGCCTGGGCAAGGACTTCATGTCTAAAACACCAAAAGCAATGGCAACAAAAGCCAAAATTGACAAATGGGATCTAATTAAACTAAAGAGTTTCTGCACAGGAAAAGAAACTACCATCAAAGTGAACAGGCAACCTACAGAATGGGAGAAATTTTTTGCAATCTACCCATCTGACAAAGGGCTATTATCCAGAATCTACAAAGAACTTAAACACATTTACAAGAAAAAAATCAAACAACCCCATCAAAAAGTGAGCGAAGAATATGAACAGACACTTCTCAAAAGAAGACATTTATGCAGCCAACAGACACATGAAAAAATGCTCATCATCACTGGCCATTAGAGAAATGTAAATCAAAACTACAATGAGATACCATCTCACACCAATTAGAATGGTGATAACTAAAAAGTCAGGAAACCACAAGTGCTGGAGGAGATGTGGCGAAATAGGAACACTTTTACACTCTTGGTGGGACTGTAAACTAGTTTAACCATTGTGGAAGACATTGTGGCGATTCCTCAAGGATCTAGAACTAGAAATACCATTTGACCCAGCCATCCCATTACTGGGTATATACCCAAAGGATTATAAATCTTGCTGCTATAAAGACACATGCACACATATGTTTATTGCAGCTATATTCACAATAGCAAAGTCTTGGAACCAACCCAAATGCCCATCCATCAGTGATAGACTGGATTAAGAAAATGTGGCACATATACACCATGGAATACTATGCAGTCATAAAATAAGATGAGTTCATGTCCTTGACTTTGTAGGGACATGGATGAAGCTGGAAATCATCGTTCTGAGCAAACAGTCGCAAGGACAGAAAACCAAACACCACAGGTTCTCACTCATAGGTGGGAATTGAACAGTGAGAACACATGGACACAGGGTGGGGAACATCACACATGGGGGTCTGTTGTGGGGTGAGGGGAGGGGGTAGGGATAGCATTAGGAGATATACCTAATGTAAATGACGAGTTAATGGGTGCAGCACACCAACATGGCACATGTATACATATGTAACAAACCTGCACGTTGTGCACATGCACCCTAGAACTTGAAGTATAATTTAAAAAATACAATGCAAAATCATCTTTGCCTTTTCTCTGATCGTAAGAAAAATGCATTCAAAACTTCACTATTAAAACTGAGATCAACTATAGGTTATTGTAGATGCCTTTTTATCAGAATGAGGACATTCTGCTCTATTCCTAGATTGCTGGGGATTTTTACTATCAATAGGTAGTAAATTTTATCAAATCTGTTGTTTTTTTTTCTTTTTGCATCTACTGCAACATCCATAGGTTTTTCTTCCTTATTCTGTCAATGTGACAAATTACATTATATGATTACAATTTTAATAAGTTATAAATTACTTTTTTTTTTGAGACAGAGTTTCCCTCTTTCGCTGAGGCTGGAATACAGAATGAGGTGTAAATTACTTTTAACAATCCACAATATGAGTGTACAATTTGATGTGCCCCAGAATAAAGAGAACGTGGCGAGTTTTATTATAAAGAAATGTTACACGTTGTTTTAGAGGAAAGTATGTTGACACTAGTAAAGTTTTGAAGAGGAGGCAAGCTCTGAATGGTTAGTCATGGCAATGAGTAAAGCTAGTCTTAAAGTCTCAGCAGCTTGTTTTCGTAGCTATTATATAAAACTGGTTTCAGATTATTACAAGGAATTTCAGACGCTGGGCTTGCAGAGAGAATCACATTCTTGGAGTGATGTTGTGTGCCTTGAGTGCTTTTTCCTCCTGGCCTCTTGACTCTGCTTTAGTTGGATATGACAAGAATGACCCAAGTCGTATGATGGACTTTCACAATGGAAATTTTCTATTTTATGATTGTGGTGGCTGTTACATGACTATATGTATATATTTGACTAGACTAGTTGAATTGTAATTTTTAAATTTAGAGATGAATCTTTATATTTTGACTTTGACACCAGAAACTCAAAAAGTTATTTTGTGTCTAAGGTCTTTGATTTAGCATAATGCTTTTCAGAAAATACTATCCTTATTAAATTTAATTGGCATATTTGTCAAAAATCAATTAACCACATATGTATGGGTCTATCCTATTCCATTTATCTGTACTACCCTTAAACCAATGCCACACAGTGTAGATGCTAATCACTTTAGAATTAATCCTCAAATTATGCAGCCTAAGTTCTTCAACTTCATTCTTCTTCAAAAAAGTTATTTGTAAAGTCAAGATTTTTTACATTTTCATATTAATTTTAGCATTTGCTTGTTGATTTCTACAAAAAGTTCTGCTTGCATTTTGAATAGGATTGCTTTGAATCGATATGTAATTTTCAGATAGTTGACATGTCAATAATATTGAGTCTTCCATTCCATAAAACTAGGAAACTAACTTTTGTTTAGTTTAATTTCTCTCAATTTTTCTTTGTATTTTTAGTGTTACATGTACTTCTCATAATTTGTAAAATATTTCAAAAAATTCATGTTATTCATACATAGTGTTATTACATTTTCTTGATGAATTGACTT
This sequence comes from Macaca mulatta, assembly GCF_049350105.2. Lineage (NCBI taxonomy): Eukaryota > Metazoa > Chordata > Mammalia > Primates > Cercopithecidae > Macaca > Macaca mulatta. The sequence continues at coordinate 72,502,466 of NC_133410.1, read as the reverse complement.
ATCATAATGAAACCTACCTTTTAATCTCTGCTAATGTTCTTTGTTCTGAAGTTTTCTTTCTCCAGTATTAATGTAAGCACTACAGGTTCATTTTATGTATCCTTTTGTATCCTTTACTTTCATTCAAACTGTGACTTTATAAATAAAGTCAGTTTCTTGTAGGCAGCAGTTGGATTTTGCATTTTTGTATCCAATCTAACAATTTCTGCATCTTAATTGGATTTATAGATTTTTTTACAAATAATGTAATTATTGATATGATTATATTTCAATTTGCTCTCGATATTTATTTTCCATCCATCCCACTTGATCTTCATTATCTTTATTATTTGTTTTCTACCTTCTTTTGGATAAATTGAGGACTTAATTTTAACTCCACTGTTCACTTACTAGTAATATACCTTTTTTTTTTGTTTTCAGGGAAGTTTCTAGTGCTTACACGATGGATAGATAGAACTTTTATCCTACCTGTAGGAAACACTATACCTTTTGAGATATATTGTGTAAGAGCCATATAACATTATATTTCTATTTTCCCTGCCATCTTTTGAATCTTATTTTCATACATTTTACTTCTACATATGTTATAATCTCCATAATACTTTGTTATTTTTGCTTTAGTCAATTACATTTAAAGAGACTAAAATCACATGATGATAATTTTCACATTCATCTAAATATTTACCATTTCAAATACTATTTAATTCTTCCTCTAGATCCAGTCTTCTTTTCTGACATTTTTCTTTTCATGTTAACTTTCTGTAACATTTTTTGAAATACATTTGTAATTCTCAAATTTCATTTACCTAAAAATGTTCACATGGCCTTCAGTTTTGAAAGATAATTTCACCAAAGTTTGAGGTAGACAGTTTTCTTTTTTATTTTAGCATTTTAAAGATATAATTAATTTTTTTCTGGCTTCCATTTTTTGTATGACAAGTCAAACGTAATTCTTTGTACTGTTCCCCATAGGTGATATGTTCTTTTTACCACTTGCTGCTTCCAAGTGTTTTGCTATAGTTTTGATCTTCAGCTATTTTAATATGACATTCTTACATTCTCTCTTTGTATTCATTCTATTTGAGTTTCACTCAGCTTGTTGAATCTATTTGTCATATTTTCCCAGTTTGAAAAGTTTTTCTCCGTTTTCTATTTCCTATCTTTCTGAAATTCCAACTTCATATATATTTGACCACTTGTTATAGTTACAAAGGCCACAAAGCTACAAATTATTGTTTGTGAATATACTATCTCTGTGTGCTGGAATTTATATAATTTTATAAAATTTATATATTCATATGTATATTTTTTATGAGTAAACATGTATAAATAAAATTTACCTATAGAGTATAATTAATTTATACAATATAGTTGCATTAGTCAATATTCAAGTTTACTCTTTCTTTTGCAGTGTCCAATCTGCCCTAAATTTTATTGAATAAACTTACTGCTGATACTGTAAATTATTGTTTTAAAATTTCTAATCTTGTTTTGCTTGTTCGTATATCTCTAATAATGTCCTGCAGTTGTTTACCCATTCAATGTTCTATATTATTTGAAGTGTATATAATAGCTGTTTTGAAGTTCTCACCAATAAATTGCAACATCTAGGTCATCTTTGAGTCTACTTTTTGTTTACCCATTCAATGTTCTTATATATTATTTGAAATATTTATAATAGTGTTTTGAAGTTCTCATCAGTAAATTGCAACATTTGGGTCATCTCTGATTCTACTTCTGTTGACTTTTTGTCTCTTGATTATGGTAACATTTAATTGTTGGGTTTTTTTGGTTTGTCTGTCTAGTAACTTTTGATTAATGATATAATATATTGTGGATGATGCATTATAGAAACTTTAGATTTTGTTTTCTTCCTTTAATAATATTTGTCTTTGCACCCTGGTTTTATGGAAGTTTAGTTTTAGTCTTTGCCAATATGGTTCTATGTTTATTTTTTCCTTAGTACTAGGGTATATACCTAACCTAGGTTCATTTCTACCAGAGTGTATATATGTCAGTGAGTCACCTAGAGTAGTTGAGCTTACTACTGGCTACATCTTGTAGAAGCAAAACAAAAAACATAACAACGAAACCCCTTCTTCTTGCAACGTACTTTCAGTCCACTTTACTGACAAGGTCTAACCTTGTGCCAGTTGGCAAAGAAAAAATATTTGCAAGGTCCAGCTCCAGTACCATAATACAGAGCAAGGAAGAACGGATTTTGATAACTGACACAGATGGTATAACAGTTTCTTAATTATTTTTAAAAAATAGAAAGGAAAGTAATTATAGAAATATTATTTTCAATTTCTAGTCATCTGGTAGACCCAAACTCCAATTGTTGTCCCTTCATCCCCTTAAGACTGTTATTTTTGTTTAAATTCTATTCATCCATGCACCATCCCAAATTTGGAAGTTCCTTGTCAGCTAATTGCAAAAATCTGGGCCATCTGTGTGTTTATTAGAACCTACTTGTGGTTCAATAGAAAACCTGAGGTTTCCACTGAGACCCTCTAAATTGGCAGGTCTAGAACTTCAAACTCTTCTCACCAACATCTCAGCAACAGCTCTCTTGAGTCTCACCTCACCCTGTTGGGCAGTATTCTAGAGTCTTGCTAACACCCCAACGGGAAGCTTCCCAGGCAGACTTACCACCAACTTAGTAGGCTGTTTCCTAGCACATTTTACTAGAACTGGAACGGAAAGATACCTAGAAAATTTCCCTGGAACTCTAGTGAGTGTTTTCCTCCTCACAAGTCTTGGCCTGTGACATCCTAGCAAACTTCTCCACCATTCAGGGTTCCACAGCCACTGCTTTTCTCTGAATACTCAATCTCAGCCATATTGTTAGGTACCTCTTTGAAATCTATTCCTTCCTTGAGTACATTCCCTTAATCCTGCATATGGTATTCCAGTATTCTCTCAGATTCCCTTTACTCTGTCTTAGTAGTTAGTCTTATTATACTATCAATAATTATCTTCAAATTACTGGTATGGTTTCTGTCTCCTTAATGAAAACTATAGGTTTAACTTCAATGCATATGACTGAAGTTAACTTAAGAGCAAGCTAAGTTTGATGCCTGAAAATCTACAAATGGAATAACAGCAAGAAATCGATTTAAAGTGATTAAGATAGGGAGACAGGGGAGGCAATGTTCAACGTGAAGTCTGTGCACATTCTTCAAAAGTAGGGTCTAAGAAATATAATGAAGGCTTCAATGTACAATGCTCCTATGATGGTGAGCACTTACGTTTTGTGATGAAGTTGAAAGAAAACAAACAAAATAATCTCCTTATTATGACAATCATCACAATCTTGAAACAGATGTTTTATCTGTAAACATAATTGAAAATAATCTGAGGTCATTTTAACAGCTAATCCAAAACTTTAAATTTGTACCCTGTGATAAGTGGGACTTCTACTTGATTATATATTTTTTTTAACTTGTGAACATGGGTTCAAATACTTCTTTCAAAATCTATTACTCAGAGTACCTGTGATTTCCTCACATTCTCTCCCCCCAAATAATTCATGTATTTCTCTCCCTTCAGTCTCACTGCTGCTCTTTCTTAACACTTGCTTTTGGCGGTGTTTATTCTTTGTTGTCACAGGTAGAGACTATGAGCCTAGAAAACTGGTAAGTACTGGGTTTTGTTTTATCCCTAGGTACTTGAAGCAACTAATTTCTTTTCCGCTGCCAGTAGGAGCTGAATTTTGGGAGATGCACTGCTGTTTGCTATTCTTGAAGCGTATTGACTCTAAGTGTCTAGGAACCACCTGCTGTGGCTAGGGAATGTGATCTGGCTTTTGCAGTTTCCAATGAAAAAGTGTTCGTTTTGTTAGTGATAAATTGTTTCCCTCTAAAATATTGCTAAAAGATCATTGCCACCAGCTACTGCTCTTTTCAGGAAAGAGAACTTTCATTTTGGCAGCATATTGACTGATATAGAGAAATAAAAGGACCATATCATTAAGGGACCCCATAGGGCTTGCAAACTTGTTTATTCAGAATGATGGTAATTGTCAAATTAATGAGTATTCTGATTTATAATCATATGAAGTCATTCTGTTCAACTCAAAAGGTATTTATGAAGCATCTGGCGTATGTTCAGCATCATATTAAATAGGAAGTATTTGTAATTTTTAAAATGTTAAGGCCCTAGAGTCAAACTTTCTATATCTGAAATTTAGTACTTGCATTTAATACACGTGTAAATATAGGCAAGTCTTTCTAAGCCCCAGATTCCTCATCTATAGATAGAAATAATATTTTCTACCTTGACGAGAGAATACATATTTCCCTAGAATTATTCATAATTATTTCAACAAGTTTTTAACAATATTGTGGTATTATATGAAATTTTTCTTGCCCTCAATAAGCTTTCATAAAACAGAAAATAAAACACATAATAAATTGTCAGGTCCCATAAACCAACAATATAAGTTACACTAATATAACTTATAAGTATATGTGTTATATATATTATATATACACACTATAATATACATATGTGTGTGTGTGTGTATGTATGTGTGTGTGTGTGTGTGTGTGTGTGTATATATATATATATATATATATATATATATCCCACAAGAGATTAAGTGGTTGCTAGCCAAAAAACAAAATAAGAATTATTTCATTCCCCTGTGGATTTGGCTAAAATATTGGTAATAAAATCAGGCACAACTCCAACTGAAGACATTGGTGAAAAGCCAAGCTGGGTCTATAAGGAATCACATATTTTGAGACATATATTTATGCTGTTATTATGATCACTAGCATCTCACTGTATCAAGTAAAAAGATCATCACATCCTTGAGAGTAGGGCATGTTTTGCAAGGGAATGATGTTTTTCTTTATTTTTATGCTTCTGTACTAATAGGTTGGTTCAGTAATATGGTAGACCATTGGTTTGAGTGAGGAAAGGGGACAGGTTGAACCTGTTCCAAAGAAAAGACCGACATATGTTACTGATGCTGGAAGTTTCCCCAACTTTCTCTCTTTCTCAAGGTCTGATTGTTCATATTTTTCTGTCGATTTTGTGAGCGTCTCTATTTTCCATAAACTTATTTTACTTAAATTAGATGAGTTGGTCTCACTTATCAGCAATCAAAGGTCCTTAACTGTTGCAAATCTGTTCAAAAAATGTTTCCTCAAGTGTTGATAGAAAGTAAAAGAAGTTACTCAGAACTTCTTTCAAGTTTTTTAATCCATGTACAATAAAATGTATATATGATAGAAAAAAATATTACATCATTTAACACTTTCATGATCTCATTTTCTCTAAATTTGTAGCCACTGTTCTCAGGTCAGTCATTTATTATTTTTATTGATGTACATACCATAAAATTTACCCTTTCCAGTGTTTTTTCTTTTCTTTTCTTTTTTTTTTAACTATAGTCACAAAGTTTCACAACCATCACCACCATCTAATTACAGAATATTGTCATGATGCTCCCCCAAAACTCCTCCCCCTTATCTGTCACTTCCCATTCCCTTTTCCCTAGTCCCTGGAAAACAGCAAACAGTAATCTACTTTTTTCTCCCTGGATCTGCCAACTGTCAATATTTCATATAAATGGAATCATATAGTAAGTGTCTGACTTTTCTTACATGTTTTCCAATTTCATCTATGTTGTGGCAGGTATTGGTACTTTATTCTTTTTTATGACTAAATAATAATATTCTACTGTGTAGATATACATTTTGTATCCATTAATTCATTGATAAAAATATAGGCTGTTTCTACTTTTTCACAGTTTTGAATAATGTTGCTATGAATATTTATGTTAACATTTTTGTGTGCACTTTTGTTTTCAATTCTCTTGAATATATATACTCATCTCTTGGTATCCATGAGGATTTGGTTAAACCCAGGACCCCACCAGATACCAAAATCCATGATTGCTCAAGCCCCTTATACAAAATGATGTAGTATTTGTATATAACCTATGCATGTCCTCTCATGTACTTTAAATCATCTCTGGATTACTTATAATACCTAATACAGTGTAAGTGATATGCAAATAGTTGTTATACTGCATTATTTAGGGAATGATGACAAGAAAATGTCTATACCTGTTCAGTCCAGAAACAATCATTCTTTTTTAAAACAGTATTTTTGGATCTGAGATTGGTTGAATCCATGGACGCAGAACCCACAGATACGAGGGGCAACTGTCCCTAGGAATAGAATGGCTATGTCATATGGAAACTCTGCATTTGACTTTTTGAGGAACTGCCAAATTGTTTTCCAGAGTAGCTCTCAGGTCAACTCGAATAGACAAATCAGTCTCTGAATATGATGCTTGCAAATAAGTAATTAGTATGCCAAACTCTGCATAATATATCTGAACCTAAAGGATTCCCAGATACCAGCCATATTGCTGTTAGAGTATTGTGATGGCTAATTTTTTGTGCCAAATTAACTGAGTCATGCGATGCCCAGGTAACTGGTTAAATATTATTTCCGTATAGGTCTGTGAGGGTATTTCGGGAAGAGATTAACATTTGAATTGGTACATGAGTAAATCAAATGGCCCTTCCCAATGTGAACAGGCATCATCCAATCTGTTCAGAAAAGAGGAACATCAAATGAAGTCTTGAACTGAGACATTGATCCCCTTCTGCCCTCAGCACTGTAGACTTTCAGGCCTTCAGACATGGATGAGAATCCCTACCATGCTCTTAGGTCTTCAAACTAAGCCATCAACTTTCTTGAGTCTCTAGCTTGTAGACAGCAGGTTATAGAATTTCTCAGCCTCCATAATTGTGTAAGCCAATGCATTAAAATATATCACTTCCTTGATATGTCTTTATATATGCCTTTTTGTTCTATTGAGGTCCTCAATAGATTGGATGATGCACACCTACACTGGTAAGGGTAGATCTTTACACAGTCTACTAGTTCAAATGATCATCGCTTCTAGAAATACCCTAATAATACAGAAAATACATACAGGAATATATGTAGATATGTCTCCTATTGTTTCTGTTTCTCTGGAGACTCCTCATTAATAGAAGTATCATGGTGGTTCCTTTTTCTGGACATGTTAAGAGAAAGCTTACTAATGAGAGACTGTTATACTCTGTGACTGATCAAGTCCTCAAAGAAATTACCTGATTTGACAATGTTTATTTACTTGCCAAGAAGAATCCAAGACTTTTTGATGTTTGTAAAAAAAAATAATAACAAGTAGGATTTAGTATGATAGCATGAAAGTTTTTTCCCAGGTGACTAGTATAACTGGTTTGTGAAAAATGCATGAAACCCAGTCAGGGGATTTCAGTTCCAGTTCCTGATTCCCCTACGTAAGGCACCTAGGTACAGGCTCTTACATTCTTGGAAATGAGTTTTACCATCTCTAAACAAGAAGTATAACATTCATTCTGCTACATCTAATTCACAAGAGCCCTTTAGCTAAAATAAGATGATTGTATTAGTCAGGATTCTCCAGAGAAACAGAGCCAATGTGATATAAATAGATATATGAAAGGAGATTTATTATGGGAATTGGCTCAGGCATTTATGGAGGTTTAAAAGTCCCAGACGTCTCATGATGAGCTGCCTGTAAGATGGAGACCCAGGGAACCTGGTAGTATAATTCACTTTGAGCCCAAAGTCCCCAAAACAAGGAGCTCCAGTGCCTGAGGGCAGGAGAAGATAGATGTCCTAGCAGAAGAGAGAATTCAATTCACCCTTCCACTGCTGCCTTTTTGTTCTATTCAAGCCCACAACAGATTGGATGACCACCCTACATTGGTTAAGTGTGGATCTTCTGCACTCAATCCACTCATTCATATGATAATCTCTTCCAGAAATATCCTCACAGATATGCCCAGAAATAAAGTTTAACCAACTATACGGTCACCACTTAACCCAGTAATGTTGACAATTAATTTAATATCATATGATATATAGATAACTTTTAAATAAATCATCAGTTTCTTTAATAATGTTATGACCTATTATCATAACATTTTTTCCTGTCTTAAAAAGACAGTAGACAGTGTGATTATACCTTATGCTTTTATGGGTTTTAACACAGTCTACATTTAATTCAAGTAACCAGAAAGTATACAATAAATTATAATTAAACAGTCTGTCTAAACTTTTAAGATGAAGATTTTACTCAATGGTATTCAATATTCAAACAAACTCTAAGAAACCATAACTTCTGCTAATTTCTGGTATAACTTCAAGTATAAGAAGATAATTCCTCTAAATCTTTTGTTGTTAGAGCTTTTTTTTTTTTGCATTCATGTTATATTTATATAAACTATTCAGTCCTTGGTTTCAGAGGCTGCAAAGCAAAGATGTTATGTAATGGAGAGAGGACAGAGTTGGGTACAAAAATCTAAATTCAGAGTCTGTTTCTTACCACCTGAATGAATGTGGGCATAGACTAATGCTCTCTGGCCCATAAATTGTTCAATGATGTAAGGTATGCAATGATACTTCTCTCAAAAGAATGTTGAAGGAATTAAATAATATGCCATTAGCAAAAGTCACCTAGGAAAAAACTCAAAAAAAGGATATTCTTCCCTTCTTTCTTTTTGTAAACCTTAGGCTTTAGGGCAGCTCCTTATATGGTAAACACTCAACACAAAATGTATTGGGGATGATAAAATTTGATCTTGCAAGTGTGTCACTGCTAGTTTTTTAATAATTATTTTTAATATATTCTCAAAGATGTGACATAGTTGCTATTTTAATATATATTTATTCTGAAACTATTAATAATTAATATCAATGATCTATTGTTGAAAATACACTATTTTTTGAGAAAGAAAAGGTATTCATTTCCCCACCAAAACATACAATACCACTGTGATAATAATTAGTGCTGACCCCCGACATTGCTTTATTCTCCCCATAACAGGATGGAGAGATTGTACTTCTCTAACTCCTGGAAATTAAGTATGACCACGTTTTGGCCAACTGAATATGAGAAGTGGTATGAATCACTTTCTAACAGAGTCTGAAGCATCAACATGCTGTTCTCCACTTGCCTTTTCCCTCTGACTGGACAATTGGCAATGTTTTGAAGAGCACTGATTCTCAATCTGGGCGATTTTGCCCCCTCAGGGGATGATTACAATCTCTGGAGACATGTCTTGGTTGGATTGAGATGAGGAGGATGCTACCTGCATCTAGAGAGTAGTGGCCATGTCTGCAGTGAATATTCTACAAGGTGCAGGATAGCCTCCTCAACCTTTCTCTGATCCTGGGGCAATAAAAAATCATCCAGCCCAAAATGGAAATAGTGCCACTGTGGAGAAACCCAACTTGGAGTAAAGATTTGGATCTTAGCCCCTAGTTGTTCAGAAACAGAGGAAGTATAATCAAGAAATAAACCTTAGCTCTTTTAGATCATTAAGAGTTTCAGGTTGCGCATTATCACAGCATAGCCTAGCTTTTCTTAACTGACACATTTATTTTGCAATTTGGGTGAAATTAGAACACAATGCACTTCCTCAAGTAATGCTTAAATAATGTGGTTCCAATATTTTTGGATTTAATATCCATTTAATACACGACTGCTGGGCTGACAATTGAGGCAAGATTTATATAAAATGGAAAGTAAGTTGATCATTTCAAATTTCAAGATAGTTTAACTCACCTTTAGAGGAAAATGATTGTTCATCAGAAGCATCTGGCTTTAATGCTTAACGTCATTTCTCTAAGATACTCAAAAATTCAGGCAAATATTTGAAAAAAAGAGATTATAAAATTTGATTTTGAACACGAGACTGCAGCTTGCATGCTTATTGAAAAAAAAAACTTTCATATCATTTAGAAATAGTTTAACAATTTCTACTATTTGCCTATGAAATAATTCAATGTACAAGTTGAAATAATCATAAAATGGCTATTTTGATGTATAGCTTTATGAAAGAAATTAAGAAAAAGAACAAATTTATAATGACAAGAATTTTTTACATAAGAAGTATTTCTCTTAATGAAAAATATTAGTTGTGATATCAGGCAGATGTAAACAGGCAATTTTAATTACTGCTCTCAAAGTCACATACCTTCTCTCCTCCAGACATTTCCTATGATTCTATTTACTTTTTCATTGATTACTTTAGTTAATATATTCACCTAAAGAATTAAAAAGTATATAAAGATAAATAGTAAAATGTTTTCCTCCCAATCAAGCCAGCCACCTATGACCACATGGATGGTTCATGGCTGCTCACGAAGGGCACCACCTAGAACTGGGCACACACTCACAACACGTGCAGCCACCCCTCACTAACCTCATTCACAGTAACCTTGTTATTAGATTCATATCGATATGCATATATTCATTTACTTATGCATCTATATGCATATATAATATATGCATAGTCATATGCAATATATGCATGCAAATATAGATACATACATCCATATGCATATGGAAATAAATGTAAATTAAATTGTTATCCCCTTTTTACTGTTTTTCTTACACAAAACACATGGCAGGGGAGAAAGTTATCTCCATGTCCAGTCACAATAAAGGGCTCTCAAAGAGAATACCAGACTGTTCTACAAACCTTAGGAAAATAAACTCCAATAAAAGTCAAAGCAATTATTTAGGCAGACTGAAGTAAATGTAGTTTATGCTTGGCAATTTCCAGCATCTCATTGCAGAATCTGTTGTCCTTCTCTTTACGTATACTTCAGATAATATATGTCTCCTGCCACTCAAAGCCTCTCATTTTCAACTATTATTTTTGGCAGTACTAAGTAATGAAGCTTTGCTTCATTATTAATGACATTATCAAGGTCAAATATCCTGTTGACCTTGTTAGCACATATTTTATATTTCCCCAGTGTTATACATCTGATGATCTGATGCATAATAATGTATTAATTGTTGATAAATGCTACAAATGCTACCTTTGGAGATAAATATATACTGTGATTTTTGCTAAAATATTATATAAGGTTGCATTTCCAAATGTTTTATTATTTTAATAGTTTGGGGGGAACAGATGGTATTTGATTACATGGATAAGTTCTTTAGTGGTGATTTCTGAGATTCTGGTGCACGCATCATGCGAGCAGTGTACACTGTACCCTATGTGTAGTCTTGTATTCCTCATCCCCCTCCATCCCTCCCCGCTGAGTCCCCAGAGTACATTATATTGTTCTAATGCCTTTGCATCCTCATAACTTGACTCTCACATATAACTCAGGACACACAATATTTGGCTTTCCATTCCTGAGTTACTTCACTTAAGATGATGGCCTCCAACTCCATCCAGGTTGCTGTGAAGGCCATATTTCATTTCTATTTATGGCTGATTAGTATTCCATGGTATACATATACCACATTTTCTTTATCCATTCATTGGTTGATGGGTATTTAGGCTGGTTCCATATTTTTGCAAATGCAAATTGTGCTGCTATAAACAAATAACTTCTTTTCCTCTGAGTAGATACCCCGTAGGGGGGGGTTGCTGGATCAAATGGTAGATCAACTTGTAGTTCATTGAGTCTCCATACTGTTTCCCATAGTTGTACTAATTTACATTCCCACCAGCAATGTAAAAGTGTTCCTTTTTACCACATCCACGCCAACATCTTTTTTTTTTTTTCTATTGTGGCCATTCTTGCAGGAGTAAGGTGGTATCACATTGTGGTTTTGATTTGCATTTCTCTGATCATTAGTGATGTTGAGCATTTTTTCATGTTTGTTGGCCATTTGTATATATTGTTTTGAGAATTGTCTATTTATGTCCTTAGCTTACTTTTTGATGGGATTATTTGTTTTATATTTATTTATTTATTGAGAGAGAGGCTCATTCTGTCATTCAGGGTGAAGTGCAGTGGCAAGATCTCAGCTCACTGCAACCTCCACCTCCCAGGTTCAGGCAACTTTCTTGCCTCATACTCCCAAGTAGCTGAGATTACAGGCACCTGCCACCATGCCTGGCTAATTGTATTTTTAGTAGAGACGAGCTTTCACCACGTTGACCAGGCCGGTCTTGAACTCCTGACCTCATGATCCACCTACCTCAGCCTCCCAAAGTGCTGAGATTACAGATGTGAGCCACCACACCTGGCCTATTTGTTTTTACTTGCTGATTTGAGTTCCTTGTAGATTCTGGGTATTAGTCCTTTGTTGGATACATAGTTTGCAAGTATTTTCTGCACCTCCGTGGGCTGTCTGTTTACTCTGTCGATTATTTCTTTTGCTGTGCAGAAGACTTTTAGTTTATTTAAGTCACATTTATTTATTTGTTTTTGTTGCATTTGCGTTTGGGTTCTTGGTCATGAAGTCTTTGCCAAAGACAATGTCTAGTTTTTCCAACATTGTCTTCTAGAATTTTTATGTTTCTAGATCATAGATTTAAGTCTTTGATCCATCTTGAGTTGATTTTCATATAAGGTGAGATAAGGATCCAGTTTCATTCTTCTATACGTGACTTATCAATTATCCCAACACCATTTGTTGAATAGGGTGTCCTTTCCCCACTTTATGCTTTTGTTTGCTTTGTTGAAGATCAGTTGACTGTAAGTATTTGACTTTATTTCTGGATCCTCTATTCTGTTCCATTGGTCTACATGACTATTTTTACGCCAGTACCATGCTGTTTTGGTAACTACAGCCTTGTAGTATATTTTGAAGTTGGGTAATGTAATGCCTCCAGATTTGTTCTTTGTGCTTAGTCTTGGTTTGGCTATGCGGGCTCTCTTTTTGGTTTCGTATAAATTTTAAGATTGTTTTTTCTAGTTCTGTGAAAAATAATGGTGTTTTGATGGGAATTGCATTGAATTTATAAATATTGCTTTTGGCAGTATGATCATTTTCACAATACTGTTTAAAATACTGCATGTTATGTTTGAAAACTTCATTTTTAAAACACTTGGAAATTTTTAGAAATCACACTATTTAAATCCAACCTTCTAGATATTAGAAGCCTTAAAATATAGAAAAATAAACATTAGCCTTAGAAATGAGGAAGATATTATCCATATACTAAGATAATCAAGGTGTTTCTAAATTATGTAATGCAGATTGTCCCAGAGTAGGAGCCATATAGGACCAACTGGTCATCCTCACTCATGAAAGAACAATATACTCAGAAAATAAATAAAGAAGGACTTGACAATAGTAACCTCTAACTAAGATAGGTGAGGGCTTTGACTCATGATCAAAACAATAAGCTACTACAGTGACTTAGTGGCTTACTACACAGGAAACCACTGAAGCAATGGAATGATACCACAAGAAAGGAGAAAGAATCCATCCCAAAGAATAAAAATAAGATATTTTCTCTATGTAATATATTTACAATAAGAAATTCTGTTGTCAGAAAAATATTTATTTTTGATCCTAAGTTTTAAAATATGTTGTAGCAGAGCATGATTGAGAAAATTGTCAATGTTCCACCTTAATAAGGATTACTTTTGTCTGTTCAACTGGACATACACACCTCATCCAAAATGACACAGCACAGAGCAGAAGAAATGTTACCTAATGATGGAGACTATCTCCAAGTAACTAAATTTTGAGCAGAATCATGCAGGGAATGACTACAGTTTAAGCTGACATATTTGATGACAGTCTCTGATGACAAAGTTCTTGAATTTTTCACTATTTGTTTATTCAACTTGCCCTTCAATTTTCTAAATTAGCTCATATTTCCAATAAATCCCTTTAAGTGTTTCAGTTCCTAAAACAAAAATAATTTAATTGAATTTTTATATCCACAAGATCAAAACACATCTTTGGCGTTAGAGCAAATAATCATGGGAAAAGAAAAACAATGAGAGCTTGAAAAACTTGTAACAAGAAACATGAGGTCAAGTTTTAAAATATGATAGAAGCTTCGAAAAACAAATTAATAACTGAAGAAGATCTATTTAGTAAAAATGGAAGACTACTGTAAGAAATTCAGCCAGTATTCTGACAAGAACAATAAGCAATAAAAAGTAAATGATTGTTATTGACCAAATGTTTGTACCCTTCCAAAATTCATATATTGAAGCCCTAAACCTCAGTTTATGCTATATTTGGAGAAGGGGCCTCTAAGGAAGTACTTAAGATTAAATGAGGTCATAACATTGTGACTTTGATCTGGTAGGTTTGGTGTCCTTATAAAAAGAGATACCAAAAATTCTCTTTCTCTCTCTCTCCTCTGTCCCTCTTTTTCTCATGCACTGAGAAAAGCCATATGAGAACCTAGCAAGGAGGTAGCCATCTGCAAGCTAGTAAGAGAACCCTCACCAGAAACTAAATCCTATAAACCTTTTATCTTGCATGTCTAGACTCCACAAACGGGAGAAAAAAATTATCTGTTGAAGCCATCCAACCTGTTGTATGTCGTTATGGCAGCCCAAGCTGACTGATAAAATGATGAAAGAAAAAGGGAACAGATCCAGGAAATTCAATCTATAAGAAAAAAAAGAGCTTAATGAATTCATGAAAATACAAGGCAAACAGACCCAAAATAATGATCAAATAAATAATATAAACATTCCTGAGCTGAAAATGACCATTAATTGAATATCTAAGGTTTTCACCAAGTACCAAAAAGAATAAGCTTAAAATAAATAGAAATATTTCTATGAACAAAGACCATCTCTACAGATATTAAAAAAAGTTACTCACAAAGAAATTTTTAAATGAAACTATATTCATGTGACTGTAATAACTAAAAAATTAAGAATTGATTAATGTCTGCAGTGTTTTGAGGAAATATTATTGATACTTCAGAATATATCGCAACTAACATTTTCATAGGACAATATACTAGTTAAGTTGTGCTGAATGTTGTAACTAAATACCTCAACATATAAGTTAATTAACACAATCAAGATTTATTTCTCCTTCAACTCACAATTCATCTTAGCTTGAGGATGATCTGTTCTATGCATTCAGGGATTCAAGTTTCTTCTATGCTTAGTCAGAAGAGACATATTATTTCCTTAGATTCCATGGATGAGAACTGGCAACAAGGTCAGACCTCAACAGAAGGGGATTCAAAAATATATTTAACTGCACACCCAGGTAAAAGAAACAAGTTTGACAAACATTTAGGCAGCACTGTCCAAGAGAACTTCTTATGAAAATAAAAATGTTCTATTGTGCTGTCTAATATGGCCAGCACTAGCTATATGAGGCTGTCTTTGTCTCTTTAGTGTTGTTATAAAGGAATACCTGGGGCTGATTAATTTAGGAAAAAAAGAGGTTTATTTGGCTCACTTTTCTGTAGGCTGTACAAAAAGGATGGTGCCAGCATCTGCTTCTGGTGAGAGACTCAGGATGTTTCCACTCATGATGGAATCCAAAGAGGAGCTAACATGTGCAGACCACATTGTGAGAGAGGAAGTGAGAGAGAGCAAGCAGGTACCAGGCTCTTTTTAACAACCAGCTCTAGGAGGAACTCTCATGGGAACCAGCAGAGTGAGAACTCACTCATTACCATAAAGTTGGCCCTAAGCCATTCCTGAAGGAGGGACTCACTCCTATGACCCAAACATCTCCTACCAGGCCCCACTTCTACCACTGGAGGTCAAATTTCAACATGAGGCGTAGTGGGCCAAACAAACCGTATCCAAAGCATAGCAGAGGTTACTTAGCATTTGAAATGTTGCTAAAGTGACAGAGAAACTATTTAATTTTTCTCAATGTTAACACATTTAAGTTAAAATAGCCACAAGTGACTAGCGGCTTTCCTATTGGAGAGGGCAGACCACCCGCTTCTGCCACAAAGTAATAGAATGTGTGGTCAAGGATGCTATTGAGAAGTATTGGTAATAATAAATACATGGGGGCCAAGCACAGCGGCTCATGCCTGTAATCCCAGCACTTTGGGAGGCTGAAGCGGGCAGATCACTTGAGGCCAGCAGTTCAAGACCACCCTGGCCATCATGGTGAAACCCCATCTCTATTAAAAGTCAAAACAACACAAAAAAAATTAGCCAGTCATGGTGGCATGTACCTGTAATCCCAGATACTCAGGAGGCCAAGGCACAAGGAATCACTTGAACCCTTGAGGTGGAAGTTGCAGTGAGCCAAGAGTGTGCCAGTGCATTCCAGCCTGGGCAACAGAGCAAGACTCTGCTATAAAAACAAAACAAAAAATAAATATCTGGAGACAAAATAAGTATCTACCAAGTTGGGAATGTGTGATATTACCTCCTCAGTGAATGGTTAAAGTATTACCTGTTGAGTCTTGGTGCATAGTTCATATGCCTGTGCAGGATAGAAATTTAGGAGGCTTTGGGAAAAATATCAGAATATCAGCTTGAGTTGGCTTCCCATAAAACCTCCACAGGGTTCTGCAAATAGTACCATGCTTTGGTTTGAGGCAGTAGTCCTCAAAGTATGCCCTGGAACCAGCAGGACCAGCATCACCTGGGAACTTATTAGACAATGAAATTTTCCAGCCCCATCCCAGACCTACTGAATCAGAAATTAGGGGTGGGGTCAAGCAATCCGTGTCTAATAAGCCCTCATGGTAATACTGACACTTGCTAAAGTTTGAGAGCCACTGATCTAAGGCAATAGTTCTCACTCTAGCTGCTCATTAGAATTAGCAAGGGAACTACAAAAAATAGAGTTGTCATAGTTCTGTCCTCAGAGATTTTTATTTAATTGTTATGTGGTAGGGCAAAGTATTTTTAAAGGCTCCCCGGGTGATTCAAATGTACAAACAGAATTGAGAACCAAAACTGAGGAGACCCAAACTAAAAGCAGAAAAGGAAACAGAATACAACTCAACTTTAATACCAAAGACTTTTTCTGCCTGTTTCCCGTAGTGCAAACCTACTGAAAGTCAATCATGGATTTTGGATAATCATAATAGATCGATTCTCTGAAACATTTTAAATTTCACATGAGCGAAGACAAGGGCAATAATAGTTCAAATAGAAGAGAGAGCCTGGGCCCTTTGTGGTGTCAGGAAATTGAGAAAAGTCTGAACTCCCTGGCCCGGCCTGCTACACAATCCGCCTGACAAAGCCTCTCTAAGATGAATCCTGGGATATTATTCCCTTAGACTCCTCTCTTACCCTAGTACTGCTCACTGCTCTAAGAAGCCAAGGCCCATTCTGGAAGAAGTGTGATCAGTGTGGTCACACGCACAGACTTAGGAACCAAACTGCCTTGGTAGGACCCTGTTCTACCTCTTGTTAGCTGTGTAACTTGGAAACATAAGTGAACTTCTTTATGCCTCACTTTTCTCTTCTAAAATAAAAATATATGATTTTACCTACATTATTGGGTTGCTTAAAATGGTGGATGAATGAATGCATTGCTAAAACACTTAAAACAGTGCCTTACACTTATTATTAGGGCCAGAAATAAGATTAAAATACAGAGTCCATGCTAGCTTGTTGCTAAGAAACAAAAATCAGAAAGGCAAGTGAATGTTAAATGACCATGAGTTAGACATTGGTTATTAGCTATAACAATGATAAAAAAAATGCATTATATATTATATGAATAATTACATGTGTAGAAGCATCAATAGTGTATTAATCCATTCTCAGACTATTAAGAAATACCTGAGACTGGGTCATTTATAAAGAAAAGAGGTTTGATTGGCTCACGGTTCTGTAGGCTGTACAGGACGCATGGCAGCTTCAAGGGAGGTCTCAGGAAACATTCAATCATGGTGGAAGGTGAAGGTGCCACAGGTACATCTCACAGGGCTGGAGCAGGAGGAAGTAGGTGGGGTGTGTTGGGTGGGGGGGGTCAGGAGCTACACACTTTTAAACAACCAGATCTTGTGAGAACTCTATCACCAGAGCCCCACCAGTGGGATGGCGCTAAACCATTAGAAACCTCCCCCATTTTCAATCACCTCCCACCAGGCCCCATCACTAACACTGGGGATTAAAACTGAACATGAGATATGGGTGGGGACACAGATTCAAACCATAACTGATAGACAAAAAAAAAAAACTAGATGATAGATGATGATGGAGTGCTGGATAGACATATAAATAGATAGATATACAGGTAAAAATATTTCAGGTATCATTCTAGAAAACAGCAATGAACAAAATGGAAAATGCCTTATAGTGAGATTA
The DNA here is from genome assembly GCF_049350105.2 of Macaca mulatta. Classification (NCBI taxonomy): domain Eukaryota; kingdom Metazoa; phylum Chordata; class Mammalia; order Primates; family Cercopithecidae; genus Macaca; species Macaca mulatta. Next base: position 72,484,427 of record NC_133410.1, on the reverse strand, counting down.
TATTCTAGTGTTTCAGAGAGGTGACAGAAAATATACAAATAGATATATCAAATAAATATAAGCACTATGAATAAAAATAGAGAAATAGAAATAAAAGGAGGTGACACTTAAGGAGCAACTTGAAAATAACAAGGAAAGCTTTGCTTACATCTGGGGACAGAAAGATAAAGGCAGAGGGAACTGCAGTACAAAAGCCCTAGGGCATTACAAGTTTGAAGTGTTCAATGAACAGCAAGCCAATGTGATTAGAATGGACTGAATGAGGTGAAACCCATTAGAGAATCAATAGCCCGGACATGTAGAGCCTTGCAGAGTATGTACAGTCAGGAGTTCACATTCCATTTTATAATAATGAGAAGACAGAATTATTTGAGCAAGAAAGTTTGCTTTATCAGGCATATAACTTTAAAATCTACTCTATATGTATGTGATGACTTTATATTACTGGATGAGGAGTAGAGAGGGGAGGCTAGTTATGAAGCTTTTGCATATGAAGCTTTTAGACCACACAAGAGATTATACTGGCTTGAACCAGAGTGATGGCCATGGAAACGGTGATAAGTGGTCAGATTCACAGTAAACTTGGATTTGTGAATATGATTAATGAAAATGATTGGCCTGAGAAAATGGGTGAATCATTAAGTCCATTAAGTGAGAAAACCCAAGGGTTTGACCTTGTTAAATTTGAACTGCCCACATAAAGATTCCAAGGAGGAGTTGGGTATGCAAGTCTGATGCTCAGGGGAAATATGGGGGCTAAAGATATTAACTAGAGTTCACAAACTTATTTACATTTTTAAGAATACATGAGATCACCTAGGAAGTATGTGCACATGGAAGAAAATATCTAACTGCCTGGTAGTCCCACCAGCTACTTAAGTGATATTTGCCATGCAGGCCTATGACTACTTAATCCCTAAAGCAATTCCAAGATTCCCTAAACTTATATAAATAGGAAAAGTATTTCTAGTGTAGTACCATCCACGGATGAGAAATCCTCCCAATCTCCTTCTGAAAAGTGATTATGGAGGACTTTGGTCAAGGGAGGCACTGTATTAGTCTGTTCTCATGCTGCTAATAAAGACATAGCCAAGACTGGGTGATTTATAAAGGAAAGAGGTTTAATTGACTCACAGTTCCACATGGCTGGGGAGGCCTCACAATCATGGCAGAAGGTGAATGAGGCGCAAAGTCATGGCTTACATGGAAGCAGGCAAGAGAGAGCTTTTGCAGAACTCCCATTTATAAAACCATCAGATCTCGTGAGACTTGCTCAATAACATGAGAACAGCGTGGGGGAAACTCCCGCATGATTCAATTATTTCCATCTGGAGACAATAATCACCTGTCTTTGAGCACGTGAGGATTATTACAATTCAAGGTGAGATTTGAGTGGGAACACAGCCAAAACATATCAGGAACCAACCATTTTCAACTGTGGGAAATACGGCTGCTGCTTGATAGAAGTCCCTCTTCAGCCATGGGGGCAGAAATTACTAACCGTTCTCTACCACAATAAAATCTGCATTCTAGAGCTCTAATTGTTGTACGTTGCTTTCCATTTTTCTTGCTTCCAAAGGGAGTTCTTATTGGGCTTATATTGTCTTTCCACTTTTATTGTTAAATGGTTTTATTTATCATTTAGCCCATAAATGGCCAGATCACAAAATGGTGCATCCGGACCTCACTGAGAAAACTGAACAGAACTCAGAGATTGTAAATTCAGTAACTGAACAAGATTTCAGGTTGTGTTCTGATGGAAGAGATGAAAGGTGTTTCCAGTTACCCAGAAACTATTTGCCTTGTTTTAGGTATGAACACTGTTGCAAACTTATGTATCCTCAGGATATAATGTATTTATCAAAGAGTAAAATGCAGTGAATATTTTAATTTTTACCTATTTAAGAAGTCCTTCCCTTTTCTCTCCCCACTTTTCCTTTTGGGAACTACTCCTTCAATTCAACAGTATTCAACAACCTACCTTCTAAGTTTAAAAGGAAGGTATATGATCCAGGCATATGACAAACCGACATATGATCCAGGCATGTGACAAATTGACAGTCAATTTGTCAATTCACCTGGCTGTGGTGATTGGTCCACTCTTCTTATATGATCGAATGCAATACACACAGATCCCTACCCTGAGATGTTTGCTTAAAGCAAGAGGAGAGGGGTCATTTGGGGTCATGGAGTTTGAAGAATGTGAATTGGTTGCTACTGGAAGCCATTATCTCTTACTCCACATTGAAAAAAGCTGTCTGATATAAGGAAAAATGAAGTCAAGCAGAGGTAATTGCAGATGAGAAGAAGCTGAAGGGAATCCCAATTGTGTCAGGTCCCTACTTCTGAAGTCTGACATCTCAAGATCTGTTCTTAATCCTGAAACTCTTTGACTCTATGACCTTTCAGTTTCACCAATTGATAAATACCCTTGTATAAGCAGGTTCCTCTGGGATTTCTGGAACTGGTAACTTTTAATTAATACAGGTTAATTAATCTTAATTTTATACATTAATCTATACAACTAACCTTAATTCTATATCATTAATGCTGAATATATATTTACATTACAAAATTTAAATTATGGGTAAAAAATAGTAAAGGAAATCACAGTGATTACATTCACATTAGAAGTCCTTAGGAGAGAATGCTGTATGAGACATATGCCCATGAGTCACAGGGACTGAAGATCCATTTCAGATGCAGGATGTGACCTTGATTTGGGATATAAATGCCCTGATTTTATACTACACCAGTATTTCCCAACTAGTGACCCCACATTGGTGGCTTGCATGAGGTTAAATGTGCTACCAAAAATTATTTGTTGCTTATATAAATGTGAACAGTTAAAGTTTAGAAAAAGAAACCAGTTTATTTTCTGTAACATTTCTCAAATCTTCTAATTACATTGTAATTCTTTACTGTGGTATAACGTAACCAGATTACCATCTAATCAAAAAAACACCATTATCATCTTTTAGCATCTCTGCAGAATGCAGTTTGAGAAATACTGGACTAGTCTTATGTTGTAGATAGGGAAAATTGTCCTTAAGACTCTTAACCTTATCTTATTTGTTCTGATTTTAAAACCTTAGAAAGTAAGAAGAATGGGGTGAGAAGGAAAATACCATTTTTCCCCTGTGCAAAAATAGTTTCAGATAAGGATGCCAAGCCAATTCAGCCTAGCTGCCCAACATCTAGGTTGTTAAATCAAATCACAGAGAAGCAAAGCCCTAAGCCAAATAAACAAATCTCTAGTGATGGAGACATAGTGACTTTGACAGGCAAATCCGAGAATATTCATGAATAAGAGGAAACTTCTTAGTTCCAAAAATGACTGATATGCCTGTAGTCAGCTGTCTATGAATCCTGATAGACATCAACCCTCTGATAAATAGCAGTCTAATCTAGCTGTTTTAAGTGTTAAGAATTTTCTGATAGCTATATAGTTATGAAATGATAGTGATTTTTTTGAGGGAATGATGGTATCTTTAGTTTCTATATTAATCCTAAAATATAAAGGAATCATCTTTAGTCTAAAGATAAACTAAAAAGGGATTAAATCATTTGTTCTCAACTGTTAAGTTTAGTCCTGGCCTGAAAGCATGAAGATAGACTAACAGCCTTGAAAATCCCTGTGATTCATCTTCTTTTAAGGTAAAATGCAGTGATATTTTGCTAACCAATGATGTTGAAACCATTTTACTTTGGCTTTTTGCAGTTTTTGAAAGTGATGAGTAGCATTTAAGAAGAGAAAAAAAGTTGACATATACAGTGAGAATTTGTAATTAAAAGAATTAAATTGACCCCAAGATTCCAATTTGTACAATCCATATGAAGCCAATGTTAGTAGCATTGGCAGAAATAAACCTAGAAATTGTCTATCTGTATGTGACTAATGTGTATAGGAACACAGAAACACTAAGTGAAGTTGATTTAGGTGATACCTCAGGAAAGTTGGATTGTAATTTCCAAGTTCAAATTTGGAAACAATATCATTTAGAAAACGATTTGATGAAGACAAAGGCAGTAGCGGAAAAGAGGAAAATGATGCCAAATCAGCCTCAGGTTTACAGTGTTTTAAAAGTACTATGCGGGTCCCGGTGTAGTGGCTCACGCACGTAATCCCAGCAGGCGGGCGGATCATTTGAGGCCAGGAGTTCGACATCAGCCTGGCCAACATGGTGAAACCCCACCTCTACTAAAAGCACAAAAATTAGACAAGTTTGGTGACATGCACATGTAATCTCAGCTACTTGGGAAGCTGAGGCACAAGAATCACTTGAATCCGTGGGGTGGAGGTTGCAGTGAGCCAAAATTGCACCACTGCACTCCAGTGAGACTCTTAAAAAAAAAGAAAAGAAAGAAAGAAAAAGAAATTCTATACAGGTAAAACACGTATGAGTGGAGATATCACCCATTGGGGTTCACCATGGCCCAGAAGAAATATACCTCAAAATCACATATTCTAGTAGCTCTCAGTCCATGCACAATAAGCCATTTTCAGATTACCACAATGACTTCCCATATATGACAAGAGAAGCAGTACTCTGAATAGAAGATGAAAGAATCCAAGAACTGGAAATGCCTGCTCCCTATGGCAATGTAACCCATGTTTACCAGGCCACTCTAATCCAGGATTTTAAATGAAGATATATTAGCAGTAAATTCTATTGACTCTTATTCTGAAATGTAATTTCTCCAATTCTTAACAGAATCTTTTTCAGTTATATTGGCAAGGCCCCAACAGCTGTCTTGTACGTGCTCATAAACAATTCCATTCAGCAACCACATGACATCACCATTTTCCTGTTATTTGTTTGGTCAGCCTCCAGACATGAGTAGGGTCGCTACCTCCATCTCTGCTGAAAGGCGGGAAGGCATTTCACCTCTGTCGTAGGTTATGCTCCCCAGAAACAGAGCCTGAGCGGTATTTTGGAAGAGTGCGTTTATGAAAAAATGGGATGAGACAGGCAGATACAGCAAGGAAAAAATGCTAAACAAGGATGTGTCTCAGCAGGAGACTACCTATACTCTGATCTCACTGTGAAATTTCAAAGTTTAAATTGCATCACAGAGGTATACCCACCTTAAGACAAGGAGCTGCTTTTTTGATCACGCATGTCCCACAGTCACTGGCTAAGGTCTGCTTGCAAGAGATGATGGAGGGGGGCTTCTGTTTGACTGATAATAATCTTTGGAAGAAGGGGAGAGCTAAGGGTTCTTATTAACCAACATTCATAGCCACAGGAAGATGGGTGTATGTACTAGCAAAGGGATCTGTGTGATGCATCAACAATGTGGATTCCTTGCATCACTCAGATCCACTTGTCACCTTAACGTATCCCGTCCAGACATAGCTTCTCCAGGATTCTGGCTGGTCTCAGTTGCTGGGAAAATTTACAAGAGAAAGGCTAGTAGGATGAACTTCATCCACTGTTGCTGTGGCTGATCCTAAAGCCTTAACCATAATTCATCACGTCCCTCTTCAACCACCCTTTCTCGATTCTTCTGCTAATTGTCTAGCATTTCTGCTTGTCAAAATCTCTGGCTTACCTTGTAGGAGAAGTAAGACTACCGTCCCTGAGAACCCTAAGCTCCGATTTAACTGGCATTTTTCAGATCATCGTTACAGCACTTGCCCATTTTCAGTTACAACTATAGAGATGCCCCAGTATGGAGTAGCAACCGTACTTCCTCATGGTGATCAAAATCAATTATCCCTGACAGTATGTTAACTAATTTCTTTTCTCGTTTTTTTATGATCTACAGGCTGAAGATATATAAAGAGGTCAACCTCTTTTAGATTTCTTTGGTGTGAATCTGACTGTGTTCTCTAGTAGAAGTGAACTATTCTACAAATCAGAATCTGAGGATCCAGCCTAAAGTCGCAGGAAGGGGAATCCCAAATTCCTAAATGGATCCCCAGTAGAAAAGGTGAACCACTCTTACTTTCTGGACCCATATATTCTAACTATTAGATACACAGTTTAATATACTAGCCATTAGTTTAAGATAAATATTATGTCCTAGATGACAGCACTCCATTCCCTCAGGGGTTCATCTCCAAACTGATCCAATCAGGCCGGCAACTTTTGGGTGGCATCCTATGTGGATTTGATGGCCAGAGTATATTGATATAACTTATTTTCCAGAATGTTTATAAAAAAGAAGTTTCTTCATCCAAGAAAGTGTTATATGAAATCCTGCATTGTTGGATCAGACACTGTAGCCCTTAAATAGTGTGGAGGGGTGAGGCACCACAGGTAAACATATACTTGGATTCTATGTCAATCACAGTCAAAATTATTTCCCTTTCCATAGTTTAACAGGTCTGATATAAACTACATGACACCAAGTCAATGATTGGTCTCCTCAGGAAACGTTGCCATGTGGGGACCTCAGTTTTATGTTTTGTTGTGGGCAGATTAAATATTCAGCCTTGATAAGAGGGAGCACATGCTGTCAGACCCATGCATAGTCTCGTTCTCCACAACCATAGTGCACAAGAGCTGGGATAGCCAAAGACAGAACCTGGCTGGCATCTATTAGCTGAGACATCTTGAGCATTTGTTTGTTTAATGCCTCATTTGCAGTGGATGCTTTCTGTGAATCAAAGATCCTCAAACTTTGTGTTTACTCCTATGTGTCCATCCACATGCCTTTTCTTCAGACATTCTTGTCCTTAATCTATCAATTTTGCTCCTTCCAAGCTACTGACCACAAGCTACACAAGTTGACACTGGCCCTGTGTCTATATATACTCTTGCCTCAGGCCACTTCTTCACAATCACTGGATAAGGTATTACCCTTCAAGATTCAGTACATACCTTTAATCAATGGCAGGTTTAAAGTGGTATGTCCCCAGTATTTAGAATACATGGGTCTGGAAATCAACAGCTAGAAATTGAAGTGACCCAATTGTGGAATTTGCTTCCAGAAAGCAAAGAAATGAGTATCCACACTAGCAGGACCCTGATCATGGGTTACTGCTCGTCTTCTGTTGCATATTGAGAGCAAGGAGAGGACAATTCTACAGCTAAGGGGTCATATATGAGTTAGAATCAGAGAACATTTACAGCAACTGAGGCATGAGTATAGTACCAGTCAACAGGATCTGAGACAGGCAAAACAGCATCTACTATGATTATTGCCTCTAGCATCTAGATATAAATAAACTGATCTCTACTGGTTTAGCCACTTCTTCCTGGTACAAACTCTTCTGCTAGGCAATGTAACCACTTTCAATGCACGCTGCCACCATGCCTCTTCTAGGCAATAATAATGCTGCCTCTGATGTGTCAACACTTTCAGAGAGCACTGACTCATCTGTGACCAAGTCCACCTCTTCCGCTGGATACTGTACTATCACCTCACCCAAGCACAGCTGCCTCCTCACTGTATACTATCACCTTTTGAGAAACAACTGGTCCTTCTAACATGTACTGCTGCTGCCACCTGTCAATACTGGTGATTCATGGGGGACATTGCGAAGCCAAAGCTCTCTTATGGTCTTTGGCTACATGAGAGAAAATGTCTCTTCCCTCTTTGCATCACATTCTCTTAAAGAAGAATTTAAGCAACATTGCCATGATCCTAACATTTTGAAGAGTTTACTCAAAGCTCTGTTGACTTAGGATTCAAACATGAGTTCATAAAAAGTAGGCTCAGAATTAACTTATGTGAAAGAAACCATGTTCTTCTCAGAATCATTCCTTCTATCTGATAAGTGAGTCTGAGCTCCTTTATCCCCTAGGATGTGTTCTTTTCTTCCTAGACGCCATCTCTAATTCTCATACAATAGTTTGCTGGAAGCCCTGCCTGGCCGGTCTGTTTGTTTGACACTTCCACATGTATCTGAGTCCCAAGAATGAATATTGCTTAGGCTTAAGGCAAAACAAAATATAGAATAACTTGGCCAATATTGTATATACTCCTGTGTCTTCTAAATCTAACTGCCTTACCTGTCTCCCCAGGTTTTCTCAAAGACCTATTAAACATTAAGTTACAAAACCTATTGAACATCAAGTAAACATTAAGTTTACATCCTGAACCTTCATTAATTCAACAAGGTAACACCATTCCATAAGGCCTTACTGGAGATGGCAATCAAGATTTCTACTTAAGGTTCCCCAACCTTGCCATTGCTTCATTTCCTTCCTAATACAAATACATTTCTTATTCTCTTTGTATTTTTTTATTCTGTTCATAAGAATGACATTTGTATTGCTTTTTATTTGATTTTTAAAGCAGATGCAGATTATAAACAGCAGCAATGATTCAGAAGCTCCTGAAAACAAAATGCAAAGGTTGTAAAACACATGCTGCATATGCTTTGTAAACATTTTCATTTCATAATCATCTCTATGAAGAACTGAAATGTTTGAAACGTGGTTGAAGTTGATGGGATTCAGCAGGCTCGAAATTGATTTTTTGTTCTGCTTTTCAAATATTAGATTGCTATTACCTTATGTGTTTTATATATACACTCTTTAATAATGATTAAAGCAATAAAATAGATCAGGTAATAAATGTAAATTCTCCCTGTAAAAGAGACCTAATTCATTTTTAGGTGACTCTAGGTACAAGATTTCCTGTAATTTGTTTTCAAATGTAGATTGTATACTTTGGTAAGCAGCATAAGAAGCATGTTTTCTCCTATGAAATCTACGGTTTTTAACTTCATGACAAATAGTATTCTGTGACTAAAAAATTATGAAAACTATGAAAAGGAATTAAAATAAGGTTACATAATTTGGACTCACATTTCATTGCTCAATAGTTTACTTGAAAAGAAGAGAATGTATTTTCTATAGAAGAATGCCATGAATATTGCTGTTTGCAAATCGATGAGAGGGTTCATGCTATTTTAGCACTTGTTTGAAGTCAGGAAATCTGAATTCTATTTAGGAATCTGATTGACATTATCAGCTAAAACCAAACATTTCTCTCAATCTTCCTGGAGTTTCTATAGCTGTACCATCAAATGATTATTACTCTGCTTAATTATAATAGTAACAGAATGTTCTTGAAGTACATTTGATACTTAGGAAGTGAAGCATATATTTTGACAGACCCCACAGTATAGTTGTATCTAGCATATATTCTGCAGTCAGAATGTACGAATTCTAATAATGGCACTACCTCTTATTATCTTACAACTTTGAGCAATTTATCATTTCTCTGCCTCATTTTCTTCATCTATAAAATAGGGATAACACTTGCACTTATCATGTGGGGTGGTTATGAGGAGTCAAGCTGTGAATATCTATAAAGATTTTAGAGCCATAGTTTACACATAGTAAATGATGTATTTGTTAAACAAATACCTTTCAGGTAACTATCATAAAATGCAACATTCTTTATGTTACATACATGGGAGGAGGAGTCTCAGATAGTTTTAAAAAAAACTTCAAAATAATACATAAAATGATATTCAGCAGTAGCAAAAAAAATAAAACAGTTAAGTCATCTTAGTAAAAGACCAATTAAGTGGTTATAGTATAATGTTTCTTTTTTTATTATTTTCTTGAGATGGAGTCTTGCTCTGTTGCCCAGGCTGGAATACAATGGCACAATCTCTGCTCACTGCAACTCTGACTCACAGGTTCAAGCAATTCTCCTGCCTCAGCCTCCCAAGTAGCTGGGATTACAGGCATGTGTCACCACACCCCGATTAATTTTTGTATTTTTAGTAGAGAGGGGGTTTCACTATGTTGGCCAGGCTGATTCAAACTCGTGACCTCAGGTGATCTGCCTGTCTTGGCCTCCCAAAGTGCTGGGATTACAGGCATGAGCCACTGAGCCCAGCCTAATGTTTTTGTCTATATGGTGGAAATGTGGTATATTTAGGACTTGTCTTAGATTTAAAAAATAAAATTTATACAATTGGTTACTCAATTTAATATCAGTTTAACTTTTAAAACATGAGAGAATTCTGAAGCCTTCTTAAATAATTTTAAAGCAGGTAATTTAAAAATTCAGAATTTCAAAGATGGAAGAGCCTGAAGTTTTCAGTAGCAATAGCACATAGAGTTTAAGGATTAATGATCTTGCTTTGCTGGTAGGTAGGTGTGTCTACGTAACTAAGTTCTGACAATTAAAATCTAAGCATGAGTGCCATGTGAGAGTTTTCGGAAACCTGCTTAAAAGGACTCTGTTTTGCCCTATCCTACCCCTGTAATAAAAAGGTAATGGCAGGAGTTCCAACAGCAATCTTTGTCTAGGAGGCAACCCTAGGAATGGAGGTGGTGCTGAGGGTGGTGGAGTAGAAAGTTAGAAGGAGACTGGGGCCCTAGTATCTCCACCAAATCAATCTGAGTCACCTACCTTGTGTCTTTAAGTTTGAGAGAGAGAAATAAATTTTTACACTATTTAAACCAATTTTATTTTTATACTTTTAAAAAAACATGCAGCCAAATGTAGTCTCAAATGAAGCCTGCTCCCATAGAAAGCACATAACCTGTATTTGCCTCTCCCCCTACTCAGTAAAATGTGGAAACATCTGAGAATTGTATTTGTATGGAAATGGTGGGTGTTGAGGAGGTACGTAATCAAGCAAGCATTATCCCACTTAATTTGGTCTGAAAAATATAGCTTGGTAAAAAGGAACGTTCTGGTTATCCAGCTCAACTTACTCAAATTTTCTGCATTGGGATTTATGGAAAATCAAATTAGAAAACTTGTTTCTTTATTAGCAGTCTTCCTGTGGATGGGCAGCAGGGTTTGATATTTCTGGGTTTCTTTTCTATAAATTCGTTTAACATTGTAGATGCTTCCTGTCATCTCCATAGACCCAGAGCGTCCCACCTGATCTCCTTACCCGATGCTGATTAGAGCTCTAGCATCTAGTGAGCAAGGAGAGTCTCTGGCAGTGTGCACGTGCTAAAGACTTTGCAGCCTCCCCTTGAGTAATGATAATTGTTCAAAAATATCCCTTACAGATGCCAATCTGTTATCAGAGAGGGAGCTATTTTCAAAATGTATATTTAGAGTAAAGCTGTAAGCAGTGCAGAATTGAGCAAGAAGGTTGAGGGCATGTGTCTGATTTTATTTTTCCTTTACATAATGCAAAATAGTTTGCCACCTAATGTATTAATAATGTGCAAATCCCAAAGAGACAGTGATTATAAATAACATGGAGTAGTTGTTTATTCAATAACTAGAACTTTGCTAATTTTCTCCACTACACAAGATTCACCAGATAAATACATGTTCCAGATAAATAATTTCTAATACTAGGATGAGAGTTATAGATCTAATCAAAATGAATAACGTTATTAGGTGAGAATATCTTGAACGTAAATAGCTTGGATAATCTCTTAAAGCATTTATTTTAAATATTTTCAAATATAGACAATGCATTTGCAATACATTTGGTCAATTCTTTATCAAAAAACACAATTCCTATTACTTGTTTGGCAATAACTGAACTTACAGAATTCAGAAAATCCATCAACATATGGACCTCCTGTCACACAAAAGAGTGTTTCGGGTCTGGGGGGTTATTTTTGTTTTTTCTTAGAGAAAGAAAGGGCAGAAGCTGGAAATAGAATGTTATTCCAGAGACACAAAAAAAGTGATGCCTAATAGAGACTCCTTTATTCATAGACAGGACGCAGTTGAATTAATCACTCCATGTTCATAATCCACTTGGTAATATAAGCACTTCCTGGGATTAATGGGATGTAGAAGTAACACATCCTGAAAAATAACCTGTAAAAGAGTGTGTCACACACTGCGGGAAACCCAAAGTCTAATACAAATGACCAGGATGTAGTGTCAAGAGGATACAGTGGATCACTAAACTCGTTTTCATGTCTAAAGTGGATAGAAGAAAGTTTTAACTCTAGAGGGTGGTCTGCTTGATGTTTAGAAGAGCCAGCCCAAAAAAAGAAAAGTTGGCCTATTTATGCATTGTTGCCCAGGAAAATGGAAACTAGATCTGACTAGAGAATGAACTTATTGAACTAATCAATAAAATGCACGCTTAAAAAATAATTTCACCCTGCTTTATTTAAAATGTAATGCCTAAAAAAGTGGCAAGCTATTATGATTAAACCAAAGAGGTAAGTGGAGAAATGCAGCCTTCAGTTTAATTTCATTAAAAGGCAGACCACTTCTTTGAACCTCCATGACTGAAAGAGTCACCCACATTAAAAGAAACACAAGAGAAAAACAATGGCTAGAAACCAAAAAGATACATCTCAGGGAGAAGGGCAGTGAGAAGTGTCTCACTATTAAAAGCAGTAGAGTACCTTTTTTTTTTTTTTTTTTTTTTTTTTTGAGATGGAGCTTTGCTCTTTTTGCCTAGGCTGGAGTGCACTGGTACAATCTCAGCTCACTACAGCCTCCGCCTCCCAGATTCAAGTGATTATCCTGCCTCAGCCTCCTGAGTAGCTGGGATTACAGGCATGCACCACCATGCCCAGCTAATTCTGTATTTTCAGTAGAGACAGGGTTTTAACATGTCTGTCAGGCTGGTCTCAAACTCCTGACCTCGGGTGATCTGCCCACCTCAGCCTCCCAAAGTGCTGTGATTACAGGCTTGCGTCACCGTGCCTGGCCAACATTTTCAATACAATTTTATCAGCACCTGCTTTCACCCAATCTCATTTCTATATCTGGTCTGGATGGAGGAGAGAGATGTAATTCAAAAGATTATAAATGGAGTGTCTCATATATAAGAACTACTTCTCACTCTCAAATATATTTGGTTCAAGTTCACTTATTAGACTATAAGAATCTCTCTCTCTCTCTCTCTCTCTCTGTGTGTGTGTGTGTGTGTGTGTGTGTCCATTTCCAAATAAGCACTGGGGAATGGATTGAGGACACAGGATTCATCACGGACAAGATAAAATTTCCCTCAAGAATACCCACTCATGCCTATTATGGATATCTACCATTGCTACATGAGCAATTTCTCAAGTATTCTGACAGTAAGGAGGTGTGTGAGTATTGCAGTTTTTTAATCTTATCATAAATTTCTTAAATATACTAATCAATTTTTTTTTTTTTTTTTTGAGACAGAGTCTCACTCTGTCGCCCAGGCTGGAGTGCAGTGGCGCGATCTCGGCTCACTGCAAGCTCGCCTCCCGGGTTCACGCCATTTTCCTGCATCAGCCTCCTGATTAGCTGGGACTACAGGTACTCGCCACCACGCCCGGCTAATTTTTTGTATTTTTAGTAGAGACGGGGTTTCACCATGTTAGGCAGGATGGTCTCGATCTCCTGACCTGGTGATCTGCCCGCCTCGGCCTCCCAGTGTGCTGGGATAACAGACGTGAGCCACCGCGTCCGGCCCCTAATCAATTTTTTTAAATGTTTGCTTGTGAGTTTAAGTAGCATGGAACCCAGATTAACTGAAAGTTACTGAAGGGCAGAGTCTGTATCTCATTCAATGTTGCATTGCTGACGGAATGTGGTGGCTCCTGCCTATAATCCCAATACTTCGTGAGGCCGAGGTGGACAGATCACCTGAGGCCAGGAGTTCGAGACCAGCCTGGCCCACATGATGAAATCCCATCTCTACTATAAAAATACAAAATTTAGCCAGGCCTGGTGGTGCACGCCTATAGTCCCAGCCACTCAGGAGACTGAGGTGGGAGGATCACTTGAAACTGGGAGGTGGAAGTTGCAGTGAGCTGAGATTGCTCCACTGCTCTACAGCCTGGGTGACAGAGTAAGATTCATCTAGAAAATATCTATATATTGTTTCACTAGCTGTGTTAGTCAGAATTATGGCCCCTAGAGCCTGTGAATATGTTATTTTACCTGTTATACATTATCCAGGATTAAGCAGATGGGCCCAATCTAATCACGTGAGTCCTTTAAAATTGATTTTTTTTTTTTTTTTTTTGACTCAGAGAGGTGAGAGAGAAGAAGAAGATATTGGAAGACAGAGCTTTCCGGAGAAAGGGGACTACCAGTCAAGGAATGAAAGGACTCTAGAAACCGCGAATGGCCCTCAGCTGACAGCCAGCCAGAAAACAGGGATCTTAGTCCTACTCAAAGAACTGAATTCTGCCAACAATGAAATGAGCATGGAAACAGATTCTCCCTGATAGCCTCCAGTAGGAACGTAATCTTGCCAACACCATGATTTTAGCCTAGTGAGACCTGTGTCAGACTTCTGAACTACAGAACTATGATAATAATTTTTTTTCTTGAAGCCAATAAGTTTGTTGTAATTTGTGATGAGCATAAAATGTTGATTACTAAACGTGTGGCACTGAGAACATCAGAGCCTGCAGGTACCTCGTGGCAGTAGAGGGAGGGTAATAACATGCATCGAAAGAGCAAGAGAGAGAGCAGGGATCCTCTTCTGATTCATAGTTCATGCTAATATAGTAAAGCCTCCAAAAATTCCGAAACAATAAACTTTATACATTGTATTAGATTCAGTGTTTCTTCAACTTATTTGACTTCAGAAACCCTCTCTTTTCATGTCAAATACTTTAATATCCTCTGGAATAAGATAGGGAACTACCATCTTAAGCAAAACCTGCCACTTGCCTAACTCGAATTTCTTTTCTTTATCTTACAGGAGACTCAGTAAATCTGAAGGAAGAAGAATGAAATGATCAACATATTTGGCAATTGTAAAAGCCATATGGGTACTAATAATGCCAAAAGGATAATGTTATGAAAGAGCAGGCTCTAACCTTACAGGTCCATTTGTTTTTTTGGAAAATCACACTTATAAACCATTTAGCTTTCACCATTTTTTGTGGCAACCTTAGTTCTTTATATATGTATAGAACTATTGTTATTAATAAGTTAAATACCTCTAGAAATCCATGTCTTTGACCTCACGATAATATTGTGTCATTAAAATGTCTAATTTTACAAGGTTGAACATTTTATAAAATCTCAAAGATGGTGATACATAACCAAAAGTAAGAGAAAATATTTTTATATTTTTCCTATTTTCATCTCTTCCAAGATGACTGAGGATTTCTATTGGGGAACAAATGTTCAATGACATAGATTAAAAATCTTATACTATCCTTGACAATTAAAACTTCAGTTCATTTTTACTCAGACATTCATTCAATAAGTGAGGTTTAATGTAAACTAAAAAAAATAAATAAATCATCCTGGTTAGCAATTAGACTATTAAACGTTATTTCAAATCTACTAAATAATTTGAAGCCTAGCTAATCAAACTGGAAACCCTAAAAATTAAATTTTGTCTATTCTATGATATGTTTCTTTAAAGCAGCCTTGCCTTCCTCTTTTTGTTTGTTTGTTTGTTTGTTTGTTTATTTGAGACGGAGTCTCCCTCTGTTGCCCCAGGCCGGAGTGTAGTGGCATGATCAGCTCACTGCAACCTCTGCGCCCTGGGGATCAAGCAATTCTCCTGCCGCAGCTTCCCAAGTAGCCGGGACCACGGGTGCCCGTCATCAGGCCCAGCTAATTTTTGTATTTTTAGTAGAGATAGAGTTTCACCACATTGGTCAGGCTCGTCTCCAACTCCTGACCTCAAGTGATCCACCTGCCTCGGCCTCTTAAAGTACTGGGATTACAGGCATAACCACTGCGCCTGGCCACCTTGCCTTCGTCTAAAGGAGGTTACTAATAATGGGAAGACAAGACTTCCATCTATAATTTCTTTCAACTATTGGTCTCATTAGAATTGATTTTACAATTCTAGATCGCAAGACAAAAAACTTTTATTGTCCCAAAATTCAAACGTCCACTTTAACAACGTTTACTGTAAATATTCTGATATTAAGGACAGCAAAGCATTATTAAAATCATTGTTACCAAAATTCCAGCATTCCAGCATTGTAATATTATGATACTAGCATTAGAAATAGTAACAAAGACATAATTTTATATCGAAGAGAGTATATGTTTAAAATTCCAACTGAATGTTAGGATGGAAAAACTTTTAATTTGTAAGTTGAAATTTTTCATCGTGATTGCTTCAATTTCACTTTAGCCTGGAATTTTGGCTCCTCTTCTCATCACATTATTTAAAGTCTTGTCTTTACATATGAAATATATGAATTGTGGCACAGTCAATCCATTATTTCAGCAGGCATAACAGCTGATATCAACCACTATTAGGCTGATGTAACTTACATCTATCATGAACATCACTAAAATAGACGTTTTTTTCAGGACCTGGTGTCATGATGATCAGCAACTAAAAGCAATGCCTGACTGTGGATATCTCCATGTGTGAGCTAAAAACAATTAAATTGTAGCTGGAGGTAGAAATGGGCACTCCTGAAGGAACAGTTATTTTAAACACCTCAAAACATATTCTCTACAAGATTGGAATAAACTGCTATGGAATTAATGTTTGTTATACATAAGAGAATTATTAGCCTAACAATTGCCTTTATTTCTTGTCTGTTAGAATCTTGATCAAGATGATTTAGGAACATGAAAAGGTCATCAGGATGAGTTTTTGAAAAGAAAAATTCCTTTCTCTCTTGGAAAGTTCATATTCCAAACACACAATAAGCTGAGTCACATACTTGACGGAGTCGTTATAAACTGGAGATAACAATTAGACTTGTCCTTCCATTTCCAGACTTTGTGCCCTATCTATACAAGTCTGCACTTCAACGAGACCCAGCTTAGTAACCTTAGACGCCGTTTTCTCCTTTTCTGTCTTGTATGAGTTGTGAGGATTAAACTGCCTGTTCAACTGCAAGCAGGCCTCCCAGAGCCCATGAAAACTGGCTACAGCTGAGTGTTTAAGCCAACCAATCTAAGCAAAGGATGGAGGTGGTCCACCAGGCCACTGGTCCACTCATCCAGAAAAGCTGTAACAGAAGTCCCAGAACCCAGCCTTCCTAACGATAGCGGGGGAAAGTCTGGTGCTCCCCCACCTTGAAGGTATCTCAAACAGCATGGAAACCAGTTTTGTCATTTAGTGATTCCACTTTTACCTCCCAACCTCTGATCATACGTGCCATGGAGGGACTGGTATTTCCTAATCATGATGCTGAAAAGACCCAAGGCCACAAGTGAATAGCAATGACAGATACTCTTCACTGTCCTTGAATCCCATGATCAATAGTGGACCACTGTGGATCTGGTTTCCATGAGTGTCCCCTCACCAAAGGTTTTCCAAAAGGCCTGCTCTGTGTCTGCTCTGTCTTTCCATTTACTCTTTGTCTGACTTGCCCCATCATCTGAAGTACCATGAGCCGGTCTTTCTTTCTTACAAGCTGGAAATGCACAACTTTAATACCATTTTACTTAGTTCAAATAGAACCAAATTTCCAGACATTTCTTAATGAAAACACAGATCTTGCCAAGAAAACAGATATTGGCAACAGCGGAGAAAGAGCTTAAGATGTTACTGGCAAATTTTAGTGTTAAGAACCTGAAATTTCTCTGGAGAGATATTTCATATTTAGGGTTTCTTACCACAAAACAGTATGTATCCTCTTTTACAAACTAGAGGGCAAAATGATGTCACCAAAAGAGCTTTGGATAAGAAGTCAATAGACACACATTGCAGACCTGGCTACAAAAACAAATCAACAGTGTAACTTTGAGCAGGTCACTCAATATTTCTAAAACTGTTGAAAAGAGACTTTTTAAGAGAGAGAGTGAGAACTGGCATGGCAAATGAGAAAACCTAAGTTGTTTGCATCTTGTGGCTTCAAACTTTGAGCTAGTGGAGAACATGTATTAACATAGTCCTGTGTGGTCAAAGAGGGGCACTCAGATATTTGCATTTTGAAAGGCTCACCAGCCAGGTGTGAAGGCTCATGCCTATAAATGCAACACTTTGGTAAGCTGAGGTGGAAAGATCACTTGAGCCCAGGAGTTACAGACCAGCCTGGGCAACACAGGAAGACTCCCATCTCTACGAAATATTAAAAAAATAAAATTAAAACAGGCATGGTGCACACACTCGTGGTCCCAGCTACTTGGGAGGGGATGCTGAGGTAGAAGGATCTCGTGAGCCCAGAAGATCAAGGCTGCAGTGAGCCATGATTGCATCACTGCACTCCAGCCTGGATGACAGAATGAAGAAAAAAAGAAGAAAAAGAGAGAGAGAGAGAGAAAAGAAAGGAGAGAAAGAAAGAAAAACAGAGAAAGAAAGGAAAGAAAGAAGAAAAGAAAGAAAGAAAGAAAGAAAGAAAGAAAGAAAGAAAGAAAGAAAGAAAGAAAGAAAGAAAGAAAGAGGGAGGGAGGGAAGGAGGAAAGGGAAGGGAAGGAGGGAAGGAGGGAGGGAGGGAAGGAAGGAAGGAAGGGAAAGAAAAGAAAGAAAAGAAAAGAAAGAGAAAGAAAGAAAGAAGAAAGAAAGAAAGAAAGAAAGAAAGAAAGAAAGAAAGAAAGAAAGAAAGAAAGAAAGAAAGAAAGAAAGAAGGAAGGAAGGGAGAGAGGAAGGAAGGAAGGAAGGAAAGAAAGAAAGAAAGAAAGAAAGGAAAGAAAGAAAGAAAGAAAGAAAGAAAGAAAGAAAGAAAGAAAGAAAGAAAGAGAGGGAAGGAAGGAAGGGAGGAAAGGAGCAAGGGAGGAAGGGAAGAGTTTTTGAAATGACATTTTGAAAAGAAAAATTCCTTTCTCTCTCAGAAAGTTCATATTCCACACACACAATAAGCTGAATCACATACTTGACTGAGTCGTTATAAACTGGAGGTAATAATTAGACTTGTCCTTCCATTTCCAGACTTTGTGCTCTAGCTATACAAGTCTGCACTTCAGTGAGACCCAGCTTAGTAACCTTAGACACTATTTTCTCCTTTTCTGTCTTGTATGAATCGTGAGGATTAAACTGCCTTTTCAACTGCAAGCGGGCCTCCCAGAGCCCATGGAAACTGGCTCAATTTTTCTTTCTCAATTTTTCTTCCTCCAAGTCTCATCTCTCTACCCATCCTGGCAAGGTCACAGATGCTTCACAGACTGGGAATTGTTGGGAAATGATGGTTTATATAAACACTAGTGTGGAGGAAAACAAAAACACACCCTAAGGAAGAGGACTACAGTCTTGTCTTGACAAGATAGTGGCAGCAGAAATTGGTTCTCTGTCTCTTCAAAGAACGATTTTAACAGTGTTCCAGAGTCCTGTTATATCTCTGCATCATATTAGCATATTCTTTCATGACAATATCCTTGTTGGTGTTTCTGTGCTGGAAGGAAGGAAGGAAAGAAAAAGGAGAAGGAAGAAAGAAAGGAAGGAAGGGAGGGAGGAAAAAAAGAGAAAGAAAGGCCCACTAATTTTTTTTATATATATATATTAATTATATATATTTGTTTTATATATATATAATTTTGTGTGTATACACATTTTCTTTTTTGAGATCTAAACTTCCTCTGTTGCCCAGACTGGAGTGCAAGTGGCAGGATCTTGGCTCACTACGACCTCCACCTCCCGGGTTCAAGCGATTCTCCTGCCTCAGCCTCCTGAGTAACTGGGATTGCAGGGTCCCACCACCACACCCAGCTAATTTTTGTATTTTTAGTAGAGATGGGGTTTCACCATGTTAGCCAGGTTGGTCTCAAACTCCTGACCTCAGGTGATCTGCCCACCTCGGCCTCCCAAAGTGCTGTGATTATAGGTGTGAGCCACCACGTTTGGCCTTGTAAGTATAATTAAAATGTTTTTATTATCAATAGTTTAATGTCAGTACATCTAATACTGGACAAGAAAGTAGAAGAGGACTGTATTATTAACTTTTCCGAACTAGAGATTATCCAGCAACTTCACACAATGAAATTACTTTAGAATAAATCTAACTAGTACATTTCGAAAAGCATAAAAAGAAAAACAAGTAGATACCACCTCTTCAATTATTACCTAACAAGCTTTGAGAAAATATTTAGATCCAAAAAACATTTTTGAAATGTGTCCAGACAAAACGTAATAACACGTTAATCTCACTTATCATTTTGTTTTCTGAAGAACTCAAAAAGTATTTTTAAGATTCATCCTTTTGAAAGCTTTTATTGCTAGTAAAGAAAGGAAGATGTCCATATAGAAAATAGCTGTGCTAATTAACAATATTAATGAGTATTACCCAAAGGAAGCATTTCAGGAAGAAAACTTTCTGGCATACCTGTCTCTGAGAATTTTTTTTAATTTATTTATTATTATTATACTTTAAGTTCTAGGGTACATGTGCATAACGTGCAGGTTTGTTACATATGTATACTTGTGCCATGTTGCTGTGCTGCACCCATCAACTCGTCATTTACATCAGGTATAACTCCCAATGCAATCCCTCCCCCCTCCCCCCTCCCCATGATAGGCCCCGGTGTGTGATGTTCCCCTTCCTGAGTCCGAGTGATCTTTGTTTTTTCTTTTTCTTTCCCCACCTGTTCTTTGTGGGAATTTTGTTTTCCATTGAGATGAAGCTTTTTCGTGTTACTCATTTTCCAAAATTATTACTTGTAGTTCCTATGTAATTAATGTTTTTAAAGTTTCATAATTAATTATGGTAACTACCGAGATGTTTTTGTTTTAAGTTAGGAGATTCTTTAGTGATTTTTAAAAAATTATTCGAGTGACTAGTATCGTCACAGAGCACCGTCCCCCAAGTGTACAAGGAAGTCTTGTTTTATTGACATCCTGGACTTCCTTACTGCTCTTTGTCTTTTTATGTTTAATCAGGAAGGTGGAGGGTAGACTGCAGACAATGGAAGTGGTGATAACCAGCACAGTCAGGAGGAAAGATGTCAGATGTATGTGAATATGTATGTGTGTGTTCTTACAAACCTTTGCAGCCACTAATTGCCAACTCCTTTCTTTCTCAATTTTTCTTCCTCCAAATCTCATCTCTCGAGCCATCCTGGCAAGGTCACAGATGTTTCAGACTAAGAATTGTTGGGAAATGATGGTTTATATAAACACTAGTGTGGAGGAAAACAAAAACACACCCTAAGGAAGAGGACTACGGTCTTGTCTTGACAAGATAGTGGCAGCAGAAATTGGTTCTGTGTCTCTTCAAAGAACAATTTTAACAATGTTCCAGAGTCCTGTTATATCTCTGCATCATATTAGCATATTCTTTCATGCCAGTATCCCTGTTGGTGTTTCTGTGCAGTAATTAAATGTTAGACATTCTAGATCTGTTTACCACATTACACAGTATTCTGCAGATGTATAAAACAGTATGAAAAATATTTTCATATGGATTAAACTGAGCAGCATCTCTCCAGTGCCTTCCTTTAGATAATTTTTTTGTCCCAATATAAGAGTGATAGTTTTACATTGTTTTATCTTTAATAGAAAGGATATTTTATCCTAGGTAGACAGCAAAGAAATGAATCACACAGCTTTCTATTTTAGAAGATATGACAATCATCCTAAATTCCTGATTCTCTACAAATAAATAGCAGAGTTCTCAGAAACTTATTTATCTCTTTAGAAGCCTGAATTGCTAGGTGATAGATAAACAAATTACAATGTTTTACAAAAATCCAGAGTGGGTTCAGACATAATAACCTATTTATACTGTAAGCCTCATCTCCTGATTCCTTTATTGGTCAATTCATGGCTTCATTATAAGAAATATTGAGCATACTGGTTTGTACAGATAACTGTATTAGATGTTAAAAGAATGAAACAGGCACTTTCAAAAACTTACAGTCTGCTAGGCAGAAAAACAATAATATTGATAATTATAACATAAGATAGAATTTGGAAGTACGTACTAACAATATTTTAATAATATGGAAATGATTAGAAGAAACATATAGTCACTCAGGTGGAATCATGAAAAACCAACTGAAATGGGTCTGGTAATGTCGATATCATTATGGTATCTACAGATAAGTGGAGGAAGGCATTTCAAACACAGAAAATTGAATAGGCAAAAGTTCGGGCGATGTAAAGGCTTGTTTACTCTGCTGTGGGCCAGGCACTGGACTTAGCAGTGGCAATACAATGATGAATATTAAGTTTCCACATTATGGAGTTCACAGTTAGGGAACAATCGGGGAATAATAAGTAGAGAAGTATTGCTTGTAATACCAGTACCAGCCAGTGGAAACACAAAGTAAAGAATATTGAAAGCCAGGCTAAGGAGTTTATTCAGTGAAATGCTGGTGTGTTTGTGCACGTGTGCATGTGTGTGTGCATGCGCACTTTAAGCAAGAGAGAGACAATCACAGTTGTGATTTAGGATGATTAATTTGGCAGAAAAAAATGATATAGGGTTGGAAGAATGGAAGTAAAGAGGCTAGGGAAGAGTGTACTTTTGCATATCAAGTTCACTCTTTTTTAAAGCAAGGTTTTACATTTCATCTCTCTCCCCTTTAATCTTTTTTTTTTCTTTTTTTAATGTGAGATGGATGACGGTGAGCAAGGTCACTTGCTTTTCCTCAACCTGCCACCTGCTAGGATTTTTCTTATCATATATATTACATGCACTTTCTCCACTTCTCACTGTGTTTATTCTTGCATCTGTTGTCTTTTCTCTAATCTCCTTTGTCCCTGATGCCAATTCCAAATACTCAAAGGCTGGCTAAATATATTACTGCCCACTTTCGAACTCTGATCTTTAAGTTCTTATATGGATGTATGTTTCATTCAGGTTGGCAGTTCAACTTATTATAAGCAGAGCTTATACTGACAGAATCATATATTCAGGTCTTTTCATTTAAAAAATATAAAAGAAGGGAAGCTGGTGCCTCAGATAAAAGGACTGCCCAATTACAATATGGGACAGGACCAGATGTATGAGTGTGGAGAAAAGGGATCAGGAATCATAGTAGATAAGATGACAATGAGTCACTAGTGTGGGACTATAGTCCCACATGTTAAGAAAGGGAACATGATAGTGGGATACATGAGTAGGATCATAAAATGTAAGAACCATAAGGTACTCAGCATTAATCAGGCCCAACGGATCTGGGCTTAACACAAAAGGAGTGTGATGACAGGGTCTGCCTAAGGCACAATCACAAGGTAAGTGAATTAGACTTTAGCAGCAGCTGCAGACCAATCTTTTCCATACCCTGCGTATCCTCACTGATGCCCACACCTCCAGAGAGTTAACACTCAGTATTGTCACATGGGGCCACCACTCAGGCACCCTCCCACATTCAAATACCATCCGCCTCTCTTTCTACAATGCTGGAAATTTGAGATCTGGATCCCAGAGTTCTGACAAAATACTGCAGAAAATGAAAGTAGTTGTATGCTCAAAGGAGAAGTTGGAATAGTAAGTCTTAAACTCAATGTAATGACCCTGCAATGGTGCAGTTTCTGGCAGTATGGCATACCATATAGTGATACATTGGGATGGGAGATGTAGTAAGGAAGGCTTTCAGTTTTCTTCTATAAGGAATATTTAAACCAAAACCACGTTATGCATGCAGCTAGTTAACATAACACATAAATCTGGCATAAAATATTTTAGAATGACTTTAGGTAACTAAATGAGTAAAACACACACACACACACACACAATTCATTTAATCCCAAAGCATATTACTTGCATTTTTTCCTGCTGAATTTCAATCCTTTTCTCACCAATTCTGCAAGTTAATAAATATGATTTAAATTCATATTGTACTCTGTAAGTACTATAACCATCTAATAATCATATATAAGGTGTCATAAGCAAACTACATATATGTATATATTTATATATTCTCCCAGTATGAAATTCAGTCACTCACTAAAATATTCAAAAACACTAAACCAATTACAGAGCATTTAATTTCATTTATCCCCTTTTTCTGCACTGGTAAATAACACTGTATATATTGATACAGTCAAATCTCTCAAAACACTTACTTATATCTTCCACTACATAAAAGTCTTCAGGACTATATTTTGGAAGACATGATCAGTAGGATGATTTGCCACACATCAGTATTAAATAACTGAGGAGTAAATCCTTTTAAACCTATGATGTTTACAGGGGCTTCTATTTAAAGGAGGGCTTCACAGTGTGCCGTTATTCTATTTCTGTACTAGTTAGGTCAAAATCTGCTCTCTAAATGTGCACATTCACTCATCAATTCATTCAACAATTTTTTTAATGTTTTATATGTGCCAATGTAAATAAGACCAACAAAATCTTTGTTTTCATGGAAATTAAATTTTAGTTGAATGGGAAAGAAAATGAACACATAGAATAAATATCAGATAAGGATAGGTGCTATGAAGAAAATAAAACATGGTGCTTGGAGAGTGAATAGGTGATGCGATGAAACTTCAGATAGAAGGGAAGCAAAAGGCCACCTTCAGGACGTAAACTGTGAGCTGAGACCTCACTTTTGCCAAGGATTAGCCATGCAAATATCTGATGGAGGAGCATTTCAGACACAAGGAAGAGAAAATTCCAAGACTCTAAGATAGGGAACAAGCTTAGAAAAATTGAGGAATAGAAAGAGGCACAGGCATAGGCACAGGGGCACATGTCTAAAGTTCCAGCTACTCAGGAGGCCGAGAAAGGAAGATGCCTTGAACCAAGGAGTTTGAGGCCAGCCTGGGCAACACAGCAAGACCCACATCCCTTTAAAAAAACAAAACTGATAGGACTACAGTATAGTGACCAAGAATGCAAGAAGAAAGATGACCAGGGAGAAACCGATAGGGGCCAAATGAGGTAGTGCTTTGCCAGCCTTGGTAAAGGACTCAGATTTGATGTTGAGTTAAAGCAAAATCTATTCAAGAGTGTTATACAGAAGAGTAAAAATGCCTTATTTTTGTTGTTAAAAGGTGAATCTAGCTTTTGTGTGGAGCTTAGATTGCAGGGACAGGAGTGTAGAAACAGACAGTGGGGAAACTATTGCAGTTCCCAGGCAGAATATCCAGGGTGGTAGTAGTTTAGAAAAAGAACAAGGAAAAAATTCAGGCTATATTTTAGTAGCAGAACCAACAGAGCTTATTTTCTATTGACGGTAGGGGAAAAGGGATAAAGAAAGAGGACTCAAGTTTAACTCTAAATCCCAGTCAAGCAGGAAAATGTAAAAACTTATGAAAGAAAAAAAAAATCATGTAAAAAAATAAACACTAGATGTATATTAAAGTCACTTGTTAAACTAACCCTACTGAAATCCAAAAAAAAACTCCTTTAATTTTAACAATATTCAATTCAAAAACATTTCTTAAGTGCCTACTATGTACAAAGCACTTCGATCAAACTTACAGATAATACAAAAAGATGCAGTTCCTGCTCTCAGTAACTACTAAAAATAGAAGACATATAATTAACCAGAGAATTAATTTTTGGATAACGCTTTCAAATCAAGAAAAACATTTATTGAATGCCTACCATGAGCACAGCACTGCTAAGAATAAAAAGTGGTTATATAAAGATGAACAAAATGTGCCATTGGCAGCAAGTAATTTAAAATCAAAATGAAATACATAATTTCTCCTGGAATTAGCGAACAGAAATTATAAAATATACATCTATCCATTCCATCTTCAATAAATTGGGAATCATCACTACTTCACTTTTGAAATCCATCTTTATACTTGCCCAATGGCATCTGGTAGTCATTTTCCCTTCCTCTTTTATATTATGTCTCAGCAAACATGCTGAAGGGACTATAGCAATCAGCACATTGTGTTTTTCTTATAGTCATACTTTGCTCGGCTCATGCTGTTTTAGGTAGAGAAGCTGCACTGCTAAATTAAAAGGCTATGTACTCACAGCGAGTGGGTTCTGATGACCTAAATGATTGGAGGGAGAGTAATTTGCTATGCCATCTGAACTCTGAGTGTACAAAGCTGAGTCGTGCATGGGGCACAGCTCAGCTTTTCTGTGCATTCATGCACTAGGACTTCCCATTTCACATAATTAGTCACTTTATATTAAAATAATTAATAAGAAAGGGGTTTAGTATCTTGCATGCTGCTAATGGTCTGTTGCCATTAGCATAAAAATGCTTCAAACGTATCTTTGGAATATAAAAATGTTTCAAGCAAGCATTGTGCATTTTCAGAGCTGGGTGAGAGAATAGTGACAGAGTGCTTGTGTTTTTCAGAATGACTGAATCTACCTCATCTGCTACTTATAATTGTAGGTGTTAAATGCCAATTGTCTGTTTTCATTTGGAAGGGAAATTTTGTATTATGTCAAAGTCAATGGTATGTTTATATTCATGAGATTTGTGGCAAAGGTTGGTGAAAATGCTTAAGGCATGGAATTTTTCCATATGGGAGCAATTGAAGGGCAAAATGCACAATCTTATAGAACAAGTCGACTTTCAGGGTATTCTGAGTACAGCTGACTTCTCTATGAGTTCAGATGAGTACCTAGAGGCTGGATCTGGCCCTCATAGTGATAAAAATAACATGTTCCCACACTTATGATGATAGACACCTGTTATTTAGACAATTTCTACCAACAGCAAAAAAAAAAAAAAAAAAAAGTGAAAATCTTCATTGCCAGCGCTTCCCTACTCACAGCTGCTTTCATCCCATACTAATCACAGCAAAGCAGACACCCATCTTAAAATTGACCATAGAATGTAAATGGAAATTAAAGTCACTAAAGCATCTGAATATGATAACTGTCTGGTGACAGTACTAAGGCAATTAAAAAAAAATAAAGCAAACAGAAATAGAAACAGACAGAGATAAAGAAAAAGTTATAACATTGCAAATCGTTAAGTCATCAGATTTAAATGTCCTATACGTGTATACATATATAGTAAAATATATCTGAGCATAAATGTCTGTTTATCTTTTTGAAATGACACTACATTATTCATTTAACATTTAGACAGTATCTATATGAGAAAGAATAAAGAGTTCAGAATGGACTTCATGGAAAACGATGGCATTTGTCCTGTGTCTTAAAGAAAAACCAAACTCTTTGTAGAGGACAAAGATGGAAGATGATAGTATTGAACTAACAGTTCTTATCATCCTGTGAACATGTAGTATTCATCTCACTGCCGTGAGTGTCTTACCTATGCCTCACGAAGCTGCATTCTAGACTCAAGATTAGTCCTTTCTGCCAGCATAGTTGGTCCAGTCCTCACCTCGATTGCCAATTTTCCAGCTGCAATTGCTCCTGAGTTATCTAGAGTTGTGCTTGTGGGTTTAGGATTGTACAACTCAGAATTCCATCAGCATTTTCTCCTGCCTTTCCCATAATTGTCCCAGTGGAAGTCAGAACAAAGCAAGTGCTCAGATATGCTTCCATCTTCCACTTTTTACATATGCCTCATTCAGCATGTGAGAATTATGAACATTGTGGTTTCAATGCTCAGAAAGTGGCTGTGTTCTAGGACTGAGCTGGTGTTTGTATTGATCTTGTCCTTTCACTTGATATTCACAAAAGCGTAGAGACTCTAGTGTCATGAGGACACAGAAGATGAGCGAAAATGTATACTTTGTGGATGTTTCATTTCCTGTGAGGTTTACTGAGCATTTGTAAAGATAACTTGCAAACTAGAAAAGTCCATACAAATGTATGAGAGCAATTACAACGGCATTATTATGCTGTTGGCCTTCCAAAGAACACACTGACCTTAAGTCATTTTTTTCTCTTTTTCAGTGATAGCACTATTAAAAAATCTACATATTTCTTCATGCTTTTATATAACTTACAGCTAAACCCTATCAGCCACAAGTGGAGTTTGATTATTGCAACTTCGAAGCACATTTGGCTCACTGAGAAACTTAACATACTAAGGCCGTATTTGATATTGTCAGCATAGACACTGTCTAACCTGGACCACTCTCTAAGAGTGAAGGGAAAAAGAGCTGTGTGTGAGTTTCAGTCTAAAGCTCATGCTGCAAACAGTAAGCAATTGACAAAAATTTGTTGAAAGGAGAAGAGATGTGTTTTGAGGCACTGATATATACTTTCTTGTCTTTCTCTGGTTCATTTGCCATTTTCCCAGGTGATTATTTCACCACTTCTCTCTCTTCAAGGCTAGACTTCTCCAAAATTGCTGGTGTCTCCATTTGCCCCCAACCCTAAGATCTGCATTCTCCCCTTCTCTGCTCCTCTGTCCTCTGAGAACTGACCTATAAATGCCAAAGGAACCTTAGAGACCATGTGTTTGACAGATCGCAATCTGGAATCTATGTTGTTTCACATATTTTCTAAAAATGATAAGAGAAATTGGATGTTTTCCATATAATGATATCACACATGGAAACAAAAATATGTTTACTTGATTTTAATTGGAATTATGTGAACATGTGATAGAGTAATCAATAAAAAGGAGTCTTTGGTGAACTATTAGTCAATTAAATAGTTAATCAAGTATTAACTATTTTCATAACAACTGATTTTGAAACAAATCAAGTTATTAACTTGAAAGAATCTCCCAGTTATCTCCTGTCTTGCCCTCTTTCTGACACATGCTCCAAGCCACTACATTGTGACATTTCTTACAAAATTAAACCTGATGAAGAACTTCCTCATTTGTACAATCCCTTAAAGATCCTCATTTGCCTAGGGAACGAAACCAAACTCTTTATCAGCGCATAGAAGACATTCAGTGTCCCAGCCCCAGCCTACCTTTACAGCCTCATTTCTCACTTAGCTTCTCATTTCCTTCTACCCACTAACACGCCCACGCTTCCCAACCTCAAACCATACAAAACTGCATGACTTGCAGTTCCTCAAAAATGCCAGGATATTTCAAGCTGCCTCGCCTTTGCGTACACTGCTTCTTCTGCCAGGAGTGTTCTTCCCATCTTTGTATGCCTAGCAAACAAACACCTACTCATCTTTCAAAATTCAGCTCAAGTATTACCTTTCCTAGGAAGTTTCCAGATTCCTCCCTCCTGGATGTCTGCCCCAGTAGAATTATCATTCCCTCATTTAAAGTGTAGATATCATAGTACATTTAGCATCAGGCACATATTCTCACTTACATGCCCGCTCTGGTGCCCCCACTCCATTCAGTCTCCTTCCTGCCATTGCCTTGATTGTTCTAATGGCCAGGAAATTTACCTTATCTTAGCACCCCCAGTACTAGCATCCTACTATTTAGTGTTTGTGAAAGGAACAGAGAAGGTAGAGATAAAGGAAGGGAAAGAAGCAAAGCTAGAGAGTCCTAGCACCTCTACTTAAAATTATATTTCAAATCTAATAACTCAGCTGTCCAGGGGCATCTCAGCTGCTACTCCTCTCATCCGAGCTGCTCTCATCTGGACCCTGCAGCAGCCTGTCTCTGGTCTCTTTCCTTCCCCTTTGGCCATATGATGATCTATCTTTCACACCTCTGCCAGAGTAATCTTTCCAAAAAGGAACTTGGATCATATTGTTTCTCTGCTAAAACCTTCCACAGTTTTACAATTTTTCTTTTAAAAAAAGCACCTAAGTGTTTCATGTCAACTTACTTCTCCAATCTCATCCGGCATGGTGCCTCTCCTACTTCAGTACCATACAGCCACATTGCGTTTATTTCTTTCTCACCAAGACAGCAAAGCTTTCCTGCCCCAGGGCCTTTGCACTTAATATGTCAGGAATATTCTTCCTAGATCTCCATATGGCTGCTTCCTTGAGATAATTAAAGATAAGTTCAAATGTAATCTTCAAAAAGAAGTCCTCTCTACCACATTGGTTAATGTAGTCCCAAACCTACCCAAAATACTATAATTGTATAAATAGAACGTATCGTTACCTAGGGTTATCATTTATCTATTTGTTTACTGTTTTCTGCCTGTTTTTCCCATTGGTAGAATGACAAGAGATTTGTCTTGTTCATCACTCTATTTCCAGGGCTTAGAACAAGTCCAGGTACATCCTGCAAGCAGTAAGCACTTAACACAGATTTGTTGAAAGGAGAGGAGACATGTTTTTAGTGACTAGTATAACCTTTTTTGTATTTTTCTGGTTCATTTACTCTGCCATTTTTCTAGGTGATTATTTCACCACTCCTGTCTCTTCAAGGTTAGACTTCTCCAAAATTGCTGGTGTCTCCATTTGCCCCCACCTCTAAGATCCACACTCTCCCCTTTTCTGTGCCTCTGTCCCCTGGGAATTGACCTATAAATGCATCATCTAGGGTGCCCTACTGCCTGACTGCCCAGAGTTTGTCGATGGGAATCTTTGGAGGGATATCAAAGGGCAGAAGAAAGAGATCACGATAGCTCCTTCCTGCCCCCTGCCTGCTGTGGACTTTGGTTCTGGCATTTGCTGCATCCTTAGAAATATACAGCTTCTGAAGGGCAGTTCCTCCCCTTAACTTCCCCCTGTCGGCATAAAAGTGAACTCATTTACTGCTCTTGTTAGTTTCCTTTGAGTTTTCCAAACCTTCCCAATACATTAAAAAGCTTTGAACCATCTGAGTTAGATTCTATTTTCTGGTGTGGCCTGGACTAAGGGATTCATCCTAAGCCAATGATAATTGCTTTCCACTTTACTAAGAAAATTGTGACACTCAAAAGAGAATTCCAAAGACCTATCCCACTACATCACCAGCATCTGCTTCAATATCCTCTGCCATCTTGCTTAAGATTCTAGAGCTGCTTGTCCAATGTTGTAGCCACTAACCACAATGTGGTCATTGACCAGTTGAATGTGGCTAGTATGACTGAGAAACTAAATGTTTGATGTTATTTAACTTTAATTAATATAAATTTTAAATTAAAAAACATAATTCGTTATTGACAAATTTTAACCATGTCTTGAACACATGGATATACAAATCACGTTCTGGAACAATACACTTTTCGAAATCCAAATACCAATCATATATTAATGATGAAAATTTTGTAACTACATTGAGATGAGGTGTAAATATAAAAGAAAAAAGAATTTTGAAGATTTAGCACAAAATAAAGAATGGAAAATAACTCATTAGTGATTGCCATGTTATCGTATGTTGAAATAATAAAACATTTACTATGCAGAATAAATATGTTATAAAATTAATTTACCTGTTTATTTATTTTTTGTTGCTTTTCTAGACACAGAGTCTCACTCTGTTGCCCAGGCCGGAATGCAGTGGTGCAATCATATCTCATAGTAACCTCAAACTCCAGGCTAACATGATCCTCCCATGTCAACCTCCCAAGTGGCTAGAACTACAGGTGTATGCCACCATGTCTGGCTAATTCCTTTTATTATTATTACTTTTTTAATTTTTTGTAGAGACAGAGTCTTGCTATGTTTTCCAGGCTGGTCTTGAACTCCTGGCCTCAGGCAATCCTCCGACCTTAGCCTCCCTACACAGCTGGTACTACAGGTGTGCTTCACCATGCCCACCTAATTTAAACATAAATTTTTTGCAGAGATGGGATCTCACTATGGAGCCCAGGCTCATCATGTACTCCTGTCCTCAAGTGAGCACAAAGCTCAGGGATTACAGGTGTGAGCCACCATGCCTGGCCCTATTTTTTCTTGTTTTAAATGTGGTTACTGGGAAAATGTAAGTTACATGTATGGCTTCTATTATTTTTCTATTGCACAGCACTGCTCCAGATCTATTCTCTTTTCCCCTAATTTAAGAAAATTGATCCCTCGTGTACTAGCTTACACACCTCTTACCTACTCAAACGTACCCTCCAGCAATTCCTTCTCTCTCCAAAATTATCAAGGTCTCCGCTCAGTTCAATTTTTCCCCTCTGCATATAGACATGTAATATTTTTCCATTCAAGAAAAATCTTCAACCCATTTCAACCAATTTCACTTACACCCCTTGGTGTCAAAGTTCCTTGAAAGTACTGTCAATTCAGTCTCCAATTCCAGTTCTCTTATTCTTTTTGAATCCTCCACTGAATCTGTTCTTATCAAAGTTACCAAATGCTTTTACACTGCTCACTCACTGGTCCATTCTAAGTCCTAATGTTAGTTGATCTACCAAATGAACTTGAAAATGTTGCCAACTCCATCCTCTTTGTTTTGTTTTCTTTCCAGTAGTTTTCTTTTCTTTTTTCCTTTCTTTCCAGTAGTTTTCAGGGCATCACATTCTCTTGGCTTTCCTTCTCTATCACTGGTTACTCCTTTTTGAGCCTTCTTAAATTAATCTTTCCTCATTTCCCAACCTCTTATCATTAGACTGCTCCAGAATTTAGTCCTTGGACTCCTTTCTCTTTGGTCATTTATTTGGCAATTTATATTGTCTTGTTGCTTTATGTATCTTTCATACGTCAATAACTCCAAAATATATTTATCCAATCCAGAGCTCAACCTTGAATTTTGACTAATAGTTCTTACTACCTACTTGACATCTCAAAATTGAACTCCAGTGTTCCCAATCTCCATTATTAGCAATTCTATACTTTGAGTTGCTTGGGTCAAAAACTTCAGAGTCATCTTGGATTCCTCTCTTTCTCTATTCCCTAAAGCACTTCTCTCATGAAATCCTATTGGCTATAACTTCAAAATGTGTCAAGAATCTGACCACTTTTCATCAGCTCCACTGTTACCATGCTGGTACAAGCCCCTGTCATCTCTCACAGAATTATTGCAACAGCTTTCTAACTGTTCTCTCTGCTTCCTTTAACCCCAACCCCCAGTAGTCCATTTTTAAACAGCAACCAAAGTAAATATGATAATAAGAAAATCATATCTTGTATTTTAACAGTTCAGGAAAATCCAAAGATTCCCCATTTCATTTGGAATAAAAACCAAACCCTTCACAATGACCAGCAAACTCTTATGTGATATGACAAAGACAATGTGATAATCACATCCATTTTTCTCCTCTTTTCTCACTCTACTTCAGATACGCCAGCCTCTGAGTTCTTTTTAGAGCACACCAGGCATGCTTCCATTATAGGCCCATGCTCTGGATTTGCCTCTGCCTGGAACAACTTTCCTCAGGATATCCACATGCTACTTCCTTCACATACTTCAAGTCTTTGCTCAGAATTCACCTGTCCTTGAAAGCCTGAGCTGACTCCTTACTTTAAACTGCAACTCTCACCTAAATCCTATCTCTCTTATCCTGCTGTTTTGTGTTGTTGTCTCCTAGTACTTACCACCTTTTTATGTATTATATGTTCTACTTATTTTTATCTTTTTTTAAATTTCCCACTTCACTAGCATGTAAATTCCACAAGGGCATTTGTGGCCTGGCACATAAGAGAGATGTTCATGAAGTATTGGTTGAATAACATCATCCTGCAACTCATTCCTTTAGTCTTAATAATATAATTCTTAATAGATGTGTTTTCCAATGCATTAATGACCTCAGTTATAGTTTAAGGAAAAATCCATCTCAGACTCATCCTGCTTAACCAAGAGGTAGATAAGCCCTAGATGTACTTGTAAGTCCTAGTACACAGAGATCATAGTATTAAAATAACAATATTAAGAAGATAGAAGAGACTGGGCGCAGTGACTCATGCCTGTAATCCCAGCATTTTGGGAAGCTGAGGCAGGTAAATCACTTGAGGCCAAGAGTTTGGGACCAACCTGGGCTAACAGTAAAACCCTGGATCTACAAAAAATACAAAAAAATAGCTGGGCATGGTGGTACACGCCTGTAGTCCCAGCCACTGAGGTGGCTGAAGTAGGAGGATCACTTGAGCCTAAAAAGCAGAGGTTGCAGTGAGCGGAAATCATGCCACTGCATTCCAGCTGGGGCAACAGAGCAAGATCCTGTCTCACACACACACACACACACACACACACACACACACACACACAGATAGAAGATAGGTGAGGTTGTTGTTGTTGTTGTTGTTTTTCCTGAGATGGTGAATTGTAGGCTTTTAACATGTATCATCTACTTGGAGATAGCAAAACAGGCAAAACAGTGTGTAAAGATCAACACTGTGAGATTTTATTCAGGAAGGAATATGGGAATTCACCCAAAGGGCAAAGTACACTCCAGATTCTGGAGAATACAAGGTTTATAAGCAGCCTGTGTGACAGAATTTAGTTGATTAAAAAAAAAAAAAAAACCTTGGTGCAGCCATGGCCTCTCTTCTTTATACATGAAGGAGAAATAAAGTATTTCTCAGACAATCAAACACTAAAAGAATTCATCTCCACTCTGCCGTCCTTACAAGACATGCTCAGAGGAGTTCTAAAGAGGGAAACAAAAAAGCAATACTCATCATCATAAAAGTATATGAAAGTATAAAACTCACAGGTCTTATAAAACAATTACACAATTGAAACTTCAAAGAAACTAGGTAATAATAAATACTATGACAGGAACAAAACTTTACATATCAATACTAACCTTAAACATAAATAGGTTCAATGTTCCACTTAAAAGATACAGGATAGTAAAATGAAAAACAAAATCAAAAACAAACAAACAGCACAAGTTCTAACTATATGCTGCATACCAGAAACCAACCTAACTGGTAAAGACAGTTCAAGACTCAAAAGAGTGGAAAAAGTTATTACATGCATACAGAAACCAAAAGCAGGTAGGAGTAACTAGGCTTATATCAGATAAAACAGACTTTAAATCAACAATAGTTTTTTAAAAGGAGCAAAAAATATCATTATTTACTGATACATGGATTAGTTCAACCAGAAGATATAACAATTCTAAATATATATGCACTCAGCACCAGAGCACGCAGATTCATAAAACAAATACTAATAGACCTAAGAAAAGAGACACACATCAATACAATAATAGTGGGGAACTTCAATACCCCACTGACAGCACTAGGCAGATTATCAAGGCAGAAAATCAACAACAACAAAAAAACCTCTTGACTTAAATTAGACTCTGGACCAAATGAACCTGACAGACTTTTACAGAACATTCTACCTTACAGCAGAATATACATTTTTCTCACCTGCACATGGAATATTCAAAGAAATTGACCATATGCTAGGCCACAAGGTAATTCTCAATAAATTTTTAAATATCAAAATTATATCAAGTAACTTCTCAGACCACAGTAGAATAAAACTGCAAATGAGAAGTAAAAAGGACCCTCAAAACTATACAAATAGATGGAAATTAAATAATTCCCTCTGGAATGATTGCTGGGTCAATGATGAAATTATGGCAGAAATAAAAACATTTTTTGAAATTAATGAACAAAGAGACATAAAATACCTAAACCTCTGTGACACAGCAAAAGCAGTGCTAAGAGAGAAGTTTATAGCAATAAATGCCTACACCAAAAATATAGAAAGAACTTAAATTAACAACTTAACATTGCACCTCAAGGAACTAGAAAAACAAGAACAAACCATACTCAAATTGGGCAGAAGAAAAGAAATAACAAAGATAAGAACACATCTAAATGAATTTGAGACCAAAAAAAAAAAGAAGGAAAGACAAGATGGTTCTTTTAGAGGATAATCAAAATTGATAGACTTCTAGCTACATTAACAACAAAAAAATGGGAGAAGATTCTAATAAACCAGAAGTGATAAAGGTGTCATTATGACTGATACAACAGAAACATAAAAGATCATTAGAGACTGCTATGAGCATCTATATGTGCACAAACTAGAAAATCAAGGGGAAAGGATACATTTCTGGAAACGTATAACCTCCCAATATTGAACCAGGAAGGAATGGAAATCCTGAACAGACCAATAATGAGTAGAGAAATTGAATTAATAACAAAAAAATCTCCTGAGAAAAATAAGCCTAGGACAAGCCAAGTTCACAGCAGAATTCTACCAGACCTACAAGGAAGAGCTGATACCAATCTTACTGAAACTATTGCAAAAAATCAAGAAGGGAATCCTCCCTAACTCATTCTATGAAGCCAGTATCAGCCTGAAACCAAAGCCATGCAAAGACACAACAAAAAACAGAACTACTTACTGGTATCCCTTATGAACACAGATGTAAAAATCCTCAATAAAATGCTGGAAAACTGAATCGAAAAACCCATCAAAAAGATAATACAATCAAGTGAGCTTTATTTCAGGGCTACATGGATGGTTCAACATACACAAACCAATAAAATGTGATTCACCACATAAACAGAATTAAAATAAAAACCATGTGATCACATCAACAGATGCAGAAAAAGCACTAAAAAAATTCAGCATCCTTTCAAGAATAATAATAATAATAATAAAGCCCTTACCAGACTAAGAAGAGAAGGAGCATACCTTAAAATAATAAAAGCCATACATGGCAAACCCACAGCCAATACCATACTGAAAGAGGAAAGTTGAAAGTATCTCCCTATGAACTAAGAACAAGACACAGCCATCACTCCTATTCAACATAGTGCTGGAAATCCTACTAGATCAGTCAAACAAGAGAAAGAAATAAAAGGCATTCTAATTGGAAAAGTGAAAGTCAAGTTATCTCTGTTCACTGATGATAAGATCTTATACCTAGAAGACCCTACAGACTCTTCAAAAAGACTCCTGGGTTTGATAAATGACTTTAGTAAAGTTTTAGGATGCAAAATCAATGTACAAAAATAAGTAGCATTTCTATACAGCAGTAATGTGCAAGTTGAGAATTAAATTAATAACTCAATCCCATTTATAATAGCTACAAAAAAGAAAACTAGCTAGGAATACATTTAACCAAGAAATTGAAAGATGTTTAGAAAAACTACAAAATACTGATATAAGAAATGACACAAACAAATCAAAATATATCCCATACTCATGGATTGGAAAAATTAGTATTAAAATAACCATATTGCCCAAAGCAATTTACAGATTCAAAAGAAGTCCTATCAAACTACTAGCATCATTCTTCACAGGATTAGAAAAAGCAATCTGAAATTTCATTTAGAACCAAAAAAGAGCCTTAATAGCCAAAGCAATCCTCAGTAAAAAGAAAAAAGCTGGAGGTATTACATTACCTGACTTCAGATTATACTACAAGAGGTTAGTAGCCAAAACAACATGGTACTGGCATAAAAATAAACACATAGATCAATGGAACATAATATAAAATAAAGCCACCTACCTACAACCAACCAATCTTTGACAAACTCAACAAAAATGTACATTTGGAAAAGGAAACATTATTTAATAAATTCTGCTGGGATAATTGGAGAGCCACATGCATGACTATCTGTCACCATATACAAAAGTTAACCAAGATGGTTTGAAGACTTAATTTAAGACTTGAAATAATAAAAATTATAGGGAAAAAAAGCTAGGAAAACTATTCTGGACATTGGTCTAGGTGAAGAGTTTATTACTAAGTCCTCAAAAGTAAATGCAGCAAAAACAAAGAGAGAACAATGGGACTTAATTAAACTAAAAATAATAAACAGAGTAAACAAACAACCTAAAGAATGGGAGAAAAAACTGACAAAGTATTCATCCATTCAACAAAGGACTAATGTCTCGAATCTGCAAGGAACTCAAATAACTCAACAACAACAACAACAAACATTGAAAAGTGGACAAAGGACACGAATAGACATTTTTTGAAAGACGGCATACAAGCAACTAACAAACATATGAAAAATGCTCAACATCACGAATCATCAGAGAAATGAAAATTAAAACCACAATGAGATGCCACATCACACAAGTCAGAATGGCTATTATTAAAGTCAAAAAAACAACAGATGTTGGAGAAGATGAAGAAAAAAGGGAATACATATACTGTTGGTGGGAAACTTCTATGGAAAACAGTACGGAGATTTGTCAAAGAACTAAAAATAGAGCTACTCTGATCCAGCAATCCCACTGTTGGGTATCTACCTGAAAGAAAATAAACCATTATATTAAAAAGGCACCTGCACTCATATGTTTATTACAGCACTATTCACAACAGCGAAGTCATGGAATCAACCCAAGTTTCCATCAACAGATGACAGGATTTTTTTAAATGTGATACACACAGACACACGTGTACACACAAACACACACACACGCACATACACACACCATGGAATATAAGTCAGCCATAAAAAAGAATAAAATCATCTCTTTTACAGGAACATGGCTGGAACTAGAGGCCATTATCCTCATTGAAATGACTCAGAAACAGAAAATCTAAAACCACACATTCTTACTCATAAGCAGGAGCTGAACACTGCGTACACACATGGAATAACATACATTGAAGACTCCAAATGCTGGTAGAGTGGTA
Organism: Macaca mulatta; assembly: GCF_049350105.2. NCBI lineage: Eukaryota > Metazoa > Chordata > Mammalia > Primates > Cercopithecidae > Macaca > Macaca mulatta. The sequence goes on along the minus strand of NC_133410.1, from coordinate 72,446,569 downwards.
TGAGGGTGGGGGATGAAATACAGCATATTGGATACAATGTATCCTCTTTCATGACAGTTACATTAAAAGCCCAGATTGTACCACAATAAATAGAAAATGAAAAAAAGTCAAAATATTTTAAATTACAAAAAGAAAAAATTTAATGTCAAAATATTTTAATTACAAAAATAAGTAAAAATAAACTTTTTTTAAAAAAGATAGGTATGCTATTGAGAAGGTTCATCCTAACAATTATCTTGAAGACTGCCCAGTTTGCAACAGTAGGTCTCATGAAACCTAAGGAATTCACTACAGAAAGGAATTAAAAGCTATCTCTGATTTCTGCTTCTAAAGAGATGAAATAGAAGTCTAGACTCCATCTAGAAGAGCCTGGGGATCATCCGATCCAGTTTCCTCCTACAGCTATTCACTGGTAGTGCTTGAACTCAGGGAACTTGTCTTCCAATCAAAAGCTATTCCTGTTATCACACACTGCATTTTCTCACATGCATGTATATATATATACATGCACAGAGATTATAAATGCCAGCTGCTGTTAACTGACAAGAAACTTTGTGTTTGTTTGTAATGTAGTTGTGAATAAACTGTAGCCCAATTTCTCCTAAAAACTAGTGTTATGTCCTTAGGCAAGCAAGCCCACATAAAGGGATTTCACCTAGAACTTAGTTGAAGTATAATATGAATCATATGTTAGCACCTAATCACCATTTGTATAACCAGTTCTATGGGAAACAGTACACAAGGCTGCAATTCATTGTAATGAATACACTTCAGTGCCAGTTCCATAAACACGAAAGGGAAGCCCCCAAAAATATTTCTGCTGTTTCTCCAAGGTGAAGGTTCATGACGAACAATAACACAGTTGCTAATGTAGAAAGTACAGCATTTCCTGATAGCTGGGAAAACAGACTTTAACAAGTTTGCTACCAAAGTGTCCTTACCAACAGAGGAATAGTTACTGTTTTCATACTTAAGGTCTTAAGCATATTATTAAATTAAATGCTAAAAGTCTGCTTAAATTAATAAATAATACTGAGTACATGTACACTCATTCTCCATTATTTCAGCTTTTGTATATATGGTAGACTCCCTTCAGTATGTCCTCATCCTAATCTGGAAGCTGTGAATATATTACCTTATATGTCAAAAGAGACTTTGAAGAAGTGAGTAAGGTTAAAAATTTTGAAAAAGAAGATCATGAATCTTTAAAAGCTAAGAATTTTTCCCAGCTATAGTCAGAAAGGGAGACACAATTATGGAAAAGGGTCAGAGAGTTGAGATTCAGAGGGCTGAGAGGTGAAAAGGTCGCTACCCACTATTGCTGGCTTTGAAGATGCTGGAAAGGGGCCACAGCTCAATGAATATGGGCAACCTTTAGAAGCTGGAAATGTCAAAGAAAGATTTTCCCTAGGAGCTGCCTGCAAGAGACATATCCCTGCCAATTTGTTGCTTTTAGTCCAGTGAGACCCGTGTCAGACTTCCAACTTATAGAACTATAAGATAATACACGTGTATTGTTTTAAGTCAGTATATATCTGGTAATTTGTAATACCATGGAAATAAAATCCTTAATACACTCATTGAGAAGGATTTTTTCACAAACTATAACCAGGTAACAGCTGGGATCCTCCTGCCTTTTAAAATCAAGACTAGAAATGTACATTCCCAGTCCATTGATTGAGAAGGCCAACACTTCCCCAAAATTTGAATTGACTATAAGGCTAGAGGTGGATCTCATGGTCATCTCCATCTCTCTGATTATTTAAATAATCAGCACAGGAACCATTTCGTCATGTCTCTCAAAAAGTTTTCCTTTACACAGCATACACCAAGTAGACGTTTCTTGTTTTTTCTATATTTCCATCTATTTTTTTTTTTTTTTTGGTGCAAAATATCGTGTGCAAAATATTTTACTAAAGACAGAAAATTTGTGCCATAGAAACACAAACCACATAAAATCAAATGTTTTTCAAAAAAGTTCCGTATCTTTTTTTTTTAAAACTAGATTCAGAATCTAGTCATATTGTTCTTCTCTCAAATCCTATTGCAAAGTACTTTGTGGTATTTTCTCTGTTGAACCTTATATACTTCAGGTTTTGGCTCTCTTCCAACCCTGTGGCTTATGAAGTTTTCTTTAAATAAAATATTTCTTTTTCTAATGGCAACTACTAATATAATTCATTTGTCACCTTTCTATATGAATTTTGACTATTTAATACATCCCCTCCTATAATCTATGTAAGAACATAGTCTCCCTTCCCCATTCTTCCCAATTTCTTAATAAGAAATTAAGACAAATATTTCATAGGCATACATCAAGCTAGATAATTATTAAATTCTAATAGCCCTATGAGCACAATTCTTATGAGACAGTGAATAAAAATGGAATGTTAAACTCTAAGCTTTGTATTAAATTGATTTCCTACTGTTTTAGCTTCACATACAAAAAAAAAGCACCCATATTAATCCCCATTATAAAATTATACAGCATCGGCGGGGCGTGGTGGCTCACGCCTGTAATCCCAGCACTTTGGGAGGCCGAGGCGGGCGGATCACGAGGTCAGGAGATGGAGACCATCCTGGCTAACACGGTGAAACCCCGTCTCTACTAAAAATACAAAAAATTAGCCGGGCGTGGTGGCGGGCGCCTGTAGTCCCAGCTACTCAGGAGGCTGAGGCGGGAGAATGGCATGAACCCGGGAGGTGGAGCTTGCAGTGAGCCGAGATCGCGCCACTGCACTCCAGCCTGGGCGACAGAGCGAGACTCCGCCTCAATAAAAAAAAAAAAGAAAAAGAGAGAAAGAAAAAAAGAAATAAAATTATACAGCATCCAATTTATAAAGAAATTCATAACTAATTCACAGGAAAAAGAGGAAATTTTGTTGACTATTAATAGGTGTCAAGTCCTTAAGTCCTTTGCAGGCGTTATCTAATTCAATCAACCTAATGAATAAAAATTACCAACTAGTTTTTGATATGAATGGCCCCACAGTACATGTATTTTCTCATTTATTTTTTGATAAACCCATAAGGTAGTTAGTATTTCCATCATATGGATAAAAATGCAAGCCATGAAAAGGTTAAATAATTTTCCTAGTGGCAAACAAGTGATAAAGCTAAGATTCAGATCCAAGGATGCGTGACCCAGATATCAGTCTTCTATCTCATAGGCTATAATACTGTAAGATTAAGTTGCAGATAAACAAACTGAAATTCTAAGAATTCAAACAACTTTCTTAGAGTCCCACAACTAACAGGCCAGAGGCTAGCTTTCCAAGCTCAGTTCATACAGCATACCAAAGTTTATGCACTTTCAACTACCTCTAAGATGTGCAGGACTTAAGCAACTTGAAACACCAGACAGAAAAAAAAAAAAAAGAATACTGAACGATAATCATATTAAGCCATTTTTCTCCTTCACAATGTTTTACTCTAAGATATCCGAAGCAAACATAATATATAAAATAGTATTTTAGAGAAGCGTAATTTTATAGGAAGGATGAAAGCTTTGTAGTGAAAAAGACTTAAATAATAGAGTATTTCTGGAAGAATGCACAAGAAAATGAAGAAATTTTGACTCCAAGGAAATGAAAGTGGCTGAGAGTCTATAGTGAAAGAAGACTTACTGTTTTACTAAATATACTGTATAGCTTTAGAATTTTCTGTACCAGATTTAATTAATTAGCTACTGAAAAAATAATTGATTTTAAAAGATATATTTAATATAAAGTACCTACTATTTTAGATGGTACAGAGTAAGCACTTAACAAGTGTTTTTTTCTCTTTTTATTCAAAGATGAGGAATACCTTCAATATCAACAGGACACAAAATTTGTGAGAAATAATTGTTTTAGAGCAAAGTAGTAGCCTCACCTCTCAGATGCTGCTGGTCAGGAAAAGTATGGCTTCCAGCAGTTTTCTTCCCAAAGTTTAAAAAACAGGAAGTCTCTTAGGAATAGAGTTAAGAATGTAAAAGATGCACTGGGTTTTTATTTAAGAAATCATACTAAACTTGACTTGGCTTAACAGAGCTAGCTTACAAAATTCATAGAACAAGAAAGGTTTTAATTGCAGGCAAATTAAATTTGGAACTTCAAGTTTTAAGATGTATATTTAGTCTATAAAATTTGCAGCTTCTATAAAAACACTAAAAACTCAAATAAAACACAACTGTAGAATACAAATAAAGATGAAGTTTTGGTATATCCAATTATCACTAGACTTTTCACATGCGCAAAATGAAGAATTGCTGTAATTGTCAGGATATTTATATGAGACATTTGCTGGATTGTTTGGTTCTTAGAAAAGATCTGCTCCAATCTGGTAGGGAAGAATGATGAAGGTAGAAAAGAAAGGCAAGTACTTGCAACAGAGTATAGGATATCATTTGGTTCCTTAAGAAGAAAAACTACTGCTTCCACTACACTAAGTTGGTTTAAAGGTATTTTCAGAAAGAAAACAGAAAAGATAAAGATTATGGTACTTTAAAAACAATTCAAGGAAACAACATGTCAATAAAGTCCTTGACCGAAAAAGAAAGAATAACGAAGATTTTAATATAACTTATTGTCTATATAGCATGCTGCCACTTTAATTATGAAATAACCAATCCATGCTCATTCCTAAAGCAGCAGTCTTTACACAGACCAGGCAGTATCTAGCATTTTTGTTTATTCATCAGATATTTATTGAATATTTTCTAAGTACAAGGTATTATGCTGAAGTGCTGTGAGGAATACAACATATCCAGTACCTGACACCAATCACAAACAAGACAATAGGACACCATTTTCCACTGAAATGCAACTTAAAACCTAGGGAGACAGATAAGATAAAGAAGGCAGTATTTTAAAAACATCTTATGAATACAACAAATACCATTCAATAGATGCTCAAAAGAAGGTTGTGGCTAGAGGAACAGAGAGAGCTTAATGAAGGGCAGGCTATAAGGCACGGTATCAATCTGACGATGGCCTTCATCAACTCCCTTCTTGTGACATGATGGAAAAACCTTAATTTTCAGAGTAGGATCTGGTTTTGGCCACCACTGGCTGTGCAAATTAGAATAAATTTCTTGTCCTCTGTGAACCAGTTTTCTAATCTGTAAAGTGGGCTTTAGTGATATAACCTTTCTCTGATCTTGACCATTCCTTAATCCTTAGCAGTCTCATTTCATCCCACTCTTGGTCACTGGAACAAGCACTGCAGCAGTCACCTCCTAATCGTCACTTTTTGATTATTAAATTCAATGAAGACATTTTACCTATTATTTTATCATTCTGCTGCCTTTTACCCCTTTGATTAATCATACCTGAAAACTCCTTCCTCCCAAATCTTACTGGAACTACACCATTACTTTCCTTTGTAGAAGTATTTTTCGCACTATAGGCCAGTACTCACTAGTGAACTCAATTAGTAGATCACCACCAATAATTTGAGAGGTTTTGTTTGCTTTACTTTGTTTTAAATTTTAGAACTTCATTTTTTAAGAAAAGTTTTAGTTTCATAGAAAAAAAAATAGCAGAAGATATACAGATTTCCAAAATTCCTCCACCGCCACACATATATAACCTCTTCTATTAGGAATTTGTTTTTTAATAAAATAAAATACAACAAACTTTTAAAAAATCAAACACATCACACTACTTATAGTAAGTATTTTTTTGGTGACATATTTGTTTCAGGGGTGTGTGTGTGTGTGTGTATGTGTGTATGGGTTACTGTGCACGGTATGTGTGCCTGACCAATGAGAAATATAAAATGTAAAAATAAAATGTATTTCTCATTGCAAGTCATGGTGAAAATTTTGCAAATCATGGTAATTAAGCTTCCCAGTTTAATTTGTTAATTCCTGCTCTTACATTTACCTCGTTGATACCGATCCTCTCCCCTTTTGGCTATCTATAAGCCTTGATTATCTCTGCCAGCTCTCTCCGCAAAACTTTACAATCAACTTTTCAGTGTTGCCCCTGGATTTTTATACATACCTAAACTCATTATAAATTATTGATCACTTCAGTCAAGTAACATGAAGAAAGTGATAGGCTAGAAAGTTTAAGTTGACAAGAGTATGGAAAGATAGGTTCGAATAAGAGAGACCAAAAGCAGGGAAATCAGTTAGAAAGCTATTACTGTGATCCAGGATAAAGCACTTATAGAGTAAATCAAAGTTAGAGGTAGTAAGGATGCTGAAAGAAATTAATTTAATAGCAATATTAGAAAGAAATATGTATTAAGGTCAAGGTGATGGGTGACAAAGTTGATACTAAGTTTCAACAAAAGGAAAATTAGATTATTTCTCCAACATTTTAATTCTGAAAAAAAAAGCTATTTTAATAATTATAATTACCAGTGTTAATAATATCATGTTTATTTTATTTTTAACTTGAACCACTGTATTAGTCCATTTTCACACTGCTATAGAGAACTCGTGACACTAGGTAATTTATAAAGAAACAAAGTTTAGTTGACTCAGTTTCACATGACTGGGGAGGCCTCAGGAAAGTTACAATCATGGCAGAAGGGGAAGCAGGCGTGTTTTACATGGTGGCAGGAGAGAAGTGAGAGAGCAAAGAAGGAACATGCCAAATACTTATAAAACCATCAGATCTCATGAGAACTTGCTCACTATCACTAGAACAGCATGGGGGAAACCGCTCCCATGAGCTAATCACCTCCTACCAGGTTCCTCCCTCAACACTGGGGATTACAGTTCAAGATGAGATTTGGGTGGGGACACAAAGCCAAACCATATCAACTATTAAACATAAGCAATTAAAGGACTATAAGCTATTCAGAACTAAGTCCACACCATAACTTAGTTTAATAGATATTTTGGTTTAATAAACATTACATATGTATATTTAGGTTCAACTTTCTACAAAGTTAATTTAAAAATACATATTCAACAAAACTAACTCCTCTGAAATTTCAGTGCTAGCTGAACCCTTAGATATATACTTGCATCAAATCAAATATGTAAATATATAGTCATAAGTATGTACTTTTTCCAATAGTTCTTCCCTCTGTAAAAATTAGAGCAAAGAAAGAGAAATTTAAAGATCAAACTATCATTTGAATTTTTAAGTTTCAGACTTATGTGTAAATATATATTTTCCCTAGTGGGATCCCCTTTACTTCACACTAAAATGTCTTTTGCTCTTTTCTAGAAATGGCTTGACTTTAAAATTATGTGTCAACAAATAAATTTGATACTATCCTGTCAGATATTTAATTCCTCACTTTCTCTTCCCCTTTAACTAAACTTCATAAAATGCCCTCTAACCATACTTTAACAGAGTGATGACAGTTTAATTAGATCAAGACCTCAGCAAAGAATAATCATGATGATAGTGAAGACATTTATGGATTACAGTTCAAGCTTTTGCTACTATCCTTCAGTGAGTCCGGCAGCTCTATAAAATGACTACCTAAAATGTCAATGAGTGCTAATAAATTCATGCTCTTACTTTCCCACCAACAGATCAGCTGATGAGAGAATAGTCATATTAATGAACAGTATCACTGAAAGAGAATTGGACTTGAAATCAGAAGACCACTTTTTGAATCTGATTTTATCATTTGCTAATGATTTGGTCTTGGGGAAGTCACTTTAAACTCTATGAAGCTCATATTCTTTTCTTTGTAAAATGAAATTAATGTATCGTACAGTTTGGTAAGTACTGACACATAGAACCTAAATAATACTTCCTTGAGGTTTTTCTGGTGAAATGTTAATTCTCTACTAAACACATGTAAAGTAAAGGAGACAGATCGACCAACAGGTTACAAAAGGAAGATAAGGGAAAGAAGGTCTAGATTCAGAAAAGTTTGTCTGGAAATGCCATCTTGTGTTAAAGCTTAGGAGAATAGGTTCTATATAACAGTTCAAGGTATGAAAGGTCAATAAATAAGACAAGTTTTGTGTTTGTTTTTGTTTTTGTTTTGTTTTGTTTTTGAAATGGAGTCTCACACTGTCACCTGAACTGTAGTGCAATGACGCGATCTTGGCTCACCATAACCTCCGCCTCCCAGGTTCACAGAATTCTCCTGCCACAGCCTCCTAAGTAGCTGGAATTACAGACTCACACAACCACACCCAGCTAATTTTTTGTATTTTTCGTAGAGACAGGGTTTCACTATGTTGGCGAGACTGGTCTCAAACTCATGACCTCGTGATCTGCCTGCCTCGGCCTCCCAAAGTGCTGGGATTACAGGCATAGGCCACCACCCCCGGCCACTAAGACAAGTTTTTTAATAAAAGAAGGAAAAAGGGGAATAGAATTTATACACGTTCTTCCATTGTAATGATGAGAACACCATGCAAAAGTGCAAAGCAATGCACTTAATAATATAATTAGTTTCACAAATAAGCAGTGCTATCAGTGGCATTGTTTCAATTTGAATATGTGAGACTATGAAAGCTTATTGGGAATCATCTAGCAAAAGCATGAGATTGTCAGTTAGAGAGTAAGTAGACTTAAAGTAGGAATGCTGTTGCTATGTTTGTATCTAAGAAGAATGGAACTACAACAATGGTAATGGAATATAATAAAATAGTTGTATATATTGTATTCATGGCTTGTTTTATTCTATTCCAGGTATGTATTGAAAAATGCAGAGTGAGAATGAGCTGAAGCATAAAACATCCTGTGCTCAAAAGATCTTGCAAAGCACCAAACAGCAAAAAACTGCTTAGGAAAAGGGTAAATACAGGTTTGCATCAGTCTCTGAAAACTAATGGCATGAAGTTCATATCATAATTCTTCCAAAGCACTAGATCTGGCCCAGAGGGAAAGATACTTTCTGGTGGTGAGGTTCCCCAAGGGAATTTTTTTTCTTTTTCCTATATTTATGCAGTTAGATGAGTTTTATTGCACAAATGATTGGAGGTTACTAAGCTCTGGGGAATTTTAAAGGAGATAATTCTACCAGTCTGTCTATGATTCAAAAACGTAACTCTTCCTGTAGAAACAGACTCCTTTTATTGGGCACAGTATTCTAGGAAATATAACTCAAAATTTCTTTGAATGACATTAACTATTGAATAAGTTTCATCTAGAAACAAGCATAATGACCAAGTAACATGACCAGTGGGCAAGAGGATGGAACTAGAACCAGAAAGAGAGATAAGTGAACACAACCGGCATTCCCTTAGTGCAGAGTCCTGAAGTGGGCCCACTGTCTAAATAATCGTGCCCGAAGAGGCCATGGTTTGTTTCAGCAGCCACCAAGGTCTGAGAAACTCTAAACACTCAAATGGGGACACAGATCAAAGGTTCAAGAAAGCAGGCAAGACTTGAATTCAAGTCTATTGTAGGGTTGGGTTCTCATATCAGATTATAAGGCTATGCAGAAGGTATTAAATGAGTAATAACTATACAAGAACAAGCTATACTTCCTTATGATAGGGCAATATCAAAAGTTAATCAAAGTGTTATGGTCCGTTTTAGTAGGAGTTCAGGACAAGTCTTAACTCCTGGAAGAAATTAGTACTTAGCAGTACATGAAGGCAGAGTTGCAGCAACTCAGGAGCCCTATATTGAAGGTACAGACTAAGTAGACAAGTAGGTCCAAGAAATTCATTTTAGGAATATCAGATCCTGAGTGAGTAGCATCAAAACTGTTTCTAGATCATACCTCATTTGTGTGGATCAAAATCCTAAATGTGTTCTTGGCGTTAATCAACATGAATTTAGGAACGAAGCAAGCTTGTATCTTCACATAAAGATTAGGGACAACCATAGCTGAGTGGAAATGGAAGATGCAGAAATTGCCAGCAGCCCACATATATAACAAACCTTTTTTTTTCTAGGCCCACAAGAACCTTTACATCACATATACCTACATTCAGAGGCCCAGAGAGAGTGACAGGGTAAAAAACAGGAAGTTCAAAATGTCAAAATATAAAAAGTTCTTTACATATTTTCCCCCTAGAAACTTTTTTTAGACGAACTAGATTTAGCCATTTAGATTATGTACCAGAATATATGAAGATTATTCCTTATTTGGATGTCTTCAAGTTCTACTGTTTATATCTCTCTTGTTAATCATCGAGTTTTTATTCAGAAATATTTATTGTCAATAATTGGGACTTTCAGTAGTAAATTCAAGCATTTGCATTACACCAACTAATACAGTTCTCTCTTTAAAATGAAAATGAATTAAATTAAATATTTATATTAATTATTTAGAAAGAGAAATCATGGAAAAACATGATTTCACAGACTGAACCATCTCTGACCCCTGAAGACTTCAACACCAAAATTTTAAGTTAGATGGATTCCTTTGTTAAGAAATTGTTAGCCCCTAAAGGGAAGTATCCATTGTTCATTGTGGTCATCTTTCTGGATTCTTCTTACTTTGATCTCATTCTTCCCAGTTTTTTATGCCTGCTCTATTCTACATCTATTACATCATTTCTACCACTTAAACTTGGCTTTGGCATTTGGTATCTACATTTTGATTCTTGGCTACCCATCAAGAATTTTGACTAAGTTTCTCACTCCATTCCTCCTCCCAATAGCTCTCTCAGATATTATCAATTGTCCTAGATCTGAAACCTCAAATTAAACTCCTCACTGTCTCATCACCATTTCCCCAATATGCCCCTTTCCAGCAAAAGATGAGGGAGGGAGAAATCTACAGACAAAACATAACTCATAACACCAGAGATCATCAAATTGCACATATTTTCTTTATTATTAAAGAATGACTGATTTGGGGAAAAGAACAATTCAAAGACCTGTACTTGAAAAGTAAGAGGCTGCCCTACTTCCACCTTACAGTCACAAGCTAACACTATAAGTAGATTGATGTTTATCTTTCTAGACATATTTTTGAAATTTGAGAATGAAAAAGTCAAGTAGGATTTAACATTTTTTAAAGTTTTGCATTTTAAGATTCTATTTTACAATGTAGACTTTTGTGATTCACCTTCAGAAATTCTGATTCAGTAGATTTCGAGTATGACATCTTACTTATGTCCTAGTCCTTTTTGTGTTGCTATAACAGCCAGGAAAGAAAATTTGTTTCTCGCAGTTCTGGAGGCTGGAAAGTCCAATATCAAGGTGACAACATCTTGCAAAGGTCTTCATGCTGCACCATTCCATGGTGTAAAGCAGAAGGACATACCTGGGTAACAGAGACAGAGAAAGCTAAACTCATTTTCTTAACAATGCACTCTTGAGATAATAACCCTACTCCCATGACAATGACATTAATCCATTCATGAAGGCAGAGCCTTCATAGCCTAATCATCCCTCAACAGTCTTACCTCTTAACAAGGTCACAAAGGCAATTAAATCTCATCATGAGTTTTGGAGTGGACATTCAAACCAGAGTACCAAGGCACTTGCATTTCAAGCATTACAAGTGATTCTGATGATGTTCTCTCTATGACCACATTTTATCAAGCATTAATTTAAAACTTCTATTGATTTTGTGTTTTGATTAATATTTCTACCTATTTTCATGCAGTTCAGTTACACCTATTTCCATCATTTCTCAAAACTGTATTCATTTTATGATTCTTTCATAATATATTATTTGTATAACAATCTCTAAACATTTATGTTTCCCTTTAGAAAAACAGAAAATCACATTTTAATTGAGCTGTGAATTTGGATAGAATTCTACTAGAACTCATAGAAAAAGGTGTTTCTCTGTTTTATTTTCCTTTTAATTAGTTTACAGTCACCAATTTCTCATTTATTCCTACATTTTATGGTTGAACTAATTTGATCTCATAATCTCAAGGCATTCATAAAGACAGAAAGATTAGGCAATGTAAAGACAACCAAATGTGCTATTTTCCTCTCTGATGAAATTTAAACTAGAGCTACTGAAGTGAATTGTAAACTACCAGTGATAAAAACAAAACTAAAAATGCATTTTATTGATGAAGAATAGACAAATAAGAAACACTCTGCTCTGCTCCCTTGTAGGCCCCATTAACACTTTTAAAGCAATTAAAAAATAGTTCATTAAAGACTACAGGTGATTTGTAATGTTAGTTGGACATTGTTGTCATTGGGGTCAGTCAAGATAGATTTTCATTCAATTACCTACACATCTTGACTCCCCAAGGATACTTGAAAGAGTCATCTGCACCAACCTCCTCAGTGATTTTTAACTTGAAGTTCATTAGCTCAATGGCAGATTGATGCATTACACTTAAAATATGCTCAAATGTCATCTTTTTAAAAATCGACTAACAGAGCCTTACACTATGGAGTTAAATTCAATCATTCAATTTAGCTTTTGGTTCTTTAGAGAAATTAACTTCCTTTATCAAATTCAAGCTGCAAGGCTGCCACAAAAGGTGTTAATCATGTCATTTGCTACCACTAATGTAAGCTTTGCTTTTATCCAGTTCTCTGCTCAACTTCTTCCTGCATCAATTCTTTTCTAGCCAGAGTGTTCCACTGTATAATTACTTCCGAAGAGTAACTTATGTGCATTAGGAAGCATATTAAACAATCAATCAATAAATATTCATTGAATGTCTACCGTCTTCTTCTGAAAGAAGACCCATGCCCTTTACTCAAAGAACTTATCATCTTATTGGCATAACATGATTTACATACATGAAATGATTAAATAGTCATAAAATTAAATAACTTGCTAAACTGTGTGGCTCAAAGAATTATATGCTACAGAAGCTCAATGATAGGAAAGAGGTCAGAGGATTTAAGCTGGACTCTGAGGAATGAAGACGGTTTTGGTAGAAAAGGAAAAAAAATGAAAACAATTAGAAAAAGACTGAAAATAGTGTGAACACAGAGGGTGGGCCCAGAAACCAGAAGGAGGGTGGCCAATGTGAAATCAAGGGAGCAGCCAGCCTGCCTGGACTGGAAGCTTCATGTTGGGAAACAGTAGGAGATAAGATAGAATGGATAAAACAAGAATAATGTTTATCAGACTGTCCTGCTGTAAAACAAAACAAAAGATCAAAGACTGTCTCTGATCTCTAAAAATTTACATTCCTTAGAGAAAGATAACATTCTAAGAAGAATATGTATGCTGTCTGTTCAAGGTTTTCACCTACAGACTTTTTCTATACCTAAATTTGATACATTTTCTATAATCCCTTGATTTGTAGGCTGGAGAAGAACCTAAATTCAACTTTGATTGTGAAAGTCTATCTCCCCTTACTTAATAGGTTCAGAAGTGATAAAGGATGTAACTCAATATAATCAAACATTGACTGGGCATTATTATAACATCCACACTGATGTGAGGGCCCAGATTATATGTTGTTTTTAAATATAGAATACTTTCCCGTAATAATTATGAATTTGGAATTATAAGAGGGAGGAATTTAATTGAGAATATTTAGTAACATCTTAAATGAATTTACCTTGCAAATCGTATAATATTTTTTTAAGTTTGGATTTGACCATCAATTCCTTCTTACCTAGAAAGTTGAAAAATCTCTTCCCTCACTTTTTCACCCACCAATTCTGAGTGAGACTCGATTTATTGTTCTTTGCTATTCTGCTCTTCGGGTTTTTTCCTTGATGCCATGGAGTAGGGGGTGGGCGGGTGTTGCAGAGACCCTTGGCAGTGATGCATAGTCTAGTTAATCTAGGCATTTCAGCTTTGTGACCTCCCTCAGAATCCCAGTCAACCCCATATTCACTCTCCTTCACACTTTTTCTTGTATTGGTCTCATTATGTATATATAAGTGTCTGGAAAAAGTGTTGGTTGCCAATTTAAACTATTTATTGTCTTCACTACTTTAGCTGCTGCTGGATTTCTGAACTCAATCTACCAATAACTTCAATGCATCACATGCTCACTGCAGTTTTAATTGCTCTTGCCAGTTGCTGAACTCTTTGTACGCGTTCACAATTCATTGTGTTACGCCCTTAGTGCGGTTTCTGGCATCTGCCCTAACTGCTGGATTTTCGTGTATGAAGAGGTTCAGCAGTTCTCTTTACAAACTTTCTGCCCAATGGGAGGTGCTATTATGGTACTTTATTTGGAGAAATTGGCGATTCCCCCCAGGAAATCAAACAAAATCCCTATCTTTTATATTTCCTCATTTTCTCACTCTTACTAAAATCAGAAGTTATTTCACCTAGAGACTATGAGAGCAGCAGAAAAATTTTTGTTTACTTTAAAACCAAGTCTCTCCACTAAATGTGGGTGTAGAACCCAACCTCACAGGATGAAGAACTAGCTAATAGCTAATGTTGCCTGAGCACCTAAATGCCAAATCGTGTGCTAAATATTTTACATGATTTATTTCAATTAATTTCCACAACAAGCCTATAAAATAAATACTATTGTTCCCCTTATTCAGATAATGAAATTAAGTTTAAAAAGTTAAAGAAATCTTCCTAAGTTAACAAAACCAGAGATTTAAATATAGGTAGATGTTGACAGCAAAGAAACTCCTATATGCCAGTTTCTCTACTTTGGTGTTATATTGCCACTCAGACCGTCAATGAAATAAAGAAAACAGTCAATTTAGGGTCATAGACCAAAACCTCTTGTCTATGACCATTATTTTTTAGGTGATATGAAGCATTGTGAGAGCCTAGAAGGAGAAGAAAATGATGTACTTTACATTATGCATATGGATTATTAAAATAGGCAAAACTATTGCTACAAATAGAACCAAGCTTAGCTCAAATATAAGATAACTTCATCACTTATTCACATAGTAGTCCAGTGGGAAAAATTTAGGTCAGCAGGATGGTTATCCCTCAATGCTATTATTCCGGAACGCAGACTAACAAGGCTTGGCCATTCATAATATATGGCTTCGAATGTCTCTCTAGTCATCTTACATTATCACCATTGTAGCCCAAAGAAAAGTGAGAAAGAGCATGGAGGGGCATGTCTAGAAGTTTGTACAGCCAGCCTTGGAAGTGGCACACACAGTAGAGAAGTATCTACTCACATACCATGAAAAGAGCACTGTCTCATGACTACACCTAAATGTGGTGCAGATTGGGAAACAGTAGAGCTGGCCAGCTGTAGGTCCAACCCTTCAATTACGGTGGATGCAAAAGACAAAAGGTTGTGAGGGTCAGATAGTCCTCTCCACCACAGTCTATCTCTCTGACACAGATAAAACAGAGCCCCCAGTTAAACTGGAGTTCCAGTGCTGCAGCAGCTGCTAGTGACCCTGCTCTAACAGGAAATGCAGGAGAGCTGGACACAGGTGTTTACAGTGTGCCTTGCGCAAGATTCTTCTTTTGCCTGTCAGATGGCCTAATGCCTACTTGCCCAACCCACAACTAGGGGTCTCTCACACAAGAAACTTGTTGAGACTGGAAGGTGCTCTTGTGGCTCTTGTCTGACCCATGTCCACTTTATGCCTGCCTGAACATTATTCTGACCCTGAAAGCCCAACCCGACGTTGCCCTCTGTGTCCTGGGGAAAACCCTGCCTGGGGCAGCCACTCGTTCTTCAGATGGAAGGCACAAATTCAATACACCACCACAATAGGAAACAAGTTCAAAGATTTTTACTTACGGATCCCGGGCAGAGAGAGTGTGATGAGTCAGGAGGGCAGACTTCCTTCATCCCCAAGTCCCATGAGGCCGGAAGGAAAAGTCAGACACACACACACAGAGAGAAAGAACATGTCAACTCACAGTCTATATAAGTGAATAGGGTGCGGGGCATTTAAATTTCATAGGCAAATGCCTGGATAATCCATTTAAAGGAAGCAGGGAGGAAGCAGGGAGCCCAGTCTGCTAGCTAAGAGCAATGCCTCTAAGTTCTCATCCCTGGCCACCTGCTTGAGGCTTTTGGGCGTGGAGTTCTCCTTCTAATGTCTAGGCAGCAACCTTTGCTGTGTCCTTCCCTTCACAGACTTACTCTCTCCCAAGGACACAGTTCAGTCTTCTCCAGCTATCGTATCCAGTCCCAAGCCCAGGATCTCCAGCAGGAGAAGTTTCTCTACAGGGCTGGATATTTTTCTTCATGGAACAGAGACCTTTAACTAAAATTATTGACTCAAAGCCCCAGTCAATATACATTAATAGAGTAGGATAGCCACAATAAAAATGTTTGTTAAAAAGGGGGATAATACACAGAGCCACATAAACTCTCATTCATTGCTGGTGGGAATGCAAAATGGTACAGCTACTTTGGAAAACAGTTGGCAGTTTTTTAGAAAAGTAAATATATACTTACTGCATGTTGCAGCAATCATGTTTTGTCATACTGTATGCTCACAAATGAGTACTGCCAAAAGTGCATAGATCTGGAATCAATCAGATACCCTTCAAAAGCTGAAGGCATAAATAAATGTGGTATATCCATACAATGCAACATTATGCAGTGATAAAAAGAAATGAACTATCAGGCCACAAAAAGACATGGAAAAAATCTTAAGTGCAGACTGCTAAGTGAAATAAGTCCACTTGAAAAGTCTACATACTGCGTGATTACAACTATGTGACATTCTAGAAGTCAAAAGATCGGTGGTTGCCAGCAGAAAGGAGGGAGAGTAAGAGAGGGATGAATTGAAGGAGCACAAGGAATATTTAGGGCAGTGAAATTACCCTATATGATACTGTAATGGTGACGACACGTCATTATACGTTTGTCAAAACTCATAGTACATACAATAAAAAAATTTGGACCCTAATGGAAACTGAAGTTTAGTCAATAATATTTTATCAATATTGGCTCATTAATTGTAACAAATGTACCACACTAGAAGAATTTATTAATAATAGGTGAAACTGGTGAACAGGAGTTGAGATGAGACAGTACATTGGAACTCTCTGTACTTTCTGCTCAATTTTTCTGTAAACCTAAATTTGCTCCCCCCGCCCCCACAACAAAAAAAGTCCATTTAATAAAGGAGAGTGGGACAATAGGAAACACACAGCAATCATAGTCCATTGAAATGGCACATTCCTGCTGGGCTTGCATTGTGTAAGACCCTGCCCCGGTATTAAATAAAGTCCCCACATTAGGTGTGATTCTGCTTTCTGGGAGAAGTTTTCTGGTCTGTGATCCTCAAAGACACCAGGATTTGGCTTCTGAGATGTTCCTCCCTTTCTATAGTATTTCACTGCCCTCTGTAATGATCATCAGAGTGTATGTCCCGCTTCGGGGTTGCAGGGCCCAAAAACTCACTTCTTGTTTGTGACAGTTTGATGGTTTAAGGATTATTTTACAGGTCAGAGTCAAAGCTTTCTCAGATGAAGATTACGGTTTTCTCGGCAGTGCAATTCCCTCAAAAACTAAGTAGATTTCCTTTCTATTTCTTGTCCTTTCCAGGTGCCAGTAGCCACACCCAAAATAGTTTTTTTAGACATAGTTTTTCAATTTGCTCTTTTTATTTAAACTTTCCTGGAGAGAGAGAGAAAGAGAGAGATAGAGAGAGAGAGAGAATGTAATGAGAGCTACCTTGAGATCATCTGAAACAGTTGAGTGGGAACATATCACCCTTCATCTGATTTTTGCTGCAAGCTTAATTGCCTTAATTTAACTTATCTTATTGAGTCTTTGTATTTGAAGCTATTTTACATCTTATTTCCTGTTTGGGTTCCAGGAGCAGTTAGCTTTTCCAGCCCTGTGAAGCCCTTCATCTCTGACTCTGTCCCTTCAATCTTTGTGCACAAACCAATTTGTAATACTTCAGTTGAAGCAATGAATAGCAGCTAACACCTATAAACATGGAGCACTTTCCAACCACTTTACCTAAAACTATATGAGCATGTGGTCTGCATTCCAGGTTACAGTTGGAATTAATTTTAATAAATCGCAATGTTTTACCACAATGTAATGTATTTCTTCAGCTTTTCAGCCTGTAGCATTACCGCCCAAACATTAATTTCTGGGTTTCTTACAGAAGGTAAATTGCTTGAAGAAAATACCAAAAATTCAGTGGCCTAAAAAATATGTCTTTCTCATATGAAAGTTCAGAGTAGGGGTTCCAGACCAATGCTGACTTTTCTCCATGTAGCCATTCAGGGATTAGCCTGACGGCCAATTTACCATTTTCAATGCATGAGTTCCAAGATCTCTCTGCTTATCGACGTGCTAGTTAGGCAGGAAAAAGAGCATGGTAAAATACTCCAAAGGCTTGAGAGCCAGGCCTGGCAGTGGAATTCAACACTTCTACTCACATTCCATTAGAGGGAACTCAGTCATATGGCAATATCTAACTACAGAGAAAGCTGGAGAATGTAGTATAGCTAACCAACAATTTATCCCAAACTCCCATTCCAGTGGAAAAAGAGACAATAAATGTACATGAACAGCATTATTTCCCAAATCCCGATAGGCCTTAGCCCTAGCCTAATTTCGTGGAATAATGGCTGATTTACCTCCACCAATTCAGGAGGATGCCAGCCCACCTCCAAGTCCAGACACCAATCATTTAGCCAGAACAACAACAAAAATTCCCTTCCATCTCATTTAAAAGCTGCTCTTCTAATTTTCTGTCCCACAATCTTCTCCTACTCAAGGTATTTGTGAGTGGGGAAATTAGTATAAGAAAAAACTCTCTTCCAGAAACAGCCAATCATCTCACAGCCTTACTATATCCATCTGCGTTAATCATATGCAAGAAATCAACAGCTTTTTTGCATTGCACTTTCATCCCTGTACTTTATACACAGTCTTCCTGCAAGAAACCAGGATCTGACCTGGAGTATATTCCTCAGCCTTCTGTGCAACCAAATACCCACATCGCTGGGAAGAATAAAATTCAGTTTTCTGGCACAGTGCAGTCACAATCAAGACAGAAAAATAAAATGTGTCTTTTAAAGAGTACTGACATTCTCAGAAACATCATTACTAATATTGAGCCACTTAATAAATGTGAGACATCATTCTAAGAGGTTGACTTGTATGACCTTATTTAATCTTCATAAACATTGTCCCCATCTTATTGAAGAGAAAACTGACGCTAGTAGACACTGACAAATTTGCACAAGTTTGGGCAAAAACATACATTAGCAAACAGAACGCTTAGCCTCACAGTTCAAAATGTTTTCATTCACGTTAACAATTACATCACATTTTTCCAAAGAATAATTCGTAAGGGATTTTTGCTTTACATTTGTGCAACTAAAGCCCCAGTTAGGTTTTCCCAGAGTGAAGAAACAATCAGCTCCAAAGGAGTGTTCATCTTTACCCCTTCAGAGACACAAGCTGCCTGCGTCTTTTATATGACAGTTTTTACAACTTCTACCTATCAAACTTTCAGAACACACTGTTAGGAAGCCTCTCAGGTATAAAGAGTTGCTCGGAAGCAATCTTTGCCTCAGCCCATTAAACTTTTGAGTCATCTAAAGCTACTTGTTCTGATTCCATATTTACCAAGCAACCTCCTGATTATGACTTGGCTTCTCAAGTGATTCTGCAAGCAGGAAAGAATGTGCTAATCAAAAGCGTTTTGAAGTTTTTATTATTTCTGTTTACAATTTCTAATAGAAAATTAATAAATGGCTTATATTATACTCTGACTTCCCATCCAAACTGCCAAGAGAAGAAACCTCAACAATCATGAAAATTTAGTGTGCAATAATTAAGTTTATCATTGAAAATTAAGTTGATATTCTGGAATTTAGCAAATAAAATTGAACACAGAAACCAGAAGACCTCATTGGCCATGTTGTTTGGGTCAAAGATACTAGGGTATTAGTAAAAGATGAAAAGATAAGGGAAAAAAAAAGAGCAACAATAATACAGGAAATTAAATTGTGCAAAATTTAAATTTGATTCAGGCACTGATAAAGAAGAATTATAGGATTTTAAGAAAGATGGGAATTTAGTCAAATCAAGGGAATATATGTTACAGTTTTACGGTAGAAAAAAGAAACCTTTAGAAGATAATCCACAGGGGCCGGGCGCGGTGGGTCACACCTGTAATCCCAGTACTTTGGGAGGCCGAGGTGGGCGAATCACGAGGTCAGGAGTTCGAGACCAGCCTGGCCAACATGGTGAAACCCCATCCCTACTAAAAGTACAAAAAAATTAGCCAGGCGTGCACACCTGCAGTCCCAGCTACTCAGAAGGCTGAGGCAGAAGAATCACTTGAACCCGGGAGGTAGAGGTTGCAGTGAGCTGAGATTGTGCCACTGTACTCCAGCGTGGGTGACAGAGTAAGACTCTGTCTCAAAAGAAGAAGAGGAAGAAGAAGAAGAAGAAGGAGAAGAAGAAGGAGAAGGAGAAGGAGAAGGAGAAGGAGAAGGAGAAGAAGGAGAAGAAGAAGACGACGACGATGACGGGGAAGGGGAGGGAGAGGGGGAGGGAAGAAGAAGAAGAAGGAGGAGGAGGAGGAGGAGAAGGAGGAGGAGGAGGAAGAGGAGGAGGAGGAGGAGGAGGAGGAAGAGGAAGAGGAAGAGGAGGAAGAAGAAGAAGAAGAAGAAGAAGAAGAAGAAGAAGAAGAAGAAGAAGAAGAAGAAGAAGAAGAAGATCCATAAGATATTAATTTTTTTTTTTTTTTTTTTTTTTTTTTTTTTGAGACGGAGTCTCACGCTGTTGCCCAGGCTGGAGTGCAGTGGCGCGATCTCGGCTCACTGCAAGCTCCGCCTCCCGGGTTCCCGCCATTCTCCTGCCTCAGCCTCCTGAGTAGCTGGGACTACAGGCGCCCGCCACCGCGCCCGGCTAATTTTTTGTATTTTTAGTAGAGACGGGGTTTCACTGTGGTCTCGATCTCCTGACCTTGTGATCCGCCCGCCTCGGCCTCCCAAAGTGCTGGGATTACAGGCTTGAGCCACCGCGCCCGGCCAAGATATTAATTTGAAAATTCCTGCCTGATATTGTTCCAGCTCAGGTACTAAGAAGAATGAAGAAATTGAATTAAACTGAAATCAATTTAGGGAGAAAAACTGAAGAACCAAAGGCAAATATAATATTTCATGTTTGAGAGCAATGGGAAATGGGTGAGATTCCAACAGTGATGAAAAGACCAAGGGGAAAAAGTTTTGTTTTCTGAAAAGTTGTGTCTCTCTGTTCTGATATTGATGCAATTTCTTCTGACAGATGTCTGTCGAACACCCCCATAAGCCCAATGCTATACTTGATGATAGATTAAAATATGAGAGAAAAATTAAAATGGTTCCAGCCTATGTGAATCTTGAAATAGTATTGAAAAACAATAAGGCAAATACACATAAAACAGTTTAACAACAAAAAGACTACAAAAGCTAATGCCAAAGATGGCAAGCTCAGTAGGTATTGAGAGATGAGAGGCAAGACAGACTAGAGTTGGGAGAAAAATTACTGAAGGAGAGAATATTGAATATAAATTTTCTGAAAGCTTTTAGGCTTCAGCAACACAGGACACAAGTTGACAACATCAGGTAGTCTTACCGAAGACAGTTTCAGAACCAGTATTGGCTGCTCCTCTTCCTATTAAAAACTGTATACATATATATACCATTATATACGTATACAATTTTATATGTGCATGTGTAATAAGTCTATTCTCAAAATCACCATTAATTAAAAACTTCTATGTCTAAGAGGTAGAGATTAGTATTAGAGATTCTGTTAGATATGCATGGGTGACACATAAAGATTAAAAGTTTGAGGGCTGGGCACAGTGGCTCATGCCTATATGAGGCTGAGGTGGTATGATTGCTTGAATCCAGGAGTTCCAGACAAGCCTGGGCAACATAGTGAGACCCTGTCTCTATAAAAACTTATTTTACAAAATGAGCCAGGCATGTTGTGCCATGATCACCCCCACTGCACTCCAGCCTGGGTTACAGAGTGAGACCCTGTCTCTGAAAAAAAAAAAAAAAAGTTTGAAGATGAGTGACAAATTTGCTAACACACACAAACACACATGCACACAAAACTCCTTAGAGCCCAAATGGTAAACTGGCAGTTCTCCTTGGTATTGATTTTACCCATCAAATGTGAACCATGGGATCCTTAAACATTTTTAGTTGGTTTCCAACACCGAAAAATCAGAACGGGTCAGCTAAAAATTCAGTTTCCTGTCTCACATATTTGAAAAAAAAACAAAAAACAATAACTTAAGATCGGATAACACTATGCCTGAATTCCCACATGTAACCCAGTCTTTCATTCACCAAATATTCACCGAGTTCTGATAGGGGCCAGGCTCTGTTCTAGTTACTGGGAATATATCTATCAGAGAAAAACAGCAAAAATCGAGAGAGAAAGGAAAGAAGGAAGGAAGGGAAGAAGGGAAAATAAGGAGAAAGAAAGAGAAAGGCAGGAAGATAGGCAGGGAAAGAAGGGAAGAGAACAGATGGAAAAATGGGAAAAGAAAGGAAAGAAAATTTAAAAATAAAAGATAAAAAAATCCTGAGTTTATAGACATGATTTCAGTTGAATCTACTAGTGCTAAGTAGCAGCTGCTCATTTAAAACAGAGTCTGTCCTCTCCAGGACCATGCTATACCCATGGCTTCTAATTGCCTTGGAGATGAATATTTGGAGAAATGTTTTTAAAACATTAACTCATGTCTCTAACAATGAAATACCGAAATCCTAGGTTTCTTTTAAACTGCTTCACTCATTTATATTATTTGTCTTATTCATAAGACTCCCTAGCTTTGGGATTTGTGGAATTTGTTGATTTAAGTCAAGATCTCTTACCTCTCAGAGATCAAATTTGTAGCTGAACCCCAATCTTTTAGCTTGTGACAGTTTAAGTCCTTCCCAACAGATTCCACCAGTTCCTGCAACATTTTTTGGTCATGATTTTCTCAGTCTCCACCATGAAAGTTCAATCGCCTGCCCTGAGACACCCTGGAAACAATTTAGTCACTTCATCACTTTCCACATAATATCCCCTCACATTAAGCATATCATGATTTCAGTAACCTGTACTCAAGATCTACATGGAGAGAAGAGGCAGTTGTTGGAGGGCTCTGTGCAGTCTCTGGCATCAAAAAGCTTGCTCTGCCGCCCATAGGCACAATCCTGAAGAATAAGGGTTGAGTAGGACAGAGACACAGGCAACTCTAAACCAATGGGAAATGTGTTTTAGGAGATACCCCAGCCTCCTCATCAACCTTGGCCTCCAGTGGAGCACTCTGAAGCACATTACTGTTTCTAAAAATGTGGAATTCCACAGCAGTAACAGACTTAATGCATCTTTTGTTAGCTTTTCCCTTTCCTTGTCTCACATCCCCACTTCTTCACGATTGTCTACTAAAATCTCTTCCCAATAACGACCTTTACCTAAGGCTTTGTCTCAGGGCCTTGTGTTCATTTTGTTGTTGTTCTTCTTCTCTTTGTTTGTTTTTCATTTCGTTGTTGGAGGAGGAGGTGCCAAAACTAAGACTGCATGACAAGTAGAGGTTACATGCCTTTGCGGTAGTTCACTGATTCTTCTTTCCCTCTTTCTGTCTCCCTCATGTCTTCTCTGAGGCAATAAACAAATCCTTTATTCCTCAATTTGCATAATGATTCAATTCATATACTAGTTATTCAGAATCCTCTTCCACCAGCAATATACAGTTGACTCTTCTCAAATAAATGTTAAGTTCTTCACTAAGAGGGCTTTGAAAATTGTTACAAGGTCACTGAAACTTGTACCAATTGTTAATTGTTAATTAATTTTTTCCATTTTATTACAAATAGTAATTACATAAAAATGGAAGAAAGCAGAAAAGAACACATGGCTTGAAGCTGGAGCTAAAGACTTGAATTTCAGAAAAGACAGATTTTCAATTAGAATGCCTTGTGAGTGATGCAAAGAGAGTCCACCAAGTCAGATTTCAAACAACGTTTTTTATTGAAATATAGGACAGAGGTTTGAAAAGATTTACTTGAACATTGACCAAAAAGTGCAATATAAATTAGCTTAGCCTTTCACAAGATGGAAACGAAGCAGAGAAAATTATTGCATAGTTCAAATTACTGGATAAACTAGCCTTTCTAAAAAGACAAATAAAGGAGGATTTAGAAGAACCTGAAAAATGTTGGACCAAGTTCATTGAATGAAGGCAGACAGTATAATCCAAATTCATCAGTTTCATTCTATTCCACAATTGTGAGTGGACCTTGAGATTCTTCACTTTGGGGTGAAAATAATAGTTAGCTCATTTTTGATAGCTTGGTACAAATGTTAAATTGCAGAGGTTAATGAGAGGGAAGGAATTCCCATAGGAAAAAAAAAAAAAGTAAAGGTAATGATTCCTCCTTCTACAACTTCCCCTACATTGCCTGACCCCACATCTATTTCTTTCTGGGTGGCAAGGGAGCAAAAGTGCTTTAAAAAGAGATAGCTAAGGAATATTTTTCCTAAGGGTTATGCTGCGGCCTATTTTTTATTGGGGGAAGAGGTGATAGAGGTAGCAAAGAAAAGGAGAAACTTTTTTCTTTTTCTTTTTTTTTTTTTTTTGTTTTGTTTTTTTGGAGACAGAGTCTCACTCTGTCACCAGGCTGGAGTGCAATGGTGTCATCTCAGCTCACTGCAACCTCCGCCTCCCGGGTTCAAGCGATTCCCCAGCCTCAGCCTCCCAAGTAGCTAGGACTGCAGACACGTGCCACCACGGCCGGCTAATTTTTTGTATTTTAGTAGAGACGGGGTTTCACCATGTTGGCCAGGATGTTCTCGATCTCCTGAGATCATGATCTGCCCACCTGGGCCTCCCAAAGTGCTGGGATTACAGGCGTGAGCCACCGTGCCTGGCCTTTTAAAGACAGAACCCATCCACCAACATCAGGATCATTAAAAACCATACTATTTAAAATGCGGTTTATTTTCTTGCTCTGAGAAAACTTTTAATGATTCCCTGGCAAGCAATAATTATCTAACTATGTCAAGAAATCTTCAGAACTTTATTTTGGGCATTAAAAGAAAGTACAACAACAAGGAATGGATAGGATCTATTTGCCATTTCTAGAAAGAATACTAAGCCTCAGTGCAGATAAACAGCCAGTTATTCTGATAAAAATGAAAATAATCAACATCATTGTCTTCCTGGACTAATTCATAATTCAGTTTAAAAAAATAGATCTGGAAATTCCAGAACAGCCCATGAACTTCTCATATGTTATAGTAGCAATACAGGTGCATTTTGAAAACTTAGCCAAAAGTGAATTAATATTAAAAGCCACTTTATTCTTTTTTGTGTAGAGTCTTCTTGACTGGGATCTCAACCTATGCTGTTGGTCTGTATCACAGGAGCCACCTCTCAACGAATGGCAGAACTAGCAACCCAGCTATATAAAATGAACGCTTTGGAAACGATCTTGAGCATCTCTTTCTTCTCTTACATCAAATCTATCTCCAAATTTCCACCAATTTTAGCTTCTAAGGAATCTATGGTCTTATCTCCACACCCACTGCCACCATCCTGGTCCAAACAGTTGTCACCTCCTACCTGAAATACTGTAATGGTTGTCTAATATGTCTCCTTCAATCACCCTCCAGCCTTTAATTGCTTCTCCATACAACTTCAGAGCAAACTTCTTAAAATGCCAATCTCATCATATAGAAGATAAAATTTCTCAGTATAGCCTATTAAGACTTTGCAAGGTCTGACCAGAAACTATGACTGACCACATATGCTCCCTTTCTCTTTAACCCTAAATATACTGTAGGTAACTTTCAGTTAGAAGAATGCACCATGAAAATTTCAAACAGATTCAGACATTGCTCATTCTGAAGTATCCCTTTTTTATCATCATCTTAATTGTTATATTTGCTAACACAGAAAAAATTCAACTTACAGTAGATCCGTGTTAGATGATCCTTCTGGAATTAATTAGATCCAAAACATTTGATCAAGAAAGACTTAACTAACATCTCAGAAATATTCCTGTTTTATCTGAGGCTGCATACATTTTAAAGTAAGTAGTGTTTAAATCAAAATCTTAGAAATTTTTTCCTTTTTGTTGATAAAAGTTTTATATATATTATGAATAATGTTTAACAATATGAAACTCATTTTATGGTGATAAGCAATACTAAAAAGTCATAAAATTGGGTAAGTTACAATGCATGCAATGCAACAGAAACACCTTTTTTTTTTCTTGAGACACGATCTTACTCTGTCACCCAGGCTCGAGTGCAACGGTGTCATCTCAGCTCACTGCAACCTCCATCTCCCAGGCACAAGTGATCCTCCCACCTCAGCCTCCAGAGTAGCTGGGACTACAGGCACGCACCTGCACACTCAGCTAACTTTTGTATTTTTTGTTGAGATAGGGGTCTGGCTATTTTGCCCAGGCTGGTTCAAACTCCTGGGCTCAAGTGATCCACCTACCTCGGTCCCCCAAAATGCTGGGATTACAGACATGAGCCAACAAATCTGGCCTGAAGCCACTTTAAACTTTCATTTCTTCCATTAAGCAAAAATACTTTCATATTTTATCATCAATAAGATCATGTCAAGGTAGATAAAAGAATTATCCAAATCTCTTAAAGTCATGCTCTAAAAATGTTAATATTCTGACTAAAAATGAAATCAAGGTTAAAACAAGAAAGAAAACACAACCTGAATATTCTTAGAGAAAAATAAAATTCCTTTTGAAATTTGAATTTACACAGTAAGGCAAGCAATCATATACAATATTGGAAAATCAAAGCTATCAAGCAAGAAAAAGCTTCCATTTAGAAATAATACTTCAGAATGTAATAGAGTTTAAAAGAACTCCTTCAAGGTTGTTAGGCTATTTTTGTGTCCTCTCTAAAGAGTTGTTTTATTATGAAACTCTTTCCCGTAGAAATAGATATTTTATTCCCAATTTATCTTTTCTCTAGTAGGAGAACAGAGAGAAAAGAAAAGTCAGATTGTCCTGCAATTTTTTTTCCAGAAACACACCATTACCCCTATTCTCTAGTTACTTTTTACAATAGAAAGAGCTGGCAAATAAGTTGCTATTCTTTTTAAATATAAAGATATTCTGATGGTGGATTCTTGCAGCAAAACTGAATTAGATGGCGGAGGTATTGAGTGGTAAGAGGAATTTATGAGTGTACTTGCAAGAGTTAAAGTAATATATTTGTTAATGTTTGCTGGCATTTTTGTTTCAGTGTAAATAACAAGGCCACATATTTCTATGTATTATTGATAAATTGGATACATCAAATAAAATCCAACATGTATTAAGAAATGGGACATGAACAATGTAAGTCCAAGAAATAATGTCTTTACTGAATAAAAACATATCTTCAAGCTTGGTTATCCTGAATCTCTGTATGAACCCACTCTAGCTAGCCGCGGGTCAGCTGCTCACTATTTAAAACACTTTTACCCTGGATCTCAGATATCTACACCCCTCCCCAAGTGAAGGACTATTATAAAATTCTGAAATTAAATACTTTTTTAAAATTTTCTTTTTTTTTTTTTTTGAGACGGAGTCTCGCTCTGTCGCCCAGGCTGGAGTGCAGTGGCCGGATCTCAGCTCACTGCAAGCTCTGCCTCCCAGGTTTACGTCATTCTCCTGCCTCAGCCTCCCAAGTAGCTGGGACAACAGGCGCCCGCCACCTCACCCAGCTAGTTTTTTTGTCTTTTTAGTAGAGACGGGGTTTCACCGTGTTAGCCAGGATGGTCTTGATCTCCTGACCTCATGATCCGCCCGTCTCGGCCTCCCAAAGTGTTGGGATTACAGGCTTGAGCCACCGCGCCCGGCCTTTTTAAAAAATTTCTTCAGATATCACACCTTATTCCTTTACTTGTTTATTTAATTAATTAACTTATTTATTTATAACTTTTATTTTAAGTTCAGGGGCACATGTGTAGGTTTGTTACATAGGCTACCTTGTGTTGTGGGGATTTGCCATACAGATTACTTAATCACCCAGGTATTAAGCCTAGTGTGTTATTCCCCAATATTTTAATGTAATATTTTTTAAGACCATTTTTGTGGGTGGCAATGGCTCTAAATGTACTAAAAACTAATTGGGAAAATTTAAAATTATAAATATTTATAAAAGAGAACCTATTATGTTGGAAAACATAATAAAGGTATGTTTGGTTTGTTTTTTACTCATTTGGAATAAAATGTATACACCTGAGAATAAAAAGAATAAAAAGAAATCATCCCCAAATTTAATGAATGCAAATTTAAGCGCAGCAGATAGTTTTATCAGTTTTGTTCTTTGTTTCTACTCTAAAATTATAACAATGATCAACTAGTTGGACAACTAACTAGTTATATCTTCCAGCTGTGAGCATCACGAATAAAAGTACAGCTTTCTGGCATGTAACACTCAGTTCTTTCTGCTGCTTACATTTCCTTTTTTGATAAATACATATTTATTAGAAAATTACAGTTATATTTTAAAAATACTAAAGATATGTCAAAAGATAGACACTGTGTCCTGTCGTTTCAACCATCTTATATTAAAAAAATGCCTCAATCATGTGAATGTTTGGCAATTTTTTTTTCACAGATGGTAAACAATTATTTTATAATTTGAGGAAACCAGAGCTATATGCCATTCATTTCAATAGTGCAATATGATCAGTTGTGTAACCTAGCCTGGTTTAGAACACTGATTATTTCTTTTTTTCTTTTAGCAAAACAGTAGATCCAATACACCAACTGTGATGATTAATACTGTCAGCTTGATTGGATTGAACGAGGCAAAGTATTGATCCTGGGTGTGTCTGTAAGGATGTTGCCAAAGGAGATTATTTGAGTCAGTGGGCTGGGGAAGGCAGATCCACCCTTAATCTGGTGGGCACAACCTAATCAACTGCCAGTGAACATAAAGCAGGAAGAAGAAAGTGCAAAGGCAAGACTGGCCTGGCCTCCCAGCCTACATCTTTCTCCCATGCTGGATGCTTCCTGTCCTCAAACATCCGACTCCAGGTTCTTCAGTTTTGAGACTCGGACTGGCTCTCCTTGCTTCTCAAGCTTGCAGACAGCCTATTGTGGGACCTTGTGATTGTGTAAGTGAATACCTAATAAACTCCCCACATATATATATAGATATAGATATAGATATAGATATAGATATAGATATAGATATAAATATAGATCCCATTAGCTCTGTCCCCCTAGGGAAACCTGACTAACACACTAACATAGAGCATCTTAACTTTAGGCGAAAATAGGTAACCTGGCAAGGTGAAAGGCTCTTAAGCCTCTGTTAAAACCTTTATACTCACTATAACAAATTGGCTTCCAAGATGGCCCCACAGCATCCCAACTTCTTCGTTGACATAGCCTACATAGCTCCCACCACATTGGATAGATCTGATTTAGGTGTTCAATAGAATATTGAGAATATTGAGTGTGACTATCAAGACTAGATGATAAAGGACATTGTGGCATCTATGTTACTGGGATTCTTGGATTGCTTAGTTTATGAGAAGCGAGCTGCCATGTTGCAAGGACACTCATGCAGCACTATGAAGAGGTCCATATGGAGAGAAAGTGAAGCCTCCGCCAACAGCCAGTGAGGACAGCAGCCAGACAGCAGCTATGTTGAATGAGCTTTTTTGGAAGTGAATTCTCCACGCCTTGCCAAGTCTTCAGATGAACATAAGCCCAGCTGACATCTTGATTGTAACCTCCTGAGAGACTCACTGCCAGAATCACCAAACTAAACTGCCCCAGATTCCTGACCCTCTCTACTCTGTGAGATAATAAATGTTTCTTGTTTTAATTAGTTAATTGGGGTAATTTGTTATGCAGCAGTAGGTAACTAGTACACTTACTAAGGGCCTTTAATCTTTTATTTTTAAAAAAGCATCTTGTCATCACTACCCTACCATAGATGCATGCATGCACAAACACCCTCATATGTACTTGCACATACAACAATGGAAAACATATCCTAACACTTATTTTTTCTACCCCAAATGCACTCAGTTAGAAAATATTCACATTTTCTTTAAATAACTTCCTCTAAGTTAATTTTACTGCTTATTAAAAATTGCTTAACTTTAGAATATCTTAAAATTATTTTGTGTAAAAAGTCAAGAATTAATTTTACTTTTTAAGTATTTGTGTATGATAACAAAACAAATTTAATGTAACAGTGCTACTTACTAACAATAATAAGCCCGAACTTGTTACACTGTGTATCATTTAAAAATAAACCACTATAACTCTCTCAGACATTTTGTGTTCCCATGACAAAGAGTTTATATTAATACTACCAACAGAGATTTTATTTTGACATGGACAAAGGTAGTCTCAGGAACCACAAAAAATCTGTGTACATAACATGAAACACAAGGTAAGTTTGCCATCAACACACAATGCTTCTTGCCTAAGACCTTTACCATAACACATAAACAAATTTGTAAGTGTTGACTGTTTTGCTGCATTACCTGGTCTGTCTGCCTGCCACAAAGAACTCCTAAGTGCAACGTCTTAAACACATTCCTTATATTTAACACCACAGGAGACCATTTTGAACTTCCTATTTGTTGTATGTGTGTGTTTTTTATTTTTTGCTTTATTTTGAAGTGGGGACACTAGAGGTTGGAAAGGCGTGCAAGGGTTGTTTGTTTCCCGCAAACCAGTAATCTTGCTGTGAGAAAAGGGAAGTTCCCATCTCAAGCTTCTGCAGAAATGCGCTGATTGGCACTCTGCTGATTCGTTGATCTTAAGCACAGCCAGTAGAAGTCTGATTATAATGATCCTTTTTCCTGTTCTCTCTGTATATATCAGGTGCAGCAGGGCTCTCAGGGATGTGCTGTTTAATATCAAAACCCAACAAAGTTGGAGAGTTCCCCTTCCTCATTCAGTGGTAGGCAAGGAAACACATTTAATATGTCTAAGTTGTTTGCAAGCCAAATCAAACATAGCACAGCTCATGATCGGAACCTGGCCAAGTGCTCATAGTGGGTGGTCAATGCACATTCGTCTAATTTAATTGAATGATCACAAAGAGCTTTAGACTAAACTGGAGCTTTAAAAAGTTTCCATTGTAAGCTCCAGGTTTTAACACTGTAATATGGTGGCATATTCATATTCTCAAAATGTGACTATGAGAGTCTTTCTGGAAACTTTCTGTGGTGTAGGCTCTAATTACAATATGTGACCAGCAGAGTGACAATGGAAGCTCCCTGCCATAGTTTTCTAACCCCCTCGTAGAGAGTTAATGAACTATCCAGTATCTTTCTAATGAATTCTTTCTCTTTTTCAATTATCCAGAGTTATTTTCTGTTTCATACAACTAAGAGCCTTGACTGATACAGAGATTATTTTGATATCTGTAATAGATAGATTCCAGAATTTGAAGCTTTTAAGCCACTTAGAAGAGAAAATAAAAATATATCAAACAGATAAGGAGCTGAAAATATCATGAAATTAAAATATGCTATTTCAACATAGTACGATTTTAAGATTAAAATCATAACATTAAACAAGAAACACTAAACATCATAACACCAAAAGCAAGAAAAATATAATTTCTGAATAAAAAAGTCACTTAGTATACCCCATTTTGATCCTGGAAAAGATAATTTTTCACAGTGGAACCAGTGATCCATAAGCATTTGGAAACTATTGCTCTAGCTGAAGTATATTCCTGACCATCCCTTACAACCATTTTACTTCATTTTATTTCTTCTCAAGTTATCTCCTTTCATTCCTACATAATAACATTGTAATTAATTTAAATAATTTAGCTAAGGGATAAATTAGGCCAGGTAAAATGATTTAAAAATAAATGATCCTCAAGTTGATCTACATAATCAACATAATTCCTAGCAAATCTCAAACTGGGTTTTTTGTAAAAATTGACAGTATGATTCTAAAATTCATAAGGAAATGCAAGACATTCAGAATAAAGAAATTTTGAAAAACAACACAGTTGAAGTGTTCCCATTTCCTGATTTCAAAATTTAATATAAAGCTACAGTAATCGCTATTATGTGGTGTATCACTTTGTTTTCATCCTGCTATGAAGAAATACCCAGAACTGGGTAATTTGCAAAGGAAAGAGGTTTAATTGACTCACAGTTCTGCATGTCTGGGGAAGCCTCAGGAAACTTACAATCTTAGCAGAAGGCACCTCTTCACAGGAAGGCAGTAGAATGAGTCCTGAGTGAAGGGGGTAGCCCCTTATTGTGAAAATTTGCTATCATGAGAATAAACATTCTCATGGGGGAAAATTGTTCCCATGATTCAATTACCTCCTACCTGGTCCCTCCTACCACACATGGAGATTATGGGAACTAAAATTCAAGATGATATTTGGGTGGGGACACCGTCAAATCATTTCATTCATATCATCACATCATGTCATATCATTCCACCCATGGCCCCTCCCAAATCTCATGTCCTCATATTTCAAAACAAAATTAGGCCCTTCCAACAGTACCCAAAATTATTAACTCATTCCTGCATTAACCCAAAAGTCCAAGTTCAAAATATCATCTGAGATAGTGCAAGTCCCTTCTGTCTATGAGCCTGTAAAACCAAAAGCAAGTTAGTCACTTCCTAGATACAACAGGGGTACAAACATTGGGTAAATACACCCATTCCAAATGAGAGAAATTGGTCAAAAAAGGGGGCTACAGGATCCATGCAAGTCTGAAGTCCAACAGGGCAATCATTAAACCTTAAAGTTCCAAAATGTTCTTCTTTGACTCCATGTCTCACATCTGGGTCACACTGATGCAAGTAGTAGACTCCCATGGCCTGGGATGGCTCCGCCTCTGTGGTGTTGCAAGGTACAAAACTCCTCCTGGCTACTTTCATGGGCTGGCATTGAATGTCTGTGGCTTTTCCAGGTGCATAGTGCAAGCTGTCAGTTGATCCAACATTCTAGGGTCTGGAGGGCAATGGCCCTCTTCTCACAGCTCCACTAGGCAGTGTCCCAATGATGACCCTGTGTGGGGGCTCCAACCCCATATTTCCCTTCTGCACTGCCCTAGCAGAGATTCTCCATGAGGGCTCTGAACCTGTTGCAAACTTCTGCCTGGACATCCAAGCATTTCCATACATTTCTGAAATCTAGGCAGAGGTTCCCAAACCTCAGTTATTGACTTGTGTGCACCCACAAGCTCAACACCACATAAAAGCTGGCAAGGCTTGGGGTTTTCACCCTCTGAAGCAACAACCCAAGCTGAACAATGGTCCCTTTTAGCCACAACTGGAGCTGAAGCAGCTGGGACACAGAGCAGAGGATGCACAGAGCATGAAAGGAAAACATTCTTCCCTCCTAGGCCTCCTGGCCTGTGATGGAAGGGGCTGCTGTAAAGGTCTCTGATATGCCCTGAAGACATTTTTCCCATTGTCTTGGTGGTTAACATTCTGTTCCTCATTACTTATGCAAACTTCTGTTGCCAGCTTGGAGTTCTCCAAAGAAAATGTGTTTATCTTTTCTATAGCGTTGTCAAGCTGAACATTTTCCAAAGTTTTATGTTCTGCTTCCTCTTGAATGCTTGGCTGCTTAGAAATTCCTTCCCCCAAGTACCCTAAATCGTCTCTCTGAAGTTCAAATTTCCACAGATCTCTAAGGCAGGGCAAAATGCTGTCAGTCGGTTTGTTAAAGGATAGCAAGGGTCACCTTTATTCCAGTTACCAACAAGTTCCTCATATCCATCTGATACCACCTTAGCCTGGACTTTATTGTCTATATCACTATCAACATTTTGGTCAAAGCCATTCAACAAGTCTCTAGGAAGTATCCAACTTTCCCACATGTTCCTGTCTTCTGAGTCCTCCAAGTCTCTAGGAAGTTCTAAAGTTTCTCACATTTTCCTGTCTTCCTCTGAGCCCTCCAACCTGTTCCAATCTCTGCCTGTTACCCAGTTACAAAGTTGTTTCCACATTTTTGGGTATCCTTAAGATAGCACCCCATTCTACCAGTACCATTTACTGTTTTATTCTGTTTTCACACTGCTCTGAAGAAATACCCAAGACTGAGTGATTTATAAAGGAAAGAAGTTAATTGACTCACAGTTCTGCATGGCTGGAGTGGCCTCAGAAAACTTACAACCTTGGCAGAAGGCACCTCTTCACAAGGTGGCAGGAGAGAGAAGGAGCTCTGAGTGAAGGAGAAGCCCCTTATAAAACCATGAGATCTCATTAGAACTTACGCACTATCATGAGACTAGCATGGGGGAAACTGCCCTCATGATTCAATTACCTCCAACCAGGTCCCTCCCACCACACATGGGAATTATGGGAACTATAATTCAAGATGATATTTGAATAGGGACACAGCCAAACCGTGTCATGTAATATTAGCATAAGTATATACATACAGATCAATGGAATAAAATTAATGATTTGGAAATAAGTCTATACATTTCTGATCAACTAATTTTCTACACAGCAATTCAAAGGAGAAAGAATAATTTTGTTTTGCTGTTCCAGCAAATGATGCTGCAACAGCTAAAGAGTCACATAGAAAATTGTGAAATTGGACACCTTCCTCAAATCAAATACAAAAATTAACTCAAAATGGATCAAAGACCTAAATGTAAAAGCTAAAATTATTTAACAAGTAGATTAAAAAAAAAAAAACCCACAAACAAGTGTAAATCTTTGTGGCCTTTGATTATGCAATGATATTTTTAGATACAATGACAAAACCAAAGAAAAAATAAATTATATTTTATCCAAATTTAAAAACTTTGTTCTTCAAAAGATGCTATTAAGAAAGTAAAGACAGCACCCAGAATGGGGTGGGGGGGGGGAACCTTTGCAAATAATATATATCTAATGGTCTATTGTCCACAATATATTAAACAATCATTACAATTCAATAATAAAGTCAAATAACCCAATTTAAAAATTGGACAAAATATTTTAATAGACATTTTCCTAAATAAATACACAAATGGCTAATATGCACATAAAAAGAGACACAGCCTCATTAGTCACTCAGGAATTGCAAATCAAAACTAAAATGAGGTACCACTTCACATCTAGTAAGATGACTATACTAAAAATGACAGACGAGTGTTGATAAAGATGTGGATAAATCGGAATCCAAATAAATTGCTGATGAGAATGTAAAATGCTGTAATCACTTTGGAAAACAGTTGGTGAGTTTCTCAAAAGATTAAATGTAGAGTTACCATACGACATGCCAATTCCAGTCTTAGATGTATGCTCAAAAGATAGAACATGTATGTCCCTAAACAAGCTTTCATATGAATGTTTGTAGTAGTGTTATTTATAATAGCCAAAAAATGGAAACAATCCAAATGCAGAAAAGGTCAACTAGTGAACAGGTAAACAAAATGTTGTGGATTTATACAATGGAACATTATTCAGCCATTAAATAACATGAAGTACTATAATATGAATAAACCTTGAAAACATTATACTAAATGAAAGAAGCCAACACAAAAATGCCAAATATTATATAATTTCATTTCCATGAATTGTCCGGGCTAAACAAATTTATAACAAAATAGATTAGTGTTTATCAGGAAATGGAGGGAGTGGGGAAGGCAAAATAACTACTAATGCATATGGCATTCTTTTAGGGCAGATGAGAATGTTTATAATTAAATAGTGCTCGTGGTTGCACAACATTGTATATACACTAAAAATCATTGTACTGTATATTTTAAAATGATTAGTTTAATGGTCTGTGAATTATAACTCAGTTAAAAAGAAATAAGTAGAAACTTCCAGTTTAAGTTCAGAGACGATGAGAGATAAAAAGAGCATCATCCCTGCAATAACAAGCAGGAAAAAAAAAAAGGGAAAAAGGAAATTTTAAGTTTTTCTTGGGCTTATCATAGACTTAAGATTATAAGGCAGGGGGCGGAGCAAGATGGCCAAATAGGAACAGCTCCAGTCTCCAACTCCCAGAGCCAGCGACACAGAAGACCGGTGATTTCTGCATTTTCAACTGAGGTACTGGGTTCATCTCACTAGAGAGTGCTGGACAATCGGTGCTGGTCAGCTGCTGCAGCCTGACCAGCGAGAGCTGAAGCAGGGCGAGGCATCGCATCACCTGGGAAGAGCAAGGGGGAAGGGAATCCCTTTTCCTAGCCAGGGGAACTGAGACACACAACACCTGGAAAATTGGGTAACTCCCACCCCAATACTGAGCTTTAAGGAAACGGGCACACCAGGAGATTATATCCCACACCTGGCCGGGAGGGTCCCACGCCCACGGAGCCTCCCTCATTGCTAGCACAGCAGTCTGTGATCTACCGGCAAGGCAGCAGCCAGGCTGGGGGAGGGGCGCCCACCATTGCTGAGGCTTAAGTAGGTAAACAAAGCCGCTGGGAAGCTCGAACTGGGTGGAGCTGACAGCAGCTCAAGCAAACCTGCCTGTCTCTGTAGACTCCACCTCTGGGGACAGGGCACAGTAAACAATAACAAACGCAGCAGAAACCTCTGCAGACACAAACGACTCTGACAGCTTTGAAGAGAGCAGTGGATCTCCCAACACGGAGGTTGAGATCTGAGAAGGGACAGGCTGCCTGCTCAAGTGGGTCCCTGACCCCTGAGTAGCCTAACTGGGAGACATCTCCCACTAGGGGCAGTCTGACACCCCACACCTCACAGGGTGGAGTATCCCCCTGAGAGGAAGCTTCCGAAGCAAGAATCAGACAGGTACACTCACTGTTCAGCAATATTCTATCTTCTGCAGCCTCTGCTGCTGATACCCAGGCAAACAGGGTCTGGAGTGGACCTCAAGCAATCTCCAACAGACCTACAGCTGAGGGTCCTGACTGTTAGAAGGAAAACTATCAAACAGGAAGGACACCTACACCAAATCCCCATCAGTACATCACCATCATCAAAGACCAGAGGCAGATAAAACCACAAAGATGGGGAAAAAGCAGGGCAGAAAAGCTGGAAATTCAAAAAATAAGAGTACATCTCCCCCGGCAAAGGAGCGCAGCTCATTGCCAGCAACGGATCAAAGCTGGACGGAGAATGACTTTGACGAGATGAGAGAAGAAGGCTTCAGTCCATCAGACTTCTCAGAGCTAAAGGAGGAATTATGTACCCAGTGCAAAGAAACTAAAAATCTTGAAAAAAAAGTGAAGAATTGATGGCTAGAGTAATTAATGCAGAGAAGGTCATAAACGAAATGAAAGAGATGAAAACCATGACACGAGAAATACGTGACAAATGCACAAACTTCAGTAACCGACTTGATCAACTGGGAGAAAGAGTATCAGCGATTGAGGATCAAATGAATGAAATGAAGCGAGAAGAGAAACCAAAAGAAAAAAGAAGAAAAAGAAATGAACAAATCCCGCAAGAAGTATGAGATTATGTAAAAAGACCAAATCTACGTCTGATTGGGGTGCCTGAAAGGGAGGGGGAAAATGGAACCAAGTTGGAAAACACTCTTCAGGATATGATCCAGGAGAACTTCCTCAACCTAGTAGGGCAGGCCAACATTCAAATACAGAGAACGCCACAAAGATACTCCTCGAGAAGAGCAACTCCAAGACACATAATTGCCAGATTCACCAAAGTTGAAATGAAGGAAAAAATCTTAAAGGCAGCCAGAGAGAAAGGTCGGGTTACCCACAAAGGGAAGCCCATCAGACTAACAGCAGATCTCTTGGCAGAAACTCTACAAGCCAGAAGAGAGTGGGGGCCAATATTCAACATTCTTAAAGAAAAGAATTTTCAACTCAGAATTTCATATCCAGCCAAACTAAGTTTCATAAGTGAAGGAGAAATAAAATCCTTTACAGATAAGCAAATGCTTAGAGATTTTGTCACCACTAGGCCTGCCTTACAAGAGACCCTGAAGGAAGCACTAAACATGGAAAGGAACAACCGGTACCAGCCATTGCAAAAACATGCCAAAATGTAAAGACCATCAAGGCTAGAAGAAACTGCATCAACTAACGAGCAAAATAACCAGTTAATATCATAATGGCAGGATCAAGTTCACACATAACAATCTTAACCTTAAATGTAAATGGACTAAATGCTCCAATTAAAAGACACAGACGGGCAAACGCAAACATTCGCAAATCAATAAACATAATCCAGCATATAAACAGAATCAAAGACAAGAACCACATGATTATCTCAATTGATGCAGAAAAGGCTTTTGACAAATTTCAACAGCCCTTCATACTAAAAACGCTCAATAAATTCGGTATTCATGGAACATACCTCAAAATAATAAGAGCTATTTATGACAAACCCACAGCCAATATCATACGGGCAAAAACTGGAAAAATTCCCTTTGAAAACTGGCACAAGACAGGGATGCCCTCTCTCACCACTCCTATTCAACATAGTGTTGGAAGTTCTGGCTAGGGCAATCAGGCAAGAGAAAGAAATCAAGGGTATTCAGTTAGGAAAAGAAGAAGTCAAATTGTCCCTGTTTGCAGATGACATGATTGTATATTTAGAAAATCCCATTGTCTCAGCCCCAAATCTCCTTAAGCTGATAAGCAACTTTGGCAAAGTCTCAGGATACAAAATCAATGTGAAAAATCACAAGCATTCTTATACACCAGTAACAGACAAACAGAGAGCCAAATCATGAATGAACTTCCATTCACAATTGCTTCAAAGAGAATAAAATACCAAGGAATCCAACTTACAAGGGATGTAAAGGACCTCTTCAAGGAGAACTACAAACCACTGCTCAGTGAAATAAAAGAGGACACAAACAAATGGAAGAACATACCATGCTCATGGATAGGAAGAATCAATATCGTGAAAATGGCCATACTGCCCAAGGTAATTTATAGATTCAATGCCATCCCCATCAAGCTACCAATGAGTTTCTTCACAGAATTGGAAAAAACTGCTTTAAAGTTCATATGGAAACAAAAAAGAGCCCGCATCTCCAAGACAATCCTAAGTCAAAAGAACAAAGCTGGAGGCATCACGCTACCTGACTTCAAACTATACTACAAGGCTACAGTAACCAAAACAGCATGGTACTGGTACCAAAACAGAGATATAGACCAATGGAACAGAACAGAGTCCTCAGAAATAATACCACATATATACAGCCATCTGATCTTTGACAAACCTGAGAGAAACAAGAAATGGGGAAAGGATTCCCTATTTCATAAATGGTGCTGGGAAAATTGGCTAGCCATAAGTAGAAAGCTGAAACTGGATCCTTTCCTTACTCCTTATACGAAAATTAATTCAAGATGGATTAGAGACTTAAATGTTAGACCTAATACCATAAAAACCCTAGAGGAAAACCTAGGTAATACCATTCAGGACATAGGCATGGGCAAGGACTTCATGTCTAAAACACCAAAAGCAACGGCAACAAAGGCCAAAATTGACAAATGGGATCTCATTAAACTAAAGAGCTTCTGCACAGCAAAAGAAACTACCATCAGAATGAACAGGCAACCTACAGAATGGGAGAAAATTTTTGCAATCTACTCATCTGACAAAGGGCTAATATCCAGAACCTACAAAGAACTCAAACAAATTTACAAGAAAAAAACAAACAACCCCATCAAAAAGTGGGCAAAGGATATGAACAGACATTTCTCAAAAGAAGACATTCATACAGCCAACAGACACATGAAAAAATGCTCATCATCACTGGCCATCAGAGAAATGCAAATCAAAACCACAATGAGATACCATGTCAAACCAGTTAGAATGGCGATCATTAAAAAGTCAGGAAACAACAGGTGCTGGAGAGGATGTGGAGAAACAGGAACACTTTTACACTGTTGGTGGGATTGTAAACTAGTTCAACCATTATGGAAAACAGTATGGCAATTCCTCAAGGATCTAGAACTAGATGTACCATATGACCCAGCCATCCCATTACTGGGTATATACCCAAAGGATTATAAATCATGCTGCTATAAAGACACATGCACACGTATGTTTATTGCGGCACTATTCACAATAGCAAAGACTTGGAATCAACCCAAATGTCCATCAGTGACAGACTGGATTAAGAAAATGTGGCACATATACACCATGGAATACTATGCAGCCACCAAAAAGGATGAGTTTGTGTCCTTTGTAGGGACATGGATGCAGCTGGAAACCATCATTCTTAGCAAACTATCACAAGAACAGAAAACCAAACACCGCATGTTCTCACTCATAGGTGGGAACTGAACAATGAGATCACTTGGACTCGGGAAGGGGAACATCACACACTGGGGCCTATCATGGGGAGGGGGTAGGGGGGAGGGATTGCATTGGGAGTTACACCTGATGTAAATGACTAGTTGATGGGTGCTGACGAGTTGATGGGTGCAGCACACCAACATGGCACAAGTATACATATGTAACAAACCTGCACATTATGCACACGTACCCTAGAACTCAAAGTAAAAAAAAAAAAAAAAAAAAAAAAGATACACCCTAAAAAAAAAAAAAAAATTATAAGGCAAACAACAAATCCAAAATATGGGGAGATCCAGAACCTGTTCAGTTGCTTACAGGAGTAGATAACACTAGGCACCAAATAAATTGCTATAAAAATTTATGAAAAAAATGTTTTAACAAATTGCTAAACGCCATGTGTGGCTAGCATGAAAAGAAGAAACCCTAAGGATCTTAGAGATAGTGGAGGTGGAGTGGGGGAGGGGGACTATTTTTGTAGCCTTATTTTTCATTAAGCCCACCAGGTCCTCACAAAGAAAATTAGGAATGATCCTGATAAAGATTTCCTTGCAGTTCTGGCTGAGGATAAGAGCAGCTACTGCTGAAACTCCATTCAGAATCATCTCTTCTATCAATCCTATAAAATAAAAGCCTATATCTGCATATTAAAGAGCCAAAAAAATTGTCACTTTGGGGCACTCACGGAACTACATTGCAGGTGGAGAAAAAATAGCTAAGCCATAAATCTCTACCTTTAAGGATAGGGTAGGATATATGCTACATGGGTAGGAGGCTAAGTTGCAGCATTGAACTACAAATGCAAAAAAGGTCTCCATCCCCACTACTCACCACCATACCAACATGTCAGGCAATCATTACATTGGAATACACTGGGAGAGCTCCAAGACAAAGATGCTATCTCGGAAGCACTGCAAAGGGAAATCCCAAAGCCAAGTAAGAAGCGCACGTTGAGAATTACCTTCTTAAATACTAGTCCACACCAAAAACACAAGACATCATTAAAAGAATATGAAGCTGGTGCTGCACTGAGGTAACCCCAGCAGCAAGAACAAACATTAAATCCAGCAACATTAACACAAATCCCCACACTAGAGTTCTAGCAGAAAAAAGGCATACATACTGACAAACAGAAAAAATATTTACATTATCTACTGTCAATTACAACACTTATGAATTTCAACCAAAATTTTAAATCATACAAAAGGGGAAGAAAAAGTTCAATCTGATAAGACAAACTTTCATTAGAATTAGAGTAACATGTGACACAAATAGTAAGGCAATTAGAATTTGAATTTAAAATAATTATAATGAATATATTAGAGTATCTAATAAAAAGATAAACATCATGCATGATCAGATAGGTTATTTCAATGTGGAGATAAAGTCTATAAGAAAAATAAAATGGGCAATAGAAAAAGACTTGAAACTTTCAAGGAAAATGGGAACTTGAAGATAGGTCAGAAAAAATCATCTCAGCTGAAATGGAAAAAGAAATAAATGGGTGGAGGGTAAAGAGAAGAAAAAAAAAAGAAAGAAGAGAGCATCCATGCATTATGGGATAATATTAAATGCTTAAATATAAATATATCTGTGTAATTGGTAACATGGAAAGAGAAAAGAGAAAGAATGAGTAGAAAAAATATTTAAAGAAATAATGGCCATATTTTTTTTCAAAATTAATGGCAGATACCAAACCACAGATCCAAGAATTTAGACAACAACAGGCTGGTTAAATAACAAAGCAGGATAACAATAACCAAACCAAACCAAACAAACAATAACAAAAACCCGAGCATATGTAATATTGAAACCACTAAAACCAAAAACAAAGATCTTGAGGAAAGCCAAAGAAAAAAATATACGTTACCTGTAGAGGGACTAGAATAACAAATATAGCAGAATTATTTTCAGAAATCCACCCAATAGACTGGGTGCAGTGGTTCATGCCTGTAATCCCAATACTTTGAGAAGCTGAAGCAGGAAGATCACTTGAGGCTAGGATTTTGAGATCAGCCTGGGCAACATAGTGAGACCCCGTGTCTAAAAGAAATCTTTAAGAAATTAACCAGCTGAGGTGGCAAGAGCCTATAGTTTCAGCTACTCAAGAGGCTGAGGTGAGAGGATCACTTTAGTCCAGGAGTTGGAGACTGCAGTAAGCTACAATCCTGCCACTGCACTCCAGCCTGGTTGACAGAGCAAGACCCTGTCTCTAAAAAAGGGAAAAGAAAAGAAAAGAAAAAAAAGCATGCAATCAAAAAAAAATGCAATGACATATTTAAAGTGCTTAAAGTAAAACAATTTTCCACCCAAAATTTAATATTCAGTAAAACCACCTTCAATAACAAAAAGAAGTTAAAGCTTTCCCAGATCTAGAAAATCTGGGAGGATTTAATGCCATGGTATCTATTCAATGTTTAAGGAAGTTCGCTGGGGAAAAAAATATGTCAGAAACCTAGAACTATCTACACAAAGAACCTAAAATGTCAGTAATGGAATAAAGCCAATTAAATTAAGTTTTTATATTAATTGTTCTAAAATATACTGTAAAGCAAAAGAGTATATGTTATAGGATATATACATATCACCTAAATGTGTGA
This sequence comes from Macaca mulatta, assembly GCF_049350105.2. Taxonomy (NCBI): domain Eukaryota; kingdom Metazoa; phylum Chordata; class Mammalia; order Primates; family Cercopithecidae; genus Macaca; species Macaca mulatta. Next base: position 72,404,069 of record NC_133410.1, on the reverse strand, counting down.
GATATATACATATATCCTATACTCTCTCTCTATATATATACACTATGTATGTTATATACATACATGTATCTATGTAAATGTTATATAGTGTGTGCATATATAAAAATACATATATTTCAGAACTCACCAAAAATATTCTAATAAAATATTTGTAAAATCTGTATGCTGCAAACTACAAAACACTGATGAAAGAAATGAATGAAGAGATGTACCACTTTCATAGAAGACTGAATATTTTTGAAATATCAATTTTCCCAATTTAATTAGTGGATTCAAAATAATCTCAATCCAAAATCACAGGTAGTAGTATATCCACAATGTGTTTCTAAAAGTCATATAAAAAGTCCATAAGAATAAGAACAGCCAAAATAGTTATAAAAATGAACAAAGTTGAAGAACTCACACTATCTGGTTTAACACTTAGTGTAAAGCCACAGTTAAAAAGGCAGCATGTGTCAACATAGAGTTAGACAGAGACAGAGACTGATGGATCAGAACAGAGAGCCCAGAAATACACCTAATCAATGTAGTTTGATTTTTTACAAAGGTGGAACAGATATCCAATAGAGAAAGAATAGTCTTTACAATAAATGGTGGTAGAACAATTGGATGCCCATATGCAAAATAACGACTCTTGATACATAACTCACATCTTTTGTAAAAATTAATTCCAAAAAAAGACCTAAATGTGAAATATAAAACCAAAAAGTTTAAAAAGTTTAAAGGTAAACATAAATGAAAATCCACATAAACCTTTAGTTTGATACTGTTTTTAGAAATAAACAACAAAATCACACTTGATGAAGGACTTGTAACCACAATACACAAAAAAACTGTTGAAGCTCAACAATTAGGAAATGAACAACCTTGTTAAAAAAAAAATATAGGCAAAAGCCAGGCACAGTAGCAAGGGCCTATAGTCACAGCTATTCAGGAGGCTGAGGCAGATAGATGCTTGAGTCCATGAATTCAGGACTAGAGTCCCTTATAATATCATCTGTGAGTAATCATGACACTGCAGCCTAGGCAATATAGTGTGGCCTCATCTTTAAAAGAGATAAAGTAGGCAAAAGATCTGAACAGACACTTCTCCAAAAAAGATATATGGATAGCAAATAAGCAAGTGAAATGACATTCGGTACATGAGTCATTAGAGAAATGGAAAAATTAAAGCCACATGCGATATTCTAGAAATCTATTGGAATGGAGGGAAGGAAGTGAGGAAGGAAGGAAGGAAAGAAGGAAGGAAGGAAGGAAGGAAGGAAGGAAGGAAGGAAGGAAGGAAGGAAGGAAGGAAGGAAGGAAGGAAGGAAGGAAGGAAGGAAGGAAGGAAGGAGTGGAGGGAAGGAGGGAGAGAAAACCTGACAATATCAAACACTGGTTAGGATGCAAGAAACAGAGATCCTTGTTCATTGATGGTGGAAATGCAAAATTGGTATAGTCATTTTGAAAGACAGGTACTTTTTTACAAAGTCAAATATATGCTTACCATATGACCCAACAATCCCACCTCTATTATTTACACAGATGTACTTCAATGAGTAAATGGTGCCACATCCATACAATGAAATATTGCTCAGCAATAAAAATAAGTTATTGATTCACATAACATTGATAATTCTTAATATGTTGCATTAAGCAACAGAAGTTAGAACAAAAGGATATACATTGTATGATTATGTTGATCAGTGGTACCAGAGATTGGGAGTAAAACAAACAGTTGCCTACAAAGGGGCCTGCAGAAGGGACTTTTTGGAGTGATGGAACTTTTCTACATAGTACTTGGGTGGTAGATACATGACTCTATGCATTTGTCAAAACATAGAATTACATACAACAAAGATTGAATTTTACTGTTTGTAAATTTAAAAGAATCAATAAGGATGTCGGGGGATCACAGGATGGAATGTAGACTGTGACAAATCTTATTAAACTACATGCATTTGGCAGCTTTACTGAAGGGCATGGAGGGGGAAAGGAGCTGACCTAAATAACTTTAGAACAGCCTTGACTGGATATTGTAAGGCTAAAGACAAAAAGAACAGTACACAACTATTCTCTTGTTGGTAAATTTGTTCCTCGCAAACTTTGAATTGCTAATACAAATTAGCAATTCTAAAACTACTTTACATGTATCTAGAGTTGAACATATAGCTAAATAGATTGTACATAATGGGACCCAGTTTCTCTCTGCCAGAGAAAAGTGTTACAAATAAGGAAGGAAGAAAGGCTAGAATGAGCCTTGTGGTGCTGAATATGCTTCAGAGGTATCAGTGAGAACTTACGTTTATTCTACAATGTCTAAAGATAGATAGGTTCCATAACATAGGTATGTGTACAATACATCAGTTATGATTCTACGACTGGAGCTGAGGAAATGCATGATAAGTCCAGAGTATCTTGTAGTAAGAGAAAGTTAGAATGTGCTCAAGAAAGGGAGAAGAGGTGACAGTCCCTGTAAAAGGGGCACAGAACTGAAACATTAAGAGTTCCCAATGATCAAAGCCGGAACCACTTCTGTAAGTACAATAGATGAAGATCATATTGAATTATAAATCCAAAGAATACAATGTATATTTATATATCCATTCTCCTATAAATAATTGAATAAATACATAGGAAAATGAACAATCTCTTTAGAGAATAATTCCAATTAGTAAATAAAGAAGGAATAAGGGAAATAGAAAATCACCATTAGAACACTACACTAATAACTGTTGCAGGAAAAATCTACTGAAGAATACTAAAATTACTAAGCAAATCTTTTAAGAGAAACAGAATATTTTCAAAGACTTGACAGATTTCCCAAAAGCATTTACTAGTCGTTGTGGTGGTTTTACCATGTGTCCACAAATTATTTGACACTCCTTCCTCTAGATGATAAAGCTAAATTTCCTTCCCTTGAATGTGGAGTGGATTTAGTGATTTGTGTGAAAATAAGGGAATAGCTTTACAGTAGCTCATTTAATAAGGGAGTAGCTTTACAGTAGAGAAATTTGGCATACGCCACCTTAACAGGTATATTAGATTTCTAGGACTGTGGTAAAAAGTACCACAAACTGAGTGGCTAAAACAACATTAACATATTCTTTCATAACTTTAGAGGCTAGAAATCAGGAAAAAAAAAGGTCTAGGCAGGGCCATGGTTCCACTGAGGTCTCTGGAAAAAAAATTCTTCTTTGCCTTTTCTATGCTTGCCAGCCATACTAGACATTCCTTGGTTTATAAATACATCGTGCCAGTTCTCTGCCTCTGTCTTCCCATGGCCTTCTCCCTAATGTATCTTTGTCGATTTCCAAGTTTTCCTCTTCTTAAAAGGACAACAGTCATATTAGATTTAGAGCCCACAATCATAAAAGATTTAAGGCCCTTTGACATATTAGTGGAAGGTCATGAGTGAAAGAATCAGGTTGTCTTCAAGGAGTGGGTTGAAGCAATGAGAATACATCTGCCATGTTTTCATCAGAGGACAACTAAAAAGGGAACAGGTTTGAAAAGTTAGTCAGTAGGGATTCATTATTTTCCATGCTCTAATTGTTTAAATGGAAATATCATTTATGCATTAATTATTATAAAGCAATGACAAACATCAAAAGCTGTTTCATTAATATTTTACAACAAAGTAACATGGAAGGAATGTTATGTGTGTAAGTGGTACTTTATTGATTCAACATAGTATTGTTTAGCATATGAGACAGTAAAGTATTAACAATTTATGGTTTATATCAATAAATTATTGTCTTGTTGAAGGCTGGTTCATTTCATCATTCATAGCAGTGATGAAGGAATATCTAAGAGGAAATCCATATGGAAGTGGGGAATATAGGAGATAATTGTACAATCTTTACGATTATTTTCTACTATTATTTAAACTTATCCTAATAACAATTGTCAAAAACATTACAATTTCTTTCTTTTCTTTTGACATTTAAACTATATTTTAAAACGCAAAATATTTTCGGCTGGGTGCAAGGGCTCATGCCTGTAATCCCAGCACTTTGTGGGGCTGAGGTGGGCAGATTGCTTGAGCTCCGGAGTTCAAGACCAGCTTGGGCACCATGGCGAAACCCCATCTTTACAAAAAATACAAAAATTAGCCGGGCCTGGTGGCACACATCTGTAGTCCCAGGTACTTGGAAGACTGAAGTGGGAGGATGGCTTGAGCCTGTGAGGTGGAGGTTACAGTGAGTCAAGATTGCACCACTGCACTCCAGCCTGGGTGACACAGCCAGACCCTGTTAAAATAAAATAAAATAAATAAAATAAAACAAAACAAAACAAAATAAAAATAAATCCAAAATATTTTAGTTGTGACTATACAAGTTGGCCCAACATGATAGAAAGATCTAAGTTTTCATGAATAGCTTATTTTCCCTTCTACTCAAACATCAGGTTAAGTTGCTGGGGAAACTACTTGTACATTTGAAAATGATGGTGAATATGAACAATTGATTCAGTAACTACTGCAGTGATTGTCTAATTTAAATCAAAATTATTTTATTGGATCCAGATGCATCCAGAATGTTAACAGTTTTACAAGAAGAGAGACTTCAAAAATTAGTTGTGACAGTTCCACACCACTGTGGCCTAAAAACTGTTCTGAAGAAATTTCCAGCAAAAATGTTTAATCCTGCAGTTATATACCCCTTTCTATAAATAAAGGAGTGACTCTGTAATATAAACAAAAAGGAAACATGTAATAAAAGTTGAGCAACATATTAAAAAGGAAACTGCCCTTTGGAGATAATGGATCTATTCTCTACTCCATGCATGAATGCAACTCTCATTAACGCTAATGGAAGTTATGCATGAGCATCAAGAAAATATACCTGGTATAACGAATTTCCAAAGTGGATAATAGCATCTAATCTATTCCTGGCATAGTCTTGTCTTTATTCAGCCAAACAAAAGTACTCCTGAAATCTGGGGATAGAGATAAGCATTTGAGTAAAGAATTTTAAAGTAATAAGAAATACTAAGAACATAGCAGTCCTTTGGGTACTATGCTAAGTACCTGGATGACAGAGTCATTCATACCCCAAACCTCAGCGTCAGGCAATATACCCAGGCAACAAACCTGCACATGTGCCTCCTGAATATAAAATAAAAGTTGAAAAAGAAAAATAACCAATTCCTTGTGGTCACATTGGTGTGACTTTCTGCTGCCACTGTGGGGTTTTAAGGGACTGGTTTCAAAGCGATGAGGTCACCTAATCAATTTAATAGAAAAACCTATAATACACTACCATAATGCCTAATACAGAGTGAGTGCTCAGAAAAGCTTAGCTGTTTTCACAATCTCATTTAGATTTTCTGCTTATAAAATTATCATAAGATTAGCTATTAACAAATGGCTTTTCTCTCCAATATTTTTTTTATCTGGAATTCAAAAGATTCAAAGGCTCTTGATTGTAGATTATCTGTTGATATTTTCGATAGCTTAGGGTAGCTGCCTGCAGCTTTTTAGTAGTTTTTTATTGTTGTTGTTGTTAAGACAGGGTCTCACTCTGAAGTATAGTGGCACAATCAAGGCTTATTGCAGCCTCAACTTCCTGGGCCCAAGTGATCCTCCTACCTCAGCCTCCCACCACGCCCAGCTAATTTTTTTTTCTTTTTGTGGAAAGGAGATCTCACTATGTTGTCCAGACAGGTCTTGAACTCTCCAGCTCAAGTGATCCTTCCACCTCAGCTTCCCAAACTGCTGAGATTACAGATATGAACTGCCATGACCCACACTTGTAGCTTTTGATAGTAGAATTTATTTTAAAGTCAGATGGTCATAATATTCAAGCAAATAGAGTCTTTTTTTATTAAGCAAATTTTAAGTATAGGCTGGGCACAATGGCTTATGCCTGTTATTCCAACAGTCTGGGAGTCTGAGGTAAGAGGATCAATTGAGCTCAGGAGTTTGAGACCAGCCTGGGCAACATAGCGAGATGCTGTCTCTACAAAAAAAAAAAAAAAAAAAAAAAAAAATACAGACATTGTCCAGTTGTGGTGGCATGCACCCATAGTTCTAGCTACTCGGGAGGCTGGGGTGGGAGGATCACATGAACTGAGGAATTTCAGGCTACAGTGAGCCAAGGTCATACCACTGCCTGGGTGACAGAGTGAGTCCCTAACTCCTAAAAAGATAGATAGAGAGATAGATGGATGGATAGATAGATAGATAGATAGATAGATAGATAGATAGATAGATAGATAGACAGATAGATAGATACATACATACTTGCCCAATTTATTGAAGAAAGTCATTAGATATTAATATTTCAATAAACATGAAAATATACATTGAAAACTGGGCAGTTTTGTTAATCCTTCACCTAAATATCTTCAATGATTTCTCTCAGAGATGGAATGTCAGTGTTCAGCACAAGTTCTTCTGTTCAAAACTGCTCCACAGTAGTCTCTCTTTACAATTGGTCTGTGTTCAACCATATGACAGAGAATAATTAATTGTGTAAAATAAGCTGTTTCACAGATGACGGTCTTGGTTTTTGTTTCAGTAATTAATTACTCAGTTTATCTAAATGAGGTGTTCTTATCCATATTATGTATTGATATTTTAGGAGTTTTCTGTGCTTTTTTCCTCTGCAATTTTTTTTTCTACTGAAATTAAGTCCCAGAAGCTTCCCAGTCACACTTCTTGCTTTTTGTTCAATAATGGGAATTGCTCCTGGTCAGCAGGTAGATCTCTCTCTCTCTCCCAATCAATCTAAATACTTTGTGCTTGCTTGCTCACCCTTTATCTCCCCACCTCACTCCCTTCCTCCCTCCCTCTCTTCCTCTCCCCTCCTCATTTTACTTTTTGTTTCTGCTCTGTCAACTCTAAATATGGGATAAGCATTTCTCCTTCCCTCTTCTATCTGATAGAGTGGAACGAGTTAATTCTACTGAAGTTATCAGGAATAGTGTGCAAGATGGAAAGCAAACTGGCTACCTACTGACATAAATGTTTTCATATTTTCCATGATAATCACATATGTAAATATATTACTAAAATGTTAAGAAAGATTCATCTGTAACTGGAGAGAGGAGAAAAATTAGAGATCCTTTCAGAGCCTGGAAGCAGCATAGAGCAAACAAGTAGTGGAGGGAGCTGAAAGAATAGAGCTAATATGATTGAAAGTTTCATATATGCCTGGCATTTTAAATATGAGCTATTACTGCCATACATTGAGTATCATTCAAAGAACATGAAGCCTGAGAGATTTAGTAAATTTTCTGAAGTTACCCATCTCGTAAATAGTATTTGCACACATATTTGGTTCCAAATCTCCTGAAATGTCCACAGCTAGCCAAGACTGCTCACTAATAAAATATCATTTAATCAACACTCACTGTTCCCTGAGTAGGTCATTAACACCATCAAATTAGCAAGTTTTGGTCTCTGTGCCCAGCAAAACTTCCAAAGACACACACCACAAACCACAGTATCCATGCACTATAAAATAACATCTCATTTTCAAAAATGTGGCCAAATTATTTAACATGTCTTATGGCATGCACATTGCTCTTAATCCCAAATATAAGATATTTTAGGGTGCATGTTTTTCCATTCTCATTCAAAAGAACATCATTTTAACCCCAATTTCCTAACGACCTATGACCACTCAATTCCAAATGTCTTACCACATAAACCATTACCTATTATATTATAATTAAAAGAATTCACTTTAAGTGTTCTAAAACAATAGACTTTAGATTAACTTTCATTCTATTTATCATTTTTTCATTAACATCTGTTAATCTTGCTTTTAATGAGTCAACATGGAATAATAGAAAAAGTATAGGGAAACTGGGTTGAAATTCCCCAAATATTTCTTATAATGTTTATAATCTTTATGAAAGGTTAAATACAATTTTTGCTTCAGTCTTTACAGCTGCAACATTGAGGCTTAATATTTCCCTCATTGATTTGTTATTAAGTTGAAAAGGCACGTACCTGTTACATAGTGGACAAAAAATAAATCATTATACTCTGTTATCATCACCATCAACAGTATTCAAGTCAATACAATAAGATTGGAAAGAACTACTTCATAACCTAGCATTTATATGCACAATTTACTGAAATTTGCTTTTTAGGTTGGGAACGATACCTGCTAATTGATTGACATTAAGTTAATTAAGATACACAAAGCACTAATTGCAGAGAACAAAAGATTTCCCAACATACATGCCTTACAAAATACAGAATGACTGTGATATTATCTATCACTGTGTATGAGTTCTATCAGCACAACACTGCACTTTTCCCTGCAAAATCTAAATTTTCATAGCCAAGCGATAAATGTGTATACCTAGAAGCTTAGCCTAGAACCTAACAACTTTCTCCTTGTTCCTTCTTGCTTGCTTGCCTTCTTCTTTTTTCATTTCCCAAATTAAAATTCATTCAGTATTTCAAGAAAATAAAATAATTTACTGATTTCTCACCTACCATTTTATTTTATTTTTTTTCTGCTTTTATTTCTTTCTTCAAACTCTATTTTTCAGGTTCATTCCTTCCAAGAAAGTCTCAAAAACTCATTTACCCTAGAATATAAAACTCCAAAGACCAGTTCAAAGTTACAACATTATTTGTGGAGAGACGAAATGTGTTATTTTACATTTAGCTTAGACCAAAATGCTGTATCATCTAACAAGCTCTTCTGGGTATGAAAATTCAGAAAAGAGGTCTCCTATGATTCTGTCAGATCTTTGGCAGCTGGTGACCCTCTGTCCGTTCTACAAAGTCCCTAGATATTAATTCAACACTCAGAGAAGAAAAAATATATATAACCATCAGAAGCAAAGCAGATGTGCCAAATGCACAGGAAATCAGCTATACAACTTGTGAAGCATACATTATGAGTTTATCCCAAACATCTTGTTAAGATATAACATTGAACAATAATAATACATAAACATACCCTGAATATTATCCTGTGGAAAAATCTGCCACAAATATATCTAAGTTATTTATGCCCTCTCAACATTTTTTGTTGTTCACATTATACCTATGTCTCCTAAAAATATGCAGAGCACCAGCTATACCTGCTTAGGATTGTTAAAGGAGAATACTTATCCTTCCAACTTGGTCCACATTTATCAATGTATTACATTTTGTATGCCCTTCATCAAACAATATTCCAGTCAACATCTCAGCCAGATGCCCTCCAATCTTTGATTAGCACAATAGTATTCCAAGTGTGCCTTATATAATTGCCTTCTGGTCTATTCTGAATCCACCTTTTGCTATGCTATATCTCTTTTCAGATCTTAATAGCTAAAATTTAAATTTGACCGATTAAAGCAATGTTTTTTATTAGGAACGCACACTGAAAAAAATAAATTTAAAAAAGAATAAAGGTTGACTCTATAAATTGGAATACATAAAGCTTAAAACATGAAAGAGTGGAGTTACATTAAAATAAGTATAATTTAAAAGTCAAATTTAAATATGTACAGAAAGCATGTGAAATTGTGTATATTTTAGCCTTTAGGAACAGACAATATTATTTGCCACAAAATTCTTAAGTTCCTTTAATGAAATAATACAATGCTTAAAATATGGGGGGAACCACTGTAAAAACTGAGTAGTGTTACTATGGCAACAGAAAGCCATTCAACTAGTCTTAGGCACTAAGAAAAGTGAAAATGAGTTCTTGCTCCATGAGAAAAAATAGTACAGATGATATGCAACATACCTGTTACACTTTTGACTTAATAAATATTTCAGTAATATTTAAAAACACAGTTCTTATAGAAACATCATGTTCTGAGTCTTTAGAAATGAATTAAAATTAAAAGCACCATAATGACACTAAAATTCTGAAGACAGTATGTGACATTTTTGGGATAAAGATGGTATATCAAAAATTGATTTTATGTTTTGCTTCATTCAATATACATTTATTAGTTTCTACTGTGTACTAGCACTGTAATAGGTACTGTAGATAAAATAGAATACAAAGCAACACAATCCCTATTATTTTGGAAAGACAGTACAAAATAAGACATGAATTCCACATATAATTATGTATAACCATAGGAATTTTGCATATATTATTCCTGCTGTCAGAGGCAAGGGGTGGGGAGGGACATAAGGAAAGAATTCCTGACATAAGGAGAATATCTGGTGAATTTTACAAACTCTTGCTTTTTAAAAAAAAAAAAAAAAAAAAAAAACGGTGGGGGTTGGGCAATATGGCCCCAAACATACAGGATCTTATGAAAGAGTTGACTTTGGCCTTTAGTCTTAAGGCAATATAAAACTACTGAAATGCTAATCAGGGAAATAAAACTGGTCACATTTTCATTTCAAAGAAAATTAAATTTCAGACTACATCGTTCAGTTTTGTTGTGGAAACAAACATCAAAAGCTTATAAAACAACAAAAGGAATTATGTCTCAATGGCTGCTTGTTCAATTGCAGATCAATTCTGGCTGCCAGGCTACACTTCTGCTGCCCACGACTTTCATTTTTAGATCAGACTGAAGGAGCAGGCTCTACCTGGGACATACTGTTTTCATGGTATATCAAAAACACCAAGAGCACTGAGCAACCCACAATGTTCTTAAAGCTCCTGGCTAAACGTAAAACTCAATCTCTTTTGCTCAAATTTCATTGGTTCCCACAAGTCACATGGCGAAAACTAGACAAGTAGTCAGAAAGTGTACTCAACCATGCAAGAAATATGGCAATCCACATGGCAAAGTGATGGATGGGGGGTGAATACATAGTTCATTATCAAAGAGGGAAGAGATTAGTTAGGAAAGATAAAACAATCCACCACAGAGGATTTTCTCACTTATCCACCTTTAATTACATTTTGTGACCCTAATAAGTAAAAGTATAACATTACATAGCAAGGACTTTTTTTTTTTTTTTTTAGACGGAATCTCGCTCGTCGCCCAGGCTAGAGTGCAGTGGCGGGATCTCAGCTCACTGCAAGCTCCACCTCCCAGGTTCACGCCATTCTCCTGCCTCAGCCTCCCAAGTAGCTGGGACAACAGGCACCCGTCACCATGCCCGGTTAACTTTTTGTATTTTTTAATAGAGAAGGGGTTTCACCGTGTTAGCCAGGATGGTCTGGATCTCCTGACCTCGTGATCCGCCCGCCTCGGCCTCCCAAAGTGCTGGGATTACAGGCGTGAGCCACCACGCCCGGCCCGACATATCATTCTTAAAATCACCTTGCTTGTTACTTACATATTAGGAGACAGGTGGTAGACATCATGAATGAGACATTGAGGTATTCAAGGATGATTATTTCAAGTAATAATAACTTAAAGGCATATCACAATCTCACAAAACATGTACCCACCAATACAAAAGGAAAACAAAATTAAAAATCATCACAGCGAATAGATTTCAAAGCTTGTATTTATGACTCATATGTATTATTTTATTTCACCTACACCAAATAATTGAATTTGAAAGATTTCATTATCAGAATATTAAGACATCTCTAATTATTTGTGTCCATCCACCTCACAAATATATACTGCACTATGTCATGTAAATAAGCATTAAAACTTAGCCAACCACTTCCTTATAAAATAACTGTAGTTAATTCATGAACCTAGTGAAAATAATTGCTTGGCACTTAAATATGAATTATATTTTATTTGAAAATTGATTGCTCAACTTCATCAGAATCAGATAACCAAAAGTTGTGTGCTGACTAAGGTAATAACGTCTTCATTTGTAGTGTTTAATGATAAGGGAATTTCTAAACCTGTAAACAATTACTCCCCACCACTGAAAAACCTGCCTGGTGTTCTGGCCATCTGGGCATTCCACCAGTCTACCTAGAAACTTGCACACCTCCTGCCTGAGTGTGCACAGGAATATTAATGTTCCTTAAGAATTATCTTATCTATGCTAATAAATACTAATTTTCATAAGTATTATTCCATGAACATTTTTTATGAGCAAGTATGCTCTTTTAAAAATGATCCATTTTTAGTAGATTAGCTTTCTACTGCTGCATAACAAATTATTACCAATTTAGCAACTTACAATGAGATGAATTTACTATCTTACCCTTTCCTTGGGTCAGGAGTCCAAATACAGATTACCTGGGTCCTCTGAGAGTTTCTAACAGGCCAAAATCAAGGTGGCAGCCAGGATATCAATCTCATTTTAGGTTCTGGCTCTTCCATACTTACTAGAGGTGGCAGAATTCTGTACCTTGAGCCCATAGAGACTAAAAGTCTCCTGCTTCTTGCTGCTTGTAGGTCAGGGACTGCTCCTATCTTCTACAGGCCACCCTCAGAAACTTGCCAATGCCCATGCCATAGGCAGTCCAGGACATGGTAGTTTGCTTCTTCAAGGACACCAGGAAGAGCTCCCTTTTGATTAATTTAATGTCAACTGATTAGAGACCTTACTTGTATCTGTGGAATCTGTTTTGCCATATAAGATAACATAATCACAAGAATAATTCCATCATAGTCACAGGTTCCACCCACTCAAAGGAAGGGGATAGAATCTTCAGGGTCATCTTAAAAGCCTACCCACCATACATGACTACATTTCATTTTTTTAAAAACTGGCTGTGCTGACTCAACAATGTAAAAACTGTAGAAATACAAATTCAACTCTACAAGATTAATCGAAAGTACAATTTGATATGTTTAGAAGATCCTTCAAGAAAAGGAAAGAATGTTTTATAATATATATCATGTTAAATAACCTTCTATAATTAAACATTCATTTCATATAAACATATACTTCAATTTCAAGTAAGTTTACTATAAACAATGAGTGGACCAGAGGTCTAAGTGGCAACTGAGATGGCTTCTATAATTGTGAAACTCTCATGAATTCCTCTAATTCAGTTCTTTCTTTGTGCTTATTAGGAAAGAATACTCCCTTTTTCACTGGATGATCTTGCATGAACACCAACCTGGATAATCCCTACTAGCAACCTCGAAAGACATGAAATGAGTGAAAATCATCATCCTAGGACATTCTGCATTCCTGAAATTTGGGAGCTAGATTTTTGGCAAATAATCAAACATATCAGTTTGAGAGAGAGAGAGAAAATATTGAATGGCAACCCTAATTTTACCCCAATTAATGTAAACCGTGAAATTTGTTTTAGCCTGAATAAATGCTCAGAAAATTCCAATTCTCTTGTTTTAACATCTCAAGGCAGCCTTTTCTTATTCAAAATAAATGTATGTATATATGAACCAATTTTTTTCTTTCATCATGAGTTTGCAGCAACCTGAATATCTGCGGATGAAAATTGGTACATGCTAAATGACCAAGGAAATCATTAGCTTTTAAAAATAAGCAGAGAAGTTCTAAGACTAATGAGGGATAAATACAGACATGATCAAGTTGCCATTTATTACCAAAACATCATATAATTTCAGCATGATATAAGACACAGTATAAACATTTAATTGTTTATCAAAACTATTCAAGAAAGAGATGAGGTTTTAGATACATTCTGCAAGCAGGCATAAATATGTGATAGGTTATCAAATCCAATTAGAACTCAAAAACTGCATATTGAGATCCATAGCCAATTTGAGTGATTGGATATTTACCAAATTATTGTTCTGTGATACTTTTTATTGTTTGTAAGTTTTGTTCCCTTTTATATGTATTTTCCTGCTATGAAGTATGTGATTCAGATTTGAAACTTTAAAAAAATAAACTATAAATTATTGTTTTGCCAAACTGAGTAAGATGAACTTGGATATCCAAGTTAACAGAAATTAATCAAAACATAACTTAAAAAGCTATAAGAACGTTCTACTCTCTATACTTGCAAAAATCTGAAAAATACATGGCAAAACACAATGAAGTCTCACTACAACACTTTAATACAAATAATTCATCAGAAAGAAAGCTTATCTTTCATTTCAACAGATAAGTTTGAATAGTAAATGCAATAAAGGAATCCCAGCTCTAAAGTGATCTCTTGCTTTAATCCTTGGAGGGCTGTATTACATAAAGGTTTCACAGTATCCCTTTAGTCATCAATAAAATGAACAGATGTGTTAGTTAGGGATCTCCAGAGAAAGAGAACCAATAAAACGTAAATACATACATAGATAGACAGACGAGAGGGGATTTATTAGCAGAATTGGCTCATTCAGTTATGGAGGCTGAGAACTTCGCTTACAGCCCATATGCAAACTAGGAACCCTGAGATGCTAGCAGCATGGCTCAGCCCAAGACTTAAAGCTTCAGAATCAGGGAAGCCAATGGTGTAAATCCCAGTCTGTGATAAAAAGCTGGAGAATAAATGGATGCGGGCAGGAGGTTTCAGGTAAGTTCTAAAGTCCAAAGGCTAGAGAGCATGGCGTTCTAAGGTCCAAGGGCAAGAAAAGAATAGTGTTCCAGCTCCAGGAGGGTGGGGGTGGGAGGATCAAGGAGCAGGGCAGGATTGCTTTTCCTTAGCCTTTTTTCTTCTACCTGGGACCCCAGCGGATTGAATGGTGCCCATCCACATTGGGGGCAGACCTTCGCCACAGAGTCCACCAACTCACAGGCCAGTCTCCTCTGGAAACACCCACACAGACACACCCAGGAGTAATGTTTTACTAGTTCTCCAGGTATTACTTAATCCAGTCAAGTTGACACCAAAAATTAACTATCACAACAGGTATTTAAAGATCCGAAAATTTTTTCATAATTCTGGAAATATTTTTATCAACTATTCCTATAAATCATTTAAACATCTTTCTACCATATAAGAAGAGGATCAAAATTAAGACTTAATGCTAAAAAGAAAAAAAAACAAATCATGTTTCAACCTTTTTTGTACCTTATAAATTTACTTCAGTGAAGTTGACCTTTTTCGGAGATCAGTTCAAGAAATTGTAGAACGTGCAGAGATTCGTGTAACCACCACACCAATCAGGCTCCAGAATAGTTCTATTACTCACAAAAACAGCTTCCTAGGACTACCCTTTATAGTCACAGCAGGCCCCAACACTTAGTAAGAGCGAATTCTCTTCAATATACCTTTGCCTTTTCCAGAATGTCTCATAAGTGAAATTATAAAGTATTTAATCTTTTAATGTTGAATGTTCCATGTAAGTGCAAACAAGTCATGCACACACACACACACAAATTCTTAATATAATCATGTGGACCTCATTAGTGTAACCGTGGAAATACAGCTTTGACATCTGCCCATGCATTTGGAACAAAAGACAAAACTAGTTCTATAATATATGAGGTCAGAATGAAAGGATAGCAGTGGTGCCTCTGTCACCAGACGAGGACCGGAAAATGTAAAGCTGTCCCTAAATATACCTCTCAGAAGTACTTTTCTTGTTCACTTTTAGATATGTTCTACAACTTAGGATTTATTTTAAGCTGGCTATCCTCGTATCCCGCTTCAGAATATGGGGCTACACACACTGCATTCGCCAGGTAGGGTCAATTAATTTGTGAAAGAGCTCTGACAGCTTTGAACAAAAGCTCTTTTCTATTTATGAAGGCATCAGAGAGCTGCCATATGTTAATTATGAATCCATTTTTTACTTCAAATACTTGGACAACAAAAAGGCATATTAGACAGAATATTTAACTAATGTGGTTTTTTAAAATATAAATTAAATCTTTATAATAAGAAGAAACAAGCTTTCCCCTTGACCTCTTCTTATTTGTAAACTTATTTTCTCTAGTCCAGTTTTTAGAGGAAAGAAAATCAGAAGAAAAAAGGTCTTTCCAATGGTTTTTCACTCATCTTTATAAATAGATTGAAGATTATGTATATAATAATTCATAATAAAAAACAACTCCATAAATATTAGTTAATGATGGTAAATGCATAATTTTATATCAATTCAGAAATTGTCTTATTAGGTGGGACTCTCAAATAACAAAATGATGGAGTAGACCACACTAAATAAAATTATGGCAACTTACTGGGGCTATCACATCCAGAAAGTGATGAAGTCTCATGTTTTCATTTGGATTTTGGTATTTTATTGGTTGATAGATGCTGATAGGGTTTGGCTCTGTGTCCCCACCCAAATCTCATGTTGAATTGTGATTCTGAGTGTTGGAGATGGGGCCTGGTGGGAGGTGACTGGATCATGGTGGTGGTTTCTAATGATTTAGCATCATCCCCAGAGTTCTGTCTCTTGATAGAGTACTCACCACATCTGGTTGTTTGAAAGTGTGTAGCACTTCCCCTTCTCTCTTTCTTCTTTTTGTTCCTTCTTGTAAGATGCTCTGGCTTCCCCTTCACCTTCCACCATGATTGTAAGTTTCCTGAAGCCTGCTCAGCCATGCCTCTTGTACAGCTTGCAGAACTGTGAGCCAATTAAACTTTTCTTTACAAATTACCCAGTCTTTGGTGGTTCTTTATAGCAGTGTGAGAACAGACTAATACAGATGCTTTGAACTGTCATTTTGAAGCTCTAACCATAAGAAAGATTTAGGAAATGACCAAATGTTTTATGGAGAGAAGGATCCTTATTCATCACACACTAGGTTTAAAAAATTGAGGCATTGGAGAAGAAGAATAAACATTTATTTCAATGTATGATTCCTATAATTGGTCAGTTTATCTTTCTTAATATAATGATCTCCAACTTCAAAATTCATTATTTCAACATAATGGTATTTATGACTTGATGAGAATACACTGATTTTGCAATGATCTTACTAACAATAGAAGTTTCTGTTATAAAAAATAAAATAATGAATCATTGTCTTGAAATACTGTGTTTTGATCATTGCAGATTAGAGAGTTGTCCTGTGGAATGACACAAGGCTAAAATCTTGCCCACACAATCTGCAAGGTCTTGGGAAACAGCTATTTCCAAATGAATCTCAAAATAGTATTTTTATTTTGTTCTTGTGCACCACATATACAGCTGGTTTATTTCTCCACTGCAGACCAGTCAGACAATTTATGCATTTTTCCCTGTTGGATATTTCATTTCATAAATTACATTTCACCACTGACTTTTCTGGTTCTTCAACTTGAAGATGACAAGAAGTCACTGGCCTTGATTAGCAGCAATAAACATTTATTAAGCTTCAACAATGTGTCAGATGCTATATTAGTGACACTTTTAAAAGAAAAGAGTCACCCAAAACAAACACCCAGTTGGATTCCCCACTTCTCATCTCTGAGAGGACTGTATCTATTCAACCACTTGCAGCATCCATTCACACAGAAGAGAATCTGTACCCACTCAGTTGATAACTATTGTGTTCTTGAAAGATGATATAGAAGAGTCAGCGTTGTATCTAGGGATAAAGTGAGGATCAGTAATCTGGGTGGGCAATTTAACACAGGTTGAAGTAAGGAGCTAGGAGCTTATAGGTCAGGAAGGTAACATTGGAGAGGGAAAGGAATAAAACAAAGGATGACTTGATTTGATCTGGTGAAGAGGAAGGAAGGACCAATCCTATGCAAAAGTATGAAAATAGTGTATCCTTAGTGTCTGCCACACTACTTTGCATTTTCTTTGGCTCCATGGAAACAGTAATTCCATTTCACTTACCTCGTGTAACTAGTGTTTCTTTATTTACCCACTAAGAAAATTTGTTCTTGAACAGGATATAACTTTGTTCAATTTAATGTGTAATGTACAACTCTTCGAATGCTACTCTATTGGCTCAGTGCTTGAGAAGAGTCAGCTAAAAGGTAAGAATGGAGGTACTGTGTAAACAGCACCCATTGATCTGCCACCACAGGTCTGCCTTTGTCCTTCCCTTACAGAAACAAAAGTGCTTAACTTTACTCTACATAGCCCATTCTCCTTTCAGGCAACTGGAATCATGAAAAGATGAAATAAGCAAGAGCCAACTGCTCAAAGGGAAAATAGGAGGGAGCAAAATTTTACATGTTTGATTTTATTTTCTTCTCTGGTTATTTCAATTTTATCCCTGACTTTTTGGGGTGCAGGGGGCTCTCTTAAGCTGACTTTGCAACCAGTCACTGTAAGTTTTTAAAAGCAAATGACAAATGACAGCCAACCAATGATTCAGGACCTGAATCTCTCCCCAAGCCCACACTGACCTGCTAAAACTCATTATATGCTCCTGGTTTCCAATTCTTAATTCCACATTTCAACTTCATACCTTCCTTCAAACTTCACCTACATTGCTCTCCATTTTGCTAATAGACCCTTAGCATTTTGGATACTGGTGATTCTCCACTGTTTTTAGCCTTAACTACTGTGGATAGCATTTCCTCTGCTTGGAACATTTTTCTTACTCCTTTCTTCTTCTTCTTCTTCTTCTTCTTCTTCTTCTTCTTCTTCTTCTTCTTCTTCGTCTTCGTCTTCTTCTTCTTCCTCTTCCTCTTCCTCTTCCTCTTCCCCTTCTTCTTCTTCTTCTTCTTCTTCTTCTTCTTCTTCTTCTTCTTCTTCTTCTTCTTCTTCTTCTTCTTCTTCTTCTCCTCCTCCTCCTCCTCCTCCTCCTCCTCCTCCTCCTCCTCCTCCTTCTCCTCCTCCTTCTCCTTCTCCTTCTTCTTCTTCTTTTTTTTTTTTTGAGACAGAGTCTCACTCTGTTGCCCAGGCTGGAGTGCAATGGCACGATCTCAGCTCAGCTCACTGCAACCTCCACCTCCCAGGTTCAAGCGATTCTCCCACCTTAGCCTCCCAAGTGGCTGGGACCACAGGCATGCACAACCACACCCAGCTAATTTTTATATTTTTAGTAGATATGGCATTTCACCATGTTGGACAGGCTGATCTCGAACTTCTGACCTCGGGTGACCCACCTGCCTCAGTCTCCCAAAGTGTTGGGATTACAGGCATGAGCCACTGGGCCCTGCTATCCCCTCTTTTAAAGTCTCACTTATCCTTCAAGATTCAGTTCAAATACAACTTTTTCATTGACACCTGTTATAATCCACAGCTCTGCATAAATGGTTCCCTTTGTGCTAATGTAGGCATTCAGTTTACATTTCTCATGGTATCAGTATTAGAGTTAGTTGTATGTATCTGTGTCCATCAACAGATTAAATAACACACACAAAGCCTTTTAATTATTTTTATATCATGTCATTGTGGTGGTTCCCATAAGTATCTGACTTTGTAGCCCTCTCCATAATTTCTTTGCTGCTTTCCATTCTAACCGTATCAATTTAAAATCTAAATAAAAAGCACAATTATTACGCAAAAACTGCCCAAACTAGTCTAATCTCCTTTTCTCACTAGATTGCAATCAATAAACATGACTCATGAAAATTTTGGAGTCACTTCTAACCTTAGTGCTTTGATTATAATAAACATTAAAGATTTGAATTAAATTTTATTGAAGCAAAAAGCTATTCAATTTTTCTTTCAACCTTCCCTTTGGCCCACAACTAATCATCCCACTAGTTAGATGGCAAGTTGTTGAAAAGTAAGGTTTTTCAGATAGTAGACTGAGATTATGTGTAAATATAGCATTTCATTTAATTTGGATATCTTATGTAAAATATAGTTATTTTATATGCATATCTAAATAATTGCAGAAATATTTAATTATTACTCATGAATAAACAGATTATAGATCATCTATAAAGAAATTACAAAGGTCACGTTTTTAAAAATAGCACATTCATAATCAAGATAATTGGCTCTGTGGCAAGACCCATTGCGGTCTTTCTACAGAACTACTGCTATAGGATCATAATCAAATTTGTTAGCTGATTTCCAGCAGCAGAGTTCAGGTTTCTTATAAATATATGAGAGGGAGAAGGAGCACAACCTCATTTTCAAGCCTTAGGTTGAGACCACAGTGCTGGCTGGAAAATGAAAACCTTTAACTTTTTAGGTGAGTTCCTTTTAGGTGGAAATCACTTAGAAAGAATAAATATAACAGTGGTAACATGTTTCTGATACATTTCAGGCATCAACCAAAGCTCCAAAAGGTAGACATAATGTTACAGAAAAATTGTTCCTGCCTACCAACAGATAATGCATATAGCTATTTAAAATACTCTCACTAGACCAGGATATATTATAAAGTTACAGATTCTTACAATATAAATATTCAGTATAAAACCAAAAATTATCATATCAGAATTTTAAATTTAATGATTTAATCATCTATTTTTGTTGGTACTGTCATATATACTTTTTCCAAAAGCTGAAATTTATCCTATCACAGTAAAAGACAACATTTTCCGGTAAATGTCCACATGGAGGATTATTTTATTTTTTAAATTTTAAGTGTAGCCCTAGAATTGAAGACTGTTATGTTATTTGTTCACTTTTTAAACTTCATGCTTTTAAAAAGGAAACAACAATAATGTTTGATGTTTAAGCATGTAGATGCAAGACAGCATTTACGAACATCAATGTGTGTGCCTACTATGCCTTACTAGCTAAATATTCTACTGTTGTATAACAGGATCATTTGGTTATTGACTTTGGTTATTGACTTTCTCAGATTCCTGAACAGTCCAATAACAATGTCTTTCCTTTACTGATATTATATATAGTCACCGTACTAAACATCATACATTAAGAAAATCCACATCCTCGAATGGTTTAGACATACAAACATTTGAGTTCAAATACATATCAACCACTTAGTAGTTATATGACCTTGGCACGCTACTCAAACATCCTTGTGACTCCTTTTCCTCGTATATGATTTGGTGGTAATAATAGTACTTAACTCACAGAAGTGCTATGAGCAGGAAATTACTTAATATATGAACAGTGCTAGACAAATGATAAGCGCTCCATAACTGTTAATTGTTTTTTTTTTAGTCCCAGCTTTGTCACCAAATAATGTGGAACATAATAAGACAAGTCATTTGCTCTCTTTGTCAAATGAAGTTTACAGCACCTTCCTTAACTAGATACTAAGTTTGCTGTAAATGAAAAGTTAAAAATGTTAGTAATTTACATATTAACTTAAAAATACAATTTTTATGTAATTGATTAACCTTAACAGAAATGGAGCAAATGAGATTAAAGATGTGTTGAATGTAGGTATAATGGTAAAAGGGAGATATGAATAAAGGGAAAAATAGAAAAAGGGGCCAGGTGAGGTGGCTCACACTTGGAATCCCAGCACTGTGGGAGGCCAAGGTGGGCAGATCACCTGAAGTCAGGAGTTGCAAATTAACCTGGTCAACATGGTGAAACCTGTCTCTACTAAAAATAAAAAAATTAGCCAGGCATGGTGCCACATGCCTGTAATCCCAGCTACTTGGGAGGTTGAGGCAGGAGAATCGCTTGAACCCAGGAGACAGAGGTTGCAGTGAACCGAGATCATGCCACTGTACTGCAGCCTGGGTAACAGAGCAAGACTTTGTTTCATAAAAAAATAAACAAGTAAAAAATAAAAAGAGAGAAGAAGGAAATAATTAAGTCAAAATGCTGTCTATTCCTGAGTTGGGAATTCTATATATACTTAACAGAATGTATTACATGCACAGATCAAAACCAACAATGTCTACAAAGCACAGAAACCTGAAAATTATAGAAAATATAAAGAGCAATTGATTTAGAAAATGCAACATGATAAATGCTCAATAAAAATTAGTTATTATAGATAAACATATCTTTGGAACAAAATTAATGTCTTTATTTTTATCTCCAATTTACTAATTGGAAAATAGAAGTTCAAAAAAGTAAATTCCCCAAGGTCCACAACATAACTAGAACAATGTAAAAGCTGGAATTCAAGCCCAAGTTCTCTGCTGATAAAGCCTGTTTTCTTTCTAAGAATATTAACTGCCTCTCAATTCCATGAAATCACATTATGTAATATGCCTCAGGCAGTGGCAGAAACCTAGGCTGAAATAACCAACACTCCTTGCCAAACACTTTAGAAAGATTGTGTTTCTTCTCCATTAAAGAAGTGGAACATATGGTTCAGGTGGGCAGACAAATAAGTGGTTAATGGTTTCATCAATATCCTAAAGGAAGAAGTTGAATAATTAATTGACAGTAGAAAAACATTGACAATGCAAGAGTGAGAAGGACTGATACAATCATCTATAGGTCTCTAAATACTCAGCTAAGTAAATTTTATTTTGTATTGTGCTATGTTGTATACACTGAACTGTATCGGGAATTTTAAGGGTAGTTTTGCCATATGCAATTTTAACCTCTATTGGCTTCATATGACCTCAAATTACACTTCCCAACCACTGATCACAGGCAAATTTAATTTATTCTCCTTATAGGACACTCTGTTTCTTATATTTCCTATATAAGTGAAGGTAGGCTAACTGTTATAGTCCATGAATGTGAAAATATCAGTAGCTTACTACAGTAAGCATTTATTCTCATTCAAAAATGCCTAAAAAGGGTTTGCCCAGTAGGTAGTTGACTTTTCTTCAAGTTGTGACTCAGGGATCTGCGCCTCTTTCATATTGTGAATGTGGTCTGCCATCTTAAACTAAGGTCTATGGATCATCTGCAATAAGGAGGAAAAGCAGGAAAAAATCCTACATAAGAAATTGTATAGGCCTGGCCTAAAAGTATGCAGCTCTTATAACATTTCTACTGTAGATACAATATATGTTATATACATTGCAATGTATATACAATAGACATTCCTGTGGGTAGAGAACTCAGTCACATGATTGTACCTGTTTACAACGGAGGATGAGAAAGGTAGTCTGCCTCTGTGTACAGGAAGATTTGGTGATCAGCTAGGCAGTCTAAGACATAGTCTCTCTACCAAAGATGATGTCTCATCTAGATGTCCGCATATTAAATATTTTAAGGACCCTTCCAAATGCATCCTTCCCAAGAAGTATTCTAGGATTCCCCAACACAGACATGATTTCTGCCTCATGTGAAGTATTACACAAGATTGTAGGGTTTTCATTTTGTTGTGTTTTTACAATGTTCTTAAGGAGTTTACCCTAAAGGCAAACTACAGAGGTTAAGCATGTAATTCAGGGGCCAAAATCATCAGTTCAAATGGCAACATGTTTACTTACGAACTTCCTGACCTCACAAACTTGCTTCCAGTTTCTGTGACTTTGTCTCCTTATCTATAAAACAATACATACCTCAATGTCTGCTTACAAGTTTCAGTTGGCATAATATATATAAAGCTCTTAGAAGACTGCCTGGAACAGGTGAGTACTCAATAAGTGTTATCCATTATCTTAAATTTGCCATTTATTACCCATTTACTTATCTCATTTCTTATACTAAACCATAACCCTCCTCAGGGCCAAGATCATACCTTACTCAATTTCAGATGTTATATATTTCCTGTGTAGTACTTGAGGAATATTAGGTAATCAAATAATTAGTGGATTGAGACAAGTAATTTCTTTTAGTTCTTTTTAAAGATTTTAAATGCCCTGTCTTATTTTATACAATAAAAAAAGAACAAAATTCATAGTGATGCTTCATACTCAGTTGCAAAATATTAAAATATATGTATTCATAATTTCCCCCATTACTTCACACGGTTTAGTACATAAACGTCCACCTAAATGTATAGGGTGGTATTTATGATTGAGTTTTACCCTGTGTGCCCTTTATATTAATGTAAACTCTTGAACAGTGACCAAAAATCATTACAGCTTGATGTCTGTTCAGTGGCTGGAATGAAATGAATTGGTCTCAGTCCAATTCCTAGTGGACAAGTGTCTAAATCAAAAAACACCACCACAATTAACATTACTTTACTTAATAGTTTTAACCACTGAGGTCAAGGATAAAATGAATAATAAAATTTGAACTAACCTTGCAACACAAGTTGTAACTTCTTCCCAAATAGAGCTTGGATTAAGTTAAAAGGAATGCCTGATAACTAATAAATTTACAGAATAAAAGGAAGAAAGGAACTCCAATGAGGATGTGATTTTATATATCGTAATAATCACATAATTTTATAAAACTGGATTTTCTATAATAGTCATTCCTTTTCACAAATAGCCTTAAAATGTTTTCTTCATGAAAAAATTAATTCCTATCAAATCTTAAAAGAATATTTAACTTACTATTAATATTTGTAAATAAAGTTGAGAATTTAATTATAAGCATATTCATTTCATCCCCAAATCACATGTAGAAGACTCACTGATAAATTTCTAAAAGCAAGAAGAAACACAAATATTCCCTAGAGTCTTCACAGAAAGGCAGAAGAAACACCTTTGGATACACAGAGTTTCACTGAAGGTCTTAAAATTACAAAGCCAAAGTCTTTTTACTAGCAGAAAGGTAAAAACTGAGTATTCATTTCTTTTCACAGAATTATAGGATGCTGTATAGTTCATGTTTTAAAGAAGTCCCAACATTTCATTTTTACAAAACATAATTACGATTTTTATAAATTGACTTGATTTCCCCAGAGTGACACAAGGATCTCCATTCTTCATGTGGTACTTAGTATCTGTACGGAAACATCATGCATTAATACAATTTCTTATTTGTGTATATATGTGTATTTAACATTGTTCAAAGCACTGAGAAAAATATCAGAGAACAAAATAGGCAAAACTCTCTGTGCTCATAAATTTACATTCTAGTGATGAGAGAAAGATAAAAATGAGAAGAATATTTACTAATGCAATAGTACAAGGTCAGGGAGATCAGTGTAGGCAGTAGTATATTCACCTGCTAGGGATGTCATGACAAAGTACACCAGCCTGAATGGCTTAAAGAAAAAGAGATGTATTTTCTCAGCGTTTTGGAGGATAGAAGTCTACAATCAAGGTGTTGGCAGGGTTGGTTTCATCTGATGGTTGTGAGGTAAGGATGTGCTCCAGACCTTTCTCCCAGGTTTGTAGATGGCTACCATTTTTTCTTTCTTTTTTTTTTTTTTTGACAGAGTATCGCTCTGTCACACAGGCTGGAGTGCTGTGGTGCGATCTCAGCTCACTGCAACCTCTGTGTCCTAGGCTCAAGCAATTCTCCTGCCTCAGGCTCCCGAATAACTTTTGTATTTTTAGTAGAGATGGGGTTTTGCCATGTT
Organism: Macaca mulatta; assembly: GCF_049350105.2. Taxonomy (NCBI): domain Eukaryota; kingdom Metazoa; phylum Chordata; class Mammalia; order Primates; family Cercopithecidae; genus Macaca; species Macaca mulatta. The sequence goes on along the minus strand of NC_133410.1, from coordinate 72,379,201 downwards.
GGCCAGGCTGGTCTCGAACTCCTGACCTCAGGTGATTCACTCACCTTAGCCTATCAAAGTGCTGAGATTACAGGCATGAGCCACTCTGCCCAGCCAGATGGCTGTCTTCTTTCTGTATCTTTATAATAGTCTTCTCTTTGTACCCCTCTGTGTCCAAATATCCTCTTCTTATGAGGATACCAATTATGTTAGATTAGGGTCCAACTCCAATGACTATAATTTAACTTAATTATTTCGTTAAAGATCTAATCTCCAAGTACAGAACATTCTGGAGCACTGGGGATTATGACATCAATATAAAACCTGGGGGGATGGGGGACACAAGTCAGCCCATAACAGCAGGGGGAGTAAAATTAAAATTTTCAGTGTAATGATCAAGTTAGATTTTATTGAAATGGTAATGTTTGGGCAAAGGCGCAAAATAGAAAATTTACGAAACAACAATTTAAGTTCCATTTTTGTTTATAATAAAAGTTTGCAATAAAAACCAAATTTGCAATTAATAAAAATCAAGTAACGCTAACTAACATAAGAAGGAGGTGTTATCTCAGAGAACTTATGAAAAGACTGAGGAAAGCCGCGTGACCACCACCGAGAAAGCCTGATGAAACCTGGGAGCGCTGTCTCCCTGTTGATTTTCTCTGCTTCTCTCTGCACATCTGCTTTGTTCTCTTCAGGCAGACCCACTTTCTCCGCTTGACAGTCTACATGGTTGATGATGGCTCTCCATGGTCCGCAGTCTATACATATCCCATTTTCAGCAGGTTGTAGAGACTTACCAACCATTCTTGAATGCTAATTACAAATTCCAAGGAGAAAAAGTCTCATTGGCCCAGTAAACTAATGGACAAAGACCTAGGATCATGCACAACAAAGTTAGCTGCCCATGAGCCTTCTCCATGGAGGAATGCTAAGGATATGACTTGTGGACTAAGCAAAGGCCTCCAGTATAGTCTATAAAAGACAGTAAAGGCTGGGCACAGTAGCTCACGCCTGTAATCCCAGCACTTTGGGAGGCCGAGGCAGGTGGATCATGAGGTCAGGAGTTCAAGACTAGCCTGACCAACATGGTGAAACCCCATTTCTACTAAAAATACAAAAATTAGCCCGGCATGGTGGCACACACCTGTAATCCCAGCTACTAAGGAGGCTGAGGCCGGGAGGCCGGAGAATTGCTTGCTTGAACTCTGGAGGTGGAGGTCGCAGTGAGTCAAGATCGCACCACTACACTCCAGCCTGGGCAACAGAGCAAGACTCTGTCTCACTAAAAAAAAAAAAAAAAAAAAAAAAAAAAAGACAGTAAAGTTTTCCTCTTCAGATATTGAATATTGCTTTTTATAAAACTTCGTTGTTTTGACCCTTTTTCTTTATCTACTTTCATTCTTCCTTCATTGACATTTACCAACTCTATATAAAATTACTCAAATCAGCTCATCCCTGGTGTGGAGAAAGAGAAAGAGCACGGGAAAGGGAGTCATAAAAAACCCATGATCTGGGGTATGCTACTTTGTACCTCTCACCACGTGTTACAAATCTTCTCTCACTATAGGATAATTTCTTGTTTACTTAAATCCCCAATTGCTTATTCAAAATTTATTCAAAAATATGTGTATTAATTTCTCACTGTGGGTCAGGGACTCTGATAAGGCAGAACCTCTGAAAGTGGGATGGGGGAGGTTTTTATCTTACCTGCACTTAAGGGTTACTACTATTTGTCATTTAAAATTCCAATCTGCTTTATAATAACCCATACTTATCTCATTAAACTTTGCAGCAAGATCCTCCCAGGAAAGTGAAGCAGAGAAAATGGGGGTAGAAACTGTAAGTTTCTGGAGGACAAGAGCTGAATTTTGTTACCTAAATATGAAGGATTTAACACATTTTTTCAAAACTAAACAGTGATTTTTGTGGACTATATTCCCCATGCTTGTATCTCACATCTATAAATAACCTTTAAGGAGATGCACATGCTGGATGCACAACAAGGATGAGAGTCCCTGACAGATTAGTGAGAGTTAAATGAATGTGAATACAAGACTGTGAAATAACTATGAAATAAGAGCATTTTGGTTGGTACACACTATTCCTATGATCAAATCTTTTAAATCTCAAAAAATGTACAATCTCCTTTTACTGGTATAAGGATTACCAAAAATTTCACATATGCTGATGGTTTTATTTTATTTTACCTCGAATTTCAGCCTCTAACTTCAACATTCATATATCCCAAATGTAAGCAATCCATGAACAGCTCCACAATTTAGGGTTATTAATTAGAATAAAGTTAGCAGTTTGACTACGGAGTTCAGCCTGTTTTCTTGTGATTCTTTAATGCGGTTGACTGCCTGCAAACATTTAAATGATTCCCCTGCCACTTGTCTATGTATTTAAACAAATAGACTATTACAAGTACAAAGGCCTACTTGGTTTTTCTAATTTGACAGAGGATAAAAGAAGGCTTTCGCAACTTTGTTTTATTTCTAAACTCATTTAGCACCAAGTGCATATCCACTTTGACTGTTTTTTGAAACAGGTTCATTATGAAAATGGTCTAATAATGAGTAGTTGGATCTAGAGTTTTATCCCTCCCCAAAGGAGCCCAAGGTTGTTTCTCATCATTTCTTTTATAATTATGTTCTCTTTCAGCCCATTCTGTGGTCTCCTCCTGAACATATTCTCTTTTGTACTGTTTCCTTTGACTGTGAATACTTCATCATATGTGGTAATTTTTATTATAAGTCTACAATATAAATTCATCAACGGATATCTAGGTGTCTACCTTTCTTGAATTAATAATTTATAATATAGGTGCTTGCTCAAAATGGCATTACTCATATTAGGGAAATATGCATAAATAAGCCACTGAATTAAAAAGAAAATGACGTATAAATGTTTTATAACTCTTGAGGTTGAGCTATGCCTAAGCCAAATGCTTGCAGGAAGATTGTTTTTAAGACTGTGACTCTAGTAAGCAGATATGAGCGACAGGGACAGGGAAACCTGGAAGGAGGGAAGATAATGTAAGATTGCAAAACCTGAAAAACTAAGGCTCAGGACATGGGCTCATCTACTCCTCCGTAAGTGGATCATATTATATATTGTCCTACAACTGTTCGAAATTATTCAGGAATTTTTCAAATCAATTTTTCAGCCATTGACAGTTTAAAATTAGCCACAGTGCTAGTATTCATACCGTGGAAATGAGCAAATGAGCAAATACCACCCATTAGGGCATGCATTTTTCACCTGGGACACATCGCTTATGAGTATTTTTATTTGCTCTACTAAGGGTCTACAGACTAAAGCAACATTTTTTAAATAAAGCTTTATTGAACGCAACCACACCTATTTATTTATGTATACCTATGCCTTCTCACAACTCAAACTTGAGTAGTTTAGGTATAGATCATCTGGCCTGCAAACCCTAATATACTTACTAAATGGCTATTTGCAAAAAAAAAAAAAAAAAAAAAAAAAATTGCCCATTCCTGTTTTGAACTATGCTGGGTGAATTTCCAAACTTGGTAACACAAAACCCTGTAGCCAGATTATTCCATTTACACCTTTGCCTTTGTTTTTCAGTATTATAGGAGAGGCTAGTCTTACTCTTCCCTGAAAAGGTTTACACATTTCTTTCCTAATCTTTGTGTTTGATTTCTCATATAGGAGTACATATCTTGGCTCCCTAAATTTATGTTAGTTCATTGAGATTTTAAACAGAAGATTTTAAGGTTTCAGACCCTGGTATAAGCACACCCAAGAAAAAGTTTAACAAAATCCTACCATTAGTGGTAGATTTTATCTCTTGTTTAAACTCTGAATGTCTCCAGCACCATATATTAGTTTCTCCTTTGTGTCGCTGCTGACTTAATCTATGTCTCCATCTTGGCCTTCGGTTTTGCAATACCTAAGATCCCCCTGACTCCAGCCATAGACTTCAATAAGTCAGTGATGAGCAGGTTCTTCCAAAGAGCTGTGTTGCAACTTTGAGATTCCTAAGAGTGATCTTAAACCTCTGCTTCTTATTTTCTAGGTCTTTATTGGATTGTTTTTCTTCTTCTGTTTCTTCTTTTGTCATAATTCCACCACTAAAATAAAATAAGCATAGCTTATACAGATCTAAAGCAATGCATACAGCTTTCCTTGATTATCAGGCTTTTCCTACTTTTCATTATTATTTAAATTTTTGTAATGTTATTTCAATCAATATTTGCATAACTATCTTTATTTCTAAAGCACAGCTGTTCTTTTCCACATTTGACTGTTTCAGTTATTAACTGCTAATCCCAATACTAATCATAATGACTGATGAGAATTTCATAAAATTCACAATCATGGGAAAACCCTTTAAGAATTATATGCTAAATATAATACAAACTCCAGTTAAAATCTGCTATATTTTTCCAAATTTATTTTGAAATTATGTTGATCCAAAATATAACCATAGAGACCAAAACTAAAAATATGCTATTTTACATTTTCCTTTTCTAAGATGCTAAATATCAGAACAATGCTACAACCTTATAATTATCTGGTAAAGAAAAAAAGGTGAGTTAGTTTTGTTTCTACTATCAAAGTAGATAATAAATGTTGTATCTTTCAAGAATCTTGCAATGAATGAAATTCAGCTTAAACTAAATTAAGCAAAATGGAAATAGGTACAAAGGTGAAATCTCGGCATAGATTACATGGCTAGAGCAGGACTTTCTCTCTCTCTCTTTCTCAACATATATATGTGTGTATATATATATATTGTATATATATGTATGTATGTACATATGTACAACTGTATCCCTATTCATATTTCTGTCTCTTGTCTCTGCTTTCACATGTGTTGGCTTTCTTCTCAGGCAGATTCTCTACATGTAGCAAAAATGACAACTACAACAACTTTAAGTTTCATATTAGCTTTGGGGAGCCAAAAAGTAAAATAACCTCTTTACCAATAATAGGTCAAGAGAATGTGCCCTAGGGGGACTTGGGTTGTCCTAGCAAAAAAATGGGACGTTGTCTTTTCCTAAACCAATCAATGAGGCCAAGGAAAATGATACAGTCTGATTGACCGAGGCTGGATTACATGCTCTTATCTGCAGTATTTGGGGAAAGGCCACATGAAAGTCTCAACTAATAATGGATTCTGTCAATAAATAAATAAACAGCAAGAGAAGGGAAAAAAAAGAGCCATTGTATCTACCCATGTCTTCTATATGGACTACAAAAAGCTGTTTATAGCTAATGTGAAAATTTCCACTCTAAGGAAAGTGTATGCTAAAATGAAATATAACTAAAAATGTAGCACTGTCCCTCTTCACTAGAAGGGCTTGCTCCATTTCAGGTGAAAGAATAATGAATAAATGGATGAATGCCTGAGTGAATGTTTAAGCATGGACTTGTCTTCTCTGTCCAGGGCAATGCCTACATTCAAAACTTCAAGGTCAAACTGACCATTCGTCAATCCTTAAAACAGGTATAATCAACCAGGGGTTGATGTAACCATCTGTCCAGTATATATCCACACCCCTGGAGTAGGCCCAGAGCCAGAAAAACCAAAAGAGACAGCTTAGGTCTGGGGAAATGGCCAGGTTTTTACTCAACAGCAACGTTCTGAAGAATGTGTACTTTGAAGTCTTTCTTCAAAGAGCCCTCTAAAAATAAGGAAGTCATCTTCTCATGGCTTGAGACTTTTGAATCCCTGAATTTTGTAAAGTGTCTCACTTTTCAACTGTCTAAAATCCCTCTATTCTCTATAAGTGTACAGTAAAATTTCTAATCATTTAATTTAATGCATAGATCATTCATTCACTAGTTCATTCACCCAATTTTTTGCAATGTTGCTTTAAGTCATAAGACATCTCTTTTATTAAATATTCTGCATTCTCCCTCTCAATATCGATCCCTTTACCTTCGCTTTCCTCTCTCCTTTCTCTCCAAATTTTATACTACCCACTCCAGACTGAATGAATGCCTGCTTGATTAACACAGCACTGAATTTTAGGATGTATTTTATTAATTTCTAATTATGTGTGTGTGTGTATATATATATATATATATATATGCTTTTAAAATTAGATGGCAAACATGATTCACTGATAATTGTGTCTCTAGTCCTAAGTCCAATGGAAGAGTAACAATTATTCAGTAAAATAATTCAGTTTGTTTCAAATGAAAGTACCTGTGTCTGATTTGTGGTAAAAAATCATTTGTACTTTAAAGAGAGTGGGAAGGCATCGTAAGGAAGCTGAAAGAGATTTCTTGATATTTTTAAAGGTTCTAGAAATTATTTGCTATGATGACTTCAAATTCAAAATGCAAGACTTTTCTTGCTTTCATATGTGCGAGAAACTATTTTTCTCTCTCTTTAAGACAGAAAGAGAAACAGTAAATTCTGTGGATAAAATGCAACAGTGGGATAGTAGCGAAGAGACACAGATGTCTAAATGACCATGTGTGCAAATATTTTACATTTGATAGACGTTTACACATTATATTTTGGAGTTAGTTTGATCCTGTGTGAAGTGAGAAAAAAAGATAGTTATCTTTACTTTAAAAAAAATCAGTTAACTAGAAAATTAAAAAGTTAAGTGGTTAGGTCAAGTTCATGAATCATATTTATATATGAGTTCATCCTGTAATATGGGGCAGGATTATAATTCCACTGAAGTTTCCCAGTCTCTTTACTTATTGATGAATTACATTTGATCAGAAGTATCATCCTCTAAGTATTAATTTTCTTCATTTCAAAATAAGGGTAAAATAGTACCCACTAAATAAACTCATAGTGAAAAGTAAAGAAAAAAAAATGCATGGAAATCTGCGCTCAACAGGAAGTGTTTATTTTGCAGTCACTTCAGCAGCACTCTCTGACTTTACCAGGCCAACTTGCCTTGTTTCAGAAAATGTTTGCCTAGAAAAGGCAGAGCAAAAGTGGAAAATAATCATATATTCTACCTTGCTGATATGGAAGAAGAGAGGCCCCTGAAAAAACGATGACAATTCATTGTGCAGACCAACAAGAAGTGTTACTGGTTGAGAGTAGATCAACTGTCATGGGGGAAAGAGCCTGTGGCTAAAGATGGTGAAGTAGCCTCAGGGTAGGATGGAGAGGAAGGAATGTATGAATACTGAATGCCATTTCCCCATGAGACATTTGCAGTGGGAAATGATTGCAAACTAGCTAGGACCTATACTGGCCAATACAAGAAAATGCTTGTAGTTTCATAACACTTTCTACATCAAAATGCTAGTTTTCTGGACTAAAACACTGTGTTAAGGATTCATTTTAAGGAATAAAATGCTATTAATATTGGTGTATTTTTATTTTTCATATACAAGTTGCTTAATATTCACAGACTTTTAAAGTTTGTAACAGAAAAGCTGCTTCAGACGTTTATAACAAGTATTTGGAGAAACTGGAAACTAAGTGTAAGCTAAATGTTTTTAGGTCTGGGCTAGCAATTTAGAGGATTTGTCAGAGTACTTAGAGGCCTGTAAGTGTTATTATACAATTTTCTTTCATTTAAAATCCAATGAACATTAACTTTAGATTAATTTTAATGCTCATGAATAAAAAATTCTTCCATTTAGAGTTTATTCAATGTTTCCTAGAATTTATTTAATTATTCCTGGACTAACTAGGAAAAATTTAATATGGTAAGTATAGTCATCATTCTACAATTTATACTTTGATAGCAACTAATTAAGTTATTTACCTAAACAACAGTATATTGCTCTGAAATGAGAAATAAGAGTTAGCTTCTCAAAAGGTTCACTAAGATCAGAGAGACCTTTGGAAGAAAATATAACTGAAGAACATTTTTATTATTATAAACATTATTATTAATTGAGAGCAACCGTAAATTTCTCTTCCTCTAATTACTGATATTATTATGAAGCCTAAGATTAATAATATACAAATACTGCTAACACCTTACACATATCAAAATCTCATCCATCCGATTCTCCCTGCTAAACTACCTGCCCTCTGTAATGTAGCTCTTCTGTGCTAAAGAATTTGATACTACACAAAAAAGAAATGATGTGAGAATAGGGAGGAAGACAAGAACTTGCCAAGTAGCAACATATAAAAGAGGCCAAGGGTTGGGCGCAGTGACTCATGCCGTAATCCCAACACTTTGGGAGGCCAAGGCAGGTAGATCACCTGATGTCGGGAGTTCGAGACCAGCCTGACCAACATGGAGAAACCCCGTCTGTACTAAAAATACAAAATTAGCCCGGAGTGGTGACGCATGTCTGTAATCCCAGCTACTCAGGAGACTGAGGCAGGAGAATCACTTGAACCCAGGAGGCGGAGATTGCAGTGAGCCGAGATTGCGCCATTGCACTCCAGCCTGGGTAACAAGAGAGAAACTCCATCTCAAAAAAAAAAAAAAAAAAAAAAAAAAAAAGGCTAAGTAGAAACATATAATGAACCTGAGAGAAAAAGAAGAAAGAAAATAGAAGCCATATGGACTAGAGTAGTATGAAGAGAGACGGATGGTTGATATTTGGGTAGTGAAGATAACTGCAATATAGATGGATGGAGTTTTTTATTAGATGGAGCTTTATCATTCAAACACTGCAATTCCTTCGACACATGGGTCGAGAAATCAAATCCTAGTACTTTGGGAGACCGAGGCAGTTGGATTGCTTGCATACAGGAGTTCAAGACCAGCCTGGGCAATATGAGGACACCCTGTCTTCACAAAAGATAAAAAAATTAGCTGGGCATGGTGGCATGTGCCTGTAATCCCAGCTACTCAGGACCTGAGGTGGAAAATTGCTTGAGCCTGGGAAGCAGAGATTACCGTGGGCCGAGATTTCGCCACTGCACTCCAGCCTGGGAGACACAGCGGTAAAATTTTGAAATAATCCTGGCATTAAACAAAACAGAACTGGTATGGATTTAGAATGATGATACAAAAGAGCAAAGGTTAATCAGGGTTCTCTGAATTAGAAAGTCAAAGAACCATTAAGAAGATGACAATGAAATGAAGTCAGCAGGACAAAGTTAAAGAAGATACCTATTTATAAAGTGGATATACTAGCCATAGAAGTAAACAAACACAGACCTACATTAAGGAAGCTAAAATATCCCTTTATTAAGTGTTGAAATGGAAAACAATTTTTACCTGCCCATTGACACACACATTCCCACATCCCCACACTCAGTTTCTTAAGAAATCAAAGTCATTGTGAGAAATAAGAAGAGTTCCAAGTTCACCTATTATGAATAAGTAAGAGTTTCTTCCCATATCTCAGTGGTCAAAATAAAATCCTCACAAGGGAAAGGCGTGCTAACAGGGGACTTAAAATTGGTTACATTTTTGCTTTGGTTTGAGCAAAGAACATCTTCTTGTGGTAAACAGCTATTAATATTGTTATAAAGCAAACAGATGAAATTCCTTTCTGAAGCTACTATTCACAGACATGTGGAAAGTAAGGGAAATAAATAGTAAGTCCCCCTCCCCAGCTTATAGTTTGAGAGGTGGAACTTTGATGAATCCAATAAGCCTCCGCTTGGCAGCGTTTCTGGAATTTTTCAAGATCGGTTATGCGGCACTTGCCAAGCCCTCCTCCTCTCTTGCCCCCAGTAAAAGAACGAAAAGAAAGGGGGTTAGCCGGTAACAGATTGTCAATAAAAGGACCATCTGCAAATCCTGTTTAAATATTGGATTTGCCTTTGAAGGTATCTATGAATATTTACCAGGGTAAATGTGTTAAAAGGGTGAAAATTTTAACTTACAAATTTTCCCAGTCATTTTACCTAATTAAATAAAGAGAAAGAGAATGTCCTTTTTCCTTATTGAGTTCCTTTCCACTGCCCATCCTTTTAAAAAATTATTTGTCAGAATTTCATGAGGCAGAATCATAGAATAAATAGGTAGAGAAAGCAACAAAGAAGTGGAATAGGAAAAGACCTTTTATAAGCCACTAATATTACCTACATAATAAACATAATTAGAGATTGGAAAATAGGGAAAAGAAAAATCTGAATTGATCGGATAGCATTGAAAGGGGATTTATTATTATTTATTTACTTGTTATCTACCCAGATATATTTTTGTGCATTCATTTTAGAGAAAGGCAGTCTCCAAAGCAGTGTAAGGTAGTACAGAATTGAAGAGAAGACAAAAGAGATAATGAGAACAGCTCCAGGATTTAAATATCAGAAATATTATTACATTTAGCTGTTTGCGTACCTATTTGAATTTGACTAAAAATAAGATGGAATCAGAAGTTCTAGGATTCACAAACTTTATATGTTTATCATAGACAGGACATGCTCAGCAGATGACTGCTGTATTAGGTACTTTATTTATAAAATAGTACATTATTCACAGGAGTGAATCAGATTCAGAACCTTGTTAACTGTCTGGGTGAGAGTGAGACCCTGTCTCAAAAAAAAGTGTAGATAACAGATATTTTGATAATGCATTAGAAATGAAATTATGCTCATAAACACTTCACTGTGCATTGATTATTTTTATCATCCTTTTAAAGCATAAGAAGCAGATAACCTGTCAAGATGTTCTCTAGAATAGAGAAAATTGAGTCTATTTCCTTCTAGAAAAGTAAATGTCCATTGTGATCTCTTAAACATGAGAAAAAGTTATGACTACATGTTTACAAATTAGAGGGAAACATTATAGAAAAATAATTTAATTTGCTAACACCAATAAGAAAGCAAAAGGATGCTTGACATTGCATGCCAAAAGCAGTTTAACCAAAAATCTTCAGGGTGCAGCAAAATTCTATAGACAGTTTGTTTAACCTTTTTAAACAAAAATTTCAAAAAATTTCTCAAAGATTGTTTTAGGTATCTCACTGGAATTATTCCATAAACCAGAATAAATTTCTGAATGTCTGAGGACATTTATAAACGGTCCCATTTTCCTTGATACTAAGTTGTAGAGTCCCCGTTGCTGACTACTACTTTAATTATAATTCCTAATTTTAATTCCTATGTTGGCATTAATTCATTTAATACATTGTTTTGACACTGAACACTGATATTTCTGAAGTCTTATTAGCTCTAGGAACACAAGCTATACATTTTTGGTACCTGAGTCATCCTTGTTTCTGGAAGCTAACATTCTGAAGAGCCTTTATAGTCATGCAGATGTAAGGTAAATACAAAAAAAAAAAAAAAAAAAAAAAAAAAAAAAGGACTCCATCTTTCTTTTTTCTTTCTTTCTTTCTTTTTTTTTTTACCCTGAGATGGAGTTTCACTTTTTTTGCCCAGGATGGAGTGCAGTGGCACGATCTCAGCTCACTGCAACCTCTGCCTCCTGGGTTCAAGTGATTCACCTGCCTCAGCCTTCAAGTAGCTGGGATTACAGGCATGCGCCACCACGCCCAGCTAATTTTGTATTTTTAGTAGAGACGAGGTTTCACCATGTTGGCCAGGCTGGTCTCGAACTCTTGACGTCATATGATCCACCCACCTCGCCTCCCAAGTGCTGTTATTACAGGCATGAGCTGCCGCACCCAGCCAACTCCATCTTCTATAGAGACATCCAAATAGCGAATAATTCAAAAGCAGATGTTTCAGGTTAAGATGCTAAACTATCTGTTTCATAATGTATAATTTTTAGGTAGGGATATCTCTCTCCAGATAATTATTATGTTATCTGAGGACTCAGAGACCAGATATTAGGTAAAGGGACTTAGTAAAGAGAGAATATAAAAAAGAGACTATAGTTTTTGTAAGAAGTGATCCCTAAGATCATAGTAATAAGTTTGGCCAAAGGGGAATAACAACTACTAAGAACATGGAATAATGGGGAGGCTCTCAGGCTTGAAGATCAATTTTTCTTTCCGATGATTATTTTTATTACTTTTTTTTTTGTTGTTGTTGTTGTTGTTTTTTGAGACTGAGTCTCGCTCTGTCGCCCAGGCTGGAGTGCAGTGGTGCTATCTCGGCTCACTGCAAGCTCCGCCTCCCGGGTTCACGCCATTCTCCTACCAGAGCCTCCCAAGTAGCTGGGACTACAGGCGCCGCCACCTCACCCGGCTAGTTTTTTCTATTTTTTAGTAGAGACGGGGTTTCACCGTGTTAGCCAGGATGGTCTCGATCTGACCTTGTGATCCGCCCGTCTCGGCCTCCCAAAGTGCTGGGATTACAGGCTTGAGCCACCGCGCCCGGCTATTTTTATTACTTTTTAATGTTATTTTAAACATTTGGAATGTTTAATTTAAACATTTCAGATGAGTGGTAATTTAAGGAATAAAGGGAAAGCTTCTGTGTATATGGTAGTAGAGGTGACTCAAGGAGTTCCACACTTGTTGGAGTAATAAACATGCAATGTTCAGAGTTGAAGACAAGTAAACATCAGAATTATTGGTGAAAGAGACTGAACTGCCTGTATTTATCAAGAGATAGTCTCCAGCTACCAAAAATGTATAGTTTCTGTTCCTAGAGCTAATAAGAGTTCAGAAATGTCAGTGTTCAGTCTCAAAACAATATATTAAATGAATTTAATGGAAACATAGGAATTAAAATCATGGTGTATAAAGTAGTAATCAGCATTGGGGACTCTACAACTTAGTATCAAGGAAAATGGAACCATTTGTAAATGTCCTCAGACATTCAGAAATTCATTCTGGTTCTTGGAATAATTCCAGTGAGATACCTAAAACAATCTTTGAAAATTTTTTTGAAATTTTTGTTTAAAAAGTTTAAACAAACTTTTCTGAGTACATAAACCTACCTGTCCAATGAATGAATGACAACAAAATTTAAATTTGAGATGAAATGCAGTTTTTCTAAAATATGCATTTGCTGAAATCTTCAGTTAAATACTAATTGCTTTGGTTTTTGTCTTAAGAATCCATGCACATTCCTTCAGTCAGCTGCTTTTATATGTAATTGAATCTTCACAGCACTTTAAGGTGTATGTTACTTTCTTTTTCTCACAGGTGAGCAAAGGTAAGAAAACAGATTTAATGACCTCTACAGGTCATGCTTTTAGTCCACGATACTACACTGCTCCAAACAGAGTGAGTACACTAGACAATTTACTTCCTTGGTCCTTTCAAAGGTGAAGAATCTCTAGAAGTTAAAGAATAACACAAAGCATAACCTAACGATTACTACTGCAGTGCAAACACATATTAATTGTGGCTATGAGATTTTTTTATGTTTCTTCACATTTTCCCTTATCTTTTACATTGTGCTTATACATGTATTTGGTAGGCAAGTGAATAATAAAACTTTTTTCAAATCACAGTGTGTCTTCTGAATGATTTCTTGTCCTTTCTTTCTTTCTTTCTCTTTCTTTCTTTCTTTCTTTCTTTCTTTCTTTCTTTCTTTCTTTCTTTCTTTCTTTCTTTCTTTCTTTCTTTCTTTCTTTCTTTCTTTCTTCTCTCTCTCTCTCTTTCTCTCTCTCTTTCTTTCTTTTTGACAGAGTCTCACTCTGTTGCCCAGGCTGGAGTGCCTTGGTGCAATCTCGACTCACTATAACCTCCACCTCACAAGTTCAATCGATTCTCCTGCCTCAGCCTCCTGAGGAGCTGAGATTACAGGAGCCTGCCACCATGCCCGGCTAAGTTTTGTATTTTTAGTTAGAGACGGGTTTTTGCCATGTTGGCCAGGGTGATCTCAAACTCCTGAACCCAGTTGATCCGCCCGCCTCAGCCTCCCAAAGTGCTGGGATTACAGGCATGAGCCACCATACGGGGACAATTCTTTCAAGACATATTTACAAATATGTGTGTTTTTACATTTATAAAACACAGTGTGTATACTTGTTTCTTGAATAAATTTAAAACAAAATCTGTACACATGAATATTTTTCTCATCATTAAATTCTATCATACTAAAAGTAAAGATGGCTTCTCATTGATACTGCAGAGATTTTCATTTCAGGGAGTGGATAGGTGAAGACAGATTATATAATTTGAAGATTTTTATGTTACAAAAGTCATCTACAGAGCAAAGATAAGAACTCCAGTAAAATAAAATCAAAAATAAAATCTTTCTTGAGATCCAAAGCTAAGAAAATACCATTTGTCTAAAATATTTAAGAGATCAGTATCCACAGGTGGTATTTAATAATATTTTAATATTATAATTTATAATGAATTTAAATGAGAATTGCTGCATGCCTTCATCCACTTTGTATTGCTATAACAGAATATCTGAGACTGAGTAACTTATAAACAATGGAAGGCTATTTAGGTCACTGTTCTAAAGGATAGAAAGTCCAGGAGCATGGTGCTGGCATTAGGTGGCCCTCATGCTGTGTCATCCCATGGCAGAAGGTGGAAGGGCAAAAGAGCAGGAGAGAATCAGAGAGGATGGGTGATGAAGTCATCTATTTCATCAGAAATGCACTCCTGCAATACTAACCCCTTCCCACAATAATGCCATTAGTCCATTCATGAGGACAGAGACTTTGTAGTGTGACCACCTCTTAACAGTGTCACCTCTTAATACTCTCATGATGGCAATTAGATTTCAACGTAAGTTTCGGAAGGGACATCCAAACCACAGCACCACAGAATATGGGACATTTCTAACATACACCTGCCTATGGCACTTTCACTTACATAACTTAAGATTTACAAAGACATTTAAAAAAAAAATTCTTACACTGTCAATGTTGTTTCTATAGCGTGTTTAAGTGATAAAAGGATTGAATCATTAATTTATTGACTTTTAAATTTTGCCTAGCTGCATGTAGGCATTTGGCATATATTTCTATTAGCACTTAAATGCAATACCAAAATTGGATTCTAATACACAATACGTCTACTTCAGCTGAACTGAAAATAAAATTTAGTTTTTAAATTATTCTTTTAAAAAATTTCCTCTTGGCCTGGCGCGGTGGCTCAAGCCTGTAACCCCAGCACTTTGGGAGGCCGAGACGGGCGAATCACGAGGTCAGGAAATCGAGACCATCCTGGCTAACACGGTGAAACCCCGTCTCTACTAAAAAATACAAAAAACTGGCCGGCGAGGTGGCGGGCGCCTGTAGTCCCAGCTACTCGGGAGGCTGAGGCAGGAGAATGGCGTAAACCCGGGAGGCGGAGCTTGCAGTGAGCTGAGATCCGGCCACTGCACTCCAGCCTGGGCGACAGAATTCCTCTTAATTGTGTATATGTTTGGGTGAAATAGTGTCATCTTAGTTAGAACTAACTAGTTTTATTTATTTTTTTTATTTTTTTGAGATGGAGTTTCGCACTTGTCACCCAGGCTGGAGTGCAACAGTGCGATCTCAGCTCACTGCAACCTCCGCTTCCCGGGTTCAAGTGATTCCCCTGCCTCGGGTGCCCACCACCACACCCAGCTACTTTTTGTATTTTTAGTAGAGATGGGGTTTCACCACGTTGACCAGGCTGGTCTTGGACTCCTGACCCCACCTCAGCCTCCCAAAGTGCTGGGATTACAGGCGTGAGTCATGGTGCCCAGCCAAGACTAACTACTTTCAAATTTAAAAATAAACCCCCAAAATTCTGAATTCGTAGTCGGTGTATGTCACAGGCTGTAGCAGAAGTTCTAAAACTTCTTCTCACAATCTAGACGAATGAAAGAAAGGATTACTGATTCCTTAGTGTACTATAGCAGCAGAATTTAGCATGTTTCCTAAAAGTAAATTAATTACCTTATTAACTGAGTTTGTTCAGTAAATTTATGTTTCCCATGTGTCTTAGTCTATTTTGTATTACTATAAAGGGATACATGAAGCTGGGTAATTTATAAATAAAAATTATTTATTTGTCTCATGATTCGGGTTGCTGGAATGTTCAAGATTAGGTATCTTCATCTGGTAAGGGCCTCAGGCTATTTCCATTGACCGGGGAGGGTGGGGGGGAAGGGAGCTGATGTCTGTGGAGATCACATGGTGAGAAAGGCAGCAAGGGACAGAGAGAGAGAGAGAGAGGGTAGATACCAGGCTCTTTTGAACAACCAGCTCTCATGGAAACTAATGGAGTGAGAACTCATTCACCACTGAGGGAGGGCATTCATATATTTATGAATGATCTGCTCCCATAACCCAACACCTCCCATTAGGTCTCAGCTCCAACATTGAGAATAAAATTTCAACATGAAGTTTGGAGTGAAAACATCCAAACCATAGCACAGTGTATACTCATGTTTAAAAAAAAAAATAGCTGTGTGATCTTAAAATAAAATTAGAAATGTTTCTATTATTGATAGAAGCTTCAATGTTAATTTATTTAAAAATATTTTTTTTGAAATCCCAGAATCTCAAAATCTCAATATCATTTTATAGAAATGTATTTAGATTTATAAATATTCATTTAAAAATATTTAAACTATATGAGTCATATCTAACAAAGCTAACATTCTGATGAGTTTTATAGAGCAAATTACCAAATCACATAATCAGAGATGTGTTTGTAATATCACTTTTTCTTCAGAGGACTGTGAAATTATACATGGAATTAAATCCCAGTTCACTTTTATCACTATTCTTAGAAATTTGTAACTCAAGAATTTTTAAATCTTAGTAAAGATGCATTCAAGTGGAATGAAGCAACTTGCAACAGATGAATGCCCCACCTAGAAAAACTAGATAACAAACTGGCGCAGTGGCTCACACCTATAATCCCAGCATTTTGGGAGGCCGAGGCAGGCGGATCACTTGAGATCAGGAGTTCAAGACTAACATGGCCAACATGGCAAAACCCCGTCTCTGCTTACAAAAATTAGCCAGGTATGGTGGGGCATGCTTGTAGTCCCAGCTACTTGAAAGACTGAGGCAGGAGAATGGCTTGAACTGAGGAAGTGGAGGTTGCAATGAGCCGAGGTCGTGCCTTTGCACTCCAGTCTGACCGACAGAGTGAGATTCCATCTCAAAACAACAACAACAACGACAAAAACTAGATAACTGAAAGCTCAGAGAATTGTTTAAACAATGCACATTGGAAGAGCTAAGACTCCAGAGAATAAAGAAGCTTGAAAAGCTAAGTTTAGCTCTATAGCCATGGCATTTGCCAACCATAGTTGGGAGATTCTAAGATGACTCCCTCTGACCCATGCCCTTGTATAATTTTCTCCCCTTGAGTGTAGAAGTCACTTTGTAGATGATGAATGTCATCCCTATGATTAAGTTATGTTATATGGCACAGGTTTTAAGATTTTAAGAAAGTGAGACTATTTTTGACAAGCCTAATCTAATCAGGCGGGCCCTTAAAAGAAACTGGACTATTTCTAGTGAAGAGACTCCAGGTGTGAGAGGGATTTGACATGAGGCAGATTCTCTGAGGCTGGGTTTACAGATGAAGGGGGCCACAAGGCAGGGAACAGCAGTACCTTCTAATAGCTGAGAATAACCCCTGGACAAAATACAACAAAAACATGAGGACCTCAGGTCTGTGACTGCAACGAACTAGAATTAAATAACTGCCAACAGGCTGAATGAGCTTGAAAACAGATTCTTCCTTAGTCAAATCTCCAAATGAGCACAAAGCCCAGCTGACTCTTTGATTTCAGCCTTGTGAAACCATGACCAGAGAACCCAGTCATACACCCAGTTATCTGACCTACAGAAATATAACCTAATAAGTGGATGTTAAGATAATAAGTTTGCTTCAATGTGTTATGCAGCAATTCCAAGCAAAGACAGAAGTCTGAGAATCTGGTAGTTATACTGATAAAAAGAACAAGACACAGAAAAACCAGAAAAGCTTTTGGACTTCAGGGATCCTCAAGTAGCTGGCCAGTTTCTGTTAGAGTAGGAGACTAAAAACTTAAGTGGAAAGCCTCTGGAAAAAAAATCATATTTTTTAGCAAATGAGAAAGATAGGGTTAAGTTTCAAGAAAACTCCCTAGACTCTCAATTGAAAATTTTGCAGGAAAAAAATGGACCAAAACCAGACTGAGCCTTACCATGATTACAATCAGCCTCTACTCAGTAAAATCCATGATGGATTAAGAGATCACGCTCTTTGACTAGTGGAAAAGGTAAACCATCTCCAGAGAACGATGGCATTATTTGGAGTTTCTACAGTATTTTGTATTCACTACCAGCATTTAATCAAACATAACTAGCCATGCCAAAAGTCAGGACCATATGACTGAAACAACAGAAAAACAATAGACAATAAAAACAAATCCACAAGGGATCCAGATGTTAACAAAAAGTTTTAAAAATACTGCCTTTCGAATTCTTAAAGCATTGTCACAGGTGTCTTACTATGAAATGTCTTTAATCTAATTTTATTTCCTTTAGAAGTATGAGGGACTGACAAGAAACTAGCCTGAAGATAAATCTTAATCTCTCGTCATAATCTAATCATAGAAGAACTCAGCCAATGTTTAACAATAATTTATCAACTCCATGCAAACTATATTCTACTTGATCCAAGGAAACACAAATGTTCATTTACCTATATGGTATTGATTCTACATATATTAATTGTTTTGCTTTTGTTCTTAAATATAAAATTGAAGTGCTTTTTAACACATTAACTTTAACATTTTGCAAAAGGAATATAAGAACAGACATTTCTTAAACTTTTTTTGTTCATTTCTACTTCAGAAAATTTTACTCTCCCAAAACGGTGTCAACTTGCTTTTGAAAGATAGGCTTTTATGAAGAAACACTTAATTATTGTAGTATTCTTAAGATAGTATATTAATAATGGTTATTAGCTACTAATATTACCTCAGATAGAAAATTATTATATTATTAACACTCAAATACAAAGAAGCATATTAGTTAAAATTATCCACTCTGGCTAAGGGGAATGTACAGATATTTAGTAATTATAGGACCATAATTTCATTTTTCTTTAAATAAACAAAATATTTTGCATAATCACAATTTGCCATATCCCAAAGGGTTTGAAAACATATTTTATACAAAAAAAATATTAAAAGATATCACAATAGTTAAGTTGAAATTAAACATAAAATTAGTTTATAAATAATAATGCTAGTATTATGAGAACTTATTGGATATTATTATGAAATAATTTGACTCCAGATTTGTTCCTATATATGAATTATACACTTCTACACTTACAATAAGCCAGTATTCTCTCATCTTAAATCCATTGTTGACTCTTACTAGCCTCCTGAAATGGGAAAAATGAACTTTTTCTGCCAGTGCTTCCTTTTTTCATACTTATTAAGATGAAACAAATCTGTAAAACGTTAAAGATTTGGGCTTTAGACTTCACTATGAATTACCTTTTCTGAATTTTAGAGCCTTTCAATAATTCAACACTTTTATTTATTTCAAGGTTGGTCAGTATAAAATTTCACATTGACGCATGAATTTTTTTTATTTCAAGACTAGATCCGGAGCTGCACACCATGGCCGTATGCTGAAAATGACTTAGCAGTGCACTAATATTAAGGTTTCCAGCTTCCCAGATTATAATTGTTAGATCAAAGAATAGCTAATAAACACTGAATAGATGAGACAATACTGAAGAAATATATTGCCTATATTTATCATGATTAAATATGGTTTATGGTTTATGTAACTCCTATGTCTAAGATGCCTGGGGCTTGCAGTCTAGTTATGCTGCAGTAGTCAAGGTGAAGAAAGAAACAGCATTTTGGTTGTCCTGTGCCCTTGTTCAACACTTAAGAAAAAAATGTTTCACTGGAGTCAGCTTTGTACAAGAAAACGAACTTTGGAATTGACAGATCTGTGTTTCAATCCCGCTCCTATCCTTTATTAGCTGTTGGATATTAAACAAGTTATTTAATTTATCTTAACCTGAATTTGTCCCTGAAGTACTTATGGAGAAATAGATATAATACATTTAAAGCTCTTAGCCATTAGTAGCCATTCAACAGATAGTAGATATTCCTGGATGGCCTGGCCCTCCACAGGCAAGTATTCTATCCAGCGGTTCAAAAGAGTTAAGTAACAGAAAACAACCCTGATCAACAGTAAATCTGAAGTCTGTAAGGACTTAAACTAAACCTTATGGTATGCTATGCCTTGTGGCATCAAATCCCACATGATCATTTCTCAACTTGCTAATACACAAGTGTTGTGATGAATTTCTTCACAGTAGCTTTCACTGTGAGCTGCACCAGGTTCTGTCCTGGTTCTCTCTCTGGCTTAGGCACTCAAGGCACCTTTGCCTGGAGCACATTTCAGATGAGTGTCTTAGATTAGGGGAGTCTCTCTATTTACTCATAATATTGGTAGAGATCTTTGTTCCCTCCTCCCAAAGAACTATTTGCTCATGAAAATTAGAAAATGTGAAGGAGGTGTGTAAATATGTTTCACTTCTCTAGTCTCCCCATTGCAAATGCTAGTCTTCATCTTCCATTTCAAGGAAATTATAATTGTATTCAATGCTTTTCTTACATACTTTGAGGTATATGTGCCTTTATTTCTCTCTTGGTCTTCATTTCCTATTCAGCGTTCATTTTTAGTTGGAGGATCCACACCAAAAAACTAAGAAATTTCTAAAACACATGAATGCACTTATAGAAATTGTGTAAGATATATGTTATTACTAAATCTGACTCATTCTTTGAGATCCAGTTAGGTCAACTCCAACATTTAAGTTTCCCTCATCAGCTGAGCCCACTACTGAATTCTAATAGCAATTCATAATACTTGCAATTCATATCACATTTGGCCTTATATAATAGTTTTGTATGCACATGGCTTTATTTTCTTCAAAACACCTGGCACAGCATAAGGAAGGCAAAAAACATGGACTTTGAATGTCACACAGACCCAAGTTGAAATTCCAGCCTCACAATTACTGGCTGGTTTGCCTTGAAATAGTTACTTTAATCTTGGACCAGTTGCTGCATGCATCCTGTGTGATACTTAACCTCTCTGTGTCTCAGTCTCCTCACCTACAAAATGGAGATAATAGTATTTTGCTAATATATAGGTGATGAATACATAAGATATATCATGTAAAATGTTTAGAACAGTTATTGGGACATGACAAAGACATTAAAAATATTTGCTTTTATAGTGAATAATTATATTATAAAAGTATCATTATTATTAAACGCTATTTTTTTTCCTTTTTCCCCAACTTTTTTGAGGTTAAACTCTAAATTTTAATGTTCACAATAAATGTAATCAGGCTGTCTTTTTGGGAATATTTCATGAGTTAAGTATGTTATTTTATGCAAAGAATATCTCGAGTATTTCCTAATATTTAAACAATAATTTAAATTGTATTTTCTTCAGAAAAGATAGGATGTTTTACACGTCTTGGAAATGCCCGAACATTTTTGTGCATAATTATATTTTACTAAAAATGTGTTGTGTTAAATTAAATCACATATAATTGAATTGAATAGCATTCCACCAAATAAATTATTGTTGGAGGAGGCGTTTTTCCCCCTCTTCAGTGATTTATTATTTCTGATTTTGAAAATTAGCAGATTCTGACAAATAGTCCTAACATTTGCTATCCACATTTAAAAAATTTGAAGATTTCCCTTCTTTCCATGGTGAGATATCTCAATAACTTACAGCTTTTGGACACCAGAAGAATCTAATTCTCAAATCTAAAGGAATCATCTGTTGAACTTCAAAGAGAATTAAATTAAAAATATGCTATGTACTATACAACAAATCCAGAAATATCTAAAGCAAAAATGAAAAGTCTATTTTGCTATCAAGTAAATAAACTAATCCATTCAGCAAATAATGGTTGAATGCATATTATGTTTACTTCTGTGCTAGACATTGCAGATAACAAGAACATATAAGAAATGATCATTTTCTATATTGAATAGGTAGCAGTGCTTTAAGTGAAATAAAGCATGTAACTGAATGAATATAACAGAAAGAAATTGTTTATTTTATGTTAGAAGTGGAACAACATACTTTATGAGTTATAAAGGCAAGTGCAAAGTATATTCCTAGCTGAAAAATAAGAAAAGACTAAAAACAAAGGGATATCTGAGCTAAGTAATAGAGGAAGTATAAATGTGTTGATGTTAAGATGGAGACGCAAGTACACTTGAACTCTACAGATTGAAGACTGTCTCAACAAGATGTATTATGTCCCAAAGATGATATGTGCAAGTCTTAAGCCCTGATACCCATGAACATGACTTTATTTGGAACAAAGGAGTTTTGCAAATGTAACCAATTAAGATGAAGTTATACCAGATTAACGTGAGCTCTAAATCCAATGACTGGTGTGTTAATAAGGAGAGAGAGATTTGGAGATACACAGACACACATACAGAGAAGAAGGCCAGGTTACAACAGAAGTAGAGATTGGAGTAATGCCGCTACAAGCTAACAAACACCAAGGATTGATGACAACCACCAAAAGCAAAGAGGCAAGGAAAGATTCTTTCCTGGAGCCTTCAGAGGGAGCATGGCTCTGCTGACACTTTGATTTTGGACTTTTAGCCTTCAGAATTATGAGGCAAGCAATTTCTGTTGTTTTAAGCTACCACATTTGTGGCAATTTTTTATGGCAGCCCTAAGAAACTAATATATTGATCAAAAAAGATGTTTTCCACAAATTTCTCTCTTCTGTTGAAATGGGCTTTAGTAAAAACCATCTGAGCTTTGGTGTCTTAAGTCCTGACGGTGCCTTTTTTACTAGTAGTGTAGCTTCAGTTAAATTAACTTCTAGCTTTAACTTAACTATAAAAAGAATATGATAATATCTACATGTTTTTATTTTTTTAATAAATCAATAGAAATAAAGCATACATGTTATCTGATACACAGCAGATGTTTCACCAGCATTAACAGTGATAATGCTATTAGTGATTACTTTTATACAGGGTCCTATTGCTGATTGCAATTACCAAGAACTCTGATGGTGACATAATTAATAAAATAGATAACCCCAGACTTTAAATTGTGTCTTCTTAGATTTATTAAACTTCAGCTTTGAAAGATCTAAGACATACCTGTGATTTTTAAGAATATTAATACAGCATGAAAATAAGCGAATTACCAGATACACCCTGTTTTGCATAATTACAAGTGATACGCCTGCCTCGGAGCATCATGCTTGATTGATATTGGTAGTCTGATGACACGATTAAATTAAAAAATGTTATTTTATAAGAGTGGAATGGTGATATCTTGTCATTATATTCAATAGTATTAGATCTCAACAGATTTCTTGGTTCTTTGTACAGGTGCACTAATTAAGAAGGCACATAGTCCCTGATTTTTTCATTTTTGAGGAATATAAAACAAAAAACACCATATGCTTGTTCTGTGCTTCTTAAAATGTGATTTAGACCCATCTAGATGTGTATAGTAGTGTGCTGGGAATACCTGTTAACTGCACAAGATAAACAGTGCATATATTCCTATAGGCTCAATTTTAGGAAGACTTTTAAAAGGGAATTCAATGTATAATATCAAAACAAGCGTAGTAATGAACAAGTAGCTAACAATACAGTATCTAAAGCCAGAGAGCCTCAGTTCATATGCTTATCTTAACCAATCATTAACTTCATGAACTTGGGCAAGTTTCTTAACATCTGTATGCCTCAATTTGCTTCATGTATAAAGTGGAAACATTCATTAGTATAATATTATAGCATTTAATATGGTTATTAATTGAGCTAATACAAGTAAACCACTTGGAAGAACAGTGCCTCTGCTGAAAGTCATCATAGATATTACAAACAAATGGAAAATATCTTATGCTCATGGATTGTAAGAATTAATATCACTAAAATGGCCAGATTTCCCTCAGTAATATACAGATTCAATACTATTTTGATCAAACTACAAACGTCATTTCTCATAGAATTAGAAAAAAAAATCTAAAGTACATGTGGTACCAAAAAGAGCCCCAATAACCAAAGCAATCCTAAGCAAAAAGGATAAAGCTGGAGGCATCTCATTATCCAATTTCAAACGATACTATAAGGCTGCAATAACCAAAGCAGCATGGTACCGGTATATAACAGACATCGACCAATGGAACAGAATAGAGAACCCAGAAATAGAGCTGCACACCTACAGTCGTTTGATCTTTGACAAAGTCAACAAATATAAGCAATGGGGGAAATAATCACCTGTTTCATTAATGGTGCTGGAACAGTTGGCTAGCCATATGCAGAAGAATAAAACTACTCCTACCTTTCACGATATGCAAAAACTAACTCAAGATGGACTGAAAACTTCAATGTAAAACCTAAAACTATAAAATTCCTAGAAGAAAACCTAGGAAACATCATTCTGGACATTGGCCTTGGGAAATAATTTATGGTTAAGTCCTCAAAAGCAATTGCAACAAAGACAAAAATTGACAAACCAGACCCAGTTAAACTAAAGAACTTCTGCACAGCAAAATAAACTATAAATGGAGTAAACAGACAACCCACAGAATGGAAGAAAATATTCGCAAATTATACATCTGACAAAGGTCTAATAGACATGATCTATAGGCAATTTAAACAATTCAACAAGCAAAAAACAAATAACCTAATTGAAAAGTGGGCAAAGGACATGAAAAGACATTTGTAAAAAGAAGACATACAAATGGCCAATAAACATATGAAAAATGCTCAACACCGTTAATCATGAGAGAAATGTAAATCAAAACCACAATAAGATATCTCACACCAGTCAGAATGGCTATTACTTAAAAAATCAAAAAACAGCAGATGGTAGCAAGACTGCAGAGAAAACGGAATATTTTATACATTGCTGGTGGTCACGTAAATTAGTTAAACCACTCTGGAAAGCAGTTTGGGAGCTTTCTTAAATAACTTAGAGCTATCATTTGACTCAGCTATCTCATTACTGGGTATATATACCAAAAGTAATATAAATTGCTCTACCAAAAAGATGCATGCATTTCTATGTTTATATCAGCATTGTTCACAATAACAAAAACATGGATTCAACCTAGGTGCCTGTCAATGGTGGATTGCATAAAGAGAATGTCGTCCATATACACCACGGAATACTACACAGCCATAAAAAGAGCAAAACCATGTCCTTTGCAGCAACATGGATGCAGCTGGAGTACATGTCTTAAGATAATTAACACAGGAACAGAAACCAAATACCAGATGTTCTCACTTGTAAATGGGAACTACATACTGGGTACTTGTGGATACAAAGATGGCAACAATAAACACTGGGGACTACTAGATGAGGAAGGGAAGGAGGGCAGCAAGGGCTGAAAAACTACCTTTTGGATATTACGCTCACTACCTGGATGAAATATACCCATGTAACAAACCTGCATATGTACCCCGGAATCTAAAATAAAAGTTGAAAAAAAAATAAAAATAAAAGGAATAGCGCCTGAAACTAAAGCCGAGTTTAACCATGAATCTATAAACCTTGGAATTAGGAAAGTTCTCTTGCATAGCTCATTCCAAGCCTTGGAAGGTACCTTTGCAATCTTTGCACAAGCTCTTTTCTTTTTGTAAATATACAAAAATAAGAGATTTATTCATAGTCATTTAAGGCAGAGACCGTTTCCATTCTTATTCCCTCTTCATCAGCTTTCTTTCATGTCAGGTGGATTGGAATGGATCAAGGCCCTTTTCAGATTCAGCCATGGGTAAGTTGAGTTGGAGAGATGCTTTGGTTTTAGCTGAATAATTTGCATATATAGTTAAGATATTACCATTTTGGTGAAAAAATGCATTCCAGGGTTACAACTCCTGTGCTGATTTTCCCAGTGTCATGACAGGACGGTGAAAGACAAGAGCTTATACCACAAGATACATTAACTCGTCCTGTAGCACCTGTCATTGGAAGTATGTGGGTAATAGAGGTTTGAAATGTATACAGCCAGAAGCTGGTCTCTAGGAAATTCTTCCAAATCTTGTAGCTTATACATGAAATAAAGTTGACAGAGCTTTTCTCCAATTTTAAAATAGATTAAAAATTTACACATTATAAATAATGAATTGTGATGCAGAAAAAAAACTTTTTCTAATATCAGTAATAGCAAAAAAATCAATTATGATAGGAAGGCTAAATTATTTTTTATAAAAAATGACATTGTATAATTCATGTTATTTGAAGTGGCAATGAGTCTGAAGACAAAAGAAAGTGGTATAGAAGTGTGTTACCCATTTAATTTATAAAGAGTTTTTTAGATTTTGTGATGCTTGTGGTATTGTTATTTCTTTTCTCTTTGTAAATAAATGTTTACTTATATACTCATTTTTATATACACAGTTTTTGGGGTATTTGCTTGCTTGTTTGTTTGAGGTAGAGTTTCGCTCTGTTGCCAGGCTGGAGTGCAGTGGCACAATCTCGGCTCACTGCAACCTCCGACTCCCTAGTTCAAGCGATTCTCCTGCCTCAGCCTCCCAAGTAGCTGGGATTAAAGGCACGCTCCAGGTCTCCCAGCTAATTGTTGTATTTTTAGTAGAGACAGGGTTTCACCATGTTGCCCAGGATGGTCTCGATCTCCTGACCTCGTGATCCACCCACCTAGGCCTCCCAAAGTGTTGGGATTACAGGTGTGAACCACCACTCCCGGCCTATGTAGACAGTTTTATACTCATTTTCTTAATGAGCAAACAATAATTTTGTAAGCATTAGTATCTACAAAATCTAAGATTGCCTCTGCCCCTTCATATTAACTGGTAAAATCACAAAACTACTAAAAATTATGAGTGTGAATACATATAAGTATATATATATAAATGTATATGAATGTTAAAAAGGCTTAATTTTAAAATATAAACCTGAGAGTCCAAAGAAATTTATACTTTCTACATGTAGAGGTCAGACTCTCTACCTCTGCCATGTATAATTTTGAGATTCACTGTTTTATTGAAACCATTCCACAGACATTTATTGAGCTCCCACTAAGTCTTGACTGGAATACAAATTGAACACCTCACTGTCTCCATTTTCAAGTAGCAGAATATCTATAGAAACAAAGAGTTGCTGTCAGATAAATGAATGATAAGAGGAAAAAGAAAAAAAATACAGGAAGAGTGGAAACATTTCAATTTTATTATGTTTATTTGAGACTTTTGATTTTTTTACAACATCGCTTTTATTTTCTGAGCGTTACTCATTGTCATGTCTTCCCCAAGAGAAATTAATGAGTAATAATAACTGAGAAATATTATATAGGCCTAAGTAATTAGGCTGCAAATATTTTCAGATATTACTAAGTCAAAGAGTGTTTTAGCAAGCAAAAGAATGTCTCGGCAGAAAAGAATGAAATGAGAAAAATGGGCACAGGTATTTTCCTTTTCATGTAACTGATGTTATCCTGGAAATTCCAAAATCCAATTTTTATAAAAATTACTAGTGAAGCAATTCCTCAGCATAATATAGAAAAAAATCCCTTTTTGAAATAAAGATTCATTTTAATTGCCTTTTTTGTGTTTATAGATATTGATAACATAAAGTACCATATACCTATAGAAAAAAACATTATTCAGAGTAAAAGGCATAAGATATATAAGAGAAACAAAGACTTCATAAAGAAAACTCACATTTATTAAAGTGGGTTAAGGACCGCAGTTTCTCACACTGGAAAAAGAAAATGAGCTAATAATATTATATAACTAACAATTTATGATGTCCTGCACCAAACAGGCACTCAGTAAATATACATGCTTGGTGATAATGAGTTATGTAGAACTAAAAAAAAAAAAAAAAAAAAAAAAAAAAAAAACAAGAAAACTATGGAATAAACATGAGATTCACAAAAGATAAAGCAAATAATGAAAATTATAATATTTGAATTTTTAAAAGAATTATTAGGCACTTAACTACAGGTATTAAAGGGTGGCATTAGTGAATTATTATTGGCAGAACAGATGAAAATTGAATACTGAAAGATTTTGGCAGAATTTCATTTTCTAAAGGGCTTTAAAGTTAAGAGAATAAAAAAATATATATATATATAATAAAATATGTTTAGAAATTAGGGGAACTATAGTATACTACTTTTGAAAATGTATTAAGTAAATTTTATTTTATATTTCACTTCTTTATTTCCCATGATTCTAAAAAGCACATGTTCAATAAACATAAAACATATATATGTGTATATATATGTGTATATACTGTGCATGTGTAGCTAGATAGATGATACAAAAATAACTAAAAAGATAAAGAAGCTATGAAAATCATTAAAACTTTAGCTGTATGGTCAATCCTGATGAGGTTTCTTCCTTGGTTTATCAATTAATACCTGTTCCTACAATGTGAAAGATATTTTGTGTAATCTGCCTAGATTGTAAAATTTTGCTTTTAAACAGGATAATTTTCTGTGCATTATGTTAACTCAATTATATCCTCAATTATTTCAGGGGAAACAAAAGACAGAAAGCAAAAGTTCTCACTTCTCAAAGAGCTAAGTTTCTTTATAATCCTGTTATGCTCCAAGATGTATGTGTGTTGGGGGGTAGGGGGTGGGGGTACTGTCTCTTTAATTAAATACTTTACCAGGTACTTTTTTCCAAGTACTCACAGTTCTGTCTTAATCGAGTCTCCAAATCTCTTCTGAAAACATTTTTTAAAAAAACTTTTGCCTTCCCCAAATCAGATTCCAAATATAGAAAAACAGGCCAGGTACGTTGGCTCATGCCTGTAATCACAGCACTTTGGGAAGCCGAGGCGGGTAGATCACCTGAGATCAGGAGTTTGAGACCAGCCTGGCCAACATGGTGAAACCCCGTTCCTACTAAAAATACAAAAATTAGCCAGGCCTGGTGGCAGGTGCTTGTAATCCCAGCTAGTCGGGAGGCTGAGGCATAAGAATCGCTTGAATGTGGGAGGCAGAGGTTGCAGTGAGCCGAGATCGTACCACTGCACTCCAGCCTGGGTGACAGAGTAAGACTTTGTCTCAAAAAAAAAGAAATTAAATGTGCAGGATATTTTTATGCCTAAAACTATCAATGCTTTTCTAGAGGGTCTCTAGAAAATCACAACAATTTGTTCTTTTACCTCTTAAAAGGAGATGACAGAAGTATCCAGTTAGGTTTCTTTGATGAGTTGCATGACAAGAATTGTCAAATCAGAAGAGATACTTAGACTTCTTTAGGTTAAATTACTATTTGTTAAATGTTATCAATGTAAATATTTCAGAAATTATATGCTTTATGGGAAGTCTTTGGGTATTGTTTAAAGCTCTTGCTTTCAATAATATGTATCATCCTCAAGAAAACACTGAAAATACTCTTATGAAATAGTTTTTTTTTCTATATTTGTCAGAGTTTAAGTAGTGCTTTATCTAATATTAGTCAACAAAAGGAAAATGTTATGAGTCATAGTTTCGGTTTACTTAAAGTGTTCTTAGGCCACAGTCTTAATTTTTTATGTTGAATCTAGCATCTTCTAAGCCAGTGGTTCTCACACAGTGGTGAACATTCGACTTTCCTATGGAGTTTATAAAAATACACATGTGCAGATTCTGTTCCAGACTTTACTTGTTATTCTTGGTATACTCTTGATATGTATAGTTCAGGAATCATTATATGTAATATTTTAAGACTTTTGTCCTATAAGAATCCATCCTTAAAAAAATAGATATAGCATTCACTGTCTTTAAAACACACAAAAATGATCAGTCTCTTTCCATAAAAGACAGTCTCCAAAACTTGTGGGTAAAACCTACACTAGGTACTTCCAACTATTGGTCCTTCAAAGTTTAGGATGTTGGGTATACGCTTTGACTCAACATTGCTTAGACCACTGTTAGACGGTAGCAG
Source organism: Macaca mulatta (assembly GCF_049350105.2). Classification (NCBI taxonomy): domain Eukaryota; kingdom Metazoa; phylum Chordata; class Mammalia; order Primates; family Cercopithecidae; genus Macaca; species Macaca mulatta. Next base: position 72,349,596 of record NC_133410.1, on the reverse strand, counting down.
GTGGCTAAGTCAAGATCTCCCCAACTCTTTTTACTGAAGAAGCAAATGTCTTCATGAAAATACTAACCCAAGATCCAACAGAATAAGAATTAATTACAGAAGACCAAATGAACTAAAGAGGGAAGTTCTAAACTATTTAAAATCCGGAACAAATGAGTTAACTCTGCTTTCGTAACTGAAATGAAATATTTAAAAAGATCCCTGATTCTTACTGATCACCTAATTCAGAAACTCTATACTGCTTCTGGTTTTTTATGGCAATATAGTTATCTGCATAGGCTCAATAAGAATGCTTTCCTTTTCACCAAGATATAATAGAATAAAATAATTGTAAAATTGACTGTCATATTTGAGAACAATGATTACTTAATCGGACATAACAAGCTGCTTTTGAGAAACAAAAGTTGATTTTCTTATGGAGCCAATGAATATTAGACTCTTCCAGGAAAACTGCCTAATATGTGGCTTGCAGCTTCCCAGCCTTATAGGTGTTAAGGAAGGTCACTTCCTGACAGGTAAAGAACTTTAAAACATTCGCAGCACTTTGAGAAGAAAAAAAAAACTCCCAAATTTAGAGCTATGGTGGAAAGAGTATCTTGGGCTTAGTTCTCTAGTCTTGGTATAGTAAATAATAAACCTTTTATAAGTCAAATATGAAACTACTTATGAATATTTCTATACAGAAGTTAATCATGTGGTGTTTTTAATTGTCCAATTAAATCAAAAGCCATATCGATTTACAATGATTTGTCTTTCTTGATTTGTAAAAAACTGAAAAAGGCCTGTATGCAGAATTAATACCCTTACCACTTAACATAAGTAATCAGGTCAAACCTAGTAAAACTAGCCTTATCTTGTATTCAAGAGCATCTTTCTTTAAATTATTATGATTACAAGATAGAAAGACACCTTCAGGAAAAATTATGAAAACTTTGAAATACAGCAAAAAGGTTACCAGGTATTTTCAATGGAAAATAGCATTGTCTAGAGCACACTGTTTTGGATTATCTGACTCTATGGGATTTACCCTTTTCATTATATTTGACTATTTTATAACTCTGTAAAATGTATAGAAAACCAATAATAATGTGAATGATTCTTTGTCACACAAGGTAAATTTATTGTGTTCAATGGAATGAAATTTATTATAGCTCTGGGGATATTGATCCATTTTGCCAGTGTTCACATGAGCCTATGTAGGTGCCTGTTCTTTGGATTCTCCTAAAAACTGGTTGTACTATCTTACTAGTTTCCTCATTACTTAATGAATTTAATAAGTTTCTGCCATATGTTCATTTAAAAAATAAGCAGGTTGTGGTAAGTAGAAATTACAGTTGAATAAATAAGAGAAAGGTAAATGTACCTCCACAGGTTTAAAGTATCTTAAATAAATTTAAAGCATATAATTAAAACTTCATTTTGACAAAACAAAATCTATGAAATGAATTACAGAAGCCATTAAAGAAAAAGCTTATGGGTTACAGTTTTATGTTGGCACCTTTTTATGTATCTTTATTTCTCATAACACTGGTTGGTATATCTCTCAGACGCTATTTTTATAAGCACTGTTCAGTCAGAGAGTTTTATTAATTTAACTTGGTTAAAAGGCACAAGAGTTGCATTTCTAAAGCAGTGAAAAAGTTCTGTCACCTAAAATAAATAATACCTCTGAAATGAGAAATACCAAAGCTTATCCATTGACTAGTGTGCTCTTGAAGATAGATTTTTAAAAACCGACAGGTTTTATCAGCCCATAAAATTTCATATCCTCGCTCTTGCTTATCTGTGTCATGACAATAAGACATTCAATGACAGTGAGGATCATGTTTATAAGGTAACTTATGCTAACACACCATTTTGCAAAGCAATATAAGGAAAACTAGTTTTTAAAAATGTCAATAAATATTTCAAGCAGAAATTATTCAGTGGTCAATTAAAATTGAGAAAGAAGAGTCACAATGAAAATTAGCATATTTGAAGTTCTGAGGATTTCTACCATTAAACATCATCACTGTGAAATGAATTAGAAAAAAACATTTTTCAAATCTGTGCGAACATTTCCCCCCACATATGCCCATTAATAGCCCAAGGAATGATATCCTTCAGAACAATAGCTGCTGAAGGGGGATGCTATACTATGTCATGAATCATATTTTAGATCTTCAGTTAACTCTCAATAAATCCTCTAAAAGGAAGGTATTTTTAATTACAGCAATTAGAAATGTTTTTAATTGGAAGAAATAGAAATACAGACAAGGACTTGCAGAAATATAACTCACATGTTGCTGCATATAGTATTTGTGTCCCTGCAAAATATGTTAAAATCCTAACTCTCAAGTTGAGAACTGTATTAGGAGATCAGACCTTTGGGAGGTGATTAAATTATGAGGGCAAAGCCCTTATGAATGGGATTGGTGCCCTTATAAAAGAGGTCTGGGAAAGGTACCTTGCCCCTTCCTTTAGGGAAGGTTATAGGGAGTAGACAGTCTTCTATGAACCAGGAAGCAGGCCATCCTCACTAGACACTGAATCTGCCTGTAACTTACCTTGGACTTCCCAGCCTCCAGAATGAAGAAAAATGAAATTTTATAGTTTATTAGCCACCCAGTAGATGGCACTTTGATATAGCAGTCCAAAAACTAAGACACATATAATCCCATTATGTCATTTTTCTGTGTACATAGTAAGTGCTTTCATTTTCATAAAAATAAATGGAATTATACAAGTTTATTTCTATAACCTCCATTTTTCATTAGACATATGACAAAGATATTTCAAGCTATTTAATTTCCTTATAAAACATAATTTCTTATGGTTGCATGATATTCCAATTACAGATGAACCATAATTTATTTAACAAATCTTATCAATAGGCATTTAAGTTGCTTCCAGTTTTTTACTATTGTAAATTCTACCATGATGTCATCCAAAAGACCATCAGGATGGCTAAATAGTAGAGAGGAGAGTTTTAGTGGCGATATCAGTTTGCAAACTGGGAAGAGACAGCCTCCAGCTTGTACCAAAGGTGCTCTCTCCTCAAAGAGGAAAAGAGAAGAGTTGGGTTTTATGCCTCACATGGCCCATATTAAATAATAGGGTTACGCATATTCAGCAAGTTTGGGAGAAAGGCTATACATATTTATGAGGGGTGTTGAGTGCATGCATAATGGGCAAACATATATGTAATATGCATCCCATATTTACTTTGGGGTGGGGTTTTGGCATCAAAATTGTGGAATTTGGCTGTTTACATCAATAAGCGAGCCATAGGACACAGTTCGTGTGCAGTCTCTATAAGCTGGTTGAAACTGGCTTATGGTCTGCAGTTGCTTATCAGGCAAGGATGTAAGACAGTCCTCTGTCCAATCAGAGTTGTAATGGTCTGTGTTGTAAAATAAATTTAGGAGGAATCTGATAATTGGCCTCACAGCTCCTATTGTCAGGGTGTTAGCAAGTGTGGTTTATGTTGTAGACAGAGGTATTTAGGAAGTTGCCATGCCAGCCAATCACTGAATTCTTGACCTGTAAGTAATTTTTGTTTCCTTAACCTTAGGATCCATCTTAGTGTATAGAGGGGCATTTACTTTGCTCTGTCTGATCACAGTGGATATCCTTATGGCTCTATCTTGGATATATTCATGATTATTTCTTTATGATAAATTCCTAATCTGAACATAGTAGATCAAAGACAATGCAAAATTCTAGTGCTTTTAACCTGTAAAAGCCTTCCAACCTCAGTGGGGCTCTCCAAGCTGCAGAGCTGCATTGTGTTTGCATTTTACTATCAGCTCTCTTTCCAGTTTTTGAAGATGCTTAAAATCATAACCACTCCTTTCAAACCCTTAACTGTTTTTAATCGCAGTCACTAACTCTACATCCTTCTTGAAAAAAACAATAGAACATACCAGAGAAGACTTGTGTTGCCTTCCTTACCAAAAATTATTCTACATAATTACTTTCATCACCACCTATTCGTTTGATTTTTCCCTCAGGTTGAAAAGTAAATCCTCCTCCTGCAAATTAGATTGCATCCTTCTAGATTTCTCAGAAGACCAATATGTTTTCTCATATATCTGTCCTCTATTCTGCCTTACCTGCCTTTCCTTTTCTACTCATTCCTTCACAACCTGTTATCCAAACAGAAAAAGTCAGTTCCACAGTCCACTCCAGCTACCACCTTATTTTTCTTCTCTCTTCACAGTCAAACTTATTTAAAATGCTATCTCTACTCACTGTCTTCATTTCCTCATTTCCATTCATTGCACTGCAAATCTGACTCACCTCCATCTCTTACATAGCTCTTGCCAAGGTCACATTTTTACTCATAATTCTAATGGAAACATGTCCTTTTGTCCTTATTTTATTTGCCCTTATTTTATTTGCCCTCTCTGCGACACTTAACACTATTACTTTCTCTCTGAAACATTTACTCTCCATAGTTTGACAAAAACATATTGTGTTGTCATTCCTCCTACCTTTCTAACTCTTTGATCACTCTCATTTGACAGCTTCTCTTACCCAAGCTTTAAAGTCAGCTATTTCTAAATTTCTGCAGTAGATTCTTTTCTCTTGTCTTCTATTTATTTTTTGTTTGTTTTCCCTTCTTATGTAACATATTCTCTCTAGGAGATATCATCCATATTCGTTAGTTTGATTATAATCAATCTCATTTTTATCCCCTAGCTACAGTCTTAAGTTTCTAACAATTTCCATGTACCAGCTCTAACTTTAACCAAGTTACTGAAGCTTTCTCATCCTGAGTTTTCGTATCTGTACAATTAAAATAATGACTGTATATTTGCTATAGATTACTATAAATCATCAGTGAGATAATTTAAATGTTTTAGTACAGTAGCTAGCAGAAAGCAAGTGCTTAAGGAAATACTAGTTATTTGTAATCTCTAGTGAATTTAAAATAATTTATACAAAACCTCACAAAATGAAGTAATTCATGGGAAGAAAGTTCTCCTTAAATACAAAAATTAATAACACCAAAACAACAGATTGCTTTGTACACAGAAGATAAAATTAGTTAAGGCAGCCATAGCTGTAATAACAGATGAACCTGAAATATTAAATGGCTTACTTAACCCACAAAATTGTATTTCTCACTCACTTCAAATATAATAGGTAAGGCACAGGCTTTGACCCATTCATTTTTCAGGAACTCAGACTGATGCAAATTTGGTATGCATATAGTTAGTTTACCTTCCAGGATTTGCAGGTGATATTTTTAGCAAATATTTTGCCACTGCATATCTGGAGTCTCAATCTTCCCAATTTCTGAAACAAATTTTCTTGACACCGGCTGACTTCCCATTCAGCCATGATGTACCTTTTAGGTTTGTTGTTGTTGTTAGAATTCCTACTTACTTCTAGTAGCAATTTGTGTATTAGTTACAGTAGTACAAGCTGCTTAAGAGGTAAATGCCAAAATCTCAGCAGCTTAACACAGTCACCTATACGATTAACTTCATTTGTATAATATCTTCCTCAATGTCTTAAAAACTGTAAGTCAGGAAACCTATATTTGTTCTAGTATTGTAAGTAGTTAGCAACCAGCTGTATAACTTGTTTGAAGTCATTTCCCTTTTTCTTGTCTTCAGTTTCATGTGGAATAAAAGCTCTAGAAGCTCCTTTCAACTCTATAATTTGGTTAACTTAAAATCATATCAGAATATTCATAGCTATCACAGAAACCAACAGAATGAGAAAAATATGTGTGTGTTTAGAAATATCAATGCCAAACATTTGTTCAAGTATTTATGAATGAAATAAGGATGATCAAGCTACAATGTAGCTTAACAAGCATCTTTCAGGACATCTTGGTGGTCAGACTTAATATGGCCCCACTGATCCTACATCCTAGTACTCATGGCCTTTATGTAATCCTCTGTTAGTGTGGGGCTAGGCATAGCGACTTTCTCTTAACAAACAGAATATTGCAAAAGTAATGAGCTATCATTTCTGAGATTAGATTACTTTTTTTTTTAAATTTATTTATTATTATTATACTTTAAGTTGTAGGGTACATGTGCATAACGTGCAGGTTTGTTACATATGTATACTTGTGCCATGTTGGTGTGCTGCACCCATCAACTCATCATTTACATCAGGTATAACTCCCAATGCAATCCCTCCCCCCTCCCCCCTCCCCATGATAGGCCCCTGTGTGTGATGTTCCCCTTCCTGAGTCCAAGTGATCTTATTGTTCAGTTCCCACCTATGAGTGAGAACGTGCGGTGTTTGGTTTTCTGTTCTTGTGATAGTTTGCTAAGAATGATGGTTTCCAGCTGCATCCATGTCCCTACAAAGGACGCAAACTCATCCTTTTTGATGGCTGCATAGTATTCCATGGTGTATATGTGCCACATTTTCTTAATCCAATCTGTCACTGATGGACATTTGGGTTGATTCCAAGTCTTTGCTATTGTGAATAGTGCTGCAATAAACATACGTATACATTCTTCTCAGCACCACATCGTACTTACTCCAAAATCGACCACGTAATTGGAAGTAAAGCACTCCTCAGCAAATGTACAAGAACAGAAATTATAACAAACTGTCTCTCAGACCACAGTGCAATCAAACTAGAACTCAGGACTAAGAAACTCAATCAAAACCGCTCAACTACATGGAAACTGAACAACCTGCTCCTGAATGACTACTGGGTACATAACGAAATGAAGGCAGAAATGAAGATGTTCTTTGAAACCAATGAGAACAAAGATACAACATACCAGAATCTCTGGGACACATTTAAAGCAGTGTGTAGAGGGAAATTTATAGCACTAAATGCCCACAAGAGAAAGCAGGAAAGATCTAAAATTGACACTCTAACATCACAATTAAAAGAACTAGAGAAGCAAGAGCAAACACATTCAAATCTAGATTACTTTAAAAGGCTCTCCCTCTCTCCCTTCTTTCTCTCTCTCTCCCCATACACACATCCCTCCCCCACCCACCGGGGAAAGTAAGCTGCCCTGTTGTAAGTAACCTATGGAGAAGCATAAAGGGCTAACAACGGATACTTTAGTCAACAGTTAGTGAGGACCTGAGGCTTGCCAACAGCCACACAGGTGAGCTCAGAGGCAGATACTATTCCAGTCTAGCCTTGAGATGACCTTAGCCCCAACTAATACCATTATCACATCCTTTTGAGATAGCTGGAGGCAGATAACCCAGGTAAACTGACCTCAGATTTCCAAGACTTATAAATTATGAGATAATAAACATCTTTTGTCTTAAACCTCTCTGTTCGGGGGTAATTTGCTATGCAGAAATGGATAAATAGTACCCTATTTAATTGGTGAACAGCGAAGACATCATTCTTTTGACAGCTGGTAGACTGCTGTAGCAGACCTCACTTCTGGAAGGGTAGCAGCAAAAGAGATTTTCTTGAGTCCCTTCTCATATTTTTTTCCTTTGGCTTAGCTCAGTTCCTGCCCCAAAAGGACGAGACTGCAAAATGTAATTTTCCTCTCTTATTCTGCCCTTTTAGCTCTTAGAATATTTAAATTGTGCCTGGTCATCCCTTATCCTTTACTGTGATAACACACTTAACACTTTCTAGTGGATTTTTTTTTCAATAGCTTTAAGAAGTACTTTTTAATAATATTCTTACTACTTAAGTAAAACTTGTATTCATCATAGAAAATTCAGAAAAAACAGGGACGTAAGAAAGGAAAATAAAAATTACCTGCAATTGTGTTGCTCAGAAATCCATCATTGTGGATGTACATCCTTCAAACAAATATCTCATAATTATTTAGGTACTCAGGTTTTAAACAATTTAACAATAATAGCACATATAATACACTTTTTATGTGCCAAGAAGTTTTCTAACTTAATCTTCAAAGGACCTGCAATTATTGTCCCTGTGTTACAGGTAAGTAAACTGAGGTCCAATATACCTGAATTCATACGCACCTTTTCTCTCACTGAGCACTAGAGAATACGACATGAAGTCTATCTCATTTGTTCACATTTTGACAAAAAGCCTTTAATGACACACTCTCTCACACTCAGATTTGGGTAAATGATGAAAGAATATTAGAAAGCCTGAAATAGTTTTAATAACTGCTTTTTAAAGTACACACACATACATTTCTTTCATCTCTACATAAGGCCAGCACAGAGGTCAGCATTTATCAGAGGTTACCTCGGGGTCAAGCTGCTGGAGAAGGGTATAGATCATTGTTAACGTCCCATGCAATGTGATTAGGATGAAAGGGGTCATTCTGAGGTATCTACTGACTCCTTCCCCTAACACCTTAGGTTACATCTTCTTATGCTTTATGAGATCTGGAAAACACATGGGCATAATGTCCTTATTAAGTTCAGAGAATAATAGAGAAGTCAGAAGGTGATTTAAAACCTAGGACATAGCGTATTAGGAGTTCTGGTATTCATCTCCGTTGCCAGACACAAGAATCAGTAAAATGTCAAATCAGGCTGCATTTTAAAACAGCTACTACATCTCTGCATTGAATGAAAGTTGCCAAATACAATTACTATACTTTATTCTATAGCTTGTGACCAAATATTAAATATATTTGATATATGTAAAACACGTTGTGATTGTAACATCTTTGCCACCTTGATTCCCAGATAATGCAAGAAAAAATTCACTCTTTATATTCTAATAAATATTAGCAAATATAGAATATATTACATTAAACAATCACTCACATATCATTATAATATACTATATATTGCAAATGTAACTCTATGTTACTATAATTTGACCAGTATGGTTATACACTAAATGTCCTCCAAATTTAATTTTTATGAAACAGAAACTTAACTCTCTTGTACACCACTGTATCTCCAGGGCCTAGAATAGTTTGTGCAAGGTACATATATTATATCTATGTTCATTCATTTAATAAATGCATATGACTATATACTATTAAAAAGGAAATGAAATACAAAGATGATAAGTAACTGATTTAGGTTCACATAGCTAGCATTCAGGAGTTTGAATTCAATGTTACTCCTAAAACAATCCACCACCACTACTGCCACCATTGAATAGACAGGGAAATATCAGAGTGAGAGCTGGTGCTGTGGAGCTCACACACATCCTTGGCTCTGCCCTAAGAATGTGCCATTAGGCAACACTTTCAGTCCTAGAGTTTGAGGAGCGCTATTATGATCCACGTCTCTGTCTGCTTGATTACAGGTATATATGTAGAACTGTATTACAGGTATATATGTAGACATGCACATAGATCAGCATAGCTTGTAACTCTGTAAAGAATAGAATTCATGTCTTATTCATATTCATGATTATGGAGCTCGTATAACACTTTGTATACAGTGGAAACCCAGTAAAGTTGTGATTAATTGAATTAGAAAAATGCATTATGTTAGTTACATAACTCCTTCTGAATGCACATCCACAGTTGGGGATATTAACCAATGGCATAAGACCCTCTTATGTAGCTGTGGCATTCAGAAGGAGGGCTCCAGTTTGGGACGAAGAGAAGCTATAAAAACAGTTTTTCAAAATGAAGAAGTGCTTCAGTTCCAGAGGAAATGAGATATCAGGAAGTGTTTCCAAGCACAAAAGAGTAAAGTAGCCATCCTAGCTACTCCAAGTTAGATACAGAGCAAGAACTTGGTCAGTTGATCAAGACAGAAATCACTAACTTAAAGTGAAGAAAGCAGGGCAAAGCCAGACTTGAAGCAAACTTAAAATGTTTCATTTTCCCATTTTTCTCTCTTTTTCTTTCAGTATCTCCCTCATCTTTTTCTGTATTTCTTTCTTACCTTCAATATAAAAGTGACATATCTTAAAAGTCAAGATTACACATGGAAAAACTGTAACATCATTTTTAAAAAATGGCAATGGACAACTAATGATGGGACCAATAGTCACTCCAGACATTGAAGACTAGAGATACTATTGCTGTGGTGCACAAAAGCAAATGCTTATCTTTCAGGCATACAAAGCAAAACGGGAACATAACAGGATCTATCACTCACAATAGCCAATAATACAGAAAACCAAATTATCAGGAAAGAGATATTTTTCCTAGGTCTGAAATCTGAGAAGTAACAATGCATGAGTCTATTTTGGGGACTTTTTGGAATTACACATAATATTGTGATTAGGCCTTCAAGAAAAGAAAAAAAAGAAGATAGAAACTTGGTGTAAATAATGAATTCAGGCTGGGTGCATTGGCTCACACCTGTAATCCCAGCACTTTGGGAGGCCAAGACGGGTGGATAGCCTGAGGTCAGGGGTTCCAGAGACCAGCCTGGCCAACATGATGAAATCCTATCTCTACCAAAAATATGAAAATTAGCCAGGCGTGCTGGCACATGCCTGTAATCCCAGCTACTCAGGAGGCTGAGGCAGAATTGTTTAAACCTGGAAGACAGAAGTTGCTGTGAGCTGAGATCACATCACTGCACTCCTGCCTTGCAGACAGAGTGAGACTGCATCTCAAAAAACAATAATAAATAAATAAATAAACATAAAATAGAAGAAATCACCAGTGCAGATGAAGACAAGATCTAGAAGACTGAAGGAAATATCGAATGTGTCTATGTGCACCACTGGTGTCGTCACCAATGAGGCATACTGCCCCCAGGGTATACCTGTATCAAACTGGTAGACTGGCCTAGAAGTGCCACCAACTTGCTCACCAGTCATGTGCACAGTTTCCAGGGGTTTCCTGCCCCAAAGCAGTGCACCGGCTCCTGTGCTCACCATCAGGTATGCCACCCCCAGTGGATCTCTGCCAAACCCAGCAGACTGGCCCCCAGGTGCCTCAAGCACAGTTATCAGCTAGGTGCATCATTTCCAGGGTGTCTCCATCCCAAAGCTGTGGATTATTCAGCATACTCACCAGAGAGATATGCCACTTCCAGGGGGACCCTACTATGAGCTGGTGGACTCCTGAACTCACCAGCTGCGTGTGTTACTCCCAGGAGAGCCTTATCCTGATTCAGTGGACTTGCCACACAAACTCCTACGGGGAGGCCACCAAGGAATTAGCAGGTATTGCTGAATTTGACTATAGCTGAATAAACTGTTCAGGGATTACACTACTGCACCCACCTGGAATCATAGCCAACACATTCTACTGAACTAACAACCCAAGACATATCTGCAGGTGAAAGTCTTTCCCTACAAAACTGGAAGAGGTGACTGTTCCAGACATCAACAGAGGACAAAAAAAAAAAGATACATAAAAAAGCAAATGAACATGACATCACCAAAGGAGCACACAAAAACATTCTCTAGTAAATGACCCTAAATAAATGAAAATTTATGAATTGCCTGAAAAGAAATTCAAAATAATGACTTTATGAAAACTTAGCAAGCTGCAAGAGAATACTGATAGGAAATTCAATAAAATCAGAAAAAAATCTATAATCTGAATTCAACAAAGAGATTGATATCATTAAAAAAGAACCAAACAGCAATCTTGGAACTGAATAAATCAATAAATAAAATAAAAATACAGTTGAAAGCATCAATAGCATACTAGATAAAACAGAAGAATTTCTGAACTTGAAGACAGGTCTTTTGAAACACAGTGAGAAGAAAAAGAGAAAATGCATGAAAAAGAATAAAGAACATCTACATGACTTAACAGGACACTATTAAGCAAAGGCATAGAAAGGCAGAGGAAGTTTGTTTAACGAAATGATAGCTGAAAAGTTCCTTAGTCTTGGGAAAGATACAGACATCCAGATACCAGAAACACGTCCCATACAGATTCAACCCAAAGAGGTCCTCTCCAAGGCACATTATAATCAAACTGTCAAAAATCAAAGACAAAGAGAGAATTATAAAAGCAGCATGAAAAACCCATTAAATCACATATAAAGGAATCTATGTTAGACTATCAGCAGATTTCTCAGCAGAAACCTTGCAGGCTACAAGAGAATGGAAGGGTATATTCAAAGTGTTGAAAAATAAAAACTGCTAGCCAAAAATACTATTCCCAACAAAGCAATCCTTCAGAAGGGAAGAAGAAATAAAGCATTTCCTAGGCAGCAAAAACTGAGAAAATGTATCCCTACAAGACAGGCCTTACCAGAAGTGCTTAAGGGAGCACTTCAACTGAAAGTGAAAGGACGATAACTACTAATGTGAAAACATATGAAAGGATAAACCTTGCTGGTAGAGGTAAATTCATAAACAGAGTATTCTATTACTATAACAGTAGTATATAAACTTTTAAATCTCCAGTATGAAGATTAAAATCAGAATGCTCAATGATTATATCTACAATAAAATATTAAATGATAGACAATATAAAAAGATCTAAACCAACAACACAAAATTTTAAACTGTGAAGTGGGGAAGGAGAAAAGTCTAGAGTATTTGTATGTGATCAGAGTTAAGTTGTTACAGTTTAAAATAGCTTCTTATAATTATACAAAATCTTAAGTAAGCCCCATTGTAGCTACAAAGATAAAAATTACAGTTGATATACAACAGAGAGAGAGAAAGGATCAAAATTTATAAGTACAGAAAGCCAACAAACCATGATGGAAAAGAGTGAGAAAGAAACAAAGGAGCTACAAAACAGCCAGAAAACAATTAACAAAATGGCAGGAGTAAGTTCTTACCTATAAATAATAACCTCGCATGTAAATGGATTAAATTCTCCAACTAAAAGATACAGAGTGCTGAAAAGATTTTAGAAGACCCAACTATTTGCTGCCTATAAGAAACTCACTACACCTGTAAGTGAAACTCTTCACTGAAAGTGAATGATTGGAAAATGACAGTCCATGTAAATGGAAAGCAAATGACAGCAGGAGTAGTTTTATACGTTTATATACACACATATATATGTGTGTGTGTGTATGTGTATATATATTATATACATTTATATTTATATATAAATATAACATGATATATATAATATCATGTAAAATATACTTTAAGACCAAAACTGTAGAAAGAGACAAATAAGATCATTATATTATGATAAAGGGGTCCATTTCAGAAGAGGATATAACAATTGCAAATTGATTTGGAGAGGGGACACATCCAAATCATATCAGCCACATATAAGAAGCCCACAGCTAGCATCATTGTGAATGAAGAAAAGCTGAAAGCTTTACCCCTAAGATCTGGACCAAGACAAAAATGCCCACTTTTACCATTCTATTTAACATAGTACTGCAAGTCCTAGCTGGATAAATTAGACAAGAGAAAGAAATAAAAGTATTCAATTTGGAAAGGAGGAAGTCAAACTGTCCCTATTTAGACATGACATAATCATATGTACAGAAAACCCTAAAGACTCCACCAAAAAACCTGATAGAATTAATAAACAAATTCAGCAAAGTTGTAGGATGCAAAATCAACACACAAAGCAGTAACATTTCTATATACTAACAGTGAACTGTATGAACAAGAAACTTTTAAAATCCCATTTATAATAGCTATCAAAAAATAAGATACCTAGGAATAAATTTAACCAAGGAAGTAATATATCTTTACACTGAAAACTATAAAACTTTAATAAAATAAATTGTAGAAGACACAAATAAATGGAAAGATAGCTCATGTTCATGAATCGGAAAGGTTAATTTTGCTAAATTGTCCATTCTACCCATTCTATACATTCAAGGCAATCTGTATCATAATACTAATGACATTTTTCCCAGAAATAGAGAAAAATAAAACTAAAATTTGTATATGACAACAAAATACTCCAAGTAGCCAAAGCAATCTTAAGAAAGAAAAAAAGAAGAAAGCTGCAAACATTACAGAACCTGATTTGGAAATATATTACAAAGCTATAGTAACCTAAATAGCATGATATTGGCATAAAAACAGACAAATAGACCAATGTAACAGAATAGAGAATCCAGAAATTAACCTCTGCATCTATAGCTAAGTGATTTTCGGTGAAGTTTCCAAGAACACACATGGGGAAAGGGCAGTCTCTTCAATAAATGGTGCTTAGAAAATTGGATATCTACATGCAGAAGAATGAAACTGAACCCCTATCTTTCACCATATAAAAATAAACTCAAAATAGATTAAAGGTTTAAATGTAAGATTCAAATATATTAAACTGTTGGAATAAAACACAGGGGAAACACGTCATAATATTAAACTAGGCATAATTATTTGAATAAAACTCCAAAAGCACAAGCAATTAAAAGCCAAAATAAACAAATGGGATTACATCAAGTTAAAAAGCTTCTGCACACTAAAGGAAACAATAAACAAAGTGAAAAGAAAATCTAAATAATGGGAGAAAATATTGCCAAACTATTCTTCTGACAAGCAAGTAACATCCAGGTATTTAAGGAACTCAAACAACTCAATAACAACAACAAAATCTGATTTTAAAACAGGCAAAAGAACTTTATAGGCATTCCCCAAATGACTAGCAGACATATGAAAACATGCTCAACATCACTAATCATTAGGAAATGCAAATCAAAACTACAGTGACATATCACCTTACTCCAGTTAGAATGGCTATTATCAACATCTCTACTAAAAATACAAAAAGTTGCTGGGTGTGGTGGCACACGCCTGTAATTTCAACTTCTTGGGAGTCTGAGGCAGGAGGATCATTTGAACCCAGGAGGTGGAGGTTGCAGTGACCCTGGATCATGCCAGGGCACTGCAGCTTGGATGACAGAGTGAGACTCTGTCTCAAAAAGAAAAAAGGAAAAAAACAAACAAAATAAACAAACAAAAAATGCCAACAGATAAGAGTTAACAATAATATGGGGGAAGGGAAACTTTACACACTTTTGGTGGGAATGTAAAGTAGTACAGCCATTGTGGAAAATGGTATGACGATTCCTCAAAAAAAAATTAAATTATAACTACAATGTAATCCAGCTACCCCACTACTGGAAATACATACAAAAGAAATGAAATCAGTATGTCAACCAAATGTCTTCACTCCCATGTTTATTGCATCACTATTCACAATAGCCAAGATATGAAATCAAACTAAGTGTCCATCAGTGGATGAACTGATAAAGAAAATGTAGTGTACATATATGCACAGTGGGATATTATTCAGACATTTAACAAAACAAAATTTTGGCATTTGTGACAACATGAATGAACCTGGAAGACATCATGTTGAGTGAAATAAGTGAAGCACAGAAATACAAATACTGCATGATCTCACTCATATGTGGGATTTTAAAAGCTGATCTCATAGAAGTAGAGATCATTGGTTTCCAGAGACTGGGGAAGAGAGAGGCACAGAGAAAGAATTTGGTGAACATGTACAAAGTCACAGTTACATAGAAGGAATAAGTTCTCATGTCATATTGCACAGTGCTTTACTTTAGTTAACAATAATGTACCTAATATTTCAAAATAGCTAGAAGAGAGGATTTTGTATATTCTTACTACAAAGAAATGATAAACACTTGAGGTGATGGATATGCTAATTACCCTGATTTCATCATTTCACAGGATATACATGTATTGAAACATCACATGGTACTACCCAAATATGTACAATTTTTACGCACTAATTAAAATTGTTTAAAATGACTAAAGAAGATAGGCAGAAATAAGTAATCCCAAAAAAGGAAGAACAAAGAAGGTAAAACCACAGAATCAATTTCACAATTTACTTGAATATGACAAAATGTATATGTAAAAATGATACAAAATCCCACTGGCCAATATCTATCAGTGTAAATGCCTACATTTTCCCAGGAATGTACTCATCATTTTCATATAAGTTTCCTTGACAGAAATAATTAGTATTAAGAACTCTTATTTTAATGTGGTGGCTACTGAATTAAAATTTAAGCTATTTTATATAAATTTATTATGTTATCTTTTAATATGTTACTTTAAAAAAAACCTTGCTCCATTCCTAAATGCCAGATTACTACACAGAGTTAATCTTTTGCTCATGTGAAGGTATAGGAAAAACAATGTAGGTTTTGGAATTAGATAGATCCAGTTTCAAATTTAACCTCTTTTGCTGTAACCTGTTGACTGACCTTAAGCAAGTCAGTTAGTCACTTGGCACTTAGCCTTTTTAAAATTTATAATATGGAGTAAATAACTTCTATAGCTCTAAATAGTTGTTGACTATATGCTATGTTTTCATTATTTATCCCCTCCAAAACTCATGTTGAAACTTAATCCTCAATGTGACAGTATTGAGAAGTGGGACCTTGAAGAGGTGATTTGGTCATGAGGGCTCTGCCCTCATGAATGAATTAATCCACTTATGAAATAATAGATTAATGAATTGATGGGTTACTGAATTAATGGAGTGGGACTAGTGGCTTTAAAAGAAAAGGAAGAGAGCCCTGAGTTAGCAGCTTAGCATGCTCAGTCCCCTGGCCATGCGATGCCCTGCACCACTTCAGGACTATGAAGAGGATCCCCATCAGCAAGAAGGCTCTTACCAGACGTGGCCCCTCAACTCTGGATATCTCAACTTCCATAACTATAAGAAATAAATCCCTTTTCTTTATCAATTACTCAGTTTCAGCTATTCTATTACAAGCAACCAAAAATGGACTAATACAACTATGAAATGAGGTTCTATATATAATGTCCCCTGCAAGTTTCTAGGCATATATTTGATAAGTAGTGGGTCTATCCTCTGCTTTGCTCTGATGAGATTGGCACTCCATATCTTAAATAGGTAAATGAAACATATACATGCCAGATAGTAAAAAAGAAACCTTCAGAGGAAAGAATTTCCTAATATTTATACAATGAAAGCAACCTCAAGAAAATAATCCTATGTTACCGTTCTTAAATTGTTTTGCATTCAACACTTCCACCCTTAAATACCTTATTCAAGATGAAAGGCATAGTGCCCAGTAACATATGTGTTAAAATAAAGTGTATATGTGTCCTCACCAGTGTAATGGAGCACAGACATTAGTAACTAAATATTAAATGTTAATCAAGTTCTGAGAAAAACATTATGAGATTGTTGAAAGGTGAACAAATGAGACGTTTCACAGTCATTCTACTATGGGTAAAGAAATAACCCTGAAGGTTGCTAATCAGCCGTACATTTGAATATTGTGCATATTATTAAATGTATGCAGCACCGTACTAAGTTTCTGCCTTCCGTGAAATAACATTTCCTCTCAAAAAAAGGTTTCAGTGCTCACATTTTATCCTAAGAAATGCATAAGACCCAGGATTTTTCAGTACAAAATAAGCAATATTTGTAGCTCTGCACGTTGAGCTTCAGTTTTCCCAAATCAAATTGAAAGTCTGATCTCTCCTTTTCTAATAAATACAAATCAAATTTAGTTATTCTCTTATCTTTGCTCTACCACCTGAGACCCACCAGTTTTCAGAGTTCTTTTTAAAATTTTTTTCATTAAAACAAATCTGTGTAATATGGCAAGCACGCTTGTTTAGTTCTATAAAATTATTTTAAGGTTTTTCCTGATGTATTTTGTTAACCAGAATATATTTCAATATTATGGCTAACCTCAAGGTACCAGGAAATTTTTTTTCTAATCCTTTAT
Source organism: Macaca mulatta (assembly GCF_049350105.2). Classification (NCBI taxonomy): domain Eukaryota; kingdom Metazoa; phylum Chordata; class Mammalia; order Primates; family Cercopithecidae; genus Macaca; species Macaca mulatta. The sequence goes on along the minus strand of NC_133410.1, from coordinate 72,332,118 downwards.
GGAAGTTTTTTAAAAGTTCAAAAAGCTGTGTCTCATAATATTTGTAATAATTTCCTGACCCAGCATAGGACTCTCCAGAGAGCCAAAGTGGGCTACAGAAAAGTATTTCCTCTGTTTCACTTCTCATAAGCTTCCCATGGTTCCCAAGAATTTTGTAAGGTTGTATAAGGCTGGAGTTCAGTTGATAGTTCAGAGATTGGTTGGCCTATAGCAGAAGTATCCTTCATGTTGACAAATGAAGTACTGACATGTAAACAATAGCACATTCTATGTTAGGCCACACAAACCTAGTTCACTACCACAATAAAAACTTCAATTCTAATGGAGAAGCAAAATGATAATTTTAGCCATCCATATGTTCAACAAATCTTTATTGAGCATTATGATATGCCAGGCCCTATTTTACTTGCTAGGGAAACATCAATGAAGAAAATAAAGGAAAGCCTTCATCCTTAAAGAGCTTACATTCTGATGGAAAAAGAGAGACACAAACCAGGACCAATTAATCCATTAGGCACAGTAGACACAGAGCATAAGGCTTGTAACACCCAAAGTGTCCCACAAAAAATATTTTCATTTCATTGTCTTTTAAAATCGAAATAAAAATTAGAAATATTACAATAATACATCCATGCTAGATTATATTTGTCTTTATATCAATGTAGATGTAAAATATAATTTAAAATATTTTTCATGGCTGAAGAGGCCCAGGGAAGTCATGTTGTGGACATGTAAAAAGCACAATGAATGAGTAAATCATGGTGTATTAGAAGGTGAGAAGCTCTGTGGAGGAAGAAAAGGAAGTGTGATAAACTGTCGGGTAAGGTTGTTTGTAATTTTTCATAGAGTGTTAGAGAAAGCATCACTGGGAAACAACATTTGTGCAAAGGGTGGAAGGAGGTTAGGTAAACAGCCATGCAGATCTCTGGGTAAAGAGCATTCTAGAAGCAGATGCAAAGCTCCAAGATAGAAGGAGCAACAAGGAGGCCATTAGGCTGCAGCAAAGTGATCTCTGGGGAGAGGAACTAAAGGTGAGGTCATATGAGTCAGGGATCAGATGTGTGGGGCTTTGTATGTCACTTCAGCTTTATTCTGAATGAGATAGGAAGCAACTGGAGGATATGGGGCAAGCTCCATGTTATGGGTTGAATTGTGTACGCCAAAAAGTTATGTTGGACTGGGTGCAGTGGCTCAAGCCTGTAATCCCAGCACTTTGGGAGGCCGAGGTGGGCGGATCACCTGAGGTCAGGAGTTCGAGATCAGCCTGGCCAACGTGGTGAAACCCTGTCTTTACGAAAATACAAAAATTAGCCAGGCATGATGGCAGGTGCCTGTAATCCTAGCTACTCAGGAGGCTGAGGTGAAAGAATGCTTGAACCCAGGAGATGGAGGTTGCAGTGAGCCAAGATCGTGCCATTGCACTCTAGCCTGGGCGACAGAGTGAGACTCCATCTCAAAAAAAAAAAAAAAAAAAAAAAAGTTATGTCGATGCCCTAACTCCTAACACTGGTGAATGTGACTTATTTAGAAATGGGGTCTTTGCAGACGTAATCAGATTAAAATGAGACCACTAGGGTGGACCATAATCTCAAATGACTGGTATCCTTATAGGAAAAGGAAAACACTATGTGGAGGCAAGACGCATAGGGAAATCATCATGTGATGACAGAGACAGAGATTCGAGTGATGCAGCTGTAAGTGAAGGTACACCAGGTGATGGCCACCACCAGAAACTGGGAAGAGGCAAGGAGGGATTGGAGCATGGCCCTGCTGACACCTTGATTTTGAACTTCTAACCTCTAGAACTGTGAGACAAGTTTATATTATTTTAAGTGATGCAGTTTGTAGTACTGTATTATGGAAGCCCCAGGAAACTAACAGTGTGACATTGTTCTAATAGTATCTCTCCAGATGAAATGTCGAAAATAAACTAGAGCTAGGTCAAGGGTGGGAATGGGAGGCTAACTATGATTCAAGTATCCTTGGAGGCAGATTCATAGGAAATTGCAAATAGGAAGTTTTTCAGGAATGCTCTTGGGAGCAAGATGGGGGGCGGTGGTGTTGCATGGTGCGAGGAATGAGGAGCTCAGTATCGGGAAGAGAGAGAAGTGGGGCTACAAAGAAGAGGCAAAGAGCCCTCAGGCACTCCAGTGGAGAAAGAGGTGGAGTGGTGAATCTGGAATAACCTTTCCCAGTCATCATCTACATGTGAGGAGTGGGCCTACTCTAAGTAACCCTGTGTAGTATAGGTATTGAATGTGGGCTAGCCCATTTGAGGGGATATAACGTTGAGCAAGACAGCTTCCTTCAGCAAACAGAAGGAAATACTTGAGGAACTCATCTGCAAGCAGCTACATTCCTCAAGCTGTAGAAATGAATACTTTCATCCTGGGGAGGAGGAATATGTGAGCTATTCACAGCATCCTTGAAACAGGACACTGCACCTATAGAGGTGAGATTCAAACAGCACAAGATATTAGTGTGCACGGAATTCTGTGTGTATGAATGGTGTAGTTGTGTGTTTACATGTCCCAGCAAGGATCTTCCCATTGGTATAGCACTCAAAATGTTCAACATACTGTACTTAATTTGGTGGTGACAATAACCCTGTGATGTAGGTGAAGACAGGTATTTTAATATGCCCATTTTACTTATAAAGAACATAAAGCCCAGAAATATTGAGTGACTTGACCAATAGCACAGAATTAGTTTGTGTTAGGAATGGGACTGAAAGCATGGTCTTCTGAATTCATGTCTTGAGCTCTTCATACCAGGCCATTTGATGTAAATATTACTTCAGTTATGTGGCAGTGCTGAGGCTACACACTTGTGCATATTCTTCTACACTTCATTATTTCCGAATCACCAAGGGAGTGTAGAGGAAGAACTGGATTTCTGTTTATCAAACTCACATCAATTTCATCCTGGACCTAAACCTAGACTATATTTGCCAACCCCTCTTACATTTAGGTGTAGCCATATGACTGAGCGTTTGTGAATGGAATCTGAATGTAGGTGATAAGGATCATCCAGGCCCATACAAAATGCTAGGAAAATCGTCCCTTCCTCTTTTCCCATGGGCTGTCTCGTACAGCCTTGAAAATCATGTGTTAAGACGAAGGAATATTCATCAGCCTAGACCTCTCAATGTCTAAAAAGAATAAAGATACTCACACACTACCACTCCCCTCCAGTTTGCAGTTCTGATTCAGGGTTCTCTCAATCATTAGAAAAATCAGAAACACAATATGCATATCCTTATGTGGGATATTACAGTATAGATTTGGAATTTTATTTCATGGCATTTTGCTTAAGTATAACCAATATATCTTATTTAAGTCTAATATTGAATAACTTAACCTAAGAATATAGAAAGATGTTGGCAAGTGCATGTTTAATCTTTTGACCATTTAGTGAGATAAACTGAGAGAATATTATTATGTTATTTTCCTAATTGTTAAATCTCTAGGAGGCAAAATGGAACAATATAAACAAATACATAAATAAGCACATAAATGAATGAATGAATGAATAAATAAATGCTTCTGGTTTGCATCATCCTAACTAAAAATATGCCAGAGAAGGAGGGAATATTTCTCTATTCCTGTGCTCATATTAATTAAAAAAAAAAAAAAGACCCAGGGGAGAAGTCTGGTTTAAGTCATGTGGCTATCCCTAAACAAATCACTGGGGTAGAGCTGGTTGCAATACTTTATGTGGCCTGGATAATTTGCCTTTCCTATGTGGGTTGGGTATCATGATGGACATACCATTACTAGCACATAAAGTGAAGAGTAGAAGGATACCCAAGGAAGAGGCATGCTATTTCCAGAAGTGGAAAGAGAGAAATGATCAGACAAAACCCATTAATAACTGCTAAGAAGTTGTGCTGGCTTCATCAAAAGGTGAATGTACCGTAACACTACAATGGCTGTTTTCTAGAAACTAAGTATAGGCACGTAGTTGGATCTTAGGAAAGAAATAAAATGAAGATTCAGAAAACCACCCCAAATCTCTCCCTGCATTTCTTCTGGCTCCTCTCTCTGCATGTGCTTCATGCCACTTTCTGCAGATTCCTATTATCTTCACCTGTGCTCAGTGGCTAAAAGCAGGTTCAACTGATGATATAATAGTTCACGACTCCCATCAAGAGCGAATCACCTCTGATTCTTGAATTGATATGGCAGAGAGAAGAGGGCCACACCACAGCTTGATAGTTTACATGGCCCATTAAGAAACAATGAAAGAAACAATGATTCTCTTAGCCCCAATTCCAACTTCCCTAAGAAGAACTGATTAGCTTGCTAATCAAGGAAGTTACCTCTTTCCCTCACTGATCCAATAAACTGTAGCCAGTGGGGAAGTCTCTCATTATCAAAACTTGCCATTGGAATCTCCACCATGTAAGCAGAGCGTTAGTAAAGTAAACATGTCTATATGGTATATACTTTACTGGATTTTTCAGCCTTAGTCATTACACCCTCTGTATTTCAACATCATTGTTAATAAAGTAGAAATGACGTCTATGTTGCTTGTTTTAGGGGAGGATTAATTATAATGAAAAATGCCCTAGCACATAGAAGGTTAAAAGGGTTATGGTCTAAAATTAAATCATAAGAAAAAATTTGTCATTCTTATTTATTTTGAGTAAAAACATTGTCTTCTGGCTGTATAACCTAATTAGATGATTGCCAAGCTCTATTCCAGTTATTTAATGCCAATGATTTTCCACTAGTTGATTCCAAACCATTAAACAAATAAACCAAAACAAAAAATCAAATACACTTTAAAATCAGGAGATTTGCTCATATCTTAAGGCTATTCCAAATCATGCCACAGTACAAAGGGATTTCAAAAGGATTCAACTTGATTTGAGTAATGGCAGCCTCCCCTAGACAAGGTGACTAATTTGAACTTGATAACTCTCATTTAGATGTATAAATTCTATTAATCTATAATCTTAAGAGAACGATAGATATATTAATATTAATCAGACATAGTTTAATAGATACGGATGTATTTATACATCTTATGTATTTCATATTATATATTATATAACATTTATCTTGAATTATTTCATTCATCAGACATTTATTGAATACCCGCTAGGGGTCTGAGCAATGTATGGGGGACTTAAAATTCATGAAAATGTAATTAAAATATAAAAGTAAAAAATATAAACTTTATTTCTCAACATAAGCTCTATTAAGTTCAAGACACTTTAGTAAACAATGATCCCAGCCATTTAGTTCACCCCTAAAGAACTGAGGATCCTGGGAAGTTTACCATGTCAATGTAGTCTTTTTTATGTTATTAACTGAAGAAAAATGACTGTCCTTTAAAGACTTTTTAAGATTAAGAAACCAAAAGAAGTCAGAAGTAGCCAAATCAGGGTTTTAAGGTGGATGTCTAATGATTTCCTTTAGAAATGCTTACAAAATTGTCCTCATTTGATGAGAGGAATGAGCAGGGGCATCATCCTGGTAAAGAAAGACCCTCTGGGTAAGCTTTCCCAGGTATTTAACTGCTAATGCTTTGACAAACTTTCTGAAACAAGCCTCATAATAAGCAGATGTTATTCTTTGGCTCTCTGGAAAGTCAACAACAAGCAAAATGTCTTGAGCATCCCAAAAATCTGTTGCCACAACTTTGCTTTCAACTGGTTTGCTTTTGCTTTGACTGACCACTTTCACCTCTTGGTAGCCACTGCTTTGATTGTGCTTTGTCCTTAGGATCATGCTGGTAAAGCCATGTTCCATCTAGTATTACAATTATTCAAAGAAATTCTTCAGGATCTTAATCTCACTTTATTTAAAATCTCCATTGAAAGCTCTGCTCTTGTCTGCAGCTGATCTGGACTCAATGGTTTTGGCACCCATTGAGTGGAAGGTTTGCTCAACTTTAACTTTTCACTCAGAATTGTGTCAGGCGAATGAATTGGGAAGTCTATGGTCTTGCCTATTGTCTCTGTTGTTAATTATTGGTCCTGTTTAGTTAGGTCACAAACAAGATGAATTCTTTTCCTTGAAAATTGATGTAGATGGTCTGTGTCTGTGGGCTTCATCTTCAGTGTTGTGTCATCCCTTCTTAAAACTAGTTATCCATTTGTAAATGACGGGTTTCTTTCGGGCATTCTTTTCATAAACTGTTCTAAAGCATCGGTGAGCTCACCATTCTTCTACCTAAGCGTCATGATAAATGTGATGTCTGCTTTTGCTTTAATTGTAGCAGAATGCATGTTTCTCTGACAGGGGCTCTTTTCAAACGTATATCTTACCTTTTTCAGAGGCTTAAATGAGATCATCATCAGTCATGTTATAACAAGCTAGTATGAGTTTATTTTGGTGCAGTAAAGTTTTGAAATCCATGCATAGTTTTTCTTTTTAATAATACATATTTTCTGTGAACATTTTGAAGACCCCTCATATTTCCGAGTGGAGAATAACCATTATTTTCTGATCAGTCTTATTTTTGTTATTTATAGGAAAATAGGTGAGGCATATAATTGAATATGATGTCAGATATGAGAAAATCATCTAACTGAGAGTATTGCAGAAATAATGTGGCCAACATTCTCAGAAGGGTGATGCCGCATGCCTTCCATGAGCTCAGATTTTAAAGAAATCCAGTAGGTAATCTGAAGGAGAAGCTAACTTCCTAGCTATCACCATAACACAGGCTGTATGTTAGCATTATAACTACATATCCATACAGAATTTTCCCTATACTTATCTGATTTGGGATTTAAAATATGCATGCAAAGGAAACAGGAATTTATGATAAAGGCTAGCAATACTTATTTTAATCTGATTGCATTCTTCAGGAAAATATTGCACTAAGTCAGGTTTAGATACCACCATGTGGCAGATAATGTAGCTGTGAAAAGTGTCATATTCAATTTGGGTTGTTAAAATGAAGTACCATAGCCTTAGGTGGCTTATAAACACAGAAAATTATGTCTCACAGTTCTCGAGAAATAGATCAGGGTGGCAGCATGATCAGATTCTAGTGAAGGCACTCTTTTGGACTGCAGAGTGCCAGCTTTTCGTGTCTATTCATGGCAGAAAGAGAGCAAGTGAGCTCTCTGAAGTTCCTTTTATAAGGGCACCAATCTCATTCATGAGGGCTCCACCTTCATGACCTAAGTACCTTCCAAAGACCTCTCCTCCCAATATCATCATGTTGGGAGTTAGGATTTCAATATATGGGTTTTGTGGGACCACAAACATCCAGTCCACTGTAGATAGCTCCTTAGCCTCCCTTACCATCAGGAATATATTGAGACCCTCGGTATAGTATAGTATAGTCTGAAAAATTCTTGACAATAATTTTGATTAGCCAAGCCTGCATTAGTTGCCTGTACCTGGACCCTTCAACCATGGCCAAGGGTCAGGGCCAAAGAGTATGGACAAGGCCACATCATAGACACGTTTGCCCAATCATGTGTGGAAGCTGTTCTCAGAGAAAGGGGAGTAATTATGAGTCAGACATCTACTATCTGTGTCTATTATAGTCTTAAAGGAGTGAGGCTGAAAAGCAGAGCCCACAAAAGTAGCAGTGTTTTATAAAGAATCAAAAATTCCACTTTCTTCCTTTCTAGACTATGACAGTTATTACTGACTATCTCTGGTTGACCACGATGTTTTCGTTAGTACAGTACAAACATATTTGTATACTTTATCTTATAAAGATGGGAGGATCTTAAGAAAATAGTGTTGGGCTCTTGAATGCTTTTGTATTTCTGGAGACTAGAATCTAGGCACTGTGATGTTATGCTTTTAACGCAACTCTATGAGTGCTGAATGCTTCTACTAGAGCAGGGTACTATCACTAACATTTATAGCAAGTAGCTATAAGCATTCTGTGTTGAAACTAATGAGGAGTTATGAAAGGTAATCTAACTGTGGGATCAAAGACAAGGTAGCTAGAAAAGTTACAGGAAAAAAACAAAGTTACAAGAAAAAAAGACTGTTGTTGCTTTCACAGTCTTTCAGAACTGGCATGCATGTATGCAAACATTTGAGAAATTATAATAAAGAGTTTTAAGGAGACACTTCCGTTGGAAGAAAAGAAATCAATATGTGGAAAACGTTTACTACTTAGGGAAGCTGTTTAAAAATATTTAATTTATATCTAGATCGGTATCTGTATCTATAGCTAAGCTTTCAAGTCATTAAGAATGTACAATTCATAGGTCTCTTTTGGATTGAAAAAGAAGGGGGGTGAATTACTTGAAGCAAGGAGGGAATAGAAGATACCAAATTAGCAGGGCAATATAATCTGGGTAAGATTTTACAGACTTAAAATGGTCCTTTCGGAAATATCCCAGGGTACAGAAAGGGTCACTGAGTGCTTCTTAGGATTGGGCTATCCCATAGGGTAGTCAAACATGTTCTGATAGCCCTATGTAATCTATATTTTCATCATTATTCTACTGATTTCCAAATGCCTTAAAATTCTATTCACGCCATGGCATCCTAGGAGTCTGAGTGCTATGCTTTGCTGTCTGCGTTGCAGATGTGATTTAACTCTGATTACCTTGATTTGTCAGTGAATTTAGGCCCAGTAGCATTTAAGATAGTAACTGTCTGCGGATATCTGACTGAGTATTAGAGAGTATTGTCCCTGATGGCAACAGCTCAGTAATTGGAAATCTTGTGAAAGCTTACATCTGATTGAAGTAGAAGGTCATTTCATGTGAGAGTAGCACTGTCACGTGTGTGCATTATCCATGCATTTTGTTACTGAAAGACTAATATATGCAAGCCTAGCCCAGGGTGGTATGCAATGGTAAGTCAAAGGATGAGGAAGAGCTAAATCATGAAAGAATCCTGATTTTCACTTGGACACATGACTGCCTAAGGTAGTCTACATTTCCCATGTAAAGGATGGAATGAAAGGGAAAATGGTGTATGCAACTTTAGGAAACTTTCCCTGGATGCAAGAATGCTCTTCTCTTCCTCCTTCTTCCCTTTCATCTTTGCTCTTGCAAGGTAGGTGTGATTACTGGAACTGAAATTAGGAATAGTGGCCACAGATGGCTGAGCAAGAAGACAGAAAGTGTCTATTTCAGTTTGGAATGCTTTTGATGGCCATACCTGCACTAGACCACCTATCTCTAGATTTTCATTTGAAAAAGAAACAAATTTGTCTTGTTTAGGTCACTGCTATTTTTTGTTTCTGTTGCTTGAAGCCAAATTGAGTCTTAACTAATACAGTATGTATGCATCATTTTAAAAATTATTTTCCCTTTAATCAATTTTTTCCCACTAACTATTGATTTTATTCAGATAAGGGGACTTTTGTTGAGTATGAAAAAAGATTACTTTGAATATGTAAACATTACATACCCTCTCCCCTTTTATAGCAATTATGGCTGAGATGTATATCATTATACAAAATCCTTGTCCATATCTTTGCTTATTTCTGTAGAAGAGATATCTATAAATAGAAACACTGGATTTAGTGGCATATATATTCTATAAAGCAGTTGTTTCGTATTGTCAGCTTTCTTTCTAGAGCAATTGTGTCAGTGTATATTACTAGCATAGAGGCATGCCTGTCTCAACACACTTTCGTTAGCGTTTAGTAATAGAGCACTGTTGCTATTTCACTTAATTTTATGGAAAAAACATGAAATAAGATAGATCTCCTAATTGGACATATTTTTATGTATTAGATTTCTATAGGCAGAACATATTTCCTTACATTTATTGGCCGTTTGTATTTATTCTGTGAACAGATGGTTTTAAGGTCTTCTATCAACTTCCATACTGTTGGGGATCTTAGTATACTTCTTATTGATTTGAAAGGGTCTTTGGTCTAAAAATTTTAATAGTCATTTAAATGTTTTAATTCTTTTTTTCTTATTTGATTAGATAATTACTTTTTATTTTCATTTTTGGAGCCCTTTTCCCTTTGGTGAAAATTATTTTTTTTCAATTTTAATGGTGCTGAAACCAACAGTGCCATCTTTTATTAAAAAAACCACTCTAGTTTGCACAGTTACGTCATATGATAGTATCTGTGCTCAAACATCATCTGTATGATGTCTCCTCATTGAGAAGAAGGTGTTAAATATAGTAGCTAAGAGGACACAGAATTTATTTTATTTTTATGGAAGCTTCACCTTAGAAAAACATTGGCAAGAGTCATGGATTTCCTGGCAACGAAGTGGGATGCTTTATGTCTTAAATCAGATATAGAAGACTATGTCCATGAGATTAAAAATGATTTGGAAGCTTGAAGTTTGAGGTTAGAATATAAGCAGCTGCCTTAAATAATGTTGCCTTGACATTTGATTAATTATATAAACAATTAATCTGTTATCTTTCTTTCATTGCTTTTCTTTACTCATCGGTTATTTTTATTCACACCTCCCACCCCCGATTTTTGGTTCTTTCTCCTTCATTACTGTCTTTGTAATTTTGGTTATTTGTGGTCAACTTGTCTGTGGTGAACACTTTCAATTACTTATTTAACTGACTATGCTTAGTTTTCAGTTAACATTTCATTTATATAGATACATATATATGTATATGTATGTGTGTACATATATGTGTGTGTGTGTATAGATATAAAACTTTTACTTTGAAATTTCATTTTCCTGCATCCCTCCAGACCTCTGGTATTGTGTTAAAGCTGATTCTAAAAACTGATCTATAGCTACTATTTATTTAATATTCTCATTCTACCACTAATGATCTTTAATATCTGTATATTGTCATTATATATATTTTATCGATTTAAATAAATATTAAGTATGTATTTAATCTTTCTGATGCTACCACTAATCATCTTTAATACATATACTTGTCATTATATATATATATATACTTACAATATTATTTTTATTACTTTTCTTAATAAACCATTAAGCATTTGGGAGATGAATTGAGTAACTTCCATTTTTCCTCCTTTACAAATAAGAGCCTCTTGTCACAATTGGCTAGAGTCTACTCTTTCCAAAACTATTTAAGTAACAAGTGACTCCAGATGTCAATTTGTATTTTCTTTAAGTACCCAGGGGAGTTCATGGAGGTCCTGTATTAGGCAAATTCAAATAGCCTAACTTCAGCTTATGACCATCTAGTTGGTCAGAATTTAGCAATATCATTAAATCTCCCTTCCCACCCCTGATTTTTTTTTAAGGAGTAACTATGCGCAAAGGACTGTAGATATAATCTTTCCTTATACAGATAATTAAAACTAGGAATTTGCATTCAAGAAAAACTGTAATCTGAAGAGGCAAATGGACAAACCATTAATGATTAAAAAGGAACAAGGAAAAGGGCAGAATAAAATAGGTGTTAGTGAAGAGATATCATCAAAGGGTTTCAGGGTATCATGAAAGGAGTGATTTTTGGGGAGGGAACTTGGTGAGAAGAGGCTTCTTGGAGAATGCTGGATTGGAGTTGAGCTTTAAAGAATGAATGAGATTTTAACTGTCACTTTGTGTTGGGTATGGTTTTAATTCTAATGAGGTTTCAGTTTCTTCAGATATACTAGGATTGATGTTACCTTTTAAAGAGCTCCTACAAGTTGTTAGATCATTCTAAATGTATACAATCAAATACAATTTGGGAAATTTAGCTACGGATGTACTGTGCTTGTTGAATGAATATGATATATCTTAGCGATTTGAGTGTACTAGTATAGAAAATAACATCTTAGCTATTCGAAATCACGAAATTTTAGAGCAGGAAAAGATCTTACAAATTATCTACTCAACACTCTCCTTTACAAAGAAGGCACCAAAAGGTTCAGCAATTGACCAAGGTCACTCATTTAACTTGACCAGACTTTTCCTCTATCAGAAGGCATGGCTTTGGAATCGGCACCTTTCTGTACTCATTATGGTAATTTCCATTGATGTTGTGAAATAAGATAATTGAATCTCCACGATTGATCACCAGACAGGGATACTTTAAACTGTGCAATGAACTTGCAGGTTAAGTTTGAAGGAACATAAAATGGACCAAAGGCAGGAAACATTTTCAGACTCGGTACTTGCATAATGGAAATACGGAATAATTCGCACCTGAAAAAAATGAGACACTGGCAGGACTTTCAAGCTGATGTCGTTTACTCACCTAGGGTGGAACTGGAGAGGAAGACTAGAGGAGAAAGGAGGAGGAAGGGGGGGGTGATGAAGAGTGGGAGGGGGAGAGAGGGAGGGAGGGATGGAGGAGGAAGAGGAGGGGAGAGAGCGAAAGAATGAGAGAGAGAGAGAGAGAGAGAGAAAGAGAGAGAGAGACAGAGAGAGCGCGAGCCGAGGCGAGCCTCGAAGCCACTGGAGAGGTACCCTTTGTCTGACAAACCCTGAAAGGGAAGCTTCTATAGCAGCCCTCCCGTTCCCACCTCCAAGCGTTTGCCGAACTGCTAGGTGGAGCCCGCGCCGCGGAGCCCACGAGCACTCCAGATCCAGGTTTTGTCGGCCACCCCTTTCCCTGGCGCTAGCCCCCTCCTCGGCTCTCCGAGCTCTCGCCGCTGGCCCGCCCGACCGCGGCTCATTCTGGCCTCGGCTTGGGCCCCGGCTGCGACTACCCCGCGCGCAGGCTGCACGGCCCCCGCGCGCCCGCGCTCTGCCCCACTCTCGGCGCGTCGCCCCCCTCGCCTGCTGGCCGGGCACCGCTCGCTCCAGTTCCCAGGAGCGGGGATGCAGATGCTGCAGCTGGTCGGGGTGGGCGCCGCCGCCGCCGCCGCCGCCGCTGCTGGTTTTTCTCGGACTGCTCGTTGCCTCCGCTCCGGCAGCTGCTGCCGCCGCCGCCGCCGCCGCCTGTGACTCGCCCCCTCCCCTTTCTTTCTTCTCTTTTTGCCTCGGTCCTCTTCCTACTGGTGTGCGCGCGCGCGGGTTGCACGGTTTGCTTTGGCAGGAGCTCGCTCGTGTGTGCGCGTGTGTGAGTGTGCGTGTCTGGAGAGCGCCAGTGCCTCGCTCGCTCTTGGGGAGTCGAAGAAGAGAAAGAACCAAAGAGACAGCGGCGGCGGCGCGGAGCCCGGGGCTGCGCGATGAAGCTCCCACATGCCCGCAGCTGCCCGGCCCGGCCGGCGAGCTAATCAGCCACCCCACGGGCTCGGGGCTCGCCGGCCCCCGGGACGCAGCCCTCGGCGGCCGGGCGCCCGCTCTGCCCGCGCGCCCCCTCCGTGCACCGGGGAAGGAGTTTGTGTGGTTCTCGCTCAGGCTGTCCGCGGAGGTTGCGGGCGTGAGAGGGGACCCTCGGCTGGGAGAGAACCTCGGGAGGACGAGGAGGAGGACGGTTTGGCGGAGAAGCCACCCCTGGCCCTCGAGGCTCCCCCTACCTATTCCATCGCTCCCGCTCCGAGGCGGAAAGGGGAGGACGTGGAAGAAGAAAAAGAAAGAGAAGGGGGGTGGGGTGGGAGAACTGGATATAAAGATCGGCTGGGGGGATGGTGGAAGATTTTTGGTCTCTTCGGCAGCGTCTTTTCTTAAGCGGCGGCGGCGGCGGCAGCAGCAGCAAGAGGAGAAGCAACCCCAGCTATGACTGCCGCATGTTAATAGCTGCCGCTGGGTCCCTCGGCTGCTGCTGGAGACAGAGCCTGACTCCGAAGTTGTGCAACTGTGGACTGGCAGAGACATTTGAACCCTCTTTTCTCTTCGCTCCGCTTTTGCCCCCTTGGGGTGTGTGAAGCGAGGAACGTAAAGGAAGGCGAGCATTTGGCTCTCTTTTTCCTTCCCCTTTCTCCGTGGCTGTGTAGCAGAAGAAAGGGAAGAGAGACTTTTTGTTGTTGTTTCCTTGACTGGGGTCTCCACCCTCCTGCTGCTTTCTCTGCGCTTCGATTCTCGTTCTTTGCCGCGTGTGGTTGGGGGTGTCTGCACAGGGGCCGGCCGGTCTTTTGCCCCGAGCTCAATGGCTGGATTGTGGAAACTGCACCCGCCTTCAGGTTGTTGAGCAACTGATGGGACGATCTCAGGGACCGGCGGTTACGAAAGGTAATTTATTCTTCGCACTCTTCATAATAGGGGTCGCTCTGGCCGGGCGCAGGCTTCGGCGTCTACCGGGCGGGCAACAGAGGGGGTGCGGGGTGCATGCACACTCGCCCTTACACTCACACACTCGCCCTCACACACACACACACACACTCATCCGGTCGTGATGCGGGGCGGGAAAGGAACCTCCTGGCTGGTGGGCGCTCGGGTCTGGCGCGGGTTCGAGTTTTTTCCAGCCATTCGGCGATTTGGCGGCCGAGGGGAGTGAAGGGGATAAGAGACTGGGCGCATTCGCAGCTGCACACGCTGGGGAATAGGAACAGTTCCCACCCCGTGAATTTTCCCTCCCCTCTCACCCCAGTGCCATCCCCTGGTGGGAGCAGAAAGCGGACAGGAGGGCGCCTTTTCTCCGCCTGGCTGGAACTGGTGCGGCTGGAGGCGGGAGCAGGCTGGAGGACGGACAGGGTCTGGGTGAGAAGCTGGGCTCTGGGAAGATGGAAAATGCAGGGTGCCGAGCCCGACACTATTCTCCCTCGACACTTGCCTGGAACATCCGTGGTGGCCCCTTTTGCCCAGGTCGCGCCCCTGAGTCGTGGAGTCGCGCTGCCTCCCCGCGCCCTGCCTGTTGTGTCCCCTTCACGGCAGTTTGGTTTAGACCTGCGTGCCCAGGCTTTGTTAGGCGGTTTTGACTGGAGAAAGCTTCCACTTTCGTGGGTGGCCCGGGCTGCGCTATGCTGGTAGTGGGCACTGGGCGGGGGGCGGCGGTGTTGCACGAATCCGGGCGGCCGCGGCGCCGGGGCGGGGTGGGCAGAGCATTGGTGGTCGCGGTTGGCGGGTTACAGGTAGGAGAAAAGGCACCTCGGCGCTTCTCTCGGGAGAAGGGAAGGCTCCAGGCTGCAGCGGAGCGTCTGAGCTCAGAAGCTTAGGGTGCCAGGCCCCCAGCACTGTAGGGGTGTGTGTGTGTGTGTGTGTGTGTGTGTGTGTGTGTGTGTGTGTGTGTGGTGTAGGGGTGGGGGCGACCTCCTCTACCAGGGTTACTTGGCGGCGGAGTCGGCGTTTGAGTGTGTGCGCATTTTTGCGCCCCAGGGACGGCAGATAGATATTTGCGGGGATGCTGGAGCTGATGCTACTGGAGCTGAGCTTGCTTATTGAAATCGCCTGAGATCCGCTTAACTGGAAAATCTGGTTTGAGGAGGCCACGGGGGCCCCCGCAGGGTGGCGAGGAAGCCTTGCCATGTCCCCTTCCCCTGGAGAGGCGCAGCTCGGCGAGATGCGTGCGGCGCGTGAGAGTCGCTGGTGCAGCGCTCCATGCACCCCAGATTGGCCCTGATGAGAACCTCATAGGGTAGTCATCTCTCCAGCAGATTGAAGTAATCGAGTCCAGCCAGCATAACTCCTGGTCCCTGGAATTCTCTGGCCACTTTCCTCGCTCTGATAGAAACATGCGCTGCTTTTATTTATGGCCAGAGATATCATAGCAGTTGGGCGAACTCGAGCCTTGCGAGCCACCTCCAGGGTGTCTCCTCCCTGTGTCTGCGTGTGATCCCTGCCTGCGGTAGTTAGAGCACATTGTAAACAACGGTGTAAGCACTCCTGCCACAGTCTCCTTTAGAGTCGAACCTGCTGTCCTCTGTTGTGTTTACTTTCCTGGCTGTATTACTCATTAGGAAGTATAAGGCTTCTTGCACCTCTGATTTTACATCCTTCCAGCCAGCTACTGGGGAAATGAGGAGACACATAGACTCTGGCAGGAAGGAAAAATTGCCTTCTGTGTTTTGCTCTGAAGTAAATAGGCGGTCTGCTAATTTTAGTGTCATATGGGCTATCATCACTAGTTAAAGAATGTCATCGTAGAATCTGCAAAGAAATACTTCTTTAGCATTTTTTTTTTCATTTGGAGACTCTCCTATATTTCCCTACGAGAATAAACAGAGTTTGGTAAGATTTCTTTTGTATATTTTTCCATCTGTAATGGTCCTAAATGATCTGGATTTCTGGCGCCCAATTTATCTGTATGTGGATTACAAATAGGATAGAATTCTCAGCTCTTTTATAATCACCAAAATAGGATACCAGATAATTTGTATAGGAGTTAAGAGGATATTTGTTGTTGAATTATCTCTCAGCTTTGTTTCACCCAATCTTTTTTTTTTTTTTTTGTAACCAAAGCAAGGGTAAAGAATGCACAAAGATAAACACAGTTTACAAACTGTTACTTTTGCAAGTGAAACTGCTTTTTACTTTTTACTTTCAATAATTAAAATGTATTAAATTCCTTAGGTCTAGATTAGCTCTGACTGCTTTGGTGTTTGTTGCAAATACTTGTGTTCTATTTTGTTTTAAAAAGTATAGGGCTCTTAATGTAACAGGGTACTTTGTTTTTAGGTACAATAATTTCTGGATGTCTTCATTATTTTTTGAAGACCTTGACCTCTTGAAAAAGCATAGATTGCAAAAGACACTGAATCACTGATGCTTGACTTTAAGTTATATTTTCATGAGAGATATTGCTAATGGCCATCACCTAACAGAAAACTTAGAAAATTTTGATTTAATTCAGTGGCCATCACCTAACAGAAAACTTAGAAAATTTTGATTTAATTCATGAGAATCTAGCTTCATGTATTTGTTTCATTTCTAGATGATACATATTAAAGTCTTTATACTTGCAAATATTTCTGAGGATTAAAGAATACTTGTCCTCCCATTTTAGAAGATCTAATCACAATGATTCCCAGTCCTTACATTACAAGATTTGATCAGATCTGTTCTTTGTTTCCTAGCAGCATGTGTTCCCTAGCAGTCATACATTCCACAGGTCCTGATGTCATTAGAACTGTGTCTGTCAGTGTATTGTGCTGTCTTTAGCTGAAGGTGAATGTGTCAGAGTATTTGAATGCCATTCCATAGCTCTTCCTTATCACTAAGTATTCAGTAACCTGATCCATTTGTGTATATGGTTGACTAGACTATTTCTACAAAATCGGGGTAGGAGGAATGATTAACACAAAGTTTTCTATGAACTATTAGTGTTTTTTTAGATAGAGATGTTAGGCTGCATCAGGCATCCCCGGCCTGAAGAGTGATAAGCTAGCATGTGATTTGCCTGATGGGTAAATGCTTTTGATGTGTCATTTTAGGTTTCTTGGTGTGATTATCCTTAAGACTGAGAGTGCTCCTCAAAAATATGAATGGAAAGTCTTTCAGAAATGATTTTCTTAATCATGATCTTCTTACATTTTGCAGATTTAAACACTCTTTTCCACAGGGAATAATAGCAAGTATGGCACTTACTGGCTGCAGCTACACAGGCTGGCATTGTTTCTACTAATTAGGAAAGGCAGATTTTTTTATGGATTTGATTTACCATTGATTCCTTTGTGTGCTATAGTCAAGGAAATCATAAATAGTAGATTAAAAAGACTATAAAATCATGAGGATTGAAGTTAGTCAAATAATATGATGCAAAACTGAATTGTTTTTCAGATTTGATTTGGACCACTTTAAGTGTTGGTTGAAACTCTCTTTAAAAAGGACTGCCAAGTAGAAGTGACAGTTACTGTTAGAAGTGGGGAGTTTTGGCCCAGAAATCAGCAAGGAAAACTGATTGCGATTTTCATATTTAGGATCAAACAGTGATTTTAAGAAATGCTGTGCAGCCTTAATTTAGCATGGTGTGAATGGCTAGAGCAGTTGGAATTTTAAAAGGATGATCTGTCCTTAAGTTTTGCAAATGGCTATTTTGCCTTCTCTTTCCTAGATTTGCATTATATTCAAAATATGCATTTGCTCACTTTGGGAGGAACCGTAAAGAATATGGCTGTATTGTAATTTATTATTTGTTTGTCCACAAGATATATTTGCCCTTAGATTATTATTATGTCTTCTTATTTCATGCAAATGCATTTCTTTATGGAATAACCATTTTTATAATTAAATAAAAAGTAAAACTTGCAAGTATTAGTAAGGTCCTCCTGACATTTTTCCTTGGTTATCTTTCTGTGTTTTGTCGAGTAGGGGTAGGAAGAGGGTTAGAGAGTTGTTGATCAATGAAGAGAAAAATCCAGATTTTTCATTCGTTGTAATACATTGCAAGAATGTAGTGTGAGCATGCCTGTAAATAACACTTATGCATCTAAGGTATGCAGGTTTTCCCCCAAATCTTTAATGTCATTACTCTGATCTGAGTGTCAGCATGGCCCAATAAAATTAACTCTACTGCTGCATAAGAAACCAGGTGTAACTTTTTTCTTAGAATTGTGAAATATGCTTATCGATTCATAAGCACAAAATATAAAAAGAGAAAAGTAGCTGTCCCACTTGAAATTAATTGAACTTCTTTATTTATTTTTGGGGGTGAGTAAAAGGGGAGAGTTTCTGTATTTGCTCATAATAGGTTCTATAGACCTTGATAAATCATGTCTTCCTTATGTCTTATTGACACCTAAAACAGGAACTTAGTTTCAATTTTAACAAGCATCTTCATAAAAGTGATAACAAATAGGTATTAAAAGAAGTGAAAATTTGGTCCATATTATTCAAGAATTTAAATAGAGTATTGTGACGATAATCCTACTTATTTTGAAAACTATCTTTGGGATGGAAGAATAAATCACCCAACTGAATGTTTCTTTCTGCTAAAACTTCCATGTCAGTTTCTTTGTAAAGCAAACAATGCTCTTTTATCAGTGTTTTCAAAGTGTCCTCTGGGGAACCCTGAGGATCTCTGACACCCCTTCAGAGGAAATGTGAAAAGAAAACATTTTTATGATAATGCTAAGACATTATTTGCCTTTCACTTGTATTCTTTAACAAGTGTTCAGTGGCATTTTCCAGAAGGTATATGATATGTGATGACATCATTGCTCTGATGGCATATGTCATATGTTCTTATGTATTTGCAAGTTTTAGAATTTTCCCAGTTTATCAATACTTGAATGGTGACAGTTACAGGTGTAATAATCAAAAGTCACTTTAGAGGCTGAGTGCAGTGGCTCACACCTCTAATCCTGCACTTTGGGAGGCTGAAGTGGGCAGATCACTTTAGGTAAGGAGTTCGAGACCAACCTGGCCAGCATGAGGAAACCTTGTCTCTACTAAAAATACAAAAATTAACTGGGCATGGTGGTGCATGCCCATAGTTCCAGCTACTTAGGAGGCTTGAAGCAGGAGAATCGCTGGAACCCAGGAGGTAGAGGTTGCAGTGAGCCAAGATCGCGTCACTGCAATCCAGCCTGGGCCACAGAGCAAGACTGTGTCTCAAAAACAACACAAAACAAACAACAAAAAAAGAAAACACTTTAGGTCATTTTTTTTTATTATTATACTTTTAAGTTCTGGGATACATGCACAGATGTGCAGGTTTGTTACATGGGTACACACGTGCCATGGTGGTTTGCTGCACCCATCAACCCATCATCTACATTAAGTATTTCTCCTAATACTATCCTTCCCCTAGCCTCCACCCCCCAACAGGCCCTGGTGTGTGATGTTCCCCTCCCTGTATCCATGTGTTCTCATTGTTTAATTCCCACTTATGAGTGAGAACATGGAGTGTTTGGTTTTCTGTTCCTGTATTAGTTTGCTGAGAATGATGGTTTCCAGCTTCATCCATGTCCCTGCAAAGGACATGAACTCATCCCTTTTTAAGGCTGCATAGTATTCCATGGTATATATGTTCCACATTTTCTTTATCCAGTGTATCATTGATGGGCATTTGGGTTGGTTCCAAGTATTTGCTATTGTGAACAGTGCTGTAATAAACATACGTGTGCATGTGTCTTTATAGTAGAATAATTTATAATCCTTTGGCATATACCCAGTAATGGGATTGCTGGATCAAATGGTATTGCTGGTTCTAGATCCTTGAGGAATTGCAACTCTGTCTTCCACAATGGTTGAACTAATTTACACTCCTACCAATAGTGTAAAAGCATTCCTATTTCTCCATATCCTCTCCAGCACCTATTGTTTTCTGACATTTTACTGATCGCAATTCTGTCATGAGATGGTGTCTCATTGTGGTTTTGATTTGCATTTCTCTAATGTAGGTCATTAATTTTTAAGAGTGTAAAACGGTCCTGGACCAGAAAGTCTGAGAACGGCTCAAGTAGACTTTTCTGAGATCTGCCTCCTTGTACTCTAAAATGCCACCCATCCAGCCACATAAAGAGCCATGTAGGATGAGAAAATGATTAGATGTCCAACCTGTAAAAAGACAGGTAGGTTGGATATAGTTATTAATTATTTGGCATTTTCATTATTTTATTTCCAAATAATCCAGTGTAGGAAACTTGTTTTTAGACTTTTGTCCCCATTTATGGAAATGGAAACTTTAACACAGCAGATATGCAGCCTGATCTGCTGACTGCTCTTGGGAAGGCTACAAAGGAGTCAAGGGGAAAATATCTTGATCTAGGGCCTTGATCTAGGGCCTAGATCAAGATATTTTGATACCTAGAAAGGCAGAGTGGCGTCGAGATGAACAGAAAGGGACTCTGGAGTGTTTGCCTAGGTTTAATAAACTATTGGATTTGGGTTAAGATACCTGATCGCTCTACGCTTTAATTTCCTGACATTTTTAATGGATTTAACAATTTTACCAAATTCACAGATGATTATGAAGATTTAATTGGTAAATCTATGCAGAGTCCTTAAAACAGTTCCTTGTGCATAATAATAACATAATTATTTGCTGCTA
The DNA here is from genome assembly GCF_049350105.2 of Macaca mulatta. Classification (NCBI taxonomy): domain Eukaryota; kingdom Metazoa; phylum Chordata; class Mammalia; order Primates; family Cercopithecidae; genus Macaca; species Macaca mulatta. Next base: position 72,311,470 of record NC_133410.1, on the reverse strand, counting down.
TTATTATTACTATCATCATCGTTATTATTGGGTCTCATGAGAGTCCTAGGAAACTTTAATCAATTCCCCATGTGATTCAGATACATAATTATATTTCACACCATTTTACAGTATGTCTTAAAATGTTGGTAAATTTTTAAATTTCATATAAAAGATAATCTTGACTTTATTTTACTCTCACACTATAAAACTCATGAAGGGTTATTAGCATTTTTTAGAGGAGGAATTAATAAAACACCTTTGTTAGCTTGAGCTAAGTTTGAAGTTTGATAGTGAATGTGAATGCCCAATTAAAACTAGATTTCAAAGACCCTAATTGAATATTTATGTATCTTGGGAATTATTAGAGAGGAAATCACTTTTCTGAAGTGATATCAAGATGACTCACTATACTCTTAATCTGTTAATCACTATCTAAGCACCACAACAAGCCATTTTCAGTGCAAAGGATCCTTGGGGCAATTATATACTGTAGTTCAGTCTGTTTGTGAGTAGTGATATGTCTAACTAGTGAAAGAAGCTATGCATTCAGATTAGCTTTACTAGATGCTAAAGTTTAACTGGAGAACTGTGTAATATTTTTGAATGAGACTTTGGCAGCTATTTGAAAACTCTAAGTTACAGATGTGCTTATAAGTTATATACATTTTTGGGGTATATTCTATGGCTTGTTATAATTTCTGACCCAGCCTATCACTATGAAATTAGTACTATAGCACTTTCCTTCCAGAACTTTGGTCGATTCTGATTTAGTGTTGTAGAAACTAAATTATCCTCCATAGATAGGAATAGCTGGGCAGTGTTTTTAATTATGAGATTCTCAGAAATGGTGTTTGGACTGAGAGTCACTTGAATACAACCCTAAATGTGCAAGTTTCTACCTCTGTTATTACTACCTGTAAAATAGAGATAATAAAGTCTACATTGCTGGTTTGAGTGGAGTAATAGGAAGTAAATATAAAAGTACCTAGTGGAGTGAATATTTCATGCATAGTACCTTTTGTTATTAGTCATAGTATTATTAGAAATGTCCTTGAGTACCATTATTAAGAAAACTTAGCTAAATGAAATATCATTTTCTTAATTGAAGAGTTCTTGATGAGCTGGGAAAATCAATAGCATTTTCTTAAGTAGTTGAGAAAGGTTCGACTCTTGTATTTATTTTTACTATGTTGTTTCCCTCTGTCCCTTTTTAACCTTTTAAGTACTTATTTCTGAGCTCCTCCTCATCTTAAAATGTTATGCTCTGCTCCGAATTCCCCATCAAAAATTACAGTCCTAGCAGAAAAATATTTTTGACATCTGCCAAATAGTATGTCCGAAGATTGACTTTAAATTGGGTATAAAATGAAAGTAACAATTTAAGATGTTTTAAATACCCTGTTATCTTTTCACATGTCAATCATTCTTTAAGCTTTAACTGCATCAGAATTTTCTGTAATGCTGTAACCATATCAAGTCATCATAAACGTCGAATATATCAGGATTCTCATACTTTTAAAAGATTTATAATCCCAGATTTTAAGTCTCCTAAGAATGCCATAAATGAGATAAACCTATAAAATTCAAATCCCAAAATTGCTTTAAAGACTAAAACTTTTGAAGGGCTTGTAAATAGGTCCAAATTTTAGAATTGACATCTGTATTTCAGTGACAGTGCCAATAACAGAAGTTATTAAAATGTGTGACTTTTTCTATAATTATCCAGCATGTATACTGAAAAGGAAAGGATATGATATGGTAGGTGGTAAAAATGAATGAAAAAGTAAACTGCACATTGGACTGGATGACTGGCTTGCTAAATTGCACCAGAATTAGGTGTTTTAAAGTATGACTCAAGGAACTGAAAGCCGAGTAGAAACAACACCCCCTCCTGTTTGATCAGCTTGTGTTGGTGTTTACGCATCCCGCAGAGGCAGAGCGTGTTACTATTCAGGACAGCCCCAGTGGCTCCACAGTAGCCTGAGCCTGTGAGAATAGAGGAGAGACTCAAGCCCAGTTTTTGATGTTCTGCTTGGGTGGGTAACCTGAATACTAAAATGCATTCCATTGACGCTGACCCTGTAAGAGGGTTTTCAACAGTCTCCTGTTTTGTTTTGATTTGGTTTGGTTCCCCCCTTCCCCGTTTCCTTTTTCTCAAACTCTTCCAAAGACTTTGGATAAAAGGAAATGGTCCTGACTGATGGTCATCTTTTTGTATGAGATTTTATTTCTGGCAAGAATGGAAGGGTTCAACTGGTTTTCATTAACACCTTTTGTTTTTTCAAATTTTCAGTGTTCTTGGTTTGTCAATGGCTTATGGTTGTTGTTTGAACCTTGACTCAGAATACTGATCATGACTTCAAGGCGTGGACAAAGAACTATTGAGAAATCATTTTCTGTTAACACAAGGCATGTGTGTATCTATAGCCTTTCTTTATATTGGCTTTAAATGTTTGGTTGATGTTGTCTAATGAGTTTTAATTATATTATTAACTGTAGTTGGCTTTGGAGGAAGAGCTTAGGCAGCCATTTAAAAAATTACATACAATCATCTTTTGAGGTTTAGGCAATTTCAATTAGTTTTCACTATGATTCTTAATTTTTATGTGTGATGGTTAAATATTACAGTCATTCTAAAATGGTGCAACTTTATGATAGTATCTAAGTAATATGTACTTAAATTTAACTTAAAATATTTAATAGAATGGGTGTTTTCACTATTTCTATTTTAATTGCAAAGACACCTCCAGCTAACTTTCTGCTGAACTGATTAATTTATTGGGAAGTTATTGTGTTTCTCACCTAAAGATTCTTGGGAAAGAGTGAAGTTTTACGTAGGTATCAGAAAAAATTGGATACCTCTAGGCTTCTTCTTCAATTCCATGCCTACCAGTTCCAGGCCTACCCAGCCGACCAGTTTTCTTTTTCTCTGACTACTGGATTCATTCCCTTTCACCACAGTCTGAATTAAGTACTCAGTCTTATACTGATCGACTGTCATCAGCTTGGTGGAGGCAGTAAGAATATTGCAGTTCCTCTGTGGATGAATGGATAGCTAGCTTGAAGAAGAAAGGCTCATTTAAGAGAGGGATGTTGCTCACACTAAAAGAAAGAGGTGCTGATAGTATCTGAATAGTGATTCTTTAATAACTGGGACAAATCAGGTGTTGGAAGAATTGGTTAGGAAAATCATTGAAAATGGGTTTACCCTCTTCCTATAAGAGGCCAGAGTGATCTTAGAAAATGGTTCCTTACTCACTTGACCAACAAAACCCAACAAAATTATGCAAATCGGGAGGTTCAAATCTTCAGGTTCATTTCAAGAGCACCCAAGTTATCTATTAAACTGCTCAAGATATCTAGGCTCTGTATATATGAAAAGCCACCAAATATCTGAAAGAAGTGCCTTTGCAGAAGCAGTGTGCCATTTCCATCCTACAGTGGTAGAGCCACTGTACAATGGCTGTGTTCAGTGCCATATGGGAGAGCTGGACACAGGTTTGTTGGCACAAAGAGAGCTGGATTTTTTCCTGTACATGCTTAAAAATGCAGAGAATAATGCTGATCTTCAAGGTTTGAATAGAGACTATCTAGGCATTGAGTAGATTCAGATGAACAAAATCCCCAAGATGTGACACCTGATAGTGCTCATGGTTGAATTAACCCATGTATGAGCTTCGCTGGTCACATTACTGAAAAGGAACAAATTGTTCCAAAACCAGAAGTGGAGACTGCACAGAAGAAAAAGTTATATCAGAAGAAACTGAAGAAACAAAAACTTATGGCATAGGAACAAATACAGCATAAAATAAATGCAAATAGAAGTAAAACCAGAAAAAGTGAGTTTGTAGATATGTATCCATCCATCTGTTTGAGACGTCTAATTATTTTACACTTGCTGTGTACTCATTATGTCATGCTTCTGATGAGAATTTATGTTTATTCAAGTAAACCTTCTGTTTAGAGGCAGAGTACTCAAAGTTATATCAAGTAAGATATTTCATATAATTGAGCATGGATAACTTTATAGTTGCCTAAAGCATCCAAACAAAATATACTTCAGTGTATCCAGTAGTGTTTTTCAAATGATAGACATCTAATATGGGCCCATTATTACCAAAACCAGAGACTGAATATTAATGCTGACACTTAACCACCTGAGGTGGCTTAAAGCTATTGTATGTATTCTTTGGAATACTCCTAAATTTATTATGTTACTTTTCCTGTATTCAGAAAAGAAAGTTATGTTGAGTTTTCATTTTCATTTAAAAGTACCAAATCAATATAAGTAGTAACATATGAAGATAATTTGGAAGAATTTTTAAAGGTTAGTAGAAGGCCTAATTAGCAGAAATCTTATGTACAATGACCTTCCTTACTATTGCAAATCCTCAAAGAAGAAGGAGCACTAAAAATTAGTATGCTGTCAACATTTTTTTTTTTTTTATGATTTGACGTTATTAAGCAAACTTTGCAAGTATTTCTTTTTCTGGTGCGTTTGATTAAATGTGTGATTTTATCTTGGTGAAATAGCCTGCTGGGCTGCAGACAGTAGTGTTCAGAAATGAAATTTGCTTAGAGCCTCTGAGTAGACATTTATTCAATGAGACCTTTCTTAAATAATAGATGATAGTGAGATAACAGTGGTGTGTGTATATATGTTTTCTTCCTTGAATTTGGGGATGTTGAGCTAGAGCAACAACAACAAGAGAAGTAATGGGGTATGAAAGAAAGCATTAGATTTATATATGAGAAATTAACCTACTTTATTACAAATGAATGAACAGTCTGTATGAGGGACTCATAGTATCAATGTCAGAGGACACTGTGTTAGCCTATATGTTTTGTTTTAGCAGTCCTTGTATGTTAATTCCTTCCCGGCTACTCTCTTTTAGCTTAGTAGAGGTTGCTCTGGAATGAATTTTTCCTCAACATACATCATTTGTGCGTGCTTTTTCGATTCTACTTGGGTGCTGGTAATGGCTGAATTTTGATTCCCATTCTTTCTTCCTAGTATAGAAGATCATATTTAAATTTTTTTCTGATTATAGTACATGCTCATGTTGAACACTTTTGAAATACAGAGATACATAAAGTTAAAACTGAAATCACACAATATAACATAATAGAGTGGCATACCACCATGTTTGCAGAGATTACATCATACGTAATTTTTGCTTTGATTATCTGCATCCGTATTTTGTGTTTGTGTTTGTTTTAATTGAAATGAGATTAAACCATATTTAGTTTGTAGAATTATCTCCAATTTCTCAATGCCATTATTTTTTTGAAAGCATTATTTTAAGTATTGTAAAATATTTCATAATGTAGATATACTATGATTTATTCAAACATTTACTTATTCATGTGGGTTGTCATTTGTTGCTAGAATAAGTGATGTCACCATGATTACCCAAGTGCTGAAAGCTTGGCCTGTTCTCTAGTTTTTTCTGTAGTACAGATTCCTTGAAGTACAATTACCAGATCAAGGAGTAAATAATCCTTTGACTTTTTCTACTTGGTTACGGATCCAGATGCATCATTGCCGTCTGTATAACTGGTCCTCTGAAGGTTTTGGAAACTCTTAAGAATTGTTAACTCGGCCGGGCGCGGTGGCTCAAGCCTGTAATCCCAGCACTTTGGGAGGCCGAGACGGGCGGATCACGAAGTCAGGATATCGAGACCATCCTGGCTAACCCGGTGAAACCCCGTCTCTACTAAAAAAAAATACAAAAAACTAGCCGGGTGAGGTGGCGGGCGCCTGTAGTCCCAGCTACTCTGGAGGCTGAGGCCGGAGAATGGTGTAAACCCGGGAGGCGGAGCTTGCAGTGAGCTGAGATCCGGCCACTGCACTCCAGCCTGGGCGACAGAGCGAGACTCCGTCTCAAAAAAAAAAAAAAAGAAAAGGATTGTTAACTCTCAGTAGTGTATATAGTTCATGGCTACTAATTCTTGGTTATGTATAGTTAGTAACTTTTACTAAGTTTTTGGTAATTCTTAAGAATTACTAATGCTCAGCTGTACATGTACGCCAATATATAAAAGCAGAGGTCAATATAATAATAATAAATGGAAATTTACTGATTATTAATATTTAAGTAAAATTGTGCCTTATGTCTTTGAATTTAACATATTACTAAAACAAAACCATACAACGAATTTGCTCCATGAAGAACTGAGTCCACCGTGTGTCTAATATTTCCATAAACGTTCTTAGTTTCTTTCACTGATCTTGAGTGGACCTCATATCTCTTAAGTTTATCTAAAGTATCAACTTAAAAAAACTTTTATTTTCCCATACTTCTTATGGAACAAAAGCAAATGTGGTTTGGATTATTGTTCTAAAATTTAAGTATGAAAAGTAGGAGCAAATTATCAGTCAATGCATTTAAAATAAATGAAGTTTGTCTATAAAAGTAGACGGGTCAGAAAAATAATTAAACAGAACATTTTGGCTTATAATAAGTAAACGGGAACACAGGTTTTGCTAGGTGTAACCTCAATTGGAGATCTGTCTGTAGGAATAAGAGTTAGGTACAGGCTGGATGCTATGACTCATGCCTATAATCCCAGGACTTTGGGAGGCTGAGACAGGACAATCGCTTGAACCTAGAAGTTTGAGACTAACCTGGGCAACATTGTTATACCCTGTCTCTATAAAAATTATTAGAAAATTAGGCAGGCATGGTGGTGCATGTCCGTAGTCCCAGCTCCTCAGGAGACTGAGGCTGGAGGATCGCTTGAGTGGGGGAGTTCCAGGCTGCAATGAGTCATCATCGCGCCACAGCACTCCAGCCTGGGCTACAGAGTGAGACCTCGACTATTAAAAAAAAAAAAAAAAAAAATCGATAAAAATAGATACATAATGTGAAATGTCCAGTAGTGTTTAGGTAAAATTAAAGAGTAAAACAGCAGGTGGATAATGCAATTTGAAATCAATTTTCCAGTAATGCTGGTACCTACTGAATTTGATTTCATTGTAGTTCATTCTTTGTTCTGAGAGACTTTAAACAGTATTTTTGTGACTTCTGCTTCCAATTGTACAGACATATTTACGATACATTTCTAGCAGTCAGAGTAGAAACATATTCTACTTTCACTATCGATATTTTGTTTAAATCTGCACCAGAACATATTTATGGGACAGAGTTTAATGCTTGATAAATAAATGATTGTATAACTGCATGAATGTGCTTTATGGACCTAGAAGAAACAACTGAACATGAAAGCAGTTTTTGAAGTTACTATTGCAAGATAAATTTAAGTGCCATTGAAAATTGCTCTGTACATGCGCGTGCAATAAAGAAAGGCACAGAAGGAATCTTGAAAGCCAGACTCTCTGTGTTTTAGTTTCCTTAAAAATATATTGTCAAGAGTTGAAGTGACTTGCCCAAAGTGACATTGCAGTTTTGTAGCACGTGCTGCCTTCTATTATGGAATTTCTTTTTTTTTTTTTTTTTGAGACGGAGTCTCTGTCGCCCAGGCTGGAGTGCAGTGGCTCGATCTAGGCTCACTACAAGCTCCGCCTCCCGGGTTCACGCCATTCTCCTGCCTCAGCCTCCTGAGTAGCTGGGACTACAGGCGCCCACCACTATGCCCAGCTAATTTTTTTGTATTTTTAATAGAGACAGGGTTTCACCGTGTTAGCCGGGATGGTCTCGGTCTCCTCACCTCGTGATCTGCCCACCTTGGGCTCCCAAAGTGTTGGGATTATAGGCGTGAACCACCGCGCCCGGCCTGGAATTTCTTAGTCTTGCACTTGAGAGTTCTCATTTCTGATTTCAGGAATGATGTTATCACTCTCTATCTTGTATCGAATTAGTCACGTAACTTCCGTAGGTCTGTTTCATCTGTAAGTTCAAGATAGGGTGGTGGGTGGTCCTTTTACCCTAAAATATCCATGGGATAAAATAAAATGGTAAAGCTTATTAGAATACTTCTGCTTGCAAGGTATACTTTTCAAAAAAAAAAACTTAATAGGTAGTTGATGTAAGAATTCACATTTCTTCCTTTGTTAAGAGCTAAGGCTCAGTATTGCATGTGGTAATAGCATATTTTAAAAAGATGAAATAGATTAAACCATCTTTTTGTGATGGCTTAAAGGGAAAGTGACATAATGAAGATGCTTTGCATGATTTAAAACCATTAAGGAGTCTGATATATTTTTATGATATTTCTCTATTATTAAGGATAGTAATACGTTTTGTTCCTAATAAATGATTTGAGGATTGGTGTAGTGTGTTATATCAACTTTCTTTTTCTTCTGTTTATATTCAATACTTGTTAGATTCAGAGCTTTGGGCCCATAGTAGTGTTACGTTGTATCAAGGCAATTTCAACTTCTCTTCATTTATAAAGCAAAAGTGTATACCTTGAGTGTAGAATTCTCAATGTCCTCCTTTTACTCCTTTTTCTTTCTTATGGCTGAATTTGTTTATGTAAAATTATTACAATTTATTATAAGGTTCAAACATTAAATTGTGTTTAGTTCTACATTAATGAAATGATCTTTACTGGCTGGGCTTAATAAACACATAAAAAGTATCAATTACAGTAATAAAAATGTATACACATGAATGAAAATCAAAGAGGAAAAGTAGAAAAAGGGCAAAGGAATCATAAAAGCATGATTTCAAATCTTTCCTCTATGTCACATTGGAAAAGTTACTTCACTTCTCTATGCCTAATTTCTTCATGTGTGGAAAAAGGAGAAAAACAATACCTACCTTTCAGAGTTACTGTGAGGATTAACTGAGGTAGTGCACATACAACATATTGCACACTGTCTAGATTTGTATAAGCACCCAATACATTTTATTATTTGTGTTAATTTTTTCATTAATTTGTTGTTGAAGCTGCTACCTTTTCCTAAGTGGGCCTCTAAATTGTTCTATTTTTCTACAGTTCCCAAAATACTAGTTTCATTAAATCATTAATTTTATAATTCACTATTTATTTGTTAGCACCAGATGTCTGCAGGGTGCTGGGGATATGGAGCATAACATGGCAGAAAGAGCCTCTGACTTTATGGCACATGCAAAATCATGGAAATAAAGAGGAATTAAGCAATGTATCCCTCATTAATTAGTCATAGTTAAAATTGTGGTAAGTGCTACAGAGGAAAAGTCCAGGATGCTATGAGAGTTTAGCAGCAGAATCAGACCTTGTCTGAGCTGGGTGGTGAGTGGGATCTGAAAAGACTTCTCAGAGCCAGTGACATGTGAACTGAGATAGGAAGGTTGACTAGGCAGCCCTAGAGAATGTGCTCTCTTCACTTTCTGTCATCAGAAGAGCTCATCACAGACCCAAGCATGTTCTGGTGGGGGAGATTAATAGAGCTGAGTACAGGGAGGAAAACTGAACTTTGATGCCTTCATGTGGCAATGGAGACAACAAATCTGAAATTTTTCCTTTACAGAGAAAGTGAGTTAACATTGAGAATGTTTCAATACCACTTGTCTAGCTTTACTATTAAATTTCAGGATGCCAGAAAATAAACTCTCTATTGACCATAAACAGTGGTCAGGCACTGAAGATCTGAGATGAGCAGGAATATGTAAGATCTATACAAATATTGAAATGAAGATTTCAGAGTTTAGTTTTGGAGATATGTATCTGTTCGTATTGTAACGAGGAGAGTTTTACTCCAGAAGGTTGGTTCCTACTCATCCTTATCCTTATTTCTTCCCATCCCTATTGACTTACTAAGTACCTGGTATCTTTTGTCCCTGAGAAACTCTGTAGAAATAGAGGAGCCAGCTTTAGGAATACCAGTGCTAAAGAAAAGGCTATGGTTATGACTCTATTTGTCAAAGAATAGCAGTAAAATATCAATCTGAAAAACAATTGTTAAGGAAAATGTGGTATTATTGTTTAGTAAAGACAGTAGACTTTGTCTTCTTTTCACTGCTAGGATTAAGGTTATTATTTAAATTTGGGGGGACTTTCTACAGTATGTAATGATAAAGATTATTTATTATTTGGAACAAATTATTTAATACTAATAAAGTAATAGTGAAGTATGTTTTAAAAAATGATTTTTGTTTAGGAGTCTTTGGGCAAAATGTTAAGTAAGTGTGGTTTAGGAAAATTAACTTAGTGAAATCAAATTTTTAAAAGAGGAAGAGTCCTATAATAGAAGATACTATATTTAGAATCATTAATCTTTTTCATTCATTTATCAAGAAATATTATTAAGTGCTGCTTCTTTTTTTTTTTTTTTTTTTTTTTTTTTTGAGACAGGGTCTTGCTCTGTCACCCAGGCTGGAGTGCAGTGGCACGATCATGGCTCACTGCAGCCTCGACCTCCTAAACAGAATGGATCCTCCCACCTCACCCTCACGAGTAGCTGGGACTACAGGTGTGCACCACCATGCCCAGCTAATTTTTTTTTTTTTAAGTAGAGATGAGATCTTGCTTTGTTATTTGGACTGGTCTCAAACTCCTGAGCTCAAGTTACCCACCCACCTTGGCCTCCCAATGTGCTGGGATTATAGGCATAAGCCACTGGTGTGCCCAGCTTGAGTGCTTCTCATATGACACAGTTAAACACAATTGTGATAAAGATTAAACAGGAAAAATACTGCATTTTATGAACTCGTCAAGTAGTGCCTTCCTGAAGAAGGGAACCTCCTGTTTCAAGGCTTAAAGAAAGGGGCTCAGTTCTTGTGAGGAACTCAGAGGTTAGAGAACCTGGAACATAAGGATTGAGAGAAGTGATGTGAGATCTGGCTAGTAAGTAGTAGCCAGAATTTGTAGTGTTTTCTAAGGTTAAGTATTTTGGGATTTTATCTTAGGAGCAATGGGAAGCCATTAAAGGTTTTAAGCAAGGTAATAAGATCAGATTTTCATTTTAAAAAGATTATGTTGGCTGCTCTGTGTAGACATAATTGGAGGAGGCATCAAGAGGGGCTGTGGAGAGACCAGCTACATGAGCGTCTAAGCCACTGCCCTACTGCTTCTGAGCTAAGCAGCAAAGGATAGATCCTGCTTCTTTCTGGCCTCAGTTGATTCATGTGTAAAGAAGTGGTCTGCATTGAATAATACCCATTTTGACTGTACTATGCTGTACTCTAATTAGATTATAAAGATATGGAGGACCTAAATGAGATGGTGATCATTGGTTAAATGACCTCATCTAAACTTTACAATTTTTCACTGATCTACCTATATAAGATATGGTTGCAGTTATCATTCTATATCCAGTTGTTTAATCTGGATTTATCTTTCACCTGAAAGTTAAAAGGCATTCTCTGGAGACCTGTAATGTAACTAGAATTTTTAATATGTTTGTATTTTAAATGCTATTTAAAAACCATAAAGCCAGATGTTGAAACTGCATTTAATTTAATTAAGACAGTTGAAACCACGAAGATCTTTCATTTTGTTTACAGTGATTTATTTATAAACACCCATCATTGAAGTCAGGGAATTCCTGTTTCGATGATACCTGAAAAGAGAGTAGTACGTTTTTCTTCTAATAGTGGTTTAATATTCTGAATGACAGATACAAAATAGTTGACTATATTATTTAAGAACTTATGAAACACTTCAGCTTTTATGCTTTTCATTAATAATGTAAATATTTTATTTTCCCCTTGTGTTCTGTCCTCTAACTCATCATTGCTCTTTGTCATCTCTCTCTTATGGCATTTCTGACATTCTGCCATGACTTTCGATTATTTCTCTTCCTGTTTTAAACCTCTATGAAAATTTATAAAGTCATCTGCCAGGTGCAGTGGCTCACGCCTGTAATCTCAACACTTTCGGAGGCCAAGGCAGGAGGATCACTTGAGGTCAGGAGTTTGAGACAAGCCTGGACAACATGGTGAAACCCCACCTCTACTAAAAATGCAAAAATTAGGCAGGCTTGGTGGCGGGCGCCTGTAACCACAGTCACTTGGGAGGCTGAGGCAGGAGAATCGCTTGAACCTGGGAGGCGGAGGTTGCAGTGAGCTGAGATTGTGCCACTGCACTCCAGCCTGGGCGACAGGCGACAGAGAGAGACTCCATCTCGGAAAAAAAAAAAAAAAAAAAAAAAGAAAATACAAAGTCATCAATGGCTGGAACTTCTTTTAGTCTTTTCATAAGCTAAAGTATTTGGTTATGAAAATGAAATTTGATTTTTTCAAAGATAAGGGCTTTGTATATTAGATGAAGCATACGTGAAATGTGTCTTGTATGATTTTAAAAGGTAGTAGAACAACAAGCTCTAATAACTTGTTTGTGTCATGATACTTAGTGATTTAGAACATGAGCTTTAGAATCAGAAGACTCTGAGCCTAAACCACGGGACTGCCGTATAGCAGCTATGTGACTTTGGGTCACTTCCTAAGTATCAGTTTACGCTCTACATCATGGGACTGATATTATATCTGTTCCATAGAAGGATCGTGAGAATTAAATTCAGTCATGTAATCTAATGCACTGGCAGAAGGTTTAGTCATTGTGAGATTCAGCTAGGAAAAATTAGTGCTATCACCACCCTTGCTTCATGTAGAAAAAGGGAGTGGAACACAGTGGTTCAAGCCATTTCCTTTTTTTCCCCTTTGCTCCTGCTCTTTTTGCAAGATTGACATTGCATATTATATCTGCTGCTTTCAATCTTCAGGGACTTCCATTTGGAATCATTCTGGCATGCTGCTTCATGTATATCAAACTGTCTTTTTTTATCTCTGACTTATTCTGAAAGGAATGATTATCTGGCAATTTGTGAGATACAAATGGAAGCCTGAAACTTATAGCAGCGTCAGATAAGCACGCCAGAAATGACTTTATTACTTATTTCTAATACGGCATTCTGTAGGCACATATACATAATATATGGACTGTAAAATACAGCTTGCATACTTAGTATTTTAGGACAGACATAGTCTTTCTTTTTCCCCAATGAACATTTTCCCCTAAATCAATTACTTTTAGAACTTGAAGTAAATTGCTTATTTTGAAAGTGACAATTTAAGAAAACAGTCTCACTATTGCAAAGAGTTACTGTGACAGAGGCCGGAATATGAGCTCAGAGACCTTTATCCTGAGTTAACTTCTTTCTTATTGAATGCAATAGTTTCATAAACATGTATTAATTAGGGATTATAATTAAATAATATTTAGCAAATGTATTAGATATTATGAGGAAAAACATACAACTGACATACATAATAAAATAGTATAATTTTCCAGAACATTTTGAAGCCAGGTTTTCTGAAAGCACCTGTAGAGGTGTATGAACTAGGACTCAGTGTGTCTTTATATTTGGCCTGTGAGAACTTGCCCTTCAAAGGTAGGCTTGTAATATGATGTCAATATTTGTGTCCTCTTCAAGAACTGCTATTTCAATATAAGACATTGTCTGCTCTCTAATTACAGTATTCAAAAGAGAGAGATACAATTTTAAGCCTATCTTGATAGCTGAAAAGATTTTTTTTGAAAGGACATAAAAACCCTTAAGTTCTTGTTCTGGGTAACCAAGTATCATATTTTATTTGTAATCCTAACTGCTATGAAAGTGAATTGGTAATTTTTCCATGTTTTTGAGTCTCTTATTAGAATTAATACTTCTACAATAAGTTGCTTTACTATTTATTTTTTTTTCTGAGTAGTTTATTAAAAGAGCTGTTAAACACTTTGTGACATGTTTAAACATATTCAAAAAACTTATTTTAGATAATTTTATGTAATTGTTGTAGCAAACCAGATGTTGGGAAGTTCTTATTTAATCAGAGATAAAAAATATTCGCAATATAGTTTTGTCTAGCTGTCAGCATAGATAAATGAATCCATTTCAATCAGCATGCTCCCAGTGAAAAAAGGAGGAGATATAATAACATTTTTCTAGCTACATTTGTTGAAAATAAATATTAATCTTCTATGTGGTTAAAACCATGCTGTGCCAACTCTATCATAACCATTATTGCAGGGAAGCCTTTCAGATTTTTATTTTTATGAATTCTGGGTTTTTTTAAATCCTTCTGGAAGCATTGAATTAGATTCTGCTTTTCATTTAGATTATTTGCTCATTCATGTTTGTGTTAATCTCATATTGAGATACCTTGTTAAGATACTCTTGGGTAGTTTATTGTCCAAATAGAACATGTGATCTGGTCAAGATTTTTTTGGGGTCCCAAACATAAACCTTATCTTAACCTTTCTTTTAAATCTGTTGTAATTCGTGGGAGAAGTTTAAATATATGTTTTTGTTTTTATTTTATATCAATTCATAATTGTACATATTTATGGAGTACATAGCAATGTGTTGATATATAATATAGAGTGTTCAGATTAGGGTAATTAGCATATCCATCATCTCAAACACAAAGAAATAACAAGCAATATTTTATATATTCCTCGTTCTCTTTGGTTCTATAGCATTGGTTAAGACAAACTGCTTGCTTCTGTAGTTATGCTGACTTCCTGGAAAATGTTGCATAAAGTAAATCACTAAAGGAAAACAACTTTGAACTAACAAAACAAAACAAAATTAGGCATAAGGCCAGAAAAAATGTTAATTTCAAGCTCCATTGGAAATGCCAGTGAGAAGAATGACAGGGACTCATGTGAGTACAGGAACCAAACTGGTAAGGAACGAGGTTCCATATTCTAGTCTTCTTAGTGTACAGTCAAGAAAGAGAGAAAGGGAAACCCAGACTACAAAGGGAATAATTTCCTCCTGAAACAATACCAACAACATCACTTTCCCATAATAATAAAGTTTGATTTTAAATTTATATTTCCTCTTAGGGGTCCTTAATTGTTTAAAAGGAATTGTAGTGAGGGGTTCGATGTTATGGTTATAATTACTGATTTTTGTCAAATGTATGGAACATTTGCAGGGAAAATTGTTAAGATAGTAGAAAAGTACTATGAACTGTAATAATTACCAGCATTAACTGATTGTTCATGCTGATGTTTGTCTAGGCTATTTATTGAGGAAATATAGAAAATGAAGATTGAAGGCATCATTTTATTTTCACCTCTAATAATAATTCTTAAGGATGACTGTCAGATTTTTTTTTAAGTCAGATTATCTCTCTATCTCAGTTTTATTGATACCCTCTTCAGAAAGCAACTTTTGAAAGGGTTCTTCTTAATTGCTGGATAGAAAATTGGTTAGAAGCACTTGTCAAAATTCCCTTTGGAGACATGTTAGACTGCCAAGGAAAAGGGTGAAATGATACATATAGTTTTATTATCTTCTCTTGCTTTCATTATGGCATTCTGATGAAAGAGTAGAAAGTACATTTGATGGGCTCTCTGCAGTTACAGATACAACCTACAATATAAGCAGAGAGTGATGCAAAATTGTTCTCTTATGGATTTCTCATTGGCCTCTTGTTTCAGTGGCTTGAGGAATGAGAAGTGAAACAATACTCTCAGCTTCTGAAACACAGTGGTTTTGAAAGTAGGTGTAGAACCAGATTGGTGAGAGGTGGTGTCTGTCGGTCAAATGCCTCCACTTGTGTGTAAGATTTATATGTCAACATCGTGGGTGTTTGCCCACACACTATGGGGTAACAACCCGTATTTGATTTTTATTTTTTTCTCTAATGTTGAGGGTGTGTGTCTGAGTGTCTGTGACTTAGTGATTGTTTGGGCATTTTGGGTTACCTTGTCATTCTTACATTGGCCAGTTTCTGTCTGCTTCCCTATGCCTTGAGAAACACAATAGAAACGACAATACAGAAGCAAGCCATCGTCTTCCAAGAGTAAAATTCTAACAGATCCCAGACTTTAAGTGAAGGAATGATTTGAGGACGTTTCCAAATATAGCACTCTGAATTATGAGCTTATAAAGTGCTAGGTAAGTGTCTTTGTATTTGTTAACTGCTTATTTTAAATTTTTCATGCTTTGCTTAATTAATCAACACTTTAAAATTTCTATATTGGTAAATTAGAATTTTTTTGAAATAATTTTTTTTAATTATTAAATTTTTTTAAATTGTTAAATTCTTATTTTCAAAAATAATACTTAAATTTTTATTTTCAAAAATAATCTTCATGTATACCGTTTGGGGCCTCAAAATCAGATTTAATGAAAATTTCATGTCTAATAACTACAATAACTACTTTTATCTTTACTCTTTATTTCAGCTTCCAAACAACTTTAAATATGTTTATGTTTCCATAGCTAAAATTTGTTGGGTGAACTCATAAATATTTAACATGTGTTTATGTATCTTAATTTGGGTCTTCATTGCCGTTAAATATATGTTGTTTCAATGTGGGAGCCACCCTTTAATTTTATAGTTTGATATAGTAGTGGCCAGAAAAACTTTAAATGCACAGGTTTATTTTTGGTCTTTCATTTTTAAAAGTTTCCAAATTAAAAATTTATTGCTTCTTACTACAGCATTATGTATCTTTATGTATTTAAACTGAAACTGGGTCTTCCAGATTTTCTCTGGAGGAAATATAGAAAAGTTGGCCTTATATTTCTTAAGGCCAGAAAAAAAAGTGTATACCTAGGGGATGGTGTTGTTTAAAGTATGTGAGTAGAGGATTAACAATTCATAGTGGTCACTTAGAGGTGCAGACATGAACACACAACTGCTTACTTGAGGCCACCTCCTTGAATTCTCTGTGAACTTGGTCCAGACTCAGTGCCCTGGCTAACTGCATGCTACTTTAGGCTCCTAGTCATTCAGAAATCCTTGGCAGAACCCGAGGGAAGGAATGGTGGACTCCAAGGGTCGGCAGACACCTTCTCACTGACTTCTCTGACTGTATGGCAACACATAACCATTTCTGATGTCTTCTGTAGGGGTGATGGAGCTTGAAACAGTCTGTACTCAAAAGGAGAGGGTCCTCTTATTTATTAAACTTCATGTTCTGAATGTAATGCCAACCATCCCTGTCTGCACGAACCCCAAGCATTGTGGAGAATGGGGAAGGACAAATCATCCCTCTTTTATGCTTCCTTAATTCTCTTCTCCAGTCTTCTCACTTCTAACTCAGAATCTGCTTTGTAGTTTATTGGTGGAAAAGGAAAGAAAAATATAAATCGGCTTTGTCATTTCAACCTCTGATTATAATTCAACCCTGGAATTTAGTAATTTGTACTCTGGTAGTTTCAGCTTAGCTGCCTGGCAGAGCAGAAGGGCAATCCAATGGTTCCAGGCACTGGGAACAGTCACATTCCTTTAGTATCCTGTTGTTACCTGTGCTGCTTCCTGGATGATACTGTGGGCTCATTGGTTCCTAGCCAAACCTATCTTCCTTGAATTGATAGCCCCACAGTTAAAGGGCTATGTAAAACCAAAAACTTTAGAAACATTCAGTTTTATATAGCTATTGTGTCAATATATAACCTTCCCATTTCTCCACCTTCCTGTCTCTATTCTGATAGGGGCATTATTTTTCCTCCCCTCATCCTCTTCAACCTCAGTGCTGTCCTGGGGTATAAACATATATCATTTAACTATGATTTAAATATGATTCATTATGTAAGATGTGTGAAAATCAGTCCCAATACCATAGTCAAGATGTATATGTGTCAGTAATTACAAACACCACTTTGTTATTCACTTTAGCAAAATATAGATTAATGTATATTAACAGGCATCAGTTGAATAGGCATCTCTACTTTTACTTCCGTCTGCCCTTTCAGTGATATCCAGTTTCATTCCTGAGCTAAGCTTGCTTCATTCTTAAGGAGCCCAAGTCCTTTCTTTGGGATCCCCAGTGAACAGTCAAACCGTTCTCCTTTCAGTGACTCAACTCCAGCTCCTTAAGTTCTCTGGATTTGGTTCCATATCTGTTTTCTTTACTGGCCCATGGTCAGCGTAAAAATCCAGTAATATTTTCCTTGTCTTCTTTAATATCTTTTCCATCACTGCTTTTTACCTTCTTGTTCTCTGAATTCTTTGGCTAAAAGCTCTCAAGTTCTCATTTTTCTGTAACAGCTCTCAGAGTATTCCCCATTCCCAAGTCTTTGTCTCCCCCAAAATTACCATCTAGAATTTATGATGACTCATCTTAGGTTACCTGTGAGTCACGTTGCCCAACTTAGGTTTTGTTCTCTATTGTTTTTTTTTTTAGTTCAAATATTATCATACACATTAACATTTCTAAACAATTACAATTATCCCGCCTTCCATCAGACATTAGCATGGTCCTTTCTCCTAGCATTATGAGGGGGTGTCTTAGAATCTATAGTTATCCAATTGGCTGTGATTAATGACTACTTTTTAAAAGAAAACACTGTGGGTTTATTTTAGCTATAAGTAGGCAGTCTTTAGGACTTGTAACAGCAAATAAATAATTGCAGTTTGAAGTACAGGAGACAAGAAAAATCTTTGTTCATTTCTTTGTTTGTTTGAGCTGTCCCATTACTTTCCACAGTGTCAGAAATCTCTTGTTTTCTGTGCACATGTGAGACTATTTTAATGTTACTGTTGTTAATAGCAGAACTCATATTTTGATGTGGCATGAATAGCGGAAGATAGTTCATTTTATGATATTTTTCAGGTTCTTGACCTTAGGTGAAATACAAAGGTCAGTAATCTCTGAATTATAAAGTAGGATATATGTGATCTCTATTTATTTGTCTTATTTTATGGGATGATGGAGGAAGACCCTAAGAAGTTTCTACTTCCATTTCAAAGTGCCTGGCAGAATACCTGATAGGTTGCTCAGGTGGGAATGTGGCATGAAGTTATAATTTCACTCTACTCAGGATGGTTAGGTGTTAGTAGAAAAAAAAAAAAAAAAAAACAAACTAATGGAAAATGGATTCTTTACAAAAATCCAACTCTTTGCTACTATCCCCAGAATAAGTGGAATGCCATTATCTTCGTAAATTTAGATATTTGAACTCTCATGAAGGATAAATGGGAAAGATATCCTGCTGTGAAATCATATTTAATCTCTTTTAGATATTTAGAATATAATTTTATTAATCTTTGCTTTGGGAATAAGCTTTATATCTAAATGATCATGAAATCTTTTAAAGTTATGTTTTCTGAAACTTAAAATGAATGATAGTGCCTAGCACATAATAGGACATCATAAGGCATGTTGCATGAATGAAGGGGTAACACTTTGTTTTGTCTTCATAAAAATGTCTGCAGAAGATGACTTGGAGGTTTTTTGTCATTTTTTCTGCCACCTCCCTTTTTTTTTTTTTCTTTTGAGACAGGGTCTTCATCACCCTGGCTGGAGTGCAGAGATCTGATCATGGCTCACTGCAGTCTCAACTTCGGTGCAGTGGGCTGCTTATGGCTCATGGCAGTCTCAACCTCCTGTGCTGAAGCAGTTCTCCCACCTCAGCTTCCCAAGTTTGTGGGACTATAGGTGTGCACCACCATGACTGGCTAAGTTTTAGATTTTTTTTTTTTTGTGGAGATAGGATCTCCCTACCTTTCCCAGGCTGGCCTTGAACTCCTGGGCTCAAGTGACCCTCCCACCTTGGCCTCCCAAAGTGCTGGATTATGGGTATAAGCCATGGTGCCCAGCCCTCGTTTTCTCATAGTGTATTTCTTATCTCTGATCTCTGAGAGTTATATCAAAGTCATAATGGCAAAGAATGATCTGTTCTTAAATTTTTTCCTTGACTGAGCTGACTGTCGAATTTTTTAACTAACGAAATACAATGTTTTTCATCCCGCATTCAAATGTATCACTTAAATTTTCATTTATCATTCATGGATCCATCTTTTAAAAATATTCTTTTGTCAAAAATCAAAGGGTAATAAGCCATTATTGTTAAACACAGTCGACATATGCTGCAATCTGCTGATATTCTAAAACTTTGAATATTTGAAATGGTCATTGTTAATGCTCTATAGCATCTGGGCTGCTTAGCCTGCTACTATGAAATTTTGTGCTAAAAGAACTAGGGATTGTTTTAAACTTTTTATTTTGGATCAGTTGTTGACTTAGATAAAAGTTGCAAAAATAGTACAAAGAATTCCTGTATACTCCTTAATTATCTGCTTCTGGTATTACCATTTACATAACTGCAGTCCACTTATCAAAATCTGAAAATTTAACATTCATAAAATTCTATTAACTGAATTGCAGATCTTGTTCAAATTTCACCAGCATTTCCATTAATGTAGGAGTTTTTTAAAATGTGGAGTGATTCATAGCTGTAACTATGTAAAGTTGATAAGTTTTGCTATTAACTGACTTTTTAAAAAGTAATGACAGAATTTAACAAACCTCTGATGCTATGAGAATGACGATGTCCTTTTCTTCTTATTCTGAAGTACATTTTTGAATGTTACCATTTGAGAAAAGGAATATCATTACTATTTTAGGAAATCATTCAATGTTACTGATGTTAACATTTTATTTTTACCCCATTTCAGTGATCTCAGTAGCATGATACATTCCACATTTCCATGTGGTTGTGGACATAGAGTGAAGTTCCATATTCTAATTTGATGTTTAGATCCATAATACTATGAAAGTTATAGAGCTCGTCAGTGTCATCAATCGCAATAACCACTATTGATATAGTACAGAGTAGGAAGAGCTAAAATGTAAATGTTCTAGATTAAAACTAGACCGAGAGGACCTTTAAGAAGAGCAGACCATGACAGATGAAAATTTGGATTATTTGTAAAAGAGCTTCCTTAGTCCTTAACATATTTAACAACCCGTTATGTGGAGAAATTTGTCTTTATGTCTGAACTTATACTGCAGCATAAATTAAATCCCTCTTATTTTGTCAACAGTAGTTAATAAGTGCAATGGCACGGTCTGGGCTCACTGCAAACTCTGTCTCCCAGGTTCAAGCAATTCTTCTGCCTCCGCCTCCCAAGTAGCTGGGACTACAGGAACCCACCACCATGCCCTGCTAATTTTTGTACTTTTAGTAGAGATGGGGTTTCACCATGTTGGCCAGGCTGGTTTCAAACTTCACCTCAGCCTCCCACAGTGCTGGGATTCCAGGCATGAGCCACCACGCCTGGTCTCTTACTTATCCTTGTGTGCTTCAGCTGAATATTGTATCTGGCACATGTACAGATAGAGTACAGTCTTTTACTTGAGAGAGGCTGTGATGTAGAGAAAAAGCAAGAGACGTAAAGGTGAGGGCTGTGATCTTCTAGCCTATAGGCCCCAGGCATTGATTATTTTAAAGTGGTCTCCAGTACCTTCTTAACTCTCACTCAGCCAACTGTTTGCCCAATTGGCTCAGCATTTCCTGTGTTTCTGTCTTTGCTTATGTGCTTACCTAAGCCTTATTTACTTGTTTATGAATAATGAATGCTTATAAAATAACCTATACCAAATGAGTTGTATAGATAGCACCTTTTTGAAGTAAAACTTCTAAATAATTATTGATAAGTCAATGAAAGTAATTACTTTGGTAGCCCTATCTGGGCATTATTAGCTTTATTGCATTGTTTTGATAGAACTTAAATTTGGGGCTAGCAAGGATTTTTTTTAGATTTGAATTTTAACATAGTATACATCATACCCTTCAGAGTAACTCTGGAAGTATTGCTTTTTTAAAAACTGTTTTCTTTTAATCCTGTATTGGGTAACTTTAAGTTTGTAAATATGTGAAAAGAAGTCAGGCTAATATTAAGTGACCCTGTGAGTCAAAACTTTAGGCTGGGTATGGTGGCACATGACTATAATTCTAGCAATTTGGGAGGCCAAGGTGAGATGATCACCAAAGCGCAGAAGTTTGAGACTAGCCTGGGCAACACAGCAAGATCCTATCTCTAAAAAAAAAAAAAATTTAAAAAATTAGCTGGGTATGGTGGCATTTGCCTGTAGTCCCAGCTACTTGGGTGGCTGAGGCTGGAGGATCACTTGAGCCCTGGAACTTGAGGCTGCAGGCTGCAGTGAGATGAGATTGTGAGCTCCAGCCTGGATGACAGAGTGAGACCCTGCCTCTTAAATATATATATACACATACACACACACACACACGTATATACATATTATATAGATAGACAGAATGTACTTTAGAAAAACTTTTTTCAATATCTGATCTTTACATGTTTCTAACCATAAGGACTCAAAAATATCTTAAAGCTGGAATGCCATGTATCTTTCATCAGTGTAATGTTATAGGGCCACCGTAGCTACAAGGGTATCTGGAAAGCAAGTAATTGTAAAAGAAGCACATTGTGATGGTGAATAAAATGAAGGTTCTCTTACTTAGTGATGGTAAGCAATCACGACTGTCTGCTAGAAGCCCTTAACACAGTTCTTGGCACACAGGGAGTGCTCCATGACTGGCAGCCATTCTACTACCATTATTATTATTGTTACTGTATTACACTTGAGTTCTTTCTGATTGTCAAGATTAGTCTTGGTTTAATTAAGATGAAACAGTGCTTAGTAGACATTGCAGATGTAAGTGTTCCACGTGCTGCAGCCTTTCCCTATTATTTCTGACTTAGTAATGTGGAGTTGATCGCAAAAGTTATTAAGGAATTGTAAGGAGAGATGGATTCTTCCCAATTTATTTAAACCTTTCATCCTGAGTGTGTTTCTTTGATTTGGGGGTTATGTTATTTTTAATTTTTATTCATTTATTTATTTTATTTTTTGTAGAGATGAGGTCTTACTACGTTGCCCAGGCTGGTCTTGAACTCTGGCCTCAAGTGATCCTCTTGCTTCGGCCTCCCAAAGTGGTGGAATGATAAGTGTGAGCTACTGTGCATGGCCTGTGGCTTATGTTTACAAAAAAATACAAATTACTGTTTATCTCATCCACCTATCATGTATGAGTTTTATAGTAGTATTACTTAACCATTTGACAATATATTACAGAGCACTAATTAGGAGTTCGTATCCTGATTTGGCTAATAATAAAAGCTAATCAAACTTGCAGTTCATTCTCTAAAATTTAAATCTCAGCCTCCTGGGGAAAAGGGCTGATAAAAACCAGGTAGGGTGGCTTGGCCACAGTCTGTCAGGTTTTTGTCCAGTGCAAGCATCTAGTCCAAGCAGGACTTACTATGCCTATTTAAAAATTACTTGCTCTTCCAGACACCCTTGTAGTGAGGGTGGCCCTGTAACATACCACTAATGAATTATTCTGTTAGACAAGTAAACTGAGGTGGAAGTCCAATTTTTTTTGGAGTGGATCAACAATGAAGATCAACAGTAAAAAGTCTGTGAGGAAATAGTAGACCCAGGCATGCCAAAATGTCAGTTGGTTGTCATAAAACTAAATCCATGTGACCTCACTTGATATTATCGCATATGAATTTTATTTTTTGGATTTAGCAATGTTCATATTCTAGACTTATGCTCATGTTATGCTTTCACTGGCAATTGGGTGAGGCAGAAACAGAAATTGGAAGACATCCTATGTCTCCAGGTGAGAAGGTTTGATGGATGAAGAGACCAAAAGCTGACTAGCAATTCCCCCAGGGAAATACTTCTAGTGGTTGTAGGGGTGGAGTGTAGGGAAGGAGCACAAGCAACCTCCAGTGTTGCATCTTCATTCTTTTCTTTCTTTGAGAACACTGTAGTTTATTTCTACATCTCCATCTTCCTTCTTCACCTGGCTGTTTCAGACTTTTCATTTAGGTCCCAGATTAGTCATTGCCTCCCCCAGATCTAGGTAAGGTACTTCTGTGCATTTCCTTAGCAACTACATTTCCCTTGCCGCAGCGCTTCTCAGGGCTTTTTGTAACGTCTATTTACTTGCTTTATTTCCCATAAATAAATAAGACGTCGAGGGGTGGTATCAATGTTCTTCATTTTATCCTTTGGGTCCAGCCAACTTCCTGGCACATGGTAAGTACTAAATATAAATTAATAAAAGGTATCCATGGTATCAGTTACCTGCATTGTAATTACAGTACCTTGGGAGGAGTGTATTTCAGCATATAATGCTGAGGAGGTAATTATGACTCCATAATATTACAATGCTAGAATGAGACCACTAGCTTAGCATAAAGAAACAAAGGAGGCAGTGTGTGGGGAAGCATTACTAGACAGATATATTAGGAGAATTGTAAACAGGTTTGACCTTGTGCAAGTACTTAACCTCCTCGAGCCCCAGTCTCCTATTCTGAAGACAGTGGAGAGAATTGTTATATCTCCCTTCTGGAATTGCTGTCAAGGTTAAATGTTTGGATGCATATGAAGCACTCAGAATCATGCTTGTTAAAGAGTAAATGATCACATTTTTAAGCTTATGTTATATTGCATTTTTAATTTGGATTTAAGCCAACTATCCAAGTGCTCTAAAGAGACAAAATATCAATTTTGGAGCCCATTTTCTTAAGTTTGAATTCCAACTTTACCAGTGACCAACAATGTCACTTCATTTTTTTTTTTTTTGAGACAAAGTTTTGTTTCTGTTGCCCAAATTGGGGTGCAATGGCGTGATCTCGGCTCACTGCAACCTCCACCTCCCAGGTTCAAGGAATTCTCCTGCCTCAGCCTCCCAAGTAGCTGGGATTACAGGCATGCGCCACCACACCTGGCTAATTTTTGTATTTTCAGTAGAGACAGGGTTTCACCATGTTGACCAGACTGGTCTCAAACTCCTGACCTCAAGCAATCCACCTTCCTTGGCCTCCCAAAGTTCTGGAATTACAGGTGTGAGCCACCGTGCCCAGCCCCAACAATGCCACTTTGGAAGAACAAGCGTACTCATTTTTAAAGTGGGGTAGTAATAGCACTTGCTATTATTATTATTGTCACAGGATTGTTATAAGGACTAAGTCACGTAAGACATGTAAACTGTTTAGAACAGTGCCTGGAACATAGAAAATGTGCTTTAAGGTAATTATTATGTAGGTAAAGACACTCACAACATGATGTTAGAAATAAGCCCTCAGCTTTATGAGGATGTTTGCCAGAATATAGCCAAAGTGGGAGGCAATGCTATACTGTGAAACTGTTATCAGGACTTTGACTTACCCAACATTGTAATCAGACTCATAGTTTTCTTGCCTCCATGCCAGCTTAGATGTAGTTAGTGATGATACCTCAGTGACTCTATAATGTAGTTCTGTTGCAGAATTATGTGCTTGAATATTTGTACAGACTTATCAAACAGATGTACTTATATTGTAATTACTACTAAAATCCAATAGGAAAAAATCATTATCCAGTTTATTTGATTACATTAATGAAAATGTAATATTTCCCTAGTAATAATAATATCATCTAATATAATTTAAGGTATTAAACTTAAGTTTTGTTTAAGAGCTTCCACATACATTTACTTAGAACTGTGCCATCTACGTAGGCATTTGAATGATTGAAGTAGGTAAGTAACATTTCTACAGTTACTCTTTTCTTTTTTTAAATCTCCTTTTTAGAAATTCTACCTTCCTCTGCTTTTTAAGACCATGGTTTTCCCTACTTTTCTACCATTATACTACTCTTTTTTTTCTTCTTTCTGCCTTGGTAGATTAATGAAGAAGGTAATAGGTCCTATGGAGGAAAGAAGAAGAAGAGCAGTATGAGGGGATTGAGACTGAGTTGGGGGCATAGAAGGCAGCTTGTTCTATTAAACAGGCAGGCGAGGAGGCTTCATTGAGAAGGTGACATTTGAACAAAGACTCATAGGATGTCAATATGTACAGGGAAGTTGAATATAAACATGTTAACAGAGCATTTAAGGAAATGGATAAATGAAATAAATGTATAAATGGCAAGGACATGAATAAGGAAATAAAAGTGGTGTGTATGTATGTGTGTGTGTGTGTGTGTGTGTGTTCTACAAGTTTTTAGGAAAACTCAAGACTTCTGAGGATTAAAGCTAGAAAGGTAGGTAAGAGCCTAATTCTGGGCCTTGATGGACCTAACCAAGTAGTAGCCATGGAAGCGGTGGGAGTGTCTACTGGATTATAAGGTTCTAAGGAAATCTTCATTAATCTATGACTAAATTAAAGATGGACAATAAAGGTAAAGTAGTCTAGGTTAATTTATAGCTCACTTACTTGGGGGATAGAGAGGATGGTGATGTCATTTTGTGGTCTTAGAAGATTATGAAAAAATTGATGGGAAAGGGAGAGATACTACTTTCAAGTAGGACATTTCTATCCCCTACAAGTGGATATAGGCTGGATATAGCTTAGAGGTAGAATTGGGCTAGAAGTATAGATTTTGGCACCTTGGGGCAGAAGTTGTGTGTTAGTCCATTTTTATACTGCTGATAAAGACATACCTGAGACTGGGAAGAAAAACAAGTTTAATTGGACTTACAGTTCCACATGGCTAGGGCGGCCTCAGAATCATGGTGGGAGGCAAAAGGCACATGTTACATGGTGGTGGCAAGATAAAATGAGGAATAAGCAAAAGTGGAAACACCTGATAAACCTATCAGGTCTCATGAGACTCATTCACTATCACGAGAATAGCATGGGAAAGATCGGCCCCCGTGATTCAGTTACCTCCCCTGGGTCCCTCCCACAACATGTGGGAATTCAGGTAGACAAAATTCAAGTTGAGATTTGGATGGGGACACAGCCAAACTGTATCAAGTTGAGACCAAATATATGGTTTACATTTCTAGGAGGAAGCAGAAGGAATGGGCGTAGAATATGGCCAAGGAGAAAGCCATGGAGAACTCTGATATTTTATGGTCGGTGAGCCTGGAGGGATGGTCAGACAGCTTGGAGCTTAAAATAGAAGTAAAGAAAGTGTTTCAGAAGTTCTTGTTCAAGTGTAATGAGTGTTGTTTTATAGAGCAGTTTTAGTGAAGGGTGGTAGTACCTGAAAGACGACTGCAGTAGGTTGATGACTGAATGAGGGGTAGCAGCGGACAGCAGGTGTAAATTATTTCCCCATCGGTTGAGAAAGGAAACAAGGAAGGTTTTGGCAGTGTGCAAACAAGAATCATAGACAGCTGTGAAGTTTGGTTTTTGTTTACTGTCTTGCTCATTTGCTCTTTCAAGATATGAGATGCTTGAATGTGATTATGAGTTGCATGACATTAGCCAGAAGTGAAAACATGAGCAAAACAAGACAACCAACCAAACAAGGTCCCAGAAGAGATGGAAATGAGCCTCTTTTCTCTTGTGCACATGTAGACAACTGTATCTACTTTAAGGCTATAAGAAATAAATGAGAAACTACCTCCTTGTTTGTCTAGTAGATCTGTGAGTAGATGACACTCAGTAAATGTTACGTCCTCCAGCCTCCCAATCCTCACTGCAAAAATGTGCCTTGCTTATCTACAATTTGTACCCAGTAGATATGTATTAAATGAAAGTACTCGACTGTACTATGTTTTTACCCTATATGTGATAATTAAGAAAGGGTTGAGAACTGGTTGATTGCTAATTCTTTTTTGTAGTATAAACTTATAATTTGGCCAATTTTTAAATTAACACATCTTTTCTGGCTATGTCATTGATTATAAGCTTTACAAATTATAATGTTTGTAGTTCAGAATGATACTGTAGTGTATTAGAGCTTGTAGGCTAAAGCGTTGCTTACAGAAGTGAGAAAGAAGCAAACTACAAATCCCATAAACAATGAGATGGGCATAGGATAGAAAAAGCATAGGTATAATTACTCCCAGGCCAGGTGCTTTCCTAGGACTGCATTGGAGTATCACCAAACCTGAAAGAATAATGCGTCACTCAAAATAAGGGCTAGTTAACTGTGGATGTATAGAAAATAAATCCTGCTCCTATTGGCTAAGAACATCACTTGACTAACCTATGGAAGCCATTAAGAACTTGAGTTAGTTAATTCCCCTTTGTTCTGTTTCCATGTTTATTTGACTTCTCTGAAGCCAGCTTTCAGGAAGAGAATGGACTAGAAGGTGGGACCCCTAATATCCTGGTTCCGTGAAGGTTTTTTGTAAATTAATAAGGTCACATTCCATTTATGTATATCAGCTTCTGTCAACTTTGGATCCAGTGAGTTTTCTCCTGAGAGACCATTTATTTTCTATATGTGCTTTTTTTTTTATCCGTGTTTTCTTTTCTCTTTCGTCTTTTCTTTTCTTTCTTCCTTTCCTTTCCTTTTCTTTTTTCTTTTTCTTTTCTTTTTTTTTTTTTTTAGATGAATTCTTGCTGTGTTGCCCAGGCTGGAGTGCAATGGCTCTATCTCAGCTCACTTCAACCTCCACCTCCTGGGTTCAAACGATTCTCCTGTCTCAACCTCCTTAGTAGCTGGGATTACAGGCACTTGCCACTACACCTGGCTAATTTTTGTATTTTTAGTAGAGACGGGGTTTCACCATGTTGGCCAGGCTGATCTCGAACTCCTGACCTCAGGTGATCCACCCGCCTCGGCTTCCCACAGTGCTGGGATTACAGGCTTGAGTCACCGTGCCCTGCCTGTTTATCAGTGTTTCTAAGCATGAGAGAGTGAATCCTTCTCTTTGTAATGTGATCACAGGTGAGACACCCTGGAGCTTTTTCTTTGGTGACCACCTTGGCCATTTTTCTACTCTGTGTATCATAGTAATAAAAATGTATACCATTCAAAACTCTTCCTGTTTATTTTTTGGTATTTGATGGAAATACTCTTTACCACATATGAATATTATTCTTTTATTTCTTTTTTTGTCCCTCCCCCTCAATGTTATTCTAATAAGATTTTTCTAAGGTTACATGTATGAAATACATTTTTTATGAGTATGTATCAATATTATGATTACAAACTATCTTTAATGATTTTTAGCCTCCATAAGTAGAGGTCAGTGTAAGATATATAGGCTCATGTTGTCTGCCTTATTAACTTTAAGGAAAACACAGTAAATTTCAGTAATAATTTCTTTGAAATATAATTGTCACATGAAGTTGTTATTCATTTCTTAATTCAATAAAGTGAATTAGAGCTAAGTTTTCTCGGCATGGTATATATCAAAACTATTTGTCTGCCTGATGAAATCATTATTGTAAATCTGTCTGGGCCTGAGTTCTTCCTATCTTTTTAGAAAAATAAGGCTATGAATTTTACTTCCTATTTCAGATAGTATTACATTAATATCTTTTGCTCTGCATGTGAATTCACATATAATGTTTACTCATTTATTTTTCAAAATGAAAAGAAACTTTATTTACTCCTTCACAGTGGTAGTCCCAATTCATATTTTTATATTTTACATTATTGTTGTTGCAGCAAGAGTTCACTTAAGTTTATTTTCCCTATAGTGTTTTCTTTTAATGCATGAGTAGTTAGCAATGAGATTCTGAAAATGCTAGGAATCTTCACATTTTCCAAGTATATATATTCATTGTGGCTGCAGGAGACTCTATGTACATTAAATCCTTTCAATTTTAAGTAGCATTAAATGAAGTATTTTTATATTGCCATATTTTATCCATACATAAGTGACAATTCTTAGTGTTTTGGTCCTGGGTTTCTGTTGGTTGTTTAAATATTCATTTGGCTAACAGAGCTATGTTTGCTGTGTTTTGCTACTCAGAGGGAAGATTTCTGTTAGTCCTTATTCTTTAACACAAGGAGGAGCATGAAATGTGACAGAAGAGATCATCACGAACAAAATCTAAATCTTTTGTCTCTGACAGCTCCATGAGGGAATCTGAGAAAAAAGGCTGCTTTGATTTGACCCCGAAATATAACTCCGGTCTGCACTTTGGGTCTTCTGAATACTGATAAGGACCACAAAAGATAGAACTATTGGTTAGCTTCGAAAAAGCAAAAAATTAGCTGTAAAATAATTAATACAACTGAGCTTCTCTGCAGTTATTAGTATTCTGGAATTATCTCATGAAGTTTTGCACCAGTTTTGAAAAACGCTGCAACATCCACTTTGAAAATCTGGTCGGTAATCACATCTCTAGTGCATTAAATTTAAAACAAGGCCCTTTTAGGAGCCAGGTGATATTGTAATTTTGCATATAAACATCATATGTAGTGAAATGGTTAGGGTGAAATATTGAAACACAATACAGTACATTGCTGGGTAACTTTTGTAACAGTGTGAGTCTGTGTTGCTGAGACACATAAGTTGACACTTGCTCTTTTGCACTCCTGAGTTTGTACTGTTATCAATTCGTTGGAGGCCTACAACTTTCTCCTTTCAGCTGATTGATTTTGGATTTTTCAAACTGATTAATGTTTTCATTTGAATGGTAATGCTGATTTTGCAGAAGATGTGATCTTTTAATTAGCAGATGCTGAGATTAGCATTAGGGTTGAACAGTAATTAGCATTTGTTCTTATAGTACAAGAGCACAAACTAAGTACTGCAGCAAATAGAGCCACTGTGTCCTCCTTACATTGCCTCTTTAGATCTTTATGAGAGAGGTTTAAAATTATTAAAGCACTTAGTCACTGTGGTACTACATTTTAACAAATTGAGGATTCACTTAAGATAAAAGTATTTTCAACTCCCTTATACTCTCTGTTACCTCTGTAAGGTTCTGTTTTCGAGGTTTATCTAGACACTTCATAGTGAAACTTAAACATTAGTTTTATTAAAGGGTAAATTATAATGTGTGGTGTGTGTGTGTACATGTGTATATGTGCATGTATGTATTTCTCTGAACATGTCCACAGTCTTGGTGTCTGGACTGTGCTTATAGCAGTAACACCCACTGTATATCCAAAGTTATTTTGAGGATCAACCTAAAATTGATGAGCCCCAATTACAGACAGTCAGTGGAGTTAAGACTTGGGGGTTTTCCTTCAGGCAAACCTAGATTGAAATTATGACTGTCCCACCTCCTAGGGCAAATTATTTAACAAGTTACTTCTCAGTGTCCTCATCTGTAAAATGAAGATTATAATAGAATTATTTGAAGATTAAAATAATTTCACATAAAGCACATGGTATACATTAAATAATGAGGGATTATTATAGTTAAAAACACTGTGTATATGAAGTAATACTCGTTCTTGTATATGGCCTACATTAAAAAAATAACTTGTTTTAGCTTATTAATGACATAAAACAAATTAGACACCTACAGAATAACTAAATCTTTTTAAAATGAATAAGTCCTCTTAATCTAGAACTGCAGGCTTTTTAGACACTCTTATGTGCATTATGTTAAGTTTCTACCTCCTCTCTAGAAAGACATTTGTGTCTCCGGTCTAGCCCTTCTTCATGGTCACTCCTCCAAGGAATCCTTATAGATAGATTGGTTGTCCTTACTAAAACTACCACCAAGCACTGGCTGGTTTTATTTTTTGTTTTAAATGGTTTCTGTAACAAATGGTGGTGGTTGGGAGAGTCAAAGCATGAATGATGAAATACTCATCTAGATAACTTGGGGCAGTTTGTCTGTGTGAACAATACAGGCTGTATTTTTAGGGCTGTGAAGGTAGACAGTGGGGTGATATTTTATAGAGATGCTAAATATGTGTTTGACTGCTTAATGTGTATCAAACTTCAGCATGATGAAACTTTAGCCATTAGTATTCAAAGAGGAAATTACTGGTGATCCCTAGTGCCTAGAGAGACTTCGTCCTATATAGAATTCCCCCTCTCCCCTCCACTGATGGCTATTAAAATAGCCCTAAAGTAAATGCATTTACATTTGTTACTATGGATGTTACTCTCCCAGGAGACAACAAACAGATCACTTAAACTCTGAGTGAAAAGAATGATTGACAGTCTAAATCTCTGTCGCCAATGCTTGCTGCCTCCCCACTTAAATACAAACACAGAGAAGGGGTAACAAAATGAGTCAAGGTAGGTTTTCAAATGAAAAACAGGAAAAAAAGAAGAAGCAGGAAATATAATGCTTTATTTCTATGAGAGTTTAAATGGTGCTTGAATGTAATTAAATTTTAGCATGAAGAGAAAACAGGATTTTCTTCCAGTGTATCACTTTCATTCAAAATAGGTAAAACAAAATATGGCATTGAAATGGAGAGTTATGTTAGAAATAGAAAATAGTTAAGAAATAGTTTCTTGAGAAAGAATTGGCTAGGATATTTAAGTTCATCAACCTAAATGTTTACTGAGTGCACATTTCGTTCACTATCAGAGGCCGTTGATTATTTGGCAGCAACTTCAGTTTTCAGACCTACCTCTTTGGGATTGTCTTAGTCCGTTTGCTCTGCTTTACAAAATATCTGAGAGTAGGTGGTTCATAAAATAAAACTTATTGCTCACAGTTCTGGAGGCTGGGAAGTTCAGTATCAAGGCATGAGAAGATTTGGTGCCTGGTGAGGGCTACTCTCTGCTTCCAAGACGGTGCCTAATGTTGTTGCATCCTTGCATGGCAGAAGGCTGAATACTGTGTCCTCACTGGTGGAAAGTGGAAGGGCGAAAAGGGGCCCAGCTATTTCCCTAGAGATAATTTATAAGGGTTCTGATCCCATTTGTGAGGGCAGTGCCCTCATGACTTAACCACGTCCTAAAGTTACCTTCTCGTAATACTGTCACATTGGGTCTTAGGTTCCAACATATGAATTTTGGGGGGACAAATATGAACAACCCATACCATAGCAGGAGTATTTTGCAAAAGGATCTTCCAAGATTTCATTGTTTGCCCATCTCTAAGGAAGACTTTCTGCACCACAAGTTTAGTATAAGAAAACTTTATTTTTCTTTCAAATGAAGTAGAGCTTAAACATCCATGAAAGAGATGTAGATGTCTTTATCTGTAATTTTTTACTCTTTTAATACTGAAATAAAATTTAGTTAAATAGGTGTCAGTTTTCTATATTAACTCAATTTTTTAAAACATTTTAAGAAAGTTCAATGGATATGTAGAGCTATTTACAGATGTTTTGCTAGGGATATACTCATGTGTTGCCAGCAGAGTTTCCATAAATGTTTATTTCTTTTTTAATACTTGCTACAAGATGTAATTTTTTGTTTATGTATTTACTTGTTTAATGTTTTATGAGGGATGAATCTAATTTATCTTGTTCATTACAATCTTATGCATAGGGCTAGGGACATAGGACATGCTTGATAAATATTTGTTGAATGAAATAATGAGAGATTTTGCCAAAATGAATATATAGGTATGATTTTAATGGCTAGGATATCTAGTTGTAATGTATAATACTCATTGAGCACTTACTGTTTAATCTTATGCATTAGTTCATTTAAAATCCTAAAAATTTTGTTGCTATACTCATTTTTAGATAAAAAACTATGTGTACATATATATGTATCTTTTACACACACATACATTTAAAACACTGTGCAGATTTATAGCGAGGGTATAAATCTTTCATAATTCTTAGGAAGCATCAGAACAATATAACAAATGGCCGAATAAAGCAGATATAGCTCAGTTGAGCCTTAAAAACGAAATAATTTGGAGATTAGATGAATAAAGAGATAGGATGATTTGATAAAGGTAACGAAGGCGATAGTTTTCATGAGTATGTAGGGTCACAGTTTTGAATGAGGATCTGTGATTCAGTATAGATTCCAGAAGATCTTGAATGATAGCCATAGGATTTTTGACTTTATCAGGAAATTGGACACAGTGTAGATTCTTAAATTAGGAATCAATATACTGAACCTACTTTTATCACTACCTGTGTTAGCTGGACTAATCTACAAGTGGCTTGGAAATATTTTTAAAGATTACTTATTTTTAGGCTTGCCATTTAAAAAAAATGTTTAATTCTTATTTCATATTTGATTTTCATTAAATTTATAAGTTACTTAGAAACAGAATATGCAGTTTGAATTGGAAGTGACCTGTCTTCTACCTATATCCCTTTTTAATCTTAACACTCCTGAGATTTTAGTAAGCAGCACAATATTTATCACTTGTTTACAGCTTAATATATAAACCTTTTTACTTTGAGCACAGAAATACAATCAGACACACCATTGACTCATTATAGTTTGAATCTTATATTCCATTATTTTATTTAACATTGCTATATTTGGGAGAAATGTATTTTATGTTTTATAATATATCTAAACATACTAAATTTGCTATGGTATTTAGCGTGAGTTAGATGTCAGAATAGATCTGATAATGTAATTCCTTGCTTAACTCTTTTCTTTGCATTATTCTTAGAATGCAAATCCAAATAATTAGTATGGCCAGGCCTGAGGTGCTATGGCTTCCATCCATCCTTCCAGCTTCCTCTCACATCCCTCTCTTCATGGCCAACTCTGCTCCAGCAGCCTGTACTGTTTCTTCAGTTGTGGTTCTTTCCTGATTGAGAATATTCATGCAGACTGTTCTCTTTACCTAGAGCATTATCTTTCACCCCACCCACTTTTTCCCGGGCAGCACTTATTCATGATTGTATTTGCTTGATCATCTGTTTGATATCTGACTCCCTGTTCTGATTGTAACCTCAATGAGGATGGGGATCGTGTCTATTATGTCACACTGTGTTACATTCGTTGCCCTGCAGAGGATCAGGCATGTAGTTGGTGTTCAGTAAATATTTGTTAAATGAGGTGAATGAATGTCTCCCAGACCAATTAAGTTGTACTTTGATGTTTTTCAAACACATTGGGGTGTGAATTGCCACAAGGAAGCCTGTTAGCTGTTTGAAGCCTTCTGCAATTTTTCTTTATTCTGTTATCTCATATATTGATTTATATTTGACTCAATGACCATTTACACTATTTTAAATTACATCCCCTATCTTTATGTAAGCTTGCATTCAGAATTAATGTCTGAACCCCAACAAAAACCAGTGTTTCAGTATATCAGTCAGGAGCTTTCCAATGAAACAGTTACATGCATTTTTATGAACATTAGAATTAGCAGTGCAGAAAACGCACAGAAATTCCCGGTACACATGTATTCATTGCCTTAAGGCTGTTGGCTAACAGCTTACCCTTAACTGTATAGGAATGTGCTCTTATTTGTTGGGTAAATAGAATATGTGTGATGATTTCATTTTTACAGACTGTCATTCTCTTCATACTTAATAAACACATTATTTAATTTTAAAATTTTAACATTAAGGAATATATTAATTCTATAATTTATTTTAAGCGATTATTGAACAGTTGTTTTATGCAAGGCACTTTTTAGAGTGCAAACCAATAAAGCATAATCTCTGACTTTAAGGAGTCTATTTGTAAGCCAGTGAGAAAATAGGGCAAGTGCTATAAGCAGTCTACAAACAGCCATGGGGACACATGGGGAAACAATTAATTTCAACAAGGGAGTCAAATAAACCTTCAGTGAAATAGGTGATACCAGACACGAACATTTAAAGATGAGTAAGATTTTTGTTAGACTAGTAAGAATTATGTGACACCCTCTTTGTGTTTAGTACAGGGTTTCAATTTCAAACTAAATGGGAAGTAAACAAAAGCATCAGGTAGAGATCAAACTATTTGCTTTATTAATAGTAGATCTCAGTTAAAAACCAAAGTCTGGACTTGCAGCCAAATGGTTTTGCAAGTACTTCTCCTCTAGAGTTAAAACTTACCCAGACCAAGAGAGAGAAGAGAACCAGGTCCTGTGTGAACTGTAAATTTTTACAATTTTTTTTTTTTTTTTTTTTTTTTTTGCTAAATCGAAGAATATAGACATCAATGGCAGACACTGGAGGTCCCACCCAATTCCTTTTCTCCCTTAGGCATCAGCAACTGAGGAATGAAGAGATTTTCTAGCATGTGTTTGTCTTCGAAGTACAGGTTTCTGCATGAGAGAGAGACTTAGAGTTTCCTCTAGTAGTATTTTTCTAAAGAGAAACTTGCCTACATTTTAAAAGATACATACTTGTAGTAGTTAAATAAGAGCTTTTTTATTCTAATGTTGGCTTTTCTTTAAAGCCATCATTTTGTTTGGAAGAAAAACTATTTAATGTCCATTTTAGTCCCTCTTCCTTCAAAGACATTTAAAAGGAAGTCATGTTTGTACTAGTGGAAATCTTGGGCAAATAAT
The DNA here is from genome assembly GCF_049350105.2 of Macaca mulatta. Lineage (NCBI taxonomy): Eukaryota > Metazoa > Chordata > Mammalia > Primates > Cercopithecidae > Macaca > Macaca mulatta. Next base: position 72,275,795 of record NC_133410.1, on the reverse strand, counting down.
ATTAAAACGATATTATGGTCGATTTGTGAATGAAACCCAGGGTTGATTTTAATACAGTCATCATAAAATAAGTTAAAGGACATTATTTCATTGTGCAATCTAATAAACCTAACCACACTATAAAGATTCAGTTAAATTCAATTTTACTTTACTACTAAAAATATTTTCATGAAATACTATCCTTAGATTGAAGAAACGTTACTATAGTGAAGGTTAATTTGTACTGGCAATTGTAAATAAAGTTGTTTGATAGAATGCAAAGAGTAGCATCATATGTTGCTATCGGGTCTACCTAACTTTCCCTATCTGTCATATTTTATAGAGCAAATATTTGTAGGTTATGGACTTCAGTGTGAGACCTTTGGCTGTGAAAGTTTATTAGCTGACTCCAGTTACACTGATTTATGCAGTAGTAAATATGATGAAAGGGGAGGGATTGTGTTTTACTGGTAAGAAAAACAGTAGAACAGAGGGGATTAGACTTGTATTTCAAGTCATATACTCTCTGGGGCATATTTTCCTTATAAAATATTTCGATGATATAAATGCCCATTTAATAGAATGTAAATATTTTTCAATTAAACAGTATTATAGAAGAGTGGCGGAATTTAATTTTCTTTCTATATAAGGCCTAATAGGTACACAAGTAATAAAGAAATAAAACTGATCTTTCTCTTTCTCTCCTCAAATAGATTTATGCATGTGTAAATACATGTGTGGCATGTTCTCTTATATTACATGAATTTATATCTATAGTGCTGATAAAATTAAACTAGCATTTAATTTTTTAGAGTTATTGTACAATGATAAAATAAACTCATAAAAAATAGCCAACCAAAACCCATTCTCGGATTTCTTGTTATGGAGCGGCTGTACCCTGAGTCAGTAATTGGGAACACACAGATGGAATCAGCCCCCATAAAAACACAATCTCTGACTCGATAGAACCTATGGACTCTGGCAGAAATAGGAATGATACTGGGAATCTCGAATAGTGGGTCAGAGAAGCAGACAAAGTGATCATTTTCAGCTAAATATTTGCACGTAGCACTGTGATACAACTTCACCGGTGACTTCTGTTCCATCTTTCTGCTTTTCTACTGGTTTATTTCTACCACTCATCTTTGCTTATTTTGCTATATTGTTGGTATTGTTTTTTGTAATGGAAGAGTGTTTGTTTAGAGATAAGTGAAGGATTCACTGAATGGGGCACTATCCACACAATCTCCATTCCTCTACTCTTCTGGAGATACTGGCATGAAGAACTGGGCTGCAAACCGGTGAGTGGGTTGAGCTGTAGGAAATGAGGAGACAGCATCTTGTGCATTCTGTCTTTCTCTTTGTTCCTTCTTGTTCTCTTCTCTCTGAAGCACATTCAATTTTGCTGTCTTTACTTCTGCTTCCGTTGCCAGACTGTCAAGGACAACTGAAGAAAAATCAAATAGACTTGTGGATCAGTGCTATTACACATGTAAGGTTTTTAGCCTCAGCCGAACCTTGAGTACCACTCAGCAAATCCTTTCCCTGTCTCCCAGGCAGCTCCCTTTCTCATCTATCATGCTCTTTGTATTTGCATGTGCTATTCTTTTCGTGAAATACATTTAAAAAATTTCTTCTTCTCCAGATAAAGCCTAGTCATCCTTCAAGGCAAGTCTGGAATGCTACATCAATTTATGAGCTTTATAGTCTGCCACTTCCTCTTGTCCATCTTCCTCATGTCTTGTCCCCAGCAGAGTTAGTTTCTTTCTTTCGTGTACAACACAAGAGGCATTGTCATTATTGTTTATGCCTTTCTCTCCCACATGCAATTACTGGAGGCCATGTCCATGCCTCATTAATTGTTGTCTTGCCCAGTACTTGGCACATGGTTGGCATTAGTTTAGATTTGTTTAGTAAATCAATGCCTGTGAATATGTTGCCAGTCTCAAAATGCAGTTTGCAAGAGGAGCGAGAACCATCATCTTCACATTTGTCACAAATGTCTTCCTATTTATAATTATCATACTTTATTTTAAACACATCACTACATAGTAATAGCATTAAGTGGTAAACAGATGCAAGGGTGAAGAAATAGTTCAAATGATAATCTAGGCTCCCTGCTTTCAGATAGGGCAATAAAATACCTTCAGGCAGATAGCTGTCTGTCCTTATTCTTCATCTTTATTTTCTTTTACAAGATTTTTCAGGTTGTAGGCTTCTGTGATATCTGTGAGTCCTCCCTGCCATAGTTTGTTAGCGTCTGATCTGTAGCTACCACTTATATTAGCTTTCTCTGTGTCTCCCACACTTATCATCACTTTTCTACTCTCTATTGTCTCCTAACTATGGCCCTTTTCTACATAAAATCTACAACTCTTTTCAGATCTCATTTTTGTCAGCCACTTGCCAGCTGTTGAGGCAACAGCTGATTTTTGTTATGTAGTGAAAGGGTGGGGCCCTTGACTCACAGCTGCCAAGCTTCTGGTTCTTTTCCCTCACTGCCTTGAAAACCCAAGTCCCTTATTACATAAAATAGCCCAGCTGCTATCTATCTTGTAACAGGTGATCAGGGAAGAGCTTTCTGTAGGATGATTAATAACAAGACTAGTTATGAGGGTAGCTAGATGGTGCCTGACAGAACTTATATCAAGCATCGGGGGGAGTTTAGTCATTACTATGTTGCTGTATATTAGGGTCTCTTAAAAGAGATATTTTATGACAAAATCTACAAATTTACAGGAGTTGATTGTTTTCATATACCCAAATTCGTTTGGTTTTACCATACATTTAAATTTAGATGTGTTATTTAGGTTGAAACTTAACAATAATGGCTTTGAGGACACCCAAGTCGAATGTAAATTTTATTTTTTATTATTTGTCTTATTTTTGTTACATTATAATTTTAATTTTGTGTTTTCCAGCAAAAATGAAGTTAACTATACCCTAAATAACAGATTTATGATAATAACCCTTTTCCTATATAATAGTTTAACCAAAATCAGGTGTGTATACATATTTATATAAAACTTAGCATATATTCCAATTCTGAGCCATCCCTCTTCCCATATATACCTTCTAATAAAGTTCCTCTTCAGAAAAAGAATGTATATATGGGGGAAAGGAGATGGCTCAGAATTGGAATAAATGCTAAGATTTACTAGGATTACTGATTGTGTGGAATTAAAATTCATCATGTGCTTACAGGAAAGATATTCAATTCAATTTATACTAGAGAACACAACACAAATTGAATGCTACCGCTAATGGATTATCTTCCAAGCAAACAGGATATGTAATAATATAACAATGTGAGACTGAGATTTTTCTAAAGGAAGAGAAATAATTTTTTTCTGTAAATTTTAGTTTCAGGCATCTTTGCCATGAGCATATTGGCTTTCAAACCATGATGAAAAACAGTCACTTCTTTTTTTTTTTTATCTAAATTCATTTAACCATTAAGTTATCATATATTTATTGAGTTCTCATAAAGTTTCAGACACTGAGCTACATCCTGGGGATCGAGTGGTGGGTACAACACATAAAGAGCCTTCATTGTATTCTGTTGCAATTCAGAGAGTGCTTTTTATAAACAGAAACCCTGCCTGTGTATGTTCTCCTATAGACAGACCAAGATATATATGATAATTCTTGTAATGTAGATTCTATAAACATGCTTAGCTCTTTTCTGAAAGTTCTTGGGACATTCACTTTTTGACAGCACAAATTGTAAATCGTGGATAAAATTGTTATCTGCGTTGGTTGTGATGGTAGTTAAACGTATTTCAAAGGGCTTGTTTTTCAACTTATTTCCCGTGTAATGCCACAATTCAAAGTTGCCCATCTCTCCTCACCCGGAATGGTAATTAGATATTGACTTTTTTCAGGTAAATTTCAGTCAGTTGTAGGATTTTCTAATTAAACCACAAAAGGATACTTGTGAGAGCATTTACATTCTGTAGTTTTGTGTTCTACATATTTTACATTGAAATATATGATTGCCTTTTCCTACCCCCCTATAATTTAGGTTTATGAGAAATTGTTATTTTCCTTTCTTAGATATTAAAATGAACTCAAAAGTATCAATAATAATAATAATAGCTATAATTTATAGATCAGGAGGAGTTGTCAAGAATGATACCAGAACGATACATTATAGTAGCCAGGAAGTTATCCTGTGATATGTTTCCTTGCTTGTAGAGTTAATAGCAAATAAATGAACCATATGAATCCCTAATTTATGCTTTGAAGAAATGCAAAACCATTCAAAGCAAAATTAATTTGATTTATGTTTTAGAGCTATTTTATTTACTCTAGATATCCCTGCAGAAGAAGAGTATAGTAATTTCATTTAAAAGGTTTAGAGGGGCGAACTGCTCTATATGTGAAATGCAGTGTTGACTTACTGAATTGAAACCTTCTCATTTACTTGTCTTTGCTTCTTTAGAAGTTAGATCAAGTGCTGCTGTAGAGTAAATTTTTTTTTTTGGTCATTCTCATAGATTTTCAGATTATCTTCTAAAGCAGACCCACGGTGAGTTGTTGAAATGCTTCATTTCAGAAAGTTACATATGACTAAGCATGCCCTAAATTGAAAAGTTAAATTAAATTATTGCTTATGTAACATTTCTTTCCAAGTATTGAGTCTGATTACTTACTAAACAACTCATCAGTGATTTTATTTTCACTGCCTCAGTCAATTTATTGTTTATTTAAGGTCTTTTAAAGAACAAATTTCACTGCTATTTTATGATCAGCTCAGCTAAATGGCAAATACTGGGTTAACGTTACAATATTGTCTATCTTTTGGTTTAATCTGACATGATTTATTTGTAGGTTGCTGACAAATGGGATTAAATGGTTAATGGCTAGAACATCTAGGCAAAATCTTAAATGGATTTTAAATTAGCTATCTTATATTTGTCTAAAATACTCTTTATTCCTTGAGACACCAATTTTTCTTTTAAAAGCACATCTAATCAATTTCAAAGTGAAGAAAAATAGAGTCTGAGCCAGTTTTGAAAATTATTTCTCCTTGAAATGTTCAGAGTGCTGGAATTTATTTTACAGTTCCACCTAAGCAGGCTTCTGGACTGAAAGGAAGGGAATGAATAGTGTCTAAATCTGCTTTAGGAGAGAGCTTGTTTATCGAGCTACACCTCATTTTCCTTTATCTGTCACTACGTAAATAATAGGTCAAATTTCTTGGTTGGTTGTATTCTACGTGCACAGCATAAAGCTTGAGTCAACTAACTGTAGCAATTTTGATTCTTCCCTAAGCTTTCCTTTTCTTGTTAAGCTCGCTTCTCCATCTAACCTTCCTGTTTCCAAAAGGATGCAAACAGAATTATGAAGTTTAGACAATGAGAGTCTTCATGTCTATCATTAAATTTATGCATTCAGTCTGGAAATGAAGTACGAGATTTTTGCAGGATGAAATAGAAATTACAGTGAAGTGGACTGTTAGAAATAAATGGATTTCTTTTTCTTTTTTGGAGCTTTCAACATTGTGTTTGGTAAAATCTTTCAGTAAAGGTAATACATTCATATGGATTAACTGTGTCCAACAGCATTTATCAGAGAACCCAACATATTAGGGGCCTAGACAGTACAGAAATACATTTCTCTGTCTTGGAAGAAGAAGTTTAGCAGTAAGTGATGCATGGCTCTATGCTGTCTTCATGATCTGGAGAGACCAAAGCTCCTGCCTCCCCCTACTCCTCCTCTTTCTGCATTTTGACTCTGGCATTCATTCTCTGGATCACCTCACATTGAAGATGGCTTCTGGTGCTCCAGCTACCTCATCTACATTCCATATTGCATGAAGGAAATGAAGGAATCTAACAGGGTGACAAAAGGAATGCATTTTCCAGCTCATCAGCAGCTTTCTAGGAAACTCCACAGAACGTTTATGTATCATTAGCTTGAATTTAATCACATGGCCACACCTAGCTGAAAACGTTGGGAAATGTAGTCTTTTAACTGAGTGTACTGCCCCATAAATAAAATTGAAAAGGAGAGAATGGATATTATGCACAATTAGCAGTCACTGTCATTTTCAATTTCCTCATCTTTAAAATGAGCGAGCGAGTGGCTTTCTCATGGTAGTTTTATGAGGATTAAGGGGTATACTGCGTAAATGATTCTTAGGCCTGGAACATAGTAAACATTAGCATGGTTCCCTTTCTAATTCTCATTTCCCTTACCATTACTGTAACATTAAAGCAGCGGGAAGTCTCAAGGCTTTATGGACTCTTATGATGATCCACATTAACTTGTGAATTATTTCACTTTTGGGACTAATATGTGCTTTGTTTTGCAATTGGTGTCTCCTTGCATTGTCTCCCTTCTGTAATGCCATACTCAGTGTTGGGATGTAAGTATGTTCTGTCTTTATGCCCTATATAACTAAGAATTGAGGATCAGTCACTCTTTGAAGTGGAAAAGGATTAGCCAGAGGGTTGATATATCTATCCTCCTGAAAATTTGGGGACTACAGATTTCTCTGAAGCTATCAGTCTACCTGAGGAAACCACAAGCTCTTTAGAACAGAGCATTCAATGGCAGTGAGGAACCAAGGGCAGCCTCAAGTGGGTTACAGGACTGTTTTCTTGTTAAAGGAGGAGTTGGATTGGCTGATCTTTGGGGTTCTTCTTACTTCTTAAATAACATGATTCCAGGAATTCCATTTTCCTCACATCTTTTAAGCCATACACAGGTTCTTGTGATGTTTGGTGCCTTTTATATGTAGACTGGATAGTGAGGGGCTGATCTGATGGTCTTGAAGGAGCTTATAGTCTATACCATTGATTTTTGTTGCCTAAGATACTGACTTCTCTGTTTTTCTCTCTTGAATTCTAAGAATTGCCAATTATTCAGATTTGAACCACTTCAAGTAAATATTCCTGAAAGTGAAATCGTTTAGTGATATTTACATTAGTACATTTTTGACATGCATGTTTATGTAAGAACTGCATATTTTTTTCTCTCAAATGAGCTGTGTGTTACTGACAGCTGAGAAGTTACAAATAACTCCAGGTAAACACTGCTTCTGATATTTGTTACTTTCGTGCTGTTGGTAAGGTCACTTAAATGCCTAAAGACTTAGTTTCCTCATCTGTAAAATGGGAATATTTATAATACTCTTTTTATCAGTTAAATGGGAGTGTTATAATAAAATTGTAAATATGAAGCCTTAACAGTGTATCTGGAGAAAGAGATCATTAAAATTATTTTATTACTACTGTTTCTATTATGGAAATGAACTTAGAAAACTAGATAGTTTAACTAGAGTGATAGTCCATTTATATGTTGCTGTATAACAAACTTCCCAAATCTAGTGGCAGAAAACAACTACTGTTTTATTATGTTCACAAATTATGTGGGCAGACTTTGGACAGGGCAGTGAAGGTGTCTGTGCTCCATCATGCCTGGGGCCTCAGTGGGGAAGGTTCCAAAGGCTGAGTGAGCCTCAGAGGTCTGGGGCCTGGAATCATCTGGAGGCCCTTTCACTCACATGCCTGGTTTCTGGGCTGCACAGACCAAAGGCTGTGCTGACCAAAGGCTGTGCTGACCAAAGGCTGGACCATTGACTAGAGAACCTACACATGACCTTCCCATGTGACTTGGACTTCTCGCAGTATGACGGGCGGATCACGAGGTCAGGAGATCGAGACCATCCTGGCTTACACGGTGAAACCCTGTCTCTACTAAAAAATACAAAAAACTAGCCGGGCGCGGTGGCGGGCGCCTGTAGTCCCAGCTACTCGGGAGGCTGAGGCAGGAGAATGGCGTGAACCCGGGAGGCGGAGCTTGCAGTGAGCTGAGATCCGGCCACTGCACTCCAGCCTGGGCGGCAGAGCGAGACTCCGTCTCAAAAAAAAAAAAAAAAAAAAAGAAAAAAGAAAGGGAACGCTCGGAGAGCAGGTATATCAAGTGACCAAGAGGAAGCTGCATGGCATTTGATGACTTCACTTCAGATGTCAGATGTCCCATAACATCACTTTTGCCACATTCTATTAGTTGAAGAATTCACAGGGCCTCCCATATTCAAGGTGAAAGGACACTGACGTTTAAGTCTTCTTGGGACAGTGTCAAGCGACTTGTGGTCATCACCAATGCCTTGCTGCTCATTATAGAAGGATGAAAGATGACAAGGAGTAAACATGATTAACTTTGAAAACAATTTTTCTATAAATTATTCTCAAGAAAGTAATGTAACTATGTGTCACCACCTACTATGGGCAAGCAGTTTCAGGTTTCCATCAGAGGCTAAAATCACTGTAAATTTAATCCTTGATTTTCATCTTATTAATCTTGGATCTTCACACTGTCAATTCTAGCATAACTTTTTTTTTTTTTTTTTTTTTTTTTTTTTTTTTTTTTAGTTTAAAAGTCATTGTGATCCTCAAGTAGTTTAAAAGTCATTGTGATCTTCAATACTTTTTTTTTCTTGCAGAAGTTTCTTATCCTAAGATTCTTTTTTTTCTTGAGATGGAGTTTCACTCTTGTTGCCCAGGCTGGAGTGCAAGGGCCTGATCTTGGCTCACTGCAACCTCCGCCTCCCAGGTTCAGGTGATTCTCCTACCTCAGCCTCCTGAGTGGCTAGGATTACAGGCACTATGCCCATAGATATATATACTTTTTTTGAGATGGAGTATCGCTCTGTCGCCCAGGCTGGAGTGCAGTGGCGCGATCTTGGCTCATTGCAAGCTCTCTCTCCTGGGTTCACGCCATTCTCCTGCCTCAGCCTCCCAAGTAGCTGGGACTACAAGCGCCCCCCACCATGCCCGGCTAATTTTGTTTTGTGTTTTTAGTGGAGATGGGGTTTCACCGTGGTCTCGATTTCCTGACTTCATGATCTGCCCACCTCGGCTTCCCAAAGTGCTGGGATTACAGGCATAAGCCACCGCGCCTGGCCTATTTTTTGTATTTTTAGTAGAGAAAGGTTTCACCATGTAGGCCAGGTTGGTCTTGAAACCCTGACCTCAGGTGATCCACCCACCTCAGCCTCCCAAAGTATTGGGATTACAGGTGTGAGCCACCACACCCAGCCCCTGCAAGTCTTATGAGGACTAAATTGCCTATTTTAAAAATATCTAGATTGGTATTATGCATATAAGTTCATTATGTGTACATTAAATTAAATAACATGTCTGTAAGCCCCTTTTAAAAGCTATAAGGAACTACGGGAGATAAATTATTCTTAACTCAGTATGTTATTTACTAATATTGTATCATTAACATCATCATTACACTATTCTGTCAAAAGATTTGAAAAACGAGTTTGATAAATGTTTTAAACTTAGAATTCATTGCAGACAAATAAGTGATTCACATTTTTGAATGACAGTGAATGAATATTTTTAAAACTTTGTTCTAGGGGCTGTAGTTATAATTGTGTTTCAGTTGTAAATGTCTCATTAACTTTACAAATTGATCCCTGTTATTTGTTTGGAAGTGACAGCACAATAATATCAAATTCAGCTAATAGCTCTCTTTGTCAGATCACCGTATTTTAGATAGTTTCTGATTTCATTTGTCTCAAATTAGAAGAACTTTTTTGTCTTTTCTTTTTTTTTTTTTTTTTTTTAGTCCTGGTAGCTTGATTCAAAATGTGACATTTTGGCACCCAGTAGTTACTGATACTATTCTAAACTTTAAGATCAAAAAGGAAATATATTTACATCTAAATGACCGTACTGTCTTCTGCTCATCATGTCTGCTATTTAATTTTTATTTTTAGTGACCTCAGAGTAGGCGTACCTTACATAGGCTCATGTCTGAAAATGATTTGAATAGCCAGGGTAAACTTGCCTTTTCTGGATGCTTTTTTCTCCTCTGAGTGAGGTGAGGACACTGAGGTGAAGGTGTGTCATGCATGTATTTTTGGTTACTTATTTTCAGTCTAAGCCAGTTCTATGAGTAGCTCTAATGGTTAACTTTGTAAATCATTCAGAAATCTGACTGCATTCTCAAAACATACCTGGTCCTTTAGGCAGCAGTCTACAGGTGATTACGCCTGGACGTTTGCCTAAAGATGATTTAGAAAATTGGTTGGAAGCTTTGCTCTTCCCCAGCTATCAAAAATTAACCTGCCAGAAATTTGCAAACACAGCAAAGTTATATTAATGATTCTGACTCATGCATAAGATTTTCTTTTTTAAAAAATATAAAACTGGCTATTCTAAATTCCGAACATTCAGCATTTATTATTTGGTAATTTCTATTGCAGAATGAGTAGGACATTCATTACCAGACCCCTTGACTGTCTCAGACCTCTAGGTTGTTGATTCAGTGTACTCACTGGAGGTAGGTAATCAGTATTCTCTTACTCCATTGATAAACATGGGGTTTCATTTGTTGGGAGAAGGAAAGTCTTTGTACTAAACACTTACACCAAGAGGAACTGTTGTCTGATTTCCAAACAGGCCAGGGAATATATTGTGTTGCAGGATCCCCTTGGGTATTCATTAAAGCATACTGCCTGTGTCACAGGGCTGAGAGCCTAGAGAGCTGACATGGGCCTACTTTGTGATATGTACACAATTTTGTATGTTCAGTTCCATATATATGTGTGTGTGTGTATATATATATATGATTAACTATATTTATAGCCTTTCTAATCAATACCATTTGTATTACAAATTTATTTCTAAAATTACTTTGTACTTTATCATGAAAGTGAGCTTCAAAGGCTTTGAACTTTGGCATATAAGTTAGTAAATGGTTCTCTCTGTGAGAATTACACCAGATGATCTCCAAATGCTTTTGCAGCTCTAAATCCCTGTGATTCTGTGAACCACGATTATTTTTTTCCAAAATTAAGCCTCCACCTATATGATTTTTGGCCTTTGCTTAATTCTGAGTGTAAACATCTTTATCAAAATACTGTACAAGCAATCAAGTCGCATTATCAATAATCAGTAGTTGAGAAAAAGAAAGCTTGCTAATTTGGGCTCTTTTCATATTAACCACTGCTCAAACTCATTATGCATTATTTCTTTTTCAGTTAGAGGAGTTCATTTACATTCAGCATCTCTGGGTTAAGTCAAGGTGAAAAAGCATTCAGTGCAGTCCCCAGTTCACTTCTATCTTGTAGAATTGTGAGGCATTTTTTTTAGATGTTTTAAAATGGGGATTGTAAACTCAGAAGCCTCATGGGTTAGGCAGTTGTCATTAATGAATTAGGGATATAGTGTGTAAATGTTGCCAGAACCTCACATTATTTTTTGAGAAACTACTAGTCCAGATTTTTGTTATGAAAGTTTGTACCTTCTTAGTGCTGTTTGAAATTATTTTAAAATCTTGAATATTAAAAAGATAAATAAGAATGACATGACTGTGCATGACCAGGTCTCTTCATTCTTTAACTTCTGCCTTAAAACCAGGCATGCTCTTCAACTTCATGCTGCTAGATATTCTGCTGTGAATCATTTACCCTTATAGATCCCTCCTCTTGGGGATTTCCACTTACTCCCTCACTGCACGGTTGTACAAGTGTGAACATGCCTGGAAACTATGATTATCCATGGATTTTGACAAAAGATCCTCAGTAGTTGTTACCATGCTTATTAAGTTCCTGAACAAATTTTTATCTCCTAAATTAACATCAAGTTGACAGGCATCCAGGGTGGACGCTGATCCTCTGGTCATCTGCACACTCAAAACTTAGTTTTTATCAGTCATTTTCTTCCTTGTGGATCAGCTCAGAACCTTTTACATTTTTTCCAGTTTGTTTTTTATCTTTCAATATCATCCCTGCACACCACAGCACCAATGGCTTCCTTCATGCATGCTATCTTTTATTTTTTTTTCAAGTAGAGTCATTTCATAATATGATACTCTTGTACTTTTTACATCACTGAAAGAATAGGATGGACAATGTACACAAACTAACTAAAATTGCAACATAAATATCATGAACATATATCAGATTAAGGGATGTTGCTATGGCTGACATCAGAATGACATCTCCTGACTGCTAAATTCATTTGTTGCTGACAGTCAGGGTTGGTTGATATCCCATTGTTCTTGAACACAGACTTGCTCACTTCAGTGAAATTGTTAAGGCAGAAACTTCTCAAGAGCTGCTGTCTGAAGCAAATCTTAGGGCCAGAAGTTATAGTATATTCATATTCAGACTGATGCACTAGAGTTTTCAAAATGATTCGTTTGGTCTTCTTATGAAATAGTTTTGAGATTCCTCTTAGTAAACATTGGTTTGATTTTATTTCTGTAAATTATTTTTTTCTTCTCCACTGTATGGAGAAGACCGTCATGAGTGAACTTGGCATTTGCGTTGTTAAAACCAGTTGGACAGTATCTTCTACATTGCGAAGCTATACATGTCTGATATGTTCTGAAATAATAGAAATTATAGTTAGATGTACTATTTTTGATAATTTACTCTGAATGAGACATGTAAATTATTGTCTTACGTTGTCATGAAGATCTATCAAATACATTTATATTTCACATCAATGTTATGAAGTTCCATTATTATTATTTTACAGAGGGGAAGCCAAGATACAGGAGTGGAAATTACTTGGCCACATCGCACTGGTAGGAAATTAGTCTTGGAAGTTTAACACAGAAATCTCACTCTTAACCACTATCCTGTCTGCCTCTCATTATTTCATTTGAAATAACTCATGGTTAGTGTAGTCAGGGTACAATAAATTGTTTCCTAGCACCATACAAATCAATCCCTAATAAGTTGTTATGGAAGCTTTTGTAAGAATAGTGTAAAGCTCCTCTGTCGATATTTTGAAGAATTTATTGTTCTCCTCTTTTGCAAAGTGAATATGCATGTGTCTGCTTTGGCCTGCAGTCTTCTGGCCCCTCCCCAATCTTTTAAGTTCCTTCAAAGATTACTGCAGTTGTTGGATCTACTTTGCAAGTTCTCTCAAAAATTATGGTCCTTAGTCAAATGGTCCAGGGGACTGAAACACTTTTTCAGTGAATGAGTGTTTCTCAAAACACATTTTTTAACCATTAGCTTCACTTTTCCTTCTGGTAAATTTTTCTTCTGTTCTTTTCAATCAGGTGGCCATTCTCTTGACAGAAAATTCTGAGACAACATAACAATTGGTTGTTTAGCTGTTTTTTAATCATTTTTTGCCTATCCTTTACTTTTTACACCGTTAATCTCAAAATGTATGCCCTTTCTTTCCTTGTTATGTGCATCAGTATTGATTTAAACTGTAGCAGCATTTGTTGGATAATTAGGAATTTTAAAACACATCAGAAGTTATCTTTCTGCAAAGCTGACTAGAATTTATGAAAACTGTGAGTTTTTTTCTGAACTGGTAACAATAATACAATAATTATCCATTTTTTTTCTCAATATGAGCCAGTAAAAGGACTTGACATTTTCAAGAACATCATTTAACTCCTTCAACATAAATTTTCAGAGATTAGCATCTGTTGTTTGTTTATTTTGTGTGAAGAAGTATTGTGAGTGAATGAATACCAAATCAAACACAGAAAGCGCATTTTTACTTTTGCTTTACCAGTGATTCACTTTATGTTAATTTTTACCTTCTATTAAGTATAATCTGGAAATAAACTGAGTTTATAAACTCTAAGGATGATTGCAGACATCCAGGTTAAAATCACATTTCAAAAATGTGGTTAAATTTGCAGTGCATTTGACTAACTGTAGTCTCATAGCCTACTTTCATTAATGGGAAAATAATCTGTGCCTTTGAAAAACTAAATTTAATATTTCCTACAAAAATGCTAACAGTTTTTTTGATTCTCTTTCTTATTTCTTATACTTGAGATCTTTTATGCACATCCTTAACACACACACATAAAATCAAATTTTAGCATGAATTGAAACATGAAAATTATAACACAATATTTCCCAGCTGAACACAAAAGTATGCTGAAAAATCTTAATGTACATTCCACAAAGCCAATGACAAATCTTGCCCATAGTCCTTAGAGGCAGTTTCATTGTAAAATATTTTCCATGATTTTATTTCACCTTCCAATATTTTGAATTCCTCAGGATCAAAATGCGGTATTTCTATTAAATCCATATTCCCAAGTCTATCACTGACACATTTGTCCTCCTATGAAAAATATCATTGTAGTCTATGATAGATCGCAATGTCAAGAAACTGATCTTGTTTCAATTTTTAACTCTGTTGAAAGAAATAAAAAATTCCATTTGCTTCCAAGTTGTGGAGAGAAGAAATAAGATAATTATTCAAAACAATAGCTTTAATATAATATTTATTTATGGTTTCTAATTAATTCTGTTGATTATTATTCTTAAAACTGCAATAATCCTTTGGTAGCAGGTATATGTTGTGTGGGCCAGTGAACCTATTTGTTTAAGTCCATAGACAAGATGTGTATTTAAGAAGATTAGGGTTCTTTGAACATAGTGTTAGACATACTAAATAGGTAGCTCAGGAAGACATTAAATGTATTTTATGAGTGCAGTTTTTAAAGACAAAGATAAGTATTAAAGTTCAACTCCCCCCAAAACCCAATATGGATGTATTTTGGTAGATAGGATAAGTAACAGTCGAAAGTAAAAATCGAATAAGATATGATAATGTTAATATGGTATCAGTGATCATCAGTAGTCAGTTTATAAAGTTTATTAAAGATTATTTCACTTAATACCATTTTTCTATTTATTTCACTTAATTGAATTAGAGGCGTGCGCATGGGGATGCGCACCCCATGCTTTGGGAAGGAGGCACAGCAGTTCTGGGGAAAATGTGTGTGTGTGGTCCCAGCTGCCTGATTTTTCTCTGAGAGTCAGAAGTGGTGTGTGAGTACATACAGATTAGGAGTCCCCAAGGTCTGTCTTCCTTTAGCTGCTACCAGCCCCATTTTCCCCCAGGACTAATAATTTTTAAACCTTAGTGGGAGGACCTATCCCCCCAAGACTGAATACTGATTATCACAAGAGATCTTGCTTGCTAGCTCTGAATGGACTCGTGGACCAGGTCCCTTGATAAACTGTAGTTGGGGTTCCAGTAATAGAGGTCTCCTTCTTACAACAGCAAAGATTCTGCAAATGAGGAGACACTTTGCCCACGAGTCACCATGGTTTTGGTGCTGATGGTTAATTTCCTTCTGTATTACAATCCTCTCTACATACAGCTCTTGCAATATTTAGCACCCACCAGGATCCCCTGGAATTCATAAGCATGTGGTTTATGTTGCATCATTGCAATGTGGTTCATGAAGCCTTAGGGCCCGGAGTCCTGGATTCAAGTTTTTGTTCTGCTCCTCTGGGATGAGTGACCTTGGAAATGTTGCCTCCCTGATTCTTTCCTTTGTAGAAGGGCACTGCAAATAGCATCTGACTCCTGATGGTTGTGAGAACTAAATGACATAATGCCTGTTTGCTTAGGTCTGTTTTAGGAATATATGAAGCGCTCAGTCAGTGATACTGAAATCAATGTTTATATAGTCAGTGTATACATTATATACAATGAAATCAATGACTTATTATTGACACTTGTAAGGTGTTATCTTGCTGGTGGGAGAGTACACCCAGTGTACTATTCTTTCTTCTTCTTTGTAGCCCCTAGAACTATAATGTCAGGGAGTCTATAAACAATAGGCAAGTTAGCTCCCTTACCAGTACTCACTTCACTCACATATATCACAAAAATAAACAAAATAACCTACTTCTAGGAAATATAATTAGATAATATTGAACATTGCTAATGCAATAAAAATAATCCTTATATACTTTGCTTCCTTAAATCCCATATCAAGATAAGAAGATACTAATTTGGCCTTTCCTCTATCTTTCCAAAATTTTAAAACATTCCCAAATTTGCTTCATTATCTCTATCACTCCAGGCACACTTCCCCATCAATTGAACTTATCTCAAAATGAATTCATGATATATGCCAATAAAATCATTCACTAGCATCTTCCCATTGTTACCATATCTAACATTTAAGAAATAAAAATGGCATGACGATTTAATAGAAGACCATTACTGCTCAGTATTGGTCAGGCTTCTTCCTAATTCTAAGCAAACTCAACAAAGCAATTGTTCCCACAGCCTAGGGTTTTCACTTTTATACTCCTAGTGTTTATATTGCATGAAGCCTTCCTGAACAGCACGTCCATATGCTTACTGCTGAAATCACAAGGAAATGTCCTCCTCACCAATGAGGTGTGAGAAAGGAGGAAAGCAGAAGTGTTTATTTTTATATCTTTTTTACTGTTACCTTTTTTCCCTTTGAACATATTTATATTCTCAAGTACTCACTTTCATTGGAAATCTTTGACATTCTAATATAACATGAGGCAAATCAGTGCAGACTCAAATAGGTTACCAAGATATAGACCTGTGACATATTAGATTTTCTCTTTTCAACAATTTCAAAAATCATTACTTTATGATTCAATTTAGGAAGCATTTGAATAAGTACTTGATATCTAACACTACTAGAGGCTTCAGGGATTTCTCCCTAAAATATTAAAATGGTTCTTGCAATCAAGGAACTTCAAATTTCATTGGTACTTATGAGATGTGTAAGATTAAATGGCAAAATGTACGATAAACACGCTAGATATTAATACCATTCAAGGTCAGAGTTGGGAGAGATCAGAATGATTCAAATATTTGAAGATGGTTTCATTGAATAATAAACCTGTAAATATATGAAATATTTGAAGGGTATTTGAAACCTAATGATGGTTGTTTTATATTATATGGATGAGAGAGAGAACAGATAAAGGCAAAAATGCACTGAATTCATTTTATTATTACCTTTTACTAAAGTATTGAACCAAGTGCTGTTGACATGAAAAACCAAGAATGTACATCTCTGCCTATTCTTTTCTCTGGGCATCGCTGGAATCCCATGTTAATGAATAATGAAATGAATAGAGACTGTATGGTGTGGTGCAGTTTATGCCAGAAATAGAGTGTAATGGTAAGAACAAAGACTTTGGTGTTAGACATGTGATATTGTATGTTATTTTTGACATTTACTGCCTTTCTAATGTTGGAACAGTTAATATCACCGAGTCTTATTTTCTCTCTTAGGGTGGTTGTAAGAATTAAGTAAGATAATGAATGAAAAGTACCCAGCAGAATATATGGCATAGAATATGCATTAATATATAGAAATATGACCATCACTTGAGTTAAGAGACTGGTTAAGGAGTTTTGTAATCTTATGCAGTAGAATCTAAGTAGCGTTTTTAAAAAAAATTATTTTTTTGAGACAGGGGCTCACTCTGTCACCCAGGCTGGAGTGCAGTGACACGATCTCAGCTCACTGCAACCTCTGCCTCCCATGCTCAAGTGATCCTCCCACCTCAGCCTCCCAAGTAGTTGGGACTATGGGCATGTACCACCATGCCCAACTAATTGTTGTATTTTTTTGTAGAGACGAGGTCCCACTGTATTGCCCAGGCTGGTCTCGAACTCTTCAACTAAAGAGATTCCCCCTGGCTTGGCATCCCAAAATACTGGGATTACAGACATGAGCCAACACACTCACCATTCTCATTTGTATTAAGAGAAAAATATCAGTTTACCAAGGTGTAAACTCAATCTCTGGGGCTAAAGCTTGATCCTCCCACTTCAGCCTCTTGAGTAGCTGGGACTACAAGCATCCACTACCACTCCCAGCTGTTTCTCCTTCTTCTTCTCCTCCTCCTTCTCTTCCTCTTCTTCTCCTTCTCCTTCTCCTCTTCCTCCTCCTCCTCCTCTTTCTTCGTCTTCTTTTTTTTTTTTTTTTTAATAGGAGACAAGGTCTTGTTATGTTCCCCAGGCTGGTTTCAAACTCCTAGGCTCAAGAGATCCTCCTGCTTCAGCGACGCAAAGTGCTGGGAGTGCAGACATGAACCATTGCACCTGGCCCTCCTGTATACTTTAAATCATTTCTAGATGACTTATGCTACCTATCACAAGGCCTTACACATTTCTTCATTTGCGTGGGTTCGGTGTAGCACTTGGCAGGCATCAAATTCAAGTTTGGTATTTGGGACTTTTTGGAAATTTTTTCTGAATAATTTTGATGCATTGTTGGTTGAATCCATTAATGCTGAACCCACGGATAAGGGGCAATTGTATTTTGAAATCTGCCAGGGTGTGTATGTGGTGGTGGTAGGATATTTTTCCCATGGAATTTGGCCAACACTATAAATAAGGAATTTTTATTTTTTTCAAGAGCTGGTTTATAGGCATAGTGCTGAATAAAAGAGACAAATGATTAAAGAAATAATTACAATAAAGTATGCTACAAAGCATAATATAGTGTTACAGTGTAGTCTTTGCGAGGACATCTAAACCAGCCAGGGAGGTCAAGGAGAGCATCTCCTTTCAAAAGCAGTAATATCTACATTGAGTTCTGAAAGATGCTAGGATTTGTCATGCAAAGAGTGAGGATAAAAATATTTGAGGCAGAAAGAAACAATGTGTGTGAAGTTCCAAAACTAAGAGAGGATTGTTCTTTTAAACAACTGAGTTCAGTATGGTTAGAGCTTAGACTTCAAGGGGAGTTAGAAATGTTTGGGAAAGATAAGATTAAATATTAAAACAGAGACCAAGGAAGGGCTTAGTAAACTATGTTTCAAAGGTTTATTTTTGAACACAATTCCATGTTGAAAGTGCTCATCATGGAATCAAGACTTATCTCTGAGCGTCATCTTTGGTACGCTCATGTTATAATAATGATTTTTACATTTCAGCAATGCCATAGCAGTGTCATGGCATGTGGTATGATCATTCAGCCGTCTATGACAATGTAATTATAATACATTCTTTTTATTATGTATCACATGTGTTATTTTGTAGTAAAGGTCTTTGTGAAATTCAGTGTGCTGAGTGTCTGATCATAGTAACCCTTTCAAAATTAGAAAATAAAATCAGTTTGGCATGATTTCACTAAAAGTCACCCCTTTTCTCTGTAAGTGCTAATTCTGTATTGTATCAGTTATAGTTTTACTAGAAAAAAAATTAATGTCGCCATTGTGTTATTTCTATATTTCACCCTTTTTTTTAAAAAATTGGGCAACATTTGCTTTCAGATTCTCCAGACACTGTATTAGCATTCATCATATTTGTATCTTTTACTTACCTGGGCTGCTTCTTACCCGGGCCAGTAACCGGAACTTCTCTGGTCTCTGATTATTATTTTCTCTGTTTTGGTCCCTCCTTTTATCCTAACCATATTTATTCTATCATAGTCATTGTTAAGAGCATTTATCTTAATAAAAAAAAGAGAAAGAAAACAGGAGCTGAGGACTTATGCTCCCTCTCTCTAATTTTGTTCTACTTCATACAATTCTACCAACCTACCACAGAATCACAGACTCCTTATCTTTTTTATTAAATAGTTTTTATTATGTGAAACCAATTCATTATTTTTGTTATTTGATGCACTACAGCCACTCTTTAAAAACTGCTGTAACTCAACCCAAGAAGGATATATCTTTAAAAATGTTTCTGGACCAGCCACTAGTTTCTCATCTCTCAAGTGTTAAGTACTGGGGAAGATTTGCAAAATAGCACCAAGAAAATTAGGATCTATGCATATTTATAAGAGGTTAGTTTCTAAGACAACCATAAAAATTTCGTATTTATGATTTCTGAAAATTGTTGAATGCAATCTTAATATATTTATTAAGTAGATACGAAATAGCTAAATTAAAAAGTTATGCAAATGTAAAATAATTGCAGAAACCATACTCAAATTTACTTTTTGCTTTATTATTTCCTGAATGTATATCATTTTAACATTATTAAGTGCAAATAATTAAACTGAAATTTAGAATATATAAAATATTTTAATTGAGTTTTGTGGTTAAAAAGAAAACTAATTTTCCTAGAAAATAATATTTAAATTCACTTTGGCATTCAAAAAATATTGGGCTGTTCCTAATGAGGAGAAATCTGGCAATTGGCGTTTATCCCTTTCAGTATTAGCTGTAATTGAATGTAAATTGTAAAGCAAGTTGTCTAGCATAGAGTACATTTGGAAAAAAAAAAAAGACCCTGAAAAAGTCTCATTTCTTTTACTTTTTAATGTGTAATTCTAGCGTTTCATTTTACAAAAAGTATAAATACTCCTAAATCTTACTCATTTCAATAGAATGTCTCTGTTTTCCATGAGGTACCAGAAAAAGCCTTAAATGATATGTGACGTGCTGCTAGTCATTAAATGAGGCATTCAATGCAGTATGATTATGACTCTGTTGCTCAGTCATTTCACGTTCTGTCCATCAAAATTGTGGGCACTTGCTTCTCAAATGAATCAAAAAGAGTTTCCAGGACCAGGGAGATATAAAGATTGAAATGCTAAGCAACACACCTACCATAAAGTAGAAGTGATTGATTGGTCAACAGAAAACGTAATGTTCAGAGTTTCATGGTTGTAGATAAAATAGGCTATGTTTATTTATCCATTTAGGGCAGATTTTTTTTTCATTTGTTCCAGGTTAATTTTGATTTCTTTCGAAATAACTGGAAATTATTTTGAGATAGGCTTGTTGGTATCCTTGATTATCTGTGTGGTGTCTGCATGAAAGAGGAAGCAAGTAGATTTTCAGGAAGTTTTCTTAATAGTTCGATGCAATCAGTCTGGCCAATATCGAGAATTACTGCTCCATAAATAATTGTGGTTGGTTTTGATTTTATTCAGCCTAATAACAAGTATTGCTCTATAGATAATTGTTGATGGTTTCAGAGTCTGATTTCGTTCAATTAAGCTGGTAACCTTTTTAAGAAACTGTTTGGGAGAAAGCCAAGAATTCCAGTGAATTGACTTCTAGAGGAACTGAATTGAAATTGTCTTAGCTTCAAAAATGTTTCATGTAGGTCCAGCTGTGTTAATTAACCTTTCCCTTAAACTACCTTCTCCACAATTAGAACCCCAAATGGGCAAACATAGCGAAGGACCATGCTATCTAGAATTAGGTTTTGCTCAAAACCTAAAACTTGGAAAGACATTATAAAGTAGGTTTGCGACATATAGTAAGTGTATGAGGGTTGCTCCTTCTTTCTAAATCACAGAAAAATTCAAATTCTCTCTCCCTCCCTTTCTTCCTTTATAAAAATCATCCATGTGTGTATTCAACAAAAGTAAAACCAGTATATATTACGCAAAGGTTTGCTTTCTTTGTGTCAAATTGTTAATCCATAATGGTAAATACTGTGCTTGGAAGACAGTAGGAAACTCGATCAAACATACTCTTTACTGATAAAGAAGAGAATTGTCATTTAGAGTAGTATACTTGACCTATGGCAAATGCTGCTAGTATTGGAATTCCATTGTTTATCTCTTGTGCTCTACAGAGTGGGAGGGAAAAAGAGGTACATTGTATTGAAAGTATACATTATGCTTGAGAAAAAGTGTTTCTTTAAATAAAGTACCAATACTTTTTAGTAAGTACCAATACAAACTAGGAAGGCCAAGGTCATAGGGTCTCAGTAACCACCTATGTCAGTAAAACGCATCTTGTGTGTTTCATGGTTACAGTTAGTCTATAAAGTTGTATTGTTGATCACCCAAGTGAAAGGCAAGAGAGCATTGGTAGGATTTCCTACTTGGAAAAGATAGAGGAGAAAAAAGGAAAAGTGAGAAGACAAAATTACAAACTCTTCAAAACATGCTTGTTTGATGATGATCAGTAGTAGGTGTAATCTTTGTATACAGAATCTTTGGGTTGATTTTTGTTAATTGTATCAACTTGAGTAATAGTTCTTATTTCTGGGAAATTAGAATCTACCAAAGAACAACTTAAAAAAAAAACTGTTAATACTGGATTTCAATAAATGAAGCTTTGTCATTTACTGATGATCTTTATTCATCACATTCACAATTCACAAGAGTATTTCTAAGGTGGTTTTGATTTACTGACTTTTCCCATGCTCCATGAGAACTGCCATATGCCTGATGATTCTGGGCTGTCTCTTTTAGGTTTCATACCCATCCCTTGAGATCAACAGTTACTCCCTATATCCCTGGGACAACTAAGCGGAGGAGAGTAGTTAACTAAAGTGGCTTTGAACAGTGGCAGAAAAATGTGCTGGGAATGCCTTATATTCTAAGCAACTTCCAATCTCTGTGAGCTAAAAGTGCTGTGCAATATGATAAAGAGTATAACATCACGAGTTTTGTTTCAGGAGAAAAAAGTGAGATAATTGGCTGAAATGGACAAATTTTGAAATTTACTAGCCTTGAACAATGATGAATAACTAAAAGTGCTGAATCAACCTGGCCTTTGAATTAAAGCAATATAACATACTGTAGAGGTTCGTCGTTTCCAGCAAATAGGAGGTCCTGGCACACACAGTAAGATAATGTGAAAAATTAGCTTCAATCTATGATTTTTGACCTTCAGTACAATTCTAACTTAAAATATAATCTTCAAAATTTGCGTTTTTGAATTTATCTTTTCCCTGTCTCTTGCAAAACCACATACATCAATATACATTGATATTTGGGGAAAATGATCCACAGTGGTATAAATTTAACATGCAATTCTGGGATACTAACTTTTGAATTTCACATATTTAAGTCTTTTTATATTTCTAGAATTTTCATACAGGATGTAATAACTTGATAACGAACTCAACAGTAATTTGCACCATTTCAGATAATCTACTGATTAAATTTTTGCATACTTTATATATTCTAACAGAGATTCCATTTTCAGAGAGGTTCTCTGGGCTTTCTGCTTCATGTCTTCTCCAGCCACCCTGAACGATTATATCCTAAAGGTCTGTATTCTAAAGGTTTTCTGACACTGGACTTGGTTCTCCATTTCATGATCTTTCTGGCTTTGGGACTACTTTAGACAGAGATGTTTTCTAGGCTTTTTCTATGCCTTCTCTTACATCTTTAAATGCATTTATGGATACTTTAAAAAGATTAAATTGTGCTCAAACATATTCATAAAGCAGAACATACAGCTGACTTATATTTGGGAGGACTTTTATATAGTGAGAGTTCTAGACTCTAAGAACATGCCATTCAATTTTAACATCACTTCTATTGATAAAAGAGATTTATCATATATTGCTTTGATTTACTACAGCCTTACTGGATGTTTGTGGACAGAATTTGTAGATAGGAAATGTTCTGCAGTGGATCCCATATTGAAATTTGTGGATCCCATTTGAGATTTACAGACTAATATAAAAACATAGGGATACAAATTTTATGACATAATTCTGAGTGTCATAATTGTCATTTCGAATTTAATGCTTATTCTTATAGAATGAAAGTTGTTTTATATATACGGTAAATCTAAGCCTTCCAAATGTATTTTATGCTTAATACAAACATCTTTTTGTTCCAAATTATAGTAGTCCATTAACTGAGGAAAACCAGGACTAATGCCAGTGCCATTGTTCTTTAATAGTAAAATCTAAAGAACATTACTGCAATAAGGTAGTGGAGCGTTCAAAATCATAATTTCATTAATGGAAATGTGCTGGACTATCACTAATCAATGAACTTCTGTTTAGTTTTTAATAGTATTTTTCCAAATATTTTAAATTTTGGTCTAAGTATTAGACTTCGTCAAAGTATGATAATACTGAACCTCATAGTAGTTTCAATGTATTGAATGTCATATATAAAACATATTTAAAAGGTTTAAGCAGATTCAAAATAAATACATAGCATAATGAAAACAGTTATACTGCTAGCTGGAAAATTAAACTTTCAATTACACTGGAATATATTTATAATAAACTTTTCTAAAAACAAAATAAATGTCTAATGTAATAAATTGCCAGAATGTGATATTTATGAAGCATCAATCAGCATTTTCTTATTTTCAAGAATGGCCATAGCTGCAACTTAGCAGGAATAAAAGTCTCTGCTCCCTCCCCTAAGAAAGATTCGTGTGT
This sequence comes from Macaca mulatta, assembly GCF_049350105.2. Taxonomy (NCBI): domain Eukaryota; kingdom Metazoa; phylum Chordata; class Mammalia; order Primates; family Cercopithecidae; genus Macaca; species Macaca mulatta. The sequence continues at coordinate 72,251,955 of NC_133410.1, read as the reverse complement.
GTTAAATAAGAGTCACACAGAGAGAATACCTGTAACCCTACTGTACCATCATTGAGCTCAGAGACTGGCAAACTTGCAAACACCTTCCTGTTTTCCACTACCATTCTATATCATCCCTGGAGAGTTGAGGAAGCACAGATTGATTCATTTGCACCTACAGTGTCAGTTTTCTCATCTTTCTTTTGATTTTAGCTTTCCTAAAAGCCACTCTCAACATTACAGCACAGACAAGAATGAACATTTACTGTGAATTGATATTGTAAGTATGGTTAATAGGGATGGCTGCCCCTTTTCCTGATACCATGGTTTACTAACAAATAAACAAAGATGCCTTATTTTCTCTTTTCCCGCCTCTCTCTCATGTACTGGCATACAAAAACTGTGAGCCTCTCCATGAAAAGGCAGGCTGTACATTAACTTAATCTCTGTATCTATTTCAGAGAAGATATCGGTCTCAAATTGGAGTTAGGGTATGGAGTATTTTCATTGACTTCTCTTTTTTTATTTTGAAGTTTTAATTAGAGTATTATAATTATGAAATAGGTAGCGTAACTATTTCTACACAGTGGTGTGGAAAATACTTTAAAAAATAAAATATCCTAATCAAGCAAGTTTTATGGAAGTAGAGGAGCATGCTTTTAGTACAAAATCTTGGCAAGAAAAAATAGATACCTGACCTTACAATTTATGTATAATTATCACATTGGCCAACGTGCCATTTTAAAATGACTCCATGTAAATGTATGACTGTTTTTCTCAAACATAGATTCAAGTTCATAACATTTATTTTCCTTTTAATATGCATCTAAATTACTAACTGACCAAAACAAAATAAAATATAGGTAACTTGGGGGGAAATTTCTGTCTCAATAAGCTAACTAATTGCTTCAATTCTTTCAAACATTTTTTCCTATTTTTAATGGAAAACGTCCAAATTTTGGTGCAAAAGTCACAGGCCTAATAGTGCAATTTGAAATAACTGCAGCAGCTTTTTTCCTCTGATTTTATTTCTTCTTTCTATGTAGATGAAAAATACAAAACTTCATCTCAAGCGGAATAGTTATCTTTTATTTGCTGATTAAGCTAACCAAATATACATCATCTTATTTTCTGTTTTGTTTTAGCCCAGGGTCTAATAAAGTTGTATAGGAATTTCTTGGGCAGCCATTTATTTGAGGTAAATACTGCGGTTTGAGAAAAATATTCATGTAACTTAATTTCCTGAGGAAATGATCTATGAAATATTTAACATCTAGTTGCTAGCATACTATTTTAGTGCTAATAACCGACTCCAAAGAGAAAGAAATGGCATTCTTTTTCATTTTATTCCAGTGGTGTGTGGTATATTAAAATATGACACATATTTGGAAAAATACATTACATAAAATTAGATGTTAAACCTGTAATGCATCATTTTATTAATTGAGCAAGATAATTTCTTGAGAAACATTGCTACTAGATTATGGAAAATATATGATCAAGTTGTTAAGATGGCAAAAGCTACACTAATTCTTTAAAACTAGGGACATTTATGTATTTGGAGAGCACTGTTGGGAAAATGAGTAATTTCGTCAACTCATTCATCATTTACCCTTTATACTTAGAGCTTTAAGAAGAGAATGGTAACTGATAGTATATCCACTCTTTCTTTGGCATTCAGACAGTAACTTGTTCAATTAAAAATTCTTGTTAGGTCAGACATAATGGATTCTTGTTGTTACTTTAGTATTTATTCAATGAAAGAGATCAATATTTTTGGCCCCAAGGGAGCTGCACTGATAAGAGACTCACAGTAAGTCTCTCTGTTCATTATAAACTTTTGGCTGGCAGGTGCAGTGTCTGCTGTATGACCAATTTTAATTAGAACATCAAGGTGGAATGAAAATTCAGACATTCTTTTTCTCTTTCTTTTAATAGCATATATGCTTTTTAATAGCTTTTTACCTTCTCCTCCTTCCTTTTCTCTGGTGTGTGCCCCTTTTAGAAGGTATTTCTTAAAGGGAATTTGAGAACAATAGATCTGATTTTGAGAAATTTAGCTATTATCCACTTGATCCCATGTGTTTCAAGTTTGAGTAGATTAAATCTGATCATGGTTGTGTGTAGCCTTGTTGTACGAGACAGGTAGAGAAATAATCATCTTTCATTATCACAGCCACCTTTGCCAAGTTTTAAATGTATCTTTGTTTAAATTTAATGGAACTGATTTGTGATTTTTTGGAAACATGACATTAAATAAAGCCATAAAAATCTATTTTGCTTTGCTACTTCAAATGCTTTCTAAATATGGCCTAATGCTCTATTCAAGTAATAAAGTCATTTGCAGAATAAGCTGTCACATTCAACAAGCTCTAAATTTGACTAGATCTATTATTTTACAAATTAAACCAAAGTGCAGGTCTCTGCCTTCCCTGCAACAAAATCTTAACCAGACTATCACATTTAATCTGCTAGATGATTTATTAACTTGCCATTTAATTCGTTTCTTTTAAAGACTTAATTCAGAGTATAGATTTGAGAGCTGGCAGAATCTTTTACAAATCATTTAGTTTTGTTCCTTTCTTTTACAGATAAAGAAACTGAGACCAAGAGAAATTAAATGGCATGCTTAAAGTTACATGTCAAATGGTTGCTAGAGAAACCAGCTCCTCTAATTTAGTTTTCTTTTCAAAATAGCATGTCAAAGAGATTTGTTACTATATATAAAAAACAATACTTGCTTAAATTTATTTATTAATAGATAAACTGATTTGTTTTCACGCCCCAGTTTACTTAGAGTTATCATAATACAATACATAATAATTTAGACCTGTGGGGCATGCAAAAAGCAATCATGTTTAAAGATCAGAATACATAAAGGTTAAATGTCAGAGGCCTAGAAATAAGAGGTACAGCATTTAAGCCTAAACTTTAAATTGTAGGCTCTGTAAGTGCCAGGACCATATTTTCTAGGTTTTTATAAAAGGAAATCTTAAAGGCCTGAGTACTCACAGAATGTTGTTGCCTGAATAATTAAATATTCCAAAGAAGGTGAGAATTTCAGAGAATTGTACATGTTACTAACACCAGTATTTCCCACACTGGAATAATACTATTTGTTTACTTTTCAGTTAAATATGAAAAAAAATCTGTTTATTTGAAATTAGACACTTCCTGAAGCATATATCTGTCTAATCAAAAAGGTTCTAATCATATTAGGAGAGTGATAATTTTAGTAGTTTAGACTTTGCATATAACATAACGACATATTAGAGGAAAGAAGTATAAAATGCCAAGGCAGGAAATTGTTGTTATCAGAAGTATATTTATATTATTGTGGCCATTAAGCAGGCTAAATATAAGAATGACCAAGAAATGCAAAATATCCTCACACCTGCCATTTATAACAGCTAATACAGTAAGAAAGCAAGCATATGGAGTCTACTGCTTGCCATGCCCCAAACATAAAGTCTCTTTATGACTTTACTGATCATTTTTTTCATTGTCTGTAATCATGTTGAGACTTCATTTTGGAAGACCTGATACTGGTGTTTTCTAAGTTCAAATAGAAAAGGATAATATTCTTATGGCACTTTTGTACTTTGGAAAACTCTATCTCATAATAAACGGAAGAAACCTGTGGTTACAGGAAAGAAGAGTAAACAGTGTCATTTATTGAGAGCCTCCTATATGAGAGGAATGTGAGACACCTTCCCTTAGAAAATGGTAAAGAAAGGTATTAGTGTTCTTAAAAAATAATAACAGGGAAATCTAGGTATGAGGGGGCAGAATTCAAATCTAGGTCTTCAGAGTTGAAGTCAGGACGATAGACTCAAGTGACTTCCGGGGCCAGGAAGGAAAAATGAAATTGTGAAATTTATATGTCTTGTAAATCTTTGCTCTTCGCAGTTGTGTAGCATTGAATGCCTAAGACCTTGCTCTTCAAGATTTGACAGAAATGACTGTTACCCTGTTTTTCAAATGTCTCATCTCACACGAGGTTGTGCATTATGGCATTAAGAAATATAACTCTCCTAGAGCTATTTGTGGCTTAGAATAAGAGTTTTGTTAACATTTCTTGGTACTTTAGACCTTAAATGGAAAAAATTGCAAAATGAAATCTATCTTATGGTGCATAGTGCTTTTATACACACATCAATGTGAAGTAGGTCTTTATGAGATTGATTTTGTGACATTGAACAACAACAACAAAAAGTAAATTACTGAAGGCTGAGATAGGTAAAGAAACAGAGAAGTCTACCCACATTTCTGAACTCTTTGCTGGAGGCAGCTGTGTCCTACAGCTTACTAGTTTACAACAGACTATTCACTGCTTTTGAACTGTTTCAGATTACTCAGAGACAGCATTCATGGCCAGCCCAGAATTAATGTGTAAGTGCCCTTCTCAGAACCAGGATAGAGGAAGACGTCACTTAACGTTGGAAGAGGTGGATATTTAGATGTCATGAACTTCTCTAGGCTTGTCTTAGGGCTAAATAGTAAAAGGTTTCCCTTTCATAAATGTTCATTCTCATTATAGAATGAATGGGTAATATATAGTTCCATCTACTTCTAGATGTTTGCTGTTCATTTGTGTGATGTTTAATGCAAAGCAAGAGGAAAGAAAACGTAGTTCTTTAACAAAGATCTCTTCAGTATATGTTAAGTTTACCACTAGAGATGAAAATACATTGTTTTTTAAGTGTTTTATTTTCTGAGGTCTTTGGGTAGTGGAATAAATTCACAGCCAGTTCCATGTAATTTGGATATGTGATTATTATTTAGAATCCCTGATTTCTTTAAGTTGTAGTTTCTTATAAGAGACTAAAACATTGTACTTTATCATGCAGATGATTTCTTATGCAAAAGCAGTGCTCTGTAGTACTTCTACAGAGTTTACAAAAAGTAGTTTCGTGATAGTAATTTTTAAAGTTTTCTGTGTCAGTTTTTTGAATTTTAATGACAATTTTTTATGATCAAAAATCAGTATATAGAAGTCATAAGCCCTAGGTTTTAAAAATAAGAAAAGAAAATGGGAAATACAGTAATATCATACTTTTTTTCAGGAGAAATTAAAGAAAATTAATTGGTAAGAATAATATTACTTTCACTTCTTATATAAATCTAATATCTATATCTGCCCTGCATTTTATGTAATGAGGACCATAGGATAGATTTTACTTTATGAGCATTCATTTTAAATTAAAAAAGTAACGTAGTCATGATTTTCATTATTTAGAAATGCCCTAGTCTAACATTTCCTCAGACAGCATGGAATATACTGCTGTGGCCTCTAGTAGGCCTCTTCAATGATGCTAATTAACACCAACATTGTTTCTGCTATTTTGTTGACATACCTCAAATTTAAAATGAAAAGTAGCTTTTGAGTGACTTTAATTGTTAATACTATTGAATTAATTTTGATATTTCTGAGGAAATGATCTTCATTTAAAGTAAAATTTACTAATCAAATTTACTATCAAAACACTTGATATTGCTGTATAGAGCATACTCTACTAAAATAGTATGTTGAAGATAAGTCAAATCAGCTTTTAGCTATTGTGTGGTATTCTGGAGAGGTGTAGGATATTGTAATGTGGATCCTAGACTCAGAGTGCCTGGATTTGCCTTAGTCATGCTAGCTGTGTGACTTTGGGTAAGTTACCTACATTTTCTACTACTCAGTATTCTCATCTGTAAATAGGGAACGATGATAAGACCTAGTTAGAATTGTTGTGGGACTGGAATGAGTTTTATGTAAATGCTTAATACAATTTCTGACTTGTTAGCTCTTTTTATTTTTGTTGTTGCTATTGTTTTTAACACAGAGTAAGGACACATGATGTACTCAGGACCAGAGTTTAGTTTACTATTGTTGGATTTTTGTGTTTTGCCATGGAAAATAATATTTAAATAAGACCAATGTCATCACGCTGGAGCTCTATTTTCCCTAAGTGTGGTATTTGAAAGGAGTTACGCAATATAATGTCTTTTCCCAGCTGGGAGAGGCAAGTCACTGCTTAGATGGCCGGTCCTGGATATGAAGAAATTTGGTCCACTCAGTGTGAGTGACATATTTACCCTCCTCCACCGTGAATGCGCCCATGCACTTAGCCATTTCTGCAGAGTTGCACAGATTCTGTACTTGCTGAAAAATATGTTTGCATGGAAAGGCCTTGTGGCATATTTTGTGGCATTGAATTGCTACCATCTGTTTCCTAGCCAATGTTAAAAGAAAAAGAAAAAAAAATGAAATAGCATTAGACAATGTGTCATTTTACAGGAGCCACAGTAAAATTTTTTTTGCACTCCATTCCCTACCCTCGAATATGTGACATATAAGAGTAGCTTCAGATACTTTCAGATTTACCAATTCACAGCTGCGTATAATAAAACATTTAGAATTTATCACAAATGCTTTCACTGTTAACTACTAATTCCCCCCACCCCGTGGAATTGGTGGTGCAAGTCTTAATTACATTTTGTGTTATTTACTAATATATATTTTAATGTTTATTTTAAAGATATTTCTCTCACAATGATATACGTTCCTAGGCATAAAAGAATGATATTTTAAGAGAATTTGACATAGTAACTATTAATAGCTTGGAAACTGAAAATCCTGACTTTTACAATGAATACTCTATTGTCTTCAGCATTCCCATTTATAATAAAGCATGCTAAGGCGACCTTTATCTTTGTATTAAAAGGTGAATCCATATACAACATAATAAATGAGCAAAGGATTAAGAAACCTTAAAGTGCATATGTAGCAATATCAGAGGAAGAAGCTGCTGTACTTTGAACAGCTTTGGCAAGAAAAAGTTAGGTAAAGTATAGAAGTCTGAAGAAGTATTTGATGATAGAGTCCTGGCATGAATAGTCTTTTTCTACCTTTCATCATGAAGAATCTCTAACAGTTTAATGAGCAAATATAAAAATGATAAATGCTAACATTATTATAGAATCCATGGGAGAGACTGCCATCTCCAGTATGAAATTAAGGAGTTACTTTCAAATTGTATCCCATTAATGGAAGACAAGAAGAGAAGAATATGTTATGAGCTTTAAACTATGTTGGCCCCATGTTGAAAACATCAAATTCCTTGTGACACTGAATTTCCATGAGAGCAGGGCTATTTATGCTGTGTTCAGCAATTTATACTTCCAGTATCTAGCCCAGAGCTTCTCAGTAGATGCATTGAATAACTATATTTACCAGAATGTGATTTAAAAAATAACACATTAAGGGTAAGTTCTGGTTTTTTGTTTGTTTGTTTTTGTTTTGTTTTTTTTTTTTTTTTTTTTTTTTTTGGTTATCAGAGACAGTGTGCTGGTCAGTAAAAAAACCAGACTAGGCCAGATAAAATGGAGTGATCTTGGAGTCAGAGGCTTGAGGCCAGGAGTTCAAGACCAGCCTGGGCAACATAGCAAGACCTCGTCTCTACGAAACAAACAAACAAACAAACAAACAAAAAACAAGATGGACACTTTGAAATCTGCCTCTGGCTTTGCCACTCACTAGTTTTTTGTTTGTTTGTGCGTTTACCTTGGAAAAGTCACTTTTTTTTTTCTAGGGTTCACTGTTCTTTCTGTAAAGCAGTGGCCCAGAATTGCAACTGAGGGCACTTTTAGCCTACAGAATTTATAAAGAGGTTGGAGTCAACCTGCTCTTCTGTCCCAAACTACATACTGTTCATACAACTGGGACAAGGTAATTATTCTTAGCTGTCAATGTTGTCAGCTGTGCCATTTAAACCTGTGATTCACTCTTTTGTATTATCAGAGTAACTATCTTTATTACTCTATAAGTTTATCTGAGGGTAGGGATTCTGCCTTTATCAACTTAGAATGGTGCCTGTAACAGTGCTTTTTAAAACCTGATAAAACACTTTCTTCAGTAATCACAAAAGGTACCATTTAATGATAGCTAAATCTCCTAGAGTATCTGCCTAGTGTTGGTAGCTAAAGAGTATTTGCTTTCATTTTCGTAGGATGTGCATACATGAGTTCATGTTGATAAAGAGTATGCTATCTAATCAACATGTTATCTGAAGATAAAGCATTGGGCCTCTGGTTTTTCTGTTTTTCCCCAGAAATCTCAGAGTGTCATGCATAGTCGATCTAGTCTGAAAATTTTGTTTCTCTATGTTCTTTGAAAATTTGAATTAGATTGCTTTAGAGGGAGCATGCAGGTTTCAGTTTGGCATAGATGTTGCCACTTGCTGTTACTTCTTCTCAACCCACTTGACTCATTTATATAACCTGCCTGGTCCCTGTAGGCTCTTAAGTGTGAACCATGTCTAGACAGATCAAGACTGGGCATTTGGTTACTTACATATCTAAAATAAAAGTGATGTCTGTTGGCCTCAGGGGAGACCCTGTTGAATCTACTTATTCTCTTAAAAATAAAAGTAGAAAACTAAATAAAGATTAAAGAAGTAGACATTTGTGACTCAACTTTTATTTTATTACTTTTTTTCCAGCATTAGAGCTCAGACTGTGTAGCACAGGCCAGTGAAAGACATTAGTGAAAAGACAATAAGCTGGCATCAGAGTTCATGTTATCAGGGTGCAGGCCCAACACAGAAAGATGAGAGAGTTATTCTGGTGAAATGAAGAGTAAGTACCTGGGTGCAAAGGCTGCTAGACAGAAGAAGTTGATTATCTCACTCTGAAAACCAATCCATTAAATAAAGGTCATGCTGCTGGGGAGAAAGGAATATATTATAGTTTCCTCAACATCTTCAATATGTTGACATCCTCAACAAAGAAGGCTCTTTCCCCATCATTACTCTAGCACTTCCCTGACAAACCCCATTAGAGGTATGTCAGCCGTAAGTCTAGATGCTTTTAAACCATTTATATTTGTGTCTCTATGACTTCTCAGGTTTTTATGTGTAATGCTTGCAGTATAGAGAATATATCTTTTCATTTGTTATACATTTGCCTCCTTTAAACTTAAAGGAACAGCATTCAATTCTGCTATATATGAATTTAGTGAATTTTCACTAGTCATGATTTTATAGATTTTGATCACATTTATTCTTTGTTTTGGCTTTTGGGGCTAGAAATTCCTGTGCTAAATTGTTTGGTGGGATTTCCACAGATATATTTAAGGAATCATTTTGTGTTATAGATTTTTGAATCCTTGCTGTACATTTCTAATTCATTTTAGTCAATTAGTAAAATATAACTGATCTTCATTTTAGTTAGGTTTATTTTTCTTGTTTTGATAGTCTTCCCATTTTGTTTTTTGCAAGCTGGGACTTTAGTAAGAAGAAAACTGAAATTTAGAAAGAAAGCCTGCATCTTAATTCTTTTTAATTTTTATAAAAAAAATTTAACCACGAACTCCTAGGCATACTGCTTAACACTCATATTGTGCTCATCTGTAAAATAGGAATAACACCCAATATTATCAGAGTAGACATCACAGTACCCAATATTAAACAGAACAGGTACTGTTATGAGAATACAAAAATTAATGATTAAAAGAAATTGGAAACTTTGAAGTCCTGTACAAGCTCAAATTTTTATTTTCTACTGTAACTATTAGAATGAAACTCCCCTGTATTTCATTTGTTTATTTAAAAAATAATGTCTGAATTTTAGCAAGTGTTTTTTGATGGTTTCTGGCTACTTTAGATGGAGTTTATAAGACATACATTACTAGGACCAGGCATCTAAGTTCAGTTTCTGACATTGCCACATAGTGGATGTATAATTTGGGACCAATAAATCATTTATTCTCTTGAGCCTCAAGCTCTACGTTTTCTGAATGATAATATAAGCCTGACCGAGTTATAAGGACTGGAGCTACGCATGCGATTTTTAGAATGGTACACAGATTAAAGTACTTCAGTAAATGTTTCATACTGCTTTGTCTTGATGAACGCAGATAACATGTAAAGTACCTATTATACCGCACGACCCAGGTAGAAACACACATACTAGTTCCATTCTCCCCTTCTCATTAAACCTATTTATTTTATTTTATTTATTTATGTCATATTTAATACTCTTTTTTAGTCAAGGTTTAAATAAATTTAAGTTATTTAGGTAGAGTCAGCATCTTGGTGTAGAACTGACTGGAATCCACAATCTAAAATCACAGGGATATAGTTGGAAAAAAATGCTTGAATAGGAGTCTAAAGATCTTAATTCCAGTTCCAGAGCCACGCCTTGCCAGCTGTGTTGTTCAGAACAATTTACTTAACCTTCCTGAAATCCATCTCTTTCCTTTATAAAAATAGGATAATAATATCTATCCAATGTGCCAAAAAAGACTGTTGTGAGGATCAAATAAATTAATATGTGTCAAAATGTATTTTAAGCTCTATTGCTTATAATAAATTATAAAAATAAATGCTATTGTTCATATTAGATGTAGCAATGTAAATATTAGGAGTAGCCACTTAAGTAGCATATAGACAGATTCTCAGACTTGTAGAAGAAGCGGTAATGACCTAATCCCATGAGGGAAGCCAGCCAAGAATTTATACCTGCTGGGTAAACTCTCCATTGTAAGGCTTTGTGACTGTGAGCAGTCAACAATTTCCAAAGGGCTGGTCAGGAAATTAAGAGAACAGATTAAAGTAAAATTGGGTAATGTTTCCCCTGGATCTTGATACTTAAAATTGTTCAACTGAGACACAGCTGATCCTTTCATTTTTTTAAGAAAAAAACCTATTATAACTGGCTTTGGCTGCCTATAGTTATGGCATGAATCATGTTTATATGTTGAAAAGATTGTCCCTTTCATCGGCCCTTTCTGTTGCTCCTTGACAGACATGCAGCTAAGATCTAAAAGTATTTCTTCTTTCGTCAAGGGAATTTTCCCCTCACATCAAAACCCTGGAGTTCTGAGCAAAGATAATTAATGAGCTAGTAACAAATTGAATTTTAGTTTTTAGAAGACTATTAAAACGTTTTCTATGCTATTTCTAGTAGTAGTCTCAGTGTTGAAAATAAGAAACATGACGTCAGATTCCAAAATATCTTAGGAAACATTACAGTACTATTTCTTTCTCTTTTCTTTCTTTCTTTTTTGAGATGGAGTCTCACTCTGTTGCTCAGGCTGGAGTGCTGTGGCATGATCTCAACTCACTGTGATCTCTACCTCCCGGGTTCAAGTGATTCTCTTACCTCAGCCTCCTGAGTAGCTGGGATTATAGGCATGCACCACCACACCCACTAATTTTTTTGTATATTTATCAGAGACCAGAGTCTCACCGTGCTGACCAGGCTGGTCTCGAATTCCTGACATCAAGTGATCCACCCGCCTTGGCCTCCCAAAGTGCTGGGATTACAGGCGTGAGACACCACACCTGGCTGTGGTGCTACTTCAAAGGGCAAAAGTAGCACTTCAGTAGTAAGAAATGGTTTTGAGCACACCTACAAAAAGTAACAGATAGGAGCAAGTACAATATCAAAGCCTAATTTATACTGTAGATTTTGTATGTTTGCATGCAGGCATGCCAATGCTTATTAAACGTTGAGCAAAACTCCTTTAGTAATAAAATCCTTGTGTGTCTACAATTTAGTGCTTTAAACATGTTGTTGCTCCACGTCTGTTCATGATCATAAAAGAAAAATATTTCAGACTCCAGCAGATCATGACTGTCTAGACAGGTTTCAAAAAGGATATTGCATTATGTGATAATGGAAGTTGTAATATTTCAGCTTAGGGGCAGATACTTTAAAAATATAGATCTGTTTAGACTGAGTTTTGAAGCCAAAAGGGTATCACTACTGATACTTAGTTTACTTATAAGTAAACTGCTGTATCAAAATTGGGTATTCATTGACCTTTCTGAGTAGTATTTTGTTTTGCATCTATTAGGTGAATAGTTTCTCTAAATACTAGTTTAGGTGAATGCTAGATTCTTTGAATAAGATTCATTTTTTCCTATCATCCAGGTTAGTGTCTTCCCATTCATCCATTCAAAATACGTTTGCTGAGCACCTTATATGAATATTATAATAGGAGAGATTTCCTTTTGAGAGTGTGGTCAAGGGAAGCATCTTTAAGTAGACAGCATTTAAGCTCAGGCCTAAAACATTACAACTAGCCCTTCATCTGTAAGATATGGTTGGACTTTATGCTATCTAAGGCCACATCTATGATTCTGTATGTATAAAAGTGATATAATCCCATGTGGCTGAATTTAGCATGTTTTTTCATGGATTTACTTTTCCATTTGAGGACTTTACATGTTTCTGTTGCTGCTTTTCCTCCTTGTCCATCTATTATGTATATTTTTTTCTCCAATTCTGTACCCCTCTTCCACTACCATACCCCACGAAAAGAGCATTTGGATTTAGGAAATGGATATCAAGTGCGTTATTCTTATATGTTCTATTGACAAATATGAGATATGGCCAAGTCATGTAACTTCTTTGGCCAAAGTTTCCCCATCTGCAAAATGAGGATAAATATTTGTTGCAACTACTTACTGAGTAGTAGTAACTGGTTGATACTTCTATATCGAATGTACAAATACATAGGAATGTATTCTTGAGAAGTGTTATGGTACCTTCATCCAGAAAAGGTTGACACTAATAGAGGAGATACAAACCCAGGTAGTTTATTTCTTTCTTAAATTATTTTAAATTATATTCTTTTCTTTTCTTTTCTTTTTTTTTTTTTTTTTTTGAGACTGACTCTCACTCTGTTGCCCAGGCTAGAGTGCAGTGGTGTGATCTCGGCTCACGGCAACCTCTACCTCCCAGGATAAAGCGATTCTCCTGACTCAGCCTCCTGAGTAGCTGGGACTACAGGAGCCACCATGACCGGCTCATTTTTGTATTTTTGGTAGAGATGGGTTCCACCATGTTGGCCAGGATGGTCTTGATCTCCTGATCTTATGATCCACCCACCTTGGCCTTCCAAAGTGCTGGGATGAAGCACTTGAGCCACTGCGCCCAGACTTTATTTTCAAGAAGAAGTATAAATTAATGAAAATAAAAGAAGTTTTTGTTAAAGGTGTTTTTTCTTCTCCCTGACATACCTAGTATACTAGTTACCTTTAAACATACCGTATTGTTTTTGGAGAGGTAATAGAGATTAAACGTTGGATAATGTTAAATTAAAATTTCCTTCCCCGAATGACAGCTTTGTATTGCCTGAAATTATTTTTCCTGAGAAAGGTTTTTCAGAGTAGATTGGCTTTCTAAATTATAAGATTGTTATTGTTTAATGATTAAAAATGTATCTAACATCCTTTTAAAAGGAAATAGATCATTAACTTCAGAAGTTCATGTAAAAATGCATATTTTTAAGAGCAAGATATTAGAATTAACTTATATATCTAACAAAAAGAGATAGATAAATATATTGTAATATATCCCCTTAGCAAAATGTTTTGCAACATTTAAAACTATTGATACAAAATTTACACTTACTGACCTGGAAAATAGCTGTGGTATTTTATAGAACAAGAAAGATGAATCAGTCACCTAATACGACCTAATTTTTTTTAATGAAACATATTGATAGGTAGAATAATAATATATAAAGTTCTGGAATATTATACATTAAAATGTTATGCTTCAAGTAATTTCTGGTATTTATGTTATATATATTAGTTAATACTTCCAGTAATTACTTGTATTTATCTCATATATATATATTCATATATATGCCTAATTTTAAAGGTCGACAAATATTGCCTTATCATCGAAGTAACGAAACTATTTTCATTTTTTTAAAAAAGATAGTAGTTTTTTTTTTTAATAGAGTAGCCATTTTGAAAAGGTAGTACCGAATGGGGTACCATCCCAAAGAATGTCGAAATGATAATATTCACATCCAGATTTTTAGCTTTGTCCATTGCTGCTATTCTTTTTTAAAGCTTTTTTACTTGTAAGCTTCCATTTGTTATCTCACAATATTTCTCTGACCTAACCTTTGGGTACCCCAAGAGGAGAATCTCTCGCACATAAAACTGTAGTCTCTAATGAGAACTAAATATTTTAAGAGGACTTACATGCTTGCAGGTAGCTTTATTTTATTGCATTTAGAAATTGTTAATCACTAAAAACGGCTATGGGGACTTTACTCCTGGATGAAGCATTAAATTACTAACAGGTGTGGAAGAGAAGGCAGAATTTTTGCTTCTGAATCTTCAGATTAAGGTACTCCTTCCCTTTGATTCCTTCTAGATGCCTTATGACCATGAAGCAAATGCAGGAGAGATTACTGCATAGTAAATCAGTAGAATTTCGGGTTTTTTTTTTTTTAAATTATTATACTTTAAGTTCTAGGGTACATGTGCACAACATGCAGGTTTGTTACATATGTATATGTGTAACATATGTATAATATGTATATGTGCCATGTTGGTGTGCTGCACGCATCAACTCGTCAGCACCCATCAACTCGTCATTTACATCAGGTATAACTCCCAATGCCATCCCTCCTCCCTCCCCCCTCCCCATAGTAGGCCCTGGTGTGTGATGTTCGTTTTTAGATTCAGGATGTTAGCTGGCCTTGACTGAGCATTAGTTGCTTGTCTTGTTAAAATCTTCTTCTACAGTATTCTATTTCTTTTATTAGACAAAACCATGACGTTGATTTGGAAAAGAACATTTTAAAATTGGAAGTATTATATTTAAAAATAGTTTTTAAAGTTTAGAACGTCTTTTCAGTTTATCTCATCAACATCATCTTTCTAGATTCACCAATGTGAATATATCCTCCAAACCACCCAGTTTGTTTCTCTGTGCTGGTAGGGCACTTGGCTCTGTCTCTAGCTCCTCTAGCTGTGGGAACTATATCTAACCTGTTTTTCATTTGGCTATCAAGATTCTGTATAGAATGACTTCTGCTTTTCCTTTCTGCTAATAGGGAATGTGGTCATAAAATTAAATATAATAAAATAAAAAGTGATAACTTCAGTCTCCTCTAATCATTCATTGAGATGAAGGTGGGAATACTAATTTGCGTATTTTCAAGTTCTAAGGAGGCTTCATGAGTAGTCTGTAAAGAATGCTATTTATATGCTTTCATTCTTTCTCTAAAGTATGGCACCTGATAATAGAATTTTCAGCTAAAGAAGATTGAAAAAGGTAAGTTTCATAATTTTAAAGACCATGTTAAACTGCTACTTTCGCAAGATCAAATTCAGGACTCTATAATGAGGTTTTATATCACATTTTACATCAGATTTAAAATCTGCATTTGGTTATTAAATTGATTTGTAACCATTTTAATATTCATATAAGATAATTTCGTGTGTGGGTTTTTTGCACATGTGGTAGTGTAGTATAGTGGGAAGTTGGCTTTTGGAGGCAGGAAGTTAGATTTATAATGCTTTTGAAGGTCTTCAACAACTATAACATTTTATGAATTTTTTAGGCATTTTTTTGGATGACTTGTAGCTTCATTAAAGGTATGCTAGCTTTTTTTAACTAAACATAGTAAATTCTTTTTTAGTTCCTATACCTATAAATCTTTTTATCTTGTTTTACACTGCCTAGAATTGTTTACTGAGTGTGAATATTGGTAACAGATTTAAAATAAAAAGCACTGATAAAAAGTAAAATCTTATGTTTCACAGTTCTATAGTTGAGATTTGATACTGATCTTTAGATTCACAATGAAAATTAAATACATTTCAGTTAAACAGTTTAAACCTATTCATAGAACATGACAACCAGTAGTTATTAATATTTTGTTCATTATTACCTGACAGACCCAGAGTTTTTGTTATCCATTGAAAAACTTCAAATGTGAAGACCCTCCTCTTAATATGAAATATAGAATTCTCACAGTGGATATCAAGCCTTTTTTGTTTGATCATGGTTCAGATATATTTTTATCTACATGGTTCTTCCTTTGTAATACATTCTTATGGCAAACAGAACATTAAGAGGCCAGAATGGAAGGTTATGTTTAGCTAACTAGCAGATCTCACTTTAGAAGGGTTATCTACAAGGCCATGAATAATTGTATTACACACTGCTTGTTGTAATTTAGAAAGATAAAAGTATTCCTCTCTGTTCCCTTTGTGTTCATGTTTTCTCTGCAAGTAACAAATGTTTAACTCGAACTTCTGTTTTATGCTAACTGCAGCCACTGCTAACTTGATGGCTAAAAGTTAGCACCATAAAAAATTGCTCCCCTAAGAACTAAGAGTTTTTCAGGGAGTTTTCTCAATTGTGTTCAAGAATAGGACCTCAGATTCTTCAATTCCATCTTTTTCTGTTTCTCTTTTCATTCCTTTTTTCAATAGCTGCCTCATATGCTGATGACATTAGTGAGATTTGCCCAGCCTGTCTTCTCAGCTCTACTGATGACAAATTTTGTCACTAACTCTGGCCTTTGGAAATGAGGGACACCACTCTCCTCATTTGCAACTTTGTTTTAGAAATGGTACAGATTGTTTCTTCAGTTCTCCAAAGTACAGATCTGATGGTTCAGACTTTACTGCAAGTTTAAAGGTAAAGGGGGGGGAAAATGACATAGTAACTTACAAATTACTATGTTATTAATATTAAAGAACTCTCAGATCTCAGGGACTAAATTTGTCCTCAGAGTCTTTTAGCTTCTTACCCTGCTTGCAAGTAACTGGGCCAGTTGACCCTACCAAGTAGAGTACTTTAAGCACCTAATTGTCCCTGCATTTTTGCCCAAATTTGAAAGGGCTCTGCCCAAAGTCCCTATCTCTCTTTACATTGAAATGATTTATAGTATAAAGGTCTACATTCTGGAACATCCCCCTCAATTTAATTGTATAACTATGTAACAATACCTGCTTGCATATATAATCACAAGGTGGTAGTTCTTGTGTTTGTGAACCAAGTATGTAATGGATCCTAATGCACTTTGGATAGTTTGTCTTTGACAGAATAACCTGCCCAGTTCAATTTTGTTCCGTGGCCTCTTAATTGATGTAAAGTGATACATATGTGCTTAACTCTCCATATCTTATAAACAACTGCCCAAACATGCATTAATTTGCAGTCATGTAAGTGAGAGGGGCCTTCTAAAGTGAGAGATACCTTTGACTTTGGAGAAATTGTTACTTCTTTAGAGGTCACAACTCACCATCACATTGCAACACTGTGACAGAGTATTAACTTACTTAAAACGTAGAATCAACTTCCTTAACCACCGAGACCACTTATTTCCCTTCTGAAATATCAGCATCAGGTTATTCCATTGCTTTTAGTGCTTCTACAAGAAACAGTGGACAGTTGCTTGTTTTATAATTGCCTAATCTAACCAATAAAGCCTACACCACTAGGTACAGAAAATTGTATGACAAATTTAGATAAAAGTTTAGCACCTACTCTTTACCAAGGCTTCCTACCACATATCATTTGTAAGCTGCATATTAATGATTAATCCAGAAATATATCTTTTCTGTGTAAATGTATGTACAGTTTTTTCACTACTAAATACATTTGATGTTCATGTTTTAAAACTATGGTTTAAATTTTTATGAGAAAGCTTTGTCTAGCTATCAAAATAATTGGACATTGGTAATCAAAATTTTAGCATTGGCTGTGTGCTTTCTTAAAATACCTAAACAAATGGTGAAATTGCATTATCTTGTGGGGGAGGGGGTGGAAAATAAAAATGGAAAAAATATCTCTATATATAAATCAACAAAGATATTTTTCATGCCTGTTTTCCTTACTTTCTTTTATACTTTTCTCCTTTCCTTTCTTCATGTCATTCATATTATCCCTCCCTCTTAATCCCTACTCTGTATTTTTTCATGTATGTTATCAATCTTTGTTTAAAATTGTTCTATAATATACTTATTGATCTTAATATCCAAAAGTATGTATTTGTGAGATGGCTGACCACAGGTAGTTACTTGGATATGGAGTCTTGTAATGAGAGAGAAACTACTTAATCTGTAGAGAAAGAAAAATATATGACCCTAGCTTTATTTTGAATAATGCTTTAAACCCACTGGTATATCAGACATAAAAATACCATATCACTGAGTGCTAATTACAGTAAAACATTTTATCACTTGGACAAATTAGGTAAGCCTTTAACAAATTAAATTAAAGATTTAGCTTACTGCATAAAATTATCAAATATTTATTGACAAATGGGAGGGCAGATATATATGGTTTTAGTTTTCATATCTGGGATACTGTTCTGTGTTTCAAGTCAACTACTTCAGTAATTTTCTTGATCTTAAATTCGAGGAAATACATTTTCTAAAATGATTCTCTTAATATTTTTCTCCGTTTCTCAACCATCTGCTTAAGTTGCAAATCCATTTGGGTTGGTCCTCATGTATTTAGATATTTTTTGATATTTAGCATTGCCCCACAGTCATGCGTTAGTATCCTCAAAGCTGTTCTGTGCCACTTGGTAAAATACGGTGATTCAAGACAGTCAGGCATTGTTGTAAACAAAGGGAAAGCATGTGTATTCTAACTTCACTTTTAATCTATTCTTTGTTTAGTTAGGGGTTTAAAGGAACCCAATTTTGAACCTGGCATTATCCTAAAAATTGTTGTGTATTTTGTGAAATACTTTGTCCTTTTGGTGCTCTCCTTACAGGCCTGTGAACTTGAATTCACTCAATATAGTACCAGATATGAATAGAGGCTAATTCCTGTTAGGAAATTGAGAAAGGAATCACTTGCTTTTACTTGACAGCTTTGACATAGGTTTCTACTTTACTTTTTTCTTCCCCTCCAGCTCATGCAAAGGAGAGCTACAGAAAAGTGTTTCATTCTCTCAGAATCATTTCAAAATGAAACTAGATCTTAAATATATTAAACTATTTTGATTTATTCTGCTGGAAAATTAATCTTTTTTGTGGTCAGTTGTTTCACAGTATCTTGGCATAAGGATATATTGTGTATTTTTAAAAATATAATTATTTAAAACTTGATTTATCTTTTTGGCTCCATTATTTGAACCCGTAAAATAATTCACATGGGTTACCTGCCAAATTCATGTAATCTTCAGAGAGCCGTGAAGGGTTTTTTTTTCTTTTTAAAAATTTTTTTTTTATTTTAGAGTATGGAGTCACTTGTTTAGTATTTTTCTCAGCAATTAAGATTTTCACCTCATCATGCCAGCTAGCTGACATTAGCAGTGAAATTTTAAAAGGTGTTTGATTTTTTATAGTCATTTATATTTCTTTGAGAGTAAAATTTAAAATTTTTTCTAGAATATTTTACAGCATTTAAGATATTAGCAGAAGTCATTACATGAGAAGATAAATTCAGTCTGACTTTAAGATAGTACCTATATAACTAAAGCAAATTGGTGAATTATATATCATTACTTAGTAATTGGGAGATTGTGCAAATAATTAAATATAATAATTAGGTTTGACATGATTTTTTTCCTTTTATATATATCCAGATAAACCTTGTGGATAGTTGTAAATTCTTATGTAAATTTATCATATTCATTGATATTTTTAAAAAACAGTATTTTTTTTTAAAGGTCCTAACGTGAATGACAATGGAAAGGGGACCACACATGTAATTTCTAATGTATAATGTTGAGAATAATCTTTAATAATTACAAAACCTGTACATTTCTTCTCTTAGAGGTCACTAGTTGTGTATACATTTTCTCTTTTCAAATTTTAAATTATTTTTAAATTTTTGGTAATTAGGATATCTATATTTTTTAGTAATTATGGAAGTCAAAGGCCTCTATCAGTTTATAAGAAAAAAAAACTAGCTTTCACTGACTCATGTTTAATAATTAACATTACCAATAAATAAGGGATTTTTTTGTAGTAGGGATTTTCAATATGTAGAAGATCCCATCTTCTTTGTACTTGAGTAGAAAATACTTTTTACCACACCAAGATAGAAACAGTCCAAGTACATAATGTTTACAGTTTTTGTAATCATATCATAGAAGTGTACTGCCGTGAAGACCATTTGACTTCTTGAATACTTTAGGATTTTAATATTGCTAATTTTAATAATACTAATACAGTCTCTTTTGGTGCTGTGGTATTGCCTGCAAGAGTAAAAATACATTTGATGATGTTGTTAAAGGTGAACTCTCCTGTTCTAACATATCGTCATTTCCATTTTATTACACTATACTTGTCTGGTGAGCATAACTTTAATATGCTCTTAAAACAGTAGAAAAATTACCTAGATGAAGAAAGTGTTCACCATGAGGGATAAGAGATCATTTAATTTACTGCTTTTTATACTATTGGAAAGCAGTTGTTTGAATAAATGTTCCTGTTTTATGTGCATTACCAAACTATAAATGAATTCTGTATGTAGCTTTCAGTCTGACAATCAAGGGCATAGAAATGTAAAATCTTTAAAATTCTGATAGAAAGGAGAAAAGTTGGCTCCCCGTTGTGTTTTATAAAAGTCCCAGGAGTCATGTTATTGGGTCTGACTGGCTTGATTTGGAGGGTGTGTCTATCCTAATCCATCTGTAATGCCATGAGGATGACACGTACTAATTGCCCTAACTCAACCAAGGCTTATCCCTGGATGGGCGTGAGACCAATTTCCCATGGCTAGGAAATTTGGGGTACTGTTTGAAAAACATAACAAGTTCTGGGGCAGAAAATAACAAATATTCATGAAACTCAGGGTCATTGAGACTATCTATGGGTTGAGTGGGCCTTAGCTTAAAGTTTTATGCTTTTGAACATTAACATTCACTCTCTCCCCCTTACATTTAGGATCTTTTTATTCATAATACTCCATACAGCCAGTGTACTGGAAAAAATGAAATTGAACACTATAAGTAGAACAGAATCTAATACAATTATTTTGGACATCCCCCAAACCTAGGTCTGTTGGGAGAGAGGCATTTTCACTGAGAAAACCGTTTTATGCTTTCTCCTGGTAATGTCCCTCCCCTCACTAAATAACATCCCTTTCTCTCTCCCTAAAGTATTTTTATTTCACTAAATAGATACTTCTGGCTTAATCATGTAGAATGCTTTCAACTATACATAACACAAAACCAAGCTGACTAGCAGCATTAACTAAAAAGATGCTTGTTTACTTAATATTACTTCCAAAGTGGTCCCTGTGATGGTTTGACCTTGAAGTTGAATCATCAGGGACCGACTCTCTTTTCACAATCTTTGGTAGGCAGTTGCTGCTGTTTCATTTTTTTTTTTTTTAATCTCTAGTTAAGATGACTTTCAGATAGCTTGACATCAGGTCTTGACATAACATCACTCAAAGATAGAATATAGTGAATTGAATAAATGGTTTTCTGAAGTCTTCAAGCACTCTCTTTATATATTATTAGCTAGGACTAGGTCACATAATATTTCCTAGCTACAGCACAGGCTGGTAAATGCATATCTGAATTTTTCAGTTTCTATGGTAGGGGCTGCATCACATAGAATGTGTTGAGAATAGTTGCGTGGTCAATGTTTCCCAAAACTGTAATTAAGAGTAATTAAGAGATAGCTCCCTTTGTTTTGTATAGAGGCATGTAAATAAGAGGTTGGTCTCATACTGAAAACTTTGCGTTGAGATCCATTTCTCTGGTTTAGTTCTTGAGCTTTTTGGTGGTTCTAAATTTTTAGGACAGTGCCATTTTAGTCAAATATTTCATATAACACAACTGGTTATACTAAACTTGTTATCCTGGTGTGCTTCTTCAACCAGGGCACTAGTGGTTCAGAAACAGGATGGGTCAAAATAAATTAATAATGTAAAAATTAAGGTAAAATTATACATATATTTATATATACACACACAAACGTAGACACCTAAATATATGTATATAAGATAACGCAATATGGAGGGTATAAATTTCTGTGATGTAGCACAGCTGATGAATTCTAGTAACTTGAAACAGGCTCATCATAGTTTTCTTTCATTTCCTATTCCCACACTTTTCTTCTTTCATAAGTTCTAACAGGCATCACTGGCTATCTGTCCACTCAAGGTATGTATTCAGTGAAGGCTATATTTAAGAGATGCTAGATGTATTTTCACCTTAAATATTTCACCGTAAAATATTAGCCCCTGAGTAAAATTTGCTTATTGTGTTTCATACCATCTTTCTCTTTTTCTCACTTTATATTTGATTAATAAGATACGTGTAATTGTACCAAACATAAATAATTATGACATGAATAATTTTGTTTCACTGGTCACTTCCAATATTAGAAGACCATTAACATGCTGTGTAGTAGATTATGGGGATATACATTATGGCAATAATTATCTTTATGTCATAGTCATAATTTATAATATAGTAAGGCACCCATTTAGAGTTAAGGTCTAAGGTAATAGTGTTTTTCTCTCTTATGCCATCAGAATGAGAAATATTCTGAACCCATGTTTCCAAGCTTTTAACTAGGCAAATAATTGGATATTGATGTACTAAGGATTTTCTACATGATTATGTTATCTTTGTTCAGGCTGGGCAAATTTAAATTAATACAAAGGCCAAATTAGGGATTCTGGCATAATATAAGGAGACAGTAAGAGGACGCTAAAGGCAGAATGTCTAAGCAGAAAACCCGGCTCACTACTTACAAGCTGTGTGACCCTCAGGTTGCTCTTCTATACAATGGCTGTTACAAAAGTTAAACAAAATTACCCATGTGAATCTGTAGTGTAGTGCTTAAAATACGGTAAGCACTTAGTAACTGTTAGCACTTGTCATTATAATTTGATTTGTGAATCTTACGGGAGAGATACTTAAATGTAAAGTTATATCTTGAAAAATGGAAAACAAACAGAACATGCCTCCCCTATGAAGGAAGGATTGTGGGTCTTTGTGTGTCCACTAGCTTTTAGATCATACTTACAGAAAGCTTTGAACATATACCAGGCTCCATAGTTGTATTTGGATCATTGAATAATGTTGATTAGTACCACATTTTGAACCTATCCGTACTAATCAGCCACAACTTTTATCATCTTTATGAAATTTATCTGAGATTAATTTAGAGTTGATGACCTATTGGACTTGGCATTCATATATTATCAGAACATATGGTTAGGTTGATTAATATATTAAAATACTTATGAAATTTAGCATTCTAATTTATTACATTGTCATATCATTACAAACAATGTAGTGGCTTATATTCTATCTTTCTCACTATTTCGCTGTGTTTAAACACATGTGCATATACAATGGTAAGGAACATAAGGATAACATTTAAATTATTTTAGCCAGGTGTGGTGGCTTATGCCTGTAATCTCAGCACTTTGGGAGGCTGAAAAGGGAGGATCAATTGAGCCCAGGAGGTTGAGGCTGCAGTGTAAAGCAGGGACGGGAAGGGAAGGGAACGGAAGGGGAGGGGAGGGGAGGGGAGGAAGAAAGGAAGGAAGGAAAGAAAAAGAAAGAAAGAAAGGAAGGAAGGAAGGAAGGAAGGAAGGAAAGAGAGAGAGAGAGAGAGAGAAAGAAAATTAATTTTAGTCTTCATATGTTTTTTTATTTATAATGTGTTAGACCCTGAACACGTTGACTACTGATTAATTTCATGTTTATTCAGTGGCATGTTATGATTGTTTACTTTGTCATACTTCTAGATAAAAATAATGCAATATATTATAAATGCAAAATATTAAAAATGGGTGAGCTCTTAAAAATGTGAATGTTTGATTTTTTTTAAAACTGGATTGCTATCTTTAAGTCACTTGCGGCCACTAGTGAAAATACTAATCTTGACTGAAAAGGGAAGTTACAAATTGGTAAAGGAAAGATTACTGCCCATGCCATTATGTTTTCTTATTAAAATATTTTCTATGTTTATTTTCAGTTTTAAAGAACTTTGCTATATGTATTTTGAATGTTAAAGGCCTAAGATTTTGCATGGATCAATACACACACACACACACACACACACACACACACACACATAAACACACACCCCTCCGTGTACATGAATTCCACATTCATGAATTCAACCAACCAAGAATCAAAAATATTTGGGAAAAAAACATTGAAAGTAACAGTACAATGATAAAAATAAGACAAATAAAAAACAATATGAGGTAACAATGATTTACTTAGCATTTATAATGTGTTAGGTATTATAAGTAATCTAAAGGTGACAAAGTGTATGGGAGGATGTACATGGGTATATGCAGATATCACAACTTTTTATATAAGGGAATTAAGCATTTGTGAATTTTGGTATCCTGGAGTTGGGGGATGGTGGTCCTGGAACCACCTCCTTGGATATGAAGGGAAGACCATGTATATATATATACATAGTCTTTTTTATATATATATAATTTATTTATATCTATAGAGAGAGAGAAAATGAATGAATGGCTTAATACAGAAGCTGAACAATAGTTTCTCATGGAAAGTATTCAATTGTCCTTATACTATTCTTAGTTTAAAAGAAACTGCTTTTGAGACAGAAATATTAATATAAAATGGAAATGTTCTATATGAGAATAAGAGTATAATTATTATCACATTTTGGGAGAATATTTTGTTTCTGTTACATCTAGTAGGCATTCTTTATGCTAGGTCTTTACAGTTTATGGTATGATCATTTTTACAGGTTGATGCACTGTTTTTCTTTGTTGAAAGTGTCCATTTTAAACAATGATTTTAAAAAAAGTAATGGCATTTTTAATCAGTATTAAAAGGGAGGAGAAAATATTCCACATGTTATGGGAGAACAAATGAGATAGAAATTGCGTAGTGCTCATTGATGGTATAAGGTTTGTAGGGTCAAAAGTATACAGCAACAATTAATACTGAAGTCAGCATGAGCCTCAATAAATAGAGCAGCTGCAACTTATAGAGGACTAAATCACTTCATAATTAAAACTGTAACCTTAAGCCTTCCTGAAACGTATTCCTTTTCCATTCGGTCTGAAGTATAAAATATTCTGGGAAAGAAAGTAAATTTAATCTTGTGTGTTTACTTCAATGAGAAAGTATTCTAAATGTGACGATAAAAATGAGTATAATAACAAAACAATCTCTGGGAGTTTTGAGGCTATGGTTGTGATACTAGTAATATTAACTACAACTTATATGAAAGAGACTGATAGTGTCTGGGAACCAGATTATTGTTCAGCTAGTTAGCTAGCCTGTACATGCATGTAATTATCTTTTGTTTATATAGAAACACGCCGTGTGTGTATGTGTAACTGTGTATTCATAATCTGGACTTTAACTTGCCAGTTTAAAGACTGCCAACAGTGCGTATGACTGTGCCATGCATCCGATGCATGGTAGTACTAGAGTGAATAACACAAGTGCCAGAGCGTCTACCTGGGGGCTTTCTTTCTCAATACCAAATTTAGAGACCTGGAGTCAAAGAAAGAAAATCTTGAAAGCTGTTGGGAAGCTGGAAGGCAGGAAATAATCTTGTTTGCAATGGTGGAGATCTTAGATGCTTTTTATGTTCTTTTTGATGCCTATTCTCAAAATGTTCCCCTTCAGATTGCACCACTGGGAAGGCAAATAGAACCTTCTTGACCAAAACCAAGAGTAATTTTAACAAAATGTGTACCTGAGTGGCTTGACTATATCTTCTGACCTGTAATTTCCTAAGATCGCCTATCCAATTTAAGGCCCCAAAGGAACATAAAAAGGGATTTCACAGAGTATTCAGGTTAATCGTCTTCTTTGCTTCCTCTGTTTCAGTCCCACCTATGGCTAGTTATCAAATACTGAACACTTGCCTTAGCAGAGCAGGACTGAGCAGGGAGCAGTGTTGGTGAACTGCTGAGACACATTGTGTAGCAGCTGGAGGTTTTGTGAAGTGGAAGACACCAAAGTCAAACTCAAGTTCTGAGTGTATTGAGAGGAAAAGAGCTGGGAAGCAGACTCACCAGAAGGAAGAGCACAGACACAGGGAGTGGAGAGTATACAATTCTGTTTCCTCTTTTGTGTTTTAAGCCATCATTACCACCGCTTATTGACAGGGATCTGCATAAAACATGATTTCTGCTAGGTTTATATTAAATATGGTTGTTGAACAAAGCTTTCTTGATTTTGCCTGCAAACCCTATGATTTAAAAGCAGTTGCTCACACAATTCTAAAATGGATTTATTTGCATGCTCTCACAATGATATTAAAACTGTACTTTAACTGTAAGTGGAAATATATAAGTAGCTGAAGTACTCAGATTTCAGACTTATGACTTATTTTAGTTATGATATACACAATTGTGCTGCATATATTAGTAAATGCCTACTTATGTGTTCCATGTCACAGCTGCCTTTGTTAATCAGAAATTAATAGATTCAGATGAAAATTGTTTGGTTAATGTTACATTTGCTGATAATACCTAGAATAAAGCATAGAATATTTGTAAACTCACTTTTTAATAAGCTCATCCAACTACAAATCTGTTAATGAGAATTCTGATATAGCAAGCAGTGAGCTTTGAGGAAAGGTCAACCAATGTGGGAATAGATTTAAATCCTAGCTCTGACCTTCCTAATTATGTTACCTAGAGCAAGTAACTAAATCTCACTCTGCCAGTTTCTCCACTTCACAGATGTGAAAAGCTCTCTTGTGGTTTTTAGGGATAAAATAGGTAATGAACTTAAGAGCTTTGCATAGTGACTGGAACATACTGTAATTTATCCCTTCTGAGACCTACATTGGTATGGACAGTCCGCAACTTACAATGGTTCAAAATGATTTCTGACACTATAATGCCCTGAAAGTGATACACATTCAGTAGAAACCACTTTTGAAAATACTTCAAAATTGGAATTTTGATCTTGTTCTGAGCTAGCGGTATGCAGTGGGGCACTCTTGTTTTGCTGGGCAGCAAGCTGCAGCTCCCAGTGAGCCCTGCGATCACAAGGGTAAACAACCTTCAGGTCCAGTGTGCTTCCAGCTGAGTACGTGTGTGGTGAGTACCTACAGCACAATTCCATTTTTCACTTTCAGTACAGTACTCAATAAATTACATAAGTATTGAACATTTTATTATAAAACAGGCTTTGTGTTAGATGATTTTGCCCACTGTAGGCAAACTTAAGTGTTCTGAGCATGTTTAAGGTAGGCTAGGCTAAGCTATGGTGCTCTGATAGGTTAGGTGTATTAAATGCATTTTCAGCTTATGATATTTTCAACTTAAGTTGGGTTTATGGAGACCAAACCCTATTATAAGTCGAAGACGATCTGTCTTCACATTTTAACATATCTGAAATTGGATGCATCATGGTAATGGATAGTGCATCAGTTTAATTGGAAAATTATTTTCCTTACTGGTACATAAAATAATCATGTTCTGTCTTATAATCAGAGGCATCTTATCATTGTTGAAATATGGTTCGTAAAATGGCATATAAAATAATGTTCTGCCCTTTGATTAGAGGCATCTTAATATCTCATCAACATGGAAATAGGCGCTATTACTGCCCCTTACTTTACTGCGGAACTGTTATTTGACTTTGTCAGCCATTGTTTAATATTAATATTTAATATTGCTATCTGGGACTCAATGTAAACTCCTTTTGTAGTCTTCAAATTAAATTGTACACACACACAGACACACACAGACACACACACACACACAGACACACACAGACACACACACAGACACACACACACACACACACACACACAGAGTAGTCCCCGTTATTCACGGTTTCACTTTCCGAGGTTTCAGTTACCTGAGGTTAGCCATGATCTGAAAATACTAGTTGGAAAATTCCAGAAATAGGCAATTCATATGTTTTAAATTGCCTGCCATCCTGAGTAACATGATGAAATCTCACGTTGTCATGTTTTGTCCCTCCTGGGACATGAATCATTCCTTTGCTGAGTATCTCCAAGCTGTCTACAGGCCCCATCCTTCCATCACTTAGTGGCCTCTCCATTATCTGTTGAACTGTCAAGGTATTGCAGTGCTTGTGTTCAAGGAACCCTTATTTGACTTAATAATGGCCCCAAAGTACAAGAATAGTGATGCTGGCACATTGTTATAATTTTTCTATTTGATGACTTGTTATTGTTGTTAATCTCTTAATGTACCTAATTTATACATTAACCTTTATCATAGGTATATATGTATAGGAAAAACACCATGGTATATATAGGGTTCAGTTCTACCTGCAGTTTTAGGCATTTACTGGGAGTCTTGGAACATAGTCCCTGTGAATCGAGGGGGAATGCCTGTGTATGTATAATAAAATAGAGATCTAGCAAATATCAAACAAATATAACAGTACTAAACTTTTTGAAACTGAGCAAGTTAGTAATTGTTATTATTTAGTTAAATATATTTCCATACCTCATCAAATTTCCTATAAAACAATTGATTTCTGCATAATACTTAGGAGTTTTAAAAAAGTAAGAGCAGGCCAGGCACAGTGGCTCATGCCTATAATCCCATCCAATATTTTGGGAAGCAGAGGCGTGAGGGTCACTTGAGCCTAGGAGTTTGAGACCAGCCTAGGCAACATAGAGAGACCACTGTCACTACACAGACTTAAAAAAAAAAAAAAAGGGCCAAGGGTGGTGGCATGTGCCTATCGTCCTAGCTACCTGGAAGGCTGAAGCAGGAAGATAGCTTGAATCCAAGAGTGTGAGGCTTCAGTGAGCTGTGGATCGGCAACAGAGTGAAATCCTGTCTGAAAACATTAAAATAAAGCAAAACAAAAACACAAGTAAGAGCACAGTATGACATTGATAACTGAACCTTTTAGTATATATTATGTGTTTTAAAATCAAAATTCTATGGTTTCTTATATAAGGTAAATTGATTTTGGTGGCTGCATAGTATGAATGTGTGCAATTTATACGTGTAGTACAAAAAGAGTATTTTAAAATAGACACTAATTATTTGGATAAGAAACAAAAGCAAAGCTAACTTAATCATACTGTTTTTTCCATTGCTGTGTCAAATTATGCGATGAGGGAGACTTGCGTCGGAGTGCAGAGATGAAAAATCAGAATCAGAACTTGACAGGTTGAGACTCACAGGAAATGAAACAGAAGGCTGAGTGACTCTTTACTCAGAACAAATCTCTCAGGTTAACTGAAAGTCTGGGGCTGGGAACAAAGACAAATTTATTGCCCTTTCGTGGTAAATGTCTGCAAACCTAGGCATGAGAGAGCCTTTGATGCCCTGGTGCACCTTTCAGCAGATTTGTAAATTCAGTAGATATGTGAAATAAAAATCAGCAGTTGCCTTGCCTTATATTTCGATAGATAAATTGCTTAAGGATTTTTAAATCCATCCACAGTACAGATGATAGATACTGGATTAGAATTAAGGGATTTATTTAGTCTCCTTTTCCCAGAAAATCAAGATTACTTCGTGTCAAAACAGTGTTGTCAGAAAATGTAAATAGCAAAAGGCTTTACCTGAAACTTCATTTAGAAATGAAGACTCTCATATTTTCAAAATATAGTGTCATTATAAGATATGATGTTGTGTACCTTTATTTCTGAAAGTAAGCACCTTTACACAAAGCTAAACACCTTATAGTTATAAAGTATTACTTCATGAAAGAAGCAGTGCTCAAATGTATGATTTATATTACTGTTCTTTGACTCATTTAATTTTACGTTAATTATGTCATGAAATCAAAAATGCATTATGATATATTTGACATACATCATATTGATACTATTTGAAAACTCACTATTTCAAAAGAGAAAGATCACTTTTAGAGCAGTTGACACTCCCCCTACTCCATAAGATACTATAAACAACCAAAAATAATAGATCAATGTATAGTACATTGTTATAAATACAACATTATTCAAGTCATTATATGTTTCTTAATAAGAGCAATGAGCTTATTTCTGTGTTTGATGTTGTCTGTTGCACTTTTTGATTGCATAGGTGACAGTTTATTTTACAACTGGTCTGTTTTTAAAATAGATAATTCTGATCTGGGTTACATTTAAAAACATTACAAAATAGATCCCAGAAATGTTTTTTGAAAAAGAAACCTTTTTTGGGGTGTCTGTGTTTCTCTTTCATTGCATTGATTAGACAGCTACCTAATCAGCTTATTAGTTTGCCATATGCCTTATATAATATGTGCTAAATTGCAGATTTCAATCTTTATCAGTGGAATGGGGATGCATCTATACTTTGAGAAACTGTGGGAAAAATAAAGATGTTGAAAATAAATTTCTAATTTATTAATGATGATTATAAAAATATGCATTAATTTTACTTTTTGCCTTGAATTTCTGTAAAGTTTTAAGGAACAATACTTACTTTCAACAAAAGATTTTTTTTTCCTGGTTTTTACTTGAACTCTATGACTTTAATTGAAGGCACAAGATATCCTGGAGATGAGGAGGGATTTTGAATGGGCAGAATTTACTAAATTGCCACCTTTTTTTAACCCTAAATTATTCTCTTATTTTTGACTCAGGGTTTGTTTTAGTTATCTCAAGAGATTCTTATGTTAAATGAAATGCCCTCTGGAATGTTACTTAGTACTACCGCTACAACTATTATCACCACCACCATCACTGCCATCGCCACCACCACCACCATCATCACCATCATCACTGCCACTACTACTACTGCTGACCACTATTACAGTATAATTTGCAAGACTTTCTGCTGTGTGTTTTACATTAAGAAGGTTATATAATACTTTATTTTATGTTTCCATCCTTTCGCTCAAAGGCAATTATATAATACTTTAAATAGCCATTATATATGTAAGGAAACTGCAGTGAAAGAAGAATCAGCTCCTCAAGATTAAACAACTAGTATGTATTACATTCAGGGATTTTAGTTACTGTTTATTTTTCCATGTATTATACTTTCGTTACTAATTAAATTGGGTATGTTTTAATTACCAAATATTGTTAAAGTAATTATTACCCTCCCCATGTAAAAGTTATTTAAATTGTTATTTCTCTATGCTTTCCCCTTGCCCCCCAAATGCATGAAGATACAACTGTCATGGGAATATCATAGTAATATTCAGGGGAATAGAATTAGATTAATTTCATTTATACCACGTTAACCAGCCCACATTTGTGATCCCTCTACTTGGACAATTGTGCCGCTTGCTCAATTGTGCGGGTAGAGATAACCCTTAATTCCTCCTTATCCAGTTTTTGAATCATTTCATTAAACAAAAGCCTTTTTGAGTCTTCTTTTGTTGCTGAGAACAAATGATTAGATTTTAGGAACTGTAGCTACTTTTGTTATTCACAAATTCCAGAGCCTTTCAAAATTTATCATTCACATTCTCTGCTCTGCACACAATCAGTCATTATGTCAGCAGCTGCCCAGGGAGCCTTACTTCAATTCATTCAGCCAAATAATAACGATCAGGACAACCATTTCTACATTAAAAATAATAATAAAATCAAATCCTTAAACAGCAGAGTTCTTTACTTCTGTAGTTAAAAATTAATTACTTATATTCAGTAGAAATCCCATTGTACATTTTGAAAGGTAAGGAAAAGCAATATCTGTGTTGAAAATTAATTGATTAGATTGATATATTTTAATAATAGAGAAGGTTATAAAAGGTTCCATTTCCAAATAAATGACTTCAAGTGATTTATTAGAGGCTACGATAACTTAATCAGATGTTGGCTTTCATCATTTAGTATTTTAGTGACAGAAATCAAAAATTGTACCATTTGAATAATTATAAATTTTGAAATACCTTTAATGCATGCAAGTATTGTGATTCTACTTTTGTAAGTCAGATAATAAGTACAGTAAATATTGAATATTTAACTTGCTTTTAAATACATAATGCATCTGTGATTAAATTAGAAAATATTATAAATTTCAACTTGTTTTCCCCTCCATCTTTCTCGCTACATGCCCACCCTCCCCATCTTCCCCCCCTTTTCTGTGATGTGTCTTTCTTAAATTTCAGTGGCATCATTCAGAACATTGAAATAACACTTCACATATCACAACCAAAGCATAAACATGAGTATTAATTGATACAGCATCATAACGACTGTGTCAGGGACATGCATTCATAGAATTCCTTTGTTTAACATCAGGTTATCGTTATTTTAAATATCTTTGATCGTGTTATTCCATACTAGTGTCTTAAATGAAAGCCTGTGTTTTTGTCAGCATCCTTAGTTAATTTCTATCTTATTCTAAAAATAAAGAAAATGAGATGTAAATGCTGACTCAGATTATCAGTTTGCTGGCAATTTGCTTTTAAGTCACATATGGAATTAGAGACATCAATCTATGCACAATGTTGCCACCTTCTGCTGAATACTTTACATCTTTGAAAAGATCTGTTTTACTTTCAGAGTCAGCATCAACTTAAGCAAATGCGGGGCTTTATATTAATTTAAATTCAGTTTTCGTTATATGAAAATAAGATGTTTATGTCACATGACCCAAAGAACTGCTTTCTTTTACTTTGGTGTATGTGAGGGCTATTGGTAAGGATCTGTGTGTAACTCTTTATATAAAGATTTATGCTGTACATTTTCCCAGTTCTTGGCAAAAGCTTAATAATTAACAGTTCACAGTTCGCTAGAAAATGCTTTTCTAAAAGATTACCAAAAAAATTTAACTTTTTACAGTAGAATATATGTCATCTATTATTATTATTACCTTTCTAGTTTTCGCTTACTGTCTTATTTATTATCAGATATTGAAATCCAGTTTTCTTTTTATAAACAAGCCATAGCAGTATGTTGCAGAGTCGGCTTTTTATAGGTTTAAGAATACACCCAATTTACACTTGTTAATAATAAATAATTCTCACAAGTTTCTTGTATTTCACTCATTGAGATAATTAACTCACTGGAAATTCATGTTTACTGAAAAACTCATTTTTCATATATAATACCAGTATGTTATCTCCATGTAATCTCAGGTTACTGGTATCATGGCCTTCATTCAATGTTTCAATACAAATGTGTCTAAAGGGTTACTTGGATTTCGCAAATACTTTAAACTCTGCCAAATAACTCTACATGCTCTAAACGCATAAATCTTGCAAACAAATCTGATTCAGGATTAATATCAAATTGGAATGGGCCAGTCTAATGAATGCCAAGCTTAATGTACAATCTATTTTTTTGAATAAATCATACAGGAAAATTGCAGAGTGTGTAAATTACATAGCCATCATAAATCAATATCTTTTAGATTGCTCTGCCTTGGTTAAGGGGTAGCACTGCAGAGGCCATGACATACTTGAAAGTGAATGAGAGGAAAGCAGTTAAAGTGAGAAAGGAACACCTATTAAGGAAAGGAAATGCTCAGAAAATTATTATAAAAGTTGAGTACACAAATTACATATCTCTGGGTAGTGGTTATTTTATGCAGAGTACATGAACGAATGAGATGGCTCATGCTGGTCTTTACTACTTTACTCTATGACTGCTCCAGGACTAAGATGTTTGAATCATTCTCTGCAAGTTTGCCCTAATGCCTGAGACTGAGTTTTATTCTTTTTTTTTTTAGACGGAGTCTTGCTCTGTCACCCAGGCTGGAGTGTAGTGGTACCATCTCGGCTCACTGCAAGCTCCACTTTGCGGGCTCAAGCAATTGTCTGCCACAGCCTCCCGAGTAGCTGGGATTACAAATGCCCAACACCACGCCTGGCTAATTTTTGTATTTTTAGTGGAGACGGGGTTTCACCATCTTGGCCAGGCTGGTCTTGAACTCCTGACCTTGTGATCCACCCGCCTCAGCCTCCCAAAGTGCTGGGATTACAGGAGTGAGCCACCGCACCCGGCCAATAATGCGTTTTCTAAATTCTAGCATAAAGTAATTACTTAAGAAAGATTTGGAAGTCATTGATAAAGCTGCAGATTATGGTCTCTGTTCAAATCTCAGTTTTGTATAAAATATTAACTTGTCTGGAAGATACTAGTAATTAATCTGTTTAAAATATTTCACCTGGGACTGCCATTTTATTATAAATACACAAACGACCTTGCAATCCATTTTCCATTTGTATTGTCTAAATAAAGAAAAATATTAGCCAGAAATAAGAAGATTGTGAGTTTAAAATATCACTTTAAGAAATATTGTCTATACTGGCAAAACAAATTTTATGAAGAGATGTGAACACTTTTTAAAAGCTTTTTCACGGGATCATATTAACTGCCAGGAAGTTTTGCCAAACAGATTTTAAGGGGAAAATCAGGCTATCCTAACTGTCCAAATGTTTTCTCACGTTTCAAGCAAGCAGCTGCTGGAAGTTCCTGCCAGTAGTAAACCTTTCAGGCAGAATGTGAGCAGCTGCCAATCTTGTGTCAATATTTTAAATACATTTAGAACCATCTTAACTGGTGTAAAAAATTTCTCTTTCCCCCAAACGGGCCAACAGATATCTCTTTTTGATGCTTTGCCTTCTTTTAATCTTCTGGTGGTGACATAGCTAAGTAAGCAATTTTTGTAGAAAAGATTTTTCTGGAATATTGAGAATAAGAACAAATTTCAATTTGTCCATGGACAAGGACAAATCTGAAATAACACTAAAAAGAACATAAAAAAATTGTTATCAATGAATAGTTCAGCAAATGTTTCAGTGGTGAATTTTAGTGCTATTACTAGAGCTTAAAAAGAAAAAAAATAATCGAAGCCCAGAATTTAATCTTCAGAAACTTAAGATCAGGGTTGGCAAAGGCAACAAATAATTGCCTAGAAATCAGTTTGAAGGGATCTCTTAAACTGGGAATAATTGTCTACTTGACTCTTAGATTATCATACAAAGTTTATGTTGTAATCTCTGGTCTCAAGAAGTTATTTTTAAGGTAGATGAGCATCAGAGTGCGTGGTGTTATTGCAGAAGTGGATTGAAAGGATAAAAATGGCAGAAGATTGTGCTTGAGACCTGATCAGATGATTTTTTGTTTCCTAGATTAGGTGGGCCTTTGAGTTTATTGAAAGGGTGATGATGGGCAATAATAGAATCAAAATGATGAAGGAGAGAGGTGGAGAAACAATAAGACCAGGCTGATGTCATAATAAGAGACCACGAGTTTGTTTGGAGAGTGAGAATTAACAGAGACCAAAGAAAGTGAAGTGAAAGGCTACTAGTGGAGACTCCGAAGCAAATGGTTCATAATTGGTTCTGTCTATGCTTTTATCTAAAAAACTAGGTATTGGATTTTTTTTTTTAAATTAAAAGTTGAACAGTATGTGGAACTGAGCATTATTTACTTTAATCTTTCATTTTCTCTTTTTTCCTTGTCCTACTTAAAGTCTTTTGTCATAGATTTTTTTAAAGATTTAATTTCACTACTAAAGTTTTGTGAAATTTTGATTATTCAGATTCAAAATTACTAACATTTTTCATTATACACATTAATAATATTTTAAAATACCCAGAAAACAAAATTCTAGCTCATTATTCATTTTAGATTATGAGATATAACTATAAACTAGTGTAATTTTAAAAAAAAACAAGTACCCAAGTTAGAACAATTAATGTAAATAAGGCACATTTTAGAAGTAGTCATCCTGGAAAACTATACACTTATTCCAGTGATGAAGATATTAGTGAATCATTTTTGAAACATTTCATTGGAATTGTCTTTATAATCAGGAATGGATAAGAAAATAAATTTCACTGATTTGCTGAAAACTACGTGGATGTTTCTTTCTGTCACTTCACCTCATTGGGCTTGGCTTCAAATATATTAGGACTTTCCAAAAAAATGAAATCCACTCACAAAAGATGGCAGTATGCTATTAAACATAATATAGAACTCATTGACACCTCCAAAACGTTAGTGAATTAATGAGTACAAATATCAACTCATATGACTATCCAAATTTAGAACTCTTATTGATAGAATTAACACACCAGACATTTGCTTTTTGGAAGAGTGGTTTGGATAACTAATTGCAAAGTAGTTTTACTTTCAAAGACTGGGAGATACAACGCCTACTTTGAAAGCCCAGTTTTAGCCATTACCAGCTGTGTAGTTTTCAGTGGGCAAATCACTGCATCTTCCTGTATCACAGTTTATTCTTTAGTAAATTGGAAATAATAACCTTAAAGGTTGTAAAGATTGATGACTTAGTGCATGCGAAGTGCTTAGAATGGTGCCCTGCACATGGAAAATATTATCTAATTGTTGACACTTATTAAGGTGCTACAGATAACTCTGGATTTGCCAGTCCTTTTTTTCTTCACTAACAAAAGTAATATTAAATGGCCTTTAAAAAAGTTTTTACCTGAAAGTAGCTGTGACAGAAACTGTTTCTGGAAAATATCATTGTGTGACTAAAACTGTCATTTTTTTGATTAATTGTTTGAAATCTTACACTTCTGTAATAAAGAATAATTGGTTAGATGTTTATACATTTTACATTTCAAGTGGCATCATTAAGTGTCTAAAAAGTGGGATTTTTAAAGTTAGTACAGCTTTCCCTCTCAGGATTTTAAAATGTTTCTGTGTTCTCAAACATTAGTGGTGAATTTATGAGTGATTTTACAGACTCTCTAGTACAGTTTGATTACTTCATTTTATTTTATAAATACCAAAGAATGCACACCAATTTTGGATGCTTACACAAAACACAAATTTGACAGAAAAATGAAGCTGTATTAAACCGTACACAAATCACAATTTAAAGATACATATTTAAATACAACCCAGAATCTCTGTCCTATTCACAAGGCATCCTGTTCAGTATTAGGAGATAATAGATACCTTTTTTTTCCAAGGGTATGAACATGTTTCTTCTCTGACTTGGGTAGCAGCTGTGACTGCTGTGCACAGATGTGATAGCACTCCAGGTAAATGAGAGATACAATGTTGTTTGTGTAGCAGCTGCTGATAATTGTAGAATATTTGTGCAGTAGCCCACCTACGTTGCTCTTCTGCTGATTCATAGAGGTAAAGACTTCATTGTGTGGATTGGTTTTCCCTTCAGGTAATTGATTCAATCTTTGTTTCTCATTTTGTAGTGAAATGCATTTGATTTTAATCCAGTGGTTGTGCAATTCTCAAGGGAATACACACCTTGCTATTGTAGATGAAATTCTCTCTATGTGTTTAAGATTGTGAGACTTTCAGCCTCTTTGTTTATATTATTGACTAAAGTGATTACATACCAACCTTTAGATTATGCTATTAAAAAACAAGCTCCTGAATGGCAGCAGGCAGTGAGGAGATGCTCTTTTTAAAAAGGTAGTGTTTTCTAAAGCTTTATGCCGAGGTTTCGTACTTTATGGATTCTTACCCTTTAATTGTGTGTGAGTGTTTTCCAGAAAAAGTATCCTTGTCATTTTTTTTCTCATTCTGGTGTTTGCTATAACTTTCACATTTTCATTTTAGGAGAAATTGGGTGAGTATGTAATTTGTGTGTGTGTGGGCATGTGTGTGTTTGTATTTGTGGTTTCCTTGTGATAAAATATTTCTGTAGTTCTGATCATATCTGTTTTAATAAGCCCCTAAGGGTTTTGATTGGTAAAACTTCTCTTGGGGGTCTTCTCATTGATTTTGATCTCATAAATGAGTGTTACTCATATAGTGAATACTTACTAAAATCCCAGAGCAGCATGGACCATTGACAGGAAGGTGCTATCCATCTTAAGAATCACCTAAAGTGATTCTGATAGTCCTGGAAGTGAATCAATTTAGACAGCGTAACACTGGTACCTGCCTTAGAATTCGTTGTCTTTGAAGACTATTGCTCAAGATGTAGATAAAGAAGCAGAGTCCTGGCTTATATTTATAACTAATTAAATTGAAAGAGAAGACTGTTTTATTCAAAATCAAGCATCTCATGTTTTGTTATCAATCATAAGCCTGGTGCTTTGCATAAACCATTTGCAGGAATAATTTGAAGCACTGAATTCTTTGGAACAGCAGATTTTCCAAGTTACTTTTTTATAAACTATTTTGAGTCTATAATAAACAAGATACATTATTATTACAACACTTAAATTATGAGTATCTTCCTTGGAAGAATGAGTTTCAGTCTAGATTGAGGCTTCTCAGTAGCAGCACACATGTATTAAGAGTTTCTATATTGTTGTATCATTACAGAAAATTTGTAGCATCTTGTACCTCTTACAAAGGGAGTTCAAGTTTAAAGTACTAAAATAACTGTAGTACATATGGTGTTATGGAATGGGTTGTAAAATCAGTGAGGCTTCTGTTTACATAAGTAGATGTAGTTGGTATAGGACACACTTGAGTTGGAGGGTCTGGGGCAAACCTTTTCTAAATGGGCTGGCTTTTACTCAGCCTCAGTGATTGTTGCCTTGAGGAAATTTGGGTTCACTCTTCTAGGACTTCTGATTTATAAAGAGAAGTAGAGTATCTATGTTATTGACAAAGCTTGTCCCCCAAAAGATAGGGTCTCTGCGTGTTTGGTGTTGTGAAGCCAATACATGAAACAACTTCAGCGTCAAGCAGTTAAGGCTTTATTTGATGGCCATGGAATGGAGAAGTGGGAGCATAGCTCATAAATCAACTCCTCCACTCATGAAAGCCAGGAAGCTGTAGATATAAGGTATCTTTAATGAAGGAGTTGGGCATTATAAGCAAGGGGAGGAATATTCACGTCTTCTCGGAGGGTGGGTGGAGAACCAGAGTGCTGCCTTCCTTGTTTATGGTTTCTTCCAGTCATTGTCATGATTGCCAATTGTCATAGCACTGGTGGGGGTGTCATTTAGGAGGGAAATTCGATTATATTGAAGTTAGAGGTTCTTCAAGTGAGCTGCCATCTTGGATCCTACCAGTTTTAGCTGGTTTGGTCACAAGGATGAACTTCTTTAAAAAAAAAAAAAAAATTAAGTTTTCTGTTTTTGAGATGGAGTTTCGACCTGTCGCCCAGGCGGGAGTGCAGTGGGTGCGGTGGTGCTTTCTCGGCTCACTGCAAGCTCTGACTCCCGGGTTCATGCCATTCTCCTGCCTCAACCTGCCTCCTCAGCCTCCCGAGTAGCTGGGACCACAGGCACTCGCCACCATGCCCGGCTAATTTTTTTGTAGTTTTAGTAGAGACGGGATTTCGCCGTGTTAGCCAGGATGGCCTCGATTTCTTGACCTTGTGATCTGCCCACCTCGGCCTCCCAAAGTGCAGGGATTACAGGTGTGAGCCACCCCTCCCGGCCAAGGTTGAACTTCTGACTGTGGGCTTCTTGTTTCTTAAAGATAAGCAGAGTTAAGATGGGGTAGAAATTCTATGAGGCCATGTAGTCATTACACTGAGTAACATGTAAATTTCCATGTGCACTTTCCTAGTTTTAAAACGATGGCTACTAGTTCAAATTCTTGCTTTTCTATATTTATTTAATGATGCCTGGCTTAAGAGCAGATGTGCAGTGTCTTTCTGTAAAAGCTTTCATTTATCCAACTCTAGGATTAGCCTGTGCTTTAAAAAATGGAGCCACAATTAATAGAAAATAATATGCACACCTCTTAAGTGTTCTCTTTCACCATTTTTGACAATTATATACAACTATGCAACCACCACCCCAAACAAAATTTAGAACATTTCCTTCACCCCAGAAAGTTCTCTGTTGCCCCATTCCAGTCAATTCCTCATTCCTTCACGTGTACAACCATTTTCTAGAACTTTATATTATAGAACAAAGAAATTGTGTCTTTACACCAAATGAAGCCCAAGGGCTACAGCTACCATTGGCAATCTCCTGCTATAAAGCAAAATAAAATGTACTACTCCTTTGGATGGGATGAAGAGAGAGAAAATAATAATTGTTGGATGCATTTTTGTGCACACCACTTAATTTTATTGAATTCCTGTGTGTAAAAATTTCTGTGAGTTTCAATGCATCATGTTCTAAATGCAAGAATTGAGGCTTATAATAAATAGGTGACTTGCCCAATCTTAAACAGCTTTTAGCCAAAATGGAAATGAAAAATCAGACCATAGTTTTCCAGATTGCTTTTCCACTGCTATAGGACTGGAAAGATATTTTTGAAAATTAATATAATAATGAAAAATGGTTATTACTACATGATTGTGACAATATATAAAATATTTGATATTTTAATTGACTAACACAATTCTGAGATATTATGTCTAACCTTATGTTCAAATTTATGAGATAATTTTTTATCACTATTTCACAGATTTCACAAAATAAATACTAGTGTTAGTAAGTACCTTGCCCAGATTCACATAGCAAATGAATTATGAGGCTGAAATTTAAACCAGGGACGTTTAACTTTAAAGACTTTTTTTTTTTCATAAAATTACTTTCTTAAATTATATTTTACTGTTGTAAAGTACTGATTTTTATTTTGAAATAAAACTATTTTTAATACGTTATTCACTCTGATAGATATGTTTATGAATTGCAAATATCAGCTAATGAACATGCAGTATGAAAGTATGCAAACAATATGGATATTTCAAAAAGTATCAAAACAAAATGGATGAAAAAAATGTTTTGTGTATAAATGTAATATAATATGAAAACGTAGAACCAATGTAAGGTGCATTTAAGTTAGATAGCACATTGTAC
This sequence comes from Macaca mulatta, assembly GCF_049350105.2. NCBI lineage: Eukaryota > Metazoa > Chordata > Mammalia > Primates > Cercopithecidae > Macaca > Macaca mulatta. The sequence goes on along the minus strand of NC_133410.1, from coordinate 72,211,655 downwards.
TGAAGGGTGAATTCTGCAATTCAGTCACTGGATAATTAGCAATTTAAGTTTTTGTCCTATTGGTTGGGGGTTGAATAGTATGAATTAATCATATTCTTCCTCTCTGTCATTTCTCAACCAATTGGAAAATCAAGATCATGTTGTCATTTTTAGATGGTTAAGACTAATTTTAAAAGTGCAAGTTGCCTCACAAAGCAAGGTTTCCAACTACATCCCCCTACAATGGTCTCGCCTACTTATTTGTCCAGGAAGAAGCTGGAGAATAAAGATCTCTCTGAAAGCAAGAGCAAGAGTTGTCCTAGTTATTGGCCACTTGGGAAGAAAAAGTTGCTTATGAGCATGCAGATCTATGAGAAAGGGAAAAGACCCAGAGAAGGGCCTCAGCTTGGAGTGGTGATGTTCATGCATTAGCGGCTCCACCCAAAATGAGTATGACTTACTGAAGTCTAGTTTCTTAGCAATTCTTCCACTCCTTTGGGAGAAACAAACACCAGGTGGAGGGAGAGCAAAATCTCCCACCCTAATACTGCTCCTGAGAATGGAAGGGTTGCTGGAAGTGTACCAGTCCTTCCCTATAAGGGTGGCAGTGAGAAGAGAGGAAGGGATAAAAGGATCCTCCTTATATTAATTGTTGCTCATTCTTGTCATACACTAGAGGTTTCAGTTTGAGTGACAGGAAAGTGTTTGTGGGTGCATACTTTAGTGTTTTTAAGACTTCCTTAGGGGACACTTACTGTGCCTAACCTATCTGTTCATTTGAGTCTGCTGCTAGTGTGTTAATTCAGTCTGGCACCATAACTGCATCTGAAATTCACAATAAAATAAAAACCATTAGTAAAGGCATCAGTCAGTAATAAAAATAAAGTCTGCAAAGCTTGTAGTTTAATTAAAAATGGAGGCTGTTGAAAATGAGGGATTAATGGAGTCATAAAGTAGAAAAATTAAAATGCATATGTAAAATGGAATGGAATAATAGTCCTAGAGATATACCTTGTCTTAAACAGGTCTTTGAAACATTCTCATCATTAGTTTGAAATTTTGAAGGTTATGAAGTCAAAGAAAGAAGAAAGTGCACAATCAGCTTGACTGAACTAGTGATAGGGTTTTACAGTTTACTGTCTTGTTTAAAAAATTAGTACCAGCCGGGCGCGGTGGCTCACGCCTGTAATCCCAGCGCTTTGGGAGGCCGAGGCGGGCGGATCACAAGGTCAGGAGATCGAGACCACGGTGAAACCCCGTCTCTACTAAAAATACAAAAAAATTAGCCGGGCGCGGTTGTGGGCGCCTGTAGTCCCAGCTACTCGGGAGGCTGAGGCAGGAGAATGGCGTGAACCCGGGAGGCGGAGCTTGCAGTGAGCCGAGATTGCGCCACTGCACTCCAGCCTGGGCGACAGAGCGAGACTCCGTCTCAAAAAAAAAAAAAAAAAAAATTAGTACCTCAGAATACATGATACTATTTGGCCATTTCATTTCACTTTTTCTTTCTTTACAATAAGGTAATATACATGTTTGTTTGGCAAGTTCTTCAATTATGTTTTTGCTGCACATGTAGACAAAAGAATTCACCTTCACATTGTATGATTTTAAAGTAAGTTTCAAGAGATTTAAAAGAATTTAAAAGAGATTTAAAAGAATTTACTTTGAGTCATGAAAATATAAAGTTTTAAATGTTACTAATTTCGACTTAATTTTCTAGAGGTCAGAGAATGTTAAGAAAGAAAGGAAGTCACATCTGTCAATTACTTTTCGTAAACCTATTTGAATTCAGTAAATTAAAAGATGGCTTTGTCTACTCTGTGGTTCAATATCTGAGGTCAGGACATCTGGTACCCTAATTTGGTTCTCCCACTGTTATACAATGGGGATTTGGGTCAAGTCATTTAAACACCTTTTTCACTCCCTCTATCAAGCCTCTACAAATTAAAATGCAGCTTAGTAACCAGTGGAGTATGTCACAAGCACCTTATTTACTCATTGCATATGTGTGAAAACTACCAAGACAATTACATCCACCATAATATTTTTCTGTTGCTGTATAGCAATAATCATCTATCATACTAAAAAATCTATTTCTTATGTATGCAACTTTCCTAATAAATGTCTATAATGTAGTAATGTTTTCACATAGGAGTCAGAATGTCATGCTTTAAAGAGGTTGGAAGGAAAGAGAAGATAGATTGCTGATAACTCATTGGTTTAGAGTCTTAATTTTTAGATGTGTTCACCAATGGACTTACAGTAGATGGACCCTCCCCACAAAAATCTCACTACCACTGTCTTCCACTCAAAAAAGTGAAAGATAGGATTTAGTTGTTCCATAAATCATCTTTCCAAGAAAGAGAGCTGTTCTTGCAATAGGGTGGCAGATGGAACAGCTTTTTACCAGTGGGGGGTTTTGTTCTTTGCTGCCAAAGATATTTAGGAAAGGAGGAATTATGCTAATTTATCTATTTTTCTCCTTTGCAAGCAACTTTACATGTATAAGAAACTCACTTACTCATTTTGAGGTCTAAGTTATTATTTTTTGGCACTTGGCACATAGCACAACTGTGTGCTGAATGTATATGCACTGTTTAACCTTTAAACATTAGATATAAATGCAATATACTATTCAAGGGTCTTCTGCTTGTTGAATTTCAAAAAGTCATGAGAAGGTTAAGATCTAGAAAACATTCCAGAGAGTCTCTCTTGATGCCCACTTCCTGAGATCATGTGCAGAGTATGAAAGCTCTTATAAAAATAGAGACTTCATTTCCCCTAGCTAAAACCCAATAAATTAAAATATATAAAATGGGCCAGGTTTCATTCTGATTAAACAGTCAATGATTATTTATTTGTTAAATAACCCTGTTTATGGAGGAATAGAATGCATAGGCTCTTGGTAAACTCTCCCCAAAGCATTGGTTTCTGACAGATGTACTGATAGTTTTACTGTCTTTCCTGACTTTATATAATGAGTGTTTAAAGGCGGACTGTTTTCTCTCTGTGAAGAACAACACCGATTTTCCATGTTTTGCCAAGGGCATGGGTTATTCCAGGGTGCAGTCAAGTGATCAATCCATTGGGACATACAATTATATCCTACTGTTTGGTGCCTTCAAAGAGAATATTTTGGGAGAATTATTAGTTTTCTCAAGCAGTCATACGTGTATTTAAATTGCAAGATCAAATCCAAAATCCTTTGAGCTTTTTTTGGAATAAAGATACCATGTGAAAATGATGAGCACCCTCATTACTATTACTACTTTCTAAGAAACTCTTTTTCCGTACCCTGTAAGATCAGTTTTTTTTTTTTTTTTAATTCCTTTGTTCCCTTTTCTTTCATCTGCTGCTTTTTACTTGTCCCACTTCAGGGGAAGATAATTGAATCACCTCCGGCTCAGTGCTTGTGGACGCTATAAATTTAATGTCTCTAAATAAATTATGCATGTTACAGAGAAGTTAGAAAGAGTGGAATGCATATATTCCAGTCTAGGTTGTAGTTACAGACGATTAGTTAATATCTTAGGTGCCTTATATTACTTTGATAGGGGAAAAAATGGATATCTAGATCTTCGGCAAGGACGTGCTACTTTGTGCCAAATTTCAACTCTAGGTTAAAAAAAAAAATCTAATGTTTTCTGAGCTCGTTATCCTGACTGGTGAGTGATGCTGACAAAAACACAAAAAAAACCTAATATTTTTAGTGTATTATTCAAGATAGTATAGACTATGTTGCAGTGACAAATAAGATATTAATTAACACCACAAAGTTTGGTTTATTGTATTCAGTACGTGACAGATCATTTTCTTGGGTGTCTCATCTCCAAATGGTGATCTGTGGACCAAGATTGTTTCCATTTTGTTGTTATTCCTTCTGGAATATATAGCTTCTACAGTTACTGTGAAGTATTAAAGAGACCCAAAATATTGGGAGCTGTATTTGGAGGGCCAGGTCTGCTCACATTTTATAAGCCAAAACTCAATCACGTCATTTGCAACCTCACTGCAAGGGATCTGGGAAAAGTAATATTTTCTGTGTATTCAGAAAGAAGAAACAATGTGATGAACAGGCCCCACTGTCTCTGCCATAGTTAGTGCTCCTATGAGCTCACATAATACAACCTGTGCTTTTGCCCTCAGTGGCACTGTCAAATAATGTTACTCACACCTAAATACCTTATGTGTCTTAGTTTTCATAACACATCATTTAAAATCGAGAAGCTGAAGAATGAAGTAGGAGGACTGGCAATACCTGACTTCAAAAATTACTGTAAAAGCACAGTAATCAAGACTGTGGTATTGGTGGAAAAATATTCAGATTCTTATTGTCAAAAGAACCATGCTTAGGGTAATTAAAATACTCTGGATGATACTACAGTGGTAGCTTCACATTATTATACTTTTGTCCAGACCCATATACATTTTTATACAACCAAGAGAGACTGTGGTAGAAGCTATGGGCTTTGGGTGATAAGAATGTGTCAATGTAGGTATATTAATTGAACAAATATAACACTCACATGTGAGATGTTAATAATGGCGGAGGCTATGCATGTATGGGGCAGAGGGTATATGAGAGATCTCTGTACCTTCCTCTCAGGTTTTCTGTGAAGCTAAAACTGCTCTGAAGAAAATAAAACCTTTAAAAAAATAAATGCAACAAAATAGAGAGTCCAGAAATAGACCCACAAATATAGTCAACTGATCATTGACAAAAGTGCAAAGACAATTTAATAGGGAGAGGATAGTCTTTTTTAACAACTGGTGCTGCAATAACTAGATACCCGCATGCAAAAAAATAATAAAAAAAAAAAGTCTAGATACAGACCTTACACCTTTCACAAAAATGAACTCAAAGGTGGATCAAGACCTTAATGTAAAATGAAAAATTATCCAAATCGTAGAAAATAACATATGAGAAAATCTAGGTGACCTTGAATTTGACAAAGAGGTTTTATACACACAATCACAGTTAGTCCATGGAAGAAAAGCAACTGATAAGTAGAATTTCATTAAAATTAAAAACTAGTAATGAAAAATCCAGTCATATCTGGGAGAATAATATTTGAATAACACATATCTGATAAAAGGCTTATATTTGAAACATACAAAACCTTCTTAAAACCCAAGAATAAGAAAACAATCCAATTTAAAAATTGGCGAAAGACTGAAACCTACAAATCACCACAGAAGATATACAGATAACAATTAAGCATGCTTAACATCATATGACATTATGGAATTGCAAGTTAAACAACAAAATACCACACCATACCTATTAGAATGACTAAAATCCAAAACACCAACACCAGCAAATGTTGGTGAGAATATGGAGCAACAGAAACTGTTATTCATTGCTGGTGGAAACGCAAAATGGTACAGCCACTTTGCAATATGGTTTGACAGTTTCTTACAATACTCTTACCATACTATTCGGCAATTGTGCTCCTTGATATTTACCCAACTGAGTTGAAACCATATGTCCATACAAAACCCTGCACATTAATGTTTGCAGGAGCCTCATTCTTAATTGCTACAACTTGGAGGCAACCAAGATATTCTTCAATAAGTATGGATAAGCAGATAGTGGTATATCTATACAATGGAGTGTTATTCAGAGATAAAAAGAAATAAGCTATCAAACCACAGAAAAGACACAGGGACATCCTAAATGCTTGAAATGTAAGCATTACGTGAATCTTATATTGCTTAGTGAAAAACCCCAGTCTGATTCCATACTGTGTGATTTTACAATATGATATTTTGGAAAAGGCAAACTATAGAGACAGTGAAAAGATCAGTGGATGCCAGAGGATCATGGGGAGATGAAGAAGGATGAGCACAGGAGATTTTTAGGACAGTGAGTGTACTCTATATGGCACTGCAATGGTGGATACATGCCACTGTATATATGTTCCTACAGCATATTTCTGGTCACAAAAACATTACCAAACCTCTAAATTAAGACCCAAAATACTTCTAATGTTAAACACTAAAATGTTAACTATACATACATTTGATAAAGATTAATAAAAACAAGTAGGGTGGTTTTCTACAAATTGATTTTAATTCAGGGTCTTAGATGGCCAGAGCCTAACCTAACAAGTCAGAGCACAGATGGGAATGAGCCTTGGCCAGGACACCATCCCACTGCAGGGGGAACTCACAACGACACCCACACTCACTCAGACGGGGAACCTGTAGACATGACAGTTCACCGAAGGTGCACATCTTTGGGATGTTGAAGTGCAGTACCCAGAGAAAATCCAAAAACACAGGAAGAATGTGCAAGCTCCACACAGACAGTGGCTCCTGGCAGCCAGGAACTGATTATTTTTCTCATCAACATTTTAATGGAATGACATTGAACAAAATGACATTTTTCAAGGGACTGCTATGCTTGTCCTTTTCTTTATTAATAAACCCATCTAGCACATACTAACTTTGTTTTACCTGAGTATACCTACTTGATTTTTTTTTTTTTTCTTTCTGAGACGGAGTTTCGCTCTTGTTGACCAGGCTGGAGTGCAATGGCATGATCTCGGCTCACCGCAACCTCCGCCTCCTGTGTTCAAGCGATTCTCCTGCCTCAGCCTCCTGAGTAGCTAAGATTATAGGCATGCGCCACCATGCCTGGCTAATTTTGTATTTTAGTGGAGACAGGGTTTCTCTACATTGGTCAGGCTGGTCTTGAACTCCCGACCTCAGGTGATCCTCCCGTCGGCCTCCCAAAGTGCTGGGATAACAGGCATCAGCCACTGCGCCCGGCCCCCTACCTTGATTTTTGCCACTGTTCCCATGTAGTGATCTCATGATCTCATGGATGCTTTAGCTCCACCACTCCTGGGAGGTAAAGTTTTATCATCTTGCTGGCTCCTTGAAAAGTTTTACTAACAAAGTTGCAGTTTATTCTATTAGTTTACTTCTAGCCCAGTGATTCTCAAATCCAGGGTTTATTGCCCTCCTGGAAACATTTGGCAATTCCTAGAGATACTGTTTGGTTGTCACAACTTGGGCTGAGGGTAGTACTACTGGAATCTAGTGAGTACAGTTCAGGAAGGCTGCTTAACTTTCTATAATGCATAGGACTGCCCATCCCACAACAAAGAAGTATCCACCGCTATGTTCCAATAGTCTTGTGGTTAAGAAATTCTGTTTATTAGCAATTTTTAATGATTTGTTGGAAATTGAATCCATTATGTGATTATCTATATCATTCATTAATTCATTCAATGGATACTTACTAGATAACCACTATAATTGGAAATGGTAATTCATTTTTATTGGTGAATCTATACATGGGATCTTGATCTAATCTGGGTTATGAAAGAAGGCTACCTAAGGAAGGGACATGTAAGCTGAGATTTGAAGAATAAGAGATAGTGAAATTTGTAATCACAGTAAGGAAGGGTGTGGAGAGGGAAGAGCCTTCAAAGCAAAGCGAACGCTCCCTATGGTTGATATGGTTGAGTCTAGACAAGCTTCTCAACATGGGGAAGCTCTTGCCCAAGTTCTGAATTTGCAGCTGCCCTGTCCATAGGTCCTCTTCCTTACCTGTGATCCAATATCTTGCCCCATGGATGGTAAGTATTTGCTTTTCTACCCTGTTTCCAGGACACAGGATTGATTGTGCTTTATAGGTCCTGTCAAACTGCTAATAGGAACAGAGTGGAACTTTCAGTGTTCAACCTAGACTAGCTATAAATACCATTCATGGTGGTGAGCCTCGGGATGTTAGGCAAGGACTTTGTATAAAGTTCCTTCTACGAGGTCAGGAACTAAGCCTGTTAATAGCAATGTTAAAAAGTATAGTTCACTTGATCCTGGTGGAGAAGGAGGGGCTGCAAAGGCAACTCGGCTGGCCTTGATTTTGAGCCCTGGAGATATACGTTTAATAGCATCTTTCATTTTATCTGCAACTCTTGGAAACCATGAAAGAAAGGTAGGAGTGTAGAGACATAAGAGTAGCCATACTTGAATGGGTTGTTTAGGGCTCTTGGCAGCTGTTTTTTAAACCACCATAAAATCATTTTCAGACCTGCTATTTCAGTCTTAGATGGTAAAGGATCCTCAAGATACTACTACTTCTTGGCAACAAATTAAATGCCAAATGAACTTGTAGACTAAGTTTGCCTTCTTCTTTCCATTTTTCAGATATTTATCTTGTAAAAATACAGTTCAGAAGTATCATACATTCTCTTTCATACATCAGATGTTTATTGAGCGCCTACTACGTCCCAAAACTGAGGCACTAGGGATAAAACAATAAACAAATTTGGTCCATGCTCTCATGAAACTTATTTCCATTTGGGGGAGGCAGATTATGGAAAAAATATAAATAACTTATTAAGTAAAAGAATTCCAGATAGTGTTAAATTTAATTAAAATAGCACAAAATACAGATACAGAGAATGATTTGGGAATGAGGCTCAGGTAGGCTCTATTAAAAAAAAATGAGATTTGGAATAAGACCCAAATGCTAGGAAAAATGAAAGCTCTTGATGATATGCAAAAAGTGCATTTGAAAGAACCCCGAAACAAACAAATTGGGCTTATTTCAGGGGCAGAAAAGGTCAGTGTGACTGTGGCTGGCATTTAGTATGGCAGGCCAAGTAGGGTAAAAGACAAAAATTAGGAAGATAGGCAGGGTCTAAAATAGGTCGCACCGTAAGACATCAGAGCAAGAAATTTGGATTTTTAAAAATTAAGTTGGTGCAAAAATAGTCATGATTTTTGCCATTAAAAGTAATTACAAAAACCCCATTTACTTTGGCACCAACCTAACACTTTCTTGTGAATTCTCTTGGCGAGTTATAAGAAGGAAGAATGACATATCTGATTTACATCGTAAAAAGATCATGTTTACTGTATGCATGGGTAATGAACTGCTGGTGCCATGGGAGTAAGACTAGAAGTCAGGAGGTCAATTAGAAGCCTACTGAAGTTTTCCAGGTGATAGATAATGATAACTTGCTCAGATTGTAGCTGTGAACTATAAAAAGAACTGGTTATTCAGAAATTGATTCTATTAACTTCTATGCCATTTTCATGTTCGTATGATTGTTTACTTTGAGATAATTTAAAATATTTTAGTATATATTTTGCTAACAACATATTAAGTGGCTGATACGTAAGTGTCTTTCTGTGCCCTCTTTTTTTTTTTTTTGTTACATGTCTGGACACTATGTAAAAAGGAAGTAAGGAATTTTAGGCTGCTTTTCCTCCTGACAATACAGAAATTGAACATAGAAATTTATTTCTTTTAAGCCTTTTCCTTCCAGCTTTGAACCTTTTAAGCTTCCACCAATACTTACCTTTGTGGGTATTTCTTTCATTATCTAGAAAGGTATAAGAGAGGAGTAAACCCTGAAACTTGTGGAAATAAAAGCACTGTTGATTTCTAAATTCCCTTGCATCTCTGGAAACTTTGGTCACTTTTGTGTGATTGTTCTTTTAAAAACCTCAAGGCCTGGATTACCTGTTCTTCAAGTACATTAATACATTTCTTAGAACTAAATCTGGAAGTGTATCTGGCAGACCATTATCTTAGCTATTTGTACTGCTAAAGAAGTAGTAATTATTTTAACTTTTAAAAATCTACAGAAGATTTTTGGTGGAACCATATGAAAGTACCCTAGTAGATTGTAAGGCATGTTTGACCCAAAGATTAATAGCATCCTTACAAAGACTTTTCACTATTTCGTAATTCAAAGAGTGGTTAGAGTACGTTCATTATGAACTGCCAAGGTCCTTAAGGGTTTTACAGGAGCGCTGGAAATGGATTTTTCTATATCAAAAGCTGCTAACTCATTTTTTTTCTTCTTCTGTAAGGCCTATAATAGTAGGTTTTTCTTTGTGTATTAGGTTTGGTACTGTTTTGAAGGACACAGGAAAATGAGTTGTGAAATGTAAATGCAGATTAGTGGAGAGCAAGGTAGCTTGTTCCTAGTTACACTTTTTGATTGGGGAAGGAAAGACAGAGGTTGAAGATTGTAACTTCTATCCTAGGTAGAGTAACCAGAGTCTATATATCATACTTCCAATCTATCACACCAACAATATTAATAGTAAAATACTTTCTTAAGATTATTTTACTCCTCTCCAACCTGATATAAAAACTTACAAGACAGTTATTTCTATGCATTAAAAAAAGAAAATATATAGGGCCAGATGTGGTGGCTCAGGCCTATAATCCCAGCATTTCGGGAGGCCAGGGTGGGTGGATCACTTGAAGTCAGGAGTTCAAGACCAGACAGGCCAACATGGTGAAACCCCATCTCTATTAAAAACACAAAAAATTAGCTGGGCATGGTGGTATACGTCTGTAGTCCCAGCTACTTGGGAGCCTGAGGTGGGAGAATCACTTGAACCAGCGGGGTGTAGGCTGCAGTGAACTGAAGGTTGCAGTGAGCCAAGATCGCACCACTGCACTCTAGCCTGGGTGATAAGAGTGAGACCCTGTCTCAAAACAAAAACAAAAGACAAAAAACTATACACACACACACAAAAAAAGAAAATATATAGGATAATATTATAAATGAATGATTCTGGAAATAGTCTACTTAAACAACTTTGGAAGACTGTCATAAACAGCACTGGACAAGAAGACTCAAGATATGGATTTTAGCTCAGCTTTGCTGATGAGCTAACATTTTACCTTCTCAGAGCTTCAGTACCCTCATCACAAAAGGGCTATAATATTTGCCTTGCCTTTATCTCAAGATTGTTTTAAGGATCAAGTGAGGTAATGCTTAGAAAAGTTTGTGAACCATGAAGTAGTATATAATATCATTATAATTTCCCTGATTTGAGTCATCACCCCTTTTCAGAAGAATTAACTGAACATGCTGTCTGCTGAAGCCTTATCACTCTGTGCTAGGACCTTAACCCAGGCTAGGCTACAACATGACAAAGGCATTATGAATTTAATCTTTGGTAAACGCCATTAGAGTCCTTCATCAGGGTAATGGCTCTGCACCACCTCCGTACACTACAGCTCTGATTATAGTGCACACCACACTTTTGCCCAGTTACAAACTATATGATTGCAAAATTGAAAACTTCCTCAGTTCAATTTTCTATGATTTTTCCTTAGCAAATTTAATATTTCAGATAATTTAAAATATTTCACATAATATAATTTTTTTATATTGACAGTCAATACTCATTACATCTAACATTTATTTAGCGATTATGAGTTGTCAGATATTTGGCAAGTTCTATAAATTTATTCTCTAGTTAATCCTTGCAGCAGTCCCATATTTTTGTGCCAATCTAGTGAAAAGAAAATGGAAACTTAGATACTAACGGGCTTGTTCAAGATGACAACTGGTGAATGGTGTCGTTAAGGAATAGGCTGCCTGGTTTTAGGATGTATACACTGAAATACTACCTTATAACACTCCCCAGGGTCATTTTTTGGTGAAAAGTGTAAAAATTTGTTAGAGATGTAGCATTTCCAGAAACCAGAAAAACGCCACTCAACGAAAATACATGACAACTTTTAGTCTCATTCTGGAGAAAGAAAATGTCAGTCCTCCCTACAACTACTTTAAATAAATCACTAAGTAATTTAAAAAATATCTTCACATCAGCATTACTTTCTGCCCCATATGCCCAAGATTCTGAAAGCCTTTGGTTATCTTTTATTATATTAAGATCCTGAGAACATGTGTATGTTTATAGTTAGATCTAAGATAAGGGTAGAAATGTCTGGTTAATTCCTGAAAATTGACTTCACCATATTGTGTTGGTCTAGAAATCCCTCCCCTTTCCCTCATATGTTGCAGTTGATGAGCAGATCTGAATATGCAAAGCCTATTTAAAATCAATGGCCTTAGATCCAAGGCCCAGCTTACTATTTGCCAGACTAATAAACTGAGAATTAATGTATCTCATTGAGCTCAAATTTGATTGTATGTAAAATGAGAATAATTATTAATGATGTTGTTTGTGATCTGTTTGAGAGTACTTTGTAAACTCCAAAGTGCTATATAAATTAATTAATTCTATTTTAATGTAGTAAACTAGAGATCTCTGGCAACTGAGTGAGGTAAGGTGCTCTTGTCGATCTAATTTTCTTACGTTTTACATATAAAAGCTACTAAAATATATGCATGAGCTTTGAAAAATTGTTTCTCCTCTGGTATGGACTGAATTGTGCTCCCCGCAGCCCAGTTAATATATTGAAGCCCTAACTCCTAATATGATTGTATTTGGAAATAGGGCTATGAGAAGGTGATCATAGTTAAATGAAGTCCTAAGGGTGAGGCCCTAATGCATAGAATTAATGCTCTTATAAGAAGAGAAGGAGACACCAGAGCTCTCTTTCTCCTCCATATGAGGGCACAGTGAGAAGGTGGACTTCTGCAAACTGGAAGGATACCCCTCATCTGGAAATGAATAGGCTGGCACCTTGATCTTGGACTTCCTAGCCTCTAGAACGGTGAGAAGTAAATTTCTGTTGTTTAAGCTACCTAATCTGTGTATGTTGTTACTGGAAGTCCGAGCTGACTAATGTACCTTCTTATATGCAAATATACCTAAGGATCCGTGTAAATTACTAACTATATCAGTGTGTCATTCCTACTTGTGTTAGTCAGAGTTCTTTAGATAAACAGAACTAACAGGAGAGAAAGAAAGACACAGAGAGATTTATTTTAAGGAACTGGCTCACGTAATTGTGGGGCTCCCAAGTGCAAAATCTGTAGGGCAAGCCTGTAGGCTGGAGATTCAGGTAAGAGTTGTTGTTTGCAGTCTTGAATTTGAAGGCTGGTAAACTCAAGACTTTGTATGTTGCAGCTTGGAGGCAGAATTTCTTCTCCCTTAGGAAACCTCCATCTCTGCTCTTAAGACCTGCCCATATTATGAAGTCTAATCCCCTTTACTTAAGGTCAACGGACTGTAAATGTTATCACATCTAAAAAATACCTTTACAGCAACATCTACAGTAGTGTTTTACCAAACCAATGGGTCATCAAACTCTAGCCAAGTTAACTCTTAAAATAACTATCACACTGCTATAACAAATTACTACAAATTTAGTGGCCTAAAACAACACAAATTTATTTTGCTCTTCTGGTGATTAGATGCCTGAAATAGTTCTCATTGGCTTAAAACCAAGACGTTTTTAGGGCAGAGATTTTCTGGAGATCCTAGGAGAAATATCCCATTTCCTTGCTTTTTCAGCTGCTAGAGTCTGCCTTTATTCTTTGGCTCATGGCTTCCTTCCTCTATTTTCAAAGCCAGGTCCTTCTCATACTGCCTTCTGTCTAGCTCTCTCTTCTACCACCTTCTTTCATTTATAAGGGTGATTACATGGAACCCATGTAGATAATCCTAGATAATCTTTCCATCCAAAGGTCAGCAGATTAGCAATCTTCATTTCACTTGCAACCTTTTTTCCTTTTTCGCCATGTATCATAATAAGTTCTGAGCTTTAGGGCATGGGCATCTTTGGTGGGCCATTCTATGGCCTACCACACTTGCTGATCTTCATGGAAAAAGAAATGTATGTTCATTGTTGAGGCCAGATCTTGGAGTCAGATCACCTAAGTTGGTTGTCCTAGCTCTTCCTCTTACTATATCGGCACATCTGGAAAGGACTTTGAATTGTTTTGCCCCAAATTTTTCTCATCTATAAGTTGAACTAACAATTCTTAAGAGGATTCAATAAGTTGAATCACCTAGAAAAGCATGTATCAGGAAATCATTACATTATTTTTTATAACAGTAATGTGTTGCTTAATTACAGGGATGGGGATACATTCTGAAACATGGGTCCTTAAGTGATTTCATCATTGGGCAAACATAGAGTGTACTTATACAAACATAGATGGTGTAGCCTACTAGATACCTAGGCTATATTGTGTAGCCTGTTGCTCCTAGACTACAAATCTGTACAGCATGTTACTGTACTGAATACTGTAGATAATTGTAACATAATGGTATTTGTGTATCTAAACATGTCTAAATGTAGAAAAGGTACAGTAAAAATATGATATTATAATCTTATGGGACCCATGTCATACATGTGGTCTGTTGTTGACTAAAATGTGTTATATGGTGCATTGACTGTATTTTAATTACAGATTTCAATTGTGGTTGTTTCAGAGAAATAAAAATAATATAAATTGGTTAGAAGGAAGGAGATAGATTAAATAATCATCAGGTTATTACATAGTTTTTAAAAAAATTTTTCTGCAACCCAGGATAACCCACTGTATTAGTCCGTTTTCACACTGCTGATAAAGACATACCTGAGACTGGGCAATTTACAACAGAAAAAGGTTTACTGGACTTACAGTTCCACATGGTTGGGGAGGCCTCACAATTGTGGCAGAAGGCAAGGAGGAGTAGGTCACATTTTACATGGATAACAGCAGGCAAAGAGAGAGCTTGTGCAGAGAAACTCCAGTTTTAAAACCACCAGATCTGGTGAGATCCATTCACTATTGTGAGAAAAGCACAGGAAAGATCCACCTCCATGATTCAGTTGACTCCCACCAGGTCCCTGCCACAACAAGTGGTAATCATGGGAGCTACAAGATGAGATTTGGGTGGGGACACAGAGCCAAACCATATCATTCCACCTCGGTTTCTCGAAAATCTTTTATCTTCACATTTCAAAACCAATCATGCCTTCCCAACGGTCCCCTAAAGTCTCAACTAATTTTAGCATTGACTCAAAAGTCCACAGTCCAAAGTCTCATCTGAGGCAAGGCAAAGCCCTTCTGCCTATGAGCCTGTAAAATGAAAAGCAAGTTAGTTACTTCCTAGATGCAATGGGGATACAGGCATTGGATAAATACACCCATTTCAAATGGGAGGATTCACCCAAACAAAGGGGCTACAGGCCCCATTCGAAAATCCAGCAGGGCAGTCAAACGTTAGAGCTGCAAAATTATCTCCTTTGACTCCATGTCTCACATTCAGGTCACGCTAATGGAAGAGATGGGTTCTCATGGTCCAGGACAGCTCCACCTCTGTGGTTTTTCAGGGTACACCCTCCCTCCCAGCTGCCTTCACAGGCTGGCATTGAGTGCAGCTTTCCCAGGCACACAGTGCAAGCTGTCAGTGTATCTACCATTCTGGGGTCTGGAGGATGGTGGTCCTCTTCTCACAGCTCCAGTAGGTGGTGCCCCAGTAGGGACTCTGTGTGGGGGTTCCCACCCCACATTTCCCTTTTGCACTGCCCTAGCAGAGGTTCTACATGAGGACCCTGCCCTACAGCAAATTTCTGCCTGGGCAACCAGGTGTTTCTGTAAATCCTCTGAAATCTAGGCAGAGGTTCCTAAACCTCAATTCTTGATTTCTGTGCACTTGTAGGCTTAATACCACATGGCAGCTGCCACGGCTTGAGGCTTGCACCCTCTGCAGCCACAGCCTAAGCTCTACGTTGGCCCCTTTTAGCCATGGCTGGAGTGTCTGTGAAGCAGGGCACCAAGTCCCTAGGCTGCACACAGCACCGGGACCCTGGGCCTGGCTCTGGAAACCACTTTTTCCTCCTAGGCCTTCAGTCCTGTGATGGGAGGGGCTGCTGCAAAGGTCTCTGATGTGCCCTGCAGACATTTTCCTCATTGTCTTGGTGATTAACGTTTGGCTCTTCATTAACTTATGCAAATTTCTGCAGCTGGCTTGAATTTCTCCTCAAAATACAGAATTTTTTTTGCTATTGCATTGTCAGGCTGCAAATTTTTCAAACTTTTATGCTCTCTTTCCCCTTTGAAACTGAATGCCTTTAACAGCACCTAAGTCAGCTCTCGAATATCTTACTGCTTAGAAATTTCTTCCACCAGATACCCTAAACCATCTCTCTCAAGTTCAAAGTTTCACAAATTTCCAGGGCAGGGGCAAAGTGACGCCAGTTTCTTTGCTAAAACATAACAAGAGTCATCTTTGCTCCAGTTCCCAATTTCCTCATCTCCACCTGAGACCACCTCAGCCTAGACCTTATTGTTCATATCACTATCAGCATTTTTGTCAAAGCCATTCAACAAGTCACTAGGTGGTTCCAAACTTTCCTACATTTTCCTGTCTTCTTCTCAGCCTTCCAAACTGTTCCAGTCTCTACCTGTTACCTAGTTCCAAAGTTGCATCCACATTTTCAGGTATCTTTTCAGCAATGCCCCACTCCTGGTACCAATTTACTGTATAGTCTGTTTTCACACTGCTGATAAAGACATACTTGAGACTGGGCAACTTACAAAAGAAAGAGGTTTATTGGACTTACAGTTTCATGTGGCTGAGGAGGCCTCACAATCATAGCGGAAGGCAAGGGGGAGCAGGTCACATCTTACTTGGATGGCAGCAGGCAAAGAGAGAGCTTGTGCAGAGATACTCCTGTTTTTAAAACCATCAGATTTCATGAGACCCATTTACTATCACGAGAACACTGCCCCCATGATTCAGTCATCTCCCACTGGGTTCCTCTCACAACACTTGGGAATAATGGGAGCTACAAGATGAGATTTGGGTGGGGACACAGAGCCAAACCATATCACCCACTTTTTCTGTTTTAAGTTATCTTGCAGTCTAGAGGCACAGTGACATTTTCTGTATACACATATGTACCTACTAAATCAAATACATTCTATATTTGAGAAAAATATACTTGGAAATTGGAATAAATAGGGCATTACCAAAAAGATTAATAAGCATGTTAAAAAAAAAGAATGTTTGAATGAGAGTCTGATTTTTCCTGCTTTTCTCCTGATTTTAAGGAAGAGACACAGGTTTGAGAAGATGTAGTAAGGTAGGGTTGATTATTTCTAAGAATAAATAGCCCTATAATTAAATGTAATATTTTCAGATTAGAAAATCAAAAGCAAAATCACATTAGATTATAAAATTGACTTCAGACATAGATATGTTTTTGTAATTTGTATTGTTGAAAGTGAAGAGTAATCTGCCCAATATTGCACTTATTAGGACCCTTCTGCTCAGCAAGCAAATAGGAAGCAGCAAAATGTTATATCTTACATTGATTTTGAAAATATTTACTGAACACTTTTTATGCAATTTTTAGATTTAAGATTTTTGACAGCAATAACCATATACTAAGCTTTTTGGCATTTTTGTCTTGGCTCTTACTATTCCTGTTTGTGACAAATATTGTGAATATAGTACTTACATTGTCATGGAAAGAAACTAAATTTTCACTAATCATCTGCATAGTGTAATTCATTAGTTCATTATATTAAATAGAATTTTAAATTATTAAAGCACTAAATAATATTCTTATTACCATTTGGAACTCTGACTTTACAGATTACTTTACTAAATGCATTGCTTAAAGACAGCATGTAGGCTGAGCACAGTGGCTCATGCCTGTAATCCCAGCACTTTGGGAGGCTGAGGTGGGTGAATCATGAGGTCAGGAGATCGAGACCATCCTGGCCAACATGGTGAAAGCCCGTCTCTACTAAAAATACTAAAATTAGCTGAGTGTGGTGGCATGTGCTTATAATCCCAGCTACTCAGGAGGCTGAGGCAGGAGTATCACTTGAACCAGGGAGCGGAAGTTGCAGTGAGCTGAGATCACACCGCTGTATTCCAGCCTGATGACAGCGTGAGACTCAATCTCAAAAAAACAAAAACAAAAAGAAACAATAGCATGTAGACAATTTATAACCTATTTTTATTGATATTTTTATTTATGTTGTAGTACAGTATTTTATACTAACATATGCTCATATATTAATGCAGTAGTACTTTTGAAATATGAACAAGTGGAAAGAATTTTCTCAGTAGCTCAATAGAAAGGTTGAGCTGAAGGTTGAGTGTGAACTCTCATTTGTTTAACAGGCTTATTCTTTTTCTCTTTTTCATCTAGCGAATACTTATTGAGCATGTCCTATAATTCTAGGTGTTGAGTGACAGGTTAACAGAAGAGAAAAAGTTCTGCCCCTGTGCATCCTATAGTCTAGCTTGATTTTATTTTTTTTCTAACATGATACGTCTTTGTTATCTTTCCTGCTAATTTTATACTATTCTTTTGTTACTGAAGATATAAAATAAATTAGTAGAGTAAAAATATGTTTAATAAAATAATCAAATTATTGTCATTTGAACTAAAGATATTAAGTAACTCACTGTGGAAATAGAGAAGGGTCATTAAGCAAATAAAAGTCATGATTACTAACATATTGAAGAGAATTGTGTCCCTCTGAGATTATTAGAACCCATTACATTCAAAAGTCTAACTTCCAGATAGCATATTAAGAAATATGGTGACAGAGACACTGGAAACTATAGAGTTATTTGTCCATGACTGCAGTGAGGAATGAGGGCCCTCAGCTAAGGTGGGAACCCGGGTGTGTTTGGTTCCAACACCTATGCTTTTAACTCAAATAAAATCTGACCTCTTGGATTTTATGTTACTTATTCCCTTGAGTGAGATGTTCAGTGCATATATGTATGCTGTTAACGCATACATGCTTAAATGTATACATGCTTTCAAAAAACATTTCTTGAGTAGTTACTATTTACTAGGTGCCGGGTATAAGAAGAGGAATTAGCCAGTTTTTTTTCCTCTAGGACCTAAATATCTAGACATATATTCACATCCTTTCAAAGTTTCAGGAGACAGAGAAGGAAATTCCTGACCATTTTTTATGTTTTATTAGATCTTTCAATACAGAAAATGTTTATAATCATAACTGTTTTTAATCATAACTGTTTTTCTTTTAACCATTATAATTTACATAAATCAAAATTGAGGTAACAAACTAGTATTACCCCTAATAGTAGCTACAATTGCTCGTTTAGTGTGAAAAAATCCATGAATTTTTATTATATTTTGTTTAGGAATTTAATTATAATTGTGATTTTTTTTTGCAGTATTATTGTCTCCAGCTAGCCAGTTATGCCAGGTAGTGTGTGTGTGTGTGTGTGTGTGTGTGTGTGTGTGTGAGAGAGAGAGAGAGAGAGAGAGATTAGGAAAACAAAAATTAAGAATGGTGAATAGATAATTATCCTGAAAAACCTAAATTTATGTTGAAAAATTTAAAAATTCCCTTCTTTTGAGGAGCTATTGCTCAAATGCTTTGGGGTAAATTTTCAACACAGTATGTGTTAACATTGAACCGTGCATCTCTTATTGACATTAATGGGAATCTCTCAGTTAAATCTGCTCATGCTGTGCTAAAAAGGAACCCCCTAATGCTTGAGTAGTTTCTTGGTTATCATTGATGCTAAAATAGAGTTACTGTGGTCCATGGTATAAATTTATATTTAGACAGTTTAAAAAATATTTATTTGATATTTATGTGAATTGTTATATAAGCACCAAACCTAATACTCTGCATTTTAATATTGGAAATAGTGGTGTTCAGTCAACCAAACTATATATTTTACTTTACACAAGGCAGAGATACTTTACTTCAGTTTGAGTTCGTTTTACTCCTCGCTATGATTCTTAAAAGAAGCCACTAAGGCGCAAAGTGAGAACACCCGACAATTCGCTAATACAATGCTGTATGTTAAATGTATTCTTAGAATGTCCCTTTTTTTCCCTACTGTCCTTATTTTTAATTTATGTACATCAAGAGCTTCAAAAGCATTCTATCTAGTATAAGCTACACATTGAATTTTACTCCGTTTTTTTTTTTTTTTTTTTTTTTTTTTTTTTTTTTTTTTAATTTTGCTGGCTAGGGTAGATAGAGATTTCCTGTAAAGTTTGCTCCTACCTGTTTTCCTTTTCCGTTTTAGAACTCTCTAGAATGGAAAAATGAAGTACTAGGAGATAAATTACGCATTTAAGAATGATAAAAACTAGTTTAGACTTGTTGAGTTCAAAGTGCCTCTAGATGCCATAGAGTATCGTCCAATCAGATTAAAATCTAAAGTTTGTGATAGGGGAAACAGTCAATTCAAAGGACTGATTTTGGAGTCATGAGCATAGAGGTGGCAGTTGAAATTCTAGGATTGGAGTAGATCACTAAGAAAAAGCAAGTAGAATAAGAGGTGAAATGTTTGGAGAAATAATACAGATAAAGAGATTGACAAAGAGAATTTGAAGAGTTAGGAAGAGGTTGTAGAAATGATAGACAAGGAGGAAACAATTTTAAGATGAGGTGATCAAATATTTAATGTTCCATAGTATTATAGGCATATAAATGGAGAAATGGTCGTTTAATTATTAAACCATGATGATGTTCAGTAGTTTTAAAGAAATAGGACTTGGACTATGAAATATTGAGGCATGAATGGAAAATGAAGAAATGAAAATTGCTATTAAGAGTGTCAAAAATTATTTCAAGAAATTGGCAGTGAGAAGGCATTCAGTAAGATGGTAGTGTGCAATGGAGCATGAGTTAGGGGAGGATTTTTTTTTTCCTGACTTGTTTCTTTTGGATTGGCAAAATTTGCATACACTTAGTAGTAGGAAGAGCTTTTAATATGTATCCCAAACTGGGTTACTTCTAACAGTGAAAATGAGGCAATGACTCCAGGATAACAGGCATACACTGTGACTGTGCCTGGTAAACTAAAATCTGTGGAAACCCCAATGTAGAGCTTGAGTGAATTAACTTAAATTTTTAAATCCTAATCTATTTAGTGGATAGGCTGGGGCAACCTAGAAAGCTTTTAGGGTTCTGGATGATACAGAGCACAGAAACATTTTGACATTTATTTCAGAGATAATAGGAACCAGTGATGCTTTCCCAGTGATTGGTTATATGCATAGGCAAAACTTGTAAGGCATATGCCAATGATCTCATTATATGTTACACGATGTCCTCCTTGCAATGAAAGGAAAAGGCAGAAACACAGCTATGACTTAAGACATTTTTATAGGGGATGTTTCTATAGCATATAAAAGAATAAGACAAGGAGACTACTATCTATTACAACAGAAAAAGTTACAAGTATAGATTTTTAGACATATTTCTTTATTTTTTTTTTGGTTTAATTTTTATTAATCACTAATTTGAGCTATGTCAAATGGGGCCAAAGAAGTTTCAGATAAAACTTTATTTGCATATTTCAAGTTATTTAATTTTCAAAGTAGAGTATTTTCTGGAGTAATATATTAGGGATGTTAGATGATACAATTGGCCTCTTTTCATACTAAGAGGGTCTCATTTGGCTTGGTTTGTTTATTGAATTCTCCTATTCCTGCTCCTGCCTTGTTGTGCACTGTTCTCCATAATCCCTCAAGCTGAAAACTGATCTCCAGTCAATAGTGTGCAGTGATTCGACCTGCTCTGTAATCAGTTCCGCTGTGTGAATGAAATTCATCATGGGAGACTTGATTACTATCTCTGTTAGGACTGACCTGGTTGAAAGGACTGTCAAGTGGCCTGAAATTTGTATGCTTTGGACGTGTGCCATAAGGAATTAGTTGCTCAACAAAAAGAGCTAAATTGAGCAGTCATGAAGGACTGGTGTTTATTGATTTTTTTTCCCTCTTCCTCCTGAGCAGCTAGATGAAAGCATGCATATTTAAAAGCTATAACCCAACCATTTAAGTGAAAATATTCCTCTACTCTTACGAGTCTTACTGATGTAGTTTCAAATAACTTTATAAAGTAAAATATTTATAATTTAAAAAATACATATTTAGATGGTTAATAAAAGCTCAAAAGAAATCTTCAACAGTATTGTATTACTTCTGATACTTACTCTAGAAAGCAGATAGTGATGTCAAATAATTCTTCCTGTAGAGATCAAACCATCCTTTGTTTGAAATCCTTTGTTTTGTTTGTCAAAAATCAGTCCTTTGATGTTGCACTGAACTTTATTTCTTTTTTAAAATTTTCTTCAGGTTTATTTTTCCATGTAGAAATTTAATTTTTAATTTATAAAAAATGATAGATGCTCAATTAAAATATAATGAGAAAAATAAAACCACCTGGAAGCTACACAAAAATAAATTTTGTTAAATTTTTCTCTATCTTTCCAGATATCTTTCTGTGCTGTGCACATATACTGAACTAATGTTTAGTAAACTATGTTTTTTACTCAACGGTATGTCATGACCATTTTGTAAGATAATACATATAGTATACAGTTTTGTGTTGCCTTTTTATGACTGCATAGGATTTAGATATTTAAGTGATTTTCTACTGGTGGACATATGGAGTGTTTAATATAAACAATGCTGTGGAATAACTGTCTTATTCAAAGATTATTGTCAGAAAAGAATGATTTGAGTTGTATGAGCAAATAGGGGTGTTAGTAGGGTACAGACACACCTCAGAAAACCTAAGGTTATTCCATGAAATTGGGCCTCCTTGAGGGCCTAGAATCAGGAAGGAAATTGCAGTCACTTTGACACATTCTCTTGGTTTAGCTCCTCTTTGGTATCCGCCTGGTTGTCTTTTTAATAAGAGTCCCGGTTATCTTTGCATTGTGCATATGCTGGAAAATGCCTGCTCCACTCCTACATGACTTCACAATTTGAGACTGATTGAAGTTTTCTTTTTTATTTCCAACTTTCAAGGAGAGAGGTATTATTTGGTGAATATGATTGATGATTAATTTGATGCATTTACTTGACTGGGATATGGGATGCACAGATAGCTGGTTAAACATTATTTCTAGGTGTGTTTGGGAGGATGTCTCCAGAAAAGATTAGCATTTGAATTGGTAGACTGAGTCAAGACAATAGCCCTCAAAAATGTGGATGAGCATGATTCAATTTTATTGAGAGCTCAAATGGAATTAAAAGGTAGAGGAAGACTAAATTCTCTGTCTTGAGCTTGGGACATCCATCTTCTCCTCTTCCTCTCAGACATTGGATCTCCTGGTTCTTAGGCCTTTGGGTTTAGACTAAAACTATACCTGCAGCTTTCCAGGTTCTCCAGCTTGCCTGCAGCAGTAGATTATGGGAACTTTTGGTCTCCATAATCATGTTGTGTCCAGAGTTGGTTCTTTCTGGTGGGTTCTTGGTTTCACTGACTTCAAAAATGAAGCCATGGACCTTCGTGGTGAGTATTATAGCTCTTAAAGGTGGCATGGACCCAAAGAGTGAGCAGCAGCAAGATTTATTGTAAAGAGCGAAAGAACAAATCTGCCACAGCGTGGAAGGGGACAGAGCGGGTTGCCGATGCTGGCTGGGGTGGCCAGCTTTTATTCCCTTATTTGTCCTCACACGTGTCCTACTGATTGGCCCATTTTACAGAGTGCTGATTGGTGCATTTACAATCCTTTAGCTAGACATAGAGTGCTGATTGTTGCATTTTTACAGATTGGGGCATTTACAATCCTTTAGCTAGACACAAAAGTTCTCCAAGTCCCCACTCGACCCAGGAAGTCCAGCTGGCTTCACCTATCAATGTGAGTCAATTTCATAAATCTCCACATGTATTTATCTTCTATTGGTTCTCTTTCCCTGGGGAACCCTGACTAATACAACCAGCATGGGTCAAGTGGTTCCTGCTTTTGAAACCAGTTAGGTTCAAGGGGAGGGGTCATGGAGACTGCTCCTTAGCAGGGACTATGGAGATAATATGTTGTGTCTGTTTCTAAAGAGAAGTGGGGAGGATAGAAAGAGAATAAACTTTGCATGTATTTTTGTGCACAACAAATTATAACCCTAGTATAAATACCTATAAGTAAATTTTAAGATTAATAAGTACATGTTGTAAATTTTAACATAGGTCGTCACCTTAATCATCAGAAAGGTTATCTAGGAGATACTTCCTCCAATATTTCCTGAAATAGTTTTGTCCTTGATACTTATATCAACAATATTGGGATGTCGATATTTTTCACTTTGGCCTATATGATAGCCCAAAAATTATGACCAATTATGGTTCAATAAAATTTATTTAAAAGTAAAGTTAAAAATTTTTACACATTTTCCTAGTATTTCTTCTGTTTTAAATTTTCTTCCAATACATTTTCTATTACCATGTTTTGTTCAATTTGAAAAAGGTTTTCCTTAATATTTGTATTATTGATACTTTGTCTATCATTGATTATAAATTATTTTCCAATTTAGGCTTTCAAACTTGTTTAAGGTGATTTTGCCATATAGATATTTGAATTTTTTAGCTAGTTATCTTTAAGTACTATAGAATTTTGGATTAAAGAATACACATTTTAAATAAGACTAACCCTAGCTGTAAATAATAGCTTTAGTCATTCCTATATATAAGTTGCTAATACAGGTATGAAAATATATATAATTAGATTACAGTTTAGTGATTTTTCTAATTTAAATGCATGCATTGCCATTTTAAATCAGTCTTTTATTTCCCAGTTTGAGGAAATAAGAGCATACATTTTGAAACCCTTTCACTATACTATTCATGAGAGAAGTGGGTATAGTCACTGTTCTATAGGAGTGGATAAGTAGCTTAAAGACCAGCTTTTTGTTAAAATTTACTTTCTCCAAAGGCTTCATTCCAATAAAATTTTAAATTATTTGCTTTAAATACTCAATTTCATCAAACGTAGGAGATGATCACATGTAACTTGTAAAAAAAAGTAGGAACAGGAATTAATACCCGTGAATAAGAAAGAACCTTTGGAAATTTGCTAGTGACTTCTATTTATATTTTGCACTACCATCATAAATTGACTTGAAAACAAACTATATCTTGACTAAATTCTTAAAAGGCAAGCTTTAGTGGGCCTGTGTTACTATTAACAATGCACATTTTTGGTATTCAAAAGTATAAGAAATCACCGACAAATTGATTTCTTGAATAGTTAAGTATTCTGAGTGAAGTGAGCTTGAAATTTATAAAGCGTGAACCAATTACTTCAATTTTCAGTTCTATTATCAATATTCCTAAAATGTTTTAGCACATTTATTTGTAAGGAGGATGTAATAAAAATGATATATCTTCTTTGATATAGGCTTATAATGTCTGAGGATCATTTTTTGTAATATGAAGTTTCTAATTATAATTTTAGGTTATATGTCTCCTGAGTCCAGGACTGACTCTGCTAACAGTGTTTTAATAATAATAATTTATAATGTGTTTTCTCATGATTTATCTCTTTCTCTAAAAAAGTAGTACAATAAAGAAAGTTAGTTGATGTTTTGTTGATAATTAAAGTTTTAATGTATCTGTCAAATACAAGGACGTTTGCTGGTCAATGCCAGTGACCAAAATGAACTACAGAAAGATTAGTTCAGGTAAGTAAGTGGTTAGAGGTTAACAGAAAGCCGTCATCTCAAGCTTGCATATTCTGTCTTGAAACAAATGCACTTATATGTTAGGCCAGGGTTAAGGAATTTACTGTCTTTGAAGGCTTTGACGATTGGGTTGCTGGCATGGTGAAGGCATGGTGAAAGAATCCGTATTCCATTAATGGATGAACTTCTCACCCATGTGATAAATAGTATACATTACAGAGAAGTATAATGATGAGATTTATTTCTTCTGTTTCAGGGAAATGTAGCAATGTGTGTATGCCTGTCTTAACTTAAAAAGCTGTCTCCTTACCAATATACTACAGATAAAAATGGCATTTTTTGAGTTTAAGTTATAAGCACATAAAAATACTTAATAAAATTTTATTTTCTTTGGGCTCTTTGTAAAGTAAATGAAAAAAATACATCAGAAGATTTTAACTCTGATGTAAATAATACTGGTATTGCTGATAGAACTAATATCTTCATTATAAAATAGCTATATTATATAAGGTCTTACCACAAAGAGCCATAATGATTCAGGGGACATTACTGGAACTCTGGAATCCTTATAAACTAATGGGTCCTGTTTTATTTAGTGTTCTGTTGTTCAGTGTACATGTAAAACATCACAAAATACATGCAGTAATATAATATCCTAGGAACGTGCTAAATTAAAAGCCACCTTAATTGAAATGTGGTATATCACTTGTATGGTGTCGTATTTGTTCTTCACTTGTTGTTCAACACTTGCTTAAATTTTTAGTTTTATGGCATTTCTTAATCTTAGTATTACCAAACCCTTTATCATAAAATCTCATTTGCAGTTTTTTTTTTTTTTCTTTTTTTTGACAGGATCTCACTCTGTCACCCAGGCTGGAATGCAGGTCACAATCATGGCTTACTGCAGTCTTGAACTCCTGGCTTCAAGCCATCCTCCTGCCTCATCCTCTGGAGTAGCTGAGGCTCCAGGAGTGTGCCACCATATCCATCAACTAATTAATTTGTTTATTAATGTATTTATTTTTTGTAGAGAGGGAGCCTCACTATGTTGCCCAGGCTGGTTTCAAACTCCTAGATTCAGGTGATCTTTCTGCCTTGGCCTCCCAAAGTGCTGGAATTACAGGCATGAGCCACTGTGCCCTGCCTGCATTTTTTTTTTTTTTTAGGAAGTCTCATTCTGCCTCCCAGACTGAGTGTAATGGTGTGATCTTGATTTGCTGCAATCTCTGCCTCCCCAGTCCAAGCAATTCTCTTGCCTTAGCCCCTCTGAATAGCTGGAATTACAAGTGTGAACCACTATACTTGTGTAATTTTTGAATTTTTAGTAGAGACAGGCCATATTGGCCAGTCTGGTCTCAAACTCCTGCCCTCACGTTATCCACCCACCTCGGCCTCCCAAAGTGCTGGGATTAC
The DNA here is from genome assembly GCF_049350105.2 of Macaca mulatta. Lineage (NCBI taxonomy): Eukaryota > Metazoa > Chordata > Mammalia > Primates > Cercopithecidae > Macaca > Macaca mulatta. The sequence goes on along the minus strand of NC_133410.1, from coordinate 72,185,164 downwards.
AGGTGTGAGCCAACACGCCCAGCCAATTTTTTTTTTTTAATGCTTTTTATATTGTACAAGAACTATAATATTTTTCTCCTCTGTCCAAGGTTTAGAATAGATTTACCAGGGCATTTGATAAGAGGATCTACCTTGGCAACTTTTTGTAAATTGCTCCCCTCCATCTGGTGAACCCTAGAAATAAACTCAAATTTGGTGTGGTGGAGAGATATTAGTTAAATTCAGCAAAGTTTAAAGGGTGTATTTGATATGAAATGTACATGGAAGGAATAATTTTAAATGGTGTCAAAGAAGGATCCAGAGTGATGACTATCAAAAGAAAACCATGGCTGAGTGCTGTCTGGGGCAACCCTCCTTTTCTGATATGAACTGTGATCAGTTCCCACAGGTCTAGAAAATGTGTCTACTAAGTAAGGTTTCTCTAACCATACTTTAAGATGCTGGAAAACTTCTGCATATATGTCTCCAATTGGGTTTTGCTATGTCAATCTCTTTTTTGGGTTAGGAACATGAAACCTGAAAAAAATTATATAATATATATATTTTAAAGACTTTCCTAGGCAAGACTATAAAATATGTTTTTTTCAAATTCAGTTGAGTTATATATGTGAGACAACTCTGGTGGCATTTTTCTATTCATCAAATTGGATTTAGGAAGAGCTCTGTCATCCTAATAGGTTAAATGGGGATAAAATCTAGACTTCAGTTGTATCTTACCATGACACTGAATAAAATTTTACCAAAATTTATGTTGTTGGTAAAATATTTTCTTCCTCATTAAACAAAAGAATAACTATAGTCCGTATGAAGTGAATTCATAACTTTTAAAAACACATTTACAAATGAATTGTTTATATCAATATAAAAGCAGAATGATTTCTGCTTTTTTTGGAAGAGGTTGCTTAAAATAATAGAACTGGTTTACTAAAAACTAATAAAATGTTGGGTTAATAGTTAGTTTTCTATTTTTTGTTTGAAGAAAAGGCATTTAAACAAGCCTCGTCTTTAAGAAGAATTCATTTCTGGAGTTATGAGAATGGGCTTATATTACTTACATGGGGGATACCTATAAAAGCAGGATTTAAAGCATAGATTTCTTTTCATTCCATTTTACTCTTAAGATTATTCAGTTTTTAAAGAAATATCATTACTGTTTAAGATTATTCCTGTAATGAGAAATCACAGCATGCCTCTTGAAAAATGGTTCCACTTCATCTTTTCTCATTCATTTGCTAGCACAATTATAAATGCATGAGTGCAGTGCGTGGCTATTCAGGTCAAATTTTCTTTCAGGACTGATGTTCCTGTTATACAGTTTATCCATCTATTAACATCCCGAAATGTCAAAAGCTTCATTTTTTAAGAGTAGAATGTCAGTTTCTTTTTTACTTAGAGCAATTTAGTCAGCACAAAAAGGAAGAGATTTGACAGTCATAGCTATCAGGGCAAAGATTGGCTGATGATTTGAGGAAATAGGAATAAATGTTCAAATATATATTAGGGTGCCTGCATTTATATACCTCTAGGATAATTTATGAGGTGAAGTGGAAAGACAAATCAATTCAGTGTATGTGTGTGAGAAGAGCTGCATCTACCTCCTAAATTTCAGGGTTTTGAGAAATATTTCTTAATTTTATAAACTCTTTTCTTTAAATGCTTAAGTGACTTTGGATTGCAACCCAGTATATCATTGTCATTGTGGGAGAAAAGTTTTCAATTAAGTATTGTTTACACCTCACTATTTGAAGCTGTGCTCTCATAATTTTAAAAATTCATTTTGTGGATAATTCTAAATGTATTTATTGTAAACAGGTTGATAATGAGAAGACCAAGGAAGTCACATATATGTGGAAAAGCTGTTGGTTAGAGAACAAAGGTTATATATATATATATATATATATATTTTTTTTTTTTTTTTTTTTTTGAGACGGAGTCTCACGCTGTTTCCCAGGCTGGAGTGCAGTGGCGCGATCTCGGCTCACTGCAAGCTCCGCCTCCCGGGTTCCCGCCATTCTCCTGCCTCAGCCTCCTGAGTAGCTGGGACTACAGGCGCCCGCCACCGCGCCCGGCTAATTTTTTGTATTTTTAGTAGAGACGGGGTTTCACTGTGGTCTCGATCTCCTGACCTTGTGATCCGCCCGCCTCGGCCTCCCAAAGTGCTGGGATTACAGGCTTGAGCCACCGCGCCCGGCCAAAGGCTATATTTGATGTATTCTATATGTACTTGTCTATTGTGTATAAAATGAATAATATAAAATACTAAAATTGCTTTAAAACTACTGTAAATTATATTCAGATCAGTGGAGACTTCACAAACTGTATATATCCCTATTTTCAAGTTGTTAGAGTCAAATCCAAACAATTAGTTTCCCCTGAAGCCTCTTGAAAAATTACCCTTTTGTGGGAAAATGGATTGGGGTGGCTGTTTTCCTTTTTCATTTCATAAGTGATTTGGACCTGAGGCATGATTTGGTTGTTATCCACACTCCATATGGATTGCAAATACCTTCCCATGTTGTGGGAGTCCGTGCGGTCCTGGAAGGTCTGTGGAGCTAAGTTTCTGCTCCGTTGTAACATTTCATTCTCTGACGAGTACCGTACTGTCTTGAGAAGGTCTATCTGTTTGGGCTTTTCCTCTCTAAAAAGCAAAGTCAAGAGCATGGAGGTTACAGGTTATTTTGGTGGCTTATTTTCCTCAGCATGTGAGGGGTAGGGTGGTGTGAGGGTGGAAATGGGGCTCATTATGCCTTTCAGTTTATTCGTTTGTTGGTCCTCTGTCAACCTGCCAGCCCTCTCTGTGGGATAAATGCCCTTTGTATAATAATCTGCCAACATTCATGGTGGTTACATTCACTGTACCCATTCTACTGTGGCACTCCATTACGACTGGGTTTTGAATGCAAAGCTTCATGATATCTGGGTATAAACAGTGTGCTGAGCAACAAAGGCATCCTTTGTATTTCTTAGTTTTCTTACAGTTCCATTTTTTTTTTTAACTAGCTTTGAAGAAAGGATTTTCTTAAAATAGGGATGAAAATGCATGCAGTCACCACTCTGTTCCATACTTTCATAAAGCGGTGTTTGGGGTGGGGAGGTGCAGCTGATTTGTTCCTTAGACTAAAATGGGCCAAATTTGAGGCTAATTTCCTACCTGTGGAGGTGTGGATGAATTGCCTTTTGTTTTCTTGCAGTTTCCTTGCCTGGCAGGTGGCCACATTGATTATTCCTGGCATGTGCTTTAGAAGTGCCTCTCTGATCCTTGTAAGCTCCTGCTTTGTCCACAGCAGTCCTGTAGAATTCTTAGCTCTGAACTCTCATCTCCAAGGAAGATGTACCCCTGACCCCTTTGTGAGTACCTCGTCTGATCTGTTTTGTTTATTCCCTCTTGTCTGTGGGGCCTTGAGGTCACTTTGAGAATAGAGTTGAATGACAGACAAGTGTCAGCAGACAAGTGACAGTTACAAATTAATCAGGGAAGATTTGTTTTCCTTCCCTCCACACTCCCACCCATTACTTTACAGTTAGAATCAAAGACCCAAGTTATGAAGAAATACAACATGCTTGGGTTGCTACAGCAGACTGGAGAATTGCTGTGCCTCTGCTTTCCGGTCATTTCCTGCCCTTCTCAGGGGTCTTGCGGAGGTTTTGTGAAGGTCAAGGGACTACCTTCTCGTTTTCTTTTCCTGTTTAGTTTTTCTTGAAATCTTTGACTCCAGTGGAGATAATGTGTTCACTCTTTAATAAAGCAGTTTAAACTGACATTTAAATGGTCACCTTAAAATTTATTGAGCACTTGCTGTGTGTTATGCTTCACGTGAATTTTCTTATTTAACTGATGTACTTACATGTGACCATGAAAGTCAGTGCTTGCTTCCTTTGAAGTTTCTTTGGCTTTTTAAGGCACAGAAGTCTATTTATATTATTGTGTCTCTCAATTATTTGGACAGAGCACTAACCTGCAAGGTTCTTATATGTATACTCTTAAACACATACTCTCTCTCTCTCTAAATAATTAAAGGAAAAAAATCCTCATTATATCATAATCTCTCTAACATTGACTTTTAATACATTCAGAGTAGTACTTAGAAGACTTTCATGACAGGCTGGGAATGGTGGCTCACCCCTGTAATCCCAGCACTTTGGGAGGCGGAGGCAGACGGATCACTTGAGGCCAGGAGTTCAAGACCAGCCTGGCAAACATGGTGAAGCCCCATCTCTACTAAAAATAATTAAAAAAAAAAAAAAAAAAACGTGTATGGAGGCAAAGGCCTGTAATCCCAGCTACTCGGGAGGCTGAGGAGAGAGGATCACTTGAACCTAGGAGGAAGAGGTTGTAGTGAGCTGAGATTGTGCCAATGCACAATAAAAAACTTAAAAAAAGACTTTCATGACAATACAATACAGAATCAAGGAAACATCTTTCTGTTATTCACGTTTTAAGGTGGTTCTCAAAAGTTAGTGCGAATATCATTCAGTCTGTGTGTGTGTGTGTGTGTGTGTGTGTATGAGAAAGAGAGAGAGAAGGGACTGATTTGATTTAGCGGGTGTTACGGTGGCAAAGGGATCTGCATGTTATATAAACATTTAATTTCTGTGCAAAAGGCTCAGAGACCATAGTTTGAGGATCACTAAGAAAAGTCATTATATGTGGCAGTCAGCATTATAAATGTATCATTTTGAGTGAGACTGTACTCACAAACTGAACTGATTTAACTCTATGTTGCTAGTTCCGAATTGGATGTCCATGAGAACAATGTATTCTTTGTATGCTTTCATTTTATGTACATATGTGATTATTTAAATATTGTACAGATAGAACCATATACCAATATACACCAATATGTTTTCCATTCATCATTCAAAAACTATTGAATAAATATTAAGTGAAAGTCAGCAACACAATAAACATTTTATGTAAATATGCATTATTGTAGTTTTTCAACAAAATGTAAATAAACTAAGAGAATGTAACAGTATTATGATAGTCTAATTTATATGAGTTGTGAAGTAATGACATTTTCACGTGTTAGCAAACTTAACTCATGATCACTACATGTTTTACACGTGGAAAGTAATTCCTTTTCTATCCTACAGCCCTTGTTAATGAGTACTGATGACAGTGATAATGTGGGGAAGATTTATAAAATTCCCCTCATAGACCACTAATAGAGTATTTAAGTGCTATAGAGTCAGATTGACTCTAGAAGTGATTGATCCAACTTGAGTCTTTTCTAGTCTTTGACCAAGATGCTTAACTTCTCAGTACTTCCTCTTAAATGATTATAAGAGTAGTCCTAACTAATAGGTTTATTTTGAGGTTTGATGAAAGCGTATATGAACAAGCCCATAATACAATGCTTCACACACACAAAACCTTTCCTGTATGTTTAATTAGGTGCTCAGGGGTGTCAAACAAGCACATACAATCTGCAAATTTGGTGATTGTATCAGCATGGTTTTGTTTTATTTCGATAATTGTTAAACTCAACAATACAGAGATCTTAGATATTTTAAGTAAATATCCATGTCCACCATCATTTTAGAAACTGAGGAAAATATGTACAGAATAATAAGTGAGCTGGCATTGGATTTGGTTTACTTGATCCAGGAATGGACTGTACTTGCGAATATTAAATTAAGATGCATTAATTCACAGAGGTTGAGTTAATTGCCATCAAATTAGCACCCACTTTCTAGTTATTTGTACCATGCAAGAGACTTCACATATTTTTTAAATATTAGCAAGAATGTGAACTATTTTTCATATTATAATTTTTTAAAAATCTTTTGAATTTGTTCTATAACAACATATAGTTACATAGCTTTGTAACTAAAATTGTCCTGTCCTTTGTATGTTAATATAAATTGTCAAAGATAGTTCTGTAGTTTGGCAGTGGTTCTACATGGTGATGGAGCCCAAGGGGACAATCTTGGGTCTCTTGGTCTTTGGGTTTGTGAAGCCAGGTGTTTTGGAGCCAGTCTGTGGCCAGCTGGCATATTTTTAGAGGAGATGCTCTAGAAGTAACTCTTCAGGCAGAGAGAAGGAGTCAGTTTGGTCAAATAACTGAAAAACAACATTATTGGGATCCCTCTTCAGGATAAATCCATCTTAACTGGCCCTGGAGTCTGTGTAAAGAGTATGAAGTTGAGTAGGGTATCTGTGCTTATTCTGCACTTCATAACTCCATCTGAGGATGCAGCACTTTATTTTGGCAGCTGTGATGTGGTGATTAGGCTTGTATTTTAGACAGGACATGCATCAGAGTCATTATCCCTCAGATTCAAACTAAATTGGATATTCTGCTTTACCCACATCTGACTGTTTGTCGTTTGCTAAAAGATGGCCTTACCAGTTCTGTTATCCTCATTTTAAAGCCCAGTCCAAAATATCACACTTCTCAGTGAATTCATTCTCTTGTTTCCTCTTTGATTCCACATTTTCCATGCTTTTCTCTATTGTAGCAATTCAAGATTTATAACTAAATGCTTAATAAACGTAAATGAATACATCTGTCATTTGGATACATCTTTCTAAGGTAGACTTTAATATGCTATTGAGGGTCTTGAGTGAAGTGGTGCTATTGTCCAGCTTAAAACTAAACATAATTTATACCAGTCAATCTCTCTTATGCTGTGTATCTTACACTATGTGGAATATCACTGCTTATCTGGGAGATTTATGCACAGACTTTTCCTTTAAAGCCTCTTTTGAAGCTAATTTACTAGTATTTAGCAACAATACAGTTATAGTAAGTACTGATACGTCAAGAGCCAATGGATTTTTATGTAGGTTTGTTTGCTGTAGTGTATATGTGCATGTGTGTGTATATACATACACACATATATATACACACACACGTATATACATATATATATTTATACACACACACATATTTACCTCTCCTTCATTTTTCTTCTTGTGCTCAGAATAAGTTGTATGTGGGGTTTTGGTTCTTGTTTTATTGCAAAACCATTTTGTTAAATTTATAATCTATTAAAATCAATAAATTTTGAGGAATAGCTGTATTTCATATTTTCAAAACTCACTTGTGGGGAGATTTGCCAGTATGAGGATATTAATTAATATTTCCCTTTGAGTAAACTTTATTAGTATATTATTATAAAAGTAATTCATGAATTTTTATAAAAATATCAGAGTACATAAGTATGTAAAATAAAAAGTATGAACCTCGAACCCCTAACCTCATTGCCCACAGCAAATGCAATAAGTGATTTATTATATATTTTTCTAGACTTTTCCCCATATATACCTCATATATGCAGTATATAGCTACATATATATTTTTATATATACACACATATTTATGCTATGCACATCTAATGCATAAGATATTCATTTATTTAAAAATAGAAATATAGCTGTTATGCAAAATATTCTCTTAGATGTTTTTGTTATTTCAAAATTTATCTTAGATATCTTAGACATCTTCTTCGGTTAGTGTATATTTAGTTCATGCTTTTCATCAGTCCCATAGTAGTCTGTATATGCAAGGCCCATGATTTAGTTATTCAGTCTCTTATTCTGGGAATTTAACATTGCTTTCAGCTTTTTCATACTTTAAACGTAGCTGCAGCAGACACCATGGGCATACTTATGGATGCACTCGTGTTTGGTGGAGAATATATTTGTAAAAGTGGGATTACAAGGGAAATCATAAAATTTGTCATTAATATTTTGTTGAATATTGACAAAATACTCTAAAATGTAAGTGTTCTTTCTTATCTATGGTTATTTAAAGATAGGAGCTTGATATTTTCAGATAAGTACTTTTTTCGGATTATAAAATAACGTATATTCATTGTAGAAATTTTAGATTTATATGAGTGTTAAAGAATAAGATAAAAGCTTTATAATCCTACTACCTAGAAGTAAACACTGTTGATATTTTGATACATTTACTTGTAGCCAGATTTCAACTTTCCCTGCTGCTGCTGAGGGGTTTTTCTGATTCCTGGAGGCCTACAATCCATTTAACTCCTTTAAGTCCCAGAATATTATTCCTTATGTGTATATGCATTTGTCTAGTTTTGGCTTAAAGTTACAACTTGGATAAACTTCTTGAGTCTGCCAGTTGACCAAAATTATTAAACAGTTCATGAACAGTTACTTACTTTATAGTCTATAAACATTGTGGGAATAGGTAATCATAAACTACTAAATTATATAAATACTTAATAGTGATAATGACAACTTCAGGCTATTTATCTAGAGAAATGCCATACAGATAAAATCCTTTTATACTTTGTCAACTTCTGGGTGATCTCTGAGGAGACCGTATTTCTACATTCATGCCTCCCACACCCCTCATGCCTAAGGACAGGAAAAGGGGGTCAGTCTCTTCTTTGGTTGCCATTACCTCTTTCATATTTATCCTCTTTTTGTGACAAGCTATGCTCTTTTGAGACTCTTGCCATCTGGCTCTCCAACCTTCTTTCCCATTTATTGCCAATGTGACTGATCTTGTCATTTTCTTCATTAAGGAACATTCTAGCACCCATCTCATAGCTTTTGTCTCGCCAAACCCTTACACTTGTTTTCAGTGACTTCAAATTTTAACATAATTTTAACACATTTCAGTTCTTTGGCTTAATCATCTCTAGTAGCCTCACCATTCTGCCATGATTATCCTTGTATTAGTCTGTTCTCATGCTGGTAATAAAGACATATCCAAGACTGGGTAATTTATAAAGGAAAAAGGTTTAATTGACTCACAGTTCCACATGGCTAGGAGACCTCACAATCATGGCGGAAGACGAAGGAAGAGCAAGGGGAATGTCTCACATGGCAGCAAAGAGAGAAAAATGAGAGCCAAGTGAAAAGGAAACCCCTTATAAAACAATCAGATCTTGTGAGACTTGTTCACTTACCAGGAGAACAGTATGGGGAAACTGCCCCCAGGATTCAGGTATCTCCCACCGGGTCCCCCCCAAAACATGCGGGAATTATGGGAGCTACAATTCAAGATGAGATTTGGGTGGGGACACAGCCAAACCATATCAATCCTAAATCTCACTGTCATCAGATATTTTAATTTTCAAAACCACAAAAATCAGCGCTTTCTGCCATCAGACTCCTATTCTTCCAACTCGCTTTCTCAGATATCCTCATAATGTCAATATTGTCAATACGTTGATTTTCTTCTTTACTCATGTTAGGTTCCTGGGTCATGCTTTTTCTTACAGCCTTGCAAGTACTCTCAGAAACCTTGCTTTTTATCCCTCAATCACAGCAGCCTGGCAAGATGCCTTACCCTGTGTCAAAAGTGATGTGTGGGAAGGAATCTGGCCAGTTCAGGCTCTGGTCCTGTCTCAGGCTTACTAGCTATATAACCTGTGGCAAGTCACTTCTTTGACCTAGACTGTAAATAAATTGTGGTGTTTGGACTAGGGCACCATATTCTAAGACATAATAGATTCTAGACCTAGATGTTAACATGAAAAAAAAGTTCCACAGTCAAATGAGTTTGGCAAACACAGCATATTATTTCTTCTTGTAAATCCACAGTGCATAATATCTTAAAGGCTCTGCGAATTCCCACAGGGGGAAAAATGATTTAACATTGTTTATCCCTGCATTTCTCAACCTATTTGACTACTGAGTTTTTCACCCTTAATTCATTTCTGCAGAACTTGGGTTCAGTTAAACACATTTTGGGAAATACTGGGCCAGATTATCTTTAGCACTATTTACTTTTCATTTTTAATTTCGTGATTTTATAACTTCACTTTATGTGCTTGTTTAGTCACTCTGAATGTCTGTGATAGGTATACTTCAGCATCTCCATAATTCAGTGAGATAGATTTATGCAGCATATCACCCACAAGTAAAATAATGAAATAGTGCATTGATAGTGGTCCTTTTAAAAGGAGTATTCTCTTGAGATCAGCAGTATTTTATCTACTATGTGAGATAGAAAGAGAGAAACAATTGCTATGATTTATTAACTACAGCATGGCAAGTAATTCCTTATTCCATAGGCATTGCTCAGTGAAAAAGATTTCTTTAAGACCTTCCTTCAAAGTCACTTGAATGAGAAGTAGATACATTTCTTTTGCAACTGCATATATATAAGAGTTGCCAACAGTTGCTTTGCATAATTTAGTGATTCTGATAGGTTGCCTGAGTAAAGTACAAGTTAAACAGATGCACGCAAGTACAGGATTGTAAAGTTCAAAGGAAATGCAAACTTGATTAACAAAAGTCACTGTCAGAGACTAATTGTAATTCTGCAGCATATGAATCCTTGAATAATGTCCCCTAAAAGGTCAGCCAAAGTCCTGCTTCTGTCTACTATTCCCTTGAAGAGAATTTTCAGATTTAGGTATTTCCTGGCATCCTGAAAGTCAAGAAAGCTATAAGTTTTTTTTTTTTTTCTTTTGAAGTTTCTTTTACAGATTTTACAGTGTGAGATTGGTGAGAATGATCATTGTGCCTGTCCTGGTCATTAAGTAATAAAATGATGTATCTTTTAATGAAATTAGCTAAGTGTACTACATGTAAATCATAGCTCTATAGATTGCATACATCTCTTTTGCTTGTTTACTGGATTCGTTGTCTTGAATTTACTTTATTTATTTGTTTATTATTTATTTTTGAAATGAAATTTCCCTCTTGTCGCCCAGCCTGGAGTGCAATGGCGCACTCTTGGCTCACTGCAACCTCTGCCTCCCAGGTTCAAGAGATTCTCCTGCCTCTGCCTCCTGAGTAGCTGGGATTACAGGTGACTGCCATCGTGCCTGGCTAATTTTTATTTTTTGTTGTGTATTTTTTAGTAGAGATGGGGTTTCAGCATGTTGGCCAGGCTTGTCTTGAACTCCTGACCTCAGGTGATCCTCCTGTCTTGGCCTCCCAAAGTGCTAGGATTACAGGCTTGAGCCATCACGCCCGGCCTTAAATTTATTAAAAATTTTTTTTTAATTTGACCTTTAAAAAATATAGTATGCCAGAATATTAAAGATTCATGCCAATGTTATTAGTTATGGATTTTAAAAAATTATGTTGGTTTTATTATAAATATGGTATATAATTTCCCAAGAGCATAGCAGAAATAACGAATTAGTACTTAGACATTTTTGTAGCTCTAATGATTAAATGACTGCTACAATAGTGCAATTTTTCAACTCCACATAATTAATGACTCTGAGTAAGTAAATTATATTTAATTTTGATAACTTATGATTAAATAATTACATATTTTGTTATTTCTTAAAATTATTTGTTTTATTGGTTGTGATGTTGACTGAGTTCTCACTCACTCAATTGACTTTTGTTTTTTAGAAAATATTTTGTAAGACAAACAAAAAGCTCATGTAAATAAGAAAAACTATGATTATTGCATGAACAAGAATAAAATCTGTGGTCCACGTACAAGGGAAGTCGCATATATATTATTAATTTATTAAGGAAATTGTACCTAGAATATAGTCATTATTGGAACTTTCTGAAAGGAAAGTTTCTGTGGCATATTACACTTTTCTGTTTCTTTAGTCCTCTTACAAAATGTTCAATATTTTGATAGTGACTTGAATAAAGACATCAAATAGAATTTCTCTATATTTGTGGAGGATAATTATTTAGTAGCAAAATATTTCATTTCAGAAGCAAATTCCAAAACTGGTCTATACAGTCTATAAAATTTGCATGAGTTGTCGATTTTTGATATCTTATCCTCTTCGATCCAAGAACTTATCAGAAAAAATACCATGTTGGGGTGACGTGGGTTAAGGCCAGCTCATGTTGATAAGATTGAAGGATTTTTATTCATTTGTCAAACCTTTTCAAAGACTTAGTATATTCGAGGCCCAGCTGCTCCTGTGCATGTGTAATTATAGCTGAAATAGATATAAACAAATTAGTCCAGTTCAAAATTATAGATCCTCTGTCAGTGACTAGGCACGCTGGTATGCACCTGTATTCCCACCTACTAGGGAGGCTGAGTTGGAAGGAACATTTGAGCCCAGGTGTTCTAGTCCAGCCTGCGTAACTGGGTAACACAGTAACATAGTGAGTCTCTCCCTCCCTCCCTCTCTCTCTCTCTCACACACACACACATGCACACACACACACGGACACGCACACACACACACACACACAGCTGTGTCAGAAGTAGATGGTTTGTATGGGGAGAAAATGAAAGTCATTTTAACATTGGGCATCAGTTTAGAAGTTTGAGATTTCAGTAATGTTAACAAAATTTGATCATTGTGGTGGTGTCATAAAAAGCTAAGATGGGCCAGGTGTGGTGGCTCATGCCTGTAATGTCAGCACTTTGGGAGGCCTAGGTGGGAAGATCACTTGAGGCCAGGAGTTTGAAACCAGCCTGGCCAACATAGCAAGACACTGTCTTTGGAAAAGAAAAATTAAAAAAAAAAAAAAAAAGCCAGGCATGGTGGCTCATGACTATTGTCCCAGGTATGACTATTGTCCCAGGTACTCTGAAGGCTGAGGCAAGAGGATTGCATTAGCTCAGGAATCCAGCAGTTTGAGGCTGAAGTGAGTCGTGATTGTGTCACTGGACTCTAGCCTGGGCAACAAAGCCAGACCTGTCTCAAAAAAAAAAAAACAAAACCAAAAACAAAGCTAAAGTGAATTTAAATAGTGTTAATAATTAATGTTATCCTGAATAAGGCAGTTATTAGTGTTGGACAAAAAGGAATTTTAAAAATTAGTACCAGTTTTAGAGGTCTTAATTATGAAAAACTGTGACTGTGAGGTTCCAAACTGGGTCACGTAAAGAAATATTAGCCTAAGGAAGAGAGTACTACAGGGGGCATGATAGCTTTGCATAGATGTTAGCAGATGCCATGGTCAATGCTCTCACTATTAGAGCTTCTTGTAAGGGTCCAGAATGTTAGAGTTAAAACGACTTTCCTAGCACCTTTAATTACATACAGTGAATGTGCTCGGAACCTTAAGTGTCTCCACTGGAATGTGAAACTGACCCTAGATTTGTAAAGACAATTGTTTCAAACTTTTTATGTGCCTTTCATTACACCAGAAGAAAATTTCTGGCTTTAGGAAAATTTTTAAAAAGAGGTGTAGTTATTTTTTTTCTTGTTACTAGGTAGAGAGGGATATTAAATTTGATTCCCCCCAGCGACTAAGTTCCTAGAGCTATAGGAAGGTGCATTAGCTCTTTTAGGCCAGCAGGTATCATTCGATGCATTATGGATATAATAGAGCACATTGTTATTAACACACCATTCTAGTATTCAGTATGAGCTCATGACTACTTAGAATGGTGTTTTGAACTATAGTCCTACAGTATGATGCCTAAATTCACCAAATTGAAGCAAATGCAATGTATGCCTATGTTAATCCCCCTTCCCCCTGGCCTCATATTTAAAGTCCTTGGAAAGTAATGACTCAATCAAATGAAAGGATCTATCACAGTGCTTTGCTTTTTATTAAGTTGGCCCCTAGAAAATCGTGCATTTTCTATGAGAAAAAAATGTTGAAGTCCCATACTGTGCTCAAAACCAGAATCAAAAGAGAAGGATTAATCAGTATGATCCTTGGTATCTTTTTCATTTACTCATATTTTGTGCATTTTATATCTGGGGAATTTGCATTTGTCTTACCACAGTAAAATAAAAAGTCAGCTTGAGATCATTGTTAAAAATATTATTAGAAAATGTCCCACTTTATTCTTTCTGAATCTATCTAAAAAGACCATATTCACATTTTTTTTATTCTCATTTCTTAAAACAGATTCTCTTAGTGAATGATTCCACCCCTAGTGAATCATTTCTTGTTCACCATTTATTAAAGGCAGACAAGGTGACTTGTTAATGTTTCCTCATCATCTAAAACCAGAAAGCACCCTTGGATAATTTTAGCACTTTTTCAAGCTTATAAGGTAAACAACATTATTTGAAAAAATAGAACATAGTACCAAAAGGAAGAAACTACATCAGATCAAACCCCCAAACCCAGAGACACTCTTTATTATTATGTGCACATAAAAATGTTGTAATCAAAATTATCGTAATATGGTTATTTTCCTTGGTAGTTGATGCATTATTTTGTTATGTTTAAGGCACATACATTGAAATAATCAGGAGGATTTTTTTGAATGTATATTGAGACATCTGTTAATCTTTGTCTTTATTTAAGAAAAAAATCACCACAGTGTGCTTTTTTAACATTCTGTAATTATTCTTCCTTGAATACTTCAGTGAGATCATGTAATAAATATTGTTTATTATCGCAAAGCAGAGTTGTGGAAAAAAACATGGCATATTCAAATGAGTATCCTAGTAGTAGTGCCAGAACAAATGTATAATCTTACCATACATTAACCAAACTTACATTCTTTGGAAGGTGGAAGCATAATTCTCAAATTAAATTTTTACAAGACAGAATTAAGAATTAAGGTTATTTAATTGGTGAAAATAAATTTCTGCAATACAGCAAGCCTGAATGTGAGAAAAGAACTAGTCAAAGGTGTAAAATATGGCTGATACAATAATGAATTTAAATACCTTAGTAAATCATGACTATACCACTTTATTAGACATTGTTTCATAAACTGGAAGACCTGGCAATCTGATAAATCTGCCTTTTAATACTCAGTGGTTAATATTTTAAATAAATTATTTCTTTGTCTTTTACTGCAATAGTTAGCTAAATCTGTCTTGAGGAATGTGGAAATCTGAAGTCTTGCCAAAGAAATAATACAGTGTAAGTAAAGAATTCTGGAGTTGGACCTAAAAAGTTAAAACTATTATTTTAACTGAGTTTTTTGGTATATTTTCAGAAGTTTGAATATAGCAGAAGGAGATTGGGGGGGGTAGTTATTTAAGACAAATATATTTAATTTAACTGCCTTAAAATATTTATCTTACTCCTAATAGTTAAGAACCAGCTATTGTTGAATAAGCAAATAACACTTTTATGATACGTTACTAGTTACCATGTGTAAAATTAGCAGGATTAGTTTTAAAAATAACAGAACATTTTGAATCTTATGAAGTAGCGAAACTTCATAATAAATAGACTTTTATTTTGGTGTTCAGAAATGTGTTCCGTCAATACGTGGATTTATTTCCTTCACAATTTTCAACATTTAAAAAGTGTTCTCTGAAAAGCAGATAATAGTAATTTTTAAATATTTTCATTCTACTGAGAACCAGTATATGTTTTTTACTTTAAACGTAATTAAGTATTTGGTCATAATTTTTCTGTGAATGATTTTACAAAATATAACAGCTCAATAATTACCCATGGTTATTTTAGCAATAAGTCTCTCTTTCCTAAAGTGCTGCACCACGATTCCCTGTTTAAAGCGCACCATAGTTTAAACCAGTATCCCTTTATAAACTTTGATCAAGTCCAGACTCCTGGATGCATTGTTACATGTAAGACTATAGCTGCTTACCTCCTTTACTGCCTGTTAAATAGCACCCTATTAGTACCTGCATTGCAGATTGTAGTGAAGATTAAATGAAATAATGCTCAACAAATTCTGGTACCTTTACATAAAGTAAGCATTCAATAACTGTTAGGTGTCATTCTTTCCCATTAAACTGCAGGGCCTATAAGGCCTTCTTCTCTGTGATATTTATCCTTGGCTCCTAAAATTGTACCTCGCCCATAGAAAATATTTGTTAAATGAATCAATAAATGAATGAATGAATATTTCATGGATGGCATTTCCATACCTTGTTCTTATTTGTTTTTCAGGTAGCCCCTGAGAATATAAACATGCATTGATTCTTTTATTTATTCAACAAATACTTACTGAATAATCACTCAGAACAAGAACACTATTTAAGGTTATCATCTGGCCAGTGATATATTTCATTATTTGAAAATTCATTAATTTCCCAAATATATATTGAATACTTACTAAGGACTAGGCGCTGTAGATGATATTGCAGATTGAAAGCAGGGAAACAAGTTAAAACATGTTGCTGATATCAGTTAGAGAAAATAATTGGAGGTCTTGATATCCTTGAGCATAAACCCGTATCTCTAATATTTTCAGTTAATATAGTACAGTCATTATTGTCCATTTTGGACTTTGAATTCTGTATAGAGGAATAGCTTTGGAATAGTATAATTTTTACGAAAAGGTATGACTCCCAAAAACATTCTGATGGAGTTTTTTTTTCTAACTGGGTGAAATGTAGACCTTGATAATAACCGTCTTCACAGGAGTATAAATGTAAGAGCAATGATACAGTTCTCTTTTACGTTATCCCCAATTAGAGACATACCTTACTTTATTGTGTATCACTTTATTGCACTTCATAGATACCATGATTTTTACAAATTGAAGATTTGGGAGAACCTTGCATTGAACAAGTCTTTTGGTGCCAAACAAGTCTTTTAGCGCCATTTTTCCAGTGGCATATACACACTTTATGTCCCTGTGTCACATTTTGGTAATTCCTACAATATTTTAAACTTTAAAATTATTATATTGATTGGAGTGATCTGTGATCAGTTATCTTTGATGTTACTACTATTATTACTTTGAGACATGATAAGCTGTGCCCATAAAACACAGCAGTGAACTTATTTGATAAATGTGCGCGTGTCCTGGCTGCTCCTTGAGCCGGCTGTGTTGTGTCATCTGTCTCCCTTCTTTTCCCCCGCTCTACGCCCTAAAACACAACAATTTTGAAATTACACCAATTAATAACCCTACAGTGACCTCTAGGTGTTGAAGTGAAAGGAAGAATTGCGCCTCACTTGAAATCAAAAGCTAGAAATGATTAAGCTTAGTGAGGAAGTCATGTCAAAGGTGAGACAGGCTGAAAGTTAGGCCATTTGTCCCAGTTAGCCAACTTTTGAATGCAAAGG
Source organism: Macaca mulatta (assembly GCF_049350105.2). NCBI lineage: Eukaryota > Metazoa > Chordata > Mammalia > Primates > Cercopithecidae > Macaca > Macaca mulatta. Next base: position 72,168,333 of record NC_133410.1, on the reverse strand, counting down.
AAAAGTTCTTGAAGTAATTTAAAAGTGCTACTCAAGTGAAAACCTGAATGATAAGAAAGCAAAACCGCCTTTTTGCTGACACGAAGAAAATTTCAGTGATTTAAATAGAGAATCAAGCCAGCCACAATATTCCCTTAAGCCAAAGCCTAATCCAAAGGAAGTCCCTTACTCTCTTCAGTTCTGTGAAGCCTGAGAGAGGTGAAGGAACTGTAGAAGAAAAGTTTAAAACTAGCAGAAATTGGTTCGTGCAGTTTAAGGAAAGAAGCCATATCCATAACATAAAAGTACAAGGTGAAGCAGCAAGTGCTGATGTAGAAACTTTAGCAAGTGATCCAGGAGATCTAGCTAAGATCACTGATGAAGGTGGCTACATGAAACAAAAGATTTTCAATGTGGACAACAACCTGCTATTGGAAGAAGATGTCATCTAAGACTTTCATAGCTAGAGAGAAAATTTCAGTGCCTGACTTCAAAGCTTCAGAGGACAAACTGACTTTCTCAGTGGGGGCTAATGCAGCTGTTGTCTTTAAGTTAAGCCAGTGCTCGCTTATCATTCCCAACATTTTAGGGCCCTTAGGAATTATGCTAAATCTACTCTGCCTGTGCTATATAAATGGAATAACAAAGCCTGGATGACAGCAAATCTTTTTATAGCATGGTTTACTGAATATTTTAAGCCCACTGTTGAGACCTACTGCTCAGAAAAAAAAAAAAAAAAAAGAATTCCTTTTGAAATACTGACAATGCACCCAGTCACCCAAGAGCTCTGATGGAGATGTGTAAGAAGATTCATTTTGTGTTTATGCTTGCTAATGCAACATCCATTCTGCAGCCCACAGATCAATTGAAGTGCGGTAATTTCAATTTCCAAATGTAATTATTCAGGAAATGTAATTTGTAAAGCTATAGCTGCCATAGACAGTAATTCCTCTGATGGATTCAGGCAAAGTAAATTGAAAACCTTCTAGAAAGGATTTACCATTCTAGATGCCACTAAGAAAATTTTAGATTCATGGGGGAATATCAAAATGTTAGCATTAACAGGAGTTTGGAAGAAGTTGATTCCAACCCTCATGGATAACTTTGAAGGACTCAAGACTTCAGTGGAGGAAGTAACTGCAAATGGGGTAGAAATAGCAAGAGAATTAGAATTACCAACAGAGATTGAAGATGTTACTGAATTGCTACAATCTCCACCAGCCAAAAGATTATAACTTGCTGAAGGCTCAGATGATTGTTAGCATTTTTGTAAGCAATAAACTCAGATGATTGTTAGCATTTTTAGCAATAAACGATTTTAAAGTAAGATATATACTTTTTTTAGACATGATGCTATTGTACACTTAATAGACTACAGTAAACATAATCTCCTTTTTTTTTTTTTTTTGAGATATAATCTCACTCTGTCACCCAGGCTGGAGTACAGTGATACGATCTCAGCTCACTGCAACCTCCATCTCCCAGGTTCAGGTGATTCTCCTGCCTCAGCCTCCCGAGTGGCTGGGACTACAGGCATGCACTACCACACCTGGTTAATTTTTGTATTTTTAGTAGAGAAAGGGTTTCACCATGTTGGCCAGGCTGGTCTCGAACTCCTGACCTCAGGTGATCAACTCACCTTGGCTTTCCAAAGTGCGGGGATTACAGGTGTGAGCCACTGTGCCCAGCCAAAACATAACTTTTAAATGTACTAGGAAACCACAAAAAATTTGTGACTTGCTTTGTCACAGTACTCACTTGATTGTGGTGATCTGGAACCTAACTTACGATATACTCAAGGCATGCCCATACTATTTTTGTAGTACGTTGGTGCAAGAGTAATTGCAATTTTTCCATTACTTTCAGTGGTAACAAACGCAATTACTTTTGCACCAACCTAATACATCTAATGATTTGAGTGATAGATATGAATTGAAAATACTCCATGCCTGCTAGTATCCAAACTTGCAGGGCAGTATGAATAGAAAGGAACTTAGTCTTCACATCTATTTGACCCGAGGTTCTAAAATCCTATGAAAGAATCTTTTTGGCTTAGTTACTGTATCTTAGGGAGATAGGCCCAAGAATCTCCCAGAAGGAGGAGTTTGCTGTTGCTCTCAGCAAAGTGATCCAGGTAGTTTATACTGTCCTTTATTTGTGTGCTATTTTGAATAAGTAAATAAATAAGTCTGCATTTTCACATATAAATATGTAGGTACACATATATTTATGTGTGTGTGTATATGAATACATGTGTATATATGATATATATAGCTATATACATAGTGTGTGTTTTATCACAATATTCACTTTATTGTGAATATATACATTTTATATACATATATATACACACAACCATTTTATACTCTTTCCATTTTTAAGACATTTTAATTTTATGTTAGCAGTTGTTTCCATGGAATATATGTTTTAAAAGCCCATTTAGTCATTTAGAGCTTTGTACAGATGTGGGTTTAAAAATACATATGTGTAAAAAGGCTATTAGTCTGTTCTCTGTTTTATATAAAAGAGGTGTCTTAATAGGTATCCCTTGTAATTGGGACTGCAAATGTGCACCACCACACCTGGCTAATTTCTTTTTTTTTTTTTAAAGAAACGAGGCCTCACTATATTGCCTAGGCCAGTCTCGAACTCCTGGGCTCAAGTGATCCTCCTGCCTTGGCCTCCCAAAGTGCTGGGACTACGGGCATGAGTCACTGCACCCGGTCCTAAGTGTTATTTATTTGAAAATATTTCAGCTTCTGCTCACCCCGAAATAGATGAACCAAACAGGGAAAAATTTTAACAATTTTTATATGTAGATGATGGGCATAAATATGTGCTTTATATTTTTCTCTCCACTTTTCTAATTTGAAATTTTTAAGTAATAAAATTTACCATACAGTTTCCCTTACTATTTCTAATATCATAGGTGGATTTAACATTCTCATTTTCATTTTCCTATGTGTACCCTATAGTCAGCAGTGCTTTGTATTTATTTCTCTTCTTTCCTTTCAGAAAAACATCATCTATAAATAATAACTCTAATACCAGACATTTACTGGTTGCTTACTATGTGCCGTGTATTATCTAAGGGATTGACTTGTATAAACTCATTTAATCTTCACAACACACCTATTAAATAGGAAATAATATAATCCCGTTTCATAGAGTAGCAAACTGAGGTACAGATAAATTAAATGGCTTGTCCTAGTTCTCATGACTAATTGAAAGATTAGGGATGGGATCCTTTGCAGTGTAGCTATGTTGCTCAGGTTATTAACCAATAAACAATATTGCTTCTGTAAGACAGTTTATTTCAAATACATGAGAGTTCTCCATATGCAACACAATGGACATCCACTTTTATATAAATTGTTTAAAAAACATGTTAAGGCAATACAAATAATTATAGGATTGAAATAAAGGTTAAAATGAGAAGATATTTTAATGGCTGAGGTTGTTTAGTTCGGAAATGGTGTATGATCACAAAAGCAGCATGTATTTTATATTTCATATAAAGTCTCTTATTCCTCATAGATGATAAGACTTTGTGTGTGTGTGTGTGTGTGTGTGTGTGCGCGCGCGCGCGCTTTAGTGACCCAAATAAAATACAGACTTTGAACTCCAACTCAATAAGCTATTGTAAGGTACATAAAATTTTCAAAATTATTAATCAGGAATGTGAATAATCTGTCCATTACCTCTGGGTTCAGAGAGGCCAGGACAGTGGGTTCTGAAGAAATTAGCATGATTTATTAGTAGTTCCAAGTCGTATCCATTTCAATTTATCAGCATGACCTTGCCAAGTCTCTTTAAAAAGCTTCTAGTGTTCACCTTGAGTCCCTATTCTGCCTTGAACAGTGGTATAGTTTTGTGGCCTTTTTTTCTCATTTTAGTTTATACTTGCTACAGCAGGTCAGTCTCTGGTTTCAACTTTCCTTTAGTCACAGACTGAATTGATTGGAATATTTATGGTCAATGGACCAGAATAATTTGTCCTTGGTCCTTTACTGAGTTCCTTAAAAGTAACAATACAAAGACTAGGTTTATTTTGTGAAAATAAGAGCAGAGACTTCTTATTCTAAGGTCAGTTCCTTAACTCTCTGGTGGGTGATGTTACGCAAGACGTTTAACTAAGGTTCAACAATCTCATCTTAAACTTTGGCAAAATGAGATCGACTGTGTTTGCTGTATAGAAATTCTGTTAGGGTCATATTTAAACAGCTCCCACATCTGTTCATATTATATTATTGTGACTGATTTTTGTTAATATTCTTGTGTCAGTTTTACTTTAAGCCTCTTCTGAAGTGCCTTTCTCTCAGAAGTAATACATCTTATTCTCAGAATATATATTACATGTATCTATAGTTCATCTTTTTGATAATTTTGCAGTTCTTAATAGTAATGCATTACTCACTCCACGGAGATAGTTGACTCCTACTGTCTGTAAGTACGATTGTTCTTGGTCTGAACGCATTTTCTAAGTTCTCAGGTGATGGGGCATATCAAAATATGGAAACGTGCACTTTACCTATCTTTCTAAAAGTGGCCATTGGAAAATTAAATTGGTATTTCTAATCTGTGACAGACATGTGACTGAGCCCTTTATATCCAAGTCTATTTAGACAAAATACACCTCGGCAGTTACAGCAAACATTGATCCACTGTCTCCATAAAATATGTAGACAGGGTTTAGTTGTTGAACATTTCACCTCTTGGTGCAGCCATGCTAATCCTCCTACAGTAGTTACAGATCTAGCACAGAATAAAAGAAATGGCAGTTTTTCAACAAATGTTGAATAAATGAAGAATAAAGTTCATATTTTAAGGATATAGTCTTTTGACTTCACAGATGATATTCATAGTAATATTCAAGTTTTGAAATGTAATCTTGAAGCTCTTAATGTGTTAATATGATTCCAATAATTAAGTTTTAGTAATAATTTAATAATTTATAATTGATTTGATCCATATCTATAAACGGTAGGGATGCCATTTCTGTAGGAAAACTGACACTTGATACTTACACATAGAATGCAGTATTTATAACTGGTGGAGATGATACAAATTTGACTATACCTTCGTTTCTTTCATTTGTGATAAATCCCTTTTTATTTGACTCTTTCTTTCTTCCTAAAACAGAAGAACATAAAAGCTTTTGCCACTACTTACTCAGATTACCCATCTACTAATATTCTCATTGGTGTCTAGGTAAGGTTATAGATTTTAACATAAAAATGATTTTGGAAAAGAGTACATTTAAGCCTTAAGAAATCTGTTATGCAGGATTTGATTAATTCTTTTCTACAAAGTACTTAAGGCAACATCAAATGCACTGTTGAGGGGTACATCATTAGTTAAATGGAACACTGTATTTTTATTTCAGTAAAAATGATTCTATATATTAAGAAAAAAACAAATTTATTTCTCCTCAGGAAAAAAAAATTAGTTATCTAACTAATGATCATATACAACAGCTTTTTTTTTCATTTCCACAATACTAATTGTAGTTTTTATTTCATTTGTGTAAGTATTTTTTCACTTTTGTAAGCACTTTGCAATACTGCAGTGAAGCAAACACATGTCATTCCATGTAATATTTGACAAGGTCATTGCTTTAAATAGCTTCTTGAGTTTTTGCTTCTTAATTTTATTTGCTTGGTTTGATTTAAATTATAAACAAACATAAAAATTTTCCTTGAAGTTACTTATAAACAAAATGACTTGGAAATACATTTCATCATTTATCATAGAGAGGACAAAGATAAGTTGTTAGAAAAACAACCCACTAAAATAACCATGACTGCGAAGTCCTGGCCTTGAAAGTTCTGTTTCTTTTTGTTTGACACAGCGAGTCAAAACATCAGGCACTTTTTCCTCCCTGAACACGTTCGGGCTGTTTTCTCAATGTACTCATTGGTGTTTGCCAACTTGCTGATATAATTTACTGACAAAATACAGTGCTTTTTTTTTTTTTTTTAGTAAAATATTGGTCAAATTGTATCTGCAAAATGACTCAACAAGTCAATTAAAGTGTCATTAATTTTAAATTCTGTCCCCACATATTCACTTCATTAGCATTAGGGATTTTAACGTTTATTTTTTAATGTCGATCTGGGGAAAGTAATGAACCATAGCCTTACTTTTATCAAATAATTACATTTTCTGATTTTACAGTATGAATGTGCTAAATTAATTGCTTGTTAATGATTAATATATGTTTTGATTCATAAATGATGTTAATTAAAATAGTATTTAGGAATAATAAAACTATTTTCTGAAGGGTTGAATTCCAATATAATTATAATGAATAATGTAGTAGAATTTTTTGAGTTACATTGTAGGATAATAGTAGAGCATGTTGGTATTTTTCCATTGTCATATTAATGTATGTCTATTAAGGAATAAATACAGCAAAGAGGAAATTTGTACTTGCAAGTTGACCAAATCCTAAAACTGTTTAATGTATATCAGTTTACCTATTTTTACAGGTATTTTAAAATACATAGTTATAATATTCCTACATAGGTTTCCTGCTTTCTTTCGTTTACATTGTATTACAAGTATTTTAAAGAGTATTTTACATTTTCTATATTGACTGTGGTTTGGTTTATGCATCAAGAGTCAATTTTCATAGCAATTTCATATTAATAGCTGGCCAAATTTGGCCCCTGTGAAAATACATTAATGTAATTTTTTTTTGGCACACATGAAAGTTATCTGCAATCAATAAACACTTTGATCTGTTTGGAAAAAGAAAAACATTAAGTATTTGAGAAGATACTGTTTACTATATTTAAAATAGAACATTTCTATGAAAAATCTAAAATAAATCACAAGCAGACACCAACATATGAAGGAAACTTCAAGGTTTAAATAAACAGTATAGTCGGTGGTCAAGGTACAGGCCTTAGAATTAGAATGATTAATTATGAACAATTTACTTAGCTTCCCTATTCTAATAGGGAATTACAAGTAGTTACAAGGGTGAAAGTTGCTGATCAAATATTTCTCCTTTCTTCCTCTTTTGAACGCATTCCCATCAGGCTTTAGTTCTTAGCCGTTTTACCAAAGCTGTTGTTTATCTGAAAAAATATTAATGTTGTCAAATCCAAAGTTTAATTCTCAGTTCTCATTTTACGTTATTTCTTAATATAAACTACTGGCCACCTATAATCTGTTCTCAACACAGAAGCCAGAATGTTCATTTTAAAATGTAAGTTGTATCATGTTATTCATCGCTCAGAATCTTATAGTGGGTTTCTGCTCATGAAAGCAGACCATTGATGTCTTCTTGAAAAACTTTTCTCAACTGTCTTCTGGGTCATCCAACTTTCCTTGTATTTTTCTGGCATCTCCCTTAGTTTTCTTCAATGATTTCTCATGATCCTCTCTAATCTACAAGTTTTGGAGATTCCCAAAGCTCAGTCTTGGGTTCTCTTCTGTTTTCTATATTCACTTCCTTGGTAGTCTCTTCTACTTTAGCATTATATGTGATTTAATTGCTTATTGTTTCCAAATTTTTACCTCTAGCCCAAATGTTCCACTCTAGACTCATGTATATAGCTACTTTCTCAAGTATCTTCACTAGGATTTTTGATAGGCACATCCAACTAATATGTCCAAAGCTTAACTTCTACTCTCCACCCACACCCCTAAAAATGTCTTTTTTAAAAAGCTTTCAAAAATGACAACTCCTTTCTTTCATTTGCAAAAGTCAAAAACATTGACTTCTCCCTCTCATACATCACATATATGATCCATAAGCAAATCTTATAACTTCTACCTTACGTACATTGAGAAATTACCCCTCACTGCTTATGCCGCTAATACCTTGCAACCAAACCACCCTCATTACTCACCTGGATTATTGTGTATCTTTCTAACTAGTTGGCCTGGCTGCCTATAATCTGTTCTCAACACAGAAGCCAGATGATCGACTTAAAATATAAGTTGTATCATGTTACTCCTCTGCTCAGAATTTTATAGTGGGATTCTGCTCATGAAATAAAAGCTAGAGTATGAATAATAGCCTACCTACTTCTACCAGAATTGGTATTAAGCCCCTTGTTAGCTGTCTGATCCCTCCTACCATTTTTCTCCTCCCTCACTCTGCAGCTTCCCAATTGCCTCCTTGCTGCTATTTAAATCCCTTTCAACTCTTGCCTGAGGGCCTTTGCCCTTGTTTCCTCTGCCAGAAATGCTCTGAAATGCTATCCTTGTCATTTTCCACATAGCTTGCTACCAGTTACATTCAGGTTTTTACACATTTTACCTTCTCAATGAAAGAGTCTTTGGTCATACTACGTAAAATTTTACAAATGCACTTTTATCACTGCTCACTGAATCGTACCTTGTTTGTTTGCCCTGTTTTGTTATTACTCTAAACTCCACAAAGCCAGGGTTATTTATTTGTTCATTTCCTTATTCCCAGTACCTATAAAAATGCCTAGCACATGGAAACAGCTCAATGCATTTGTTGAATTAATTAAATATTCATTGAATGAGTGAATTTTAAATCACGTAGTACATATTCAGTTCATAGGAAGCAATATTATGATGATGTTATTGATTTTATTATAATATATAGTGGTATGTATAGTACTGATTAGTCTTTATCTGTAGTATTAATTTTTCAGCTGCTGTTTCACCTCAATTGCATTTCCATGGAAGAAAATGTCTTCCAGATTATCTACTGCTACACTCCTGTTAGTGGAAAGGGACATCAGAGTGAGGGTATTTCTTTCTCTCATTCAATAAAATATATGAGAATTAGGACACAACACAGATTCCTGAGAGGGATCTCAGGAGATAATAATCTATGCTTGATGTGGACATGAGAGCTAGACAATTTCATGCTGTGATCTTAAGGATTTTAAATATTTCTGAGATAACTTTGACTACTAAAGCCAAACCAGAGAGCTATTTGTTAGAGGTAGCGGTTCTAAAAGTGACCAAAATCACTAGAAATGATGATATATGAAGTTTCTAAAGATGTTGAGATTATTTGGTCTTAAGAAAAGTCAAGAAATGTCTGTCTTTAAGTGTATGTCAGATGGCACTGACCAAATCGTTTCTATAGCTACCAAAAAGAGAACAAAGAAAATTACGCAGTGGTCTTTGGCTCAAATTTTTAAAAATTCCTGAAAGTTATAGTTGTTAAACTTGAGGATATGTTATTTAATAAAATATTTTCTTTTAGTCTTTCATGGTAGTTCAAAAATAAAATAAAACTTCTTTCCTGGAATTAATCAATGAACTAATCTCTAAGAAGGATTTGCATTTTAGATGCATAAATATAGCGGCTGAATGCAACATTTTTCAATGAAATTTTAACAATAACAAATAATGAAGGGGAAAATCCTTTAGACATTTATTATCTATTTGTCATATACCACATACTAGAGATACAACATTTTTTAGTGTATAGTGTACTTTCAAATAGCCTTCCTCTAAAGGATGACTATGTCATGTAAACAACAGCAATAATAACAGCACCTGAAATTTATGTATCACATTCTTTAAGTAAGCCTGTGTCTGTGTTGTCTCACTTAGTCTTCAAAACAATACTGTGAGGTAGATACTATTGTTATGTTTGTATTGCCAGTGAAGAAACTGAGGCTAGGAGGTAATGCAACCCACAAAACGCTATTAATCTAATAAGTACAGAGATGTGGTTAGGAGCACTTATGGCTCACTCCAAACCCTGTGCTCCTTACCCCAGTGTTATTCTTTCTAACAAGTGCTAGAATGCTGTGGGATGAGCATGCTATCAGCTGCGTGGGCTTGAATCCTTTCATAGCCCTTTGATTTCCTGTGACTTTCTAAATGTCTGTAGCTCTCATTTCTTACATTTAAAAAGTGGGTTTAATAATAATAATTATATCATCTGTGAGATGATTTATGTGTAGAAAACAGTGTTAATATGCATTAAGTGTCAGCCATCAGAGAAGAATAACAACATCATGAGATGAGAGGGAAGCTTTGATTTGACTCAGATTGCATGATTGTAAAAAGCATCATTGAAATATCTGCTTTTGAGTTGAGTCTTAAAGTATAAATAACATACTTGTCAAAGAAAGTAAAGAGTAAAATGAAGTACTTTAAGGGTATGGCCTTTGGGGTTAGATAGGCTTGATTTCTAGTCTAGGCCTTGTCAATTACAAATTAATTCCCAGGCCTCCACAGCTACATCTTGAAATCAGGGCAGTAATGATATCCACTTTCTCGATGTTGTGAAGATTAGATGAGTCACTGTAGGCAAAGGGCTAACAGCAGTGTGTGGCACACAATAAAGACAGCTATTTTTATTGTGAATTATCTGTATTTAGGACAAATACTCTGGAAGCAATAAACAGTAAGACTTAAAATAAACAGAATAGGAGATGGTGAAGACTATGAAAGATTTTTGTCAATATTATCAAAAAGTGTTTAAAATGTAAAGAATATCACGGAGTTTTGTGTTTTTTAAATAAATAAGCATAAAGTATAAAACATGTATACTCAACCATAAAATTGAAGAAAAATGTCCAGAAACAAAGAAGATATTAAATTATGAGCTGTAGTATAAAAATTATCTGAGAAAGGCTTTTTTAATGATATAATCATTATATATATATATATATATTTTTTTTTTTTAAATAAATTGCGACAGAGTCTTGCTCTGTCACCCAAGCTGGAGTGCAGTGGAGAGATCTCTACCCACTGCAACCTCCACCTCCCAGGTTCATGCGATTCTCCCACCTCAGCCTCCCGAGTAGCTGGGACTACAGGCCTGCACCACCACGCCTGGCTAATTTTTGTATTTTTAGTAGAGACGGCGTTTCACTATGTTGGCCAGGCTGGTCTCAAGTTCCTGACCTCAAGTGATCTGCCTTCCTCGGCCTCCCAAAGTGCTGGGATAACGGGCATGAGTCATGCCGCCCTACCCGATATGATCATATATTTGAGAATTATATATATATATATATATATATATATATACACACACACACACACACACACACACTTGACCCTTGAATGACTCAGATGTTAGGAGCACCACCCCCTACCTGTCCCCCAACCCCACAACATATAGTTAAAAATCTGAGAATAACTTCTTCCTCCCCTAAAACTTGACTACTAATAGCCTATTGTTGATTGGAAGCCTTATCCATAACTTAAACAGGAATCAACACCTATTTTATATGTTATGTATTGTATATTATATTCTGAAAGTAAGCTGGAGAAAAGAAAATGTTATTAAGAAAATCATATGAAAGAGAAAATAACTGTACTGTTTATTAACTGGAAGTGTATCATCACAAAGGTTTTCAGCCTCGTCTTCACATTAAATAGGCAGAGGAAGAGTAGAGCTGTTCTTACTGTTTCAAGGGTGACAGAGGCAGAAGAAAATCCCAGTTATTATAAATGGACTCATGCAGTTCAAACCCATGTTGTTTAAGAGTCAAACTATGTAAAGTTTCGCATATAGATGACTTTTTCATATAAATACATATGATTTGAAAAAAATTACCTTCTGATCTCTTCTGCTGTAATATATCTCCATGTCTATTGCTAATGTATAGTTTTCAAAGCTTTGTATAGCCATTTACCAATGAAAATCTCATCCTCCTATATTTTGATTCAAAGCATAGCATATTGACACCAATGTCTCAAGAATATCCCTTAACTGACTTTTTCGTGGGTTTAAAATCTGTGTTATTGATATAGCTGTCTAGCTTGAGGAATTTAAAATATTTCTTTTAGAACTTTACATTGAATAGACTGTGATACCAAGATGGCAGGTTCTCAATTTTAGCAATATGTTGGATATGAGTAGCATTTATCCTAACTTTAGTTTCAGTGGAGATTATTGTAATATAATGAAAACTCACATTGCTCCTAGGGATATGCTACCTTCCTACTGCTATGGGGGGATTTTTCAGTTGTAATTATTGTCTTCCTAAAGCTCCAATTAATTGAAGTAAAAGCCGGGTTTTTTTTGGTTTTTTTTTAAGGATTTTTAAATATTTAACAGAGTTTGTTCTTCATTTACTCTGCTATATTTTTATCTGGTAGTGACAGTCACTTGTCTCTTTTGAAATGGCTAGAGTTGTGAACATGTAGGTTATGATGCCCAACCTAATATATGCATGATGTTTATTTCTCTCCTTTTTGAATATTGTAGAAATATGTTGCTTTGTGACTGTGCCATTTAGAAATTCTCTCATGTTAAGAAAATGTTAACTTCCCTGAACTACAGATTCATCATCTGTTAAATGGTGATAATGTTACTTACTCTATAAATTAGGATTTCAAAAAGGATATACATATGAAACATCAAGTTAGCATTTAAGGCCTGACTAGCTGAACAGGTTTTGTGCCAATTGTGTGCTAGAGATAGTTCTGGATAGTTTACTTGGATTATTTTTTTAATCTTTTCAGTAACGCTTTAAGATATCTCATAGTCCCAATTTTGCAGATGAGTAAATTGAGGCAAAAATAGTTTAAGTAAGTTCATGCAGCTAATGTAAGAGGTAGAGTTTGTAATCAAGCACCCTGTGTCCAGAGCACACACCTTTTGAGTTGTTCACTATTATGCATATTTATTTTATATGTCATGTATATAATCTGTGATAAATAATTGGTGGGTGTGGTCACTCAATAAATGATAAATGGGTTTATTATAGTGAATGATAAATAAAATATAATAAACCCATCCTCTGGGTTTATTATAGTGAATGATAAATAAAACATGAAATAGGCCGGGCGCAGCTATAATCTCAGCACTTTGGGAGGCCAAGCCAGGCAGATCACAAGGTCAAGAGATCGAGATCATCCTGGCCAACACGGTGAAACCCTATCTCTACTAAAATTAAAAAAAAAAATAGCTAGACATGGTGGTGCACACCTGTACTCCCAGCTGCTCAGGAGGCTGAGGCAGGGGAATTGCTTGAACCCAGCAGGCAGAGATTGCAGTGAGCCGAGATCGCACCCCTGCACTCCAGCTTGGTGACAGAGTGAGACTCTGTCTCAAAAATATAATAATAATAATAAAAACTTTAAAAAAACATGAAATATGAGTATATAGGCAATATATGTCATGATTTATAAAAATTAACGGTATCACTATATTGAGGATTTGGTTTGTTTTGCTTAAAAACCTATTGTACTTCTTCACTGCTTTCAGTTGTTTTTTTTAAACAAAACATTGACCTTATGTTTTTATTTTTATTTTTATTTTTATTTTTTTTGAGGCGGAGTCTTCACTCTGTCACCCAGGCTGGAGCGCAGTGGCGCGATCTCGGCTCACTGCAAGCTCCGCCTCCCGGGTTCGTGCCATTCTCCTGCCTCAGCCTCCCGAGTAGCTGGGACTACAGGCACCCGCCACCACGCCCGGCTAGTTTTTTGTATTTTAGTAGAGACGGGGTTTCACCGTGTTAGCCAGGATGGTCTCGATTTCCTGACCTCGTGATCCGCCCGCCTCGGCCTCCCAAAGTGCAGGGATTACAGGCGTGAGTCACCGCGCCCGGCCGACCTTATGTTTTTAAAGTATTCATTTATATGACTTTCTTCCACGGGGAATTAAGCAGTTATTTATTTTTGTAGCACACAAAATAATACACTGTCTAGCACACAGCAGGTTTAGAATAACTATTGTAAGATAAATGAATGAATAAGTAAATGAAGCCATTAACATTGATGGAGAATTAGAGGACATTCTAAATGTGAGTCACCATACGTACAAACAGGTTGGAGTTAGAGATGAAGACAGAGCGAGCATTTGAGAGACAATAATCATCACCAAAATTCAGTAATAATAGCAATGGTTACTGTAATGTTGTTTGTGGAGGTCTTTTCAATAGTACCTGAATGTCATTCAATGTCAACTTTTGAATGGCTGTGTCATGATATTTTAACAGGTATGGAAAATAATAATTCTGTGCTTGTGTTCTTTTTTTTTTTTTTTACAGTATGCAGCATAAGTACTGCATAAATGTTAACTTTTATTATTTTAATAATAATTGCGGTGACTTCCCCAAAACTTAATTATGGTGCTCTTGTCAGAATGAATGCATCATGGCTGACTCATTTCCTAATGCAACTGAAAAGTAGCTTTCAGCATTATATAAGGACATGAGGGAGACAGAGAGAGGGGTTCACACTTTACATGAGGACTAGACCAGGGTATCTCTCAGATCCCTTTCAAAACTGATATTCTTTATTCTGTGAAAACTGAGTTAATGCAGTATCCTGGAGACAAATCTAAAAAGTCAATTTTAGTATCTGTGTGATCTTTGTAGTTGTTGCAACAAAACCTCTTGATAACATTTTCTATTTCAAAAATTTCATAATTTCACTTTAGTTTTGCCTTTCTTTGCAAGTCCTATAGATGAGAGAAGCACATTAGCAGTTTTGTCGTCTTGTTGTTATTTGGGGCTTTTTGTTAGTATTTTGATGCAACTAAATCTGTATCTAAGATTTATTTTTATTTTTTTATTTTTTCAAATGGATATTTGTTTTTTATTATTTTTCTTTTTTTTAAAATTTATTTATTATTATTATACTTTAAGTTGTAGGTTGCATGTGCATAACGTGCAGGTTTGTTACATATGTATACTTGTGCCATGTTGGTGTGCTGCACCCATCAACTTGTCATTTACATCAGGTATAACTCCCAATGCAATCCCTCCCCCCTCCCCCCTCCCCATGACAGGCTCCTGTGTGTGATGTTCCCCTTCCTGAGTCCAAGTGATCTCATTGTTCAGTTCCCACTTATGAGTGAGAACATGCGGTGTTTGGTTTTCTGTTCTTGTGATAGATTGCTAAGAATGATGGTTTCCAGCTGCATCCATGTCCCTACAAAGGACACAAACTCATCCTTTTTTATGGCTGCATAGTATTCCATGGTGTATATGTGCCACATTTTCTTAATCCAATCTGTCACTGATGGACATTTGGGTTGATTTCAAGTCTTTGCTATTGTGAATAGTGCTGCAATAAACATACGAGTGCATGTGTCTTTATAGCAGCATAATTTATAATCCCTTGGGTGTATATACCCAGTAATGGGATGGCTGGGTCATATGGTACATCTAGTTCTAGATCCTTGAGGAATCGCCATACTGTTTTCCATAATGGTTGAACTAGTTTACAATCCCACCAACAGTGTAAAAGTGTTCCTATTTCTCCACATCCTCTCCAGCACCTGTTGTTTCCTGACTTTTTAATGATCGCCATTCTAACTGGTGTGAGATGGTATCTCATTGTGGTTTTGATTTGCATTTCTCTGATGGCCAGTGATGATGAGCATTTTTTCATGTGTCTGTTGGCTGTATGAATGTCTTCTTTTGAAAAGTGCTAACAATTATGACAAACCTTACTTAGCCTAAGGTTGAATTTCTAGGGGGATCATAAAATAGTAGGATATTCTCTAAAAGACAGAAAAAAAATGCTTATCTGGAGAAGGGAATGGACGATGAGTATTGTAGGCTAGTATCATTATGCCCAAGTTATAGAAAATTGTTATGACATTGTGACAATAATGCAGATGCATACTGCCCAGCTGTCTCGTTATCCAAAGTTGGTTCTCTAAATAGGAAGACTTTAAAAAAAGAAATTGTTGTTATTGAGTTTATTTGACTGGGAGATCACAAAATGTTACAAAAAAATTGAATACAATATACCACTCAGAAGTTTAACTGATTGTTTTAACAGATACAGTGTAGTTTTCTTTTGCTTTACTGAGACTGCTAAGGGGACCAATATCTTGGCAAGTGCAAAAGGCATAGAACACACTCCCAGCTAACAGAGGCTCTTGATGTTCAAGAGCATTTGAGCTAAACCATCTCTGAAAGAATTAGATCATTCATATATTGGAGGCAAGGGAAATGTATCTGCCTTGGTGCCTCACTTACTCTGTTTTCAGGAAGCCTAGATGTAGTTTGCAGTGGTGCTGTTGGATACTAGGAAGTCTCAGCTTCAGGATCTGCTGAGGCTGGGGGGATGCCCCATGGCAGCCAATCTAAAATTGCTTCAGCTTCAAGAGGAAAAACAAATTTTGGAACACCTGAATCTCTGCAGGTGAATCTCTGAATATTTTCCTGCCTAAAGCATATAGCACTGTAGAACACCAGCTAGTATTTTCAGAACTGGCAACTATTAACTGAAAAACTAATTTTTCTTACCATTTCTCTCTTTCAAGTAACAGAAAAAAAATGAGAATTTCTATTTGTATAGTTAGAATTCTACAACATTTTCAACGCATGATGAATATAAATTGATGAGAATAATGATGAAACAGGAAAGATATTTATGAGTTTTAGAAAAGCTATAATCTTAATTCTCTCGTGAAGCATAATTTGTGAACAAATAATTTTTTTAGAACTGGTCCAAACTAGGGTTTACAACTTACCTAAAATTTTGTTTGCAAAGATAAATGTTTAGGTATTCTGTGATATGCTAGATCCTTTCCTTGAAAATGTGTATTAGTTTTAGGGAAAATTTAAGGCATTTAATTACTTTTTTTAAAAAAGAACTAATGGTCATTACTTGCTTTCTTTTAAAATAAGCATTCTCTTTCCAATATGTGTACAGTCACCAGAAATGCTGAAAAGGTTCTAGATTTCTATAAAGCCATGATTTTATGGAACATTTAAGTGGCAGTAATTTGGCTGGCTTTACCATCAGCTGCATAAACATCAACGTCTATTGACACATTATAAAGGCACAAGTGGAGTGTAGCCTGACATCCTGATGCCTGTGCTGAGGTTTAATAGTGCATCTGTATCACTTTTCCCAGTGGGAAATAACAGGATGTCACACTGTAATTTTTTACTACTGTATAATAAAATATAGCCATAATAAATAGCATCTAAGCAAATAAAGCAGATTTGGACCAAATCCATTTTGCCTTCATCACTTAGTATATAGGTCATGCTTTTAAGTAGTTGTGGATACTAAATTGGCTTAATTGGATCAACTTGCATTTGACTGTCTTTGACTGCAGTGAAGTAGAGACAGATGTTTTGTTTTTATTTGCTATTTAACATTTAAGTGATATTTTTTAGTAATTTTGCTTTGGTATTCCATTGTAATTATTAACAGTTTATATGGATTAAGATCTAAATTGTGCTTCAATTAAGTTAGTTGACCTTTTAAGCTTGTTATTGCTGTTGCTTTGTTATTTTCACTCTTTGTTATTCATATACCTAATGTTGATCATTAAATAGTCAAACCAACACTGTTGTGTACTGTTAAGAAAGTTTGCAATTGCCTGTGAATGTCCTGGTAATAGGAACAATATTTAACTCAGTTTTGTAGCGCAGTTAGCTAGCCCAGCTTTAGGTTTACTGTGGCTTTTTCTTTGTTTATTAGATTGATTATTGAATGAAAATGACTGTAAACAATGTTCTTTTGAAATCTAAATATATAAAAGTTTGCCTTTTATGTAATTTAATGTGTCATCCATTTTAATAGAAATAAAAGTTAAAGTAACACATTGAAATATTAAAATATTAAAAAGCTGCTGCCTATTAGTAGGAATTTTGCCAAACATTAGAAGAAAATAGCAAATTTGGGATATACAAAAATGATTTCAGACAAGTTTTTTAAAACTCTTCTTTGTCGCTTTTCCAAAAATAACTAGCTCATCTTTGATCTTGATTTTTTATTGTAATAACCACAGCATGCTATTCTTAAAATTATAATAAGCATATAACATTCATGTAAGAGACGATAAATGTATGACTTTTCTATAAAGCATAGTTATTTAATTTGAAATAATATCTTAAAGAAATAAGAGACGTAATGATTTTCATTTATAGATATACTTAAAATTATGTTTGCCTATTTATCCCATATGAATTTGAGAATTTAACTTTCATTAAGGGGGAAAGTAGAAAAAATGTTAAAATGTTAAAATTTTTGTTATTAGCATTTCCTTTATATCTCTGGAATGTATACTTCAAAACTAATTGATTACATTTAGTAACAATGGAAATTAAATTTAGCATCAATTAAATTTAAAAATAACACAATATTTTAATTCAGGTAAATTATTTTCATAGTTTGCTGTTCTTTGACTTTTGTTATTCTGAAAAATATTGTTTCACTTTAATGACTTTTTTACTTTTCAGAGAGCTGTGTTGCTAACTGTATGCAACATCCATTAATTTTAAAAAGGTCTATGGATGCATTAACGTTTTCCTACAAAAAGCCAACAGGTTAAAAAAATTTTAGTGAATCTTATATGAAAGGTTGATATGAATTTTCCCCCAATAGGCATGCAATATCTAAATAACTTAAAACTTAGATTTATATACTCTTCTTTTTATAGCTATAACATATAGACATAAAATATAAATACTTAAAAGTAATGTCCTCAAAAGGCAGAGTAAAATACCTACACATATACAAATCCTTTGAACTTAGTCAAGGGCGTTAACTTTTGCTTATCTAGAATACCAGTATTACCTAACCTTATTATGACTAGCTTGAATCATGTATGAGTAAAATATCTAGGATCTTGTTTGGGTGGGTGTGGGGGTAATTCTTTGGGTAGAAAAAAAAAATTCTGAAAAGTTGGGGCAAATACTTCTACTATTCAAGTGTCCACTGCAAATGTTTGCATTTGAATAGTAAAGCTATTTCCAAAGTTCTTTCTTGTTTTTTTCTGTTTTCCTCAGAGCCTTAGGTATTTCTTTTGGATGTCAGTTTGTCAATACTCTGCTTTTGCTTCTTCTGATTTCTGTTTGTTAGAACTCTGTATAGGAAAGAAAGAATAAGTAGGTCTTGACTGAGGGCCATTCCATGAAGTTGAATTTTAGTGCAGTGTGCCTTTTTTTTTTTTTTCAAACGTGTTTTCTGATTCAGACTTGTAAGTTACATTGGTTTGATTTCCAGATGTTGGAGTCTCAGATAAGAGACTATTACTGTGGAACATAAAGCAAATTTTTAAGACCTCAGTACTGAAGATTTTCTGCTTGAAATCTTAGACAAAGTGAGAAATAAAGCTTCATGCGATGAACTACAGGCAATGTGGGAAGGGGGCAGAGAAAAAAGGAGAAAGCAGAATGGCAATGCAATGGAAACCTGATATTTGATATGTAAGTTAATCCCTTTCAGACCTCCAGCCAGATTTCTTTTTTCACTTGTGCAGAAGCATTTCTTTATTTCCTTCTTTCTGCTTTTTGATCCCACATTCTGCCCCCTGCACAGTTGGAATGTTCCCAAAACACTTTGGCAGAGGTCACTTCTCAGAAGCTTTTTAAACTTTAGTTAGAATACATTTATTGATTTTTTTTAATAACCAGAGGAATGAGGATTTTTGGAAAAAGTTCATCTGAGATTCAGTGTCTGGCTTGGCAATCCAAACTATTTTAAACCTTTAGATGCCAGGTCTTTAGTAAAACAGTAAGGATTCTGGCATAGTGGATTTTCGTTGGGATTTGTATCACCTGACAATTTGGCCTTCTAGATATGTGAGATAAAAATCATTTTTCTGGAACTGACATTCAGAAACTGCCTAAGTTTACAAAAATTCAGTAAATCTTAAAACAAAATCTATCATGAGTCTGTAGAAGGTATATGGTAGCATGTGCTGGTGCAATAACTTGTTCTTAGGCGATTTTTCCTTGTATTTAATAGTTCAAGATTAAACTCTAAATTTTTTAATCTAAATTTACCATGAAGGGAAAGTACAGTTTTGTGAACTAAAAACTGGATAGTTAAAGACAGGATACATAAATGTTTAAGGAAAAGGATCTTTTCTTAGTAGAGCATTACTGCTTTAATGAATTTTTTAAATTTCTTACTCAAATTTTGGACATAAACCAGGACAAAATTTCCTACATCCATAACCCTGAGACAATTATCATATCTCAGGTGTACTCCCTAAGTTAATCTGACTTACACTGTCCCAGCATGCATGTTTCAGGTTAGATTTTGGTATGTTTGACCAGTGTGAAAGGAAAGGAGATGGAGCAATGGTAGAGTGCTTAAATAATATATATGTTGAAAGCTGATTATTTTGCAATGCATTTCAAAATGATTTAGTATGAAGCTTGTGTAAAAGGTAAATATCTCCAATGCATTCAAAATGAATTAATTAATATGCAATCTTTCAAAAATACAGCTACTGTAAAGACCAAAGGGTCTATATGTTCTCTTTGTATATTCATCTTAGAAAAAAATACATGAGGTTAGAATTCATATCTGAAGAAGCAACAGCAATCAGCGTCACTTAATTGCAGGTATATATTGAAAATTAACTTTTTGCTTTATGAGTGGTAGTTTCTCATTTTAACAGGAATTCTAAGAACAGATGTTTTCTTTCCTGACTTTATCCCTTGTATTTTGAACAATATTTATTATTAAAATATACTATATTCCTACTGAAGTTGAACAAATGAACATTGATCTTTATAATCCCCTTCTTACTAAAACTTCTTAAATACTTAAATATAAATTATTGTTATATTTTCATTACTTACAAAGCAAACTTGCAATTGTTTTGAACTGTTTTGTCATAGAATATGTAAATGTATGTACTGTTTAACAATTATTTTATTATATAAACTGCAGGGTAGATTTCAGCATGTTCTACTAGAAAATTACCATTTAAAAGTATATAGAGGGTAGGCACATTTTATTATAAATGAGAGAAGCTTAATAATTCCCATTATTATAGAAGTTGGAAACCACGATTGGTATGCAAATACCACTTGTCATGTGTAATTATAGTCAAAACATAGCCATTTTTGAGGGATAAAAACAGAGGGTAAAGTTTTTTTTTTTGATATTGAAAATTTGAAAGCTATTTCTCAAGCAGAGAGAGAAAGGAGCAGGCATTGCTGAGGAAATATCTTCCTGGAAGCCCACCAAGTCTTCCTAGGGTTACAGACATGGGCTGCTGACTACTTGTAATGCAGAAAAGTGTTTAAAGGAGAGCAGGAAACCCACTGCCCCCAGCCATTAGTCCATCTTGCCCATATGGAATTTCCATTCTGTACTGAATCCTTTTCTAGATGTCTGTTCAAGCCTCCATCAGTCACATCTGCTGTATATTTTACCATCTTTTCTCCCTTCATAAGAAGTTTCTTATTTTCCTATCTACAACAGAATGCTAGAACTCTTCCTGAGGGTGGGTTATTCACAGCAGGTCTTGTTTTCTCCTTTATTATGTCATAAGAGAATGGCTACATAGTTCCTTAGATACTAGCAGTAAGTTGAAGCATCTGTGAGTCAGTCCTTGGCTAGACGACGACGGAATTGATTGTGACTGTGGAACCTGTGGGAGCTTTGAGTAGCTTTTGATACTTGAGAAAGAATAATTCTCTGCACTAAAGGAATAGAGAAAAGACCTAATCCTTGGTTTTAATGTTAAAAAAAATCTCTTCTCTGAGGGAAAGAACTGTATCTGTTTACACTGCCCTATTCCTAGCTGTTACCACAATGGCTGGGTATATAGAAGACACCTCAGCACGGGTTCTTCTCTTTCCTTCTTTTGCCTTTGCTTTCATGGTATGGTGTGGTAGGGAATGGTACGGAATGGTACAGTATCTTATCCTATCCCATCATCCTATCCTGTCCTATCCTACTCTACCTTATATATACAGACAGGCAAACTGACAGTCACCACAATATATTTCTGCCCTTCCTTGCATTAATTATAAGTATTTTAGTATTTATATAAACAAAATGTAAGAAGCTCAGCCTTCTTTAAGCAACTTTTTTGGGTAATATATTGACAAAGGTTTGAGGATCATTCTCTGGATTTTCTGTATTTTTTCCCTAATAATAACCTGTGAGTTTCCTGTATGCTGTGCATTTTTATATACTTTATAGATCTGTTGACTATTACCAAAAAATCAATTATATGTTTTTCAATGAGGAGGAAACCAGAGTAATTTCATTGATGTGTCATGTTAAAAATGAAAATGCTACCAGATACAGAAGGTAAGGAATTTTTTTCATAGCATAAGATAAATAATTAGTGGGATTTTAATATTAATTAGTGGGATTTTAAATAATTAGCAGTCATTTTAACATTGGTCTTCTGGTAAAGTTTACACCTGCTTTCTTTTATTCCTCTATTCTTTCCTTTATTCCCTCTTTTTTTGCCTAATTGGCATTTAGCCCACTCTTCTTTTTCTCTTTGCTTAAGGTAGAAGCTTTGATTATTGATTTGAGATCTTCCTACCTTTCTAATGGAGGCATTTAAAGCTATAAATTTGGCTTTGAGCACTGCTTTCACTGCATCTCATAATTTTTGTTATGGTATGCTTTTGCTCCATTTAGTTAAAATATTTTCTAATTTCTTTTGTGATTTTGTCTTTGACCCTTGGGATATATAGAAATGTTAAAACTTCCAAATATTTAGGGATTTCCAAAATCTATTTTTCTTTTTATTTCTAATTTAATTCTGTTTTGGTAAGGCAACACAATTTATATGATTTTTCATCCTTTTATATTTACTACGATTTGTTTTTTGATCTGACATTAAGCCTATTTGGGGATGGGAGAGAGAGGAAAATTCCCAAGTAAAATGACATGGGATCCCCATTGTTCCTACCAGAAGTTCAGTAGTGTTTCTTGATAAACATTTCCTAATTTGTTAAATCACTGGTTAATTTCTATAGTCCTGAAACTGTTGTTTTTAGCAATTTTGTCCAGTTCTATCGTTGATTTTTGTGGAGACTATTTAGCCATTCTCACTGTTCCGTCCCCAGATACTTTATATAATGGAATACTCTTTCTTGGGGCCACAGGCTAACAGCTAGAAAATATGGGTGCATGTAGGACTAAACTTTGTACTACTGATTTAAAGTTTACCAAGCATTTAGAGGTGAGTTTGTGCAAAAACAGTTGAGGCTAATTTTTTGGGAAGATGAGACTTCAGCACAGTGTTTAAAACTTTGAACAAGTGTACAGGGGATCGCATTAGCTGACAAGCCACTCTGTTCAGAATAGTCTTGTCTGAGGTGCCAGTCAGCAACACAAGCTCGCTGTTATGGAAATTCTATTTGGAGTAGAGTGGTGTCAAAAAGTGGTGTTTGTAATACAAAAATTGTATTAATCCTTTATAAATTCTTGAAAACCAGACTCTGTGAAAATTAAAACAGTGCTTTTGTGGATTACAGAGCAGAAAATCATCATGAGAAAAATGAAGTCTTAAGTTGTTCTGGGAATCATTCGCAAGGCAGATTTGAGAGGGGATTGAATGGTGTTCTAAGAGGTACTATTGAGGTGTGTAGACCAGTGAGACAAGATGAGTGGCAGGCGGTTGAACTAAGTACAAATTGTCTTGGACTTTTGTCTTTAAAATATTATGTAATAACCATGGTAATATTTGTGAATTATAGCTTTCTAATCTGTAAAATAGGGTGAAGATTTATTTTCTATTTTACCCAGTGATGAGGATTATGATATTAGAAATAGAGATGAAGAAACAATCTGAACACTATCTAGAAAGAGGTGGCATAAGATGATGCCTATCAATAAGAAATCAAAGTAGAAGATATTTGAAAATCACCCATAGGCTAGTTGGGTGAGACCCGAAGGGGGTAGTTGGAAAAAGAATTTGACCATCATAAGTAAAAAGATAACATTTGAAGACCTAGTTGAAAGTGTGGAGGTGGACTGTCATAAATGTGATAATTATGTCTGTTTTCAGATCCTTGACTCACATTTTCCTATTTATATCCAAAAAAAATTGAAATGATGGATGTGAAAGTGATATACTTCTTTTTACAAATAATAAAATTATATTAGTAATACCTAATATGTAACTGTTGGTCTAGTTTTAAGAATGATTTAAGGATTAACTCTCATAGACAAAAAGATATTTCTTCATAAAAATTTCTCTAACTCATTGTATTGTTTTTAAGTCTCAATTATCACTGACCTTTTTAAAAAATATCACTGTCATCTTAGGCTGAAAGCCATCTATTAACTGACAACAGAATAGTCTTTTAAAAACATGTTTGTTCATGTCACTTCTTCATTGACTCATGAACCTTGACTGGATAGTTCAGTAGGTGATGCCACATAATATTGGAATTAATGGCACCTGGCCTGAGAAAATAACATATTTTCCATCTTAATTCCACATTATTTTTAATGGGATTCCTGGAATCTTGTTTTAATACCAAAATGTGAAAGTATCTTCTAATAGTAATCAGTGTCATGAAATTCTGAGATGATCATTTTCTAAAATACTGATTTTAGGAAGTTTATTGTCTTTCATAATAAACATCCCTGTAAGAAACATAGTAACAATAAGTATGTTATTTGAAAGGCTTGAGGATGTAAAGTCTGAATTTGGCTTTTTTGCATTCAAATTCTGGTCTTGTCACTAATACCCGTACTAACCTCAGAGAATTGTTTTAAGGGTTAAATGTGAATTTAACCTGCCAAAAAAGTAAGAATTTTACATGTAAATAGAAAATGTATGTAAATTATTTACACCTATATCTATTACACATAATAGTATGGTAATATATTTTATAAATATGTAAAAATGTGTGTATGTATATGTATACATATAGACACAGACTCACATTTTCTGTGTGTGTGTGTGCGTGTGTGTGTGTGTGTATGTGTATGCATGTATCTATCTCTTACTCTCACTTACTGCTCCACAACTGGAATGCAGAGGTAAGCTCTGTGAGTGCAATTTTCATCTGTTCAGTTCACTCCTGAATTCATACCAACTAGAGCAGTGCCTGGCATTGAGTAAATATTTGATGAATCAACGAATTTCTCTACTTTTTAAACTTTCTATTTTGGGATTACAAAATGTACCTTGAACATTCATATTTATCATGTATTCCAGCTTTTTTTTAATTGATGGATTGAATGCCATTTTTATTTTATTTTCCGTTTTGGAGATCTTATATATGTGATTGCTTTACAAAGTTTGATTTAAAGCAGAAATTAATTTAACTTTTAATTTTTAATTAAAACAATCTAGTACTCAAACTCAAAACGTTTCCATTTAATTCTCAAGACCTAGAGTGAATTGCAATAATTTCTGGTGCATTGCTTTTTATGTCTCTTTCAAACCATATGGAACTATAAAGTAATGAAACTATGAACATATATTTGCAGACATTAATTTTTATCTAAAATAAATTACATTTTTTGTCTTCCCTGACAAAAATAATCATATTGCTTAAAACAATATTTCTTATAGCTCCTTTTAAAAGATCCCTTTTAGATCGTTTATTAATTACAAAACAAATTCAGTCTTATTACCTTTTACTGATAGAATAGTATCATTTGATATAATACATTTTTCTGCCCTTCTTGCAGTTTTTTTTTTTTTTTCTATTTTCTTCACCCTCCTGCTTGCCTTTTTCTTTCTGGTGTTTTCCCTCACACCTGGTTGCCTTCTCATTAGCAGGCTAAGTGGCTCTATGTAAGCTTGTCCTTGGTCGGAGCTGTCTGCTGACTCTCAAGTGCCATAAGTGGCTGTAATTGAGAGAGGCACTGAGATGTTGAATAACCAAACTGTAAACGGAAGATTCTCTGTCCTTACCTATAAAAAGAAAACGAACCTATAAAGGTAGCTATACAAACAAATTCAAAGACACATATAAGAGTGTACTTTTGTTTTTGGTCTTAATTTATGTTCAGCCAATACAGTTTCCAATAAACAAGTTTCTGTGTGTGTGTGTGTGCGTATGTGTGTGTGCGCGTGTGTGTTCAATTAAGAAATGGAAATGTTTTGTTTACCCAGTCAGCATTTTGTGGCGCTGTTAGGTGTTTAGTTCTTTAGGGAGGAGTAATACAGATTGAAGAAGCCACAGTCTCTGTTCTCTAGCAATTCATACTATAGTGTAGCTTTCAGCAAAATAGAGAAATGTACAAAGAGGTATAGGAGTGTCAGGGAAGATAAGATGAGTTTTGTCTGTGGTGGAGTAGGTTTGGTAGTATTAGGGAGAACTTTGTGAAATTAGTCGTGCTTGGATGTCAGAATGTATTTCCCAGATGGGAAGGAAACAATAAAAGATATTAAAGGTGATAGTATTGTAGGCAAACCTGTAGAGAACAACCCATGATTGTTTAGATATGTAGAACATTGAAGATGAGATATGCCAGTTCTTCAAAACCAGGGAAAAAAAGTGACAGCCAGTAATTATTGAGAGAACATGCTAGAATGATCGTCCAGTGAAATTTAAGCAGTTGATTAAAAATTTGTTTTTCCTGTCCAAGCAGTCAAGTGTGGCATTCAAGTATGATCTTTAATTGTTCTTGTGGTACAAAAACCTCACTGATTGGGCAAATACAAATGGACACTCACTCCAAAAATACAGTGAGTTTCATTGCTTTAATATTTTTTAAGTCCCTGAACAAAATGTAATGCTTTTATCAGTGAATAGCTTTCACTAATTTGTTTTCATTTTATATCATAGCATATCTTATTTTAATCAATGGCGATTTGGTAAAGTAGAGCTCAACTTTAATTTTATGCTATTGACTTTCTGCCCTGTATCTCATTCTTTATCCATTTGGGGACAAAATTTTAGAATAGATAATGGATTTTGTCACTGTTTATCATATATATAGTTACTTAACCTCCTGATTGCATACTACCACTAATAGCATAAATAAATACTAAATATAATAATAACTAACTAATACAAAGAGCTTTGTGTAAAGCTGTGTGTAAAGCTCTTTGTATGGTAAGTAAAACTAGTAACTAAAACTAAAGAGCTTTGTGTAAAGCTCTTTGTAAGGTAACTAAAACTAGTAACTAAAACTAAAGAGCTTTGTGTAAAGCTCTTTGTAAGGTAACTAAAACTAGTAACTAAAACTAAAGAGCTTTGTGTAAAGCTCTTTGTATGGTAACTAAAGCTAGTAACTTAAACAAAAGAGCTTTGTGTAAAGCTCTTTAAATAGACCTATTGGAACATTCAAAAATGGATATGGCCAGTTACAAAACCATTAGAAAATATTAAATATCTAAAGAAAATACTTTGAAGGACAATACTATTTTTTGGGTGTAAAAAGTCTGTCTTACTACTTGTTTACTAAAATAAAAACATACGGTAATTTAAAGAAAATAAAAACTCAAATACCTCTATAAATCTTTGATTATTTGTATATTTCTTTCTATTTTTTAAAATCCAAATTTATTTAGATTACTGCAAATAAATAGATTACAGTATTTGTGTCTGTATACACAAATAAGGGTGTGCGTATGTGTGTGTGTATGATTAGATGTGCTAAGGTGCTTCTCAGTTTGTTTTCTATGCCTGTTATCTAATGGCAAAAGTGATAAGACTCATCCCAGTATCTTAGCTAGAAGAGCCTATGGCAAGAAATAAGGATATTTCTTGGAAATAGCAAAACTTATATTAAAAATGTTATATTCTTTTAATTAGAAAAAAATCTTGACTATCAAATCCATCAATTTTCCCAGTAAACCTTATAATAAACTAGATAGTATAAGAAGATGTGTCATCTGTGTCCTAAATTTCCTCTACATACCATAGTTCTGCTGTGAGACCTCAGGCATTGTGGGAAATAATAAACTTGGCAACCAACAAGAAATATTCAAATAGTTCTACAACTGTAACCATAACACAGAGTATTTATTTTTTCTCATCATGAAATTAAATATTTTTTTCTTTTTTTTTTCAGAAATGTTTAATTTGATAAATCGGAGGAAAAAACCATGGATTTTTAGCAATTGAAGAGCAAATTAAGGTAATCAGTAGATTATTATTGCCAACCATATAATTTCAAAATTTATTTTAAAATATTTACATTCAAGTTAGTATATTATTTTATGAGTCTTTACCATATTGAAACGTCAGCATATTTGTAATGTGTTACTAAAATGGAATCTTACATATTTTTGGAAAACAAATTGCCATTTCTTGTTATACATTTTCCAAAAATCATATTTCTTGTGAACAAATTATAAGTGATCTAATTAAAAATATTGCTGTTGTGAGGAAATATACTCCAGCTATATGAAAAATAAATGAGCTAAAAATAATAGTTTTAGTAGGTCTCCACCTTTTCGGAAAGGCACATATGTTTTATTACTTTCTTAACTAATGCAGAATAACCATACTGAGTTTTTTTTCAGTTGCTGTATGTACACTAACACAATGTGATAAAGTCATTTTTGTTTAATTCATTCCATTTTCAATTACATATTCATAATGTTGAATATAAATATTAGGTAATAAAATATATTCATTTGGTAGCAACCAGATGTTTAATATTAAGCAAATTACTTTCAAAAATTATGTTGTTAATTATCAGAAATATGTTTATGAAGTCCAGTATAAAATATTTCAAACGGTGTAACTTTATGTCAATATCCATATTTACATTTTCCCCAGAAAATCATAGAAGGCAAAACAGGCCCGCATATTAATCAATCAACAGTACAATGAGAATTTCCTCTTTTCTTGAAGTTACTGAAAGTAATTTTTATAAAGTTACTTTGTAAAGTTTAGCATGTACATTATTATAAATACATAGCCTAAAATTTGAAATATCAACTTGCTTATTGTTCTTCATATTAAAATCATTTAAGTTCATTTCATTTTGATATCAACTTTCCTATTGTTCTTCATATTAAAATGATTTAAGTTCATTTTATTTTGAATTATTGACATAATTGATATGTACTTTAATTGCTATCATCTATTTTCAAATATTCCGTACTTTTTTCTGAACTCTAAGAGTAATGCATGACTTTAAATTGTAAAACTATTGCATCTGCCTTTGTATGCACTACATTTTCCATTTGATGTTTTGTCTTTTAAGTATTTTTGCCTTACTTTGTCATTGTTTTCTTCCCCGTATTTATTTCTATATGCAAGCAATGTTGTTCCTCTTTCACAGAAGAGATATGATTGAATTTCTTTCATTTGGAATTTCTTGTCAGTGTTTTCTTCTTCACACTCAATCACATTTGCGAACAATTAATATTATTTCCTTCTTTCAGAATAGATGTGATTGACTGTCTTTCATTCGTATTTATTAGCTTATTTATATATTAACAACTAAATTTGGCAGACATTCTTTTACTATGTTGGATATGTAATAGTTTATTTAGTACTTAACGCTGGTGAAATAAATCAATATATAAAACACACTCAGGCAATCATCCTTTTTAAAAAAAATAATCCAAGCAAACTTAGATATGTTTGCTGTGGACATATTAAAAACTGGTGAAAAAGATGAAGCACTGCAGATACTAGTGTGCACATTTTGAAGGAGTTCCTGACAGACTGCTAAATAAAGAAAGGTGGGAGCAGTTCACTTCTGCTGGAGGCTCCGAAACTTTCAGAGAAGCTGTGAAATTCACGGAGGAGTTGTTGTGACAGGGAAGGTGAGGTTATACATTCCAGGCCCACACACTAGTTTGTGAAAGAGCAAGGGATGGCCATTGAAAGATTGCTGCTTCCATTGCAGCTGAAAGATTGCATATGTGGTAAGACAGGGTTAGGAGAGGAGTCAGGTGAAGTAGACCTGGAACAGTCTGTGAAGTATCATGTTTGCCTTACAAAAGCTTAATTTTCTATCCTAGATGCCCCCAGAGTGTTCAAAAGTATTCAGGGGGATGTTGGAATAAAATTTCAGAACATCTCCTCATGTTTATTTTCTTTATGAAAAATCAGACAGCATTATGACTTAATAATATTTAATTTAATGACTGTCACAGGTCCCAAATATGAAGTTTCTGGAGAAATCATAGGGATTGTTGCCATGTTAAATGTTTGGCAGGTTTGTTTTCTAATATTTTAATTGAGATCTAATTCATATACCATAAATTCACCATTTCAAAGTATACAATTCACTGTTTTTTTGTTTTTTTCTTTTACTGTATTCACAGTTGTGCAGCTATCACTGCTCTCTAATTTCAGAATATTTTTATTTCCCCAAAAGGAAACCTTGTATCCATTAGCAGTTACTTTTCATTCCACTCTTGCCCCACCGTCTGACAACCACTAACATACTTTCACTGAGGGTCTACCATATAAAAATGATCATGTTTGGCCTTTCCTGTCTGTCTTTTTCAGTTAGCATAATGTTTGCAAGTTTCACCCTTATTGTAACAGGAATCATTACTTCATTTCTTTTATGGCTGAATAATATTCCATTATATGGATATACACCACATTTTGTTTATCAATTTTTTAGTTGATGGAAAGGCCCATGGTCTTAGGTGGAGTGGCCTAGTGTGTTCCACAAACAGCAATGAAGCCAGGGCAGCTGGAGAGCAAAGAAGGTTGAAGATGGATCAGGTCTCCAGTTGCTGTCTGTGACAACAGTGGAGCAAGGAAAGAAAAAAGGAGGATGATGTAATTATCCACGCAGAAGAGGATTGTGATTTGGATAAAGGTAGTAGCCTAAGAGGTGTTTAGAAGTGGTCAGACAGAATGGATGTGTAATGTGTGAGATAGAGAATTAAAGAATTACTCCAAGGATTTGTGTGTTAAATACATTCAAAGAGGTCATTTCCTGTGCAAAATGGACCTTCTCCGGCATGTCTTTCCTTTGGAAGCTCAAAAAACTGTAGCGTATTTTACAAAAATTTACGTAGTCCTTAAGATATGCATTGTTCTATTCTAAATACTGTGTGGTAGATCATATTGTTAACTCAATTATGCAGGTGAGGAAAGTGAAGCAAAGAAAGGATAAACACTATGCCAAGGTTCTCTATTTGTATACTTTGAAATGGTGAATTTATGGTATATGAATTAGATCTCAATTAATATATTAGAAAACAAACTTGCCAAACATTTAACATGGCAACAATCCCTATGATTTCTCCAGAAACTTCATATTTGGGACCTGTGACAGTCATTAAATTAAATATTATTAAGTCATAATGCTGTCTGATTTTTCATAAAGAAAATAAACATGAGGAGATGTTCTGAAATTTTATTCCAACATCCCCCTGAATACTTTTGAACACTCTGGGGGCATCTAGGATAGAAAATTAAGCATCTATCCTAGATGGCCCCAGAGTGTTCAAAAGTATTCAAGTGGCTACTCATTGGGATTTTGATGGTGGTGGTTGTTTGAAAGGGTATTTTACTGTACTGACATTGCATGAATTTGGTTAAGTGCATCTATGGAATTCTATGATTTTTAACTAAACTAGTCTTCAGATCTAGAAAATTGCTTTTATGTAGCCCTAACGTCAAAATTGGAAAAATGAAGATTATTTTATTAATACATGACAAAGGCAACAATAAGAAAATGGCAGCTGATATTTCCCCTAATATTAGTTGATGGACTTTTTGAAATGTTTAAGCTCTTATGAATAACGTTGCTTTGGAGATTTCTGTACAAGTTTTTGTGTAGGTGTATGTATTTATTTCTCTTGGATATATACCTAGGGTTGAATGTCCTGGGCCTTTCTACTGATCAGTCTCCCCAGTTATTCACATGGCTTGTTTCCTAGACTTCAGGTATTCTCTTCTCATGGCAGCCTTCCCTGCACATTCCCATTTAAAATGGAAACTGTTTGGGAGTACCCTCTCCCCATCTCCTGCCTTATTTTTTCTCCAGAGCATATATTACCACATTACACAAAATTTGTTTATTGCCTCCTTCCATTATTTTATGTATTCTAAATATTTCCTCTTTATAGCATCCTTTTAATTTCTGTTTTTGTGTGTCTTTTATATTGCACCATTGGCTTTGCTCATGGATTTGTATATTAGAAAGATAACTCTGGAAGCAGCATGCATGATCATGTGACTGGAGGCAGGTGGATTACCCAGGAAATATTTGTAATAACTCAGGTGAGGTATGAGAAAGATCCAGTTTAACACAACAACAATGGGGATGGACAGGGAGTGACACATTTAAGACTATTTAGAAGGCTCACTGATAGATCTTAGTGACTGATTGCATTTGAGTAGTGAGAGAAAAGTTGAAATCAGGAATCAGTCTCAGGTTTGAAAGTGGCAACATTGTTTGTGATGGGGCCATTTATTGAGCAGTGTAGGGAGCAGAATTCTTTGCTTATTTGCTTTTATACGCTTTTTATACAGTAACGATGTAATGTCTTCACAGAAACAGTAATGTCTGTTTTTTTCCAGAAATAATATCCAGAACTAGATGTTAATTTTCATCTCTGGGTAGGAGTGATTTCTATAAATTTAACACTTTAAACTGAAGGCCTTTAATTGTCTCATTTTTTTACCCCTTTTTTTGTAGAAATTTAAAAAGGAAGTTTTAGTTTGCTATGAGATTATGTTTTCTAATTAATTTCAAAATCACAGTCAGAATGTGCGGGATGTAAAAACTGGCTATGGGCAGGGTAAAAGCACATTAATTATTCAGACAGGCATTCCTGCTTATTCCACTCTTGGAGATATCGTGGCTGTCAGAATCTGTCAGCTGTACATAGTTAGTGCCCTTCAGAATTTACATGCATAAATGGTGACCTTTAGAAATCTGCATAAAGATAAGTCTGGTATTAGAATGATAGCTGCCAGTCAGTTGAGCAAAGCAAAAGTTGTCAGCTACTACTTAATCCACAGAGCGGGCTGTGAAGCCATGAACGGCAAATGGAGTGTATACAAAACAACAATAATACTTTTTTTTTTCCCCACCAAAACAAAAATAAAATTCATTTTTAACAGAATTTTACAAAAGGTTATAACTAATTTCTTGGATCAGTATTTTTGGTGTGTATAGCTTTTCTCACTAAATCTGTTAAAACTTACATTAAATTTAATAATAACTAATTTTAAAATTTAGTTATTTTAAAATAAATGTTTATTATTAAATTTTTATGTTATAAAGTGAGTACATACTCATTGTTATGTTAACTCTGTTTTTTCTTATTTTTACGGCTAAACCCTGAACTAGCAGTAGAGTAGCCCAGTCAAAATTTTGTATTCTGATCCTTGTCTTGACCAGATATTATTTATCTTAAAATGTCCCCTGCTGTGTCTAACCCACATCATTGAACAAATATTATGATGGTCCAAAAAAGGCTGCTTATTTCTGCCTGAATCAGGGATGCTATGTTGAATAGAGTGAGGTCTGTTCTGAGCTATAAATATTTATAGATTGGTGTTTTGTGTCATAAACAGTGCATTATTAGCTATTGACTTTTTGTTTTCTTGCGGGAGGGAGATTTGTTCATTGTTCTCTTTCAGTTGACAATATACATTAAAATTTTTTGACAACATACATTTAAAATTACTTATTGTA
This sequence comes from Macaca mulatta, assembly GCF_049350105.2. NCBI lineage: Eukaryota > Metazoa > Chordata > Mammalia > Primates > Cercopithecidae > Macaca > Macaca mulatta. Next base: position 72,135,165 of record NC_133410.1, on the reverse strand, counting down.
AATATTTGATGAATTAACAAATATAGATACCTATGCAACCACAACTGTTGCCTTTCCATCTATATTTATGCATATAGTTTTTTTGTTTGTATGCTTTGTTTTCTGTTGAAAATTCTATGAAATGGAAAACCTGTATAGAATTGTGTAATTTTCACATTTAGGATACAAAGCAGTTTTATCATCTAAAAATTTCCTAGTGCTGCTTCTGTGTAGTCAAACACTCTGCCTCTGCCCCTAAATTCCCAGCAACCACGGTCTGTTCTCCATTCCTATGTACCATACAGTGTGTAGCCTTGTGAGATTGACTTCTTTTTCTCAGCATAATACCTTTGAGGTTCATCCTTGTTGTTGAGTGCCCCAATAATTCATTCCTGTTTTTATTGCTGAATGGTATTTTATTGTATAGATGTATCACAGTTCATTTATCTACCTATTGAAAAACACTTGAGTTATTTCTAATTTGTAGTGATAATAAAAGATTGTGTTCGTTCGTTGGTACTGCTATAAAATAATGCTAGAGGCAAGGCAATTTATAAAGAGAAAAAGATTTATTGTGGCTCATAGTTCTCTAGACTGCACAGGAAGCATGGTACCAGCATCTGTTCCTGTTGGGGGCCTCAGGGAGCTTACGATCATGGCAGAAGGCAAAGAGGGCCCGATGTAGCTCATGGCCAGAGAGAAAGCAAGAGACAGAGGTGGGGATGGTGTCACACTCTCTTAAAAAACCAGATCTCACATGAGCTCAGCGTGAGGACTCACTCCTTATCAAGAAGGGTACTAAGCCGTTCATGAGGGATTCACCTCCATGACCCAATCAACTCATACCAGGCTACATCTCTGACATTAGGGATTACATTTCAACATGATGTTTGGAGGGGACAAACATCCAAACCATATCAAAGTTGTTATGAACATTCATTTGCAACGTGTGTGAGTCTGCATGTATGTGTGCATAAGTTTTCATCACTCTAGGTTAAATACCCAAGTGTGGGATTGCTGGTCATATAGTAAGTTTATCTATTGATTTTTTTTATTATTATTTCTAAATTTCGTTTCTCTTACCTATTTTGTTCTAGTTTCTATTTATTTCTATTTATGGTGCCATTTTTATTATATAAATTGTTGGTATGCAGAAACTTTTATCTTCTTCAAACACTGGATTTTGTCAATTTTTTTTTTTAACTCTAGTATGACTATGGCAAGACCTGCTTTTATTGATGTTTAGATTTAGGTAAGACAATAATCCAACTGAAAATGCTACTTTTTTTTTTTTTTTTGAGATGGAGTCTTGCTCTGTCACCCAGGCTGGAGTGCAGTGGCGCGATCTCGGCTCACTGCAAGCTCCGCCTCCCGGGTTCACGCCATTCTCCTGCCTCAGTCTCCGGAGTAGCTGGGACTACAGGCGCCCGCCACCTCGCCCGGCTAATTTTTTTTTGTATTTTTTAGTAGAGATGGGGTTTCACCGTGTTAGCGAGGATGGTCTCGATCTCCTGACCTCGCGTTGCACCCTCCTTGGCCTCCCAAAGTGCTGGGATTACTGGCTTGAGCCACCGCACCCGGCCAAAATGCTACTTTTATGATATTTTCCTTCCTTGATATTTTTGTCTTTTCTCTATGAATTTTGCCTTGTTTCCTGTCGTAGATGATGCCAAAACGATTGACCATATAAATAAGGCTTAACTGTTTTCCGTAGTGAATGAATATTCAGCTGTTTTATTCTAATTAAAGCTCATGTCTAGTGCCCTTCAGAATTTACGTTGATAAATGGTTTTCTTTTTACGTACAAAAGAGTCTCATGCGTGGGCGTGGTGGCTCACGCCTGTAATCCCAGCACTTTGGGAGGCTGAGGCGGGCGGATCAGGAGCTTAGGAGATCGACACCATCCTGGCCAACATGGTGAAACCCCTTCTCTACTAAGAATACAAAAATTCGTCAGGCGTGGTGGCGGGCGCCTGTAGTCCCAGCTACTTGGTAGGCTGAGGCAGGAGAATGGCGTAAACCCAGGAGGCGGAGGTTGCAGTGAGCCCAGATCTCGCCTCCGCACTCCAGACTGGCCACAGAGCAAAACTCCGTCTCAGGGAAAAAAAAAAAAAAAAAAAAAAAAAGAGAAAGAAAGAAAAGAGTCTCATGAGAAAATATTTACAAATGTATTCTAACATATTTGGTCATCTAGTATACAAAACCTCTCTGATTAAATACACCAAATTATGAAACAATGGAAATACAACAAAACATGATTCTGACATTGGATATTAGGTATAGGAACCCAATAAACACTAAAAATCATAATAAAATTATTAAATATAGCTGGCTATATCCCTTATATGTCACAGCAAAGTTTCTCTATGTATCTAAGAGCCGCTGAGTTATACACAATTTTCAAATGTGGTTCCTATTGGGAAGAACCCTGAATAAGATTCTCTCCATTCTAAGCCTGGTTTTGCCATTAACTTGCTCTGAGACCCAGGGCACACCACACGATCTCCCTGGATTGTAGTATTCTCACTTGTCCAATTAGCAAGAACAGCACTCTATTATTCACAAATAACCTCCGTGATCTAAAAAAATAAGATGTTGCAATTCTGTGATGAGCCTGGGTCATTGAGAAGAAAAAGTTAGTTGGCCTCTGTGTTTTGTATACTCTTGTGAGAAGTCAAAGATATGTACATTTTTAAAGACCTTAAAAAATACTTAAAGAAAAAGTTTTAGTGCTTGACAGAAATGCACTAAGTAATCCAGTAGCTTAAGTATTATAGAATCATTAATTTTGGTATTGGTTTTCAAAAGCTTAATATTTAAAAAAAATTTAGATTAAGCAAGTACATGAGTAAATGTAAATTCATATCCTCATTTTTTAGTATAATGGAATTTTATTGAGCATTACATTTTTAAATTTTTTTCAGAATTTAAAATGTCAGTAATAATTTAGAGCCTTTACTTAATTATGAAACACAGGCTTTATTATAAATTTTCAATTTTTTTTCAGGGTGAATATACATTTTTAAAATTTTCAAGCTTATATGCTTACAAGAAAAGGAAACATTAAACATATCACTTTTACTTATATTGGTGTAATGCAGAACATTAAGTACCATCTTTCAAACGCTAATTAATGTCATCATAACCCTTGAAGAGGAATGAAGAATAAAATATGTTAATTTGAATTTACTTTAAAATAAATCATTTATTTAGTGCATATTGTATTAGCGTCTGGTGTGCATAAGACCTCGGCTGTGTTCTGGAGTAATAATGTCATACCATCTGGAGAAAACTGAAAGTCTAGTTGGGGATACAGAAACATGTACTGCTAGCTGTATGATAATATGACAAGTACTCTAATAGGAACATGAGGAATAGAGAGTAATTAATTCTTAATAAAATTCTTTGTGAAAACTTTGCAGATTTCATAGCATATGAAAAGGATCTTATTAGTGGAGAACTCTTAGAATGGGCTTTCTAAGAGTATGGTCATGGTAAGACCATATTATTTATTATAAAATAATGAATAATCTGTTTTGGAGAAAATATAATTTTCCTGAGTGATAGAGTATTGGATTAGGAAGCAAACAAGAGGAAATTTAAGGACATATTAGGAGAACTCTTTTTATATTATTATGTATTTAGTAGAGACCTAAATATACAGGTATTATTGTGATATTGTTTTATTAAATAATAAGATCTCTAAAGAGTGTAAGACATACATTAAAGATGGGATTAAATGATCAGATAAAAATCTGAAATGGATGGCTGGATCGGATAGCCATTCATTGTTAGTATACTTTGAACGGATAGTATATTTGAACAGATAGTATTCTTCGCACTGTTCCCAAAATGCAGTGCCCTGAGCACTGATGAAAAGTTCAAATGACAGGCTCCCCTCACTGAACTTTTACACAAACCATTGAATACTGAACTTTTTCTTCTTTAAAACAGCACAAATTTTATACTTAAATATATATATTAAAAAATTACATATCTTCCCTATCCATCCAGTATACAATACATGTAGTTTTTCCTTGATTTCTAAAATGTGTTTGTGGAAGAGAATTTAATTGCTTTAAGAAAAGAAATAAAGAAACTGGATTGCTTGGTTTGGTTTACTGCTGCCTTCAGTGTTCTGAGAACAATAATGCAATTAGCTAAAATGTTTATTCACAAAATTTAATTCCTGGGGAGTATATTCTCAAATTGCCTCTTACAAGCGTAATGGAAGCAAGCAGTTGTTTGCTGACTTTGTTGCCAAAATTCTGAATGGCTAGATTTTTATAAAACTTGGGTATAATGTATGTATAATCTTATAAACTGTGCATTTTAAAATTAAATGAAGAAACTAAATTTTATACATACTTTTGTTGTGTTTCAGTGTTCTCAGCCACAACTGAAAAAATCTTCAGTGTTATTAATTATTCCACAAATAAAAATTTTAATAGATTATGTTTCATTTCAATTTAATTTCATATCTGATTAAATACACTGAACTAATAGTATTTTTGGATTGTCAGTTCTAGGACAATCTAGTGATAAGGTGGTTGAAAATGTAAGTGTGATATTTATTCTGGACATAGTATAAATATTCAAGAAAAATGAATGCTTCTTCTCATTACACTAGTATCAGTCAATATTGCAGCAGTAATTCCCTATGATACCACCTTTGAAAATAATTGCTCATAGGATAAGGACAGAGGAAATGTATATATAGCTTATATGGCTTCTGAAAAGCACATTGTGCTAATGCTAATTGACAAACAAGGAATAATGAATGAATGAAGTCCTCCACCAAACTAACCAGGGTGTTTTGTTGTTTAAGACCACAGTTTATTCACAAAACTTATACAGATAATTTCTATTAACTTTGCTTTACTCTTATTGTTATTTCAGGTGCTTTCTCTCTCAGCTGGTCTATTTTCTAGCTTTAGTTAAAACATACTCACTATTATATGTTAATTTTACACAACAAATATAATAAAAATATGAAGGTTTTAATAGGTAATGACCTATTCTGGATTTGTTTGATAAAATATTATAACAAATTAAAGCTTTCGCTGAAAAAATAGCCAATTGTAACTCATTTGAAAGAGACCAGAAAATGATAATGTATCAGAAAATGATATCTGAAAATGTTTTAACTGGCATGGACTTCAATAAAATACCAGGGAACAAATTTAATATAAAACAAATTGGAAAACTTTGATATGGATGGGAATAGCTGAAGTGTTAATGTAGAAAGAGGAGCGCATAGATTTATTATCCCACCTGTTGAGAGCACATTGAGCTAATGCTAATTGACAAACAAGGAATAATGAATGAATGGAGTCTCCACCAAACTAACCAGGGTGTTTTGTTGTTGTGAGACCATAAGCTTGGAAAAACGCACCTGAATTGAGATCATATTCAAATTGCATTTACTGTAGCCTATTTTAGCTAAGGAGGGAAAGAATTTATTTGTAAAGTGCTACCTACAGTGTGCTTTTCACCCAAGTGCTTGACAGATTTCCTATACATACATGTCATCTGGTGACAACATCCTTTTAGCTTTAGCTGTAGCAGAAAGTGAACTTTTAACAAAGTTTAAAATTAATGAAAAACCATTAGATTTTTCTCATTATTTTAATATATTTAGAATGCAAACTAAATTACAATGTTGGACCATTTCTGTCATTAATGATGATAAAGTTTTTCTTTTTCTTTTTTTTTTTTTTTGAGACGGAGTCTCGCTCTGTCGCCCAGGCTGGAGTGCAGTGGCGCGATCTCGGCTCACTGCAAGCTCCGCCTCCCGGGTTCACGCCATTCTCCTGCCTCAGCCTCCAGAGTAGCTGGGACTACAGGCGCCCACAACCGCGCCCGGCTAATTTTTTGTATTTTTAGTAGAGACGGGGTTTCACCGTGGTCTCGATCTCCTGACCTTGTGATCCGCCCGCCTCGGCCTCCCAAAGTGCTGGGATTACAGGCGTGAGCCACCGCGCCCGGCGATGATAAAGTTTTTCATTTAAAAAAAGACGTTATTTACTTTTTTGATAATGCCATAGATCAGCCCAAATTGAGTATTTAAAAAATAAAACTTTTATAGGAATATACCTATCAAATTACATAATCACATTTGTGATGTTAATCCCTAAGGAGAGAGTCTTATCTGCTTTATATTGGCTGAATGATGGCCAACTTGATTCAGTTGAACTGAGGTGTTGGGCATTGTTTTATTTTAAGGGCTTTGATCTCTAACAACGTATTGTACAGTGTAGGTCAAAATGATGAGTAACCAACACAATTTTGACTTTCCCAATCACTGTCTTTTTTGTTGCATCAAAGCTTTTATCATCCAGGAGGGAAATCTTTGTCATTGTTATTACTGTATAAAGTAGTAACTATAAATTTACTATAAATCTACCTTTTTTCCAGCAAATGTATTCATTTTTAATTCAACACCAATAATATGTATTTTTATAGTACTTCGGCCTTTTTGAAACTTCTCACATGTAAATGCATATTCAAGTTAAATTCACTGAGTGTCTATTATGTTCTAGGCCCTATGAAACATGCTTTCATGTAATTTACTAAATAATCTATTAGCCTCGTAAGAAATAAATTATTATTATTATTCCTGCTGAATGAGACTTTGATTCAGGAAAATAAAAAAGTTTATATTTTATTAGTTTTCTAATATGATAAGTATATATACTATAAAATAATACAAAACAACAAAAATAGTGCAGTTTCTAGGACTTCAATATTTTAGCAAATATCATCACATTTTATGACATTATTTACAATTGTTACCAAATTATATAAAGTTAAGTCTTTGAAACCACAAACTTTTTTTCTTGCACATTAACATTGCCTCTGTCTTTTTCCTGTTGTTAAAACCTTTTCACTTGTTCTCCTCACAAACTTTTAAAATTTCAAATGAATTTCACAATCATTCTAGGAAGTAATCCATTTACAGAAAAATAAATTAAGGAACAGGACAGATGTGACTGAAGCTGAGTCATGCTCCATTTGTGTTCTCTCCAGCCTTAAACACAAATAGTCAAAAAGAAATGAGGCAAATGTGGGCATGTTGGGTGGTGGGGAATATGAAAGCACATGACCTTCTGTGGTCCTGCTTTTTCAAACTCCTTCAGGGCCCACCTTATTGCCTAGAGAGTTGTGAGTTGAAAGCATCTTTTTAGCTCTCAATTCCTGGTTTTCTCTCTTGTTTATTTGTTTACTTTTACACTCTTTTACACCACATAGCCAGAATGTTAGTATTCCTAAGATTCTGGGTGAGAAGAGTTCTGTGCTTCAATTTTCTAATTGCTTCATATGAATACCTCTACCAGGAAGGTTGGATAACCCGTAGTATTAGCGAATTTCCTATAAAAAATTGTCAGTATTAACTGGCCTTTCAGGCTCCAAGGGGTATGTTGAATCTCTTATCACTAAGAATCATTTCTCCAAAGACAGATTTTAAACTTTAAATGAAAGACTCTATTTCTCTGTCTTTGACTCCCAAGATCACTGGAATGTATAGCTGTTGAAAATATAATGGGTAAATAATAAAGTGGTCATTGGAGAGCTGTCCATGCTGTAATTTGAACAGGCAAGTAAATTTGGACTTTGTAAACAGATCTCTGTTGAAATTTCTGGAGGGAGCTATTCTTCATATTATTGTTGATGTCTTTATCACGCTCACCAGGCTAGACTCTGAATGATAAAATAATAAAGTAATATTGGTTTTGATGTGTTTTACTTTACCTTGTGAACAAAATCATTGAACAATGTCTCGCTGAAACTGCAATTCTGGAAGCGTTAATCTTCTTTGTGATATGTTCAAGAATTAAGAATAAGAAATCATTGAAAGGAATATGATTAAAGAGTATTTTACTAGAAAGCAGACTTTGGAACTTTAAAAAGAAAAAAAATGATGATTTTTACTTTGAATTTGGATGAATTGAAAAAAAATAAATTTTAGTAGACCCTTATTTTTCTGGTGATAGTTAATGACAATCAAATGTATTGACAATAAATGATACCACATTCCAACCTGAAGATGGATTATTCTTTTTTCACTGAGATAAGTTATCTTTTTTTTTCTTATGTCTACTAATATTTAAGACCTGGCAAGAATTTTGAATTTAAAATCTTCAGCCAGACCTGGTTAGCAAGTTTCATTCATGTTGGTCCTATCTAGCAAACTTAACCTAATTACTTTACTTGGTAAAGTAATTACTTCTTTTTTGCCTTTCCTGTCTTCCCTAGGTTTTACTGACCTTTCCATCTTTTTGACTTCTTCTGTTTTTTTATCCTCCCATTTCATTTATGGAACCTCTGGTATACATTGTCTTTCTCTCTCTCTCTTTCTCTTCTCTCTCTCTCTCTGTCTCTCAATATATTTGACTCCCTTGCCATAGTCTTGAAATAAGAACTGATATATTCAAAGGATCTTTCAAAATGTAATATCTAATCTGAAGTAAAGAACATGTAAATAAAGGAATCTTAATTTTTATCCTTCTCTTTCCTCTCGTCGTCTTTTACGTGCACTTTTTCTCTTTCCAAAACTGTGTCTCCTTAACTTCCCCCAACCCCCACCAAAACACATATATGTGCTTTTTCTTCCATCATTCTGTCTAACTGCAAAGAAAAGAATAACTTACTCTTGGGTTACTTGAATTTATTCACATATTCTAATTAGAAATAAAAGTCCTGAATGGACCATTTATAGGACAGGACAATCCTTTACTTGTAAGTAGAAAGCATATGGAAATGGAAATTGTTGATGGAATCAGACGTTACTAAAATTATTATTTATTCTAATGTCAAAATGACGTTGGAAGTAAAAATTGTTTATGTCAGTTAATACTCATATTTAGTCAAGGATGTATAATATTTAAATGAAATATGTAAAATGCTCAGGAATAGAGATGATTTTAAAATATTTTTCACAGTAAGAATTAATTAGCAAAGTGAACTGCTTACTAATTTAGCCATAATGTTGAAAGTTTGCATTAAGATATAATCTTAAAAACAAAATATTTTCAGTGTGAAATAAAATTTGAAATGACAAAATTTATATCAGACAATGACATATAACAAAATTATTAAAACAATCCCAATTTCATCTTTTTAGGTTCATTTCATTAGTTTTCAAGATCTGTTTTACAAATGTCATGTGTGCACATTCAAGGTAATTAGATTTATAAACATAAGTAGAAGATGTCAACAAATAGTAAGAGAAATGTCACTATTCTGTAGTGAATAATTTAAAAATATTAAATCAACATCTAAAACTACTAGTACTGGTTCTACTACAAAGATATCCCTTAAGCTTAATGGACCTCAATTTCTACGCTAAAAACTGAGAGTGTTGGACTTAATGACTAAGATAGCCTCTGAACTCTAAACATTTAATATTTAAAATCTTCCCTCTTGCTCTGTAAATTTAACCTGCTTCCTTTGGGATTTTAGGAATGAGAAGGCATGTCATTTGTGTTTGCTCTTATAGATGTTAAGGTAGACAAGAAGCTCAGTTGGAATGACAGAGTATAATTTCTACATTTAAAATGTTGTGTTGACTAATGCAATAAATTTGTACTCTGTTATAAGTAGAAGCGATGAGTACCAAGGCATACGATCAGTGCAAGTATACCCCTGAGACAATTTTCAGCGAATCAAAATAATCAGCAAGAGAGCATATATTTCCTTAATGGAGTACTGAGAGTTTATTAGCTTCTACTGGAGTGCTCATTAAAAAAAAAAAAAAAAAAAAAAGGAGAAAGGGAAAGATTCAGTTTAGTTTTTAAGCTTCAGTTAAATAAAAGGATTTTGCCAATGTTATTTGCATGGTTAATATATCTAGAAGGGTTAATTTTATATTGAAGAAACCAAGGTAGTAATTATAGAAATGAATACAAATATTACCTGTGGATTTGAGGAATTAAAATGTCATAGTTTCATTTATTACTTTACTATGTCAGACCTGTGTTAAAAAGCTGTTGCTCCAGTTGAACAAGCAAGTGAAATAAATATAGGGAAAAAAAAAAAACAAAAAAACCTTTTATAGTATATAAAAAGAAGAAAAACGATATACTTTTTATTTTCTAGAGGTGATGAAAAGTGAACTAGAAATAATTCCTCCGTTAAACCAGGCATTTTGTAAAAGAGAACCATCACTATATATTGTTCCTGGGATTCCCTGTGAATAACTGGCAATGTGGGGCTATAGTAGTCACAGCGCTTTATTCCTTCCAAACCAGTTATTGTGCTGCTAATTAGAATTGGATATTGGTGGTAGTGGAAATGGGGAAAACTATCAATGTTACTTTGTGTTAAATTTTAATCACACAAGTTAGGACATTCAGAATTATGGTTTCCATGGTAACCACAACACTGAGTCCTGTGTGAAGGCATTACAGTGGGGGTCTTTGATTAAAAGAAAGTAAACCAGAAGTGAAACAAAAATCTCCATATGTGCAGCTAAAGTTACAAAAAAAAAAAAAAAAAGTCCTGCTCCCTTGTCCTTAATTATATTTCCTTAATGGAATGTCACGTGCTTGTGCAGTACACTGAAAGGTCTGTTAGAATTCTCATGAGGTTGCTCTGTTTGCATTAGATTTAAAATGATTATTTTTATAGCACCTTTTGCATTTTTGAATTTATCTTTTCTCATTTTAAAAATAATTATAGAATCTGACTTTAGGGACCCTGTGACAATTTATGTGTAAGGAAGATTTAAAAAAAATTTTTTTTTTTTTTAAATGCAGTGGATAGAATTATAGTCCTGGAATTTTTGCTGATAATTTTTCATTTTGAATGAGGTTAAGAAAGTTATTTAAAGTTTCATTTTTATTAAGTTAATTTTTATCACATAGAACAACGTAAGCAACAAATTATACTGATTAATTCAGGGTGTGTAGAATACTGGATCTATTAAAAAGAGTATAACTATAAAAAGGAGTTGGGGTCACTGATCACTGCAGACAAAATATATTTGGAGAACATTTATTTTTGAAGAACACATTTAACCCAGAGATAATAATCATTAAACGATTATATTACATTCCTGCGCCATTTTAAATAAAAATGAAATATTTAGTGTATAATGGAAAACAGTTATGTTTCACACAATTAAATACATGCATAGGCATGACGAGAAATGCTTCTGCTGTAGAAACAGAAAAGCCTGCTCAAATGTAGAGCTTTTTGTGTAAGAATGATCTATTGAACAACTATTATGGTTTAAATTTTGCTAAGTTTATTATCATCTAAGTTGAAATGTTTCAGGAAACATACAGTCTAGTGGTATTTTTGTCGAAAATAAGTAAACATAAGGACACAGATTTTTCTACATTTTCATCTTTAAATATGGAAAATGCTAGTAAGACTAATATTTCTCACAATGTGGTTCAAAAACCCGTAACATGTATTCAAACCAGGTATGTAGATTCAGTATTTCTCTAGTAATCCTTAGGCATAGGTGAATGCCAGTGTTTCAGCTTTGAAGATCAAACATCATTTTACAGACCATTAATCTGTTGAAGAGGTCAGCAAACCTTTTGAGTAAAGGGCCAGATAGTAAACACTTCAGGCGTCGCGGGACATGTGGTCTTTCCTAACTGCTCAGCTTCCCTGTTGTAGTGCAAAAGCAGCTTTAGTCAATAAGTAAACAAATGAACATAGCCGTATTCCAATAACATTTTAATAGGTGCTGAAATTTGAGGTTCCTATAATTTTCACATGTCATGAAATATTTCTTCCTCTTTGACTTTCTTCAACACTTACAAAATGTAAAAATCTTAGCTTGAAAGATTTACAAAAACAAGCAATGTGGCAAATTAATCTTGTGGGCTGTAGTTTGCTAAAGCCTGGTCTATTGGATGTCCTGTGTTTTGTACAGGAAGGGGTTGTTTGTTCGTTTATTTTGATATTATTTACCTGCGTGAGAAAAGTTAGTGCTTAAGTATTCATAAATTTTTTTTAAAAATTATTCTTTGTTTCCACCAATGATTGAATCATTTGATGATCCATTCCCCATTTTGAAATTATAATGCTGTCATCTACATGGATTTGGTAGGTTCAATAAGTAGCACTGTTTTAACACATATGAATTTTAATCAAGTTGAGAGCTAGACAAAGATTTGGACAGATCAACTTAAAAATGTTAATAAAGTAGTTGGAGCATGTAGCTGCAATGGGCTTCCTAATAACACACCTCAAATTAAGCAGTTTCAGGCACAGCGGGATACAAACACATCTCCTAGGTAAGGTGATGCTGCTACAACACTTATGGTGTGGAATAATGCACCAGAATCTCTTTCCCTTTGCATGCTTGGCTGCCCGGAGGTGGGAGAGGGAAAAGAAATGAACTGAGTATGTCAGGTTCTTTTCCTAAACTTATCAGCTAGAGAAGTCACCCTTTTTCCCTCCAGCAGAGTGAAGAAACACTGGCAACTGCCAGAAACTTACATTAAATGTTATTCTTTCTTAATAAAAATGAATTTGGTGAGGAGGGGGGCAGGGGGGGCTTTTCCATCATATTTCATTTATTCATTCATTTATTCATTCACTCATTTAACAAGTCTTTTTAGTTACCTGTTGTATTTATCTGCTTGGGCTGCCTTAACAAAATACCATTGTTTAGGTGGCTTAAAAATAGTAGTTTATTTTCCCATATTTCTAGAAGCTACAAGTCTCCCATTTCAAGGTGCCAGTTTCCAGTGTAGGCCCTCGTCCTGGCTTGTGTATGACTGCCTTCTCACTATATCCTCACCTGCTCTTTCCTTATTGTGTGCACACAGGGAGCGGGAACTCTCTGGTGTAAGAGCACTAATCCTACTGGGAAAAGGCTTCATCCTTGTAACACAATAAGATATACATATTTGGTCTGTATCCCAGTTTCCTGACACACAACTCCTAAAACCCTTAGAATCTCTGAAGTGACAAGTGTCTTTTTGTAGGCTAATGAGATTAATAGTGGCTGAAAGCTCCTAAATACCTTCAGAATCTGGACTAGTTTCCGGGGACATCAACCATGTGATTAGAAGGTGGGAACTGAATATCCTACCATCTAACCTCCAGAAGTGAGAAAGGGCCTGGAAATAGACTCAGCCACCAATTGCTAATGATTGTCAAATCGTGCCTACTTAGTGAAGTCTCATAACCCAGAGAGATTCTCAGTTGGTGTGCAGTGAAGGTGCTGGGAGGCTGTTGCACTGGAGAAGACCTTGAAGCCCCGTGCTCCTTCTCCCATACTTTGCCTTATGCATCTCTTCCACCTGGTTGTTTATCAGTTGTATGCTTTTATAATAAATTGGTAATTCAGAATCAACTGTGCAAGCACTTTAACAAATTATTGAACCCAAGGAGTTGTTTGTGGAAATCTGCTATTCATAGCTAGGGAGTCAGAGGTGCAGTTGGTTATTGGGATTTGCAACAGGTGTCTGAAGTTGGGGGACAGGCTGTGTGATTGACCCCTTAACCTGTGGAGTCCGTGCTAACCCTAGGTAGATGGTGTCAGTATTGAACTAAATTATAGGACACACAACTGGTACCTGGAGAGCTGGAGAATTGGTTGGTGTGAGGAAAATCCCCACACATTTGGTGACCAGAAGTATTGGGGGTAATAGTAGTATAGTGAGAAAATAGGCATTTTACTTTCAACCCTTATCATCTTATTTAATCTTAATTGCTTCCTTAGAGGCTTCATCTTTAAACACAGTCACTTTGGGGTTTAGGGCTTCAATATAAGAAACGTTAGGGGACAACATTCAGTCTATAATATCTACACTGTACCAGGTTCTCTGCTAGTTAGTAGATATATAATAGTTAGCAAGTTTCTGGCAGCATGGTGTTTACAGTCCATTGGCAGAGACAGGCATAACTAAAATAATTGCACTAACTAATATGTAACTGAAAACTGAAATAAATTCTCTGAATGAATGGAACAATATCATTTGACTGCATTATAATTATAAAGAATGTATATGCCATATACAATAAACCAATCTAACCTAGCCCAGTGTGTTCAGAGCAGACCTCCCTGAGGACTAGAAAGGAGTGTTCTAAAGAAAGGAAACATTTTGAGAGCATGTTTTCCTGTTTAGTTACTCTGAGGAAGACTAGTACCTTGCTATTTTCCAATTGCAATGGACTTTTTGCTGTACAAAAATACAGGAATAAATCCATGGGCTATAAAAAGTTACTTGGTTGAACTTCAAATGGTTTACCTGAAAATGCATAGAATCATGTCATTGAGCATTTCTTTATTCTGGCTTTAATATTTATTATTGTGGAGGATGCCTCAGGTGGGTGTGACTGCTGAGAAGTGAGAACACTCTTTAAATATGTCAGTTTTAAAAAAATCACCACCCTGAATAAGAATTATAAAAATGTTTATGCTATATATAAGTCATTTAGTCTCAATCAACACCATGTTCACTTTTGTCCTTCGCAAAAAGTATCTGGTTAATGTTAATCAAGAAGGCAGATCCATTCGTGTTTTCAATAATCAAGTCAAAAAGTGTCAGGGTGGTGATTAAATAATGGCTTAGATGTAAAGCTTTTTAGTTTTTAGAACCCTGATGTGTTACTGTGTTGCTAGTATCCTCATATTGCAGAGAAATATCTAACAATGTTTAAAATGCACATAAGAATATCATCTAAAATGATGGTATTCATATAAACAGGTGAGATATAAAAATAATGGAATAACTATGCTTACCTGGGACTCTACTTGGTCAGAAGTTCTTTGTTAACCCCTTTTCCAGACTTGATCTCAGAAAGGCTTCATAGTAGCTACTTTCTTCTTTGGAATGAAATGAAATTAATTGAGGAAGGAATCTTGTATGAGTTTTAGACTTCATGAGTCTTTGGAACCACTGCTACCTGCCCATTATGGAGAATTTTAAAATAATGGCAGATTAAAAACTAATTGATTTTGCACTGAATAAGCGATTCCAGTAGGAAAGGAAACACGGAATTTCTTAGGCTTTAACATACTTTCTTATGTGTGTGATTAGTATTATAGTAACTATACATTTCTTGTTACTGTATGTAAAGGACACAGTTCTGTAACAGGTATTATTTGTAAATGTTTAGCACTGCATATGAGCTGTGTTTATTATGAGCTACCCAGTTTAGATGCATATCTATAGTAATTCTATAATTTGAGATTTATGATGAAAGAAATTCTATAATTTGAGATTTATGACAATTAAAATTTTGTTAAGTTACTGAAGCATTCCTATAGCATGAGAACTGTCCATTAAGCCTAATGGAATACCAAACTGTCTTCTGGCACACATCACTTATTTCAGTTTATTCAAATCCCTTGTAGTCCTCAGATAAAAATACAGTATGTAAAATATATGCTGAATATTAGTACAGACTATGAGATACAGTATTTTTTTTTAAAAAAACTAGAGATAAAATAGAATTTGGAATCACAGATTTTTTACCCTAACTTTGCCGAATTCTTATGTTGAGAAGCTTTTTTGTATTAAATGCAAAACATATTTTCCACATTGCCTAATGGTAAGCTTTCTAAATAATTAACATTACTCAGTGTAATGGTCAGCCACAATCAGAAAAAGAACACATTTTCTTCTGTATAATTCAACGTCTGGATGTCACTATAATGCTAAACCTACCAGAAATACTCTTTGCCAGATGTGACTTATAGTTACATTATACTTTATTCAGTTCAGCCAAATGTATTTGAAAAGAAGTCAAAGATATCACCAGGAATAACCAAACTTCAAACATTTTATACATTCATTCACTGAAGTGGTAAAAACATTCATAATGAAAATAGTTAATACTTATTAAGAAGGCCTTATATATCTACTGTCTGCATATGTATTATCTTGTTTAATTTTTACCCTGTGAGAACAGATTCTGTGTGCTCCTCAAAGACAGATGAGAAAACTGAGGACAAAAAAAAATTGTGGAATGTCACACAGCTAACATGTGGGAAAGCCAAGCTTTGAATCCAGGCTGACACCCAAGTGCCATACAATATAGCTTCCGTCTATTTGGCCATAGTGTAGCGTAACTTTTTACCCTACCTATAAAAATAAGTTGGGTGGTTAAATTGCATAGGTTAAATGACTTAATTCTCATAATTAATGAGGGAGTACATATTGCTTATATAAATTACTAATACATTTTAAAGATGATATATATTATTAAAGTAGGTAAGATACTATTTTATCAATATGTCTTTCTCCATTGAACTTGCAGATTTTTTCGATGTTTAATGTTGTTTTTACTATCTCTGTATTGACACATGATGCATTTTAATAAAAAACTAAGTGAGGTGTTATGTCATTCCTAGACTTATATTATTTTAAATTTAGCATTTTTCTTTGTATTTATTTAAAAATACTAGGATATATATGTGGTTAATAAATCATTGGAGATATTAAACATTTGAAATATTACACATTCATGTTTGGAGAGGCAAGGGTAGTTCAGATATTTTAACTGTAATGTGTTTGTACAAGAAAAATACTCTGCACAAATTATTCAGCATGCCAGGTTGGTAAAAATATAAAACACTGTTAGTATTGTTCTTTAATAGGTGAGCTTATCTCCTATAATGGCTAAATGATGTCATTGGAATTTCCTTCAGCTAATAACAGTATGCTACATACTACAAATCATTCCATGGAACCAACTGTCATAAATGAGAGTGTAAGGTTTTATATTTCAACTAAGGTTAGAAATAACAAAATAAAATATTATGGATATGATTAACTTAGTCTGATTTGTAAAGGTCTTATTGCATTCCTAAGGCATTCTAAGTTAGGCAAATAATTATACAAGTAATTCAGCAGGATGTCTGTAATTGGTTTCAGTGATAAAATTTATATTCAGTGCCTAAATCTGAAACAATAAACCCTTACAATAATTTATTATAATTTTGCAGATTTCATAATAAGGATAATTTGAGTTTTTTTTTTTTTTTTGTAACTGGAAGTCAAGATAGCATCCACATGAAAAAATTGCATTAAAAATTATGCTAAAATAACATGTTTAAAAAATAACTTGCTTTGATATTGCAGAAGTAGATATGTCATTAGTCTTCACATATTAATTTTCTTTTTTCTCAAAATATATAATGAAAAAATAGTCTCTGCCTTTTAAAACTTGAATAAAGTCTGAAAGTATAATACAATAAATACTTAGTCCCTTAATTTCATTTCTTTACGTCTTATGAAGCCTTCAAACTTCAAGATCGGTGGTTCTCACAAATTTTCTGTATTCACAACATGCTGATGGTGTCACAGAGGTGTCCACAAGAAACTGAAGAAAACAACCAGCTGTGTAAACCAATTTTTAGTTTAACTTGCATCTTGTTTTACCTGCCAAGCAAAGCTCTGCAGTAACAGTTTCTCTGTCATCACTGAAGAACAACTTGAAGGGTTAGAAAAAGGCAGTAGAGATTCAAATCCCAAGAGATGAGGGAGACTGCATTAGCTCATATGTAATGTACATACTTTACCATTAATTTTACAAACGCATGCATTTAAAGCTATAAAAACACTTTTGGCTTGCATTCTCAAGTATGTATGTCCTCTCTAAATGAATGAGTTCACTGGAGAATGAATGAATACATGACTGAATGGAGAAGCAAATAAAGGGATCCTTTGTGAATCCTGAACTCAAAATTATAAATTGGTTTTCCATAACAAACATTTTGTAGATTATCATTAGGAGGAATGCATCTGGAAAAATAGCTATCTAAATACATATGTTAGTAACTCTATATTACATCATTTCTGAAATGAGAAATTGGGGCTTCTGGCAGGGACTGGGGTTGTAGAGCCAGGAGAGGGAAGAGGAAAGGAAAATAAGAGAAAAACAAATTAAAATGAAGGAACCCAGTACTATTTATAAGATGAATCTAAGAATGTCAGAGAAATCTCACCAGAATTTAAACTCCTGCAAGGGTTTTTTTAAAGATCACATAAAATTGACTATTTAAACTCTTCTGTGTGTTTTCTTTTTGTTAAAGATTTTCCTTCCCTTGGTCTTCAATGAATTCCAAATGCGTTGAGCTTATTAGCTTGGTTCTTACCTCTCTCGCTGAGCCCCAGTTGGCCAATGAGAAGGCTATTTTAAACTACTGACCCTGCACCTGGGTATTTGCAGCCCATGGGGGTATTAGCTGCTGTCCTTTTTTTTTTTTTTTTTTTTCTGCTCTGCTGCTTGTAAAGACTTGCTTTGTTGCCGACTATACAGAGATTACTTTGATCATTCCCTGCTTATGAGAACAGATTTCCATAAGCCCTACATATATTTTCCAGTTCTTATTGGTATGGAGAACTGGCCGGACTGTAGCCTGGTTTTCTGTCTCAAGCCTTGTGAAAATGTCCCCTACTTACCAATATTTAAATTGGAAATAAATTGTTTAATCTAGATTATTTAATTATTTATATAGAGTACAAAAGAAGCAATCATGATACATTTTAAAGCTCTTAAAATTAATATGTATGGTTTTAGACTAAGATTCAAATATAAATTGAGTTATAACCTGATTTTTTTTTCTTGGAAGTGAGAAAACACTGAGTCTGGATGATGCTAAAGTATTTGTGTTGCCTCTTGCTAAGTCTAACATGCTTTTAAGCTTATTTCTAAGAGTGTTTAAATCCTTTATGTGGATTAATTTCAAATAAACATCAGGAATAAAGAAAACTGTTGATTCTTAAGATTAAATATATTGGCTTTAAAATCTTATGCAGTTTCGGCATTAATTTTGTATTCCTGACCCTTAATGTGTCATCAAAAACAATCATTTTTGCTATGAATTACAATACTTGCAGATTCTGCCCCAGGACTATCTCTGCCTGGTTCATTAACTTGCTTTTCAAGTTACATTATAATAAAAGTCAAGATATGCTTTGAGGAAAAGAAAGTCACTAAAAAAATCCCAGTTAGTTGAAAAATTTTATTATATATGTTATATATATATAATATATATGATATAGACTTTATATATATTTATATATAATATTTATATATATAATATATATAAAGTCTATCTCATTCCAAGCTTTTCCTTTTTTCCTTTTCATATTTATCAAGCAGGATATATTTCATTTTTCTTTTCTGATGTTTAAGAATAAGGCATTGTGATAGTCTTAATTAATTCATAGTTCCAAAATGCTAGTTCACATGAATGATACAAAAGAAAAGCATTCAGAAAGCCTAATTGTGTAGAGGTCTAAATGTCTCCGTTATAGACACTCTGTCTTAGCAATATTTTTTAAAATAATGTGATCATATGCCTTTTTTAACCAAAATTTGATCCATAAAATAAAACGTCATGATTTTTATTATTACAATAAAATTGACAATGATTTGATCTGTAAGGTTAATTCAAAAGAACAATGGGTTTGCTATGCCTTTCTTACCTTTAAATAAGTGTTATCTTTACATTTTCAAGTGCATTTTTAAATTCAATTTTTATAGTATTAAAACTGGTCAGAACTTTATTAAGGGATCACAGAATGGGAAGTTTAGAGAGAACATAATATGGTACATTTTTGTGTATGTGGATGCGTGTACTAGATTTTTACAATAATCAGGTCTTTGCATGTGTGTTTTTAATCTCTAAAGAAGCAAACCAAACCAAAAACTGCTTAAGTTATTACTTTGGCAAATAGTGAAGGATGGAATAATTAAAATTCTGAAAGTTATTTTTTTCTAGTAATTCATGACATTAAAATAATTGATGTTGAACATTTTTAAATGATGTTTTAAAAAAATGACTCTATTTGTAAATTTATACTCATGGGTTCTAAAAATGAGTAGCATTTAGAGATGAGCTAGATACAATAGGATTTTTTCTCTTTCGACGAAATTTCCAGAATTATACAAATAATTCTTGTATATTCTCAACTATATTCCCCAAATGTAAACATTGTACCTTTTATCACATTGCTTTTTCCCCTTTCCTTTTCTTTCTCTCTTTACCTCAGTATGTATTGTGTATTTGCCCTTTCTTTAAATACTTTAGTGTGTAGTGCATATTTTCTTTGAAAAAATGAAGATATTCTCTTATATAACCACACAGCAGTGATCAAAATTAAGAAATCAACAGTATTACAATACTATTGTGTAATCTATAAACAGGGCTACCTATGTAATTAGCAGGACCCAGTGCAAACTGATAATTCAGGGCCTTGGCAGGGGAAATAAGTTTCCTCTCCAGTGGACCCACCACCCCAACCCATGGTGGACAGGTGATCTCCAAGTGATTCCAACTTCTGTGCCTGTACATACTCAATATGTCCTGGATCAGGGTTGAGTGAGAAACCCTTGCTGAATGCCCACAGAATACACTATCATGGATGCTGCTGTCCTGGGCCAACGAGTCACTTCCTTGCCCCAAGCTCCCCCAAGCTCAGACATCCTGTCTGGTGACGGAGGTGCTGATGCAGTTTTGGGGCAGAGAGTGGAATGCCAGCAGGAACTGGGATTCCAAAAGGTCTGAATCAAGTAACTGAGAACCCATGCTATGGTGGTTGCGGGATGTCAGATTATACTTGAACCAAGGCCCTTGGTGTCTGTCATCCCATTGGGCTTCACTTACAAAACACAAATTCAGAGATGAAATTGGTAAGAATTTCAGGAAGATTATTGAGAGTATGAAACTCCAAGTGTTGATCCTTTTGAGTATGGAGCCTCATGCAGCTGCACTTGGTTGTATGCCCATGATGTCAGCTCTGTCTATAAACCTATTCAGATTTTGTCGATTGTCCCAACAATGTCAGTTACAACAAAAGAACATTTCTGATCATATATTACATTCAGTGATCATGTCTCTTCATTTTCTTTTTTTCTGGAATAGTTTGTCAGTCTTTGTGTTTTATGACATTGATATTTTGAAGAATATAGGACAGTTTATTTCACTGTCTCCCAATTTGAGCTTTTCAGATGTTTTCTCCTGATATGTTTTGGCAGGAATACTACAGAAATGATGTAATATTCTTTTCAGGGTATCATATCAGGAGGCAAGTGATGTCAGCAACAGTAATTTTCTAGGCATCCTCCCTCTATAGACATTATTTTGTAACACAGCAGAATTCTTTCTTAAATAGCTTGCCCAATTTTTCTTTGCCTAATATGTGGATAATCAGCTATTTCCAATTTCAGATGACCTGTGTTAATACTTCAAAGCAACATTCAACTTCCAGGTTTGAGTCATTAATGATATTTCTGCAGCTTTACATACAATTTTCACTAATTTCTCTTTCCTTCCTTATCTTTTGTCAGAAAGATGACCAATTCTCTCAACTTTATTAAATTATGTTTTCTCCACATTCATGATCTGTCATAAATTTCATGCAGATGTTAGGCTGAGCTGGTGGAAGGACTGCTTATATTTTATTTACTAGATGACAGGAAATACTTGGGATATTTCAGAGATTCCCCAAACATTTTCAGAAGAAATGATATTGCAGAGAAAATCACTTTGAAATTTAAGCTATGAAAGTGATAATTCCACTAAGTTCACTAAGTTTTTGAAACTTTTCTTCTGTTTAGATGAAAAGCTAACAATGTGTTAACCCTCATATATTAATATTAATAAATTTGAATAGAATTCTGGATATTACATCATTGTTCACACCTCTACATCATTAAAGTAGGTGCTATGGGTCTCTTGTCTCAGAAAGCTCAATTTTGTTGGTGGTGTTGTTGGTATTTTTGTTTGTTTGTTTGTTTTTTGGAGACTGGCTCTGCTGTCCAGGTGGCGTGCAGTGGTGTGAACACAACTCACTGCAGCCTTGACCTGACTCAAGTCATCTTCCCACCTCAGCCTCATGAGAGAGCTGGGACTACAGGCATGTATCACTGTACCCAAGTATTTTTTTTTAATAAAATTTTTTCGTAGGGACAGGGTCTTGTTCTGTTACTCAGTCTGGTCTCGAACTCCTGAGCTCAAGGAATCCTATTGCCTTGGCCTCCCAAAGTGCTAGGATTATAGGTGTGGTCCCCGACACCAGGCCAGCACACAATTCTTGGCCAAAGATACTACAGTTTCAGTTCAGTGGGGTTAAATCCTATGAAAAAGGTAGGCATTGGTTGTTCTGGGAACACTGATGTGGATGCCTGACTCAGCCTAGCCTAGATTAGGGCATCAACATCTTTGGTGTTGGTGGAAACGTGGGTTCTGCCTACCACAACTGGAATGGTAAATCTTTTGTTGTAGTTTCTGAGGCTCTTTTCATTTTTCCAGTGTTTCTCTGTGTCCACATTGTACAGTACTATTGCTGTATCCTAAAGTTAACTAACTTGATTCTTCTCTCCTTCCTTTCCATTTGGCTGTAGAACCCAGGTGTTATTTTAATATAGGTTATTGTATATTTTCCTGTTCTAGATTTTTTATTTAGAGACTTTCTATTTGTTGCTAAGATGGTGTTTTATCATCTGTTTTCATACATTTTTGTAACTGCTCATTGGGAAATTTTTATGATGATTGCTTTAAAAATCTTTGTCAGATAATTCTAACATCTCTGTCATCCTCATATTGGATTCTATTGATTGTGTTTTTTTTAATTAAGTTTGACGTGTTCCTGGTTCCTCATATGATGCATGATTTTCAATTGAAAACTGGATACTCTGTGTATTAGGTTATGAGGCTTTGGCTTTTATTTAAATCTTCCATTTGAGCTGATTTCTTTTCTCACAGGAAGGTTAGTTTGTAGCTGCCTTGTTACTGCAGGTGGAGATGATAGAAGTCCACGTTCCACACTCAGCTACTGCTGATATTGAAGCTTTTTATTATTGTTGGATGTGCTCAGGAGGTTAGGCTCCTCACTAGGGCTCTATTGATGCTGCCCTTACTGAGATGGGTATGAGTGCCTTGTTACCCCTGTGTGACCTCCACTGATACCAGGGGGTCAGTGTGCCTCCTTACTGGTGGGAATCGATGAAAGTCTTCACCAGGCCTCTGTTTACACCAGTGTCTTAGGAGGTGGGGAAAGGGTGCTCTTTACTGACAATGCGGGGCGGGAGGTCATTGCCACTCTGGAGTGGGGATGAAAGTCCAAGGTCCCCACTAGATCCTGCCTGACACCACCTTTTTTGGGGGTGCATAGAGGTGCTGGGGTTATAACCTAGTGAAGGTAGAACTCTAGGCTTTCTTTGGTCTTTGGTAATGTGGGTGTGGGTGGGGCTAAAGTTTTCTCTGTTGTTTGCCTGGAGTAGTGCAGTGTTTATCTAAAAGTTTTCTGAATTACTTCATTGCCCCTTTCCTGGTTCTTTGGCTCAGGAAAGCAAGCTTTATTGGGCCATTTTGGGTCTGTATCTGTTGGTGTTTCCATGTTGCCAGATTTTTCTGCTCCACATCTGGAAGTATGAGTTAAACAACAAGCAAACGAACAAACAAACAAACAAATGAATGAAACCAGGGAAATCAGCGCCATGTTGTTCCTTGAGTCCACGTTGTTCCATGAGTCCGAGGCCTGTCTGCCTTATTTTCTCCATCCTTCAGCGTCTTCTTATGTTTGTTTTATATACAATAGTCCTCCTTCATTCACAGAGAATACTGGTTTGGGACCATTTTATTAAAATCATGCATTTTGCAAATAATTTCTACATATTTGACAGTTGCATATAATTTTTCTATAGTCATTGTGAATATTTATGTCTGAAACGCCTGTTTCTATTATTGAATTAAACCACACTGCTGGGACTAGAATTTGTCAACTCTGTAGGAAAATGAGACAAATCAGGAAATTATCTCAGGAGTCACTATTAGTCTGCCACAGACCATTCTGAAGGGCTGGAAGCATTACATGCAGATGGCAGCCTAGAACTAACTCACCTGGAAAAATGGGAATAATAGTAACAAAAGCATTTTCCTACCTTTGGTTAGGTCTAATTAAAATATGTAAAGTTTCATAAACTTTTCAGTAAATAATGCATCACAAATGTAAGATACATTGTCCCTTGCATGTGATTTAAAGAAAAATTTTCTACTACTAAACGTATGTTAATTATTTTGAACAGTGGACCTGAAATTTGAGGGCTTTCTGAATTCCCTTGTAAGAACATACTGTTGTTGTTCCCAGAAAAATTTTATTATCTTAAGTTTCTTTATTCTTCTCCTCTGGTAAATAGATGAGTTACTTCAGGTAACATGATCTAAATTAATATTTCCAACAATTGGTTGATTATGCTTGGTATTTTGCTTGACTCTGGTTATTGGTCATTGAGTGATTTTGCAGTTATATTAAGGGAAAGGAGGAGACAGAGACAGTCAAAATATAAGAATGGCTTTTTTTGGGGAATAGTATATCAAATCAAAGAGGTATATTTCTGGTTCTGTTTGTTCTGCTTGATCTCTGGTTGTTACATGAGTTATTTGTCATATACTACCAAAGCTTATTCTTCTAAAGTGGTTTTTCACTTAGTGTCTTGTAAAGGACATAGTCAGTTTTCCAATCATAGTCATTGAAATAATGATAATAGTAATTTTGATATTTACGTTATCTCAGCTTAAAATCTCTAAATTTTCATCAAGATCCTGAGTAAATATATTATCTATTTAGTCTGCATAGTAGCTTTCTGCTTATTCTAAAAATAATTGGAAATGTGTAAACTATATTGTGTCTAAATGAAAAGAGATGCCCACTTATTTTTAGAGATATTTCTTATTTTTATTTTGACATTAAAAAATAATTTTAGGTATTTTTTAGTGAACAAAGTCTTTAATAAAAACATAAGACCATTTAGAAATAGGAACATTAAAATACATTAGTTCAGGAATGTCTATTTTTGGCATATTTCTATTATAATATCAAGGACCTCAGCTGAGATACTAGTACTTCAAAAACACCAGATCTATTTATTAAAAGACATACCAATAAATTCATGCTTGCCTTTCACATATTGGTAATTATTGAAAAATATTATTTATAAGTACCTGCCTTATTTCCTTGAAGTCTTTTTATTTTAGGAAGATTTGTTTTCACAAGAACCAAAGAATTACTAATGAAAGATCATTTTTTTTTCCAACACAGTGTATCCAAAAGAATTTCTGTGGAATATTAATATTGAATTGTCATGGAGAATTCTAAACTAGAAATTTATTACATGAAAACAACATAGATGTTATGATTTTTACCATCTACCATATTATTGTTTGCCTAGGGTTGAAGTGCTGGGTTTTTAAATATAGTAATAGTAATTTTAATTTCTAAGTTAATTTATGTTAACTGTCATATATAAATTTGACCATTGTTAAATGTATCCCAATTTTCCCTATTCTGTCTTTGTCTACATCTTCCTTTAACCTTCTCTTCTTCTTCCTTTTTTGTTTTCTCCTCTTCTACCATCTCATGAAAGAAATGATCTTTATTTAAAATAAATTATCCTTCTTTTTAATATAGCATATATTGTCAGCTTTTTAGATAATCATTGAATTAAACCAGGAACATATATTTCAATAATATGGCGTGAGGTTTCTCAAAGTAGGGAGCCTAGATGATGGCATTTTTTCCAACTCCTGATACAGACATACGTGTATTGCTTCTGAACTGTTCTTTCCATAAAGCATTGCAGAGTTCAAAAGTATTTTATGTCTTTTAAAAGGCTACCTTTTTCTCCATCTGTCTCTTCTATGGTTTAATTAATAAACATTCACCTAGTTTCTCTAATCTCTAGTGTTAAAAAGTTTGCAGTAATATAGAATATAGTTTTTACAATATAAAGGTATTTTTCAGTTATTTTTACCATGTGCTGATATCTAGATTAGGTAAAAATCTATAAAAATGCTATATGACATTGTTAATTTGAAATTATTTTAGCATATTTTTACAAGCATAATAATGAAATATGTCAGTCTCAATTTTGGGTAAAAACATGATGGAAATCAAAGAAACTATTAATTTTTCAGGAAAAAACAAAACTATGAGTATTTTAATATTTCTACACCTATTAGAAAAAAAATTTTAAAGCCTTTAAACATCTTTCAAAAAGCAATTGAACTGACATATTTTTCTTTTTAAAATTAAGGAATAAGGGCATTTAAAATTTTACAGACTTCTCAAGATGATCTGTTATTTAATTCAGTTTTTATTTGTAGTAAAGAGAAAGGACAGTTGAACATTAAACTCAGCTAGTATATGTAGGAGTACTGTTGTTTCCTATTTGCAACAAGCCAAGTAAAAGTTGAGAATAAGCTTTTGGAAACTTTTATAACAATTTAATATTTGTTACAACATTCAAACATATGACCAGTGGATTTTTCTGTTGTTGAGGAGGAGGGTAAATTTTATAAAAGAATTGGTATATAAAACAGATGCATTAAAACAGTGGTGCCCAACCTTTTGGGCACCAGGAACCAGTTTTGTGGAAGACACATTTTGCACAGACCTGGGTGGGGTGAGGTGGTGGATGGTTTCAGGATGATTCAAGTGCATTCTATTTATTGTACACTTTATTTCTGTTATTATTACATTATAATATATAATGAAATAATTATACCGCTCACCATAATGTAGAATCATTGGGAACCCTGGGCTTGTTTTTCTGAAACTACATCTGGAGGTGATGGGAGACAGTGACAGATCATCAGCCATTAGATTCTCATAAGACACAGGCAGCCCAGATCCCTCCCGTGTGCACTTCACACTAAGGTCCATGCTCCAGTGAGAATCTAATGCCACTGCTGATCTGACAGGAGGCGTATCCTAAGTGGTAATGCTTGCTTGCCTGCTGCTCACCTCCTGCTGTGCATCCAGGTTCCTAACAGGCCATGGGCCAGTACATGGCCTAGGGGTTGGGGATCCCTGCATTAAAAAAATTGACAAACAAGACCAGGTGCGGTGGCTTACACCTGTAATCCCAGCATTTTGGGAGCCAAGGTGGACAGATCACTTGATCCCAGGAGTTCAAGACCAGCGTGGGCAATGCAGTGAGACCCCCATCTCTACAAATAAAATAATTAGCCAGTCGTGGTGGTGCGTACCTGTGTCCCAGCTCCTTGCAAGGCTGAGGTGGGAGGATCACTCTTGAACCCAGTAGGTCAAAGTTGCAGTGAGCTGAGATTGTGCCACCACACTCCAGCCTGGGTGAGAGAGCCAGACTCTGTCTCAAAAAAACATAAAAAACAAAACATCAAACAAAAAAAATCAAAGAGGTCCTTTACCATAGACAGTTTGTGAAGCACTGGTTTCAAAAAAAAAAATAGTATTGTTTGAGGTGATTTTTTTTGTAGAGGGTTATTCTTGAAAAAATTTAGAAAAACCTTCTTTAATGTTTAATAAAATGATAATTGATGTTTCAAAATAGTTTATGCCAAATTACATTTTTTTTTTCACTTTTAGAGGAGGTGCAGAGAATCCTATCTTGTGCTTAAATTGGGTTCACTCCTTGAATGAGACATACCGAATATGGAGTCAGGTGAGGGAGATAGTTTTGGAGGTTAACCTTTGACTGCAGAATAGGTTAAAGGGATTAAATTGATTGTATGTTGGTAGTAGAGCAATGAAGGCCTTCAGTTAGACTTGTTGAATTTTTTAGAAAATGAAAGACGAATTTTAGGCAAGGGTTTCAGTTGGAGATTGAGATTGGTCTAAATTGCTTAAAGACTGGACAAAGGGAGTGGAGGCTTCTGTGGCTGCAAGATTCTTTTGCTGCTGTCCTTACATGTGACCTTCATTTTCATGCCAGCCAGTTTCTGTGTTCTGGCTGGAAAAAGAGAAGAGCAAGAAGCAAAAGGCACATTTCACATAAGATTGCTACCCATTTTGGAAGTTTTGCTCAACAACTTTCTCTTATATTTAGTTGGACAAAATATCATCTGTTCTCCGATATCTGAAAGAGTAGAAGTGCAATTTCTCTTTAGGGCGAGAACAGGATTGCTGCCAAGAGAATTGGAGTTCTGTTAAAGGGGAAGTAGAGAATCAATACTGGGTAGTCACCTAGTGGTCTCTGCCATAGCAATTGTCTGATATTTTGCAATTGAGCATATTTCAGGTTCTGAACATCGGACATGGTTTTGTCTTCACAATGGAAGCAAATTTAGATAAAACTTTGTTTGGGGTCATCTTGTGTGCATTTCTTCTGTGTCTTCAGTATGGTCTGCACCTTTGTCTTTTTGCAGTATGTTTTTCTTCCTATTGATACTTTCTCGTCTCACTAAAAGCTTTGTTCTTTGATAAAATAACACAGAGTGCTAAATTCCACAAAGGAAAACAACACACTGAATTAAAACAGACTATTTAAATAGAGAAGCTGCATTCAGAAAATTCTCAGTAGGGTCAAATCTTTGTTCATTTTTAAATAAAATGATCTATTAATTCACATTAATATGTGTTAATGAAATTAAAATGGAATGGTACTTAATATTATTAACTGTGTTAAGTGTTCATGTGTTCATGAGGGCCATTTAAGAAGAGATACTCAGTTGGATATACAGGTAGCATACAGTAACATTTAAAACTTCTATCATGTATAAAAAGAAAAAAGTTAAATTAATTCAGACATTTATTTACAGTTTAGTGACTATAAATAGAAATCCCATGTCATGAATTTCAATAATTTAATTGATTTAGAAAACTTTATTATAGTTTCAATGACATAATTCTCAGAATGCATAGCTTAGATGACGATTATTTTGTTAAGAATGTTGTTATACTTACTCACAATTAAAAAGATGTAGGTATATTTAATGTATAATATACAGTAAATCTTCACTTAACATAATTAATAGGTCCTTGGAAATTGCTATTATAAGTAAGTGAAGTGATGTATAATGAAAGCAATTTTACTATATGCAATTTTACTATTTGCTAATTAATAGAAATAAGTTCCTAAGATATATTTCTGATGACACAAACATCACCAATTTCTAAATAAAGATCAAAATACTTCTAACATTAACACTGAAATAAATGTGAGCTCTATATACATTTAAGAAAGAATAATGAAAACAAGTGAGATAACTGTTTATTCACTTATTCCAGTTCAGGGTCGCCAGTGGCCAGAGCCAACCCAGGGGGCAAGCTGGGAACCCGCCCTGGATGGGATGTCCTTCCATTGCAAGGCACACTCACACAGCCACCCCCACTTGGACTGGAACCACTGAGTAAGAACAGTTGACCTAATGTGCACATACTTAATTTGGGATGTGGGAGGAAACCAGACTACCCCAAGAGTACCCACACACACGGGGAACACATGCAAACTCCACACAGACAGTGGTCCCCTGGAAATCAATTTGTTTTTCTCATCAACATTATAATGAAAGAACTTATTTGAGGATATGCTGTATGCAGTCAATTTTTAGCAGTGTTGTGATTTTTAAAAAATTGTGATTGTGATTTTCACAGATTTAAACATATTTAGTGTTTTTTTTTTTTTTTTTTTTTTTTGAGATAGAGTTTCACTCTCGTCACCTAGGCTGGAGAGCAATGGTGCAATATTGGCTCACTGCAACCTCCACCTCCCAGGTTTGAGTGATTCTCCTGCCACAGCCGCCCCAGTAGCTGGGATTACAGGCATGTGCCACCATGCCTGGCTGATTTTTTTTTTTTTTTTTTTTTTAATGTGTAGTAGAGACGGAGTTTCACTATGTTGGCCAGGCTGGTCTCCAACTCCTGACCTCAGGTGATCCACCCACCTCGGTCTCCCAAAGTGCTGGGATTACAGGTGTGAGCTACAATGCCCAGCCCATATTTAGATATTTTAAATGATCTTTTTAATTTACTTTAAATCTGACTGGGCATGACAACATAGTAAGATATTTTATGCCACACTTTTCTATTGTCTTCATTTGTTCTCCCATGATATCTTTCACATAGAGAGTATTTTTAAGTGAGCAAAATAGTATCACTATATGATGGTGGATTCGATTTTCCAATCAGTATTTTAAAAATATTTTGGTTTCCATAACATATTCGTTGGTTAGCTTTTCTTCACATATTTTTATTATGATGAACCTTATAATAATAAAATATTTGCTCCAAAGGAAAGTTTAAAGATTGGCTTAAAATCTCATTTCTGTAAGTGGAAAAACTAAAACGCAGAGTACCTAAGGTCGTACCCAAGGTAAAAACAAAACAAAACAAAAAAACAAAAAATAGTCTACTTACATTTGGAGGTGAATAAGAACTTCATTATATAAATCTTTGTTTTTATGACTTATATCAAAGAACAAACGTTCACACTAGTTGAAAAATTCCACTCTAGTTATTTTGTAGTATTAGTGGAAGGCCTATATTCAAGTTTTAGCTCTGTTTTTTAATAACTGTCTAACTTGGGCTAAAATACTTGTCTGTATTTTCTCTGAAACTGGCAAATGCCAGTCGGGTGCAGTGGCTCACACCTGTAATCCCAGTACTTTGGGAGGCTGAGGTGGGCGGATCACGAGGTCAGGAGATCGAGACCATCCCGGTTAACACGGTGAAACCCGTCTCTACTAAAAATGCAAAAAATTAGCCGGGCGTGGTGGTGGGCACCTGTAGTCCAGCTGCTCCAGAGGCAGAGGCAGGAGAATGGTGAGAACCTGGGAGGAGGAGCTTGCAGTGATCTGAGATCACGCCACTGCACTCCAGCCTGGGCAACAGAGTGAGACTCTGTCTCAAAAAAAAAAAAAAAAAAACCAGAAAAAGAAAAACTGTCAAATGTCATCTTACTAACAAATTCACACAGTTGCTGTGAGGATCAAATGAAATGCATGTGAACAGCACTAGAAATCTAATAAAGTGTCAACAACAAGAATAATTTCTCTCTCTATGGCACTTTAAAAAGTACTATTTATTGTTACTCCAGTGCCTTATTCATTTGGCCTGCTTATTTTTCTTACATTTTATGCAGAGAAATCAGGAAAAATATTTCTAAATGC
This sequence comes from Macaca mulatta, assembly GCF_049350105.2. Classification (NCBI taxonomy): domain Eukaryota; kingdom Metazoa; phylum Chordata; class Mammalia; order Primates; family Cercopithecidae; genus Macaca; species Macaca mulatta. Next base: position 72,104,333 of record NC_133410.1, on the reverse strand, counting down.
TTTGATACCACTTACAAGTAGGAAAAACTTCCTCATGATTTCAATATGATTTAATTTAGTATTTTTATGATTAAAATTAATTATTTTTTAATTTTATAATTAAAATTTAATTTCTATAAATAGTGTGATCCATACTATTAAGTAAAGGAATATTAGGGAATTTAGTAAAGTATTGTAATGACAGATAGTTCTATGGATACAATTGATGCCCATGAGTCAAAACACCTTGATCATAAAGATTTTAGTACTTATTTTCAGGAAAACTATCGACAATATTTATAATTAGATATGACTTTTCTTCATTCATTATTAATTCATTCCCACATCCCTTTTTCATCTTAAAAACATCTTATTTATCCTTCATCATTCATCTATTCATCCTTGCTAAGGACTCAATTCAATACCACAACTTGTGTGAATCTTCTTGTAACTTGATTTTTAACTTATATAATCTTTATAACTTATATGAAGGATATACTTTAAAAATTGTCCAATCAAAGGCATGTCCTAACAAAGTGAGTGACTGCTTTGTATTTTCGTGGCTTTCTACGTGTGAAAGAGTGATCTACAAATTTCACTGTTTATGCGTTCAGACTGCGGAGTCTTGAGAATCTTTCATTAAAAGTAAAGTTTAAAGCCTTAGAGTTAAAATAGGTGTATAACATTTTCAATGTGTCAGCTTTAGTGTCCCTAGAAAGATAACCAACTGCAATATCTTCCTTAAAACATTCTTAAATATTTGGCTTTTTCTAAGAAGTAAATAGTAGTTTCTTTGATTTCTCATCATATATTTTCAGCCAAGATTGTGGCAAACATATGCCACTAACATGCTCATGAATATACACTAACATTCACAAACATGCCATGTTTATGCATACACACAGATATGGAAAAGTAGAAGAATTATGGAGTACCTTATTTTATACTTGGTTATATTATTTACTAATGTTTCTAAGAGTTTTTCTGTAAACATGATAAAACCAGAATTGGTCCAACATATCTTCCTAAGTAAAATCGACAAATAAGCATTTGAGACTAATGTAGATGTTTCAGTATACCTAATTCACTGATATTATAAAAGTTAGTAACACCCTGCTTGGGGGAATATCTGTTCTATAAATGAATAGTAATCTGCCCACATAGTTTTCACTTACATAAAATAATTAATTATGTGATTTGATTTTTGCATCAGGCTTTAAGAGTATATATATATTAATAGATAAAACATATAAATATATATTCTTAGAAATATGTATGATTAAGAATATATATGTGTACATATAAATGGTGGGTTGCTATCTTGGTTTGGCACAAAATAAGAATGTTATATAGATGACCAAAAAAGTAACAATTTTGATAAATCCAAGAAAGGTGAAAATTCCTCATGATTAATTCTTAGCCTTAGAATTATAAAGAGGTAGGGCTGAGAGACCTAAGTGAGCTTGTAGTATGAGAGTTCTGATATGAATTTTGGGGACACATGGCTAAGACATTAAGAATTAGGTAAAATTGGCCGGGCGCGGTGGCTCAAGCCTGTAATCCTAGCATTTTGGGAGGCCGAGACGGGCGGATCACGAGGTCAGGAGATCGAGACCATCCTGGCTAACACGGTGAAACCCCGTCTCTACTAAAAAATACAAAAAAACTAGCCGGGCGAGGTGGCGGGCGCCTGTAGTCCCAGCTACTTGGGAGGCTGAGGCAGGAGAATGGCGTGAACTCGGGAGGCGGAGCTTGCAGTGAGCCGAGATCAGGCCACTGCACTCCAGCCTGGACGACAGAGCGAAACTCAGTCTCAAAAAAAAAAAAAAAAAAAGGTAAAATTTTGAGGTAAAATTATATAGCTTATCTGAGTTACTTTCTCTCCAGATTTTGCAGTTTTACGTATCTGGTTTATGCAGTATTTTTGTACAACAGGATCAGAAGATTCCAAAGAAAGGGATATTGAAGTTGAGAGTTAACTACCCAAATGAAACGACCAGAAAACATTGACTATTTCAGTAGATAAACAGGATGGTTAAGATTTGGATACATAGAGAAGGAACAAATAGGAGCAGCCCTTGGAACAGTATGGGCAAAGCCAGAGGCGATGAACTTCCATATTTCACAGAGCATTGAATCCAATGTGGATAGGATTGATAGAAGACAAGATGAGAAAGTGTATAGGAGTTTAACTTTAGAGCTATTGAACACTGTGTTAGAGAATCTGGACTTTAAAAAAGTAGAAAACGAAGAGTGAGTGAAGGAGGCCAATAAGGGTGAATGTTAATGAGAGATTTAGAAAGGAACCTACAAAAATAGGACAATGTGACTGTCAGGTTTTAACCTGAGCTGGGGTCCAAGGGGAGTTGATGGACGGGTGGTGGGTAATTGAAAGAACACTCGGGGAGTGGAGGGGCATAGGCAGGTGGGACATGGCTTTATTATGCGCTGCCCCTCACAGTGTCAGTGATACATACGTGCACTTCACAGACAATAGTGGCTCAGAGTCAGGTGATGAGCCACCCATAACATGGTAACATAACTGTGATTATATAATGCATGGGATTGTGCGTCTGTGCTCTAATCCTGTTGCATCATGCTGTGCCAGATGTTTACCTTGGCCGGCTCTTGACTGCCACACAGCCATTTTCCTTACAATCTACCCCCTAGGCCGAGAGGGTCCTCTTAGTGGGGAAACTTGCCCACAGGGTGGCACCCTGGACCCATAGCCCACAACAATAATACAAGGAGCAACAACCTACTACTAATATCCCTGTTAGGCTCCCCATGATTATCAGGGCCCAACATAGGCCAGAGCTCAGGAATGTCCACCATCTCTGTAGGGGGTCATCAGTAAGGCTCTCAACTGCTTCAATCTCCTGTGACATCCCTTGCAAGGCTGCCGTTATGTTTTGTTGACTTTCTGGACTAAACGTACAACATTGTGTCCCTATAGGGGCACAGGTGCCACCTTGGGCAGCTGTTACTATATCTAAGGCCATCCAGTTTTGCAGCACCACTTTTCTGGTTTGATCAGCCTCATTGGTTAACAGGAGGGTGACTTGGGTGTAATTCGGGGGCCAAGCTGTGTACTCTGCAAGGGCTGTAACCTGCGTTTCTACAGTAATGACACCTGTTCCAGGGATGGTCAAAGCTAAGGGGCAGAGCCACCAAGGGGCTTGCAACACTTGCAAAAAGTGGGAACGCAGCACCTCCCAGTTATGTGGGCGCCTAGGCAATGTGGGAAGCACATTGCCTTCCCACATTGGGCCACCCCAATGTGGCACAAAGGCCACCCCCAAGTACAAGGGCCAGTCCAGTTCACTGGCAAATATGGCCATTCCTTGTATCCACAGACCCATAAACTCCCAGGGGACACAAAGTCCATTGGAGCTTGACCTTGATGAGGCCACCTATTCCACTACACCCTTGGTGTGGTGACATATGCTACATTTGTGCAGGCTATGGTGGGCAAATACCCCATGTTGATGCCATCCTATTGTTGCTCTATACATCACGGTACCTGTGGTGGGGACACTACATGTTCCCCCATTAACCAGCCCCATTCGTCATAGACATTATGGGTCAGCCAGGGGATGGGCATGCCCTGGATTTTGCTGCGCCCCCTATCCAAAGTTGACCATTTCACATTCCAGGCATCGCATATGGGACCCCAAGTCTCTAGCCATGCCCAGTTCTCCATAGAAGCTAAGTGTATGTGCCAGGGCAAGCAATCTGCAGCTGCTGCTGGAAGGGTGGTGCAGATCCTACAGTTGGAAATATTAGTCACCTCAGTGTAGGTGTGGGCCCATTTCATAATGCTTTTGGAGCATGTCAATCTATGGTCGAAACGACAAAGTGGGCACAGGTACTAACGGATGAATCATGCTCCTCAGGCAAAATACAGGCTAACTGTTCATTTCTGGCAGCTGCCAGGGGCTTCTGCCCTAGACGATGCTCCCCATGGTTCCTTTGTGTCCTGTATCTGTGCTAAAGTTAGTGGGGAGCTCATGTTAGGCCACATAAATGGTACATATGTCCCCCAGAGCAAGGTTCCTTCCCTGGCCATTCCCCTATGAACAGTCATTCACAGAGGCCATATATTAAATACCCAAGGAGTGACATGTAAATCATACAGTAGGCCCTCCCCCCAGGGGACTATGATAGCTAACCATCGGCAATGGGGCCTTCGAGGGTCCATGGCCAAAGCCAGGCTTTTTGTTTTCCTGCCTTTAGGGGTATTGAGGCAGGCAACAACAGATTACCATTCATCCCCATGTCCAGTCGGAGGAGGTCATCCTTGGTGTCTGTATCTGTAACTGGATGGAGGCAGCGGCCCAGTGTAGCAGTGCCCCACTGGGGCTGGGCCGCCTTTCTGTGGCTGTTAATTCAAGGTTTGGAGCACCAGGTCCAACCTTGAACTCCAGCCCCACAAAGGCCGGGGAGGAACATGCAAACGTAATTCATTTTCCATGGGTCTTGCCACGTGGCCTGGCTCCAAATGAGCTGGTGACCAACTAGCCAATTCGGTAACTTCCAGGTAGTTAACCACAAGATTAGGCCCTGATAAACTGCCCATCTATTGGTGTAGATTGCCATGGGTGTCTCCTTCTTGGTGATCACCATCTACACTGCTCTGAGTTCAGCCCCTTGACTACTTTGTCCACACCGGATAAAAAAATCATATGGTGTCAGTACTAAGCTGGACCACAACAGCAGTCCAGGTAGCAGTCACACCCTGGCTGGACCCATCCATATACCATGCCCCATTGGGAATGTGGGGGTGCCCCTCTCCTACAGAGTCAGCAGCACAGTTATATTTTTCACTTTCACTGACCGGCCTCCACAGCTGTCTATGTATGCAGCCTTGCCTGGAAACTTATCTGGGTTCCCATAGACGAGGCTACACTCTGCACCAGCGTCTACCAGTGCCGGCAGTGGGGAGAGTGGATTGCCAATTCCATATGTGGCCTCTGGTCGTCTGGTTTCCCCCCAAGCCAGGCATCTTGGTCAGTTCCCTAATCAAACACAAAAGGCTGTGTAACTCCACCCACCTTCAAGTAGTCTTTGAGCTGGAGCGTCCTGGTGGGACTGGGTTGAGCAACATCGTCCTGCCCCATCTTGGACATTTTCTGGAATTGCTGCTCTGGGGGCAATTGCCTCCACAAAGTTAACAGCACTTCACTGGGTTGCCTATCAGTTTTATCTTGGTCAACCCCAGCCAAAATTGAATCAATTCACATCTGTGTGCAGGTCACCTGCTGGGGCCCTTTTTTGTCCCATGAGGCGCCACCTGTGGAAAGGGTAACTTCCCCCTTTTTATGGCACAAAATCCCTGGTCCCGCCAATGGCCCTCTGCTTCTCTGAGGGCCACCATGGCAGTAGTCATCTCATGTACACAGTGCCCCACATACAGAGTAAGGGCAGTGGCCAGAGAGCTGAAAGCACGCGGGGGTGCAGAGCCCAACACAAGGCCCCTCATGTGGGAGGTAAAGCATTCAACATATGGCCCTCAGGTATTTAAATCAAACACAATTTGCCACATGCCCATTTCCCGAATTACCTGCACCAGCTCTGCATATGATTGCTATTTACTCAGTTTTTGGTATTTCTCTGACATCGTTCCATACCATTCTATAGCAGCCATCAGCCATTCAATCAGGGTGTGGTCGCCTTGCTCCGTGCTAACAGCCTGCTCACCTGCAATCGCTGATGAAGGGAGGGATGGGTCATAATGGAGACCAACTTTTCCATTTCAGAGGCAGAGCAGACAATACCATAGGCTCCCTCATCCAAAAGGCAAAGCATCCAGGTGGGTAGGGGTTCCCCCATGAACTGCTGACACTGTTAACTAACTTATGCAACTCAGTTGGGGTATAGGCACTGTATGACATGTGATCCACCACAGTAGGGTGTCCCTGAACCCCCACCCCCTGGGGCCCCAATGGCTGTTCCTGCTCTATTTTCTGACGGACCACTGGGTGAGCCTGCAGTGGAGGTTCTTCCTCCTTGGTATCAGACTGGGCGGGGGTCTCTGACTGGGATAGTTGACCCAGGCCCACACTAACAGCAGGCCCTAATTCTCATTTCAAGCTGCGTATATGGATCTCCAGGTGCTCTGCTTGCCCCTGGAAGTCCCTTACCTGAGCTGTATCCCACAGGGACTGAATGTGGACTTCCCATAGCACAGTCAAAAACGCCCATCCAACTCTGCCAGCAGAGGCTCGCTCCTTTTCAGTGCTCTGTGCTTCACAGTGCTTCGGTGCCTTCTCCATGGTCACGGGAGACCCATCCACCACCACCCGTGTTTTCACCGGGGCCCATCTGAGCAGGAAGGCTGCCACAAGGTACCACAACCCATGCTGAGACCACATAGCTGACCCAGGACCATCAGGAGCTGAGGACTCACTCACCTTGGAATCCTGTTGACTACACCAATTATGAGGTTCCAACCTGAGCTGGGGTCCTAGGGGAGTTGGTGAATATGTGGCAGGTAGTTGAAAGAACTCTAGGGGGGCCATAGGCAGGTGGGACATGGCTTTATTATGCACCACCCCTCACAGTGTCAGTGATATATTTATGCACTTCATAGACAACAGTGGCTCAGAGCCAGGTGGTGAGCCCACTCATAACATGGTTACATAACTGTGGTTATATAATGCAAGGGATTGTGCACTTTTGCTCCAATCCTGCTGTGTCATGCTGTGCCAGATGTTTACCTTGGCCTACTCTTGACTGCTGCACAGCCATTTTCCTCACAGTGACAGAAGATAACATTAAAGAGAATTTTAAGGAAAGACCATCAATAGTTTCAAAGGTTACCAAAGTTAGATCTGAAAAGATTCTAGTGCCAGAAAATTAGTTTATATTCAAATATTGAGACAGTATATATAACTTACGAGGTAAGAGTAGGTTCAGGAGTGTGTTGTCTGGTTCCGCCACTTTCTGGCTATGTGATTTGGTACAGTTATGTCATGTGTAGCCTCAGTTTTCTCATCTGTAAAATTGGAGTGATAATAGTGGCCACTTTATGAATACATCATGAGTATTAAATGAATTAATATTTGTGAAATTCTTAGCCAGTATCTGTAACATAGACCTATTTATCTGTATCTCTGTGACTATCATATATCTCACATGTTCTGGATATCTATCTGTTGTCTATCTATCTATTTATCTCTATCTATCTATCTATCTATCTATCTATCTATCTATCTATCTATCATCTATCTATTGTTCCAGATAAATATATTTATATCTCATATAATTATGGCTTAATGAAGAAAAGCATTTTTCAGTGAAATAATCTATTCTAAATACAGATATTGTTAGATATTGGTAGGGAGACGTGGTTACAAACCCAGGTATAATTTAACTCCAAAGTTTGTATTCTGTTCTCCAGGAAGACACAGTCCATTGTTTGCATAGTTTTGTTAGCACAGCCAACAATCACAGTATTGTTTGAGAACATAAATCAGCTCAGACTGAGAAATTAGAGACAGTGATAGGATACTGAAGCTTGACAATTGTAAACTGAACTTTAGTAAGGGAAACTGTATTGCTAGTAAATGGCAAAGTAAATATCCATATCTGAATCTAAAGAACACGACCCTCAAGTTGTTTTCATTGCACCATGTTGTCTACCTAGAAAAGAAAGGTGGGTAGAAAGCAAAGTTAAAAATTAAAGGTGAAGGAATCAGTCATACCTTAAATAAATATTGGAGAGACAAGATGCTTTGGAAGATTGTCACATCAGTATGTGAATTCATGTATTATATATCTTTTTATATCCCAAAGTAGTATACGTGATAATTGTACAGTTGATGTAATTGAATTGGAATTAACCCCCACTTCTGTAGATTGGAGTTGGAGGAAAATGATTATAGAGTTTTATCAGTTTGTTCTTTTTCTCTTTGAGTATCAGGGAGCTCTATAAATTTTCATGCACATAATTGTAAAAGGTCAATAAATGGTTAAATTTTTGTAGGCATTGTGATTTAAGAAATCCAGATAATAACTTCCCTAAGTGTTAGATATTCAGAGACTCTAAAGTTATTATAAATTGCAATTTAGAAATATGGATGGGAAATAGTCATTTTAATTAGGAAGATACACTTGGAAATGAAGTAATTTTTTAAGGTAATTTCCTTGGTGAGTGCTTTACTGATAGCTTGAATTTATTTACCACACAGATGTCATAATAAAATAGGTATTTATGGGGTAGTTTTTAATTAGAAATAATGGCTTCTAGAGTTAAAGTGATGAATCATTTTATCCATATATTGGCTTAAGTGGCCCTAATGAAAGATGATCCCATCGACAGTTTTGGACTATCCTAACTGAATGCTTTATCTTCTAAAACATAGCAAAATCTGTACTGCATTTCAGTTTCTATTCAAAAACTCTACATTAACAATGAGATACAAAGGTAATCAAAATATTAACCTGTGCTGGAAACAGACAGGTAATGTTGCCTTTCATCATAACTGAAGCGCTTTATAAATTAATAGAAAAATATCCTATATGGCTACATATTTCTAAATGTAAATGGGATTGGAAGAGAATCAACCAACCTTGTCAAATTTATGAGCATGAGTGCAGTAGTCTAGCTGATGAGATGGCTTTGCAGGTATGAAGGATATGCCATTCAGAAGGACACATTGATTCAAGTTAGTTCTTTTCTGTTTGTTTGCATTTAATTATGTCCTAAAAGGATTGGTATAGAGAATAAAATATACATGAACTAGCACTTCTGATTTATAAAAGTATATCAATGACATTTCAATTTAAAGTACAACCGCTGTAGGGAGAATAAGACACTGTACATGCAACTTGCATTAACGGTATTGAATTCAAATGAAAATTTATTTCTATTTTTTCATTCTTCTTTTAGCCAATATATTTTATTCCTATTGAAATGTACATTTTAACATTGGTTGTACTTAAAACCCACAATCAATAAAACTGAGAAACAAATATACATAAATAACTTGATAAAATACACCTAATTTCTTTCTTTGTTCATCCCTTATTCAGGGAATGATGTTTCTCACTGCCCCTTATATAATATGGAGTTGAGAAATTAAATTCACCACTAATGACTATGTAGAATTAAAATTTTTTTGTGAGTGCAACACATATCTGATATGCTGATATCCGAATATATTCTCCTGCATATTTTGGTATTAAGGATATTAGAGGTTTACTGATAACATTATAACCTCAAGCTCAGGAAAGCTTCAAGGTGGTTGTTAAGAGTAATGAGTCTTAAATGATAGTTTCATAATCAATGTCTTTGATGTACAAATAGTCATTGATTGCTACTAATATCTGTTTTCCTTCCATGTGTCTTGGCCTTTTCCCTAAAGTATGAGCCAGAGCTAGAGTAAGATAGATAGTTGCTTCCCTTAATTTTAAATCTCTTATTATAACCATGATCATCATCACTTTTAACCAAAGAAAAAAGATGGGTTGGGGATGTAATCTCTGTGTAGATTCTGGTTTTTTTAGTGGAAACATTGTATCCTTGTGAGGAGTCGGAAATAAATTTCACTGACCATGAAATAGGATCTTTAAGGTGCTTAAACAATCCCTCTATAAAATAGGACCAAGAGATGTCAGGACCATCTGGCAGCAGCAGCTGTCCTCCTCATGGCTGCCCTCCTTGGATAGCAGGTGCTTCTTCAAGCCTTTGTCAGGGGAAATTGTTGTCTTTCAGAGGCTGAACATTCAATAGTTAATGACCCACTGAGACAGAGGACAACTCTTCTTTTAAAGAGTGATCAGTCCCAGGTGACTAGACCTGTTTATTACCACCTCCAACAAGTTCCATTGAAATTAAACTGTTCTAAATATTTTTATTGATAGAACTTAGTCAATTACAGATAAAAATGTTGAGCAGAGAACAAACTAAGTATCAACAAAATGATTGGAATGTAACAAATTTCTGGTTCCGAAGCCACCATATAAGAAATTATTTGGATAGAATGAAAGCAAGAACGTTTTAAAAGGCAGACTAATATTAAATTTACCTCAGAAAGGAATGTATTTTAAGTCATAATATGGATGTCAATAATAGTTTATGAGATTCTTGTCTATTAGAATCGTGTAACATTTCAAAGATTGTTTAAACTCTTAAATAACATGTAATAATAGTCATAATGCTTCCTCTCTAAGTAACCTTAGATAAGTTAATGAGTTTATCTCTGCTTTTCTTTCTTCATACGTAAAATGGGGATAATGCTAGCTACTTTCATAGTTTTGTTTTGGTGATTGAGTCAATATATATTGTGTTCAGCAAAGAGTAAGTTGCTACCATTTTTAGTATTTATCTTAACAAAATGGACCTACGGAGCTTTTGCAGAATCAGTTGCCTTGCTTGGCATATGTAATCCAATTGAACTTTTCTCCTGCATTAGTGTAAGACCAGTTTCTTGATACTAACTCATTTCAAGATATAATTGAAATTACGCTGCAACTTTTATGATTCTGTGAATGTCATAAATTTTTGTTGGTAGTAATTATAAAGACAAAAAGGTTGATTCTTTAAAATCAAGTTATTATGTCATGTTAGCCTGGTTATGACTGTTCTCCCATGCCACGTTTCTTTTATACTCATCAATTTTTAGTTCATTCCACATCTACATACTTCTGCCATGCAATTAGATTACATATAAAGCAGGCTTTTGATTTTGAAAGACAAGAGAAGCCTGATAAGTAAAAATTACATTGTACTCTTTCCTAATCCTAAATCAGTATTGCAAGTGCTTTATTAACCATAATATTTTTCTTACTTATTCTTGGCATAGGTATGAAGTTGCTAATTTCCTAAAGCTCAGGTTTACTGTAAGCTACAAAACCAATAGCCTTTCTAGATTTCTTTTTTTTTTCTTTCTTTCTTTCTTTTCTTTTTCTTTCTTTCTTTCTTTCTTTCTTTCTTTCTTTCTTTCTTTCTTTCTTTCTTTCTTTCTTTCTTTCTTTCTTTCTTTCTTTCTTTCTTTCTTTCTTTCTTTCTTTCTTTCTTTCTTTCTTTCTTTCTTTCTTTCTTTCTTTCTTTCTTTCTTTCTTTCTTTCTTTCTTTCTTTCTTTCTTTCTTTCTTTTTTCTTTCTTTCTTTTTTTTTTTTTTGACAGAATTTCACTCTTGTTGCCCAGGCTGGACTGTAATGGTGCGATCTTGGCTCACCATGATCTCAGCTCACCGCAACCTCCGCCTCCTGGGTTCAAGCGATTCCCCTGCCTCAGCTTCCAGAGTAGCTGGGGTTACAGGCATGAGCCACCACAACCGGCTAATTTTGTATTTTTAGTAGAGATGGGGTTTCTCCATGTTGGTCAGGCTGATCTCCAACTCCCCACCTCAGGTGATCCGCCCGCCTCAGCCTCCCAAAATGCTGAGATTACAGGTGTGAGCCACTGCGCCAGGCCGCTTTTATAGATTTCTATTTTAACATTAAAGCTGGCAATTCTAGATCAAAAATGCATAGAACAGAGAAACAAAATTATTATTTTTCTGCATTCCAATGGCCCCTGGGCATCACTATGCATGGCTTCTATCTGGTATTTTCAGCATTTTATATGTATATTTGTGCTATAATGTCATGGGCTCATTATATGTAAAGACTGTGTCTATTGTCCTATTTTCGTTTGAATTGTCAGACCATAATAGATTGCTTGTCACTTAGAATGAATTTAGTAATAGTTTGTTAAATTTAATTTGCCAATATGTATGTAGTATGTAAGATGTTTTAATATTGCCTCAGATGATTAAATGTTTACCAAGGAATGGCTTTTGATGTTAAATAATTTGTAGTTTCAGGACTGAATAGCTTTTTTTTTTTTTTTTTTAATCAGGCCACTTCTCTCCCTACTAAAGCTATAATGTCTACGTTGCTAAATCTGATAGACACTTTGCAGTCTCACCTTACTTAAATATGAATAGTACTTTAAGCATCTAAAGACTTACTTTTTTCTGAAAATTTTTTTTAATGTGGTGAAACAAATCATATTTCTTGCTTTTCCTTTTCAGTTTTAGGGAATATATTTGCATTTATTCCTTTACCTGTTCACTAAATGCTAAAGTTCTTCATAGCTTGGCTGTTCGCGTTTGGATTTCTATTCTAGTTGACCTCTTAACATTTCTTTATAAGTATTGAATCTGTGTCACTGACTCCCAAATTTATATGTGTGTTGAGTTTCCTTCTGAGCTCCAGACTCATGTAATCAGCTGTCTAATTGACATACCAGTTGGATATCTCATAGACTTCTTAAATTTAATATTTCACAAATATTTTTAAAAAATCTTTTTCTGCCTTTCCAAACTCTTCTATCCAACAGTCTTCCTTATCTCAATAAATAATACTCCCTTCATGTCAAAGACGTTAGAATTATTTTTGATGCCTCTATATTACTTCCTCCAGAGCAAGTCCATCCTTAGGTCCTATTAATTGAACCCTTCAAAATATGTCTTATATTGATTCAGTTTTCATTATATCTCTGCCATCAACTTAATCCAAGCCACCCGATTTTCTGATTCAGTCTCCTTTACCGGAATGTAAGGTTGTTAAGGGTAGGAACTAGTTCTGTTTTGGATCTGGTTATTTTTCAAGTGCTTAGATCAATGTCTGGCTCACATTAGACACTGACAAATATTTGTGGAGTGAATGGATTGATGGGGACTTCCTGAAAGAGCCTCTTCTGTAATCATTGATAAATGATACTATGATAACGAAGTCAGCAATGGTCACAGTAGGAAAAATGCTGGCAAATTCTATATTAATTGATCCGGATATTATTGAGGTAAATTTAAATGACCCTTTTGGTGAACATTTTCTGGAGCTTTGATGCTATGATACATTTTGACAAGATGACTCACGCTATGGATATGCGTGTATGTATATGTCATGTATACATATATCTTTAACTCAAAACATATGGTATTTGACTATGAAATTCCATGTATTCTTGTAGTGCTAAAAATGAAATATTTTGATTTTAATCTTTTATTTCTGTAGTCAGAAGAGATAATAGATAATGGACACACACAGAATGGTTTCTTTCTGCATTATCAATGCTTGCTTAATGATTACTCCGAATCCTGCTGACTATTTTTAAAATGTTCTCAAATTTCAGATGCAGTAATTTTGAATCAAGCACAGTTCTTTGTACTACTGTATTTCATGAAATTTTAGCTTTTGATTCATTGAATAATTTCAAAATTAACCAGGGTTCTTCACATATGCTACTTTTGAGGTTTTGATTAGAGCTGATTTTAAAACATACTCACAGCTTGTTTTAACTGATATAATTTGTAAAAATTAAGATTCGTAAAATTAAAAATGTACATCTCATCTCTCATCTCTCTCATTTTGAAACAAAATGGCTTTGCAAATGTTTTAATTTACATTTTATAAAACAAAACTGTTTCGTATGGCAGGATGGCCACTGAGATTTAAAAATATCACTCAAATTATATGAGAAGTTTTCAGACATTAAACTGCAGAACATAGAATTCATAATTTCATTTATGGTAGATGATATTGAAGTAAAAGCAAAGTAATCTACATTTTTAAATGCCAGAACAATTTTGGTGTGCTACATGTTTTGAAAATATTTTATCCGTAATACATATTATCATATATAATTATGATATTTTGGTAAATTTTTATGTGATGTGACAATTTAAATTTGATGTAGAGCCTTTTTATTTTATGCAAGATATGTTCCCTGAAATTAATAGTGAGTCATTGACATTGCCATTCATTAAAAATTTTTTGTAATAGAAGTATGTTATTTTTTCCAAAGGAGTTCATGATCATTACTATAAATAAATGATAAAATAATGAAATAGCAAATATAGAGAGTAAAAGTAAAGGTCTTTTTCTAATCCTCTGCTTAAATTTGAACTTCATTCAGAAGTGTATGGATTCATCATAAATATTTTAAGTTTTCCACATCAGTACATTTCTTGATGAATGCACATTTGCCCATTACCAGTGTGAAAATAGAAAGGTTGGTTCCGGTTTCTATATGTAGACTCAGCAAGTCAATTTGTCTGCATTATATTTTATATATTTTGTTGTAGTCTAAAATGTGTCTTAAATCTTATTATTTTTCACAAGTTCCTAAATGTATTGTCCAATATGTTACCTTTCAGGTGGACAATTGCATTCTCCTCCTCTCTGGTCCTTTGCTTTCTCTCTTGTCCTTCACCTTCCATTCTCCATAAAACAGTCAGTGAAACCATCCCAAAGGGTTAATCTAATCTCATTACTTCTCTGCTTAAAACTTTCCAATTAGACACCATTATTTGGTTATTTGGGGAAGTCCATAGTAAAATCAATGGGAAGTTAATCTTCATTGTCTCAGTTTCATTTGTAGTTAGTATGTCTACTGAACATTTACTAGTGATCATTTTTGTAGTAGTCACATTTTAAAATTTAAAAATTAAATAATAATTTTAAATGGTAGATTATGCCAAATATTTCAAAGTATAATGGGAATTCAAATTAAAAAGCGTTTGAATGAGGATTTAATATCCCTTTCCATGTTTACATAACCATTTAAAAACATTGTTGACTATGTAATACAGACTTCCTTTTGCAGGCTATTTTAGTGAATAAACTATAGTCTTGCAGATGTTTGTTAGCAATATGTGTATTGTAAAACATTAAAAGTCTCTTGTTGGGCAATTTATTTCTAAAGAGGTTATAAAACATTGTTCATATAGAATAAAGGAAGTATCTCAACTAGATCCCCAAAAAAAAAAAAAAAATCAATGTTAGGCAAGTATGAGAGAGGAAAAAAACTGAAGATTTATTTCACAAGCTTCTTACATTTTTTACATTCACATTTGCGTATGAAAAAATGTACGTTTATGTCAGCTCAAAGCATGCATATGGATTTATACCAGCTGGTAATTATTCTTCTATTCTCAAGGAGCTCATAGTCTAGTAGGGAAAGGTCATAGTTGTTTTGGGAAGACTGACTTGTAAATAAATTGTTACAGAAATGTGATAAGTTCCTTAAGAGATATATGAACAACGAGCATTGCTGAAACATAGGTGAGCAATGAAATCTGCCAAAGTTCATAGAGGAAAGAAATAAATACCAGGAGACCTAGCACTGGAGGCTGCTCATTTTAGGTAGAGAGAACATGTTCAAAGGCATAGTGCTGTGAAACATCATGGTGGTCCCTAACGTGAAAGCACAATGGTGGGGCAGTCTCCTTGTAAATGTTGAGGCCAATTTCCTGAAAATCATAGTGGTAAAGTTTATAGAGGGGAACATTAACACCTCATGTGAAGTATAGGGTGAGATCCACAGTTATTGTTCATATACAGAGAGTACTGGAATAGTGCTTTTAAATGTGTGGTACTTGATATCAAAAAAAAGGGAGTCTAAGCTGGAGATAAACATTTGGGGTTGCTCAGGCCATAGGTAATAGAAAAAAGCGAATTGCTTGAAAATTTCAGGAACTGTGAACATAACAGCCCTTACCAACTTTATTTTTATAATGCATAGCTATCTAAAGTTCATAAGTAATACTGAGTTATATAGTGTTGATAGGAACCTAAATGTAGAAAAATGGAAGAATAATTCGTCAAAATATTGTTACATTTAAATATAGAAAAGTTATGTTTAAGGTGAAATAATAGTGACCAGTACAACATTGATCCAAAACTAAAAAATACAGAATGTTCAGGTTAAATTTTATTCAAAGCTTTGGAAAGTTTATTAAACTCCTGTATAAAACATATGCAAGATAATAAATACTGCTAAAAAAAAAAACTTTAGGCTACCTGTTAGAAATTTGAAAACATTCTAAAAATATTCTTTGCATTTTTGTCATTGCAAAGTTTATTCAGTATATTACTGACTGTAAGGGAGACACTTTGTATTATTTCCTTGGCTGGGATAAATTGGGCCCCTCCCTTTTTCATTTCTTTTACCCCACTCATCTCATCATTCACAGTGCCTTGTCTCTTTGATCTTTAATGGTTTCATATGTGTGCTTTCTTGCTGCCATTGCTATTTGAGTTTACATGAAGGTTTAACCTTCTAACTGATTTAAATTTTCTCTCATCTGCCACTTTCAAGCTGCATACTTACCTCAGAGTCTTCTTTATAAAATATCACTTTCATCATACAATTCTCCTTAGAAATATTGAATTAATTCTATCTAGTTGATGTATACAGATCAAAATCCATAGGCAAGATTGTCCTCAAACTCCCCATACAAGCTTCTCCTTCTCTATCAGCCCCACCTCAAACAAGCTTGCTTCATACTTAACCCACTTCTTTTCCCTGCTCTGGAATTCTGCTCATCCTCCTCCCTCCCTCCTATTCCAACACTTGCCCACACTTCAGTGTCCAGGTAAAGTCTCACTCTCTTCCACTGGACATTAATGACACTTTTCTCCAAATTCATATGACACACATTCACATTTGGAACTTAATCCAAAGATAATTGTTAGCATCCTTAACAGAATGTTAGTATTGATTTCCTCAGGCCCGTGTACCTTGTTTTTCCTGCCTTCCTGGAAAACTCTGCAGGGGCTGGCAACTTACTTTGTTCCTCTTGGAATTTCTGCTGCTCATCATTGTATTACTCATTTCTGTGAGCAGTTTTTGATGACATGATAGAACAAATGTGCCTTTAATAAGGGGACAAATATGAATATGACATGGGTGAAAAGAGGTATGAATATTTTAGTACCTCTTTTGGGAAATTACATGCTAAAATGCATATGAAAATATAAAACTGTACATACTTGAATCACTCTATCACTTTCACATTAACCTGTTTTATTTCCTTCATAACACTAAGTACTATCAGAAATGAACTTATTTTATTTTTTGCTTTTTTAAAAAAAATCTACTATATATTTAACTCCCATAGAAAAGGCTCCATAGAAGATGTTCCTGTTTTCACCACTAGGTTCCGGCATTAGTATAGTGTCTGGAACTTGGTAAATATTAAATATTAATTGAATGGATGGATGAATTAAGTAAGTTTAGCAGAGTCATACTATATTAGGATCTTAAGATGGGATCTAACGATAATGTTACTTGTATTCACTGGGTGGTAAGTTGAAGGAAACAGAAACCCAGAAAAAAAAAAAAGATACTGAGCTAAGTAAATAATATTATAGAGCAAAACCAGGGCACTTATGAAAACATTATCATATTATAGTATTGTGTTAAATTAAAAGTTTCTGATATGGGTCGCATCTCATAAACGAGTCTTCTCTATACTTATAAAGTACCATCTGTTGTACTGTTCTCTGTGAATCTATCTGAGATTTATTCATTGTGAGACCACTGTACTTAGAAATTTTTAAAAGAGTAAAATGGGGGCTTGAAAGATAATATTTGAGAAGAGCAACTAACTCTCAGCTTATTCTTCCTTCAAGATATGGTTTCAAGTAATGTTTGAGAGAGACCCTTTTATAAATCAGAGGTGACATTTTTCTTGCTAAGAAAACAGATATAAATGTTGTATTGTCTGATTTTTTTTATTATTATACTTCAAGTTCTGGGGTACATGTGCAGAACGTGCAGTTTTATTACATATGTATACACGTGCCATGGTGGTTTGCTGTACCCATCACCCCATCACCTACATTAGGTATTTCTCCTAATGTTATCCCTCCCCTAGCCCTTCAACCCCCGACACACCCCAGTGTGTAATGTTCCCCCCCATGTCCGTATGTTCTCATTGTTCAACTCCCGCTTATTAGTGAGAATATGCAGTGTTTGGCTTTCTGTTCTTGTGATGGTTTGCTGAGAATGGTGGTTTCCAGCTTCATCCATGTCCCTTTCCTGTTTATTTTAATAAGATGACCCCTGGAAGTATAGATTTTAGAAAGCCTTCTTTTCTATCTTCTCCTACACTTACCCTGTACCTCCATCCTTCTCTCTTTCCATTCCATCCTCTCTTTTATACATGTACACATGGATACACATACATAACATATACATTTAATTTTTATACGTAAGTCATATGCAATGAAATTGCTGCAATTTCAGCTATCCCCATCAATGACGCATCTGTACTCTCTCTATATATATCTGTGAGATATATATACATATACATATATATAGAGAGAGAGAGAGAGAGAGAGACAGAGTCTCGCACTGTCACTCAGGCTGAAGTACAGTACCACTATCTCGGCTCACTGCAACCTCCACCTCTCAGGTTTAAGCGATTCTCCTGTCTCAGCCTCCTGAGTAGCTGGGATTACAGGAATGCCTCACTACACCCAGCTAACTTTTGTATTTTTAGTAGAGTCAGGGTTTCACCATGTTGGTCAGGCTAGTCTCAAACTCCTGACCTTGTGATCCACCTGCCTCGGCCTCCCAAAGTGCTGGGATTACAGGCGTGGGCCACTGCACCTGGCCCATGTTGATTTTAGTATACAATTTACAGTTCTTGCCTTTTGACTATTTTTGCTCCATAATTCGTTTTGGAAACTACAACAAAGTTTAGAAGAAGGACTTGGTAATTGGGCAGCTCAAGTCATGTAACAGGTGATTCAGAGCCTATTTATAAAGTACCATCTGTTATCTCAAGAGACTTCTCAGACTTCTCAGCCATGTTAATTGATTCCTTATAGTTTATGAGTGGCTTTTCTTAAGAACATGATTGAGTGTGATTTTATAAGAGGCTAGCATCTACAGATGGTAGGAGCTAAGTTGCTATCCGAAAAATGTAAGATCAGAATGCACATGATACATTACAGTGTGTTGTTGGTCCATGATGTTCTATTCGTTTATCCTAACATGATTTGTATTGTACTTCCTTATCCCAATTCTTCTAGTTCTCTTCCTTTTCATGTTTTCACTTTTCCTAGTAGCAATGGTGATAATGATGATAATGACCATGCCACCAATAATAATAACAGAATTACAATTAACTGTTCGATATCTGAATATATATGCAGTCATGTACTCTTTAGTTTACAGATGCCGTTTGATTTCTACAACATTCTAGGACTTAGAGGTTAAATTATTTGCCCAACATTTTGGAACTACAAGGTGGCAGAACCAATAGCTGAGAGATTATAGACTTACTCTCCAAAATTCCTTTTTTCCTGTTATTTCTCTTTATACTTTCTTACTCTTGTCAAACTGACCCATTTTCATGGCATAATTTTTTTTATATATACTTTAAGTTCTAGGGTACATGTGCACAACGTGCACGTTTGTTACATATGTATACATGTGCCATGTTGGTGTGCTGTACCCATTAACTCGTCATTTACATTAGGTATATCTCCTAATGCTATCTCTCACCCCTAACCCCTCCCCACAATAGGACCCGGTGTGTGATGTTCACCTTCCTGTGTCCAAGTGATCTCATTGTTCAATTCCTACCTATGAGTGAGAACATGCAGTATTTGGTTCTGTTCTTGTGATAGTTTGCTGAGAATGATGGTTTCCAGCTGCATCTCATGGCATCAATTTTAATCTCCTTTTAGATAATTCCTAAATTGGTATTTATGATCTTTTTCCTTCTTCTCATTTCTGATCTATATCTCCAGATGCCTGACCAATTTCTCAGCCTGAAAATACTCTGGGAACATTTCTTTCTACGAATATTTACTTCATATTCTTCTTGGTTAATGATATAATTTTCCTCTTAATTATTCAAACTCACATCATACTCTGTCACCATCCTTTCTTTCAATTGCTGCCCACAACAAGGGCCACATTATGTTGATTTTATCCACATCCCTGGTTTTCTTCACTGTTCTATATCTACAATATCCCTCCTATAAACAATTCTTTTTTTTCTTGAAACGGAGTCTCCTCTGTCATCCAGGTTGGAGTTCAGTGGTATGATCATGGCTTACTGTAGCCTCGACTTCTGAGGCTCAGGTGATCCTCGCACCTCAGCCTCCTATGTAGCTGGGACTACAAGCACATACCACCACGCTTGGGTATATTTTTGCCTTTTTAGTAGAGATGGAATTTCACTATGTTGTCTAGGGTGGTCTTGAGACAGAATTTCACCATGTTGCCTAGGCTTGTCTCAAGCTCCTGGTATAAGGTGATATGCCCACCTTGGCCTCCCAAACTGCTAGGATTACAGATCTGAACCACCACGTTGAGCCTACACAGATTATTTTAAATATCATTGCTAGTCAGTATATTTTATATCCCAAAAATAACCCTACAAATTTCATGTTACTGCTGAATCATTTTTCTAAAACGATTGTAAAGATTCTCTTTCTATTCCATCAGCCCTCATTACCTCCTCATTTCATAAAAATAATTATAGAGGCCACCATTGCCATTCGGTGTTCACTATCTTTCATAATGGCATGCTAACAGATACTGGATATACCCAGAAATTGTTCTCACAACTTCAGTCAAACTAGACACCTGTCCATTTCTCATTAATGTCCTTTCCTTGTTGTAGCTCTCTTCTTTCTTTGTAACCTCCTCCTCTCACTCCTTTATTTTATTTTATTTTTTCTCGAGATGGAGTCTCTCTCTGTCGCCCAGGCTGGAGTGCAGTGGCGCGATCTCAGCTCATTGCAACCTCTGCCTCCCGAGTTCAAGCAATTCTCCTGCCTTAGCCTCCCAAGTACTGGGACTATAGCTGCATGCTGCTATGCCTGGCTTTTTTTTTTTTTTTTTTTTTCTAAACTTGCCTGTTAAAATATGTAGATAATTTTAAAACTCTGACTTCACATGAAGTACTGTCTTTGCTGGAATCAGATTGATTCTGAATTGATTGAATACGCTTTCTTTCTAGTATCACTACTTTTGACTAGATAATATGGTTCAAGATGATGTTCATAATATTCTTGTCAAAGAATTAATATTTTATGCTATCCAGTGAAAATTATGAATAGTAGTTTCAAATAAAGGAATAATTTGAATTCCAGGGAACAAATGGTTTTCTTTATAAAGACTACCAAATGTTTATTTTATTCCTTACAAAGTAATACTCACCTCAGTATAACATATTAATTTAATTATTTTGATTTCAAGAAAATGTTTAACGCACCTAGAATGTAGTGTACTGAGTACCTGGAAGTTAGTAAGACCTCCACCCAGTGCTTAGAATGCTAGCTATTAATAACAAAATCATTTTGATGATAACTGTAATGTTAGTTCAAATAAAGTATTTTGGAAATAGTAGAGTTGGTTATTTTGTATGGAAGAGTTATATCTAAGTTGAACCCTGAGGCATAAATGACAATATGAGAAATCTGTGACAAGTAAAGGAGACAGTGTTAGCTTTTGGAGAAATGACTATGGTGTGCTGGAGGAAGGTGGGTGCAGCCAGTTTGGCTAGAGCATCAGATATGTAGGAGAAAATGACTGGACGTTAGGTTGAAAATAGGCTAGAATATGTAAAAGGGAGCCATTGGATTATTGCAAGTAAAGAGGTAACAATCATATTGTGACACACTGTAATTGTTAGATTGGAGAGAGTGAAAAGCTGATCAGGGAGATTATTTAGGAACTATTTCTGATCATCTAGAAGAGAAGATCATGCTTGGACTGGGAGAGGTAATAAGAGGAAGGAGGCAGGTATGAGGAGTAGAAGAAAATAGTACTTTTAGGCATGAGTTTAAAGATGACTTAGATGTTTTCCTTGAACATCTGAGTTGAGTGATAGTGCCACCAATTTAGAATAGAAAGCAGGAAGACTGGGAGAGAGAACAAGTGTAATGAGTTGATCTTAGTGGCTGACAAATACTTATGGTAATATCTGGGTTATTTGAAGTCAAGATATGATTATGCATCTTAATAATTTATACTTTAAACACCCCAATATAACCATATATTTTTTATTATAGTCTTTCCTTTCCAAACATGGAAGGCTTTTGATGACCAGAAAGAGAAAGTGAATGTAAAACATTCTTGTTCAAGCCACTGACTGCTGTGGGGAATTTTTCAATTTGAATTAATTTTTGTCCTAAGTTATGTTTAATATAATGTGTCTTGGAAACATAAAACAGACAGTATTGTAAACAGAAGTTATAAGACTTGGATACAAAGCCATTTTGTTCTAAATCCAGTGCACTGTTTCTGACCCTTTCTTGCCAAATTCAGTGAGTTTTATATCAATAGAGTCATGTAGCTTTCTCAACTAACGGCAATTTAGTCCTTGTTTTATGCAGCATAGTCTGTTTATCAGCAACCGAAGTAATTTTCAAAATCCCATTGAACATACATAGCTATGCTCTTTGCAAATACTCTATTTTAAAATTTTACATGAGACTTAAAGGAACACATACTCTAAAGAATATTTCAGTGCTGTTTATTTAATCTTAAAATTTAAGTCAATTTTATCTTTTAAAGTCAATTAGAGGCATGTTCTTTTATCATTAACAATGATATTATTTATTATTACTAATTGACTCAGGTGAAAAGTAAATAATAAATAATATCTTTGTGTGCTAAGTTGTTTATGGTTTTTATCTTAGAAAAAAATAAAAATATTCAAATGAAGTTAGCTCATAAACAGCTAATATTTAATTCTATTTTTTCTACATTTCTTTAAAATTGATAATGATATTACTAATTTTATGTTATGTATGCTTCATATTTTATGTTTTTTTTTTTCCTTCTGAAGCTGGTGTGGGAGCAGTATGCAATCTATAGCATTTTGTCTCTGTATACTCATTTTATTCCTCACTGAAAAATCGTTCATCAATTTTTCAAGGAAAAAAGCAGGATGGAGATAAGCCATAACTAATCTCAAATATGAAAGTCCTTTCATTGTTATATGAGAGCAATGGTGGGTAAAAAGACAAATTGCAATATAAATTATGTGAAATTTATATCAAAAACTTATTAATTCAGTAACACTAGATTTAGGTGGTTTCATTTTCAGTGGGTGTCATTTTAAATACATTGCAAATATATTTGATTTTGATGCCTGAATCAGTGTGTAGTGTCAGTGTGTGCCTGAATCAGTGTGAGTGTCATTGAGAAACAATGACAGGAATGTGTTTATATTTTGTAATACAGACAAAGGGACTGTATTTGCTGGAGATAAAAAAGCACTTCTTGTTCCCAATATGCAAATCCATTCTATGCATTAAATATCTTAACATTTAGAGATGTAATGCCATTCCATTTATGAAGGCATGTTTGTGATTTTCTTCACTGGATGTATTCGTTAATATGATTAATTCCTTCTGATGAACAGTTTTTAGAAAGATTGGAGTTTTGTCTGTGTTCATAGACTTTTGGTGCAGTTTTCCCAGCCAGGCAATTCTTGAATCCCAAGCCTTGTCTTCTTGCCAAACTTTTGGGCTTGCCTATGCACACACTTACTAGCTTTCTGCTTCCACCAGATTCCATGAGTGGCTTTTGTCTTGCTATCTCCAGCCAGCCCTTGCCTGGAGCTCACTTTGTCTCACCATGGTTTTTTGTTCTTGAACACCTTTCAGAACTAGACCTTGGCCTACCTTCCTTAGTACCTTCTCAAAGTCAACAACTTTTGATGCACCAAAACCACTTTGTGGTCAAGTTAGGTCCTTTATCATCCATTAAAAAAAAAAAAAAAATTCCCCTCTTCTCCCATGTCTGTTATACTCACACCCTCTCCCATACATATATTCCCTGACTCCAGGGTTTTTTTTTGTTTGTTTGGCTGAAATGTTGGTGGAATTACTTATTGTTATGAGGTGTTTTGCCATTGAAAAACTCTTTCAGGTTAAATACAAGAATCTCTGCAATCAGTTTCACACATTAAGAATGCTTATACTGTCCGGGCACAGTGGCTCATGCCTGTAATCCCAGAACTTCGGGAGGTGGAGGTGGGTGGATCACTTGAGCTGAAGAGTTCCAGATCAGAATGGGCAATGTGACGAAACCTTGTCCCTATAAAAAACACAAAAATTACCTGTATGTAGTGGTTACACACCTGTAGTCCCAGCTACTCGGAGGCTGGGGTGGAAGGATCGCTTGAGCCCAGGAGGTCAAGGATGCAGTGAGCAGATCGTGTCACTGCACTGCACTCCAGCCTGATGAAAGAGGGAGACACTGTCTCAAAAAGGAAAAAAAAAAAGCTTATATTTCAAGAATGGAGGATAGTTAATTTCACTGTTTATTGAATCCCTCCGTTATTCCAGATTCTGCTCCAGATACTCTCTATACATTATCTTATGTAATTCTAAGAGAAACCATATGAGATTGGTTTTCTTATCTTCATTTATGAATGATGGCACTGGTACTCGGAGGAGGATAGATCCGCAAAGACTTGTAAAGTTAGCAACAGAGCCAGGACTTGATCTCAAGCTTGCCCAATATAAAAGAAACCCACACTCTGCTATATCAATCTGAAGACTAGCTAAAATATTTGAGTGACAGAAGTCAACTGAACATTCCATTTATGATGTTAGAACTCAGATTAATTCATGGAATTACACAAAGTATATAATTTTTAACATAAAGAAGTCACAGGAAGGCCTGTTCACTATTTAACTTGGATTCTAAAGTGCAATGAAAAAGATGTCATAGGAGTGCCATAGGCCTTGAGAGAGATAGTGTTGACTTAGCGATAAGTGGGTAATGGCAATGAGTTAATGGAGCAGGTTAGTTAAGGAGGCAGTTGCTATTGTAATAATACCAAAGTGTTGTTGCTATATTTGTACATAAATCGTCCTCTCTCCTTCATTGTAGATACTTTAGATCTAAATTTCAGCATTACTTTCTCAGAGAGACTTATATTGAGCTCTCAGTCGAGGTCAGATTTCTTAGCCTTAAATGCTTTTAAACTACAGCCATGCACCATATGTTGACATTTCAGTCAATGAAAGCCCACATATAAAATAATGGAGCTGAAAAAATACTGTTGCCTACTGACATCGTGATGTCATAGTCATTGTGATACCCTAGCACAACCATTACCTTCTCTATGTTTATGTGTTTAGATACACAAATACTTAGCAGTGTGCCACAACTGCCCACAGTGTTCAGCACAGTAACATGCTGTACAGGTTTATAGCCTGGGAGCAATAGGCTGTATATAGCAGACAGCATAGATGTGTAGTAAGCCATATCATCTGGGTTTGTGTAAGGATACCCTGTGGTGTAGGCACAATGACAAAATCATCTAATGACATTATTTCTGACAGTGTATCTTCATTGTTATATGAGTTCTGCCCTGGACATATGTGTGTATATATCTCTCACTTGCTCTCTGTCTCCCTCTTTCACTTTCTTTTATGCGTGGAGAAGCAACTAAATGTGTGTGGTTTTAACGTGTATAGTTAGGCGCAATAATGTATACTCCCCTTCATTTCCACTTCAGACTTGTCTAATCCACTCCTAGCCTTTTCTATTCTTCTAGCAAATATATTTACTCATGGTTTCAGGCCGGTTAATTTGACGAACTAGTTTATACTTATGTGATGGTATTAATGAATTGATGTCTTATTTGAGCAATGTCTTATGTTTTAAGAATATATGGTTCCAAGCTCTTGAGGGAGGTATATTTGTAAGAGATGGAGGAAACCTTCCAAACTGTTCACATCATACCTTCTCCTACATCTAGATAGAAGCTGAAATACCACCGATACTAGTTAATGGTCTGTCTGGCGCCATGTTGCCTTGATTGTCCAGGTGTAATTGAATAAATGAAGGTAATATGTTGGTTGATCATATCCACATTTGACCCTTACAGTTTGTAAATATGGAGCTCTGAGTCCAATTTGGTCATATGAGGACATAAAATGTGAAAAAGGAGAAGTAGATGAGTTAGGTATTAATGAATATATAGAAATCAACATCATTCCTAGTAAGTGTTTAAAAAATGCTTGTTTTTGAACCTTTACCCATTTGTTTTCCCTACTTGGAATAGAAGAGTAAGAGTTGTATCACAGTAAAAGGTAGGTGTCAAATTTCATGTAGTTCTCTGCTTGGGCAGCTCTCTTAGGATTCCTGAATAGCTGTCTGACCCCGTACTTGTATGCATACCCGTGCTCCAAGTACCAATAAACTCTATTATTAGGAATCAGATATAATTTGCTCAGTTAACTTGGATCCTAAATGAATTACTTTCTCAGTTTTCTCACCCCTGTTTATGGATGACTGGATGCTGGATGGCAGCCACCTGCCTGGCCCCATGATAACTGCCTGTTTTCTAATCTTCTCATAAACATCGGGGGTCTTGGTCTTGGCACTGGATCATTCATTTAGTGATTCTTGCATTCTGTACATCATTTTTGTTTGTCGTTTGATCTTTTAATATAGACATCCCTTTGTGTTACTGTTTCTCTATTTCCTCACCCGGCACTTTGTATTTTATAATCCAGTATTGATTTTCAACGGATTCAGTGTGGCCTGTACTGCCACTGGTCAAATCATGGTTATAAGATAATCGTCAGCCAGGTTTTATAATACTTTCTCTTCCTCAGTAATCTCTGGATTCTTAGAACAAACATTTTGGATTAGATTTCTTGAGTATGTGATTGATACGATAGAGAGTTGACAAATTATGAAAATATGATACTTATGGGTGGGATTTTCTTTAGTGATACAGGTTTGGTATATTCAGATTTTTAGATAACAGACTGACAGTTTTGTTTGCATAATTATAATTGGCATTGTACATAGAAAGGATATGGCTTGTTTTTGTTAAATCCGCACTTTCTAAATATCAAAAAAAAGGAAATGGAGTATAAATCAATTTTTGTATAATCTGTTTGAAACATGAGTTTTATTTGCTTAATATTATGGCTTTGCCCCTTTCTGTAAGTCTTTTGGGATCCTGTGTAGAAGCTGTTCTCATTGAACATTAAACAGTTAAGTTCATTCTGTGATACTAGCTACAAATTTGGTTTCATATTCTACTTAACAATTTAGGTAAACTGAAATATTTCTAGATGGTCTACTTCTGTTCATATAAAAACAAAACTTGACTTCCAAACAACAACAACATAATATGGACCTGGGCCTGAACCTAGGTTAATACCGGTGGTGCTGCCTATAGAAAGAGATATATTCTACATGTACTGCCTAGAGCAGTTGAGAAAACATAGATGAGTACAGTGAAAGTCAGAGAAGATTTATACAAAGGCAAGGGCAATCTTGTTTTTGTTAAATCACCAGAATTTAGCTCAGTGGTGTACACAGAGTAGTAATACATATTGGTTGAGATCACTAATAGCATGCTGATAAAATCTTCCCCTGCTTCCCTCTCAAGTCATACACAGTCAGGTGTGTATTTATTTAACTTCTTTTAGGCTTAGGGTACAACACAAAATACACTTGCTAAAATAATGTTTGCTGTTACAAAGCTTAAAAATAACTAGGAAGGAGGAGTGGAGATCGGAACAATAATGAGAGATTAAAGATTGTGGGAAATAATTTTAAGCCCAGTGGTTAAGAATGAGCGTGTTTTGGCTTGAATCCTACTGTATTACTTAGAGTCTGGATGACCTTCGGGCTAGTTACTTTACCTATCTGTGCCCTAGTTTTTGTCTTTATTTATGGAATGAGAATAATAAAAATACTTTATAAAGTTATTGTGATGTTTAAATGACAAGATGTATGTAAAGTGCTTGGAACACTATAGTATATTCCTCATTTGATCATCACTCCTTACATTCTGTCAGCTTCAACTATTAAAATGGCAATTTGATTCAAATATATATCATTAGAAGTTTAAGGGGCAAAAATGGCAGTGGAAGGAGAGGAACGAAGGAAAGAAAGAAGGAAGGAGAAAAGGAAGGAAGGGAGGGAGGGAAGGAAGGAAAGAAGGAAGGAAGGAAGGAGGAAGGGAGGGAGGAAGGAAAGGAAGAAAGGAAGGAGAAAGGGAAGGAGGGAAAGAAGGGAGGAAGGAAGGAAGGAGGGAAGGAGGGAAAGTAGGGAGGAAGGAAGGAAGGAAAGAAAGAAGGAAGGAAGGGAGAGAGGGAGGGAGGGAGAGGAACTAACTGCAAAAACAAATACAGTTATTAATTAGGAGATTTTTTTTTGAGAAAGCCATGTTTATGTAGAGATTTATGTTTCCTCCCTTTTTAAATAATAAACTGAAGAGATTGTTAAGAATTATATATTTTATTTAGAACACTTATAATTTGAAGACATTGGGGGACCTTTAGAGATCTTCTAATTCAAAGACTGTTCTTTTATTTTTTATTTAATTAATTAATTAATTAATTAAATTTTTGGAATGAAGTCTCACTCTGTCGCCAGGCTGGAGTGGAATGGCGTGATCCTGGCTCACTGCAACATCTGACTCCTGGGTTTAAGCAATTCTCCTGGCTCAGCCTCCCCGAGTAGCTGGGATTAGAAACATGCACCACCACGCCCAGCTAATTTTTGTATTTTTAGGAGAGACAGGATTTCACCATGTTGTCCAGGATGGTCTCGGTCTCCTGACCTCGTAATCTGCCTGCCTCAGCCTCCCAAAGTTCTGGGATTACAGGCATGAGCCACCACACGTGGCCTATTTTTTACATTATTTTTAGTGACATACTATTTGGATTAAAAAGATAAATGCGAGACTGTATGACTAGGCAGGTACAGTTTAAAAACACTAATTGTGTCTACCTATTTATTCAAAGAATAATTAGACACAGTCAAGTAATGTGACTTGTCCTAAATCACACAAGTTCCTAGATTCCCAGTCTGGACTATTAACAAAGCACTCTTTCATATATAATATTCTCTAACTTGACTTTAGTTACTTAAAGTATTTCCACACAGGAAGTTATTATTTAGATAATAGGAACATCTCATTCTTTAGGTCAAGTTGTTTTTGTTCCCTGCTTGTTAGTTAATCAAGGACTCTAGAAATGACAGGTAAAGTGTTCATATTCACCGCCTTTACTGGACACACTTAATGTTAGTCAATGGCAACCTGAGTTTCTCCACCACACTTTACAAGCATATTAGAAAATGCAAAGAGCCTTACAAAGAAGATGATATAATGTTGTTTTTCTAGGCATGATGTCCATTAGAAACTATAATGTGATATTCTATTACTTTAAAATAATGATTGACTCATTTTGAGCTTTGTTTTACAGTTAATCAGTAACCAATTTATTGAAGTCAACTTAGAATAGTAAGGGCTTAAGACCCAAAAGGATTTGTCTGCAGGCTTGCTCAGCGACAATGTGGTATACAGTCACTCAATCAAAGGTAGCTCTGAAGAGTCTACATTTACATTTTTAATAGACTATAAAGTAATTTTAGAAAATTATTTTTAACTTCCTTTAATTGTTTAATCAACCTCTACTTTAATGAAAACTGTTAATTTCACTATAGTTTTAAAAATTCCTAATATTGTAAGACCGAAATACCTAGTAGAATATGTATTATTGTAAATTGCTAGTTGATGATGGTGAAGGTCCTCAAATGCAATAATGAATTGTCATACATTCACCCATTTGTGATTTAAAATCAAAATCTTACAATACAATTATAAGTACTATATAGTTTAGTCTTACATTTTTTCCAGCCCTGCAATCTTTGCCTGTTAATTGGCATATTGACTTCTTTTACACTTAATATAAATATTGATATAGTTTAAGACTGCCAGATTAGTAATTAATTTTTATTTGTTCTTTCTGCTTTTGTTTCTCTTAGATTATTTTAAATGCAATTGCTTGTTATTGAAATATAGGTATAATAACATGGACTAATGAAAAACAGAGATCCCCAAAATCATAACTTTCTTATATACAGGCAAAAGCGGCTTGAAATTTTGTTGTTAGAATTTCCATTTAAAATAGCCTTAAACATTTTGAACATCTATGAACAGCCATAATAAGATATATTTGAGAACCACATTAAAAATATTCTAAAAATTTGAAAAACTATTGAAGACGAGACTTTATCAAATGAAGAGTCATAACTGCTTCCCAGAGAAGAGTGAATAAAAAGATTTTGATTATTAACTAATATATAAATTCGTATGAGTTACACAATTACAATAGTGTTAGATTATTATAAATTTAATCTGAAAGTATAACCAGATGAAAAAAAGTTAGTAACCATTTTGTGAGCACTTACTGTTTGCTGATCATTGCATTCATTATCTAATTGTATTTTTAAAATAGAAAGCTTGGTACAAGAATAGTTAGAGCGTTAAAATAAATAGATAACAAAAAAAAATGACCCATTTAAAAAAAAAATCTCTGATTATATGATAAAATAGATGACTCATATAGACAAGAGTTTGGACTATGTAAGAATTGTTATTGTGATAATTTGTCAGACGTTCCTATAAAAATCCATTAACCCTCATTTATACCACATAACTGATAAGTTATAGATGGTTTAGAGACCTAAGTGTAACATATATAACATTTTAATGAAAAAAGGGCAAAATATGACTTATCTGTGAGTGAGGAAGGGCTTATAAAAGCTTATGGGTAATAAAAAAAATCACCAAGGCTATACAGCCAACCACTGTGTTGAATGCTAATAGATTGAACAATGTTCAGACTGAAAAGTATGCTACCTCAAATATCACCAAGATAAATAAAGAGTTTACTTATTAATACTTTCCACAAAATTTCAGAGCAGTCAACATACAAGGCAAAGAGATGAGCAGTATTTTCTAGTGTAAATGGAGGTTTAGAGGTCAGGAGATCGAGACCATCCTGGCTAACACGGTGAAACCCAGTCTCTAGTAAAAATACAAAAAATTAGCCGGGCGTGGTGGTGGCGCCTGTAGTCCCAGCTGCCCGGGAGACTGAGGCAGGAGAATGGCGTGAACCCGGGAGGCGGAGCTTGCAGTGAGCCGAGATGGCGCCATTGCTCTCCAGCCTGGGCGACAGGCCAGACTCCGTCTCAAAAAAAAAAAAAAAAAAAAATCCTCACCAAAAGATACAGAGCTGCAGAAAATGACACCTGACTAAGTGATGATTACATTATTCATTCTAGAAGCCCAACTGTAATCCTCCAAACCTGCCTTTGTATATGTATACATATGTTTATACGTCTGGGCTACTTCATTTCATAACCTAGTTTGGATATATTCTGGTTACTGCTTCAACTGTATGGCAGTCCTCCTTAATCATATTTTGTTTTAGTGGAATAAGAATAGAGGTCAGTTTCCCAGAAGTAACAGGAAGATGTAACAGAGGGACCAGATAAAGGGCTTTTGCTACAATAGACTACGTTTATTATGTATTGAACTTTGATTTTGCATCACTTTATTTTCAAAGCCATTGCCATCTACCTACATAAATCAAATAACTGGTTGTGACAGATGTTGTATTCATTGTTCAGATTACCCTTTTTCAGAGTGATTCCCCAGTTGTATGGAGTGTGGCTGCTTGGGCTCACAACTGAATAACTCCGCATGAATTTCTCTCAATCAAGGAGATGATTTGCTCAAAGTTATGCTTCTGCCCTAGAGGTCTTCCTCCAATGAGTGGTCGACAATAGGATTCCAAGACACTCTCCATTACCTCATTCTGGGACTGCTCTGGAGGGTCATCTTGCAGCCTCTGGGAGGCACAGGCTGAGGCCTCTGTTACACTCGTAACAGTTCATCCTTGCCTTCTGCCCAGTTCTGTTTCCCTTACTTCTTGGGTGTAACCCTCCTGCAGTAACCATGCTGCAAAAACCATCTCCAGCTCAGAATCAGGGAATCTGACCTACAATGGTAGTCACATTCATGATGACATTCCAGATCTTGCAGATATTGTCTCAGTTTCTGTTGATTTCTGAAACAGGAAGGCAAACTGTTGTTCTTTGTTGAAATTTTGGTGGTAATGTGTGAGAAACTTTTAGAGATTCCTTGCTTAGTGTTTGAAATCATTCTCAGCATCTTGTCAACCATTGAGTTTCGAGGCATAAAATATATAAGCCTAATCCTCTATTTTTCTCATTCTCACTAACATTGTTGGCATGGCTATAATGAATATAATATGTCTGCAATCTGGTATGAAATTTGGAGCATTTATGATATATAAATTCTCATGATTTACTTTCTTTAGATAACAGAATAGCCAAGTGAGATGAGCCTTATGTACAAAATGCCTGAAACAAAAATGCCAACATGTAAAATGGCTTGGTAATTCATGAATGATTTATTATTATTATTCTGAGTTTTTTTTTTTAATTGTTTAGACTAGTTAGGAAATACTCATATTAGGTTTCATGTGAATTTTCCAGTGGCACAGAGATCCATGCATAGATAATATTATTAGAAATCATATACTAAGTTATAATTAAGTGATAAAACCATAGGTGGCACAGTAGTTTGGAAGTATAATAGAGTAATTGTAAAGGATTCATGCAAGAACAGGGACTAGCTCTTTCCTGAAGGTTGAATGTGAAACATTTTGATTCCTGATGGTTGATTGTGAAACATTTTGAATGTCTGAAGGACATTGAACTTTATTTTTTAGGCATTATGTCGTTTTAAAGGATTTAAAGAATTGGTAACATCTGAGAAATGTATAACAGATATAACAGTAATGTCTGGGAGAGGAAGACAGTGGTGGAAGGACTCCATTAAGAAGCAATCTCAATCATGTAGGAAAGAGGCTTAATAATTACATTCTCAATTATTTTCAAAACGTTCAGAAATATGTTTATATTTATCATCTTTTGGATTGATTCCTAGGGGTAATGACTGACATGCATTATCTCAGAGTATTGTGTAACTTGCACACCTCCTGTAGATAGCTGGTAATTGGCTTGTTTAGTCTCAAATTTTTTATTTTATTTTATTTTTTTATGGATGCCGTATGGGTTAAAATCAAAACAATCACTGTAGTCCACAGATTAAATATATTGTTTTCCCCTTATCTATATTGCCTCTAAGTTTATCACAGGAGAAAATTAAATTGGTTTGGAAGTATTTATACTTTATAAATCCATGTTGGTTCCTACTTAGTACCTCAAGCTTGTGCAGATAAGTGAAAACTGATTTGAATTCACTGCTGTACATCAATCTATAATTATAATTGTCCATTTCTTACACGAAATACAAAGTTTAACCTCTACTATGATTGAGAAACTTGCTAGTTTCTTCTAGCTTCCTTACTTAATTTTAGAAACATTATAATAAGTAGTGGCACTAGGAACAATATTATCTAAGAGTTGCCTAAGTACCAGTTCACAACACAAATTTTAATATTATATACATATAAATTGATATATAATCTTACCTCAAATTACTTTCAAATTCCTGTGATTGTTCAGTTGTTCATTGTAATTGAATTAGTATGGGTAATCCATTTAGCCAGTATTTCAAAATTGATTTGATTAGTATCTGCATTCATATTTCTGTTGCTTTAGATTCCATATAAAGGGCTCAACACAGTGCATGGCACAAAGGAGACCTTCAGCTCTCATGGTTGCCTACCCAGGAACTAGTTTTCTGCAACACTAACATGAGGTTTTGATTAAACAACTCCTGTAACTAGGGTTTACCTTAATTTTGTGGTCTTGGAGAAGAGGTTAAAAACAATCTGCACTACTTGAAAAAAAAAGATTAAGAAATATAGGTGCATTTTGATTATAGGTTTTTTTGCTTGGCTTGTTTTTTATTTCTACCTTTCATTTAGAATAATATTCAGATAACTTATAACACAAATATTTTGCATTTTAAATTTACTTCAAAATAAAGATTTATTTTTAAAACAAAACAATGGGGATATATGCAAATAATACTTTTTTTGGTGAGAAGTATGATGTATTATTACAGTGTACTGAAGTGTGAAGAGCTTGATTTATAACCTTGGATAGTTAACATGAATAAATCATAAATTACAGCAGTGAGCTTCTTCTGAGTTTTCGAATACCTTATTTTGCATATAGTCTGTGTGAATTTGGCTGAACAAGTGGTAAGCTTGTTGTCTGTATGTGGATATGTACATAAATATTACATGAGATGTATATATATATATATAAGCATGCATACATAGTGTTTTATATATTAACTTTTGTCTGTGCAAGACTCATATACGAATACTGTTTTATCACAAAAAGTAGACACTCATACAAATATGTGATTGGACAGAATGGAAGATAGATTTTTTTTTTTTTTCCTTAATCTACAAGTGAGAGTAGTGTATGTCTTTGGAATTGATTTTTGTTCAGAGCCCACTTTAGTGGGAAGGCACGAATGCTAAATCCAACTTTCATATTGGAAATCCTTCCTCAGTGACAATGGTGTTAACAGACAAAATATGAGAAATTTCATTATGTGGCCAGTAGCATATTTTCCCTGTAAGTTAGAGCAAAGCAAAAACCAAGAACAACCCAAATGATTTTATACTCTTGAACTAAGTTCTTAGTTGGCTTTCCCTTTTTTGTTCTAATCAGTCAAAAATAGTAAGGATGGGTTGGAGTAGGAAAAGATATTTTCTAGATTTGGAACCCTTCAAAGGGGTTAGTTATTTCTCAACTAAGCATGACTCTTGAAGCTGAGAGAAGCTCACATGAAGGTTGGGGGAGTGGACAAATCAGTGGGAATAGCATCAAAGCAGTATGACTAAAAATGAAAAAGGAAAATTAATTATAACTTTGGAATATTTTCAAAGTTGAAAATGTTTTTCTGTGACAAAGGTTATAGATGAGGACACTTGCAACAAGAAAAAGTAAGTATATTGTGAGCACTTAGCCATATCTGAGATTGGATTCTGAGACCACAAGTTTTTAAATAATTCATTTATTTATTCAAAAAATTTCCTGAAAATTAGCCATCTAGGCCCTGGGATTGTGGGGGAGAACAAAACAGACAGAAAGCACTGACTCATGGAATTTGTATTCTGCTGGGAAGAAGTAGGCAATTAAATATTCATGAACATAATATGTAGTGTTATTATATTTATAGTCTGCAACTACTGAACTCTGCTATTCTATTTCATTCTATATTCTGATGGTGGGAAGTAGATATATGTGTAATAAATTGTATTATTATATTAATAGTCTACAACTTCTCAGCTATTGTATTCTATTCTATTCTTGATTCTAAAGTGAGAATAAATATTCTCAGAGAATAATCCTGCATTATTTTGTTTATTTATTTATTTATTTATTTATTTATTTGGAGACAGAGTCTCATTATCCCCCAGGCTGGAGTGTAGTAGTTTGCTCTCGGCTCACTACAACCTCCCCCTCCTGGGTTCAAGCGATTCTCCCACCTCAGCCTCCCGAGTAGCTGGGATTACAGGCACCTGCCACTATGCCTGACTAGTTTTTGTATTTTTAGTAGAAAGGAGGTTTCTCCATATTGGCCCGGCTGGTCTCCAACTCCTAGCATCAGGTTATCCGCCCGCCTTGATCTCCCAAAGGTGCTTGGATTACTAGCATGAGCAAACATGCCCGGCTGACCCTACATTATTTTAAGAAATACATTCTTAGACTATTGAACTTGTGAAATTATGAAGCCTATTATTTCAGAATGAGATGTAAAGCATCTTTGATCAATAAAAAAGTGGATATATATGCTTGGCGATTCATAAAGTAATTTTCATAAGTAATAGTGATCATATCTGTTTCATTCTCTTGACCTCTCCCAAATTGTCCACTAGTTTCACATGTATTTAATTAAAACAAACTAAATATTTGAAGGTGATATATATATGTGTGTGTGTGTGTGTGTGTGTGTGTGTGTATATATATATATATGAATGAATGACACTAAAGGTGCTCAGTGACTTACTTATTTAACCACTAGTTTCACATATATTTAATTAAAACATACCAGATATTTGAAGGAGATATATATATATATATATGTTTGCTTGTGTGTGTATATATATAAATATATATGACACTAAAGGTGCTCAGTGACTTACTTATCTAACCAGGCTTTAACCCATACTTATTGTCTATTTTTCCTGTGTAGCAGAGGCAGATAAAAAGTTGGGAGAAGTAAGTACAAAATGATATGTGGCTCAGATAAAACCATGGGTGACCATTTTTGATTCTAGAAGAGGAAACTAAGAGTTTTTAAATGTTGTGTTTTGAGGTGGGTCTTGAAATATGCGTAGGAAGTCATGTTGAGGAAATGGAAAACACTTTTCATTTGTCAGTGAAAATTCAGTCATAAATTTATTATGATATGGTGAAAATTAGGGAGTTGTATACATTAATTCTTCTCAATTTATTTTTGATGTTTGTTATTGCTACTGCCTCACTTTTGTAGGAGTAGGCTGTTTTTCTACCAATAAATATCTTTTTATACATGTTTTCATGTAATTCTTTTTAGTCTTTTAAAAAATGTATAAATGTGTTTCTAAGGTATGGACAATAATACATGTTCAGTTTGTGTGTTCTTTTTAAATTCATTTATCATGAAGTACTCTTGTTGCCTTTAAATTTTTTTCAGAATGGGATTCAGTGATTATTTCCATTATGTTTTTTTAATAATCAATCTCCCTTTATTAAAACATGATTTAAAAATTTATAATTCCCCAATTTAATAATTTTTTCACATGTAAAATAGAGTTATTTAGTAGTTTATAAACATATTTCACAAAATTGTATTGTAGTTATTCTCAAATATTTAGGGGCTGGCATCTGGTAGTCATAATTTTTAACTTACAAGATTATAAATAATTGATCATTAAACAAAAATTAATGCAATGTTATTTTTATTAAATCGCTTACCTTTTCATACATTAAGGAAAAATGGAGAGAAATTTAAAATTAAGATATTTCTATTAGCTTATTCTTTCCTGTGAATGCAGTTTTAGTACCAGAACTCTCAGCTTAAATCATGTAATAGTTATGTTCTGCAGCAGCTTAGTTTGAAAACCTCTGTTAAAATGCAAATTACATATTGTTAAATAATGAGAATTTAATCAAATTAATGGGCCTTTAATTTACATTTTTAATCCCTCCTGACTTGTTTCTTGTTCTTTCTGTCTGATCAAATTCAGTATATTATCCTACAATGAGACCTGAACCAGCAGTTAGGATTCATGCTTTCTGTTTTAAAGTTTGCTACTATGTGCTTGAGCTTTAGGAAAATTACGTAACAATTCTTATTTTACTGACATGTAAAATGATTAGATTGTATTTTTAGTAGAGACGGGGTTTCACTGTGTTAGCCAAGGTGGTCTCTATCTCCTGACCTTGTGATCCGCCCACCTCGGGCCCCCAAAGTGCTGGGATTACAGGCGTGAGCCACCACGCCCGGCCCATAAACAAATATTCTTACAAACCAAAAATGTATTTTAAAGAAAAACAGTTATTTCACAAAAACAATGTGTTTTGCTAACCGAATACATAAATTTTATGCCACAGACAAAAGTGAATTTTAGTTTATCAGCTCATGTTCTGTTGTATATGAATTATATTTATAAACTCACCACATTAAATATTAGGGACACAAAAAACAACCTTATTAGCCACCATATTGAAAGGATCTATAGAAACACTGATGTGTAACATCTAAGACCCAGGCTGGATCAATGACTTACTCCCAGATTACAGCCAGCTTCAGTCCCATGCCTCTTAGCTGGAATGTGTCAGCTCAGAAATGCATTCTTGTTTTTTTTAATTCATCTACTCAGAAAGACTGACTGCCTTTTCCTAATTACTTAAAATAGTTAATTACAAAATTCAAACAAAAGCTCTGAAACATTTTAAGCACTTTTTATTAACTGTACAAGAGATGTAATAAAAATGTAATATTTATAGATATAATTAAATAGCATCTTGTTATAAAATTTAAACCTGACCTTTTATTTTAATAGCCCTTTTGCAAACCTGGTAATCTCCACTGAATGCATAAATGGAGACAGGAAGAAACAATAACCCCAGTGTTTCCTATTTGGGCTGAATTTAGAAATAGAGTAAGTTACAGCCTATGTATTGAGATTTCAGGGGAACCAGAAAGCTTCTGGATCCACTAATCTCTTACTTTGCTGTTGCATGAAATCTACATTAAGATCAAATCTTGTCTTTTATTAAAATACGTATGCTCTTGGGATAGATAACAACTCGAGTCACAGCAGAACTTTAGGTGAAGGGGATTTTCTCATTACTTTCTTATTCTGGCATGTAAGAAGAAGTCAGAGTTTGAGAAAAAGGGGCTTGTAAAGAAGAAAGGAAATATTAGATTGGAGACAATAGCTCCAGAATAGGAGAGACGGGGTGGTGATCTTCTGGATATGTTGGGCTTGGTTTGATCTTGTTCACATGAATCAGCAGAAAAATATGTACTAAAACATAATAAACTAAAGATATGATGACTTGATGGTGCTACTGTCCCTTAATAAATTAGCTAAGTGTCAGTTAACAGAGGCCATAATAGAGCTGAATATTTTAGGCAAATAAAAAACTACAGAAAGAGAAGATTTATGAAAAGTTATATTGATTGTTTTACTTTACACTTGGCCGAGTATATTGGGGCATCAGCCTAGCCAGGCATTACGATGTTACTCAGGATATGCAGCCATTGTTCCATGTGTGTAATGGATATACGGTACCTGATTCTTGGCAAAAGGAAGAGAACCAAAGCTAAATAGCACAATCCCTGCGTCAAAGAGATTAAAGATTAGTCACGTTTGGGCCTAGTCAGAACTGTTTCAACAGCCCAATGCTCAGATGTATGCTTTTTTCCACCTCCAAGGTCTCTGCTAGAAAAATAAAAGACCAGTTACAGATCTAACAGTCTTCTAAAGGTGAAATAGGTTAAAAGTAAAGTGAACATAGAAAGTAACAAAAGGATCAAACGTGGCTCCTCTTAATTTTCCTAGTTTCTAGGTATGGTTAAACGGGAGGAGCAAGGGGTGTGTGTAATGACCTGCAATAGTCAGACATACTTATACTAAAACACATTTGTTGTTCATCTGAAGTTCAAATTTCACAGAGTAGCCTTCTATATTCGTCTGTTCTCACATAGCTATAAAGAACTACCTGAGACTGGAAAATTTAGGAAGAAAAGGAGTTTAATTGACTCAGTTCCACAGGCTGTACAGGAAGCATGACTAGGAGGTCTCAGGAAACTTACAATCATGGCAGAAGGCGAAGGGGAAGCAAGCACATCTTGACATGGCAAAGCAACGGAGAGAAAGTGAAGGGGGAAGTGCTACAAACTTTTAACAAGTAGATCTCTTGAGAACTCACTATCACAAGAAGAGCAAGGGGGAAATCCGCCCCCATGATCCAGTCACCTACTACCAGGTCCCTCTCCCAACATTGAGAATTACAACAGGACATGAGATTTGGGTGGAGACACAGAGCCAAACCATATTACCTTAGATTTTTTGTTTACATGCTAAATGTGGCAAACCTACTTTAAGGGCACAGCACTCTAAAATTTTATCAGTGATGCATTGAAAAGAAAAAATATAGGAAAATAATAAATATCGTACTTTGCCTTGAAAAATAGCTGAAGTTTGCCGTGGAAGTGGGTGTCAGCTTGTGAGTTATTATGAGGATGGGGTGGGTATGAGGATTACCTGAAATTAAACAAAAGTTGTAACACTAGATGTGGATGGGCATGGCTCACAACATACACAGGGAATTGAAGTAGCTAGTAGATACTTGAAGATTTTTTTGTGCATTTTGCACATTTTTCTTCAACTTGGTTCAGGAGGGTTCCGATTTCTTTGATCACTCAGTGCAGGGCTCAACAGACATTCCCCTAAAGGGCCAGAGAATATCTCTATTACAGCTACTCAGAACTACTTAACACATGAAAGCAGCCAAAGACAGTTCATAAAAAAGGGTATGGTTGTCTTCCAACAAAACTTTATTTACAAAAACAGGCCACCTACCGGGTTTGCATAGATTGTAGGTCCACGACTTTTAGTGTTTCTTGCCTATAAAAGCTCACATAGCAAATGGAAAAGTGGCATTATCCTCATATAATTCCCTAACACATCAGTTGCTTTGGAACAAATTTACATTTTCAAAACAAGTGTTATAGCAGAACTGACTATAGTTTGTAAAAGTTTGGCATATTAGAATAAAGAGTTATATAGGCATATGGCAAAAGGGTGAAACTCAAGGGTCATTAGTGTCTGTCTTAAGAATGTAAATGTGCAGAGTTGTTCGCTGGGACGTGCCAAATCAGGCTCACTCAATTGACCAGGACTTTTTCATTTCTAAAATTTAACTTGTGATCTGTATTGTTTCTGTATATGATATTTTGAAATATTAATTCACTCCCAAAATCTCTTGTATTTAATTCAGACTTTTAGAGAATATTTTAATTAAAGCTCTAAAATCAGAGTATT
This sequence comes from Macaca mulatta, assembly GCF_049350105.2. NCBI lineage: Eukaryota > Metazoa > Chordata > Mammalia > Primates > Cercopithecidae > Macaca > Macaca mulatta. Next base: position 72,064,220 of record NC_133410.1, on the reverse strand, counting down.
TAAAGTATGTTTATATTATTCAGAGATAATACATAACTAATATGGCAATTTCTACATAATCTATACGACATAATACCCATTTTAATATAGGATCAGGAACATGAATTTCATATAACTGATATGGAAGATATTCTTCAGTTTTGACCATTTCATTTGAAATTGCCTCATATTTTATGCAAAGTATTTGTTAATTATCTGTTCCCCAGAAAATTAGTTAAGGATGAAGCACATAAATTCATTTTCACTTTACTACCTCTACTCAGTCAATGGGTTTTATTTACGCCATATAGAATTGCCTGAATGCTTCTGGCAATTCAACAGGCACATTAGTCAGCAGAATATTATAACCATTTATCTTACATCACTACCTCTAAATCTCAAACTGAACCAAAAAACTTTGGGGTCTCCTTAAGAAATGTGTATCACAGACTTTGATTGAAATGTCCATGATAAATTGTTTTGCTCGAGAATGGGATCCTGATACTCAGCCATGGGATCCTGATGTCGGAGTATATTGGGAAAATAAATTTAAGTGAATTTAAAATATTGTGACTATTTCAGAAGACCCACATAGTTGATTAAAAAACCTAGTTAATGCAACTGTTTAAAGTATTTTGTATACCAATAAAAATATCTTTAGGTACATTTATTTTATAAGCATAGACATGCAAGTATAAAAATACAAGAATATGCCAAAACTTTAAATATCATTTTATTTATTATTAAATATTTTGCCATGTTAAAGTTAGTATAGCATGTCCAAAGGAAGATGGGTATTCTTCCATGAAATATTTGTGAGAAGTTTTAAAAATAATTTGTATAGTTCTTAGAAATTGCTGCTTTCTGGTTACTCAGGCCTGAGTTACTCAACTCCAGCACAATACACAGACTTATGTCTAAATATAATTGGGATACAATTGCAAAGCCATATTGGTCCTTATTCTATCAATAATTGAAATGAATTTATATTGTATTTTACCAAAAGAAAAAAATATATACTTTCTACCTATGTCTTCTATTTTTTAAATTAAATGTTAAAAGAAAATATGCAATAAGTACTAGAATGTATATATTTCTAACTGCTAAATGATAAGAATTTTTTCTAAAATTAATTTTTCTGTTGATAAGATTGTCCAGCATGCTTTATCTTGGATACTTAGACTGACTCTGGATTTTAAAATATATATATATATATATATATATATATATATATATATATATGAATCTTATATGGAATATATATAATCATAGCAAAATAAAAATAATCCAACTCATGGTCAGGCACAGTGTCTCACGCCTGTAATCCTAGCACTTGGGGAGGCCGAGGCAGGTGGATTGACTGAGGTCAGGAGTTGCAGACCAGCCTGGGCAACGCAATGAAACCCCCTCTCTACTCAAATACAAAACATTAGCTTGGCGTGACAGCATGCACTTGTAATCCCAGCTACTCAGGAGGCTGAAACAGGAAAATCACTTGAACACGGGAGGTGGATGTTGCAGTGAGCCCAGATCGTGCCATTGCACTCCAGCTCTGGGCGACAGAGCAAGACTCCGTCTCAAAAAAAAAAAAAAAAGATAAATAAAATAAATAAATAAATAAACAAATAATCCAACTCATTTTTAATGTGAAAACTTGAGAGCATTTTAAGGTTGATAGTAACATTTAAAATAATTTCCACTACCTGTTTCCTTTCAATCTAATTTCTAGATTATCCCCAATTAATTCAGAATATACATTTTTGAAAAACTGTCATCTCTAAAATGACTGTAAAATGTATATTAACTCAGCATATGCTTGTGCTCTATGAAAAAACAGCATTTTAAAAGCCCTAAGCATTTTGTATTATTAATGTTTAATATAGGTACCAAGAATAAAATGTTCATTCTATAATTCCATTGTAGAAATTATACTTTGTCTGGTTTGCTGGAGCAGGAGGATGCATAAATCAGATTATGCATCAATGTATTTTACATTTCCTTATTCATGCCATTATATTGCCAAAGAGTGGACCTGGTACTATTTGGAAAATTAAATATCATCAGGAGATTGTAAGTTGTATGAGGTCAGAGATTTTTCTTGTTTTGTTCCTGCTCTGTTTTAAGATGTATGGTGCAAAGTAGGCACTCAAAAAATAATTGTTGAATGAATGAACATCATCTTTCTGTGCTCATTAAACTGATAATACTCAGGAAAATTCTATTGTGTATCAATTAAAAAATGGGATTACAATCAAACAAACTCCAGCTTGAAGGTCAGCTTTGGTTATTTTAGACAAGCTCCTTGACTTTTTTTTTTTTTTTTTTTGAGTGGCCACATTAATGAAATGTGGATGACGATACCTAAATTATAAAACTATCGTACAGATTTAATGAAAAAAATGTGCTACAGGTATTTAGCCAAATGCACAAAACATGGAAACTACACATTTTTAAAGTAACTATTAAAAGCGACTATGCATGAATTGATTTATTCATCAATATGTGATAAGTACTTGTGACACCAAGCTCTGACTTAGGTCTCGTGGATGCTGAAAATAATAGGAGGCAAACTGAAGGAGTTCAGAGTCAAGCAGAAGGAACAATTGTGTAAACAATTAATTATAATACCAATGTTTTTAATGTTCATAAGAGAAGTATAAACATTAAAATGTTAAGACATGCATTTTATTTTAGATATGTTTTGTTTCAATCTCTTTTGAACCTCAATGTCAAAGCTTGTTGAGCTTCCTTAAAGCACATGATAATATTACTGTTGCACTCGACATTCATGCTTTATTCTTGGAATTAATGTTGTGGTATTATAAATCATACATTTAAAGAGTTTCAATGCTTAACATAGTGTCTGATAGTCTAGAAATATATGTTGAATGTTGACTAAAAGAACAAATTAATGAGAAGTCTGATTTCATTTCAGATGTGGGTGTGTGGGTGTGTGTGTGTGTGTGAGAGAGAGAGAACGAGAGAGAGAGAGATGAAGGGAGGGAGGGAGAGAAATAAGTGAAGACTGAGATAGATATAAATGAAAAATAGTAACTTTAAAAGCTGTGTCCATGGAAAGCATTCTCATTTAAAGTAGAAGCACTCTGAAGTGGATTTGATCTCTGGTTTTCTTGTCAAAGTTTATGTGAATATGGCTAAATCACCTCATAATTATTTGACAACTTATTATCCTCTTTGTAAAGTTTGATTAATTTTCAGTAGTACACATGAAATAATTATCCTTAATTTAAGAAATTAAATATTGATGCAAAATGCCTAACTACATCAAATTACTTGTTCTTTTCTTCAAACATCTATCCTTATAAAATACTGCTTTTTAAGAATTCACAGTTTAATGGTTCTATGTATGTATAACATACAATAATTTGACATTAAGTAATTTAACCTATGTAAACTTATGTTCTGACAAATTTGTAAACATATTGCTTTCTTTTATTTGTGTGCTAGGGTGGCAATAAATAACCATTCTCTAACAGGCTTTCCCCTGTAGACTTTATTGTTATAAAAATCGCTTTAGACCCACAGCTCTTTAAATCATTGAAGTCTATATTGCAACAGGTGGCTGCAAAGGAATTAAACATAAAAGGAAATAAAGCAACGTAAAAACCCCATTGTTGGAAAACAGTTACCACTGGCATAATTTCTTCCATCCCATTTCCTCAGCTTCTACCCATATAGCTGCCACAGTCTCTTAAACAATAATGAGCCAACTTTTTGTAAAATCATGACTATGCTTTACTACTAAGCTTATAAATACCAGGTAGCTCAGCTTCTGCATTTTTCCTGACTTTGTGGGTTTGGTGACTCAGTGTGAGGTGCAGCTGGAAATCCGGTACTTGATGGCTAGAGAAGGATCTCTTTTTTCCAACAGATCTGCTTTTGTCATATCAGCCTGAAAGGAACCATTTTTCTCTGAAAGTCTTTTTCTGAGTATCCTAAATAGTGTGTAATATACAGGATGATTAGAGTTTAGATAAGATTTCACTTTATCAAAGCCTTAACCTCAACTGAGTTAAAAATTCTTTCCCTTTGTCCAAAATAATAGCATCTTATGAATGTGCATGTTACAAATAGTGGAGAGACAGAACTGAGAGTCTTGCCATAGAGGCTAGAAAATAGGACTAAGATAATTATTAACAATTGTGAGACACCACGGTTTCTTGTTTAATTGACTTAATAAAAAAGGCTCTGTTCCAGTGGCTGGCATAAAGAGAGTGAATGTTGTTTGTCAGAGTCTACACCACAGACTCAACCAAGGAAAAAAGACATCGAGTTTGTCCACTTTAGTTTTATCAGTATAACCACTCCCTTCTATTGACAGAGCTCCTCATTTCTCAAGTAACAGGGAATATGAAGGATAAAATTAAAATAGGTTAATAAAGTATATATAAAAATGTATAATTAAACTCTTCCTATTTTGTGTGTGTACCTTGAGCCAGACTCAGAGCTTTAGACTATATGCTCTACTTGTCTGGGTTTAGTCATATGACTCTTTCCCAGCTCCAGGGACCAATAGAGTATTAGAATTTTCTATGTTCTTATTGGGAAGCCCACTACCCATATACTTAATTGACTCCTACTCAGTCCCCAGATCTTAGAAGGGCAGTATTGCCTTCTAGTTTAAGATAAGGGCTCTGGAGCCAGCCTGCCTGGTGTGAATCACTCTTTTGCCTTTAGGTGATTTTATGACCGTGACGTATTCTTAGGAAATTAATTGTTTTATGCCCAGTTTCCTCACCTGTAAAGTCATCTGATAATAACAGTGTGTTACCTAAAGAATTATTATGAGTATTAAATGAATTAACCTTTGCCAAGTGTTTTGAGCAAGGACAAGCACATAGTAAGTATTCAGTACCGGGAAGCCATTTCTGCATTAAAATTTGCTTTTACACTATCCTAATAGCATTTTATTCCTTGTTGTAAAACATTTGGATAGATAAAGAGATAAATAAATTTGGCCATATGAATCTTTAAAGTCTAAACGCTCCCTATTTTCAAGGCCATTTATAGTTTACAGCATAAGGATGTTGCACAAAATACAAGTGCCAAGGGAACAAATAGTATAGAAATTCACTTAGGGCATAGTTATGGATGATTTACTTGAGAAGTCAAAGATAATTCCAAGGTCTCAAACTCTATATGCATATGAAGTCAAAGAAGAGAATATGTTTATGTCATGATCGTATCCCAATAATAATTAATTTTATTATATTTAGTTTGTTTTAAAAACAAAAATAAAAACAAACCCCCAGCACTCTGAAGTATTATTACTTATGCTTTCTATCAGCTGGGTGCTTTATTTATCATTATAGATTTTACACACTGAATAAGGTAGGCTATTTTAAATTCAGCATATCCCTTGCAACTTTTTAAATTATCCAGGTATTATAAATCATACTCCTAATGGAAGTATGAAAGAGTAAACATTAACATAATTTGCATTACTACATAAATAATTTCTTAAGTCATAATGCAATGGATAAAATTCCAAAACCTTCACGCTTCTCAAGTCCATGCTGAGCATTCCAGAAATCAGTCAGAATACTAGCATCTAGGGAAGGGTATTCATTTTAAACACCTTGACTCATTGCAGGTAATATTTTGTATTTAGCAGCTACAGGATCTAGAAGTAGCCTAATTGTCTGCAGGAGGGTCAACTATTTCTCTTAGCATTGGTTTTCCTATCAGTAACAGATAGACACCGCCTTTTTTGTTGTTAGTAATAAAGACTAGCATGATTAAATTCTTAAATCAATGAAAGTAATCCATGTGCTTTCCTGAAATCTGAGTTCCTGTAATGACCGCATATTTACTTCTTTATAGATAAGTATCCCTTATTTTAAAATTTTGAATTGTGACTTCGAATATAAATATATGCTGCAGGAAATAATTTAACTTTGTATATTAAAAGGTAATATTCCTCTTTGAGGAACTTACCAAATTAAACAAATGCTGGTTTAGCAACTATGAGTAAGGTACTGTGCTATGGTACAATTAAGAAGACACTCATGTAATATGGTTCATTTTAATGACATTTAAAATGAAGTTGATGAGGGAGGATAATAATTACTGCAAAAATTAAAAAAATAATAATAAAACAGTGGTTTTGAAATATTTTTTCATTTACCACCTGAAGGAATTTTTTAAATTCATTATGTACTTCTTTAATATTTTAAATTAACATTGAAAACATTTTCATTATAAACGTTGAAAGTTGCAAAGAATATATTTTAGAACATTGAAAACATTGACAGTTTCTCTTTTAAATTGATTCAGTAGGACTTAAATACAGTATGTATTAGATATTTACAATTATTCAACTAAAAACATCTCTGAACAATGTCTTTTTAACAGGTTGATATTTTACTTTGTTCTTTTTACTGCTTGAATTCATTCTTCCTTTTGAATTATTTCACAAAATTGTGTCTCATAGTAATATGATTCTGTGCTTGCAAGTATTTACTTGTTTACTCTCTCAAGCTTCGTTTTAGCATGTGAATATTCAGTAGTCTATATTTTCCATGGAACAATAAAGCTTTAAGTGTTTCTTTTAAAAGCCTCATCTATATTGACTTATGTTTACATATAATAGTAGTATCCAATTGAACAAAATTACATAAAAGGCATTTATTTTGATAAATATTATTATAAAATATAAAATGTTGGTAATAAAATTTTCAGTAACATAGATGGAAGTGATGTTAATAGTATACAGATAAATAAATAGTTTAAATACCAATTTGGTTTTTTTTTTCATTATTTTAGGCAGACATCATAGTGAAATTCTAGATAGCTGAGAGGAATTTCTGTTATAAAATGGAGAAAGCTGTGATTTTGAAAAAGGCCACAGAAGTGATTCTTGATCTTTGATGTGTCTTCTGAGGCAAATTCATTTTAAAAAGGAGACTACATTGAATTTTAAGATCTGAAAGTTGATTATCTTAAAATGATCTGGAGCGCCATACCCTTTAGAGACCATTTGTGTTTTCTCAGGTTCTGACATAGGGCCGTGGTTAACTGACAAATTTAAGTAGTTAACTGATTTAGGTTACAGGGATTTCTTATAATCACAGAAATGGTCGATTAAGCTATTATTGAACAGAGTTTTCTTAATTGTAAACATTTTTGTAAGATTTGGATACCTATTCTAAAATCTCCAAATGTCATGATTACAGAAGTAGAAGGAAATGTGTTTAAGAAATACATTATAATACAATTATTTATTATAATACAATTATTGTATTATATACAGTATAATACATTAAATACATTAAATGCATTTAAGAAACAGTAAGCCAGTTAACACAAAGTGTAATATTTTAGTTAGCTTTGAGTACTAGATTCAGTACTTTCAACATATACTTTCTCTGCTATTGTGTTTAAAGACATTGCTTATTGAACACTGATGAATAGGAAAACATGGTTCATATGATGTTGTGGGAAGAATGAAGTGATAGAACAATACAAATTACTTTGGAGTGTTTAAACAATTACAGTATTACCGGAATGAGATGTTATTTTAGATGCCATCTATTACTGCATGAAAAGTTCAAAGACCAGAACTTTAAATATGATCTTATATTTTCTATGGCTCACAAATCTGGGTGTTACTTAACTAATGCCTCTGGCTCGTCTCTTATGAGGTTGCAGTAAAACTGTTGGCCAGGACGGCAGTCTCATCTGAAGGCACAAGTTGTGGAGAATCCACTTCCAAACTTATTCATGCCTATCCCTCTGTATAGGGATACATCATGACATGGCAGGTGGCCTCTCCCAGAGTAAACCATACAAAAAAGAAGATGTCTAAGATGGAAGCCTTAGTATTTTCGTTATCTAATCTTGGAGGTGAAATCCCATCACGTCTGCCATATTCTACTTGTTAGAAATGAGTAAGTTCTGCTCAGCCTGAAGAGGAATAGAATGCAGTCATGAACCAATGGGTCCGTTGTAAGACTGCCTACTACGAAGTTAAGGCCTGAGATACAGATTTGGCAGAAGTAATAGAAAGATCTATTTCAAAGAAAGTCTTGATAAACTTTGGAGAGATGGCCCTGACTTTTAATCATGACTCCATGGTTAAATCAAGATGTGACCCTCAGAGAACTGATTTATCTTTTTGGGGGTTGTAGCTTTCTCATATGTAAACTGAAGTGCTGAGCTCAATTATACCTAAAATTTTGTTATTATTTGGTACTATTTTCTTTTGTCCCTTGTATCTGATTGAATTTTAGGAGCCAAGGAATCTGATTGAATGTAGGGATTGTCAGTGCTACAAATAAATTAAGTAAATTGAAAACTATGAAGAGGACATGGGATTTGACAATAAGTCCAGAATTTTCAGTGATTGAGGAGGGCAACCTGGAAGAAATTAGAGATTGAAGTGTGTTTGACGTAATACAGCCAACAGTTGTTGGTTGCTAAGGTGAGAATTTTGGCAGTGAAAGGAGGAAAAAAAAACACCTATTTGTATGTGCGTGTGTGTGTGTGTGTGTGTGTGTGTGTGTGTGTGTGTTTAAGCAGGAGAAACTTTTAAAACATTTCCAAGAAAGATAGAGATTAGAGGTTTTATAAACAAGCCCTCGTGTTGTTCACTTTTGTACCCTGGATACTGTACACAGTGCCTAGAACAAACCAAACACACGGCGAGGGTGTGTACGTGAAAGAAAGGCAGTTTTTCCTTCTGTTATTTTAGGCAGTGAATATATAGTTAAGAGAAGGCTCTAGGATGAGACTCCCTGAATAGAACATGGATCCAGCACTTACTTGTTTGATGACATGTGTTTGGACAAGTTTCTAAAACTTATTGTGACTCAGCTTTTCCATATATAAAAGTGATATAATTTCAGTCTGTACAAGAAATAAATTAGGAGGAAAAGAAAACAAAACATGTATGGAGTTTATAATAGGAAATGAGACACACTAAGAGCTTAATAAGTATTTACTCCTATTATCTGTTTTATCTAGAAAAAAAAGATTTTCAACCTATTTAAAAAAATAAATAAATAAGCTTACTTCTATCTGTGAGGCCTGGAATCATTGTGGAATCTTAATCATTTGTTTGTTTTAGCACAATTTAGATAAGCAGACATTTATTGACCGTCTGTTAGATGCCAACTCTTGTGCTAGTTGATGGAGACATGAAGATGAATAAAACATGAACCTGTATATTGGGCCTTATTGTCTAGGAGTGGATATACACCTGTGGACAAATGAGAATAATAAAGTATTCTGGACCCTGAAATGGAATTGTCAATAGGCATTTTGAGGGATTGTCAGGAAAATCTTTGCAGAGGAAAAAATATCTGTGAATATTACAGAAGTAGGGATTATTTTGTTCCAGAAATAAAGATGATTAGGCAGTTCATGCTTGAGCTTCTACTTTTGCAATACAGCCAGCAGACAGAACATTTTAGAAGGTTATGTTTTGGTGTGCACTGAGAATGTAAGACAACTTGAGCAAAATTCCTCTGAAATATTCAGAATGCAGTCTTGGCATTTACATGCAAGTGTCCTTTTATGCGAATAACTTCTAAATAGGGAAAATAACAGAATGTGAAAATCCCAGGAACTTTTGTGAATGACAGTGAAAAAATCAATTTGACTGTTTTCTGCCAGAGGGTTTGTTTTGCCTCCCTACCTTGTGAGGATCTAAAAGTTAAGGACAGGCAACAGAGAAGTCTCACTGTTGTGATAAATACTGCTTGTAGAACACTGAGATAATTTATTTATTCACAGCACTTGTTTAGGGCAGTGTTTTATAGAACATTATTAGTTGCTAAATTTATAAAACTGAAGTAATGTCATCCTTGCCCTAAAGGGTTTTTTAAGAAAAAATAAAAAGAAAATTTATCTAACAATAAGGAAGAGTGAGAACATTTCAAATAACAAAAAAGGCAAATATGAGAAATGTCTTCATTGTGTTGCCTTTGTAATTTCTTTTTCCCATTAAACAGAAAGAAATATGTTAACTTCATCAGCATTCTTTACAAGAAGAAAAGGCACATATATTTCAAAGCTTTAGCACTGAGGGATGACCAGTTCTCTATTATCTAAAAGCATAAATATAGTTCACTTGAGTACTATTATATTTCACCTATTTATCCAAATGTAGTACATCTCTTCCAAAGATAAATCATTTCCCCCACAAGATTTTGAAGTTGCAGGTTAAATTAATATAAATTACTCTCCCAGGCTTATTAAATTACTACTGCCCAATTGCACAGTTACATTTTTAATTTAAAATGATTAATCTCTCACCAAAGAATGTGTGCATCCCATAACAATCAATTAAACCATTTTAGGCTAATCTAACAAAGTATTTTAGAACAGGGAGGAAAAATGTGAAATATATGTTTTCCGTACTCTAATTGAACACTCTCAATGGAGTTGTCCCAAGCTAGGAAATTTTCTAATGCTTCCTTGCTTATCATTGACTTGCTCTGTAGTAGTGTTTATTACTTATCACATGCTGTAGGATGTCTTACTTATTTGTAAAAAATAAAAGTATTGTTTAAATCATGATATTTTAAGCGTATTTTGTTGGAACTGGAAGGGGATAGTATTAGTTGAGATACAATTAACAAAACCACTATGTTAGCTCAGCCAAGGGTAATATTTCATTTTGGTTGAATTCAGAGCTCATTTCTGAAAGTCTGACAAAAATTTGTGGGTTTGTTTCCTGTCATCCCCACTTAGTCCCCATGATCCTATATCTTTCTTGAAGTACATAAGAAACAGTTAGTGCTAATGGTAACATATCTTCTATGAAAGTGCATATTAAAGATGGATTTAGGAAATGTTAGCAAAGCCACTCTGATTTTTTGATGTAATGATGAGGTATGACTACCAAGTGTAGATCTTGATTAATATTCATAAAATATATATTACATTTTATTTGTTTTATCAAACTACTTGCCAAGATCTTGTGTTAACTGCTATAACTATATGGATACTGTAGTAGCTTTGATAATATTTCAGGGATTTAAATTTCAATCGAAGAATATTAAATCAGTGATAAATGAAGCTTCTAAATTATATTACTTCATAGATTTATAGGCTGTATGCATTTAGTGTTGAAACCTGTAGACATTCTCTTATTCATTCTTAAGCATATGTGTAGATCATGTACCGATGAACAAATAAAGATACCTTTTAATTTCAAAAATCTGCAATGTTATGCAAGCATTTTAGTTAAGGATTTAAATTTTAAAAACTTCTCAAAAAATGTAGGTAGATTAGCAGCACCACAGTCTATCTTGGTTCATGGGCACTTCTTTGGGCTTTGCTGAGTTTGGTCATATGAATCCTCATATTCATCATTGTATTTAGGCGTCAGATTTTCTGTTGCACAACGCCATAGTACTCTCTTTTGGAGGATGACTTTCTCAATTAATTATTCTTTCTACTGTTTCTTACCATAATTACTTAAGAAATATTCTTGTGTATCAATAGTTTATAAGGGCAATGACTCTTATTTATTTATTTATTTATTTATTTATTTATTTTTAGAGAGTCTCACTCTGTGGCCCAGGCTGGAGTGCCATGGGCAGACGATCTCGGCTCACTGCAACCTCCACCTCCCACGTTCAAGCAATTCTCGTGCCTCGGCCCCCCAGGTTGCAGGGATTACAGGCACACACCGCCATGCCTGGCTAATTTTTGTAGTTTTAGAAGACAGGGTTTTGGCCAGGCATGGTGGCTCACGCCTGTAATCTCAGCACTTTGGGAGACCGAGGCGGGTGGATCACCCGAGGTCAGGAGTTTGAGACCAGCCTGACCAACATGGAGAAACCCTGTCTCTACTGAAAATACAAAAATTAGCCGGGTGTGGTGGCACATGCCTGTGATCCCAGCTACTTGGGAGGCTGAGAAGGGTGAATCGCTTGAAACTGGGAGGCAGAGGTTACGGTGAGCCGAGATCATGCCACTGCACTTCAGCAGGGCAACAAGAGGAAGACTCCGTCATACACACACACACACACACACACACACACACACACACACACAAAAGCAGGAGAAGAGTAGAAAGGGTTTTGCCATGTTAGCCAGACTGGTCTGGAACTGCTGACCTCAAACAGTCCACCCGCCTTAGCCCCTCAAATGCTGGGACTGCAAACATGACCCATGGAGCCTGGCCAGCATTGACTCTTGTTAGGACTTTTCTATGCTGTCCACTCCTCCCTATTTTATTTCTTTACTTATTTATTAATAAAATTATTTATGTAGTTAGTTATTTTGTTCGGTTCATGTGAAAACACTGAATAAATATACAGAAATAAATGAAAAAATATTTTACCAAATCTTGAAAAAAGCACCATTCAGAAATATATCTGATACATAACTAAAAAAAAAAAAAAAGATTCATAGCGTTTTTCAGTTCAATACATCTAAACTCAATTTCAGCCATAGTTTGAGCCTCTATTCAAATTGCATAAAATCAAAACAGTCAAATACACCAGAAAAATCAAATGAGTTTTCCATTATTAAGTCAGAAAATTCATAGCCCAATTTTAATCTGACAACATGGTCAAGTTTTGGTGAGGTGGTCGTTCCTATTTTATTATTCTTAAGCTATGGTAGCATTTGCTTTTTAAAGATAGTTATTGTATATAGAATGGTGATGATACACACACACACACACACACATGCACACACAATTTTATGCAAAAGAAAGCTATTTGATCTGTAAAGATATTAACATACCATGAATAAATTATCTGCACCAAAGTGCTTGGTACAAAAATGTTATGGAATCAAGGATTTTAACTGTATACCCTTCAGCTCATTATAAGCAGAAGTTGCTTCCCAATTTCATTGTATGTTTTCTTCAGTTTCTCTGAGACATTTGACCAATGTGGTCCAGCGATAGAAGTGTGTGTAAGAGAAGGACATAGAAAGCTAATATTATCTCCTCTTCACTTGTCTTCAGGGATTTAAGAGGCTGTCCATAATTGAAACTGTATCTTACTGTGGATTTGTGGGTTGGAATCAGTACATTCTGCCATAATATGATGATATGTCTTTATCGCTATTATTTTTAAAAGCTTTAATTATTTTGACACTGTATATATACACACATGCATATATATATAGTGTTGAAATATGTATATTTTTTACTACAGAATTGGTGGAAAAAACTTGCCAGTTTTTAGTGTTTAATGTATTACATTTCTCATCTTCAAAAAAGGCTTGAAATAGGTGATTTTAAGAGTTTTCATTAGTTCTGAAACACTGTGATTATCCAAATGTGGACTTTGTACTTTTTACGTATATTAAACTATTTTAATTAATTTCTCCATAAAAATGTCTTAAAAGTCACGTTTCATTTTTTTCTTATGAATTTGCTTGGAGAATAAAACATGAAATAATAATCACTTTCATTTGGGACAGAATCCTCCATATCCAATAAAAAGTTTATGTATGTCAGAGTACTCATGGGCATTTAGGATGAACTATATGCTTAAAGGATTAATGCCACACTTCTTTTCTAATAATCTTAGATCTTCTGCTTAATGTTAAGATATACGAGCTCATATTGAGGTATGTGTTTGTTTAAAAGCATTTCCAGTGATGTCAAAGTGATTATGGTAATAGTGTTAGTGAACTTTTGCTTTTTTGGCTGGACCACTGTGAATCAACAAAGCAAAAGAGAAAGGGAAAAAAAAAAAAAGAAACACAGAGAGGTCATGTCTGAGAGTAGCTAATGGATGCTTTTGGTTTAATGATCTCTAAAATGTACTTTTTAATGCTCCTTAGAATTTGAAGAAACTTCTCCATTAGATTAACTGTTTTAATCACTGGGAACACTGATGTTCTCCAGATGGCCAATCACATTTGTTTTTGGCTTCTGCTATATGTTTTCATATCTGAATCTCTACAAAATCTGGGCAATCCAATATAGAGCTCTTTGACTCCTTCTATATGAAATAAAGAGGATCATTGTTATATCTCTTTCTTGGATCTGGATAATGATGTCTTGCCATTTGATATTTACTGGCAGTATTCAGCAAATTTGCTCTTAAGTATTGATTTATAATAATACTTGCTTTCCTACCAAAAAAAAATGTAGGTACATGTCTGTGTGCACATGTGTGAGTGCACATGTGTGAGTTTTATCTGTACTAATGTGAACTCAAAAGAAAAACACAAATTTTATTTCAGTTAATGTTATGTTTCCAAGGTAAAGAAAAAACCCATAGAAATATACCCTAAAAAATTCTTAAGAATTTCTTTCTGTAATGTGGATCATGTAGAAAATACTTAACAGATCTTTGCCCGATTGATAGACATTAAAGCTATACTTCAGCTGAACTGACAGGTGAACTGTCAACATTTTTCTCTTTCTTTTTCTTTTTTTCCCCTTCTTTTAAAAATTGTTAGATGTTAGCTATTAGCAGATCAACTCTAGACAAAATTGTCAAGGAGATGCCTCCTGACGTCTTGACTCTTCAACATTTTTTTCCTTTTTTGACACCAGGCTTCCAACCAGATCCTAAGTTTTCCTTTATATAATCCCTGAGTATAAATCAACTACTTATGCTAGAAAATTTACATATTATAAAAAAGGAGCTTATGAAGAGATGTTTAGACACACATAATGTTTAAACATATAAATACACACACCGCCCCCCATGCAAGGGCCATTCTCAAAAAAATGTATTGGTTATATTACCTACCTACCTTCCTGTAGCGTAGCTTGGTGAAAAATAGAGTTGGGATGTAAAGCATTCCTTATATCTACAAAAGTACCCAATGTAAGGTCTCTGCCCACTGATAGGAATGATTCTTAAAAGGGATCTATTGTATGCAAGCCTTTAAATTATTTTATTATAAGTAGAATAAAAAATACAGGAAATTGGTGAAGATTAAATTACCAGAAACTGTTTGCAGAGCCCAACACTGAAGAAAACACCATGGTGCATAAGTCTTGATTAAAGTGATTAAATAAATTTGAGGAGTAAAAGAATGGTGTAAATTCACTGAAACATGTGTATTAGAGGTGAAATGACCATACTAGTGTTTGCATGATGGTTTAAAATTTTGATATTCACATCAACAGTGCTCCTAATGATATGGATTCTCTCTCTCTTTTTTTATTAGCATGCTTGTTATCTGCAAGAATACAAAATTATCAATTTAATTTTTAAAACAATTTTAAGCTTCATTGAGGTATAATTAACAATTAGGATTTGTATATAGTTAAGGTTCACAAGTGATTTTTTGATGCATGTATGCTTTGTGAAATTGTTATCACAATCAAGCTAGTTAACATATCCATCTCTCAGTTACTATTTTCTTTTCTTTTGATTTAAATTTGTGATAACACTTAAAGATCTATTCTATCAGAAAATTTGAAGCATGTACTCTTATTAATTGTATTACCATACTGTACATTAGATCTTGAGAATTCATTTAGCTTGCGTAACTGAAACTTTATACCCTTTGATCATCATCTCTCCTCTGTCCATCTCCTTCTCCACTGTCACTGTCAGCTCCCCTTCTGCTTTCTACTGCTATGAGTTTGACTATTTTAGATTCCAAATATAAGTGAGGTCATTCAATATTTGTTGTTCTGTGTCTAGCTTATTTTACTTAGAATAATGCCCTCCAGGTTCATTCATATTGTTTCAAATAGCAATAGTTCCTTCAAATTTAAGGCTGAATAATATTTTATTGTCTAAATATACCACATTTTCTGTATCAGTTTGTTAATATTCAAAATATGTAAGGAACTCTTAAAATTCCATAGCAAAAAAAAATTAAATAACAGTGTAAAAATGAGCAAAGGTGGCATGGTGGCTCACGCCTGTAACTACAGCAGTTTGGGAGGCTGAGGCAGGCAGATCACCTGAGGTCAGGAGTTGAAGACCAGCCTGACCAACATAGTGAAACCCTGTCTCTACTAAAAATACAAAAACTAGCTTGGCGTGGTGGCGGGTGCCTGTAATCCCAACTGCTCGGGAGACTGAGGCACGAGAATCTCTTGAACCCAGGAGGCAGAGGATGCCATGAGCAGAGATCGTGCCACTGCACTCCAGTCTGGGTGACAGAGCAAGACTCTTTCTCAATAAATAAATAAATAAATAAATAAATAAATAAATAAATAAATAAAATAAAAATAAATAAAAAATAAAAAGGAGCAAAGGACCTAAATAGACATTTTTTCTAAAGAAGACATGCAAATGGTCAACAAGTATATGAAATGGTGCTCAACATCAGGGAAATGCAGATAAAATCCAGAATTCTTATTTTCAAGCCACAGCCAACCACTCTAAAAGACATTGATATTTGCTGAACAGTTTACAATAATCAATATTGATATCTTAAATATAGAAAAATTAAAATGTGCTTAACACACCCTTAGTAATATGTTGGCCGTGGTCATGAACACTCATTTATTTCAGGCAGCCAGGGTTTGAAATTATATAATTGCAATGACCTAATTAATACAATGACCTAATTAAGCTCAATGATAGGATTTAATCAAATTAAAGAATTTCATGCATTTCTTCATTCTTGCTAAAATTACCAAGTGATTACAAAGTTTTATTCATGCAGTGAATATAAAAAGAATAAAAAGCAAAAGACAAAGAAGAGAAAAGAAAGGATGGTTTTCTGTAAATAGTGTGTGATATCTGAGGATGCCAATATTTAGGGCTTGGTTTTCTCAGCCTCTTTATAGGAAGATGGACCTCAAAATTATTCAACCCTAAAAGGCCAAAAAGAGCCACCATATATGTACATGTCCCTCATGTGGACAAAACCACTGCAGTTTGTTAAGATTTAAAAAAAAAAAAAAAAAAAAAAAAAAAACAAAACACACTCTTGACAAATGGTGAAATTTTATTTTATGAACTCCAAAGCTCATAAAATAAAATTAATCCATGGAAACCTTAATGTTAGGAAGGGATTGGGATTTTATATATTAATGAGTGTTTTTTTTTTTTTTTTTTGTCAAGACCATATGGAAGTTTGAAAGATGGTATATCCATGTTTTATTTTAAAATCACATATTAGAATATACATTTTAATAATGATAAAAGAAGATATACCATGGAGAAAAAAGAAAGAAGGAACTGTTTTCACGAGGCCACTATTTTATTTAGTTGATTAAATAATCTTCTTACTCTTTGACGGAAAAAAGTAATGATCTTCCCTTTATTTTAACATTTTTAGAAAAAAAAAGTAAAAGATGTAAACTTTGTGATTAGACTGTCATTTTTCATACATAGCATTTTAAAATAATTACTAAGATAAATCTTCATAAAAGCAAAAATATGTTTTCTTTCTGAATGCTATTGTCTTGAGATATTTCAGGAAACACCTAAAATATCACTAAAAAATAAATCAATGTCCAAAAAGAAAGAAGAAAATAATTTGGGGGTTAGCTGTCAAAACTGTGTCTTGTTTTAACAATCACAGACATGCTAGAAGAGCCAAAACAAGAAAGCAGAGATAACCTTTGATTCTAAAACAGATAAATGAAAGATTTATAATTACTCTCACACAATTTTTAACTCTCAAAAAATTGGCACAAATGTACTTGTTGAATTAAACAGTGCTTTAATCTCAAGTTGCTTCAACACTTTTCATTGTAAAAAATTATCTGCTTTATCAGTCATCACTGTGAAATTAATTTTGAGAAGATTTAAGTAAAATATTAGCTTAAAAGTATTCAGATATCATATTTTAAATAATCTACCAGCTTGGTTATTTCTGATGGATTTTCCATCACAGTCAATCTGTGTTCCCTTACTTTATTTCTAGCTGGAGCCAAGTATTAAACAGTGACACTATATATCTTTCTGTACAATTTGCCAATTTGGGTTACTCCGGAACCTAGGTGCTCCTGAATTGTCCTTGTGAATCACCATTCTGCCGAGAAAAGACTGAACAAGGAAATGATTTATTTACTGAAACGTCAATGTATTTTTTAAGCTACATAACTCAAAAATGTTTTACCCAAGATAGAAAAGACTTTTTGCAGGGATCAAAGTGGTGGTATCTTTAAATAAAAATAGGAGCCTTTAAACCATTTTAGGAAATGTTTTAATTATTAAGAAAATAAAAATGTATTAAAAAGTTTTCTACAGGCTTTTATATTTAAAAGTAGTCTTTGTCAACATAGTTTTGGAAAGTCACTTTTATGCTGCTATTTTGCAAGTTTTCTGTATTTCAGGTGCATGGTCTCTAGAATGGGTTGCTGCTTGGCCTAAATTAACTCAAATGTAACTTGGTGATAATTATATAATATATCTTGCAACCTAATGGGAAATAAAAATAATTACTTTGTATAATACTATCTGACTCAAATCACTGGGATGAGTTCATTGAAATTTCCAAATTTGAGGTGCTGTGAATAGCATAGACTCCCAGAGTATGCAGTGTAAAGAACTCTAAGTGAGATATGTCTGTCCACTTTTGTATTTACCTCTTCATAACTTTCACATTTCTTAATGAGGCTATTCTTTTTCAAGTGCTGTTCTTTCCACTAACCAAATCCTCTTTGGAGTTTTCCTATTGTCTTAGTTAAAGATACTATATTTGATTGATTTAATTATCTCTCTACATCATAAAATTTATATTATTTGTATAGACATCTTTAGGAGTCATTCAGTGTAATTTTAAAAATAAGTGCTTGACATATTTACTTTGTGGTGCCATTGATTTTACCACTATAAAATATACCAAAGTATACAAAATGTATACACATAGCAATTAAATAATGATAGCACTGAATTATGGATTCATAGACATTCTCTTGTTGTGCTATGTTATTAAAGAAAATTATAGGCCTGGCGCAGTGGCTCACTCCTGTAATCCCAGCATTTTGGGAGGCCGAGGTGGGCAGATCACCAGAGGTCGGGAGTTCGAGACCACCCTGACCAACATGGAGAAACCCCATGTCTACTAAAAATACAAATTAGCTGGGCATGGTGGCGCAGGCCTGTAATCTCAGCTACTCGGGAGGCTGAGGCAGGATAATGCTTGAACTCAGGAGGCGATGGTTGCTGTGAGCCGAGATCATGCCACTGCACTCCCGCCTGGGCAGCAAGAGCAAAACTCCGTCAAAAAAAAAAAATTATGAAATTTCGAGTTCCAATATTTATTTTATAAATACATGAATGAATGTCATAATTAAAATCTATATGCTATCATAACTAGTTATATGTATAACTTATATAATCTATATGAGTTTAAATATATAATCTATATGAGTTAGTAAGAGTACATTAATGACTAAGTATAATGTGTTCTGTTATAAAGTTCTTTAATTATAGGCATCTAAACAGGACCTAACTTATAATATATTCTGCTCATATATTTAAATACATTAAATACGTTCTGCTCATGTATTTAAAGATATTAGCCAAATTAGTCCAGTGATTCCTTTTCTACTTAGATCCTACCACTTGGAAATTCTCCCCTCATTCCCTGTTTTTTTTGACTTACTGTTTTCTCACAACCTTTTGATAAGTGACACCTAGAACATGGTAGGGTGCTTTATAGTTTGTCTAATGCTGCTCCAGTTCAATTTCTACACTGATAGGACTAACTAAGCGAGATGAGTGGAACAAATGGATCCATTCCATTTGTTGGATCTATTTCCATTTTGCCTACCAAGTTTCTATTTTGACTACCAATTAAAATCCTAAAAGCTGAGGAGATATTTTTGACTGCAAAGCAGTCTTCCTTATCCTGGAACTTGGAATGTCAATATCTCTATCTAATCCTTTCCTTAGTTAGGTCATCACTGCTTTATTGGTCGTCACTGTGAAGTCAATTTTGCGAAGATTTAAATAAAATGTTAGCTTAAGGGTATTAGATATCATATTTTTAATAACCTGCCAGCTTGGTTGTTTCTGATGGATTTTCCATCACAGTCAATCTGTGTTCCCTTACTTTATTTCCAGCTGGAGCCAAATATTAAACATTACCATAGTTAGAATCAAATGAAATAATGTTATCAGTATGTTGGCACCTATTAAAAACCCTTCAGAAAAAGCTGTTATTATTGTTATTATCTTATTCTACTAAGTTGTATTTATTTTAAGGGTTCTTAAAATTGAACAATTCAATAATTATGTGTAATTATGAAGAACTTCAAGGATTAAAATTACTTTCAGTATTATATTCTTCCCCATGGAGATTATACTTTGTGGCTCAATCATCTGTTTTAAAAGTTAGCTTTTGTAAAATGACCTATTACGTAATTTGGTAGCTACGTATAAATGCAAATTATCAAACCATTACTGTAAAAAAAATGTGTTGTTGAATTTATATTTTCAAAATATGTCTTTGTAAACTTACTATGTTAGCTATTGATTTTAAAATGATAAATATGTATTTAAATAAATTCTCAATCAGGCTAAAGTTACAGCAGAGATACTGCATCATCTAGCACAACCTCAGAAACTCTCCCTTGGCAGTAATCGTCCCTGCCTCCCTTTGGGTATTTTAGGCACTGATATTCCATAATGGGCCATTAAGAAAGGTGTTTAATTTGAGACCCATCTAGGTGTGCCATACTGAGATGAGATAATTTCAAAAACATGTGTATTTTCTCTCTTGCCTGGTTGCTACTGATACACTACTGATAATGAAATATGGGAAAATTATATTGCGATATTTTGTGAGTTGCAAGAGACTACATTTCTTTCATAATCTCAAGAACAATTTAAGACTTATTATACAGCTATCCTTTTATGTAAATAATTATTTTAAATGTGTTAATTTTTCTGCTATACATGTATTTATTTCCATTATTTTACAGTAATCTTTTCTCATTACTGTTTAAGCCCCTTTTGAAAAAAATATTGAAATTTTAAAAAATGTGAATATCAAGGGTTTTAAACTCAAATTTTCCATGTGAAAGAGATACATGGGACTGACCCTCATGGTAACCAAACATCAGTGAAACGATGTTATGTTAACCTAGCTCATGATGAGATATACCTTCCCCTGCATTCCTCTTTGTCTTGGAAAGTGTTCAAAGAAAGTGTAAGTAGATGTGTATTTTTTCCTTTTCCACTGGAAGGAGTTGGAATAGGATGAATTTGACTTTACGACCTCAATTCTTACAACTTCTCTATTCTAAGCATTATTTTTAAGTCAGTTATTTAGGAACTGTCATTGTTGTCAGAGAAACAGTGTTAAGAAATGAGATATTGTTTCCTAGTTTAGACCCTGAAATACATACTGTAGCTTCATATGATTTGGATTATTTAAGAAGATATTTAAAGCTCATTATTTTCAGCTATGGAATTTTTTTTAACCAAACTTGACTATAGTGCCAGTTGCATTGATAATGATTTTAGAATTTCACAGGATAAGGATGACATTGATTTGATATTTAAATCAAATCCTGGAATTCCATTTATAACACAAATTGTCACTAGATACAATATATTGTCACGATTATCAATCATGAACTACTCAGGTGATTTTATTTATTCAATTGCCATGGGTATAGGCTTATTAGTCTATCCTAATCATAAAGGCTCTAAGATAGTAAAAATGCAGTAAATATTAGAAACATTTGAGGATACGTTGACCTATCATATACCAAGTTTCATCTTTGAGTTAGAATTAGTATGAGAAAGTCACAACTAATTCAACTTCGAAAATATATTTGGTTATTCTCGGTAATATTCAGAATAATCTCAGTTCCCTTTTTAGGAAAATTAATAATAGAATTAAATACTCTTACTGATTGAAATTATATTGATATATGGGCCGGGCGCGGTGGCTCAAGCCTGTAATCCCAGCACTTTGGGAGGCCGAGACGGGCGGATCACGAGGTCGGGAGATCGAGACCATCCTGGCTAACACGGTGAAACCCCGTCTCTACTAAAAAAATACAAAAAACTAGCCGGGCGACGTGGCGGGCGCCTGTAGTCCCAGCTACTCGGGAGGCTGAGGCAGGAGAATGGCGTAAACCCGGGAGGCGGAGCTTGCAGTGAGCTGAGATCCGGCCACTGCACTCCAGCCTGGGCGACAGAGCAAGACTCCGTCTCAAAAAAAAAAAAAAAAAAAAAGAAAACAACACTTTTATTTGGTAAGTACCTTTCTTTTTTTTTTTTCTGATTGTTTTCAACTTTTGTTGTAACTTAAAAAGCAATGGCTTGCCTTCTGAGAACCTGGAAGATCATGATTCTTGGTTACTCTCCTAAAGAAATCTGTGATGTTGCCCTTCATTTACCCAATACATGCATGAGTAAAATGGGTTATTGCTATCTCTTCAGATGTGTCAAAGACATATATAATGCCAGATAAAAATTATTCAGTGAAGATATTGAGGGTCTTCTGTTTATGGCATGATTCTTGCAGGCTAAAGTTTGTTTATTCTAGGTCTTCCACTCACTCCGTTCATCCCACAAGTTAAAGACTAATCACACCTAGCTGAAAGCTCCTCACATAAGCTCCTTTACATAAGATATGCTACAGAGTCTGTAGTCAGTATAAGTGATGAGAAGCAGTAGAATCTGAAGACTGAAAACACAACCCTTGGGTCTAGACTGCTTAGATGCAAATCTGGGCTTGATTAATTTTAACTATGTGGCCTCAACAAGTTCTTTAACTCTCCATCCCTTGGTTTCCTCATTTACCAATTAGGAATAAAATAGCCCCTTTCTTATGGAGTTATTATACGATTAACAATAATGTTCATAGTTAGAAGTAATTAAATGAGTTAATACATGGGAGGCTTTCAGAACAGTGTTTGGCATATTAAGGGCTTAATAAATGTTAGTAGTTACTATGAGGAAGATGATTATTTTTCTTGGTTCTCTGTAGATTTTGGAATAAATTCATACATTCCTGTTTGAAATGGATTTATTTACTTTCAGATAGACACCTATTATGTTCTGAATGTTTTAAGTGTAACTTACTTGCCCTTCCTGATTTCTACTAGACTTGGAATCATAAAAATCAATCCTTGATTGTTATCATAAATGACATATTGTAAATAGTTGTTAATTTTTTTGAATATATTTTAAAATTATAGCTATGTTCATTTAGACTTGTTTTTCACAACTAATTATCATGAATATTTGAGATTTTATGAGTGATTTTATTTTTAAAGAGCAAAGGTTCTATTTTACCAATTGTACATATAGAAAGAACATGAGATCCATTTTTTGCTTTTAATTATTGGGTAGTCAAGCAAGTGTTTTCCAAATTAATTGATTTTAACATAATTATTTATATATACCTTTAGTTTAAAACTCACTGATTTTATTTCCAGTTGAACATATCAATATAGACAAATATTATCAAAGCCTATTGGATATGTTCTCCAATCAAATGCTTTATGGGATCTCAGAAAAGATGTTAACTCAAGGGCACTTCATAAGAAAGTGATCCTGTGTCAAGCATTAATCTGTTTCCTGGATAATAGATGTGCTGCCCTACAGCCAAAAAATTGCAATGTTCATTAAATATAAATTTATAATAATTTATATATTATAAATTAACAGACATTTCTTAAATCACAACACTGAGAGACAATTAAATGAAATTTTATGCTAGAAAAGTTTCTTATTAAAATTACCCTAGAGATATTATTTGTCTTCTAACTTAGCATCAAGTTATAATATTTAAAATATAATTGTAAGGAGATGTGCCTTTTTTACTTCAGCAATAAAAAAATAAATATTATTTGCCAGTGTTTCAGATGATGTGCTGAGATTTAGCATCTAATTGCTTGAAACATGTTTTAGGTAACCTTAAAATTAAGGTTAACCATAAAATTCACTGAAGAGAAATAAGTCTTTCTTGCTCTGATCTCTCTGAAACTTATGTAGGGGATTGCAGAGAAGAAATGAGGGAAGAATGGAGTCATGACTCAAAGTTGTAGTGGAAGTGTCACTTTATACCTGAACTACGCTCCCTACTCCCAATTTGATTCAACTTTTTACTGTATCTTCTGTGCCTATCCTATGTTTTTTCCCTTCTGTTTTCCCTCATGACTTATGTTTACTTCCACACTGACAAGACATAACAGTGATATTTCTACAATTTCAAAAATTGTTGACTTAACATTCTTTAAATAGTATATTAATTTAAATCACATGCTGGACTTATAGGTCATTGTGAACTCCCACCATACTAACTCTGGCAAATATTGTTACTGACACTGATTGCCTAAAGTATTTTTCTTTTCTCTCCATTTTCTCCTATATACTGTGACCAATTTAATCTTCTAAAAGCATGGTATTTACAATGGACCTTCTGATTCTATCCCCTTTTCTACTTGACCACTCACAATCTTTTATTGAATGTTCTTCTATCCCGCTTACCACTAAAGGCAATCTAATTTACCATTTATAACCCCACTTTTAAATATAAATCCTTCACTAAATGAGAACAAGAATTTTTCTCATTGATTGAATACCTACTCTTGCCAGGAAACTTTATAGCTTCTTATATATATTACCTTTATTTAAGCCTTAAACCACCTGGTAAAATAAGTATAAAATTCAGATGTGAACATTAGGGTATAGAAAATTTAAATAATCTGCTTATGTCATACAGCTCACAACTCAAAGAGAAAGAACTTAAAACTGTCCTTTTCACACTCCAAAGCTCATATTATGTCCTCTATTCATGCTGCTCCTCATGGCCCAGATTTTTTGATGTTTTATACTTGAAAACAGTAGCTTAGTTTTTTTAAAAAAATGTGTGCAGATATGAAGGACTAGGAAAATATGGCTACATTCAGTTCTAGGTCAAGGTAAATACATATTTACTATAGATGAAATTTCTTCCAAGTTGTGTTTGACTTGAATATGTTATAAAATATACATCTATCCAGATAAGTCATTGCTGCCAGTTGCAGAACAATACCATTCTATCTAAAAGTGCTGTAATTATCTGGAATCAATATTTGATCTCAAATAGCATAATGACTGCTAAACAGTGTTATGCAAATTTGGGACTGTGACAAAAATATTATACTAAAAAATGCAAAAACTGCATTTTTTCTGTGATGTCACTCTCTAAATAATAGTTTATTAATATAACGATTCATTTAACACTTCTATTGACTCAGGCTCCTCATATCAAACCAAAGATCATTTAAAAAATTGAATTTGCAACAAAATGTTTGAATATTTAGGAGCAATGTAGAAGACTACAACAGTTTTGGGGATATATTTGCTATAAATATTTACTCCCATTCTTAAAAGACAATACTTGAGATAATTTATATGTGTTGTGTTGATATATTTTGTGTCTTTAACTGTTATAAATTTCATGATTTGAAACCAATCAAATTGAATTTATATTCCTTAGTATAGTCTTCAAAATATTTCCTATTCCACCCTAATAGATCCTTCCTATTACTTTCTATGGCTCCTCACTTCTTCCTGAGAAACCAGATGACTTGCAGTTCTGCAACACGCTGCCTTTTACCACCTCTTTACCTTTACCATAGCAACTCTTAATCCAAAACGTTCTTCCTCCACCTACTGTTGAGTGAGATCTTAGCCATTCTTCAAATTATAGCACAATTACCACTCTCACAGGTCTTCCAGATCTTTCAAGGTGTGTTATCTCCTCTGTTTTTTTCAACTCTTCTTCTTTATCAAATTTGGATTTATATTTTACCACTTGTATTTACTACATTATTTCATCTTCCTTATCTTCCTCATTGTTTCCTTCTCTTCCTTATTGTTTCCTTCTCTTTCATTGGTTCTTCCTCCTCCTTCTTTAATGCAGGAATTATGCCTTGTATATCTTAACACATCCCCATGACCAAACACAGTGCATACTTGTAATAAATTAACAAAGAAACACACATGTAAATTTGTTGAATTAAATGTTTCTTGAAAATATTGAAGAAGGTGATTGAAAGTTTGTCCTCTATGAATTTCCAAAGGGAGTTAGCACTATTTAAGAAAGTATTCATTTAACTCATTGTTGCTGCTAACTAAACTCAATGGTTAAATGCTTTCTTCATACTTATTTAATACAAGGTTATTTGACCCCCTAAATATTGAAAAAAAAAAGATCCTTGAATCTTACTGTAAGTGCCTTGGTTTTCAGAGTCAAATTTTCGGAGAAACTCTATGAATAATGTGAGGACCCAAACTAATGATGCTTTACAGTTCCATAGTATATTCACATGCATTCTGTAAATTGAGAAACAATACATATAATTTTTCAAGAAAACAAGAAAACCTTAAAGGAGAAGCATATGTGTAGGTTTCAGACATTGTAAATTATAGCTAAAATTTACAAAACATAATATATTTTACTGAGTTCAAACTCCTTTAAAACCCATTTTGCTTTTGCCCAATGATGATCATACCAAATATATTAACATTTGCTAGGATGGTGATGGAAAGAACCTGTGTTATAGTCAGGTAATTTTTCTTCTCGCTGTCCTACTCTTTTCCCCTGAGTTAATTGTATCACTTCTTTTTTACTATTTTTTGTAGACACAGGGTGTTGCTTTGTTGACCAGCCTGATCTTGAACACCTGGCCTCAAGCAATCCTCCCACCCTGGTATCTCAAAGTGTTGGGATTACAGGCAGGAGACACCATGCCTACCCTTATTTCTTTTCTTCATATGTCAATGTCATATTATTTTTACCATTTTATCAAGGTGCCAAATTATACCTTAGATACAATTTTATACCACGTTGCTGTAAATTAATTTTATATCATTAAAAAGGTAATTTATGGAGATGGCTTGTTTTGATTTTTAAATAAAAATGGTTTTAAATTTTTCAAATTTTAAAGTCCGTATACTAACCCTGGAAGAATATAGACAACACCCAAGTGATAATTCTGAACGCTCCTAAAATTGTAAGGTCATAGCTATGATTTCCCTCTATGGAACAAGGAAACAAAACAAAACAAAACAAAACATGGGAAACTCCTGTATTGCAATTAGAAATTAGGCTATATACCAATTCACCATTATAATAATGCCAAATGGCATTTTTTATATTTTGTATGTGCCAAACATGTCAGAAAATAATGACCTCCAAAAAGTATATGACAAATACAAGTAAATACGCAAAATAAGGTATGGATTAATAAAAATCTGTAAAGTCAATATTGAAGTAGAATTTGTAGTTAGAATGTATAACAAGTGAAAAGTTAAGAGTTGGGGAAATTTAAACATTTATAAAGAAAATATAGTTTCTTGTCCATGGTATTATGATGGGAAAGGTACAATAATATGCAGTATACTTTGGGGAATGTTTGAGAGTAAATTATCTTACAGAAATGTGATTTAAGAGTAGCTAACACATTCCCAAGATAAGCAGTTTTGAGACTGTAATGTTAACCTCTGTTTGATGTATAGAAAGGAAGCTAATATAAGATAGAAATATAAATTTTTAGCATGATTTGAAAAGAAAATAATACTAAAAAATTAAACTGGGGAAACAATTATGACACTAGAATGCAAGATGAAAGTTTCCAGAAAGTAAAATCAATGTCTCCCATTTAGAAGACTTACTTTTGTTGAAAGGAATAACAAAAAAAATTCAATTTCTTTTAGAGTATAGTTGTGTTAGATTTGAATAAAAAGTAGCATAGTTAATAAATAAGGAAGTTTCCAAGTAGTTAATGAGGGAAGACTTTAGTTATTTAAGCTTTTTGTAGAATTTCTTTCCATACTATATTCTTTTCTAACTTTCAGTGGAACTAGTATCAAATAACACAACTTTAAAATTCTAAACCTAAACATGAATGATGTGAATTAGGTCATTTTAATCAACTTCACTTTTAAATTCTAGATACTGTGAAGAACAGTGAACTTAGTTTTGTTTGAAGACAGATAACCACCAAGATTTTTATAAGAAAAGAAATTTGTTTGGTGAAGTTAATGACAACATTTCAATGGAAAAATCATAAAAAGTTTTCTTTTAAAAAACTACTATAATTCAGAGTGGTGATACATATTTCTGTAGGTTATGAGAAATATATTTCTGTAGCTATTAAATATATATTTCTGTAGCTATTAAAACTTATATTGTATAATTATTGCAAGTTTATTATATATGTCCCCTAATTAGCACAGTATTGGAGTTGTGAGTAAGAGAGAGGCAAGTGGTGAGGCTGGAGTGGGAGAACATGTGACCCTCCTCAAACAATAGTTTTTATTCTTATAAATTCCATTTCCATTACATTATAATTATGAAAACAAATCCCTATGCCTAAATCAAATGTCAAATGTCTGAGTAGAGATGGCTCTTTGTCCTGCTGCAATACCTTAAAAGAAATCATTATTAATAACTAATAGGTATGTACTTCCTTATTCTTTCTATAAAATAACTTTCAACCATTGTTTCAACATTGTAAAATAGGTATCATATGAAATAAATGATTCTGGTTGTTATTGAAGCCAAAGTTAACAATAGTAATACTCATCCTTCACTATGGAAATAATTTTCTCTCCTCCTCCGACAGATGCGGCACTGTAATTAGGGTGGTGTCCTGAAAAGCACCACCCTTTGTGTGTTCTTTGTCCTCTCTTCTCCGAGTGCTTTCCTGCCTGCCTCTTGCATCTATGCTGTTCCGGGTTCTCCACTCTTCACAATCAAATAATGTTTCATTTAAGCAAGGCCTAAGTCTTCTTTGGAAATCCCATGTTGTACCCTTCCTTTGCACAATTAATGTTCCTAATTATTTTCATTTATTTTCTTGTTTATTTGTGCCATAGAGGAAAGAGCACTAATGTTGAAGTCAATTTGGCTTGAAATTCTAGACACATAACATGTCTGATTTTCCTTCTCAGTAAACATGGAACAATGTTATCTGCTTTATATATTTGTATGAATAATTATATTAGGAAATTTGTGTAATATCTAGCACAGTGTGTAAAATGTGGTAAGTACTTAAAGGAAGATTAATTCTTCTCTATCTTGTGACTTCATTTACTTTACTGTATCCTGTTTTTGGGTTTTTTTTTCCCCCACTACAGTATGGGTTGTGAGAAAAACTGTTCTACTGATTTGCATTTTCTGTAAAATCTACTGTGGTAGAAATTTAGTATTATGTGTTTGAGAGAATGAATAAATAATTCATCTAGATGACAGCTCATAATTTCTTCTAGTAATGAAATGCTATATATATATTTATCTTCTATTTGTGTGTATGCGTTTATATGTGTATGTGTGTATACATATATCTCCTGATAACTTTTGACTCTTGTATACTCCATGGTCACAGAGGAAGGCAAAAAAGACACAGAAATAGAATGTTGAGGTTTGCTAGGATAGAGCATTGTGATCTTGTTCATGAATCTGTCAATTATCTGTCAACTTAAATATCCCTCTTCAAGTAGCTGTCAGTTATTTTGTGCATGTTAAATAATGTAATTTTAAATTAGCAATTGCTTTCAAAATTTCTTTTGTGAGTTATACACTTATGACATTTGAGAATGGATTTTCAGGTTTTCTTGTGAGTCAGAGTTGCGTAAGAGAAAACAAAATGAAAATGTTGTGCATGATTCCTTTTCACTTAGTCTCTGTTTTATCTCAGTCACATATTTAATTTCTTGTCAATACTTTCTCTGTTTGTAAAGGTAAAATGTTATGAGATTATCTAGAATGAGCTTTGTTTCCCATAATATCAATGAAATTGAAGAGAAAACTCTTTATATCTATTGTGTCCATATTTAGTACTGTAGGAGCCTATGTATACAATAGTAATAAATAAAAATTTTTTAAATTATCAAATGATCTTGCTTCTTATGGATTCACATTGAAAGGATGAGTAGGACAAAATAATTGCCAATGGTATAGCACCTACCACATGCCAGCACTGTTCTTGGCTATTATTCTGTATTTTATGTAATTAAAAATTACAAATTTTAACTCATTTAATGTTCATAGAACCATATAAATTAAGTAATATCACCCTACCCATTACATAGATAGAAAAATGGAGATGCTATAGTAAATGACCGTCAACAGGAAAATTGAGATGCTATGTAGTTAAATGACTTGCCCAACGTAGTAGAACAGTAGTTGAGATCAGGTTGTCTGGCTCCAGAATCTGTGCTCTCAACTACCATGCCGTAAATAACAATATCAAAACATCCGATTAATTTGTGTAATTTTGCCTTTTGTTAAAGACTTTGGTTTTTATTTTGACAGAATGAAGCATATTAATACTTTCCTCAGTAAACAATTTTGAATATCCCTTTTCAGAAGATTTTAAAATTTAATTCTAAAAGTCCGAAATTATTGAAAATATGTATCAATCTCCAGGACAAAGAAAAAAAAAAAGAAAGAAAGAATGAAAGAAAAAAGGAAGGAAGGAGGGAAGGAAGGAAGGAAGGAAGGAAGGAAGGAAGGAAGGAAGGAAGGAAGGAACGAAGGAAGGAAGGAAGGAACGAAGGAAGGAAGGAAGGAAGGAACGAAGGAACGAAGGAAGGAAGGAAGGAAGGAAGGAAGGAAGGAACGAAGGAAGGAACGAAGGAAGGAAGGAAGGAAGGAAGGAACGAAGGAAGGAACGAAGGAAGGAACGAAGGAAGGAAGGAAGGAAGGAAGGAAGGAAGGAAGGAAGGAAGGAAGGAAGGCCGGCCCAATTTGTGCTTGATTGATCAGTTTGACAGGTGCTGACTGTAAAAGACGGTGTCTTCAGGATTTGAATCATGTTCCCTTAGTATTTTGATTTCCTAAGATAAATCTGTGAAGACTTTAAGAGGAGGCAACTACACTACTTTGGTTCAATAAAGTTTCTTTTTCAGTGCGTAAAGTTATTAATGTTTGACACCTCTCAGCAAGATTCCTCATCTTGAATTGTACAATCCTGGGGAATAGGTTTCATGTTTTCTTCAATATTCTATTCCATGTTTCTGGACCACTGCTTTGTATTTTAGTGAGCATTCAATTAACCTCTGTTGAATGAATTATGTTAAAACTGCATTTTAATGTAGTTTGTATCTATATGCTTACTGTTTAAAATAAGCTATTTAGAATAACATAAATGAAACTTAAATGAAAATGAAATTTTAGGCATAATAATCTATTTTTAATCATCATACATTGTGATTGAGGTAATACTTTGCCTTGATTTTCAGTACTGAAGCTTTTGACATTCAAACAAAAAGAGTAGCATCTTTTGTAAACATAAATCCATGATGTTCACAGATTTACGGAGATGTTTAGAAAAGTAATGTAGTTAATATGTAGAATAATTTCTGAATGAATATTGCAGCCTGAGATGAAAGTAAGACTCATATATTTAACTTTTCTTTTAAACTTATTTATGGTAACAATGATGAATGAAATATTTTACTGTTCTAATGTTGGTGAAATTATACTGTGGTAAAAGCTTACACAAAGTAAGCCCTAAATCCATATATATATATATATATATATATATATATATATATATGTATATATATTTAGTCAGGCGCGGTGGCTCACTCCTATAATCTCAGCACTTTGGGAGACCGAAGTGGGTGGATCACCTGAGACTGGGAGTTCAAGACCAGCCTGACCAACATGGAGAAACCCTGCCTCTGCTAAAAATACAAAATTAGCCGGGGTGGAGCTACTCAGGAGGCTGAGGCAGGGGAATCGCTTGAACCCGGGAGGCTGAGGTTATGGTGAGCCGAGATCTCGCCATTGCGCTCCAGCCTGGGCAAAAAGAGCGAAACTCCATCTCACAGACACACACACACACACACACACACACACACACACCCCACAAAAGGCCGGGCGCAGTGGCTCGGGCCTGTCATCCCAGCACTTTGGGAGGCCGAGGCGGGCGGATCACAAGGTCAGGAGATAGAGGCCATCCTGGCTAACACGGTGAAACTCAGTCTTTTACTAAAAACATACAAAATATTAGCCGAGCGTGGTGGCGGGCGCCTGTAGTCCCAGCTACTCAGGAGCCTGAGGCAGGAGAATGGCGTGAACTCGGGAGGCGGAGCTTGCAGTGAGCCTAGATCGCGGCACTGCACTCCAGCCTGGGTAACAGAGCAAGACTCCATCTCAAAAATCAAATCAAATAAAATAAAAATCATTATATTTAAGTTAATTTGTTCAGTAGAGACTGAATTGTTCATTTCACTAAGATCTGAGGCCAGGATATAAACATGATGGTAATATATGCATTGTATAAATAATGTCTTTGGATTACTTACTTATTTTATACAATAACCCCTCCCTTTTTTTTTTTTTCTTTTTTCTTTTTTGCAGGTTTCAGATTTGGGATATTGGTGTTTCTGTTTCGGAAGAATTATTCTTTTTATTTTTAATTTAAAGAAACTTCATCAGTTTCGGAATACAGAAGAGGAACTAGAAATATACGTATTTTGTTTCACATTTGAACAGTCATTCTTGAGGAATACTCCATACCTGAGTGGACAGCCATGTGGCCATCGCAGCTACTAATTTTCATGATGCTTTTAGCTCCAATAATTCATGGTAAGATTTTTCAGATTTTTGTGTAATGCTTAACGTTTTCTCACTTATTCATACTAGACACTTCCTTAGGATCTTTGCTCTGAGATTACTTTGTAGTTTTTCCTTACCATATGTTAGTATGAGTAAGTTAAAATAAAAGAACATAATGTGTATTTATGTATTTATTTTTATTTATTTTTTATTTTTTTATTTTTTTTGAATCGGAGTCTCACACTGCCACCCAGGCTCGAGTGCAGTGGCACAATCTCGGCTCACTGCAAGCTCCACCTCCCGGGTTCACACCATTCTCCTGCCTCAGCCTCCTGAATAGCTGGGACTACAGGCGCCCACCACCACACCTGGCTAATTTTGTTTTTGTATTTTTAGTAGAGACGGGGTTTCACCGTGTTAGCCAGGATGGTCTCCATCTCCTGACCTCGTGATCTGCCCGCTTTGGCCTCCCAAAGTGCTGGGATTACAGGCGTGAGCCACCACGCCCAGCCCGTAATGTGTATTTGAAGCTGAAATAGTTATGAGTTTTCAGTTGCATTTCTTAAAGTGCCTATTGAAATGTATTTAAAACCAAAAGGCTTTTTAAAAAGAACACTTGCATTTTATTTTTAGACTTTACCACACTTTTGGAAAATCAGCTGAATTATTAATTATCTCATTTATTGTGATTTTTTTGGCTTGCATAGTTTCATACTTAAAAAAAACATTTTTAATGTAGTAAATTTGGGCATTTGAAAGAAAACTCCAAAAGTAAAATCCTACTTATTCAAAAGTATCTGCTTTACACAACCAAGTAATTATTTTTTCTCTGAGTATTTACTATTCTGCACAATCTTTAATATACAGAACACAAACTATAATCTCTCAATAAAGGGAAATTATTTTTGTACTATACCTTGTAATGCAGAAACACAAATAAAAAAACAAAAAACAAAAAACAAAAGAACGGTCAGGCACGGTGGCTCAGGTCTGTAATCCCAGCACTTTAGGAGGCCGAGGCGGGCAGATCACGAGGTCAGGATATCGAGACCATCCTGGCTAACATGGTGAAACCCCGTCTCTACTAAAAATACAAAAAAAAAGTAGCCAAGTGCGGTGGCGGGCGCCTGTAGTCCCAGCTACTGGGAAGGCTGAGGCAGGAGAATGGAGTAAACCAGAGATGGGAAGCTTGCAGTGAGCCGAGATCGTGCCACTGCACTCCAGCCTGGGCGACAGAGCGAGACTCCGTCAAAATAAATAAATAAATAAATAAATAATAATAATATTAATGTCTATTTTCACTTTTTAAAGAAAGATGATTTTATGGAAACATGCTAATATACTTAATAGACATGTATACTTAATGTTCATTTAGACATCTTTGTAATTATAACAAATATGATAGATTAGAAATGACGTACCTTTGCAAATTTTATAAAATATATCACATTAATTAATATATAAGCGAGACATTTATATTCTGTACAACTTAGTGTAATATTCACTGAATCTCTCTCAAACCTGGTAAATTAAAGTCTATATGTAAGTTCCTCTTACACAATTTAATGTTTTTGGCTAATTATCATTGATTTTTTTCCCTAAGATGAAAATGTTGTAATATAGTCGCTCTCTCATATGTTGATGATAATTATAGCAAAGAAAAAAGGACACAGCTGTATTTGCCACTGCTTAGGAGGTCTCAGAATTTATATAGTGTAGCAAGCAGCTGAAATGAATTTTTAGCCTCTTTAGCTCACTTTTGGTTTTTAATTGACTACAGAAACTCATTGTAGTTCATCAGTGATGCAATTCTGAATCTGGCCTGTGTTCTTAAGTTTTAACATGAATTGCATTTTGCTGTCATTCTAAATACTGGGTAAAATAACTTCTTTTGAAGTTTTCCTCTAAAGTTCCCTGGATGCAACATATTTAGTTCTGATAATCCACTCTATTATAAGGTAGAGATGTTTGTAAAATGGGAGTATCCTACTTATTCAACCATCTTGTTTTAAGCAAACTTGTCTAAAATATCAAAATATTTTCTTAATTCATATACGGATACATTCACGTTCTCTGCATGGGCACATATAACATTTTGTGATGTGGGAAAATAAATATAATTACGTTACTTGAAACAATGTTTTTCTAAGTATCAATATATGTAAAGGTGATTTAAATTAGACTTTTTATGTTATAAAAATACCTCCCTTATAATGTTATTTTGAGAATAAAATAAATAGCATATGTAAATAATACAGCACAGTGCACAGAAAATATTTAGTGCTTGAACATGTAAATTTCCTTCATCATACAATCTATCCCTCCAGTTAATTTTTGTTCCAGTAAATTATAACAACCAGGAATTAGCTAGCCATAAGAGCTGATTTATTTAATGTTGATACTAAGGAAAAAAGAAAAATATCTACATATATATTTACACACACACAATTCATATTTAAAAGATCAAACTAAAATTACCCTTGTTAGAGAAAATTAGGTTAAAAATAGCAGAAACAGACGTTGCAAGGAAGATTCCTTTTTCAGAACTAAAATGCCTGGTCCCTAAAACTGACACATACTATGTATTTCAGTGGACCCCTAAATGTGGCTGAGCCTTGGGTCTTAGGTCTTGGTTTGGGGACTGATAATCTGCATTGAAAACACACACACACACACACACAGAGGAAGAGAGAGAGAGAGAGAGAGAGAGAGAGAATACCTCCAAGTAACTTTTAGAAGTATTAAATCAACCCCTAGTATAATGATAGGACACATAAAAGACTGATCTGATATGTAAAATACTCTGGGCCAAAAAAATAATCATTTCCATTTTATGTGGACTATTCAATATTATCTTGAGTTTTGAACTATAGAGGACAAAACAATAGAGAATCTTTTTTCTGATAAACTTTATCCTTTATTTTAAAACTTTGCACCTGAGAAAATACAAGTCGGTTTTGTCTTCCTTCTTTAAGAAGGCTTTTTCTTTTGCCTTTGTGATACCACTTCTGACTTGTGAATGAAGGGCTTTATAAGCAGCCTTTTGGAACCTAACTTGCTCATAAATAGAAAAATACACCTTTGATCAAGTGCTGAAATATAATAGGATAGGAATTTTTAGAGTCCCCATCAATCCTGGCTTAAGAGAATACTGCATAACTTGAAACCTTAGATGACTGAGTTAAAATGTATGTCATAGTTATAGAAGTACTTTTGTTTCCAACATATCCTCTGCTGATGTCTCCTTGCCTACTGCTAAGATGTCAGGATATTTTGCCCTCTTGATCATTGGGAATTAATTCTTCTGAGTAATGATCTGAATTGCTATCCCTTTCTTCAGAGAAAATGGTAATGATGACTACTGATTTTATGGCCATAAACTTTAGATGTTTTAGTTCACTTAATATTCACTATAATTGCATAGGTTTTTTTATTATTTGTTATTATTATTATCATCACCATCTTTACAGATAAAGACATTGAGGTACACAGTGATAAAGTAAATTGAGGTCACATAGCTATTAAGTGACACAGAGGGAATTTAAAATCAAGGACTTGGCTTTTGAGCTCTGCTCTTGTTGGCAGTAGATATCCAATTCCTATCAAGGCCGTTCCTCTTTACATAGAATCTCGTCTCAACCCTCCTGGTCACTTGGGAGCAGGTGAGGCAGAAACATTGACCATCTGCCTCTTCCATGTTCTTGGGACAGACAGACTGTGGTTCTGAAGCCTGACAGACCAGAGATGAAATTCCAGCTCTGCCACCTACTGGCTCTGTAATCCTCTTTATCTGTCAACTGGTTAATAAATATAATTAATTTACCCACTACAAGCCAGAAAACTGCTAGATGCTAAAGACAGGATAGTGAACAAAAGACTTGTATTTCTTCCCTCAGCGAGCTTACAGTAACCTAAAAATGTGTAGCTTAATATAATTTTCATCTGTAAAAATGAACATGTATTCCTTGCAGAGCTATTTTAAGAAATGGATGTAATTATATATGTATAACTTCTAACATGGTGCTTTGGCATTTGATAAACCTTTCATTTTTTTCCCTACTCCTTTCTTACCTTGAAATAGAGGTAAATCCCTGAGCAAGGTAAGGAAAATAAATAATTACTGTTATTCTAACCCTGAGAATGGAAATAAATCTTTTTCTATTCAAACCTCAATATTTATGTTTTGCCAAACATTTCTAAATACTAGTATCTAAACAAAATTATTATCAATATTACTAATATCTAAACCAAATTATTCTCACTATGTAGGAATGTTTAAATTACTATTTTAATTGGTTATATATAATTGCTAGGGTTATATTTTTGCATAATCTCTACATGGACAAAATTAAAAACTAAGCTAAATAATTAATTCTGATAATGTTTATGTTAATTGAATAATCCCCATTTGCTCTAAATAGTCCGGTCAATGTTTTATATAGGAAAACAAAACAAGTACCTCAATATCGTATAAATATGTACAATTTAAATTGGGAGATGTCCCTGCTTCTATGTTTATCTGTCCATATTCCGTGTCTCTGTGTACTTCTGTATTTCTCTTTTTCTGTTTTCCATGACTGTGTTCCCTTCCTGTAGAGCCATAAAATCCTTATCTATAATGCAATGAGACCTGGCAGAAGTAAAGAGGAGCAGCTGAAGCAGATGGCCAGTTCTTTGCTGTGCACTACTGTAGTGTTGCATGAAGATAAAGGATTCTTTTTGTTGTTTTTCTATTGATGTGGTTGGGAGCAAGGAAAAAATAAGGAAATTGGAGAGCAAGAACCCAGTAATAACCTGGGGCTCATTTTGATTGGCAGTAAAGAAACATCAAGGTCCAATGTGGGACCTTGGGCTGGGAGATCTGTTCCTGGGAGGTTACTACACCCAAGCCCCAGCTGACCGGGAGCTCAGAAGGTGATTGTGGTGCTCAAATATTTCAAGTACACCTCAGCTTATTTGAACCTTACTTGTAAAGACTGAATCATAGTTGAAGAGGTAGAAAGCAGGATCGTTGGCACTTAAACTAGGAATAACGGCGAGCAGTATGTTTTACAGCGTCTTCACAGAAAAAGAAAAATACAATATAAAAAAAATCTTCTAGAACCACCTTATGCATGCTTTTTTTCTGCAATTCTATTGCTAAAGTTGCATCTGTATTTATATATTCAGGGACTTTACTGGTTAGCCTACATTTCATCATGTGCAAGAAATGACTTATAATAAACAGTTCTTAGTAGGGATAAAAGAATGATCAGATGCATATTTGTTTTTATGTAATTTTCACCTTATTGTTAATCTGTGTTTACAATTATGATTCTGATGTCAATGATTTAAGATAATACTCGTATATTTTGTAACTTCTAATAAGATATGAAACTTGAAAAAGTACAAAATTAAATTTAACTACGTAGCATTTTATCATATAATTCTTTCTATGAAGATGTGTTTTATTAGTTCTGAAAGAGTCAGGTTGACTTCTAAGCTCTGCTTAACTTGGTTATTTTTAGAAATTAATCATCCTTGAAATGTTTATAACGCTTGCCAGCCTAGGTAATTTGTAATATCTGCAGTAATATAACTATGTTTATGGTCAAATACATTATACAGAAAAATCCGTGTCAGAGTAATGATATATGAGGTTACTGCTAACACATCCAACACCATCCACATTAGCCAGTGGCTACTGAGTTTTAAAATATGTATTTTGTAAGCTAACTACACAATCGCTAGTATCACAATGTAAGCTACAAACATGCATGGCTGATAGCTTTACTTTATGTGTAAGAATTTGTTTAGAAACTTTCCCAAATGCAGTTTGGCAGCTGGAAAATAATTTTTTTTTTTTTTTTTTTTACTTTTGTACTTGCAAAAGATGTTACATATGCATTTAATTGTAGTAATAATCTATGAGTGACATGTACATATTTGGAGTAAAATAGCATTTTCCTATATTGAAATTTTATGTATTGTGACTATTTGAGGTGCTTGTAATTTATCACATTTTTATATTTCTTGTTCTGCGGTGGACTCTGACTGCAATAGGATTGTTGTTTTATATTTAATGTTGAACAAATTTAAAAATATTTGAATATACAATATAAAATCATTGTTTTCTTATTCTTTGGATTACTATTTACTTGAATCCTCAGTATAATTGGGTTTATAAATGGGTTATTTTTCTTTATATTGTCAAATTATGAGCATTCTTTATAAAAATATCTTTTTTGAAAAGACAGTAGGATATCATTAGAAGACATTTAGTTTTAAGAGTTTTTTAGACTTTTTTCTAAGAATAGCTTTTAAATTTTTATTTATTTTTAAAATTTTAATTTTAAGTAAAAATTTCAAATATTGTTATTAGTAAAAAGTAATTTTTTATTAATACAAAACATTTGTACATGTTTATGGGGGTACATATGGTATTTTGATACATGCATACAATGTATAATGATCAAATCAGAGTACTTAGGATATTCTTAACTTCAATCATTTTTCATTTTTTTGTGTGGGGAACGTTTCAGATTTTCTGGGAGGCCATTTGCCTGGATTTACCCACTTAAATTCTCAGGTATTTTATGTTGAATTGTGCACCATTTTTCTACCTTCATCACTTCAAATTCTTCAACCCCCTTTTTCTAAGACAGGTTCTCACTCTGTCACCCAGGCTGTAGTGCAGTGGCATGATCAGAGTCCACTCTAACCTCAACCTCCTGGGCTCAAGCAATCCTCCCACTTCAGCCTCCCAAGTTGCTAGGACCACAGGCATGCACCACCATGCCTGCTTAATTTTTAAAATGTTTTCATAAAGATGGAGTCTTGCTTTGTTGCCCAGACTGGTCTCAAACTGTAGACCTCCAGCAATCCTCCTGCCTTGACCTCCCAGAGTACTGGGATTACAGGTGTGAACCACTGTACTCAGCCCCCTTTTACTCATGTATTTGATTCCTCAAAGAAGTTCATTCATTCAGGATTTCTTTTAATTTAATTATTATGGATATTTAATAGTGCATATCTATGGGATGCATATAATATTTGATACAAGTATACAATTTGTAAGGATCAGTTACTCCAGGGTAATTAGGGTATCTATCATCTCAACTATTTTTATTTATATGTGTTAGGAATATTACAAGTCTACTATTTTAGTTATTTTCAAATATACAATAAATTATTGTTGGCTATAGTCACCATATCTTGCTTCTGAATACTAGATCTTATGCCTTCTACCTAACAGTATTTTTGTACCAACTAACCATCTTCTCTTCATCTTTCTCCTCTCCACTAATCTTCCCATCCTCTGGTAACCATCTTTCTACTCTCCGTCTCCATTAGTTTAATATTTTTTTATTTCTCACATATTACTGAGAACATGCAATGTTTGTCTTTCTATACCTGGCTTAAGAATTTCATCACTTTGTTATGGCTGGATGATATTTCATTGTGTATATGTAACTACATTTTCTTTATCCATTCATTCGTTGATGGACACTTAGGTTGATTCTGTATCTTGGCCATTGTGAATAGTGTTGCAATTAAAATGGGAGTGCACATATCTCTTCGATATACTGATTTTCTTTCTTTTCCACATATACCCAGCAGTGGGATTTCTGGATCATGTGGTAGTTCCTGTAGTCTTTTGAGGGACCTTCATGCTGTTCTCCACAGTAGTTACACTATTTACATTCCCACCAATAGACAAAGGTTCCCCTTTCTCCACATCCTCACCAGTGTTTGCTATTGCCTGTTTTTTTGGATAACAGCCATTTTAACTGTGGGAGATGATATTTCATTATAGTTATATATTGCACTTCTCTGATGATTAGTGATGTTGAGCATTTTTAATTTACCTATTGGTCATTTGTATATCTTCTTTTGAGAAATGTCTATTCACATCTTTTGCTCATTTTAAAATCAGATTGATTTTTTTCGCGTTGAGTTATTAACCCTTGTCAGATGATAGTTTGCAAATATTTTCTCCCATTCTTGTGGATTTTCTCCTCACTTTTTTATTGTTATTATGACTACCAAAATTAATAATTGTCCATAACTGAAACTTTATTTTTATAGGAGACCTGTATACTGGTGAATTGTATACAAAACAGCAAGGCAATTCATTGGGTTCTATTAGTTTTCAATTATTCTTCCTAAGAAAATGATGAAGATAATTAAACTTTGGTAGCCAAGAAAAATTTCTATTTTTGGTTGAGTCTGAATTTTTTTGAGATTTTGGAAATCCTCTTTTTTATATTTTTATATCTTTGCTCAAATTATATTATAAATATTGAGTCTTTCATTTTATTTCTGTAGATTGTTTTTCTCTAATATATTCTGCAAATTACTGAATGCCTCTTTTAGTTCATCTCAAGAGTAATTCTGTAACTTTGCATTTCTCTATCAAATCCACATATTATATATTAGTGTCCTCTGGACTCACATCACATCTTTTAATGAAAAAAAATGGAAATCAGCAGAGAACCTGATGTTTTATATGGCAAGGATAATTAATGATTTATAAATGTTGATAACTGAATAGCTCCTGTAATTCTCAGGAACTACAGAAGATGGTGTCAGCATATTTAGGAATTATTGCTTACATGAAGCCCAGAAACTGAAATTTACAATATCATCTAATCTAAACTGCTTTAGAATCCTATCTTGTATGGTCCTATTAAATGAAGTAGAAAGATCTTAAGCCTTAGAGTTTAAGTCCAGTTCCATTACTTCCAAGATATATGACCTTCAAGAGTTTAAATCACAGTTTGTTTATTTGTTAAATAAGTAATTAGACCTACTTTGTTATAGTGTAAGGATTAAATAAAATAATGTATAAAAAGGCCCTAATACAAAGCCTCATACATTTAATCCTGGGAGAAGGGGGTCATTAAAACATACCTTTAGGAATTAGAACCAAAAAACAAATGATCTGAATAGTAAGCAAAATTTAAAATACAACACCATCTTGGGGTCACTTACATTCCACAGTTCTTTTTCAAAGACTGCATTGTATATTCTTAATCCCCATTGTGACAGTTTCTCTAATTATGAGTCTACACATTTGTACACACATCCCATCATTATATTTAGGACTCAGCCACTGGACTGTAACTAAGTCTTTAATGAGTTACTAATGAACATCTTAAGCTTAGATCAGCATTCAAAGAAAAATGTTAAAGGGTGTTGAAAAGCTATTCAAAGTGCAATTCTGTCACTTTTAATTAGACTGTAAGCCCAATAAAATATCCTGTCATCACTCTTCTTTCTAAGTTTGAAAAAATTGAATAGTGAGTGATGGATATACCCTCATTTTGGTATCATTAGTTTTATGTGAAATTAAAAAGGGTAAATTCAGTGACCTAAATTAGAGAAATCATTCTTTTGATTAAATGCAAAGATAAAAATAACATGCAAGCATAAAATAGCATTTTACAACATTTCATTCTTTTTTCTTGGACTCAGATGACTTTAAAACAGATTGATTTTGTTGTTGCACTGGAGAATAACAGATGATGTGAGGAAAATACCTAATGATTAGTTAGTTATGTAGGTTAAAAACATAAAAATAAAAAAACAAAAACAAACCCTCTGTATTTATAAAAGAACAAATAGTCTGCTTTCACTCATTACTGATTCTCTCCAAGCTGTTAGAGATATCACAAGAGTAGTAAACATAAATATTACCTGAATTAGATCAGAACTAATCTTTAGTATAGCTCTCCATACAAATCAACAATGGTGGTGACAATTTAGCAATGATCCTTTTTCTTCTTTTTTTTTCTACTTTTGATAGGGAAGTTGATGAAACCATGCAGACCTTAAGGGCACATTATTTAATAATGAAGACAAATAATGCATAAAATTTAAAGCAACAGGCTGGTATGATGCTCTTCCTCCAGGGAACACTACACAATTACTTAAAAGGAGGCCTTTTAGATTAGTTACAATAGCTGAATAGTTGGAATAGCTGTGATAACACAGATGTATCAGAGGTTACAGGCTGTTGGCAGGCTTTATGTTGTCCCTCTGCAGACAGATAAAAAACCACCATGTCGATTTTTAAAAGTAGGTGTCCAATAATAATCACATTCTATGTATACCACCAACATAACGTAGTCGATCATTTTGACATTTGAGCCTGTTAACATATTTGCTGTCTTGTTAAACAGAATTTAGGCATTCATTGAAACTTACGAACATTAAGATGTGAAATGGTTTGGCTCTGTGGCCCCACCCAAATCTCATCTTGAATTGCACTTCCATAATTCCCACGGGTTGTGGGAAGGACTTTAAAAGAGATTGATTTTGTGTGTATGTGTTGAGAAAGGCGGATGGGTGGGAAAAATATCTTAACTACCATAAAAAAGCAAAACAGTTCTCATTCTTCTCAGATGTCTTCAGAAATGCCAGTTACTATTTACTTAGGAGAAGGAGCTAGAACTCACTAGCAAAACAAACCTCTGTCAATATATGGATCATTTTTGCTCATTTTGCCCACACATTAGTTATAATTGGCAGTATGATTAAGGAAGAGTGCCTCATTACTATAGTTGTAAAGATTTTTAAAGAAGGGATTTACTTTACAGCATTCTGAAAGTATAGTTGCCATACAATTAAAAAATTGATATTCTTGAGGAGGGGAGTGGAGGGAAAAACAAAGTCAATGTTATCCAAATAATAAATTCTAAAGGTTTTTTGTTAGCATGAATTTAAATGTGTTTGCATTATGTTTACAAGGAGGCAGGTGTTTGGAAAATCTTACTATTAGTTATCACTCATCTTAAGGTACATAATACAGATTTTATTTCACTGGAATGAAAAAAATCATCCTTTTTGTCAGAAGCTAAATCTCTAATAAATTTATATCACTAACAGAAATCTGTGCTTACTCATTTTCAGAAGTGTTTAAGGTATTTACATCACAGTATTACAATTTAGGC
This sequence comes from Macaca mulatta, assembly GCF_049350105.2. Lineage (NCBI taxonomy): Eukaryota > Metazoa > Chordata > Mammalia > Primates > Cercopithecidae > Macaca > Macaca mulatta. Next base: position 72,020,916 of record NC_133410.1, on the reverse strand, counting down.
AACAATTATAATGAAAGTCACTATTTTTCCCTTTATTGATAGGATACATAAAATGCAAGCTATGAAAACCTATTAAAAAGCAATCTTAAAAAGCTGGTTCTTTTGTTCTTTAACAAAATGAAATTTTTCCCTTTAGCTTTATTCACAGTCACGTGTTTGACTCTTTCACTATTCTCAGCGTGTTTTATAAAACTTTTGTAACATAGTAGCTTAGTGTTCTGATGATGACTCTAATGTGTAAAAGCAGACTATTCATTCTTTTATAAATACAGAGGTTTTTTAAATTTTTTTAACCTACATATCTAATCATATCTGGATCTTTTTTCCTCATGTCATCTGTTATTTATTTTTATAATTTCAATTGTTGTATTAGAGTCAGGGGGTAAATGTACAGGTTTGGTACAGGAGTATATTGCATGACTCTGAGGCAAATGATCCTGTCACCCAGGGTATTGAGCATACTACCCAATAGGTAGTTTTCCGACCTTGCCTAACTCTCTCTCTTAGTTCCCAGTGTTTATCGTTCTCATCTTGTATTAGTCCGTTTTCATGCTGCTGATAAAGACATTCCTGAGATTGGGAAGAAAGAGAGGTTTAACTGAACTTGCAGTTTCAGATGACTCAGGAGGCCTCAGAATCATGGTGGGAGGCAAAGGCACGTCTTACATGGCAGTAGCAAGAGAAAAATGAGGAAGATGCAAAAGTGGAAACCCCTGATAAAACATCAGATCTCATGAAACTTATTCACTACTATGAGAACAGTATGGAGGAAACCGTCCCCATGATTCAAACTATCCCACTGGTTCCATCCCACAAACCATGGGAATTACGGGAGTACAATTCAAGATGAGATTTGGGTGAGGACACAGAGCCAAACCATATCACATCTTTTTTTTTTTTTCTTGAGACAGAGTTTTGCTCTTGTTGCTCAGGCTGGAGTGCAATGGCACCATCTCGGCTCACCGCAACCTCCGCCTCCCGGGTTCAAGCGATTCTCCTGCCTCAGCCTCCTGAGTAGCTAGGATTATAGGCACCCGCCACCATGCCCAGCTAATTTTTGTATTCTTAGTAGAGACAGGGTCTCACCATGTTGGCCAGGCTGGTCTTGAACTCTTGACCTTGGGTGATCCACCCGCCTCGGCCTCCCAAAGTTCTGGGATTACAGGTGTGAGCCACTGCACCTGGGTCATATCACATCTTAATGTCCATAAGTTTCAATGTTTAGCTTCCACTTATAAGTCAACATATGCAATCTTTGGTTTTCTGTTCCTGTGTTAATTCACTTAGGGTGATGGCCTCCATTGGCATCCATGTTGCTGAAAAGGACATGATTTCACTATTTTCTATGGCTGCATAGTATTCCATGGTGTGTGTGTATATATACATACATATATCTATATATACCTATATATAGAGAGAGAGAGATATATAATTGTATTTATCCAGTCTACCATTGATGGGTACTTGGGTTGATTCCATGTCTTTGAAATTATAAATAGTGCTGCAATGTATATACAAATGCATATGTCTTTTTGGTAGAATAATTTATTTTCCTTTGAGTATATACCCAATAATGGGAATACTGAGTAGAACAATAGTTCTGGTTTTAGTTCTTCGAGAAATCTCCAACCTGCTTTCCACAGCAGCTGAACTAATTAGCATTTCCACCAACAGTATGTAAGCATCCCTTTTACTCCACAGCCTCGCCAGCATCTGTTATTTTTTGTCTTTTTAATAATGTCCATTTTGACTGGTGTGAGATGGTATCTCATTGAGGTTTTGATGTGCATTTCTCTGATGATTAGTGATATTGAGTGTTTTTTTGTGTGTTTGTTGGCCGCTTATATGTCTTCTTTTGAGAAGTGTTTGTTCATGTCCTTTGCCTGCTTTTTAATGGGGTTATTTGTTTTTTGCTTGTTGAATCATTTAAGCTCTCTGTAATATTAGACGTTCGTCAGATGCATAGTTTGCAAATATTTTCTCCCATTCTGTGGGTTGTCTGTTTACTCTGTTGATAGTTTCTTTTGCTGTGTGAAAGTTCTTTAGTTTTATTAGGTCCCGCTTGTCAATTTTTGGTTTTGTTGCAATTGTTTTTGAGGACAGTCATAAATTCTTTCTTAAGGCTGATGTCAGAATGATACTTTCTAGGTTTGCTTTTAGGATTTTTATAGTTTAGGGTCTTACATTTAAAATTTTAATACATCTTGATTTAATTTTTGCGTATGCTGAAAAGTAAGGACCTTATTTCATTATTTTGCATACATGGCTAGCCAGTTACCCTAACACCCTTTATTAAATAGGGATTCATTTCCCCATTGTGTATTTTTGTCAACCTTGTTGAAGATCAGATGGTTGTAGGTGTGTAGTTTTATTTCTGGCTTCTCTATTCTGTTCCATTTTTCTATTTGTCTGTTTTGTATTAGTATCACACTGTTTCTGTCATTGTAGCCTTATAAGGTAGTTTGACATTTGGCAATGTGATGCCTCCAGCTTTGTACTTTTTGCTGAGGATTGCTTTGGCTACTAGGGCTCTTTTTTGATTCCATAGGAATTTTACAATAGTTCATTTCTAATTTTGTAAAAACTGACATTGATAGTTTTATAGGAATAGCATTCAATCTGTAGAGTGCTTTGGGTGGGCAGTATGGCCATTCTAGCAATATTAATTCTTCTAATCCACATGCAGGGAAGGTTTTTCCATTTGCTTGTGTTATCTCTGATTTCTTTGAGCAGTGTTTTGTAGTTCTCCTTGTAGAGATCTTTTACCTCCCTGATTAGATGTATTCCTAGATGTTTTGTTTTCTTGATGAGTATTGTAAATGTGATTATGTTCTTGATTTGGCTCTTAGCTTGAATGTTATTGGTGTATAAAGGTAGCTCATGCCTGTAATCCCAGCACTGTGGGAGGGCTAGGTGGGCTGATCAACAGAAGTCGGCAGTTCAAGACCACCCTTGGTAAGTTGGCAAAACCCTCTCTCTACTAAAAATACAAAAAAATTAGCTGGACATGGTGGCGGGTGCCTGTTATCTAAGCTACTCTGGAGGTTGCAGTAGGAGAATCACTTGAACCCAGGAAGCAGAGGTTGTGGTGAGCCTCTCGAGATCACGCCACTGCATTCTACAGCCTGGATGACAGAAAAAGCTGCTGATTTTTGTATGCTGATTTTATACCCTGAAACTTTACTGAAGTTGTTTATCAGGTCTGGGAGCTTTCTGCTGTCTTTACGGTTTTCTAGACATAGAATCATATTGTTAGCAAAGAGAGATTATTTGATTACTTCTTTTCTTATTTGAATGACTACAAAAGTTTATCTTACTTATTTGTTTTCTTTTATTGTAACAAGCTATGTTTTGGAGAAAATTAATGAGGAATGTAGTCTGAAGTGTAATTTCTTGCCCACATCAGGCATACCAGTACTTTATGAAACAAGGTAGTCTGCAGAAGGAACCTGTTGAGTTAAATAACATTCAGGTACACCATAAAATCTGTTTCATTATACACAAGAGGACAATTTGTTACTACTTAGCTCAGCTATTTTCTTATAAGATCCGGACTTGAAACAGATTTACCCCTCTGTGTTAGAACTTTCGTGTTGCAATTTCTACCTGATGGCATCTTTACTCAGGTGCTTGAATTGGATCTTTTATGACTATTGTTAGAGATTACTACCCAGCCTATAAAGAAATTATGCAGCTATCATATACACCTTAGGGAGAAATCCAGAAAGGCATAATCTTTTTATGGCTAAAATGAAGGTACTGTGGGAGAGAGCCTTTCAGGTATGCATCAGGAAGCAGGATTGAAAATGTGCCTTTATTTACAGAAAAGGAAATGAAAACAGTGGTCTCTTCTTTGCCCCCAACTCTTCTCTTTCTTTCCCTTTTATTATATATGTTGCAGTGAAGTTGGGATAGACATTTTGGTAGCAATGAACCATTTGCTATTGTAACTTTTTCAATATAATTTCCAGCATTTACACAATACTTTCCTGTTAGCTAAAGAGTTTTGCACATAATAGCTCAGTGAATACTCATAACAATCTAATGAGTCATAGGTAGTAGGACTGGTAATTTTCAGATGAAAAAATAGACTCAGAGCTGTGAATGTAATGATGCAATACTATATTTTAAGTGGCTTTTGATGAGAAACTCAACCCAAAATTTCTTAGCCATCTTGTGGAGGTTCTTCCATAGGCATTTTTATAACCTACTGAGCATTTGCCTTATTTTGTAGATCTATGATTTAAATTGTAAACCAACCAAAGTAACATATTGAGATTGAGCTAGAATATAATAAAACAAAATAAGTAAATTTTTAAAATCTTCAATTAGGGAAGACAGCAATACCGTGTTTGTTTAAATCTTGGAAATAAAAAGCAACAAGATTTTGAGTATGTTTTAGTAAAGAATGGAAGGAAAATATTATGAAATTTGATGATGATTTTATAGAGAGAGAACTGTTTGGTAAAATTATGGAAAGAGTGATATTAGAAAGTGGTGAGATTTGGAAAGCCTAAGCAGTAGGAGAAAAGATTTCCTACTAGGAAGGATAATTTGTACAAAGGATTAGGCAGGTATGTTCAGGAGGATAAGTATTCTCTTTCCAAGAGATACTACCACGGTGAAAAAGTGTAATATGTAGGTTAGAGTCATAGCTATATTAGTGTACATTTCAAACTCTATAAAGCTCATAGTTGCTAATAAAGACATGGTGAAATATAACCCTAAAACACAAAAATAAATGACTTGTAAGAAAAATTGTTAGTTTATGAAAATAAAGCACTTGTAACTCTGATAAATATGCCCAGGTTGTATTTTGTTTTTAGCATTTCTTTCATTATAGAATTAGCCCATTGTTTGTTTAGAGTCCCAGCTCACTGTTATGATTAATAGCTGTTTGGAGGAATAAGCTGAATAATTGACTGAATTACAAAGCTGCTCATGTAAGAAGAACAAGAAAATAGAAACAGCTGAAGTTGGTTAGAAACAGTACTTACATAACTTTAAAAATATATATAAATCAGTATTGATCTCTGAAAGTTATCTATCATTGAATTCTGATATTTATTGATATTTATACCAATTATATGTTCCACAGATAATATGAAAACTCTCGTATTATCATCACAAATACTTTACCTTTTAAAAACTCATTATTTTTCTTTTGCTTACCTCTAGCCTCATATCTGCCCACAACCAACATTCTGGAACAGTGATGTTCTGATGGCTTTTGATATTTAAGAGACGTGGACATGGGATAAATATTTTGATCACTATAATAGGTTATGAAATACTAATTTTATATTTCATGCTTGCCCACTAGGGAAGCAGAATGAAAGTACTTGCATTGTAAAAATATCTGGATATAAATCAAATATAAGGATGATTTGTATATGGCAATAACTCATATTGCTTACAAGGAGTATTATATATTATGTATGATTTAAAAGTTAAAACTTTAAAAACAAATTAAAATAGAAAATTGCCCCCTCAATTCAAATAAAATCCTAATCAGATATGCAGTTTTTAAAAGATAAACATGAAATTTCTCTGAAGAAGGATGGAAAGAACAAGATATATTGACCTTATTATAGATTCCTGTCTCAGAGCCAAAATTAACTTTGCGACATCTTAAAATTGCATACAACAGAGTTTTAAACTGTGGCCTCAAACGGTATTGGGAAGGAAACTTGGAGGGTTGCCTTCAACTTATGGTTAATGCCACAACATGCTGGTGTATTTTTCATAGCTAATTTGAAAGAATCCTTTCTCTTAAAGGTCTGGAGAAAAAAAGAGACATTTAGAATGTGAAAACTATCTTCAAATATCTGAGGAAAAGAACCTTCGAGGAGTACTTTGACTTGGTTTTGTAGCCTATGTATTCAATTTAGACAAGTGAGTGAAGAATGCCAGGGCATAGATACTACCTTCTTTGACATAAGGAAACTGGCTGCTTCAGATGCTATTGTGCCCCAAGGAGAGTGAGTTTCTGAGCAAAACATCTTCACGTGAACTTTGGGAGATTTGTGTAGCAGGAACGTTCTAACTTTCTAGCATGTGAGTTGAAGGAATCTTTGTAGACTTAAGATTCGTGTTTCTAACAGAATACCAGACACCAGACTTGTAAGTGTGCTGTTTATCTTGAAGACTTATTTGTATAATAGCTTCAGGAAGACAAATTGGATTTATATTTATAATTCAAATAAATAATTCCACAGAAGTCATACAATATCTTGAGTATAGTACACACATATTTTTTAAAGCAAAAGTTGAGATGTTGGCTCTGTTCTAATAACCCTTCTCTATGTGGGTAGTGTAACAGCCTCTCTAGTTTTCCTGCCACCCATTGAATTTCTTTTATAGATACAGTGAATTTAAATGAGAGTACAAACTATAGACACATAAGATACTTTGGTTCCATAGAACACATCAGTCTACTTTTTTCAATTTACAGTCAAAGTCTACTTAAGCTCCTGGTATTTTGTATTCTTTAGTCTTACTCCATGAAATCATTTTACTCCTCAAGCCAAACTACTCTTTTTAGATCCCTAAGAGTTTGCTTCCTAGTTCTATTGACATGTGTCTTTATGTTTTCTTTATTCTTAGGTTTTTTTCATTTAGATACAGGCACTATTATACTGTTTAGTTGATGCTTGATTCCATTGTTTATTCATTTTTAAATCAATTGTCATTCTTTGCCTACTCTAGAAATGGACCTTTTCTAGAAATATTTGCTCTCTAGTTCAGAAGAAATCCCTATTCCCACCTCCCTGTCCTATGCTACCCTTTCTTCCCCAGAGTTTTAATAATTATCCTAAACAGATTGTCTTAAAACTAAGCTTTTTACGCTGGCTTAAAAAGCTCATGATCTGGGTGCTGTTTGCCTTTCTGCCTTCCAGACTATTCTTCACCTTGACCACTATACCCAGCCGTTGTGTTTTTTCTCAAACACACCAAGGGGGTTCTAGCCAGGAGGCCTTTCCTGTATCCTGGAAGTTCTTTGGCTGTCAACTTACAGTCATACAACTGAATGTTGTATGATTAGTGACTTTAAATCTCACTAAAATCCCAATTTATATTTTATCTCCATATCCAAGTATTTCACAAAAACCTAAATGAAGTAGTCTTTACATATTACTCTATTTAAATTTTTCATAGATTTCTCATACTTATATGGTATATTTTCTCTCATGTTTATTTGTGTGTTTTCTAATCTCATAATCATAATGATGTATGATTCATTAAAGTAGCTTTGTGGTCTGTTTTCTTCACCAAATTCTCCAGCATCTAGAATAGGACCCAACATGTAATGGGAGCTCAATAAATATTTGTTGAATGAATGAACAAATAAGCACATTCTCCCCCACTCTAGATGTGCTTATATTTTAACTTGGCTGAGGATAAAATCTTTCAATTTTTGAATAACAGAAGTTTATAGGATAACCTATTTTGATAACCTTTGGCTAATTTTCTTCCATAGAGTAGTAATAAAGATGTTAGAGAAAACACGCCTGTATATATTCATGTAAAAATATTTTTATATTAGTCATATTGTCATTCTAGGCAATGAAGAGAGGGATATCTTAGGAGCCAAAAGATCAGAAATGATGCCACTAGAGTGAAACATCAATGAAGGCAATTCCTTAGAGATGTTGATTTTCACAGCTTTTTGGTCTCGAAATTTATTTTCTTCTTTGTCACCTTTTTCATTTACACAGGCTATAAAAATGGCATTCAGATTATGTTTGCCTAGATATTTTAGTAATTATACATTGTAATAAATTCAAATAAAAATGTTGTTTTGGGACAATGTCTCACACTTATATGTTAAAGTTTTCCATTATAGATACATTGTTTAACATATTTCTTAATATGATTTTTTTCTATAAAAGTTGTATTATTTTATGTGTTTTGGGAGGGATATATTTTACACTCCTGATTTGCAAATATTTTATATAGCAAGAAATTATGGCACCACTGTATAAATTTCTAGTATTAGAAAGATGATCATAAAATTCTCTTGCATTATTGATTTTCTTAGTTTCTCTCCTGTTTAATGTTAGCCACATAACATTATTGTGTTTTTATACATGCATGTTATAACATGTTAAAAAATACGTGTGTGAAGCAAAATCTTTTTCTTTGTAAAATTTATCCTTTCTGTTGGCAGACATATTTTCATTATCTTTCCTATTTATTAAACTAGTTGCAAACAGTGTAGGGAAATATGTATCTCATGTGTCAACTTATCAGAAAAAAAAATCCTATATTTAAATATCTCTATTTTCAAAGCATAAAATGTATGAGTGTTTTCTGAATTATTTTTAAAAATCATGTATACCTTTTTTTCATTATTGTCTTGGTCTTTCATATTTACTCATTTATGTAATATGTACCATTTGTCAGTAAAATCACTGTGTATTTAAATGGTAAAAAATGTGTGTATATCCTTTTCACCTTAATGTCCACCACAGATCTTAATACAGTATCTCTCCAAAAATGGTAGTTAAATGACCTGAAAACATATAAATAAGTATAAAAAAATCCATATAAGTGTAACCATACTTCAAACAAAACAAATAAAGGAAAAACACCTCTCTGGGACTTTCTTTACCAATTACCTTATCAAACATTTTGTGTGAAAATTGAGTTTAGGAACCATTATTCTTATTTACACTTATGTAGATATTAGTGTCCTTAATTTACATTAGAGTGCTGTGAATCTATAAAAATAAAAATAATATTTATATTTTTTCAGGTAGCTTACTGTGCTTTCAATAATTATGTCTAATTTTCTAATCATTATTAGAGATTTGGATGAGGGTTTTTTTTTAGCTTAATTAAGATAGTGTTTAACTAGGATAGCATTATACTAGGGGCCCGGAGGTAGTCCTCTCAGCTGTAGGGTTGTCTGAGTAGGGCCTGGGGTGGCTGGAATCTTGGGCCTATAGCCTGCGGCAGAGAGCAGCCTTGGAAATAGCCTCCACCAGGGCTCCCCTGAGGTGGGACTGAGGTGAGCAGGGGTCTGATGGTGCGCCCTGCGGTCCCCGCAGGTGGCAAGCACAGTGAACGACATCCAGCCCTTGCTGCTCCATTGCGACACGCTGAGCGCAGCCCAGGAGGCGCTCTTCCACCCAGACATCTACTTCAGCAGCCAGCTGCAGAGCGCACCGCCGCTCATCGTGGACAAGGGCCCCGTGGAGCTTCCAGAGGAGTTCGTGGTCCAGGTGCCCAAGGAGCACAGATTGCAGCCCAAGGTGCGGCCAGCGGTGGGGAGAGAGGGCTGGGGGTGGCTGGGCAGGGGCTCCTGAGAGGCTCAGCCCCAGGAAGTGCCCCCAACTGTGTCTTCTTGTAAGTTTACTGTCTGCATTCACTTTTGTGGCTGATATTACCACTTAGTGATATCCTGGCCAGTTTTAACAATGCATGCCTGTTCTGCATTAGAGCTTCATCGTTATTTTGAAATGTTTGATTTAAAATATTTGATTGGGTTTGAAGTATTTTTGCATTATCACAGGAAATTTAAAATTACTTTTAGTGACACTTTCAACTCTTGTAAAATTTGAAAGGCTCCGTAAGTTTTAACATGTCTGATCATCTGCTTGTTTGAAAAAATTTTCACCAATGAAAACTATCAAGATTTTGAAAATATTATGATTAAGACGTCTTGGTTAGGAATTGCGTATTAGTCATTTAAAGCGTAAAACTTGGTAGAAAAGTTATAGTTACTGAAACAACCTAATTTTCTTATGAAAATACGGAACGTTCTTTCTATAATATTGCCTCTGCAGCCGGAAAGTATAGCAAGTGGCATCCAGCCCCGAAAGCTCCAGTGAGGAATGTTAGGTCGTATTCCCGAACACTTTACATATTATTTTTTATTTACATAATATTTAGGCACTGTCATTTTTATTTTTCTCGCAAAACTCCATATAGGTACTCTTATTTCTGTCATTTCCTCCAGAGAATATAGTATTTGTAACTTTCTTTGTGAAAAAGAAAAAAGCTGGGAAGCATTTGGCTGGGGGAACTATGAATATCAAATCTTTCCTGAAACACAGTCACTCTTCTGACCCAAAAATGTCGTGAGAGGGATACACATATAAGTAATACTAGCAAAAGAACATGAAATATCACAGTATTAGCTGAGTTTATCTTCTAAGCCCCATTAAAGAGTTATCTGGTAAAATAAATTGGAATACTTTGTTTGTTAGGACCTAAGGAAAGTGCATCATTAATCCATTTGAGATGTGAGAGACCCGTGAGAGTTAAATGTAGTTCTTCAATTACTGTGACCATGAGGCAGAGTAAGAGCATGTGTAACTTTGCATTCACAGTGGCTCTGTCTCCAAAGTCACGTCGTTCAATCAGCAGCCTCAAATCTCTCCATTCAGATTGGCCTTTCTTCCTTGTAGTGGTGGTTTAGTAGCAGCAGTGATGACGACAGGCAGCAAAGTGGTGGATGAGTCCATGCAATTCCATAGAAGCCTGTAGAATGGACTCCAGTGTGTTGTGAAAATTCAAGGACAATAGATAGTAAACATTCCTTAAGAACTTATTTTTCCCTGTTTTGTTTGTATTACCTTTTCAAACTTGAAGTTTTCTAAATTGGGTGCACTTTCATTATTCCCAGAATGTGCTTCAGCAGTCACAAAGATTTCATCATAACTTTGTCTTATGTTTTATATTGTAAAACAATAATATATAATGAATATTAGTTAATTAACTCCAATGCCTATACATTCATCAGAATTTCTAGTATTAAGAAGAAATACAGAAATATTTAATTTATATGAATTCTATAAATATTTAAATCAGCAACTAATGTAAACACACGCACACAGCTGCTGGAAACTCTGTCTTCTGACAAAAATTCAGAATATCAATTAGAATCATTGTTTCTAAGAACGTTATACTGAATTTAAATATTCTCCAATTTTTATAGCTTAATAAGATTGTTCTATATAACTAGATTTTAGTTTTTGCCATGTATGTGGCAAGTTACAGTGCAGTGATGTGTTTTAAATCACATTTTTAAATCAATTTACAAATGGAAAAGCTGTATTATATTCTGTTTTGGACAGAGATGAAAAACGAGAGTACAAGCCGATTTTATGTGATATGTTTAATGGAGACTGAGGTTAACATCTTGTGATTTAAAAGGCGCTTACAGAATTGTGTTAATCTGTTATGATGAGTTGATACTTTTTGAAAGTTGCTTTTGTGTGAAAGTAATTTTATCAAGGAGACAGAAAATAAAGGTCATCTTAGAATATTCCCTGTAGAAAGAATAAAGAAGAATAAGTAAATATTATAGGGGCATAATCTTTCCTAATATAGAAGACAGTACATACAGCTAGAATGCTTGGACAGGTATTAAAAATGAAATTGAAGTAAGAGATATCACATTATCTCGAGCTCTTTAAATTGAAAAGACATGGAGGAATTCGAACAAGAAAATGTCAGTGAATTCAAGTTCTTACCGTTCCTCCCCTCCTCCACCTTCACGAAACAAAAACAAGTCTGTTATAGAAACAAGATACTTTAAGAATATAAAGCTCAAAAATAAATAAAATAATAAAGGCTGATATTACTGCAATCTTTGATTTGAAAAAAAAAAATTGATATTACTTAAAAGTATATTAACCTCTGTTCGTTCTGTAGGTAGCCAAACAGGCAAGTACAAATCCAATGAAAGCAGCCATAACAACAACATAACAAAATGCCCTTATTGGCTTGAAATTAAACTTTGTTTTTTTTTTTCCCCACTTTGAATTCGTTTGACTCTTGATAGCTAATAGCACTTGAGAGTTAATGAGTATTTGGATTCATACAAATTAGGACATCTTGGTAAAACAGCAAAGCCTGAAGAATTTTTAAAAATAGTTCTCCTAAGTTTCTTTTTAGTATGTTAAAGCAGAAGGAAGTCTAAGGGTAGATTTCCTACTTAATGACTAGATATCAAGGCTTTCCCTAGAAGCTACAGGAATGTTAATGCGTTTTTTCAATCAGCATATTTCTTGGTTTATTTTTTATCTGCATGCAGCTGCATTAAAAGTTCATTGAGAAGATCTACAAATAATGTTCCTATAAGCCACACAGACAGTGATGCCAAGCCAGTACAAGTTTTCTCTAGGAAAACAGCTAAAGCATTTCAGGCCTGACAAAACGTCTGAAAAACTCTACTCTGGGCTCATTTTAAAGTTCATCTTTTGCAAGAGCCAAAAATGCTTCCACAAGAGGGTTGTATATTTGATCGGTCCATTTGGAGAATTACATCAAACTCTACTATAATCTTAAAAAACAAAAAAAACAAAAAAAAAAACTTTTTCCTTCATACCTGGATTTTAATATTTATAGATGGGAAGGCTTCTACAAACCTCTGTGTGTGTTTGTGTGTGAGTATGTGTGTGTGTGTCTGTCTGTCTGTCTGAGGGGGGTACTAAATGCAGGAATAATGTTTTAAGAATATGTCATAGTTACGGAATTCTAAGGACCCTTGAGTACTAAACCTTAGATACCAGGAAATAACATCCAGGGATTTTTTTTTTCCTGTGAAACCAATTTTTCTTCTGCTTTTCTCAATCTTTCCAACAGCTTTATCTGTTCATTGTCATTATAAGTCACTGTCAACATGAATTGCACACCACTCCTCCCCGCCAGAGCACCAACAACCAACTGGTACTATCCTTCTTGCCTCAGTACAGATTTCTAAGAAAGGAAATTTAATCCCCATTGCGTTAGGTAAATATCCCTTACATAATTACTCATGTCACTAGCCATTCCCTGGCCCAGAGCCCACACAGTAGCAATTGTGTAACAGAGGCAATACTAGGAATACCTATTATAGGGGTGAGCCTAAAGTCCTGTGGAGCATGTAAGGGGATTATCTGCTGGCAGGTTAGAGAAGGTGTCCCTGAATATAAAGTGGTCTCTAAACTGCAACCTGACAGACAAGTAGTAGTTCGCCAAGCACAGATATGGAAGAAGAAATATACTATTCTGAGTAGAGGGAACAGCAACACAAGGGCCTACTTCAGGATGATTGGAACACAGAAGTCCCAAGGATAATTTCTAGATATCAGTCTAGAAATGATCTGGAGAAGTGGTCAGAGATCTGGCCAGGAAGAGCATAATGGTATAACATTATGAGGAGTTTAAAATTTCCCGATGGTAATGAGGAAAAAAATAAGTTGATCTTAGAGGAATTAAGCAAGGAATGACACATTTGAAGAATTAACAAAATTGGCTTCAAGACCAATGGAGTGTTCATCATATTGATGCAGATAGATAAGAGTCTGTTCTATTGGTGGGTCTGACTCAAGCAGTGAGTGACAGTAGTGATGATAACAGCCAAATAATAGGACTTAGATATTCATTGCACATGTGAGTAAGACAGAGGGAAAACCCAAAGGAGAAAACCAAGTGTCTGGCTTGAGAGATTGCATTATGAATGAGTTGTACCATTTACTGAGATAAGAAAGACTAGAGGAGATGGAGAATGTAGGCAAGGAATGATGATGTTGTTAACCAACCATTTACTGATTTAACAGAAACCCAACTTTCTGCCCCCAAATTTAAGTACCCATAACTTAAATACAACATATACATCTGAGGGGGGAAAAAAAAAAAAAAAAAAAAAACTAAACTAAAAATGTTATGTGTTTAGTGTAAGTGATTCTCAATGAAATAAATAAATAAATAAATAAATAACAGGTAGCATTATTATTTGTTAGGCATCTTCTTTTGGCCCAGATGTGATAAGATATCCAGAAACATAAGGGCTTCTGCCAGGATTTTCATTCAATCCTTCCTTCTACTTCCCAGTAATACCTAGCAGGGATATAGTGGAACCAAGGTTGGTTCTGAATTTTGAGCTCTGCTGTCTTTCCAGGCCTAGATATATTTGACGTTCATTCAGTTCTTAGTACAATGTTCCAAGGCAAAATTTGGAAAGAAGCGGAGACTACTCTGCTCGTATTTGCTCTCATTAATAATGTAACATAGCACACACTTCAGTAAAATAATAACAAAGAGTAATCTCCATGTGTCTTTTGAAAATGTCTCAGAAATGAACCTTGATTAATCTCTTGCCTAATTATAACTGGTTATTAAATAGCATGTCCCTTGATGACAGTGTAAAGTGATGCTTTATCTTGAGGAAATGGTTAATGTTCGCATTGATTAAGACTCTTGAAAATGAAAACTGTGCTCAAAAAAGAAGTGCTTTCAAAGTTGAAGATCCAAGACCACAATTGCAAAGCTTAAATAATTTTATATACGATGATGTAATAGACTGATACGAGCAGGAAAAGGGTGGCAAAACCTCATTTGTTGGGTTGCTTATAACACCATGATTTGGGAATGGAGGGAGCCAGTTCTTTTGTACATTATGAGATCACTAACTAGAGAAGTCATTCACACTGGGCTAAATGAAGAACAGAAAGAAGTAAATGTAGGCTGCTTTAAAACCTGTAAGCCAGAAGGCCTACATCTAGTATGAAGTTAGTAGGAAGCACTTTTCTCTCTTGCTCCAAATCACATCATCACCACATGTCTTATCCTTCAGCCACATGGAGGTTGCGTCAATTTACTAGACAAACCATGCTTGCCACTATACCTTTGGCAAGTATTACCTTTGTTGGCTGGAACGTCCTATAGACCACCTAAATGTTCTTCAACTCAGCTTAAATATTTGTTGTAGTGTTGAATCTCCACTTTCACTCATCCATAGCCTTATTCCTGACAAAACAATTTCTATTCTTCTGATTTTGAATTTGACTGGTCTGAAAATTGTGCATGTGTGTGTGTGTATGTGTGTATGTGTGTGTGCTTGTGCATGCATATGTGACAATGATGAGTAATCCTTCTGGCATGTTCTCATGTTCTTACTTCCCTTACTCCTAAACTTTTGGAAAATGTGGTTCTAATTTTGTTACTACATTGTAGTCTGAAGCGTGTAGGTGAAGTCTAGGAATTTGTGGGGAGGTATGAAGGTGAAAGATATTTTAACAGAAGAACAGGGATCAATGTTGCTACAGCAAAGGAAAACTCTGTTTTACAAGTTCAGCCTTTTGGATGTATCTCTTTGCTGCAGGAGAATAATATAATGTGGCTTTTAGAGTGCTGTGTTAGCTGCCTTCTTCTATATGACACTGTAATATTATTTCAGGTAAAAGCCCCGGTTCACATTTATTTATGTCTTTCAGTGAGGTTTGCCATTTTAGACAAGACTTAGAGTCTAATTGATATGCATAATACATTCTTTGTACCTCACTGTTCAGAATTCTTTTGTGCAGCTAGGGTCATCTTATGATTTTATGTGGGAAGAAAGGTAATAGGCCTCTAGGGAAATAGGTCAGTTATTGAGATTTTTTTTTTAAATGTTTGGTAGCCCTAAAGATAATTTCAAAGAACTTCTTTAAGACCCTGTTTTTCCCCTAAATGGTGTAAATACCAGAAGGAGTTATCCAATTGAAAATAAATGTGCGAGCTTGACCTTCAAATATTTCCAGAATAATATGATAAGCTCAGTCTCTTTTTTCTATTGGTGTAAATTACAATTTATATTCCTTCTTTAAAAGGCATGTGAGTAGCTTTTCAAAATACCTACAGAAATTATACTTTTGACTACTGATTTTTTTTACCAAGAATATTCATAACTAGAAAATAGGTGCTGAACTTTGACATTTAGTGCTCAAAACGTTTTGGTTTTAAATTTAATTAAGAATGTGCTTTAAATTGTCTCCTTAAACTATTGAGCATCTGCCATGCTCAAAGTATTATATGTGTGTTTCAAAGGAACAAATTTTATACAATGGCAGATACTTCTCAGAATAAGTCATTACTAGGAAATATCTTCCTTTTTCTTCTCCATCCCCTTACCTAAAACAATGTGTGGTGTAATAGAGATCTGAAGTGTATCCCAGATACAAAGAGAAAACTTACATTATATTTATAGAAGTCTTAACACAAAATTCAGGTGAAAAGAAAGGGCAAGTCAGACGATGTCCGTAAAACATCAGACTTTTGTAGACCGCCTTATGCTCCTGTTCTTAGAATCTGCATTTCCCATTTATATAAGTCTCCAGTACAGAAATGCAGAAATTTGGCCAGGTGTTCTAACTTATTTTTTCTTTCATATATACAATTAATTAAATTGATGATTTTTTTTCTAATTCTTACTGCTTAAGGAGTATTTCTTTTTCCTTGTTATTAGGCATATCTTTAATTCTTCTTCGCTAGTTTATTTTTACTGCTGCAAAGATGCTACTGGTATGGAATTGCAGTAAATGGGCTTTAAAGTCAGATTTGTTTCAGTCTCAGCTTTACTGTTCACTAACTGTCTTACCCAAGTCCAGGAACTTACATTCTTAAAATCTTTGTTACTACATCTATAAAGTGTGATATAAAAATACATACATTGTAGTGATGTTGTGAAATGGTAAATCATGTGGTTCCTGAGACCTAGTAAGTGTTCCCTACTACTGTTCCTCCCTTTTTTTAACTTTCTGTTTTATAATAATCAAAACAGAGATATATAATGGGAAATCCATGAAAAATGTTTAATAAATTCATTTATTGACTTGTTAATATAGCTGTATGGATTGGGGAAAAGCAAAATAATTTTTGAAAATACTGGCTTTATATTTTGGGCACATTCAGGGGTTCGTAGCTTGGGTAACTGAACATTGATTATAAACATTTGGGAGAGACAGTAATTTAATTCATATATTTCTTGTGCCTATAACATCTATGGTACCCTTTGTAAGGTTGTCCCTTTCCTCAAGGACTTTGCAATCTATTGCTGGCAAGAGAAAGAATAGGTAAACCAAGTATGCGGTCAACTCTATGATTTGGTGGAATATGGTGTCAGTTAAATGCTGTCATATTTTACAGAAGAAGGAAACAACATTCCTGGTATGAGATGGGGATAAAGGAGAAAGGAGGATTGATAAAGCTCTTTTAGATAAGATAGTATTTTAATTAACTCTCAAGGAAAAAATCCCTAGGATAATTTGCAAGCATGGATGAGAGGTAGTAGAGGAAGGTGTTCCAGAGAACTGAGTTATGTGAATAAAATTACAGTTGGAGAGAATTATGACATTTTTATGAAATGTCAAATAGTCTAATTTAACCAACAACAAGAACATGGGGAAAGAAATAGTGAGATAGGAAGTTTGAAAGGCAGTTTGTAGCTATCTTATAAGGGGGTCTTAAATGTCAGGGTGAGACTCTGTACATAATTTTGTCTGTAGTGGGGATTCTTTGGAAGTTCCTAATTAGAGTTGCAGTTTAGAACCTGCTAGGATTGTGTGGGAAAAGTTAGGATGGAGTGGGACTTAAAAGTAGACAGCTCAGTTAGGGTATTGCCATAGGGTGAAAAGTAATGAGTGTCTGAACTGGGGAGATAGCAATGGGGATGGAAAGAAGAGGAATGATGTGAGAGATGCACAGATAGCACTACTGGGCTACTAATTGGATGTAAGAGGTGAGGTCGAGGGAAGAATCAAAGATGCTGAGGTGACTGGGTGGTACCATTCACAAAATTAGGATGTCAGGTGGGAGCATTGCCTTTTCAGGAAAAAAAATAATGTTGAAGTTCGTCTTAGATACATTGAGTTAGAGTTGTAAATGTGAAGCAGATTCTGAAAATGTGAATCTTTGTCAAGAGAAAAGTGATCATTAGCGATAAAAGTTGGCAATTTCTGACAGAGCTGATAAAGACGTTGATTGGGGTTGATGAGATTGCCCAAGCAGGGAAGGGACAAGGAGGGATGCTGAGGATGCACTTACCTTTAGAGAAGGAAAAAATGCAAGCCGTTGAGAGTGATCAAGACATGGGTTGATACAATTGGTAAACTGAAGTGAAGTTCCATACTTTTCTTACGCTTTGCCCCTCGGGCAGCCTCTGCTAATGCTAATCCACAGAAAGTTCATACAGATGTAATAGGGTGATCACAGAGCATGAACTAAGTGGATGAGAAAATGATTGGTTTTGATTCTCACTGATAAATTACTGACTCAATGACCTTTCATAAATGCCATATTTGTAAGGAGCACAAGTAGTAGAGGATTAGGCTTGTGAGTTTTATCTGATAGAAATGAGGAAATATGACTACATTTAGTGATTTTTCCTCCATTTTGAAATTATTATACTTTTTTTTTTTTGATCATTGGTTAATTGTAAATCATCAGGCTAAAGTCGTGTTGGAGTGAACACAAGTTGGAAGACTGCAATACACTTAGCTGGGCATGATGGCTTATGCCTGTAATCTTAACACTTTGGGAGGTCAAGGAGGGAAGAACAATTGAGGCCAGAAGTTTGAAACCAGCCTAGGTAACATAGTGAGACCCGGTCTTTATAAAGGAAAAAAATAACTGGGTGTGGTGGTGCATCCCTGCTGTCCCAGGTACTCAAGAGTCTGCTTTTGAGCCCAGGAGTTTGAGGTTGCAGTGAGCTTATTGTGCCACTGCAGTCTAGCCTGGGCAACAGAGTAAGACCCCACTTCAAAAAACAAATAAATACATAAATAAATAAGTTTAAAGTATTTAATTCGAGGAATGTTGTAATACCTTATAAGTAGAGAAACACTGGGATATTTTTGAATCAGTAACTAGATGAATATAAATATATTTTCAAATAATCTATAGCAAAAACAAAGTTAAGACTTTAAAAAAGTCATTTTAGAATTAAAAAATTATGCTATGGCCAAAATATTTGTCATGAGTGATACATTTATTGAAACTAGCCTTGAAATATGAAAAAGTAAGTCAACATTATTTGCAACAGATTTTTTAGACATAGAAATATTTATATTCATCTTTATTTCTGCCAGCTAGTAAATACATTAATACTTTCATAATTTAAAAATATCAGGAATTCAAAAACATATAGATTTCTCAATTTTATTGGAAACTTCTTATAAATGTAATGTATTTCCATAGTTTCACATCTGAAAGAAAAAAATATACCATTCTGTCCATCTAATGTTTATAAATTTCCTTTCATTTATATTAAATAATATAATTATGTCTAATGGGAAGATAACCTAGCAGAATTATTTGAATGGCCTATTTTGTTGATTATTTCTTACCTATATTTTATTTCTCAAATTCTTTGTCGTCTTAAAGAAACAGCTATAGCAACATAGTATTACTGAAAAGATACTTGTGTGAAACCTATTATTACATTCCTCCCATCTTTAATTGACATACATACACATATGTACATATCCATAAATTTATATATAATCATTACATATGTGCAATTTAAACAAGTTAGAAATGTTTAGGTAACTCATGGATAGAAGTCTACTTTCGATTAACTGTGAAGGCCACTTAAGATTTTGTTGTAGTTCAGAGAATCCTCCATTTGGAATTTTTGTAAGATGTTGATGTAAATTAGAAGAATATTATTATTAATTGAAAATTTCAAGTCGTGCTTTGGTTTTTGTTTTTAATCATATGGAATGTATTTACTTTTCTTTCCATTAACAAGATTGTGATATAGACTTTGAGTTATAGAGCAATATAGCAAAGGAGACAATAAGGTAAGAGCTTTAAAACTAAGCATAACTTAAAACCCTCTCATTGACTAGGCCTTCCCACTTTAACAGGATCATATTGTACAGTTCCTGGTGCCTACACTGTGTTCAGACTCCACTTTTGTTGGTTGTGTTCTCTCACCACCATGCCCTTTCCTCTCTTTTGTTGCCATTCTAACTTCCAGTCATCTTTTAGTTCTTGGCACTTGGGGTGTGAAGCAGTGTAATTTAGTGATTAAGAAGATGGATGCTTGGTCCACAATGCTGGGTGTCCAATCATGACTCATTTGAAAGATGTGTGACCTCACTATGCTTTGGTTCCCTCATTTTTCAAATAGAAATAATAACAATCATAACTCATAGGATTGTTGTGAGTATTACATGAGTTAATTCACATCAATTACTTGGAAAATACTATCACTTGCAGTAAGCAGTCAGTGTTAGTGATTCTATTCTTCTCTCTTCTCTCTGTTTTATTCTGTTCTATGTTCTCTGTGTCACTTCCTCTGGGAAGTCTTTCTCGGTCTCTGGAGGTTGGGATATACAACACTATCATACCTAGTCTGTTTACTCATCTGTTTTTCTCCTTGGACTCTGTTTAAGAACAGAGGATATATCTTTCATCTTTATATCCCAAACACCCAGAATTGAGCACGCTGTGTAGAAGGTACTCACAATTGTTGAATGAGTAAATACATTAATGGGATTTTGGAGATATGTGCCACCATATGGGGATTTATATAGATGCAACAATAGCCTACCATACTGAGTAAGCTCTAATAGAAGCTAGGAAACTGAAAGGCTAAGCGACCAAGGTGCCATAATTCTAGAATCATGTGGTTTATTTATTTTCTAGCCAGAGGCAAGGATGCAGATGGGGGTAGGTTTACACAATTAGGATAGAAATCCATGAGGTGGAAGAACCACACTTCCTTAATTTTGTTTTATGCCATGTTGCAGTATCATGATTCACTTTCTGTCACATCAGCTATTTCTGCTGATGGTGTGGTTACAAAGACCAGATATGCAAGGAAGCTCAATAGTTGGAAGGTGCCTAGAGGTAGAGGTAGTAGCACAAGGCTTACTCTATTGGAGAGATGCTGGGACTCAGACACTGAGCACTGCTGCAGCTCACTGATTTAACCTGGTGAGCTACGAAGGCTTATGTCTGAGTTTTTCAAGCAGAGAACTCATTATGGCCATAATGATGCCATAATGGATGTTTCTAAATGAGACAGATTTAGAGTCAATAACAATCTGGAGGTGATATGATCTGGGCTTTATGAATATTCAAAATTTATGGTCTTTTTATGTTTTTCTAAGTGACAGTCTTATTTGTTCCATTCTTGTTATTGATGTTCAGTAGAACTGTATTTTATAACATGTCTGTAGCTTACTAAGTTACTCTCTATTCTAAGTATACCTTATGAGTTCTGGATGTGTTTCCCAAGCTACTTGTCTATCCAGTATGTATATTTAATATATAAGTTTTATCTATGCCTTTTGCTTCTTTTATCCTACAGCAGACTGGATATTCTCAATTAAAACAGCAAACACTATACTACATGTATTATAGTTAGGCTAACCTTATGTTCTAGTTTGCTCAGAGAGTCTCAGTTTATACCTGCTATTCTGCAGTAATCCTTAATGTGTCCTCTTTCACTCCCAAAGTGTCCTGATTTGGGTGATAATTTATATAATCACCTGGGTTATAATCCAACATCTGCTACTTATAAAACTATGTAAATTGAAGTAAATTATTTAATATCTCATCTGTTAGTTAGTGGATTGGGGCTAGATTATTTGTAAAGCTCTTGCTAAATATGAAATTATTTGACATTTATGGAATGATATATAAAGCATTTTACTTCTTTAAGGCTATTCATAAGATTTCTGCCCTGAAGACCACCTTTTTTTTTTTTTCATTACAAATGGTTCTAAATGCAAGTTTAGCATAAGTGTATGCATTAACTGCTTTAGAATGTGCAAAATTGAAGTTTTAATTTATACTTGGGACAAAATATTTAAGATATTATGACCATAGATTTAAAAGTAAAGAAACTAAAAGTGCTTTTATTAATTTCTTTAGAATTGAGTATATTAAATAAAGGGCTTTGAAATCACTACATGTGGTTTTAAAAGTATTTTATGGCTTTAAATTCAACCTATGCTTGTATTCCTTATCTGTACATTGGAGTAAAGAGTTGGCAAGGAATACTAATTTCTAAGGAAATTAATGGTTTTAGTTTTCAGTATGATGTATTTCCAGGGGTTCATGAGCCAGTTCTGTACGGATTTTGAAAATAATGGGTTTTAAACTAAATAGAATATTTTGCCACAGATTTGGACATTATCTACAGAGAGAATATTGCATAAGTGCATGATTTGTCTCAAAGGTGTTAGTGTAGATATAGAAGGATAGTGAAGAAAATGCAGATAGCATTTCTGACGGTCTCTGCTGGTCAGCTGTTCCCTGGGTCTTTCAAGAGGTACCACTATATGGACCAATTTCTATATGGTCTTGCCATATATGGTCTTGCCATATAGAAATTGGGTTTGCTACCCTCCCTACAAAAATCTTCCCAGAGTATATGGATATTTGAACTGTTTCTTTTTAATGTGAGAGTACTTGTTTCAGCTCTCCTCAAGGCTAGACAGCTCCATGGCTCAGTGCTGAGTTTGGTAAACAAAAGACTGTGAGGAGATAGGTTTTTGTCTTTTGGAATTTTGTACTTTTGTTGTTACTCCATTTCTGAGGGGGTGGGATAATATAGTAATTCATTATTTAAGTTTCCCTGCACCCCGGCTTAGATGATTTGATTCTACTGCAAATATGATACTACCAGCTCTCTATATTGCCTCATTAATTTTGAAAATAGCAAGAGATTTGACAGGTGATTAAGTGACTTGAGCTGCTGAAAACTTCCTCACTCTTATGGGTGTATGGAGAAGCAAGAATATTGGAAACATATTCTTCTGTGTATTTTTGGCAGTTTATGGACATTAGTATAAATGTAGATGGCAACACTTGGCGCTTAAATGTACTAGAGAACTTATCACATTCTCTTTAATTATGGTTATGTGTATTTTTCTTCCTTATTTGGTTATAAAATCCTTGAGGTAAGGGCCTGTGCTTTATCATATATTTGCCAGAGTTCTTAATATAATCCATGGCTCATAGTGTTAACTCAATAAATATTTCCTTACTGGTTATTAATTGTAATGCAAATAGCAAAATATTTGTAATTTATAGAATACCACCTATGAAAACATGAAGTTGCTGAAAAAATATTGCAATGATTATATTGGCATATCACTTCAAGCCTGTTGAGCAAATAAAAGCAAAGAAAATGAGTGTATGTGTGTGCATACATGTTCTTTCACAGACCTGAATCTTGGTAAAAATAATTAGGTGCATTGCTCCTACCTGCATCCTACAGGAAACAAGGGTGTTTTGTTTTGTTTTGTTTTCCCCTAGTCTAACTTGCGTTACACTAACATGCTAAAGTTCACATTTCAGTTGTTTGCTTCTGGGCTTTGTAGAAGTTGCTCACTAATCCCCTTGGGATTGTGGAAAGGGAAAAGAGGTGAGTGCCTTGCATCATTCTGTGGCAGCCTCAGGGATTCATTCAAGAGCCTTAGTGGCTTGCTGTGGTGAGAGCGATGAACAACCTTCCAGCAGGAAAGACATTATGATTATGGCATTTTGTTTCCCTCCTTCGGCAAGCATTGACTATGCACCTACTGTGTGTACATAAATGACTGCATCTAGACCTATGATAGAAATCTGAAGATTTAACTCCTACTTGGGAAGAAATTACAAATGAATAGATAAAATATAAGAAGAAGCAGAGAGAGCAATATTGATTTCAGTAATCTTTGAAGTATACAGGATGCTTATTGTAATAGAATTTCCATGTATGATGTACTTCCTAAATTTCCAATAGTATACTTTGGAAATCTTTTTATCATCCAGTATAAATTTTGTTAGCCTATGGAAATATTATTTTCACCTTTCATAACCTGACTTTAGAGTATGTAATACAGTGTCTGTGTTTCAAATGAAGGTGGTGTGTTCTACCACATGCACATACAATAAGGAAAGGATCATTGTGGTTCTCTGAGTAAATTGCTTATTTGATATCATTCAATCTGTTTTATAACATGAAATAATCAATAAGCTAAAACAAAATATTTGGCAGAATTGATGATCTCTTCCCTTAGGAGTGATCTTGGAATCAGAAGGCGTACCTTAATTTATACAAAGGTCCCCAGTTTATACTGTGTGTGAGGAAAGAAGGCCGTCAGATATGCGTGACTGCATCTAGACAGAAAAAGTCTTGCATTTATAGCCAGAGCAGCTTTTTGCTTTATCTTCAAAGTTAGAATAAAAGCTTGTATGACTTGGAGTGGGAAAAAACTTTATCAGCAAGATCATTAATAACTTGAGACTCCGCTTTTCAAGTTACAATTAGCTGCTCAACAGCTGTGACCTTCAAGAGCTACTCATTATTGTTGGTCCTGATTGTTCACTCCCACTGTAGAGCTCTTTTCAGAAATAGTTTCTCTGACATCATTGACCCCAGGGGTCAGAGTGAGAAATGAGTCTTCAAGTACTCATTTGTAAGTCTTGTTTCTGCAGGATGCTGCATGCGTGTGGATGTGTGTGTGTGTGTGTGTGTGTGTGTGTGTAAGGAATTCAACTGATGGCTAATGCCTCACTGTAAATCCAGCTGTTTGGTCAGATTCCAATTAGGATGATGCCTGTTAGATGAAGAGGCACTACTGGGAGCAGCCAAGGGATTCAGTGTGGCCTCAAATACAGAGTAAAACCGATAGTGACACCGGCTCTGTTTTATTTAATTTTTTTTTTTAAAGGTCTCAACACACAT
The DNA here is from genome assembly GCF_049350105.2 of Macaca mulatta. Lineage (NCBI taxonomy): Eukaryota > Metazoa > Chordata > Mammalia > Primates > Cercopithecidae > Macaca > Macaca mulatta. Next base: position 71,996,477 of record NC_133410.1, on the reverse strand, counting down.
GCTGGCCAAACTCTGCCATGCACTGTGTAGCATCTCAGCGGATCAGCAGGGATTTTAGACCCGCTGCGTGTCTGGCATACACTGCAGCCCAAAGAGAAAGTGGGGATTAGAGAAACTGTAGTGAAGTATGAAATGAAAACTCAGTTGGAAAAGGAGGACTGGGTTATGTTCCGCTTCTTTGCCTCAGTTCCTTTAGATATTAAGAACATGGGACCCTTTGGAAAAGGGATTTACTTCTCAGGACAAGGTGTAGTGCATGATCTCTACATTCTGAAAGGAGCCTTAATTAGGGAACAATCTATCTGCCATAAAACAAAAGAATAAGCAAATTGACAGGAAAGTTGATAGAATTTTGATAAGGACGTTTCTGGCCAATGAAGACCCAGAATTAAATCTTGTACTCTGTGGGTGTCTTGTCAGTAAAATGTATATATGATGAAGCTTTTGAACATGCACCCTTGGCAGTTTCAACCTAAGATCTCAAAGGCTGAAATCATTGTGATGTGGCAAATGGGATCTCTGTAGGAAGAGGTAGACTGGTTTTAGCTCTGACTCACTTCCAAACCACAGGAATTAGGACAGCACCTCTGGACTGTGAGTCTGAGTCCTCATTTGTGAAAGCAAAGGAACTAGGTTAGACTTGGACAATATATATTTCCTGGGAAACTGGGCTAGATTGCATTCTCTCTGAGAGCATTTGTATTTCTTTATCACCTTTATTGTAACTATTTTCACTAGTTTCACTATTACTAACCTCAGTAACTAGAAGATAAACCATTGAATAAAATCTAAATAAATTGTAGAGATCCTTTTCTTTGTTCTCTGACCTTAGCCTCTATATCATACCATGCTTAATTGTTTTTTATGTCTATTGTAAAATGGTTAGGTTGTCTATTTTCTATTTTTTGAAATGACCACATGGATTAATTTTCTAATATTATGATTTCTAAAGCATAGCTTTGCACTCAAGTGTCTGATAAGGTTCTCCTAATAAATAACTTATTACTAGTGAAATGGACACTCTTTTTGACATTTTAGCATTAAAATTTGCAGATTAATAACAATGACTGCAATAAGTAACTTAGTGAAAAAATGCTATACACTATGTACGTATTTTTTGTTATTTTATTTCAGATTGAGGGGATACATGTGCAGGTTTGTTATATGGGTGTATTGTGTAACGGTGACACAATTTTGATTTTGTTGCATTTGCTTTTGAGGTCTTAGTCATAAATTTGCCTAGACCAATTTACAGAAGAGTTTTTTTCTGGATTTTCTCCTAGGGTTTTTGTTGTTTCAGGTATTGCATTTAAGTCATCTTTATCCATCTTAATTTTTGTATACAGTGAGAGATAAGGGCCCAGTTTCATTTTTGTGCATATGGCTAGCCAGCTTTCCTAGCAGCAATTTATTGCATAAGGTGTCCTTTCTCCATTGTTTATTTTTGTCAGCTTTGTCAAAGATTAGTTGGTTGTCGCTGTGTGGCTTTATTTTTGGTTCTATTCTGTTCCACTGGTCTATGTATCTACGTTTATGCCAACATCATGCCATTTTGATTACTCTTGCCTTATGGTTTGAAGTCAGGAAATGTGATGTCTCCAGCTATGCTCTTGTTGCTTAGGAATGTGTTAGCTATTCAGCCTCTTTTTGGGTTCCATATAAATTTTAGACTTTTTTTTTTTCTAATTCTGTGAAAAGTGATGTTGATAATTTGATAGGAAATGCATTGAATCTCTAGATTGCTTTGGGGAGTATAGTCATTTTAATGATAATTGACTCTTCCTATGCATGAGCATGGCATGTTTTCTATTGGTTTACGTCATCTACAGTTTCCTTCATCAGTATTTTATGGTTCTCCTTGCAGAGGATTTTAAACTCCTTCATTAAATGTATTCATCGATATTTTATTATTTTTGTGTGTGGCTATTTTAAATGGGATTGAGTTCTTAATTTGGTTCTCAGCTTGAGAATTGCTAGCATATAGGTATGCAACTGATTGTTGTGTATCAATTTTGTATCTTGAAATTTTACTGAAGTCATTTATCAAGTCTAGGTGTCTTTTGCAAGAGTCTTAAAGATTTTATAAGATCATGTCATCAGTGAACAGAGATAATTTGACTTCCTCGTTTCCAATTTAAATCCTTGTTATTTCTTTCTCTCGCCTGATTGCTCTGGCTAGAATTTCCAATACTATGTTGAATAGGAGTGCTGAGAAGTGGACATCCTCATCTTTTTTCAGTTTTTAGGGGGAATACTTTCAACTTTTACCCATTCAGTATAATGTCGGCCATTAGTTTGTCATATATGGCTCATATTATATTGAAGTATGTATGGTTTTTTGATGCCTAGTTTGTTGAGGGATTTTACCAAGAAGGGATGCTGGGTACTATCTAATGCTGTCTCTGAATCTGTTGAGATGATCACATGGCAATTGTTTTTAACTTGGTGTATGGAGTAAATCAAATTTACTGAATTGTGTATGTTTAACCATCCTTGCATCCCTGGAATAAGACCCATTTGATCGTGATGGATTATTTTTTGGATAAGCTGTTGGATTGGTTTGCTAGTATTTTGCTGAGGATTTTTGCATCTGTGTTCTTCAGGGATATTGGTCTGCAGTTTTCATTTGTTGTGCCATTGCCAGATTTTGGTATTAGGATGATACTGATTTCATAGACTGTGTTAGAGAGGAATACTTTCTCCTTAACTCTTTGCAGTAGTTTCATTAAGATTGGCACTAGCTTTTCTTTGTACATCTAGTAGAATTCAGGTGTGAATCCACCTAGTCCTGGGATCCTAGTAGTTTTTTTACTACTGATTCATTTTCGTAACTAATTATTGGCCTGTTCAAGATTGTATTTTTTTTCTTGTTGTTCAGTCTTGTGAGATTGTATGTTTCCAAGAATTTATCCACTTCTCTAGGTTTTCTAGTTTGTGCATATAGAGATTTTCATAATAGTCTCTGATAATTTTTTTGTCTTTCTTTGGCATTGTGCTTATTTCCATCTTTTCTTCTTCATTAATCTAGCTGGCATCTATCAATTTTGTTCATCCTTTCAAAGAACAAATTTTTTACTTCATTTATGCTTTGTACTTTTAGGCTCAATTTCATTTAGTGCTTCTTGATCTTTGTCATTTCTTCCCTTCTACAAGCTTTGAGTTTGGTTTGTTCTTATTTTTCTAGTTCCTTTTGGTGTGAATATTAGGTTGTTAATTTGAAATATTTCTATCTTTTTGATATAGGCATTTAGCACTATAAACTTTGCTGTTTTTGCTGTATTCCAGAGGTTTTGGTATGTTATGTCTTTTATTTGTTTCTAAATTTTTTTTTGATTTCTGCCTTAATATTGTTGTTTACCCAAAAGTCATTCAGGAGTGAGTTGTTTAGTTTCTACATACTTGTGTGGTTTTGAGAGTTCCCTGTGGTACTTCTTTCTAATGTTATTCCACTGTGGTCTAAGATTATACTTGATATTATTTCAATTCTTTTGAGTTTATTGAGACTTGCTTTATCACTAAGCATATGGTCGGTTTTAGAGAATCTTCCGTGTGCAGATGAGGGAAATTTATATTCTACATTTATTGGATAGAGTGTTCTGTAGGTATCTACTCAGCTCATTTGGTCAATAGTCTAGTTTAAGTCCTGAGTTTGTTTGTTTGTTTTCTGCATTGATGATCTGTCTAGTGCTCTCAGTGTGGTATTGAAGTTCCTCACTATTATTGTATGAATATCTGTCTCTTTTGTTAGGTCTAGTAGTATTTGTTATATAAATGTGGGTGCTCTGGTGTTGGGTGCATATCTATTAACATTTAGGATAGGTAAATCTTCTTGTTGCATTGAACGCTTTATCATTACATAATGCCTTTCTTTGTCTTTTTTTAGTATTGTTGGTTTAAAGTGTCTTTTAACTGATACAAGAATAAACATCCCTGCTCTTTTTTGTTTTCCATTTGCATGATATATCTGTCTCCACCCCTTCACTTTGAACCTGTGAATGTCATTACACATTAGGTAGGTCTCTTGTAGACAACAGATGGTAGGGTCTTTTTTTCCCCTCCAATTTGCCAGGTAAGTCTTTTAAGTGGAGCACTTAGGCTTTTTAAATTCAAAGTTAATATTGATACGTAAGGTATTATTCCTGTCATAGTGTTGTTAACTACTTGCTTTGTACTCGCAATTGTGTAACTGCTTTTATAAGATCTGTGAACTTGAGCATTTCTTGTAGAATGTGTCTAGTGGTGAAGAATTCTTAGCATTTGCTTGTCTGGGAAAGACTTTATCTCTCCTTCATAATGAAGCTTAGTTTGGCAGATTTGAAATACTTGCCTTGCTTTTTTTTTTTTTTTTTTTTTTTTTAATTTAGGTAGTCTAAAAAGAGACTCGATCTGTTTTGGTTTGTAACAGTTTTGGTTTGTAAAGTTTCTGCTGAGAAGTCAGCTGTTAGTCTGTTGGGATTTCCTTAATAAGTGACTGACCCTTTTCTCTATTCTGCTTTTAAGATTTTTTCTTCAGCATTGATTTTGGTCTGATGAGTGTGTGCTCTGGTGATGTTCAGCTTGCGTAGTGTCTTGTAGGTGTTAATTTCCTGTATCTGGATATTTACCTCTCAGGCAAGGTTAGGGATATTTTCTTGAATTATTCCCTCAAATATGTTTTCCAAATTGCTTAATTTTTCTTCTTATCTCTCAGCAATGCCTACAAGTAATAGGTTTGGTCACTTTAAATACTTTTATATTTCTGAAAAACTTTGTTCATTAAAAAAAAAAATGTTTATTTTTATTTTTGTCTGGCTTAATTCAAAAGACGGGTCTCCAGTCTCTGAAATTCTTTCTTCTTCTACTTGGTCTAATCTATCATCTAGGCCTCCAACTGTATTTTGGAGTTCCTTTAGTGAATCTTTAAATTCCCAATGTTCTGTATAGAGAGAAACATTTAATTCTTCATTCTTCACTATCACTACACTAAGATTGCTTCTATTAAGATCGTTTCCATTTTACTAAATCCAAATTCAGTGTTTGTTTCCTCTATCCTTATTCTAGCTATCTTGTCTTTCATATCCTAAATTGTATTTCTGGTTTCTTTGTACTGGTTTTTGACCTTCCCATAGATCTCATCAAGCTTCCTTGCAATCCATTTTTTAAAATTCTTCATCTGCCATTTCAGAATTTTCATTTTGGTGAGGATTCATTGCCTGAGAGCTGGTACAATCCTTTGGAGGTCTCTAAATAATTTTGTACTGATGGAGTTTTTACATGGATTCCTTCTCATCAGTAGAAGCAATCACTTTTTATTTTTTAAATGGCTTCAGTTGGATGGAAAATTAAAAAAGAAAAAAAAAAAGTTTTTCCCCTTGAGGCCATGTCTGTAGTATTTGTTGTGTATATTTTGGCTTCTTTTCTAGGTGTTTTCAGGGGGCTAAGACTCTTTATGTGTTCCTTTCCTGTAAATAGCTTTTTTCTACATAGTGGCTTTCTCAAATGATGCTTGTTGTAGTGATGTGTTGGATGTGCGAGTTGACACACTATCTTCTGCAGGTCTGAGAGTGTGGGGGTCTTAGGGAGCTTATCTCATATACTAGGACTATGCCCTTCTGATAGCAGGACTTTTTTTTATTTTTATCTATTTTTTTGTTTTGTTGAGATGAAGTTTCGCTCTTGTTGCACAGGCTAGAGTGTAATGGTGCGATCTTAGCTCACCACAACCTCTGCCTCCCAACTTCAAGCAATTCTCCTGCTTCAGCCTCCCGAGGAGCTGGGATTACTGGCATGCGCCACCACGCCTGGCTAATGTTTTTGTATTTTTAGTAGAGACAGGGTTTCTCCATGTTGGTCAGGCTGGTCAAACTCCCTACCTCTGTTGATCCGCCCACCTCGGCCTCCCAAAGTGCTGGGATTACAGACCTGAGACACCATGCCCGGCCTGATAGCAGGTTTTTGTTTGGTGGTACAGTTTAATCTCCAGTTCAGTAGATGGGCATGTGCCCTTGAATAATCTAACAATGAATGGAAGCCCCTGCCCTGACTGGGGGTGGCTGGGGAAGATTGCGATGGGTTGCACTGAAGTCTCAGGAGCAGGGGTGGTAGGCGTGGCTGCACCAGCTTCTTGTCCTGTGCAGGCAGGAATGTGATCAACTTTCCTATTCCATCCGTCATAGGGATCATGACTTTCAGCTCATATAGACTGTTCTTTGTCTCTGGTTACCACCAAAATGGGCTCAGGGCAGAGTCCCTTCCCCCAGTCCAGAACTGACAGCTCTGTGACTATTTTGTCCTGTGTTGCCCCCTACACAAGCTAGTGCTTTTAGTAGGGAGGGAAAGATGGGCTACACCCTTCATGCAAACCTGTGCAGTGCTAGCTTACTTTTGGTAGGGGTGCAGCTGCCACAAAATGCACAGACTGGCTGTCTCCAGGGGCACTGATGCCAGCCCCTGGTGAGAAGATCCTCTGCTGTGTCTGTCACAGTGGGCTAGGGAACAGGAGACGGCCTTCTCTCCACATCTATTCCTAGTTACCAGTACAATTGACAATGCCTAGTGGGCTTTGGCAGGCTGCACTCCCCTATCTCCTATGAGTGGCCCTCACTGAGTGTTAGGTCTTCAGGGGCCTCATAACTCTCCAAGGACCTGCTAGTCCCCTGCAGTTGCAAAAGTCATAGTGTGCTCGGTGGTCTTTCTGTAGGGGATCAGGTGATGTGGTGACAGAAAGTCTGAGGTTTCTAAGACCCAGCAGTAGCCTACGGTGGGTACACAACCAGTGTGGTGTGCATCGTCTCAGTTGAGGCCTGAGGGGGACAGCCAGTGTACCTGTCCAAGCTGGCTACTTGGTGCTCTGTCTCTGGGAAGTTCACAAATCACCACTGAGAGTGTTGCCCAAGGTCCCAAGGGCAGACTTTCTCTGCGACAATTTGGTGATAAGCATATTGTTGCAAGGGTTAGGGGAGCAGAGAAGCACTCCCACCTACCCTTCCCACAGGGCTCCAAGTCCCTCAGGGGACTGTCTCCGCCAGAGCCTTTCTCCTTCCCTTTTCTGTGCCATGGCTTCTTCCCATGGGCTCTCTGACAGGGCCTGGCTCAAATCATGACCATTCACCTACAACTTTGATCTTCTTCTTACGGAGAACTGGCATCTGAACTAAGCATTCCCTAGGCCACCATCTTGGGAAAAAAATAATGCCAGGTACATTTTTAAGCACTACGCATTTATTAATTCATAACCAATCTTTGAAGTAAGTACCATTATTACCCCTTTTACAAATAAAGAAATTACATAACTTATCCGAAGTCATATCGGGCTAAAGATCTGAGCTCAGGGAATCTTCCCTCAAAGTCTGAAATATTTATCACTTTACCACATGTTAAAACCCAATACTGACTTAAATACAGTGGAAATCTGCCAGGCGCGTTGGCTCACACCTGTAATCCCAGCCCTTTGGTAGGCCGAGGCAGGTGGATCACTTGAGGTCAGGAGTTCAATACCAGCCTGGCCAATTAGGAGAAACCCCGTCTCTACTAAAAATACAAAAATTAGCTGGATGTAGTGGCACATGCCTGTAATCCCAGCTACCCAGGAGGCTGAGGTAGGAGAATCACTTGAACTCAGAAGGCGGAGGTTGTGGTGAGCCAAGATTTTGCCACTGCACTCCAGCCTGGTTGACAGAGCAAGCCTCTGTCTCAAAAAAAAAAAAAAAAAAAAAAAAAAAAAAAAAAAAAAAAAAAAGAAGAAGAAGAAGAAGAGGAAGGAGAAGAAGAAGAAGAAAGAAAAAAAATGCAATGGATTTTCTTCGAGGGATATAAGATTTCCATATCTTTTAGACATTAAAATTATTAAGCACATTCCTAAAACTGGATTGAATATAGCAATACTTTTAGGGACAAAATTTGAGAATAGAACACAGTTTTAAGGTTAAGTTCATTGTGCTTGAAGTTTAATGTAAATTTAATGCCCAGGCTGATATATTAAAGGAACACACAAAAAAACATTAAACATGTGCCTATCAGGATTTACTGATTACTACAACTATTAAGAACAGCAAGGGGCATCCTTGGGTATACAAAAGAAGTTAAAACATAAAACAGTCATTTCACTGGACTTTTGTCAAAGGCTAAATTTGGTATAGAACATATTCCCCAAAAGAAAAAAAATAGCTATATGTGTTTAGTCACAATGCAATTATGATCAGCTGAGCTGAGGAGGTAAGGTGCGAGAGGCTTGGTAAGCAGAAACCAGTAGGACACTGTTATCAGAGGCAGGGTAAGAGGGGCACTCCAAAGTTCATAGAAACTGCTGGCAGCCTGGAGAGTTATAGGAAGTGAAAGATCCCGGGTGAGGTGGGTAGAAGGAGTTCGTGGCCCCAGCAGCAAAAAAAAAAAAAAAAGTACTGAAGCAGCTTGATTGCTCAGTCTTGGTTGTCTTTATTTGTTTCACCCCTGGTGAGAATTCACCCTGAGAGAACCTGTACAGCAGGTGAGAATAACTGAAAACAGCTGGCTGTCAGTGAGGGCAGGGGTGGAGCAGATGCTGTTTTCTGATAGATGTTTCTTTTTCTTTTTCTCTTTTTTTCTGACACCTGGGCAAGTCACATGTAGTTGACTCTTTTAGCCAGACATTGTAATGGACTTCCCTGTAATCTCATGCATGCAGACTTCCATTTTATATCTTTGAAAGCCTGTGTGTCTAAGGAAATATCAACAGAAAGAATTGGAAATGAAGTATTGACATTCTTCACTAAGGGTAGTTTGGTCCCATGTGGTAGCTGAACTCCAAAGTCATTATGACCAGAAAGTTGCTCCTAAGAAAGCCAGAAGGTAGAAATGGGAGCTTATTCAGCTTGGTTGCCTGGAGAGCAATTCCTTGCTACATTTCCAGAGGGAGCTCTCTGCTAAAAAGATAATTCGTTGATTATCCCGTGTTCCCTTGTGGCTTTATGTGTGGCCTTTCTCTCTTATCACAGCAAATAATCTGTAAAGAAAGGCAACCAACCAGGCAAGTGAATTTTTTGAGCCTTAAATATATATGTGTGTACATATATATACACACATGCACACACACACTAGTATTTCAGTAACTGAGCTCATTGAGTTTTTGAAACCATTTTAAATTGTTTTATTCTCTATGTGACTATCACCGTATTTTGTGATAACATTATATGGGGTTGTGGCCTATTTATCCACACTTTAACAAACTCTGATTATTAGAAGTAGTTCAAGAGATTTTCCCTTTTTTCCTGATAATTTTTAATCTAAGTTAATTACATAGATTTTTAGGTAAGTAGAGATGACTATGTGACTATAAGACTGTAACTGGAATCTGGATACTCTCATGAAATGTTTAAGCTAAAAAGAACCTTTGGGATCATAGCTGCAATCCAGAGGAAATTGTAGCCTAGAGGTTTTATGTAACTTCCTCATAGTTAATGGGCTGAGACCAATTTAGTGAATCTTGGTTCCATTTCTAATCAAGTTTTACAATTTATTTACTGTGAACAAATACACATTTTAGGTGAAATATTTACATTTTGTTTGTAGCTACTCAAATAAAAACAGCTGCAAAAAGTTCCCCTATGTCTAAACATTTTCTGAGAATTGAAAAATAATTTCTGTCCATAATAGATAATTAAGAAAATAAAGCAAATTTTAAAAGACAAAAATCTACATATCAACCTGATAAAGACCACCACTATGGAGGCTTGCATGTATTTTCTCGTTTTATCTATGCATTTATTTCTTTTAATGCAGTCGCGATTGTACTACATAAGCATGCTTTATCTGCCTTTTTTTTTTTTCTTTTGAGAACATCAGACTCTTTGAAAGTGTTTATAGCAGTTGCTTATGCATCATAATCCATTAAGGGGATGGAATGATTTACTTTAATGCACTCCCTATTTTGTGGCATTTTATTTCTGCTAGAAAGAGATTTTTGCATAACACAAATAAATGTTTATGGAAATGTGACTGTGCTTTCTTACCATTCCCTCACCTCACATCCTCTCTTCAATACACTTTAATCCTACATTCTTTGCTATTGCCATACTAAGATTGCTTTTATTAAGGTCAAGTATTTCTGTTTTGCTGTACTCAATGTTCGTTTCCTCTACCTTATTCTAGTTGACTTCTCAGCATCCTATGACACCATTAACAACTCCTTAGTCCCATCTTCCACTTTTTTTATTCTATTTTTTGGTCAGACTCACAGAATTGAGTTGATTTTATCCCTCATTGGATGGCACACTATTATCATTCTTCCCAACTTGTTCAGTAGTTTTTTTAATGTATTTATTAATACCTTTCTCTATGGTAAGCAGAATAATCCCCCTATCCCTCCCCCCACCTCTGCTTCCCCAGAAATATCCACATTTGAATACCTGGAACCTGAGAATTTCTAATTTTACATGGCATAAAGGACTTTGCAGGTGTGATTAAATTAAGGACATTGAGGTAGGCAGATTATCCTGGATTATCTAGATGGGTTCATTGTAATCTCAAGGACCCTTAAAAGTGGAAGCAGGAGGCTAAGGGGAGAGTGAGAAGAAGAAGAGAGAAAGGCACGAGGAGATGCAATGTTCACCATCTTTGAAGATGGAGAAAGGGAGCCTCTAAAAGCTAGAATGCTCCCTTGCTGGCAGAGAAAGGAACATAGCCTTCCTGACTGGCTGATTTTAGCCCAGAGAGAAGCATGTCAGATTTTTGACCTACAGAACTAGAAGATAATAAAATTTGTTTTGTAGTAAGCCACATACTTTGTGGTAATTTGTTACTGCAGCAATAGAAAACTTAATACATTCTCTTCTTCCATTTTCAAGTTCATTCTCCTGCCTGACTCTAGTATACTTAATGTTTATTCTTCCAGTCTTACTTTCAAAGTTTACTTAAACATACTTGTATCCTTAATAGAATAGAAAATGCTTCATGTTTTTAACCATGCATTGATGCATAGGTGGTGGTGTGCTATTCATCTTATTTACTACTTTTTTCACATGATGCTATATTTAAACTGCATCTGTATTGCTAAAAGTTTTTTCAGTGATATTTCCATTATTTGAATATTTCGCTGATGTATCATCATTCGTCTTAGGCATTTTACCCATCCGGTCTCCTTGAGATTCTGTCTGCTCATATTAGTCCACTCTGTGTGTATATCACAGTCTACTTAAGTGATAGAACTACTTAGGATGCTTCTAAGTCTTTACGATCAAAAACAATGTGATAAGCATTGTCCTGGATGTCTTTTTGTGGATCAGTGTGAGTTTCCTTGGGAATATATTTAGGAGTAGATTATATATATAGATAACTTCACTATTGAGCAGCATTGACCATACTCCAGAATGACTGCATCAGTTTTCACTTGCACAGTGAATCAGCTCCCCTTTCTTCGTAGCTGCACCCAAGCTTAATGGCGTTCAATTTTCTGATTTTTTTATATACCTGAGAGACATTAGGTAGTATCTCATTGTTTTGATTTGCATTTCTCTGATTACTAAAGAGAATGAACTTTTCTTCAATACCAATTAGCTATTTGGAAAACTCCTTCTGTAAATTTACTCTTTATAGTCTTTACCTATTTTTTCTCTTTGTATTTTTTTAACCCTAGCTTATAAGAACTACTGATGGTAAGTCAGAACCTTTGCCATTTTCAAATGTGCAAATAGCTTCTTCCTGTCTGTCTCCCTTTAGATACATGTGGACAGTAATCTTTCACTGAGATGTAATCAGAAAATTCTGTTTTTTCCCTTTTGGTTTTATATTTGCAAGTATTAGCTTAGACATCATTCTTTACCCAGTATCACAAATATTTTACTTTTCACATTTATAATCGCATTAAGAACTTAAATATATTAATTTGAAGTTTTTATATTTTATGAGTTAGAAATACATTGTTTATGGAGCGAGTCTTATTTTTTCAACATATATTACCAAATAATGAACCTCTTTGCAATGATTTATGATGTTTGTTGTTTATAACAAATTCCCATGTATTCATAAACTCTTTATTCTCTCACTGCTTCATTAGTCTGTATCTATTTCACTATCACTTTGCAATATGGCTTAATACTTTAACAAGTATTTTTTAAATTTTACTCTTCTTTTTCAGAATTAGCTTAAAAATGTCAAAACACATTGCCACATTCCTCTTTAAAAGTATAATTGGATTTTGACTGGAAGTTTGTTGAACTTAGATTGATTTGTGGGAAGTTGATCAAGTGAATCATGCTGATATCTAGTCAAAAATCTAGAAGTAATCTTGGACTTTTCTTTTTCCTTTACTTCTCCTCCCGCATTGTCCTTAACATTTGTGGGACATAAAATAGGAGTTTAAATGGAAGCCTGCATATCGTAAGTTGTAGTTAAAAATTACAGACCAAGCTATCCCCGTGACCCAGCCCACGTTCCCACTGAAGTTATCATTCTGAAATCTGGAGGCAAAAGGAGTTCCCCTCCTTGTAGGGTCAACCCTGACAAACCTGGTTAGTACTGATGTATGTGGCAGGAAAAAGTAGAAGCTGGGTTCAGCTCAGGATCCACCCAGAGCTAGGACTGACCTAATGAACCCCTAGAGACAGAGGTGGGGGCAGTGCCTCTCTTTCATATCTTACTTTTCCAACACAGGATTTCCAGACTGTTCAGGCTCTTCCAAGCAGAGAAGAGAGAGAAAATAACTGCCTAGACACTGACTTCAGGTGATTTTAGAAAGCCAAGTTTATATTATATTATATTATATTATATTATATTATATTATATTATATCATAATTTATCATATCATATTATATTATACATTTTTGCGACAGGGTCTAACTCTGTCGCCGTGCAGTGGCACAATCTTGGCTCACTGAAACCTCTGCCTCCTGGGATGGAGAGATTCTCCTGCATCAGCCTCCTGAGTAGCTGGGATTATAAGGGCGCACCACCACGCCTGGCTAATTTTTGTCTTTTTAGCAGATATGGGGTTTCACCATGTTGGCTAGGCTGGTCTTGAACTCCTGATCTCAAAGTGATCCGCCCACCACGGCCTCCCAGAGTGTTGTGATTACAGGCATGAGCCGTTGTGCCTGGCCAGAAAGCCAACTTAAAACAAAAGTAGCCACTCCTTTGCTGATTTTCCAATGCACAAACCATGATTTGTTCCTCCCATAGCCACCTTCAACCCTCAGCCCTGCTCATTAGCTCTCAAACGCATTTCCTCCGCCTCACGGAGCCAGTTCAGCTTTTCTCCCTGTCTCTCTTTCTGTCTTTGCGTCTTATTCTGTTTCCCAGGCTGGAGTGCAGCGGCGCCATCTCCGCTCACTGCAACCTTCGCCTCCCGAGTTCAAGCGATTCTCCTGCCTCAGCTTCCTGAGTAGCTGGGGAGCACGCCACCACACCCGGCTAATTTTTGTATTTTTTAGTAGAGGCAGGGTTTTGCCATGTTGGCCAGGCTGTTCTCAAACTCCCGACCTCAGGTGATCTTCCTGCCGCGGCCTCCCAAAGTGCTGGGATTACAGGCGTGAGCCACCGCGTGGGGCCTCTTTCTCTCTCTGTGTAATTATGCTTGGTGTTTAAGGTTTCAAAAATCTTTCTTATAACCAAAAAAAAAAAAAAAAAAAACTTTCTATGTTTTTATGACTGTGATATGTGGGTCCTCTTGGTTTAATCTAAGGATTGTGCTGCCCCCACCTCAAACCAAATCAATAAGCACTGTCAGTCTGCCTCCAAATCATCATCCCCATTCTTGTCTAAGCCCTGGTTATCTCTTGCCTAGACTATTTCCAGTAGCTTCTGGCTGGTGACACTGCTTCTGCTCTTACCTACTTGAAATTAATTCTCCAGAACACTGAGAGGGAACATTTTAAAACACAAATTGAGTCATATATCTCTCTCTGGATTTCAACTCTCTGATGGCTTAACTTTACTCTTTGTATGAAATAAAAACTCCCTGCATTGGTTTACAAGCCCTTGCCAGATATGTCTCTGTTTACATCTGCCGCCTCATTAATATTACTATATGTCTATATTACACCAGTGTGCTCAAGCTGGCTTGCACACTTGACCTGTGAGAACCAGTTGTTAAATTTTCAGGAATTTTGCAAGCCAGTTGTTAAAACCGACTATTACAAATATTGTATAATCTTACAATTAAGTAGATTGCATTATAAGGAAATATAATAACTACTCCAAGGTCATTATTTCCTAGTTATTTTTACTATATTTTACTATTCTCAATGTTTTGGTGTCTTTTTATATATTGTATGTGTACAGTAGAAATACCATATAATGCTGTACTACTGCACATCCTTTCCCAACTTCATGTTCAATGAAGTCATGTTTATAGCCAGAAATCAACCCTGAAGGGAGTATTTACACCGCAGAAATTGGCAAGTATTACAAAATAGAGTTTCATTTAATGATTTGTTGATTGTCTAGATATGAGAAAATGTTTAAAATGCAGACTAAAGTTAAAAGGGTGTGTCTATAGCTGTTACATTGTGAATAGCACAAAAAAAATTGAAGAAATATTCCAGTATTTGGAAACTTGTGCAATGCAGCAAAAAAGTTGTTCACATCACTGATGAGCAAGTGAAGTTCCACCGTATGTCTTTTTGTTTCACTTTCGTCTTGCTCATGAAAGTAAACAAAAATATCAAAAAATGTTTATTTCAGAACTAAACTCATATATCAGTTACAACCATAGTTTGATAACAGATACAGGAGTTCATCAAAACTCAGTGAAAATATTCCAAGAGAATCAATTAGCTGTCTAGAAATTACTATAGGAAGCATTGTGCATTTCTTTATTGTTTGCAGATTATGTGCTTTACATATTTTACATCAGTAAAATTATAATAAATTTAATGGACATTTCTGAATACATACATGTGTTTTTCTAAAGAACCAGTTGTTAAATATTTACCAGCACACCATTGCTTTCTGTGTATCTATCAGCCACAATGATATTCTGGGTTTCTTTTTCTTTTTTTTTTTTTTTTTCTTTTTACTTTTTTTTTAGTTTTAGGGATACATGCACAGGTTTGTTATATAGGTAAATTTCATGTCACAGGAATTTGGTGCACAGATTATTTTGTCACAGGGTAATAAGCATAGTGCCTGATAGGTAGTTTTTCAATCCTCACCCTTCTCTCACCCAGCCCTCAAGTAGGCACCAATGTTTGTTGTTCCCTTCTTTGTGTCTGTATGTTTAACTCCCACTTTAAGTGAGAGTATGTGGTATTTGGTTTTCTGCTCGTGTTAGTTTGCTTAGGATAATGTCCTCAAGCTCCATCCATGTTACTGCAAAGAACATGATCTCATTCTTTTTTATGGCTGCATAGTTTTCCATGGTGTATATGTACCATGTTATCCAGTCTACCACTGATGGGCATTTAGGTTGATTCCATATATTTGCTATTGTGAAAACTGCTGCAGTGAATATACACATGAATCCTCTTTACAGTAGAACAATTTGTATTCCTTTGGGTATATACCCAATAATAGGGTTACTGGGTCAAATGATATATCTTCTTTCAGTTCTTTGAGAAATCGCCAAACTGTTTCACACAGTGGCTGAATAAATTTACATTTCCACCAAGAATGCATAAGTGTTCTCTTTTCTCTGCAACCTCTCCAGCATGTGTTATTTTTTGACTTTTTAATAGTAGCCATTCTTACTGGTGTAAGAAGGTGGTTTTGATTTGCATTTCTCTGATGATTAGTGATGTTGAGCATTTTTTCATATGCTTATTGGCTACATGTATGTCTTCTTTTGAGAAGTCTGTTCATGTCCTTTGCCCACGTTCAATGGTGTTGTTTGCTTTTTGCTTGTACATTTGCTTATGTTCCTCATAGATTCTGGATATTAGACCTTTGTCAAATGTATAGTTTGCATATTTTTTCTCCATTTGTAGGTTGTCGGTTTACTCTGTTGAGAGTTTCTTTTGCTGTGCAGAAGCTCTTTAGTTTAATTAGGTACCATTTTGTTTTTGTTGCAATTGCTTTTGACAATCTTCGTTATGAAATCTTTGCCAGGACCTGTGTCCTCAATGATATTTTCTAGGTTATCTTCAAGAGTTTTTATAGTTTTAGCTTTTACATTTGAGCCTTTAATCCATTTTTAATTGAGTTTTGCATATGGTGTAGTTAGAGGTCCAATGTCAATTTTCTGAATATGGCTAGCTAGTTATCCCAGCACCATTTATTGACTAGGGAGTCCTTTCCCCATTGCCTTTGTCAATTTTGTCAAAGATCAGATGGTTACCTATGTGTGGTATTATTTCTAGGCTTTCTATTTTGTTCCATTGGTCTATTTGTCTGTTTTTGTACTAATGCTATGCTGTTTTGGTTACTGTATTCTTGTAATATAGTTTGAAATCAGTCAATGTGATGCCTACAGCTTTGTTCTTTTTGCTTAGGATTGACATGGCTATTTGGGCTCTTTTTTGGTTTCATATGAATTTTAGGATTGCCTTGGCTATTTGAGCTATTTTTGGTTCCATGTGAATTTTAGAACTATGGTTCCCTAGTTTTTTTTCTAATTGTGTGATGAATGTTGTAGGTAGTTTGACAGGGATAGTGTTGAATCTGTACATTGCTTTGGGCAATATGGGCGTTTTAACAATATTCTTCATATCCATGAGGATGGAATGTTCTTCCATTTGTTTGTGTCATCTCTGATTTCTTTGAGCAGTGTTTTACAATTCTCATTGTAGGGAATCTTTCACCTTCCTGATTAGCTGTATTTCTAGGTATTTTATTCTTTCTGTTGCTATTGTGAATGGGATTGCATTCTTGATTTGACTCTCAGCTTGGATGTTGGTATATAGGAATTCTACTGATATTTGTGTATTGATTTTTTATCCTGAGACTGCTGAAGTTGTTTATCAGATCAAGGAGCTTTTGAACAAAGACTATGGGGTTTTCTAGGTATAGAATCACACCTGCAAACAGGGATAATTTGATTTCCTCTCTTACTATTTGGATTCCTTTTATTTCTTTTTCTTTCCTGACTGTTGTGACCAAGACTTTCAGTACTATGTTGAATAGGATTGATGAGAGAGGGCATCCTTGTCTTGTACAGGATTTCAAGGGGAATGCTTTCAGTTTTTACCCAACTTTGCATTAGTTATTTTCTCTGCTTAGATTGTTCCTCTTCATTTTTGCCTGATAACTTCCTCTGCAATCCTCATTATAATTATCATTTTTGTGGAGACATGCTCTCTGAAGAACAAGTTTACCAGTTACTCCTTTTTGTATCATTCTATTTCAATTCTCTATGGAAGACTAGATGTTATTTTTTATGTTTTTTTTTTTTTTTTAATTTTATTATCTGCCTACCAGATTTTACTTTATTCCTCTAAAATATAATTTACCATAAGATTCGGGTCCCAGTATTGCCTGGCTTAATCACTGCTGTATTTACAGGGCCTTGAACAATATCTTGCATTTATTAAGTACTAGAATATATTTTTAAGTAAATTAATATAACTTCCCTGATTAAAATTAGTTTCTGAATCTGATAATGTGAATAAGAAGGGATAAATTTTTTTTTCTTTCAGCAACATATTGACACACATTTCAACCCAGCAGTAAATTCTTATATTTAAATCAAATTTTTGTGGCTTTTTCCTCTCTTTTTAATCTTAGAAGTGTACATTTAAAAATTGTGATTTCATTGTTAAATCACATTTAATATACTTAGATACAACATATCAACTGTCAAAATTAATGTTGTTTTGATTTTAGAGTAATTTTTAGTGTATAATTTTAATTATATTACAATAGCACAAGGAGATAAAATTATTTACCAAAATATAGAAATATCATGTAACATATTATTTGAAGATTTATTTAATTCAGATAGTATATTCATCTTTATGAAAATATTTTTGATCAGAATAATTTTACTTTGGGATTCAGTTGAGGTCAAGAACATAGGTAGGTTAATAGAATAAAATTGTTTTTTCTTCTTTTATGGTTTCTAGGATTAAAAGGCTACCTAGATGTTGTTTTAAAAGGCAACACTGTTAATAATTACAAAGTTAGCATGATAAAATAATTCATTTTTCTTAGGAAAGACAATTTTGAACTTGTTTACTTTCTCAGAAAGTGCTATGCCTTACTTCTACCATAATTCAGATATACATGCATGCATGTATATCTAATTGGATATGACAAGAAAATATTATGGCAAAACAGATTATTTCTATGTCCTATAACGTTTGTTGATTCATTTTAAAGATACTTTGGTATGGGGAGTGATGAATCTGTGATATTTGAAGTACTGGTCAAGGGGGGATACCAAAGGAAAAGTTTTAAGATTTTCTTGAAAAAATTTCAGAATACTTTGGTGTGGGGAATGGTACATCAGTGATATCGGTAGTAGTAGTCAAGAGGGTAGCAAAGGAAATAATATACATATGATGCTAACAGTATTCTTACTTGTGAAATGAATTGATTTGGAGAGGCTGGCTAAAGCTTAGTTTTAGAGCCATGATATAGTTATTAATATATAGGTCATTAATCTAGGGAGCTGGCCAACTAGTTACCCTGTTTAATAATGGCTCTATAAATCCAGGTAATTCCTATATATCTCACTACTTAGATTACAAGTTGAGCTGGCCACAGGTCCCGCCTTACAGTTCTCTGTCAGCTTGTGTGTGTATGTGTGTTATTAGGCACTTGTAAATTTTTACATTGAAGATATTAATCACATGGTAGCTATTTTTTCTTTTCTCATATTGTATACGAAATTGGTGGGTTCTTCGTCTCGTTGACTTCAAGAATGAAGCCGCGGACACTCGCGATGAGTGTTACACTTCTTAAAGGCAGCGCCTCTGGAGTTGCTCCTTCTTCCTGTGGTCTCGCTGGCTTCAGAAGTGAAGCTGCAGAGCCTGGCAAGTGAGTGCTACGTCGCACAACGGCAGCGTGGACCAAAAAAGTGAGCAGCAGCAAGGTTTTTCATAAAGAGAGAAAGAACAAAGCTTCCATATCGTGGAGCGCACCTCAAGGAGTTACCACTGCTTGCTGGGGCAACCTGCTTTTCTTCGCTTATCTGGCCCCACCCACATCCTGCTGATTGGTCTATTTTACGGAGAGCTGATTGGTCCGTTTTACAGAGAGCTGATTGGTCCATTTCACAGAATGCCGATTGGTGCCTTTACGATCCCTTAGCTAGACATAAAAGTTCTCCAAGTCCCTCCGAGATGCAGGAGACCAGCTGGCTTCACCTAGTGGACCCTGGACCAGGGTCCCGGCCGGAGCTGCTTGCCAGTCGTGCGCGGCGGGCCGCACTTCTTAGTGCTTGAGCGGTGGGTGGGATTGAGCGCTGAGGAGCAGGGGGCGGCGCTCGTTGGGGGAGGCTCGGGTCACGCAGGAGCTGACCGCGCGGGGCGGGGTTCAGGCATGGCGGGCTGCAGGTCCCGAGCCCTGCCCGGCGGGGAGGCAGCTGAGGTCCGTTGAGAACTCGAGTGCAGGGCCGGCACTGCTGGGGGACCCAGCGCACCCACCGCAGCTGCTGGCCCAGGTGCTAAGCCCCTCACTGCCTTGGGCCGGCGGCGCAGGCCAGCCGCTCTGAGTGTGGGGCCTGCTGAGCCAGAGCCCGAGCCCGCGCCCGCGCCCGCAGAAACTCGTGCTGGCCTGTGAGCGAGGCGCGCAGCCCGGGTTCCAGCCCGTGCCTCTCCCTCCACACCTCCCCGCGAGCAGAGGGAGCCAGCTGTGGTCTCGTCCAGCCGGCTGAAGGGCTCCTGGAGTGCTGCCAGAGTGGATGCTGAGGCCGAGGAGGTGCCGAGAGTGAGGGCCGCTAGCACATTGTGATCTCTCAATATCAGCTTACATGTTAGTAGGCAGTAAGTAAACACCTGATCCAAGGGTGACTGTGCATATTTCTTTTAGATTAAATTAAGGATTGTGAGGCTGTTTCTCCAGAACCAGGCATTGAGACAAGTGTAATCGCAATCATACAGTAACTCCTTAAACACTTAAAACTTAATTATTTAGCTACCTATTAAAGGTGTTATCAAATGCATGGTGGTTTTTATATAAAAGTTTTGTAGTCAGTGAAAAAGAAATGACACATATCAAAGTCATAATCAGAATGCATCATTTCAGCTAGAGTTAAAAATACGTATTTAAAAAGTCATGACACTGTGGTGTTTTTATGTTTAAAAAGTATTTTGATTATTTTTCTCGTACATCAAAACTAAGATTTTAATTCTAGAGGATACTGAAGGAACTGTGATAATTGAAGAACCCAGAATTTTACTCATATGAGATACGGTTGGCATTTATACGAACTGTGATTGCATTTATATATAACTCATATATAACTCATTATATAGAGAGTTACATGTGACTCCTTTGCTAAGATAAACAAGGTTGTTTTCTCACCCCTTGGGTTGATAAATCTCTAATTATGGGATAATTTACACAGATTATAAATGGCCTAATTTATGCTACACATTCATCTCAAACAAACATAGTCACAACTGAATTTCTGCAAGGAATCACAAACCTGGACAATACTGAGGAGTAAATAAAACCTCAGGACATACATTTTTAAAACCTACATTGGTAGTTGCAGAAAGATAATAGTTTGCAATATTTTGAAAAGGCTGAATTTATGACTGTAAATGGAACTATGTGTTTATATACACACACATGTGTATGTGTATATATATACACGTCTTATACTATATATATAGTATAAGATGTTTGTGTGTGATGACCTCAAAATTAATGTAATTACATATTGCAACTTTGCCCAAAATGTAGAGATTATCACTCCACTAAGGTGTAAGTATAAAACCACAACATTTTATTAGATGGATCACCTTTATTATAACAATACCAATTTAGGGACTGTTTTAAGTGTTTAAACTACGTATTGATTATAGGTATAGAATTTGTGAGTGCCTAGGTAACAGACCCAATAAACACAGAAGCAGCTGCTTGATGACAATAACAGGCTCATACATATCACTTACTGATTCATTCAACCTTTTATTGAGCACGTACTATAACATCAGGCAATGTCTCAGCATTTGTTACCAGTTGCTTTCTTTACTTTTTAATCTATAGTTCAGGTAACTGGTTACAGACATTTGATTCACATGTTTCAACTTTAAAGTATTCTTTCCTTATAAGAAAAAATCCCCAGAAGATCACCAAACTCTATCACTGGGTGAGTACCACAAAACAGACTCACATTTTCTTTTGAATCTGTGGAAGGTAATATGTCACTTGCCTTTTTAATTTTTAATTTTATTTATTTATTTTGAGACAGGATTTCACTCTGTCACTCAGGCTGGAGTGCAGTGGTGCAATCATGGCTCACTGCAACCTCAACCTCCCAGGCCTAAATAATCCTCCCACCTCAGCCTTCTGTATAGCTGACATCACAGGTGTGTGTCACCATGCTTGGCTAATTTTTTATTTTTATTTTTTGTAGAGATGGGGTCTCCCTGCATTGCCGAGACTGGTTTTGAACTCCTGGGCTCAAGTGATCCTCCTATCTTGGCCTCCCAAGATGCTGGACTTACGGGCATGAGCCACCATGTCCCATCTGCTTTTTTAATATCAAGGCCAAGAGTACACTATTAGACTTTGTATGCTAAAAATATCTAAAATTGCTTCCCTGTCTAGCTTATTTCTTTGTTGTCTTGTGTCTTCATATACTGTCCTACATTCAGCTTTTTTTGTATTGGTCTATTTCCATAAATATTTATGAAGGCCTTACAGTGAGTCAGACTATGGTGAATTCTGTGAAACAAAGATATATACTGTCAATCTCCACCTAGTAGGCAGGGAAACAGGTAATTTCAGTGCATGTTAAAGGTTTTTGGCTTATTGCACCTGAGCCATTTGAATTATAAGCTGCCTCCAGTCACTTTTAGAAATAAGCGTAGTTCATAGGTACATATTGCACATTTGGATATGTTACTAAATTGCCTGGACAGATCTCCCCTAATCAAATTTTATATAAATGTGCTGTGAAATAAGTGAAACAGCTGTTATTCTTGTATTTTCACTCTCCTTTGGTTTGAAATTCCACAGGTATAAGAGCATTTCTATTCAACATAAGCAACTCTGTACCTAAAATATTTAACTGAGATAAAAAATAATCATAATACACATAAGTATAAATAAGCTTTCAATACAGTAGACAAAATGGAAAAATAGATTTTTAGGCAGATGAGATTTCCTTGAGCTTGATAAAATAATACAACTATTAATTATTCTCTCACATACATACAATACTTCTCAGAATACTAAATGAAGCTGAAATGTGTTAATGATTTAGCATTAAAATAGATTCAGCCTCCCAAATTGATTACACAACTGGTTAGATGTGTGGTTATGAGCCATTATTTATTTTTATTTTATCCACATGGAATTATTGATTATTGTCTGACATCACAATATAATAAGAGAAATAAGTATTATTTAGGTATTAATAACAAGTGTAGGCATAAATGGAAACTTCAATAATTTTAATTCATTGTACATTTTTTTTTCAAGTGCTTATCCTGTTCTAAATGTCTTGCCCAGTGGAAATGTGTGGTTAATCAGTGGCTAGGTAGAAGGGTATTTTGTAGACTTGGTCCAAGCTCTCTGAACTTCTGAATTAACTCCTACAATTCACAGCGTTGGGTTTTAGCTTCTCAAGCACAGAACAGAGGTAACAACCCATTTTTAAATTAGCGTATGCGAATGAAGAGTTTTTGAGCTCTGGCAATCAGAATTTACATATCAATCCTATGTAGGGTTCTTTTTAAATTAGTGCTAGGGCAGTGCTCCTACCTGCCAGAGAACAGAGGAGAAAGTTTTTGAGTGAAATCTGGTAAAAGAAGAAAAAAAGATAATAAGAATCTCAAAGTCATAGTTACAGATATATACTGGAAATTAGGCTTGGGCCTTTTTTTTTTTTTTCTTTTTACATTTTGAATATTGGATCTTATTTGCTTATGAAAAAAATTCTCTCCTAACTTAGGTATTTTATTTTATTTTATTCATTTTTTGAGACAGAATCTTATTCTGTTGCCCAGGGTGGAGTGCAGTGGTGCAATCTTGGCTCACTGCAACCTCCGCCTCCCAGGTTCAAGTGATTCTCATATTTTAGCCTCCAGATTAGCTGGGATTACAGGCGGCTACCAACCATGTCTGGCTAATTTTTTTTGTATTTTTAGGAGAGACGGGGTTTCGCAGTGTTGGTCAGGCTGGTCTCAAACTCCTGACCTCAAATGATCCATCTGCCTTGGCCTCCCAAACTGCTGGGATTGAGCCACTGTGCCCAACCTAGGTATTTTATTTTTATTCATATTTAATATTTCATCCATCTGCTTTCTTACCACGATCTCTGTGTAGGTTTGTGTGTGTGCACTGTGTATGTGTATGTGTACATGTGTATGTGACAGAGAGAGAGAGGAGAAAATTGATTTGAAAACAATTGCTGAGTAGCACAAGCTTTTGAACTCACAACATTCCTATACTTTAATTTCGGTGGCCATACTGAATTAAATTGTATCTCTGTGTAAGTGAAGAAAAACTTTTCTCTTCCCCCTTAGGTTATGGAGCTGGGGACTGTGAATTAAACTGAGGGAAGACAGATTGACAGAAGAAGTTTATTTCACACACAGGGGTTTCCCATAAAAGAAGCAAAAACCCCAAAGAGGGAGTTAGACCCAGGGGCTTAAGTACCTTTTTAACAAAGAGTAACAAAGTATGGAGAAGATTTTAGACAAAGGAAAAGGAAGTTTGGACTGAAGCAGGTAAATTGACTAGGAAATGTATGATAAATAAGGACTGTTTAGTAAAGTTTGTCCCTCCAGTAGTAAGAGCTGTCTCATTTTCTTCTTTTTGGTACAGGAGAGAACGCTTTTACCCATGTAAATTTCCTTTACAAATATTAATTTATCTTACAAAAGTGAAATTTATGCCCAGCTTTTAGGCACAAAAGAGGAAAGCAGAGAGAGCTCTGTGTTTGCTGGTTTCTTAATTGCCTTCAGCTCAAAATAATCCTTATGCCAAAGTGGAATATTTGGGGATGGCATATTCTGATCCCCTTCATCTGCTTTAGAATATTATTAAAGGTTCATTAAGATAAATTTCTTCCAATTTGTATAGACATATTTTAATTTTACCTTATTATATACCTTAGCTGTTTATGTGCCACCTAAAAGACAGCAGGAATCTTTGTGAGTGCAAATAACACATGAGGCTCTTCAGAAAATAAAGCCAGAATCGTATTCATTCTGCTTCTATTTCAATAAATATTAATTGAATGCATACTATGCTCTCAGAGCTGTTCTAGATGCCGAGAACACAGCAGCCAGATGGGGATAAGCAACAGACAAAATAGCCTCATGGGAAGGCATTTTAGTGGGAGTGTTACAGGAAAGGGATTCCAGTCCAGACTCCAAGAGAGGGATCTTGGATCTCAGGGCGAGTCTGTAAAGTGAAAGCAAGTTTATTAGGAAAGTGAAGGAATGAGAGAATGGCTGCTCCATAGAGCAGCCCTGAAGGCTGTTGGTTGCCCATTTTTATGGTTATTCAAGGGATGGATTGTTCATGCCTCCCCTTTTTAGACCATATAGGGTAACTTTCTGATGTTGCCATGGCATCTATAAACTGTTATGGCACTGTTGGGAGTGAAGCAATGAGGACAACCAGAGGTCACTCTTGTGGCTAGCTTTGTTTTGCTAGGATTTAGTCGGCTTCTTTACTACAACCTGTTTTATCAGCAGTGTCTTTATGACCTGTATCTTGTGCTGACCTCGTATCTCATCCTATGACTTAGAATACCTTAATCATCTGGGAATGCAGCCCGGTTGGTCTCAGCCTTATTTATCCAGCTCCTATTCAAGATGGAGTTGCTTTGGTTCACACGCCTCTGACAGGAGCAGAGAGAGAATAAAAGTATGAAAATATGGTTAAAAATATGTCATACCTATATTTATATGTGCTATGGAGAAAAATAAGGTGGGGAAGAATGAATGGGATTGTTGATCTTTTGGAGTTTGCAAATATAAAGAATATAGTCAGAGGAGATCTCAGTGAAAAAGTGACTTCTGAGCAATGGCATATCTAGGGAAAGAGCACTGGCAGAAGGAACAAGGAGTACAAAAGGCTGTGAGACAGGAGTTTGAGGAACAGCAAGGAGATCTGGTGCGACTAAGGCAGAATGAGCCAGGGGAGAGCAGCGTGGAGGGAGCAGAGTCATGGAGGTGGGAGGTGTTAGGGCAGAGTAAGGACTTTGGACCTACAGAAAATGAGAGGGCTTTGAACAGAGCAGTAACAGGATTTGACTTCGCTGTTTCTTTTTTTATTTTATTTTATTTTATTTTATTTTATTTTTATTTTTTATTTTTTATTAATATTATACTTTAAGTTCTAGGGTACATGTGCATAACGTGCAGGTTTGTTACATATGTATACTTGTGCCATGTTGCTGTGCTGCACCCATCAACTCGTCAGCACCCATCAACTCGTCATTTACATCAGGTATAACTCCCAATGCAATCCCTCCCCCCTCCCCCCTCCCCATGATAGGCCCCGGTGTGTGATAAGAGTCACTCTCCCTGCAGTATGGACAACCATTTGCAGTAGGGAAGGGCTTTTCTGACTTTCAAATTAAAGGTGTGGCCAAATACCTACTAAAGCTGGACTCAAGCACAAAGTCTTTGCTTACTGGGCCAGAAGATAATATGAAAAAGTAAAAATAAATGATTAAAGCAGCTGGATGTAAGATGATAAAAGGCAATAGGTACTTACCCCCGGTGACAAGGATTTGAAGAAGTTATTGAGGTTGTATCAGATTCACTGGTGGGTGCCCACTTTGGAGGGGTAGATGTTGCTCACCTCCAGTTTTTACAGTGTGTTAACATAGGCCCAAGTGTTGTTGGGTCTTCAAAGCTTTTAAAAGAAGGTTAGATTCTGAATTTTTATAAGTCCCCTGAGTTTTAGACATATAGATACTAATTCGTATTTAAGACTGTCTTCAGTGCAAGAATGTCTGGGCCAATTAAAGCATGTCTAAGGGTGGAATTTACCAGAAAGCCTTCAGTTTGCATTTTTTAATCTACAGCAATATAAAGCCAGCAGTTTCAACACTGGTAAATAAATCAGAGGTAAGTTAAAAGATGATGGGAGAGATATCAGTCTCTAAATTTAGTGTTTTTTTTTCTTTTTTTTTTTTTTTCAGGTGAAAGGTTTATAAAATTTTCTTCTTAAAAATATTTAGTCATAATCCAATAATGATTATGGCCTAAATTAAGGCATTGTTTGCCTTAATGATTTTTAATGTGCTATCAGTTTAAAATGATTCTTCACAGAAACACACATTAGAATACTTAATCCTTAAATAGCAGGAACACTCATACAAACATATAACATGAAACAAATTTCCTTTATGAACCTATAATGGATGGATGGTTCAGTTGTTTTTATTACAAATACATCATTGATTCACAGACCTCAGGCACCAGGAATTGCTGGAATCCATAGACTCACTATGTAGTTTTAGTAAAAATAAAGCAGTAAAAGTCGATAGCCCATTTATTATCTATGCGTACCCTCTAAAGAAATGGGCATTTTAATGATGGCACTGCCTATTCCAGTGGATAGAGCTGCCTTACAGTGGCATTTATAAGTCATTACTAATGTAAAATTGTACACAGGCTGACTGCCTTTCACTCTTTAATGCTAAAGTGCTTTAGATCTCCAGAGTTGCAATTAATAAGAGCACTCAAACACTAACCTTAGGAATTCCTCACAGAGGGTGCATTCTTTAGTATGAAAGTATATGTATACTTTGGCTATTCTGCTCTGAATCATTGATCAGGGTTTTAGTGGGTTTTTTTTTTTTCTTCTTGGTTGATTGGTTTTGTTTGTTTGTTTACGAAGTATATTAGAGAACTATGGCTCCAGCAGTTTTCATAAGAAGGGAAGATAGGTTGCCTGGATAGGTATATTTACAAAACAGTTCCATTGAGGTCATGTGGATCTTTACCTGAAAACCCCATTGTGCATCTTATAGCAACCTTGATGTAGGGGCTTGTGAAATACGATTTCAAAAGTGTCTCAAGTTTTGAGAGTGTAAGAATACATATTCTGCATTTTAATAGCTCTACTGAGTTAGTTCAAAATTTGAGGTACTTCTCTATGAAATTCCTCTAGGTATACATTGATTTACACTCTGTCTTATCACAGTATCCTGAATTTCCTGGCTACGAAAATCTTAGGGTAGTCTACTTGAATGAAGGTTGACAGAACTGTACTTTTATATAGTTTTTCTTATGTGTTCCTGGGATCCTTTCTTCCTTGGATTTTTCTAGTCTGCATTGGATGCTCATTTTAGTGGCCAAGTAAGAAAATATCGAACTTTAAAATAGATATTTAGCTATTTGGTAATCCTCTAATCCATAATATTGCTTTCAGTTCCCGCTGTCTTTTACCAATACCAGAGACCAGAGATAAAATAGATCTCTCTTTATTTTTGGAGATCGATCTCTCTCTCTCTCTTTCTCTCTCCCCCTCTCTTTTTAAATATCTGTTCATCAATCTGTCTATATAACATCTATCATCTATCATCTCTCTCTCTCTCTCTCTCTCTCTCTCTCTCACCTGTCTGTCTGCCTGCCTATCTATGTGTCTATTTATCTTCACTATATCTGGCTATCTAGATTCACTGCCTTTAAAATTGCTCCAGGAACATCATGGTTATTCAGGTTTTTTCTGCAGAATCTCTTAAGATTCCTCCATGGGACTATTTTATTCTTTAAATGAATCTTAGTAAGCCCTGGCAAAAACGGCATCATTTTCTAGGCTGCAAAGAACATATCTGACATATAAAAATCTCTTTTAAAGTTTCATTGGGCAGATGTCTTAAACTTCCTGAGTCCTTTTTTTCCTCATTAGTAAATAGGGGATCATAATACTTCAGTTATCATAAATATTAAAACACTGTGTGCAAAATAGTAATTGTAATAAGGATTAATGAGAATCATGCTTAGCACAGGTACTGGTGTAGAATAAGTGCTTTTCCACATTTCAGGATTATGATAATTATCATGTATTTTTCTATGTAAAGAAAAAATTAGACAGTTTATAGAATAAATTTAATACTGTGTTTGCCCCTTAATAAGCACTTGGCAATGGTAGTAGCTTAATTCCCATCATCATCACCACCACCATCCCAACCACTGACCCTTTCTTACTACATAAAATGTCAACTTTTATTCTCTGAATAATAAACAAAATCTACTTGTAGAGAAATAACTCAGTGGATATGAATTGTTTTTAAATTCCATTTAATTTTTGTGGATGATTGGAATATCTTCTGTCAATTGCCATTCATTTGCCAATCTAAGCTGTTTTGTTTATGGCCTGACTGGATACTTTAATAAAAATTAGAAAATGAAAAAGTTTAAAAATAAAAGCTTGGACGGCACCCATCATGGCATTTTAGTGTGATTAGCCTGAATTTGGCTCTTCCTTGTGCACTAATAGTCAGTGTGTCTGACACATTGGCAATAGGTTTTTCCAGCACAAATGTTCATGCTTTGTAATATTTTGTACTTACTTTGTGGACATATTTGTTATGTGTTACTTTTTTTCTGGCATGCCATAAGGGGATGAAAGTGACTCAAAATGTAGGAAACAAGAAAAGCACGAGTGAAATATTTGTATCTCTCTTCTCTATTTGCTTATGTCCATACTAGTAAGTATAATTTACTCGCCTAAAGAGGAAATAATGGGGTACTTAGGCAAAACCATAATCATGTGTTTTTAATTCTGGGGTTATATATGTTTTATCAAATAAAAAATTCACTGAGTCTTCTCAGTTAATTTCTTATAAACTATAGTTTATTTCTTATAAACTATGATGCTGTGTGTGATCATCACTCCCAGAACATACTGTTTATTTATTCATGACTATTCTGTCTACATGACATTCTCTTCTTTCTCTTTGATCCTTAACCATCCCCCACATATTCACATGAAAAAGTACTAATCCTTCATGATTAAGCTTCAAGATTCATTCCTTCTTTAAAAAAGCTTCCCAATGCCTTACTCCTTTTCTGACCAGGGAGCATTAAAGAGATCCCTCTTTGCTTCCAATGTCTAACCTCCGTAGTTCTATTATGACACTTAGCCTATTATATTGTCACTACTTATTTGCGTGGAAACACAAGAGAAACTAGGGGAACTGATGAGTATACCTTTATTGTTGTTTTAAACCATAATGATTAGCTTGTAATATGCAAAAAAAACCTGTTTCATAAGATAATGTGTGTTGAGTATAATGGTTAATAAGGTATCTTTCATGCACCTAGAAATCACCTGAAATATAACATCATTTGCTTTCTACTTCAAAGTAGAAATTGTAAAAAAGAATGATAATCTGAGTGTATTTGACCTTTAAGTGACGAGTAGAATCTAAATTTCCAAAGTACAAATTAATGTGTCTTGAAATTGTTCTGTGATTATTGGATTTGTCTTGTGGGAAATGGCGGGACAATCTGAGCACCTATAGTAACTATGGGGGATACCTGCCTTTGGAGGTCATTAAGTTAGTAGGGATGGAGAAACACAGTCCTACTACATCTGCCCAACATCCAAGTCCCATTGAATTTGTGATTTTTTTTTTTTTGCCTTAATTTAAAGAAATGGAGAATAATCTACTCCCTTTATAACAACTTACAAAGGTCTATTATGTCATGTAACTGAGTCAATATGGCCTGTCCGTCTACTTAAGGCCTGCTCTATATGGATCTCCCTATTTATGTCAATAAACCAGTGGGAAAGAGATAAGCCTATCAGTTCTCCAACCATAGATTTGTTTTCATTTTACTAAAATATAGATTCTCTGATTTATTTAAGGTTGTAGCTGTTTTCTTTCAGGTGAAAGATCATGGTAACTTGGGTTGCTAATAACTTGAAAGATATATATATGTATTGGTAAAAGATATAGTATATAAATAAATTAACAAGTATCTTTTATGTAACATTGTCTCAAGGTGTTTGAGGAGTATGAATGTGCATTATTAATAAGGTTAATCAGTAGTTACACTACAAACTCTTATATCAGATATATTTGCCATTCAGAGAAAAATAATTCTGCCCTTCTGGATTCATTTATGTTAGTATGCAATGCTTCATGTTTAATACCTTATTTGGTAGAAGATAGAAGAGTAGGTAATTCTGCTTATCTTGCATTGTTTAACAATGCCATTTTAAAGTAATTTTGAAAGAATGGATTCCATACCCAATCTTCTGGTTTAAGACAATTGTTGAGAAAGTAATGTATATGTTGGAAAATGATAGACATTTTATTGATCAAGATTTAATTGCTTCAAACTACATCTCCTTTATAATCTCATTTAACTCTAGGTACATTAGAATCTTTATGTTACCTGACAAAGCTTCTCTTTTCCAGGAAGAAAAATAAGACATTTCTGGCTTTTTTAAAACAGATGATTCTGGGGGCTGGGGAAGAAGGAGAGACAAAAATGTCGTTAGGGTATTTGACTGATTTGAGGTGAAATTTTAAAAGATCTTAAATATCTAGCCTTATGCTAAGTGAATATTAGTTAAATCCTTATAGAGAAAAGAAATATTTCTGCAGTTTCTGTTATGAAGCACACTGACAATTGTTCAATTTGTAATTAGAAATTTGTAATTTCTAACCTATAAATCTCATAAAAATGTATCATATAAACATGAATTATTATATCAATTCTCAATGAGGTTGACTTTAGAATTATTATTATTATTATTTTGGGAGGGATGAGCCCTCACTATGTTGCCCCAGCTTGTCTCAAACTTCTAGCCTTGAGCATTCGTACCACCCTAGCCTCCTAAGTACCTGGGATTACAGGCATGCACCACCATGCTCAGCTAAAATTATTTTTAGCTGGAAGATCCCTTTAGGAATTCACATATTTATATATATCTATATCTGTATCTGTATCATAATCTATATGTGCATGCATAACTTTGAGATATGGAGGGTTTGGTTCCAGACCACTATGGTAAATATTGCAATAAAGCAAGAATAAAGCAAGTTTCATGAATGTTTTCATTTCTCAATGCATATAAAAGTTATGTTTACACTATTATGTAGCTTATTAGGTGTGCAGTAGCATTATATTTATAAACACAATATACATACCTTAATTAAATTACTTTAAATTGCTAAAGATCCTCTGAGCCTTTAGTGAGTTGTAATCTTTTGGATGGTGGAGGATTTTTCCTTGATGCTGATGGCTGCTTATTAATCAGGGTGGTGGTGAAGTCTGGAATGGCTGTGGCAATTTCTTAAAATAACACAACAGTGAAGTTTGCTACATTGATTGACTCTCCCTTTCACAGAATATTTCTTTGTAGCATGCAAGGTTATTTGAAAGCATGACCCACAGCAGAACTTCTTTCAAAATTGAAGTCTGTCCTCTAAAACTCTGCTGCTGCCTTATCAACTAAGTTTATGCAGTGTTCTAAATCCTTCATTGTCATTTCCACAATGCTCCCAGAATGTTCACCAGGAGTAGATTCTATCTCAAGAAACCACTTTGCTCATCCCCTACAAGCAACTCCTCTTCTGTTCAAGTTCGATCATGAGATTGCAGCAGCTCAGTCACATCTTCAGGCTCCACTTCTAATTCTAGCTCTCTTGCTATTCGTACCATATCTGCAGTTACATCCTCCACCAAAGTCTTGAACCCCTCAAAATCACCCATGAGGGCTGAAATCCACTTTTTCTGAGCTCCTGTTTATTTTGATCTCCTTCAGTGAATCATGAATGTTTTAATGACATTAAGAATGGTAAATCCTCAATCCTTGCTTGAACCTAGCAGTTCATGGCTGCAGTGAGGTATGAGTGCACCACTGCACTCCAGCCTGGATGACAGAGCAAGACCCTGTCTCAAAAAAATACATAGGTGATTCATTAAATCATGAATTATTCTTTCCATAAGGCTTGCAATCTCAGAGTCATCAGAGGATCCACTATTTATGGCAGCTATAGAGAGTGTTATATGTATATAACACTAAAATCTTATAAAATGTATTTTTAAAATAAGACTTGAAAGTTGAAATTACTTCATCTATAGGCTGCAGTATGGACGTTGTGTTAGCACGCATGAAAACAACATTAATGTCCTTGAACATCTTCATTGGAGCTCCTGAGTGACAGAATGCCTTGTAAATAAGCAGTAATATTTTGTAAGGAGTCTTTTTTTTTTTCCTCTGAGCAGTGAGTCTCAACAATTTGCTAAAAAAATCAATAAACTATACCATAAACAGATGTGCTGTCATTCAGGCACTGTTCTATTTAGACAGCACAGGCAGAGTAGATTTAGCATAATTCTTAAGGACCTTAGGATCTTCTTTAACAAGAAAGTCAGCCCGTCCTTTGAAGCTTTGAAGCCAGACATTGACTTCTCTCAGCTGGGAAAGTCTTAGATGGCATCCCTTTCCCAAGGGAAGGCTGTTTCATCAGCATTGGAAATCTGTTGATTAGTGTAGCCACATTCAACAGGTATCTTAGATAGCTGTTCTGGGTAACTTGCTGCAGCTTCTGCATTAGCACTTGCTATTTCACCTCGCACTTTCATGCTATGGAGATGACTTCTCTTTTAAAACCTCATGGGCCGGGCATGGTGGCTCACGCCTGTAATCCCAGCACTTTGGGAGGCCGAGGCGGGCAAATGACAAGGTCAAGAAATTGAGACCATCCCGGCCAACAAGGTGAAATCCCATCTTTACTAAGAACACAGAAATTAGCCAGGCGTGGTGGTGCACACCTGTAATCCCAGCTACTCGGGAGGCTTAGGCAGAAGAATTGCTTGAACTGGGGGAGAGAGAGATTGCAGAGAGCCGAGATGGCACCCCTGCACTCCAACCTGGAGACAGACCGAGAATCTGTCTAAAAAAAATTAAATAAATAAAAATACAACCTCACAAACCAACTTCTGCAAGCTTCTAACTTTTCTTCTGCAGCTTCCTCACCTCTCTCAGCCTTCATAGAATTGAAGAGAGTAAGAGCTTTGCATTGGATTAGGCTTTGGTTTAAGGGAATATTATGGCTGTTTTGATTTTTTTTTTTTTTTTTTTTTAATCCAGACCATTGAAACTTTCTCTCTCTCAACAATAAAGCTGTCTTGCTTTCGTTTTGGGGGGCTTTGTTTGTTTTGTTTGTTTTTCTGTTTGTTTGTTTTTGTTGGTTGGTTGGTTGATTTTTGAGACAGGATCTCACTTTGTTACCCAGACTGGAGTGCCGTGGCTTGATTACAGTTCATTGCAGCCTCGAATTCCCAGACTCAAGAGATCCTCCCATCTCAGCCTCCTTAGTAGCTGGGACTACAGGTGCATACCACAACACCTGGCTAATTTTTGTATTTTTTGTAAAGATGGGATTTTGCCTAGGTTCAGGCTCATCTCAAACTCCTGGGCACCAGCAATCTGGCTGCTTTGGCCTTCCAGAGTGGTAGAATTACAGGCGTGAGCCAGAGTGTTTGGCCTGTTTTGCTTTCTTATCATTCATGTGTGACTGGAATATCACTTTTAATATCCTTCAAGAAATTTTCCTTTACATTCATAACTTGACTGCTTGACACAGAAAGCCTAGCTTTTGGCCTGTCTCAGCTTTTGATATGCCTTCCTCGCTAAACCTAATCATTCCTAGCTTTTAATTAAAAGTGAGAGATGTGCCACTCTTCCTTTCAATTAAATACCTAGAGGCCATTTTGGCCTAATTTCAATATTGTTTTGTCTCTGGGAATAGGGAGGCCCTAAGAGGAGAAGAGAGGAGATGGGAAAATGGCCATTTGGTGGAGCAGTTGGAGCACATACATTTATTGATAAAGTTTGTTGTCTTACATGGGCATGGTTCCTGACACCCTAAAACAGTCACAATAGTAACATCAAAGATTACTGATTACAGATCACCATACAAATGTGAAAATAATGACAAATGAAAAAGTTTGAAATATTGCAAGAATGACCAAAATGTGATACAGAGACAGGTAGTGAGTGCGTGCCATTGGAAAAATGGCACCAATAGACTTGCTGAATGCAGGGTTGCCACACACCTTCAGTTTGTAAAGAACACAGTATCTGGGAAGTGCAATGAAGCAAAGCAGAATAAAACAAGGTATGCCAGTGCATGTATATACATACACATACACTGACATGATGTGTGTTCTTTTTATATCATCTATTGTATGGTTTTACTAAAAATCTTAGGCTTGCCTTCTTGAAAATGTATATATTATTAATGAGATGGCCATAAGTGTGTATTAATGTTTTGAAGGAGACTTGAAATTCATATTTAATGACATATTATTTTGTCATAATTAATGATGATATGGGAAATAAGTCTTGTATAACTGACAAAAATTGGAACTTAAATAGAAAAACTCAGTGCGACTTGGATCAGCTTATGCATGGGATCTCTTCAATATACTTGAATTTGGGCATCTTTTTATTTTTTTTTTGAAAATGAAGTCTCACTCTTGTCACCCAGGCTGAAGTGCAATGGCATGATCTCAGCTCACTGCAACCTCTGCCTTCGGGGTTCAAGCAATTGTGCCTCAGCCTCCCAAGTAGCTGGGATTACAGGCATCTGCCAACATGCCCAGCTAATTTTTGTATTTTTAGTAGAGATGGGATTTCACCCTGTTGGCCAGGCTGGTCTCGAACTCCTGGCCTCAGGCGATCTGCCTGCCTAGGTCTCCCAAAGTGCTGGGATTACAAGCGTGAGCCACTGTGCCCAGTCGGATTTAGGCATCTATTATATAGATTAGCAATGTTACTACTAAAATGATCCTTTTCCACCCTGATTTTCTTGAATTTTCATAGATTTCTAAAATGGAAATCTATGAAATATACCAAGTTTTTCTTGAAATTCATGATTTCCAGTTTACAGTTGCGAAAGAGAAAAGTCTAAAATTATATTGATTCAAGGAAAGGTAGGTAAGGGGATTTGCCACAGAACATTGAACTATAGGAGTTTATTAGTTTGCTAGAGCCGTTGCAACAAAGAACCGTAAACTGGGTGTCTTAAAAATAGAAGTTTATTATCTCACAGCCCTGTAATCTAGAAATCCAGGATCAATGTGTTTGCAAGATTGGTTTCTGCTCAGGGCTATGAAGATGAGATTTGTTTCAGTGTCCCTCCTTCGCTTGTAGTTGGCTGTCTTTTCTCTATGTGTGTCTGTGTCCAGACTTCCCCATCTTATAAAGACATGAATCCTATTGGATTAGGGCCCACCCTAATGATCTCGCTTTAACTTAATCACCTCTGTAAAGACCCTATCTTCCAATAAGGTCTTGTTCTTAAGCACTGGGAGTTGGGACTTCAACATAGAAACTTGGAGGGAGTGGGTACAGTTTAACACATAACAGGAAGGAAAGGTTGAATTTAAAATAATGATCTGGAAAATTTTTTTCCTCTGGCAGGTTTGTACTTGCAATTTTAAGATATTTTTAAGATATCAATCTTTTCTTGGTATCTGTGGTATGTATTGGAGGAGACTAACAAAATAAATTTTGGCATAAACTGAATACTTCTAGTGTATCTGATGAAGATAAAAAATACATAATAAAGCTAAGAGTTATATATAATGAAATTTTGATAGTTTGCAGGAAATTTATCCTTATAAATAATATTTTTGAATAACAGATTTAGTATAAAATTTGTACACATTTACTATTATTGGAATATGTGTATATAGTTTTATTGCTCCTTTTGACTGTTATTATTAAAGTTTCTTTTTTCAAGGAAATCTAATTTATTTGCTCAACAAAAATATAACATCCTAACTTATATAATGTGGAATTACCCATATTGTCTCATCAATCACCCATTCATCTTGTACTCTAAGCTTTAAGAACATTATTAATCATTTACTTTACTTCCCATGTTACTTGATAAGGAAGTGGATGTCTAAAGTAGGGAAAGGATTTGCCAAATTCTATGCAATTAGTAGAAAATGCAGGGCAAGAACCCAAATGTTATAGAACAGAAATTCAACAATTTTACAATTTTAAAGGACCTTTGGGTTCATCAGCTCTGTAATTTTCCAGATGAGAGAACTAAGGCTCAGAAAAGTTAAATAATTTGTCAAAGTCATACAGTTAGCTCACTGGTAATTACCAAAGTGCAGGCTTAACTGTTGCACTAACTTCTAAATCAGTTCAATCAAGATCATTGTCAAGGGATGTTTTAGTAGCTGCTAGTTTCTGAATGTTTGTGTCCCCCCCCAAAAAAAATTTATATCTTGAAAACTGATCACCAATATGATCATATTAGGAGGTGGGGCCTTTGGGAGGTGATAAGATCACGAAGGCAGAGCCCTCATAAATTGCATTAGCGTTCTTATTAAAAAAGGCCCCAGATAGCTGACTTGCCCGTTTTACCATATGAGGTCATAGCCAGAGGTGCTGTCTATGAGGAAGGGGTCCTCACTAGACATCATATCTGTCAACACCTTGGTCTTGGACCTCCCAGCCTCCAGAACGAAGAGAAGTACATGTCTGTGGTTTATGAGCCACCCAGTTTACGGTATTTTGTTTTAGTAACCCAAAGAGACTAAGACAAAGCCATAAGTAACCTACACTGATTTCCACAACCCTGTCCTCCAAACAACCCTAAATAAAACTACTAAAAGTTTTAGCAAGTACATGCATAAGTAGGGACAATAAAGTATGAATCTTGTAGTTTTGGGACTATTGAAGTTGCACCTCAATTCCTACTGGCCAATTGTTAGGAAGAAAAATTAATAGTAAAGCTTAAACAAGACCCTTTGTCTTCTCACCATCTGAATATTTAGATTGCTACTTATCCCTTATTCCCTCCTGGAACCTCCATTGAATTCACTGATGTCTTCCTCATACCATTCTTGTTAGGGCAGGAAGTAAATTGAATCTAATTATTAATTTGTTTTGTTGTGATCTTTTCTCTTATTGTCGTACCTTATATTTTTTCTCATTCAATTTTCATTTATCTTTGAATTTACCAATTATGTGATTATTGTATTATCTGATTTCATCAGAAATATTCTTTCTCTATCAGTATATAATCTTATCTCCTTTCATTTTTAATCTTTTTTTGCACAGCCCCACATCAAATATCTATAAACATTTTTAAGGCTTCTCCAGCAAGACATGCACAAACCAACAAAATAAGAATTATGGTAATTTCTAGAAGTCTATACATTACACTACTCTCCAACAACCTCTCTTCTGGTTTTCTTCAAATTATATTAATACTTTGTAACTAAGTTTAATCTTTATATTCAGTGGATCCTAATTTGTATTTTCCTTTCTTTTCTCTTTGAAATTCATGGTCTAAGTACCCCCACTATGGTACAGAAACTGTTCTTAATAAGTTGAAGCCGTAGAAGAAAGTCATTGTGAAGTAATTGCTTACATTTATGGTTGGAGCTCTGAGAAACTGAGAAAATTCCCATGATAATATACTTAAAAAGTGATGAAGTCAGGATTCCTTAACAAAGAATTTCTTCATAGTCTATGTTAGTCCTCCTATAATATACTAAAGCACAAGTTAATGGTCTTTTTTCCAGCCTTCATCCTTATTGAAAATTCTGCACTATTTGATCGTGTTATATCTTTCAGATCCCTTTTCTGCATTTGCTTCTATCAGGCATAAACATGGTTCTCCTCTTGCTGCTTTAACTCCTTTTTTCTCATGATTCTTTCTTCTATTTCTCTGCCTTCCCTCAAATTTAATCTAATCATTCAGATGATATTCACCTATCTTGCCTTTTCTCGAACAGTGGCTGTCTTCAATCTATGGATCGTGACTAATGGTTGCATTATGAAGTCAGTTTAATGGAATCAGATGAGAATTATTTTGATAAATCGTAATAGAACAGAGTGAATCTCATATAGCAAGCATTAGTTTTGTTTGGAGAGACTTTTTTTCATTATATGTGGCAGTATGGCAGAGGTGGGGGTGGGGGTGGGGGTGGGGATTTGTATTGGGTTAAGAGAAAATGTATTTCTTAACTATAAGGTCATGGTTAAAAGACTTTCAGAAGCACCTCTCTGACTAGATTGTCTTCCTTGGCATTATTTTTGTGCTTTTTCATAATACGTTTTATGATAAAATTCATGTTTATTTTTTTCACAATACAATTTATTTAGATGTAATTCACATGTCATAAAACTCATTTACCTAAGGTATACAATTCAGTTGGGTTTTATAGTATATTTGTACTGTTGTATGACCATCCTCACAATCTAGAATTTAGAATATTGTAATCATCCCAAAAAGAAAAGCTGTACCTATTAACTGTCACTCACAGTTTTCCTTCAAACTCCCAAACCTGCTGGGTGCAGTAGAGCATGCCTGTAGTCCATGTACTCAGGAAACTTAGGCAGGAGGATCACTTGAGCTTCGGAATTTGAGACGATCCTGGACAATATTAACAATACCTTGTCTCTGATAATGGCATTAATAAAAATACTCCCAAGCCCTAGGCAACTTCTAATCTACTTTCTAACTCTATACCTTTGACTATTCTGGATATTTCACATAAATAGAATAATGCAATCTAGTATTTTGTGTCTGGCTTCTTTTATTTGGCATAATGTTTTCAAGGTTAATTCAAGTTATAACATATATCTGTACTTCAATCCTTTTTTAAAAATTTTAATTTTTCTGTTGGGGTGAAAGTCATATAGCATAAGGTTAGCCAGTTTAAGATGTGTACCTGTGTGGAACTTAGCACATTCACTATAATGTTCAACAACCAAATATATCAAATTACAGAAATATTTTTATCACCCACTTCATTTCTTTTTATTCTTGAAAGACATTACATTGTCTGAATACACTACATTTTATTTATCTATTCATTATTTGATGAACATTTGGATTGTTTTGATTTTTGGCTGTCATGATGAATATTGCTACTATGAACATATTTGCACAAGTTTTTGTTGGCAGTGTTTTTTCATTCATGAACTTCATGTATCATTTTTAATTTATATGATCATCATTTACATAACTGATTTACATACAAACCTTGTATTTACGGGCTAAATAGTTACTTAGCTTTTTGTATTTCCTTTAAAAATGAGTGAATTTATCTTTGCTGTCTCCCCTGACTTCCCCTTTTTCTTCTAGTAATACAGCCATCTCTGTCCATTTTGATACCATCCTGTCCCTTCTCTCCACATCCTGACAGTTAACAAAATTCATAGTAATTTCCTCAAATCTTTCAGGGTTTTATTCTCTTTCTATTTTGTTAGAAAGAGGATAGTCTCGATCTCCTGACCTCGTGATCCACCCGTCTCGGCCTCCCAAAGTGCTGGGATTACAGGCTTGAGCCACCGCGCCCGGCCTCTCTTTCTATTTTCATTGCTAACATAATATAATCCAAACTTTTATTCCATCTTATCTGGGTGATTACAATTATCATCTTGTTATTCCTTCTACCATTGCCTCTTTCTAAATTCTCTCAAATTCATCTTGCTCGTCCCAGGCATATTATTCTTCCTAATGTGCTGTTAGAACCAAATCAAGACTATTCTCAAAGATACCAATGCCTCATCTCTGAAACACCTCCCTATCCTTCATAGTATTATAATTTTGCACCATTACACTTACCACTAATGGACAGTATGAATTTGTGGTTTATATTCTGTCTCTCACAATCAGAAATTAAACTCCATGAGACTAGAAGATTCTTTTGTTTTTTCCATTTATTTACTTCTATGCCCCAGCTCTTTGCACTGTATCAAGGAACTCAATAATTATTTGTGGAACCAAACCCAGTGTTCTCTTCAACGTAATCTAACACATATTCTCCCAGGTCATTTGCATTATTTCTTGTCTTGTATCTGTAGCTGTA
The DNA here is from genome assembly GCF_049350105.2 of Macaca mulatta. Lineage (NCBI taxonomy): Eukaryota > Metazoa > Chordata > Mammalia > Primates > Cercopithecidae > Macaca > Macaca mulatta. Next base: position 71,956,637 of record NC_133410.1, on the reverse strand, counting down.
TGACAAAGTTATACTTCTTGTTATTTCCGAATAAATGCATATTTTCTTTCTTCTGTGTTTATTTCAGTTTAAGCCAAGTGAAGAAGTGGGTAAGCATGGAAATAACCGAGGCTGGAAGCCCATGGTGCAGGATTAATGGGGGGTTGCTCAAATGGCCCTTTGTCTTAGAACCTGTAATCAATGTTATCTCAAAAGATACTTACAAATAGTAAAGACAGAGTAGGGGATGCAAGAGATGATCTTGGGGGAAAGGCATAAAATCCAAAGATTTATATGGAAATGGAGACCATAAAGACTAGATACATTTACAGACATCAGGTCTATTAAGGGGCTCAAGGGCCGGGTACAGTGGCTCATGCCCATAATCTCAGCACTTTGGGAGGCTGAGGCAGGAGGATCATTTGGGGCCAGGAGTTTAAAACTAGCCTGCGCAACATGACAAGACCCTGTCTCTACAAAATAAAACAAAATAATAAAATAAAATAAAATAAATACAATTATCTTGGTATGGTGGCACCCACCTTTAGTCCCAGCTACTCAGGAGGCTGAGACGAGAGGATCGCTTAGGCCCAGGAGTTCAAGGCTGCAGTGAGCTATGATTGCACCATGGCACTCCAGCCTGGGTGACAGAGACCCTGTGTCAAAAAATAAAATAGAAAGTCTCAGACTTAAGGAACCTGGAGAGTTTGGCCTTAAGTACACACAGGTATCTAACAAAATAACTGTTTGCATGAAAGCAAATAGTTATTTTATTAGATACCTGTGTGTACTTAAGGCCCCCAGATGGCTCTGTATGCCTGTGTTCATACCATCACTTCTACTGGGAATAATTTTCTGTATATCTCATATATTTACGTGAAACATTAGTAGCATCAAAACATACTAGAAATAGAATATTGACTAATCATTTACTACGTGCCTAGCACTGTGCTTGATAATTGATTTAATTCCAATGAGGGAAATTCAAGTTATTTTCCTCATTTACTATTTACTACTTCAAAAGTTTGAGAAATTTGGTCATGAATAAATAGCTTTTGGACAAGAATCACGGCATTCATATTCATTACATTCATATTCATCTCCCAGAGAATAAAGCTTCTTTCTTGGCATATAATAAAACTCAACAGCTGTTTGTTGAATGAATGGTTGAGCAGATAGATAAATAAATTGTATTAACTAACAAATAATAAGAGATTCACATTATATGATTTTTCCCAAATGAACTGTTTGTATGTTTTTGAAGATTTTAATAATATTTGTTAGAGAGTTTTTGAAAATTCTTTTGGCTTTTTATAAATCCTTTTTCTTGGCAATACTTTCTGTAATAGATTTATGTTATGGTAAACAAGCCCATAAACCATACAAAATACAATAATCATGCAATTCCTTTCTTTGAAAGTGCAAATATTATCCCAGTGGGTTTAGAGTTCCTCTATGGAAACTGATCAAGGGACCCCAAGTACCAAAGAAACTTTAACTTTTAACAAGTACTTTGTGTGCAGTTATTCTTCCCTGAGTCATTTTGTGCTTCAGTGAAAACCACAATTCACTCAGCTTCTCATGGTCTTCTATTGTGTTCTGTGTACCAGTTTGTAGCATAGTCTGTTACTAGACTTACTGAAAACTCTTAGTGTACCCAGATATCGTAACATGAGGAAAGAAACACAATATTAAATGCATATAAATTTAAAAGTAATTTATGAGATAGTATGAATTATATAAGTGACTACAGATAAAGCTACTTTTAAATATAAATTTTAACAAATACATTTCCCAATCCTTAGAAATTTTAAAACATGGCCTCTGTGACTGGTGGGATTTATTGCAATGTGGTATCTCAAAATACTATAAATTAAATAATACAGCAGTGAGTTGTGATTAATTAAATTTTCACTTAGTTATGTCACAGTTTTTTGACCCATAAATAGTAGTGTGTTAATTTGTGTCATGTAAAATTAAGCACTTTGGAGATTTATAATTATTTCAAATGTAAAAGTTCCATGATGTCTTTTCAAGGCTCCATCCTGGGATCTGACCTCATCTATGAGACCACCCAAAATAAAGAACTGCTTTCAGCATTTTGCGTTCCCAAGGATCTTTATGTAAATGATCATCTTTTGCCAAAAATTCAGATTTCTTACATGCAAAACTCTTAGGGCACTTGTAAAATAAGATTTATGGGTCATCTGAGCCAAATCTTAGGACCTACATAACAGTTATTTATTAGCACAGAAAGCTAGGGATGTAAAAGCATTTATTCAATAAGAATTCAACACCAACAGTGTGCTAAGCATAGTGTAAGGTATTGCCATCCAGCAGGATATTCTGTCACATTTGAAAGAATAACCCCATTAAGTATAATGTGTATGTTGCTTATATTGGCCCTAATATTATATGATTTTGAATATTGTGGAAAGTTTCATATTTTTCCAAACTTTTTTCCAAATCAGAATTATGAAGTCGTCAAATTGGATTTGTGTTATCATCATCATAGTACACAGATTTTAAATACATCTGCATTCTTCTTAGCCATGGCTCCCTATAGAGAAAAAAAATTATTTTCATTTTCCATATTTCAAATGCCTAAACATATTTCATAAATGCTACATAGACATTTAATGCACATTGAATGAGTGAATGATTGTGGGAACATATATCTAATTTCTAATTCTTCCCCCTCTCTATTATTCCCTTCAGGTAATCCCGCTATATTCCTAATGTGATGTAACAGTTTTTTTCTAAATTGATACTCAGGTAATATTAAATTATTTTTTAGCGAAATAGAAATCCATTAATTCATGTTTGCCATCAATTTGTCAACTAGAATATCTTCTTTGGTGTGTCTTTGGAGCATCTTTGGACAAGAAGGCTATTCAATTAAAACTGATAAATATGAAGAATGAAAGGAAAAATACTTCTTATGGACCTACGTTCAACAAATAAGGCTACTAAATTGTTTTCAGTGCTGCAGGCTTGGACATATGTAACAATCAGAGAAAGCATAGTGACTGTGAAATACTGGATATTATTCACATTTTCTTATGGAATGGCATTTGACTTTAACAATCGTTAACCTCTCTTTCTTGAAACCTCAAGTGGCAGAAAGGCAATACAAAACTTTGACCATGTAAATGTACAGACAATAAAAATGAAAAATGTTGAAAAATATATTCATAGTTTATTTTTAAAATTGTTTGATTAAAGAGAAATATTTTCATTCTCAAACCAAAAGGCCTTTGTTACTCAACCTGTTTTATAACTAGGGAATTTACACCTATCCAGTCACCGTGAAAGTCTGCTTCAACTCAAACTAAGAGAAAGAGTGCAACTCCATCAGACCTAAAGTAAACCATCAGCATTACTAGAAAGATAATTAAAAATGCACATTTTTCATAAAGCAGCCATACGTGTATCTGTGTATATTTGTGTGTGTGTGTGTTTTTTAACATCTTGCATATATTGAGAAATCTAGCATAAACAAATAGAATAATTGCAATAAGGTACAGGTGGATGTAACTATCATTCATAAAAATTTATCAGTTTATCACTTTAGAACCTTACCAATTAAGTAGAACTGTTAATTTCAAAAAAGTAAAATGTTGGCAAAATGCCTTGTGAACTTACAGTCTAAATACAGTGAGCAAGGTAATTGAAAAAATATTTTACTACAAATATTAAGAGTAGACTCTTATTTAGAGGGTAGAAAAATATCAACAATAATCAGCGTCAAACAAGAATCTTGGAGATACTAGAGCACAGCCAAGTTGTTAGTAAATATGAAAATAGATGATCAGAATGATATAATTAACGTTAAACTCAATGAACCAATATGGTTTGACAGGAAGATGGGTTGACATACAAAATAATTTTGAATTAATGTATTTCTAATGATGGATGCATTTCTTGAAGTTGGGGTACATTTCTAGGCATTGAGAGGATTCTTTCATTAAAAACAACTTTCACTTTGTAATCCAAAAATGATAATTTTAGGATTTATTGTTTTGCTCATGCAAATTTTTTAGAAATAGAAAATTTGGCTAATTTATATGAGAAAATTTTAGTATGTTATTTATTATTGATATTAGAAGGCTTATATATTATTTTTAATGTTTGCAAGCATCATTTTACAGCTGCTTTCTCAGGAATATTGTATTTTACACCACTTGAATTAAAGAACTAAATGTCTCTTTAAAAATGTCAGTTGATATTTTCTTAACCACCTGTATTTGAATATTCTTGCAGCGTGATTTGGTTTGATTGAAGTGGAAAAAGGAATGCAGTTTATCCCCTCATTTATCCTTTTTTGGTTTGAATCACAGAAAGCCATTTGTGAATTTAATCATCCTTTCTACTTTCTCCTACAATAAGTTATTGATTCAAGTAAATGTCTGTTTTTAATAATTTGCTTTCAGCTTCCTCTAATAAGAGTTTTAGCAAGACTTAAAGAAATAATTTATTTTGAATAATATAGAGAGCAGATGCTTTATGAGATTTTAAACTTGTGTTCTAGTAATTTTAAAAGTATTCTTGTTTAAAATCATTTTGTATACTCCCACTTTTTTGAGAGAGCCAGAGATGGATACAGAGACTGGTTAACCTATGGATAAAACTGGTATGTTGTCTCATGGTATCATATTTTGTTGTGTTTTTCCATCATAGTTCTTGTGGACATTTTGGGGTTATTTAAATCTTGTGTATTTATTCACTTTTAATGTTTATCTCCTGCCCCCATCTACTTTGTACATTTCATAAACTGATGAAACAATGTTTTATTGACCACTGAAAAGTCACCACCTCGAACGGTGCTCAATTTTTATTTGTTGGACAAATAAATGAAGTTAATCACTGAGGTGAAGGGTTGATATTGATCAGTCAGGAATGTCAGAATATGTATTTCTCAACCACCATTTTGAAAATTCATTTTTCTTTAACAACTTATGTTTAATTATACGTTTAATGAATTGAGGAAACGTGTAGAAATCCAGAACTTTTATTTTAATCTAGTCTAGAAACTCGCTGTGTGGCCCTGAAAAATGTTTTATTAAGACTTTCTATTAATTTTTTTGTAGATGGGAATATGTGTTTTATTAACCCCAATGGTGTATTCTGTGGTTGAGCTGAACAAATATAATAGAGTGCTTTAAGTGTCCTGTGTCATTTCATGACAGTTTTTCAACATATAATCCTTGGTAAAGCCTTTTCACCTGTTTCCTGTGATTTCTTTATGTGGTTTTTGAGTCAATTCACACAGCTTTAGAAAGCTAAGTATGTGAGCTGGTTTTTGGCCTTTCAGAATATTATTTTTGTTGCTATTCCTGTTAGACCATAAAAATTGTTCATTCAGAATATTTCTGATGGCTTTGCTGAAAAGCTTGGGAGAGTTGAGAGTTTCTTCCTAAACGAGCTACATATTTCGTTTTCACTCAAAAGGTCTTCACTAGTGTCCAGAATTATCCGGCATATGATGTGGGGCTTTCTTTGGTTTTGAGGGTATATTTTGCGTAGAATTGATGGTTTCATTTTGGCTAATCTATCACAATCTGATTATTTTTTGTGCTTTTTGTGCTTTGGAAAGAAAACTGTCATTAGAATATATGAAAAAGCAACTGGCTACTCTTCCTGTCCCACATTTCTAGCATTTGGCAATGATCTGGGCTTTCATAGGTTTAGAGACTTGGTTGGTTAATGCATTCCTCATTTACCGATATGACAAGCAGAGATTCACTGTCTTTAGAGTGGGAATTTACATTTAGCGTCTAGTGTGCAGTCAACTTCTTAATAAAAATATGCTTGTGTGGAAACATTGTTAATGAAAGTTTCTCTGGAAATAAAATAAAGAATAAGCATTTGATTTTTGTAAGCAGCATAGTCAATTTGCAGACTTATTCCTAGCAAATATAATGCAATGGAATACATGTCAAATTCTAGTTGCTACAAACATGCAATCCGAAACTTTAGTTAGAAAACATAACAATGTGAAAATACAAATTTGGTCAGACTGTTTACAGTTAGGTGTATTGTTCTAATCTCAGGTGGATTACGTAGACGGCAATAGTCCAATTCTGAATGGGTGAATAAAGGGGAATATTTTCCATTCCAAAGCCATTGTAAAGCTTGTGGATAACGGATTTATAGACATTGTTGTACATGTTTTTCAATGTTGAAGATATTACCAAAGAAGTTATTACAAGGTCTCTATTGTGGAAGATTTATGCTTCAGAATTAGAAAAGCCTTAGTATTACTTTCCCTAGGGACAAAACAAAACAAAGCAAAAATTATATGCCACTGAAAGCTCTTTGTCCTTTCCAGTGAATAATTTGTGTGTGTGTGTGTGTGAGAGAGAGAGGGAATGTGTGTGTGTGTGTGTGTGTGTGTGTGTGTGTGTGTGTGTATGTGTTAGGGAAGTGGGGAGGGATGAGGGAGGGAAGGGAAGAATGTGAATAGATTATGCATTTCTTGATAGCATGTATAATGCAGTGAGGCATTTATTTGTTGCTTAATAACCCCTTTCCTTGAAAATTAAATTTTTGTATAGTTTTAACTGTTATCTCTGTTTATTCAAAATGTTTTTTTATTCTTCACTAAATTTCCTATGGTTTCGTCTGTTAAAATCTGCATGATTACAGATTTTCTTGGCTCCTCCATAAGAATAACATAAACTTTGTAATTGTTGGTTTGCAATAAAGAAGAATGATGTTTATATACTGCTATGAAAGTATGTTGAGGCCAGGTGAGGTGGCTTGCCCCTGTAATCTTAGCCCTTTTGGAGGCAGAGGTGGGAAAATTGCTTCAGGCCAGGATTTCGAGACCAGCCTGGGCAACATAGTGAGATACTGTCTCTACAAAAAATAAAACAAACAAAAAAAAATTAGCCAGGCATGGTGGTGCATGCCTGTAGTTCCGGCTACTAAGGAGGCTGAAGTGGGAGGATCACTTGAGACCAGGAGTTCTAGGTTGTAGTGACATATGATCATGCCACTGTGCTCCAGCCTGGGTGACAGAGTGGGAGCTTGTCTCTTAAAAAAAAAAAAAAAAAGTGTAGTGACCAAATTTGACAGTGAATATCACATTTTAAAATTGAAGTAATATTTTCTATTTTACTACAGTAGATTTTTATACCAAGATTCATACTAAATTTTATAGTATAATATTAGAGTTAGGAAATAATTCTTAAAATTATATTATGTGTTGTGCTGTTAAGAAAAAAAGTTCCTGCCAGGCACAATAAATGGAATAGAATGTTTAACTTATATTTCATATTCAGGAATTAGATTTCACTTCACTAATGAAATGGGAATCCATAAAGATTATACCACTGATTATTAGTGCGATATTCTTGTATCACCTTACATATTTCCTAAAAGAAGTTCCCTTTCCTCTTTTCTCTGTGTGTGACACCCAAGGAGAGTTATTGCATTTTGTCTCTATGATTTTCTAGTTCATGCCTTCTATTCTTCTTATCTTTGTCTAAGCCACAGTTTGGTAAATGGGGATGATAATTTTTCTAAACTGTTATCATTGGGAATTTGAAATAAAGTGATACTTTTAAGGCACCAGTGCATGAAAAACACTTGATAAATGTTACCGATTATCATTGTCATATTGCCCTGAATAGCTCATTCCAGTATCTTCCTCATTAATACCCACACTCTCTTTCCTTCAACCCTCATCTGTTTAAATAATCTATTGTCTAATAATTTTTAAGATTAATTTGATAAATCTTTTTATTATGTAATTGTATTATGTCATAATCTTCTATCGCTTTAACTAATTTGAACTATATTCTGTGTCTAACTTTAAGACTTTCTCTGATTTTACCACTGTTCGGTTCTGTTCCTACCTCCCTTATAAATACACCTTTCTTTGCTCACAATTTTTGCCTGAAGTATTTTGCTATTCCCCTCTCCGATATCCACACATACTGTTTCATCTTTAAAGGCCAACTCAAATCTTCTTCCTTCAAGAAATCTTTTTTAAGCACACTAACACATGTTTATTTGATTTCTCTGAAATTCTTACTTTTTATCTGTTCCACATCATTCTGCTATATAATGTTTTAAGCTTTGCATAGGCATGTATTCATTCTTTCTCCAGCTACAAGCTTCTAGAGTCCCATGGAGAACAGAAAGATTCATAGTATCCATGTTCTGGGTCATCAACCTATGTCTTCTCTCCTGCTCTGAACTTTCCGCCTTCTGGTCTTGTTAATCATGAGTAACATCCCTTGCCTTTGGGAGTTTGCTACACATATGTGAAGTTTTATCATTTCCTTTACTTCACATGTTAACTCTGAAGCTTCTGCTAGACTCTTGGAACTCCATCCCACATAGGACCACTCCTAGGCCTGAGATAATACCTAATGTGAAGAGAGACTTTAGATGACACCCATATCTTATGTGTAATAACTCCCAGCATCCACGTTGTAAGGGATCAATATGCATTTAGAATTAAATTGGAATATTTTAAGAAATTTCTTTTGAACTAAATAATTCTTTTCAGTGGATTCTTGTTTATCTTGAAATTACAGTTCTTACTCTTAAGAACATGTTGAACAGCTGGTTTGGAATTTTTGACATTTAGAAGATTGGGAAAATTGTGATATGTGAAATTTGATAACAAGTTTTAGAAATGTTATTCCTCATGAATTGGAAGACAATGTGGAAAGTGATTTTTATTAAATGTTGAAATGCTATAGTAAGTAGATATGGAATGCATGTATTCAAACACTTGCTGCTTTTTTAGGCAGTCTTCACATAGACAATTTCATTTGAAGGTCACAGCTTTGTGTAAGTGCCCTCAAAAAGGATGAGGTTCATGATGAAGCTCCACAAGTCAAAAGAATAGCTGCTTAATTGTTTTATGATGTAACACTCATTAGAACTTTTTTTCTATAAGTTCAGAAACTTTATATTAAAACATCTGAATTTCATGCTTTTGACCTCAGAACATAATTGTCTTCGGTTATTCTTTCAGGGTGTCAGTTTTAATTGTCACTTTGTTACACTTAGTTAAATGCTAAAATGCCATTTAAATTATATGTATTCTTTTTTGAAATAGAATTGTTAGAATTCAGTGTATTAGAAGCTTACTGATAGAGTATGTACTTTTAAAGAGAGTAGATGATGGTTTATTTCTTTTGGTTACCAGTGTTGTTTTTGCTGCCAAGTGTTTTGGATTAGATTTTCAGAGCACATTTCTTAAAACTTAGATAAATGTGTTGGCATGTAAAATGACACAGAGAAAATACATGTATTTAAGAAAATTATGTCAAAGGCTCGGCTGAAACTTAAAATTGATAGTATTTACTTTTTGGCAGCATTTAGGTAATATGTTTTTCAAAGGCATGCCAATAAATAGAATCATGTCCACTTTCAAATATGTAAGTGTTCATATCTATAATTAAGAAACTCTTTTAGAATCATTAGCCTTGACTTACAAATAATTTAATTAACTTCTTCCTCAGAGGAATCAAATCTGTTTCATTTTTATTTTTTAATTTTCAAAAGAGCTCTTCTTTTTTCTTATGATCAGTGAGATACAGGGGGAAAAATCGTTTTTAGCACCTATTAGTAATTCAGCACTGTTTCCATAAAAATACTAATAGCCTAAATGCTGTTTAAGCAAATGGTTGGTAATACTAGACTATTTGTATGATCATTCATAATATTTTTCTTTCATTGATTTGGTAATTTTTCAATATCTATCTAACAGTTTCAGTGTCAATTCTTTAAACATTCCCTCAGGCTTGGTTCTGCACTGTATTGTATAGCCAAAAACTCTGTGGCTTAAAACAATAAACATTTATTATCTTCCACAGTTTCTGTATGTTAGGAGTCCAGGAGTAGTTTAACTAATTGGGTATAGCCCGGGTGTCTCGTGGGGTTGCATTTGCCTGAAGGAAGGCTTTCTGGTGGATGGAAGATCAGCCTCCAAGGTGCCTCTCTCATGTGCCTCCCAAGTTTATCCTGGGGGCCTCAGTTCTTTGCTCCCTGGACCTCTCCATAGGACTGCTTGAGTGCTCTCAAGATACGATAGTTGGCTTTGCACAAAACAAGGGACCCAAGGGAGACTGAAGTGGCAGTGTGTTTTTAATGAACTACTCTCTGAAATCATATACTCATTTATACAACGCTAAGTCCTTTAGAAGCGATTCACTCAGTACATCCACATTCAAAAGGAAAGGGAAGAATACTGGAAGAGTATCAAAGAACTGTGAACACATTTTAAAACTGCCACATGTATTGATGGCTGTTGTGAAAGTTTGGTTCTTGTCTTTTTAGTTTAAAGAATTTAAATAAGAGACACACAGCAATGGAGATGCAGCATGGAGCAATTTATGGCAAAGAAGAAAGAATATTTTGAAAGTTAGGTGCAGAATAGACAGTACACCCTGAGAGATGATTCAGAGGTGCAGAATAGACAGTACACCCTGAGAGATGATTCAGAGAGGGCTGCTCATAAGGATAAGACAGCCAGTGTTACTGGGGAAACTCCCTTTATGGGAGTCATCTTACATGATTATTCATGAGAGGGTGGGAAGAGGTGTTACTAGTAAGCATGTTCTGAGTGGTCCTCTGGGTGCACATGTGCAGTAGCTGTACATGCTTGTTCATACATCACATGTCTCATTAGCATCTTAAATCTCCATCCAGGGGTGTGTTTTTCACTATTATAACCAGCAAAGAGTAAGTTTGAGGACAGGTAAAATCAAAATGTGCATGTCCTCCATGGGACAATTCCCTCCTAGAGATAGCTCTTCTTGAATGAGCTTGACTGCAATGTGAGTACTGAAAGGATTGCTCTTAAAGGGCCACAGTTGCTGCATCTCCAGGACATGGTCACTTCCTTGATTACCTATCCTGACTCACTTTGACCTCCTTAAATATCTGCACTCCCTCTCTAGGTTAGCTCATCTACTGCATGAAAAAAAAAAAAAAAAAAAAAGATTTGACTAGGACATTGACGACTTGGCTCAGGGAGAGACAGAAAAATGCTTGATTCATCTATCATGTAATTATTTACGTTCCCTTCCGCCAGTGTAGTGGCAGGTGATTTAGTCCATACAGTCAAAATCTTCCTTGAACATATATGAAATGCCCTTCTCTATATTTCTCCCATGAATAAGGAGCACCTTCTTCAAGTCGTCAGTGACCACTGATGTTTCGACTTCTTTGTTCATCCCTCTTCTCTTACTCTATAGATACTCACTTAGCTACTTTATATATTAACATGGTTTTAGCCTATATTCTACTCCTGAATTCTAGACTCATGCATCCAACTGATTATTAACCACTTGCAGGTATCTTAACACCGTACATTTAATGCATTTCAACTGAATTAATTATATTTGTTATAACCTCAGCCAATTAATTGGCTACTTGCCTCTTAGACTGTGTTTAGTCTTTTACTTATTGATATGTTTTGTACCATAATTGCATGTCTGAAGTAATATTCCCTTCTTTGAAAGCCCCGTGTTTATAACCTAGGATTACCTTGGCAAGTCTCTGACCCTAGTCCTTGGAGACCAAGAGGAATCACCTGACTCTTAATTGGTCGCCTACTTCTAGCCTCCTCACTTCCCATTCCTAGTCTGGTATCTTTAGTTATCACACACAAGTTCATCAAGGACTTATAGCATATTGAGTCAAAAAGCAACAAATAGGTTTATCAGTAAGGGAGAGAGCCCAAGGAGAAGGAAACAGAACAACAAGAGGTTTCAGTAATGAAGTGGCTAAAATCTCAGAAAATAAGTAAAAAATCAGATTAATGTCTGTGGAAAACAAGTGAGCAAGAATAGGGAGCTATTTCCATGATCAAAAGAACTTTTCACTAGCTGTATGTTTGATATGAAATTTGGAAACTTTCTGAGGTTCTGGCATCTTTATCAGAGAAGTGTAATTAGTTCATGTCCCTTTAGTCAGTCCTGTGGTCAGTGAGTAGTTCCAAAGTGTGGCATCCTAGTGGAGGGTTTCCAGATTTCACATCTAAACCTTTTCCAATTTATTCAGCAGATATTTATTACACACCTAATAGATGACACTGTAATCTTTGATATAACAGATTACCTCATGGAATAAAAATGGGAAGGAGCATAAGAAGGTATGTATATGCCTTCTTTGCTCCATATTATTACGTTATGAGCCAGTCCACAATGCCCAATGCAATGTTAACTTGGCACAACATGCAGTAGACTATTTGACTGATTACTCTGCATTTGAATTGTTGGCGTTTTCCATGTTTCAGTGTTTTCCTTTTCTAACCACGTCTTTCTATTAGTAGCATGATAACTGAATGGAAGAAACCTTTTCTTAACAAAAATCATTTTTTTTTCCTTTGGAGTTTGGTTGTTATTAAAACAGTAAAATAATTAAAAGTAATTTAAATAGCTAATTAGATAATCTTATAGAGTAGTTTCCAGCAATACATTCCCATTAACAAATTCCTTTAAACAAAGCACGCATCGTTTATGGAGTGCAGTTTGTCACTGGGTTACTGATGATATAAATGCAATTATACACTTAGTGGAAGAAAGCATACACAAATAAACTCTGGTTCTCCATAAAAATTGCCATATCCATAACTGTTGAATCATTCTTACAAGTTCAAAAGATACATGGAAAATTCGGGCCTCGACATTTTAATTGACTTTGCAACTGTCTAGTGTCTGGTACTAAATCATATTTTTGACAATGAAGATCCAAATTAAAGTTATGCCATTGTTTTGACAAAACTGACCCATGAGTTTATAAACCAAATTCTCCACTTAGTGAAACAGATGCTTTTTGCTAATTTGTTGTTTTATTGTTACATTAACCTTTTTTTTTTGTTTATAAAAAAACAATTGACTAGTTTTGTCAACATACTATAGCTAGATAATGAATTCAATGTTTGGAAGCAGTTTCAATGTGAATTTTTATAAAATGTTTTTAAAAGTTAAGAAACAATTTGTCTCTTAATAAATGTGTAAAAATTTACTCTAAAACATTCTGAGAATTCTGATATTAAGGACTTTTGTGAAAACAAAAACAAAAACACCTCTATGTTCCATTTAAATTCACCAAAGTCCTTTTTTTAATTCAATGATTCTATTATATAAGACTTTAAATACACTATTGAAAATGTCTGTATCCATGAAAATAGAATCTCAGTATTGAAAATGACTTCAGATTTAAATAAGCATCCAATTTCTGAGTGACAAAGAAATTTATTTTAAGGACAATAGAAATGCACGTATCAGAAATTTAGTGTCTATTGTGAGAGTACCTTGCCAAGTGTTGACACAACAACAAACTTTAAAAATAACATTACAGCCAACGTTTAATTGTGTTAACGCTCTTCAGTCAATGCTGTGGATATGCTAGATTCTTCTATGGGTGTGTATGTGTGTGCACACGAGAGAGAGAGAGAGAGAGAGAGAGAGAGAGAGAAAAATAAAATGTTGAACACCAACCAGAATGGAATTAACTGTGCAGTGCAGCTTAAAGAACTTCAAGTGACCTGTTAACCTGTTAAGACGTTTTGCCTAGGGTTTATGGTACAGTCATACTTTTTCAAAAATATCATACAAATGAGATGAAAACCCATATCACTCTCAACTCTTAAATTATGGGTATATTTCACAAACCAAATCAATATTTTCTCTAAACTTTAAGTGAAAATATTTATAGTTATATGTTTTTCTTTGCCCCTCCATTTTTCACCTCCCTGCCTCTCTCCTCCCTTCTTTTCACATTTCATGCTTCGTAAAAAAGCCACAAGAAGACAAGCACATATTTATTTAAATACATGTCTTTTGTGCATGTGCACATTAGTGATTTAATCAACTATAAATGCAAATTTAAGCTATCACATGTTTCTCTATAACTGATTCTCTTAATGTGGAAATCAACTTATTTGACAGTTAGTAAATACTTCATTTAAAATTTTAATTACATACTTATTAAAGAAGATTTGTTGAGTTATCATTACTTAACATTTGACTCTTTCCCAATAATGCAGTGATTATGTTCACAATCTTGGAGAGGGAAACTCTTAAACTTGACAGGAAAAGGCAGACATTTTTCTGTATAAAACTTAAATGTAGATGTCCAGCAAACATCTAAAATTAAACATCAAGCTAGAAAAAGTGTATTTCTCATAAATGTAAAGGACAAATGTTTATTTTTCTTTTACAAAAAAACTTTTATAACAGCAAACTTTACATAAATGTAAGCAACCATTCACGAATAAAAGCAATATGAAAGGTCAATAAACATATGAAAATATATTCCACAGTACAAGTAAAGTAGTACAAGTTAAAGATATTATACCATTCTTTATCAAATTGACAAAACTTAAAGGAATTGATAATATTTAGTTTTGAAAAAGAAAGTATTGTTGGTAGAAAGTATACATTTTCAAGTTTATTTGAACTCTATTGATATTTGCCAAATTTGAAATGTATTGCCCTCTTGATCCATCGATCTCATTTTTTAGAAATATACCATAAAATGTATTTGGATAATTAGGTTTTCTCAAATATATTACTGCCAAGGTGCACAGATAGGTTTAGGCTTCCTTGCAGTATTATGACACAAAAACACCAAGACTTTTCCAAGTGTCCATTAACATAGGACCAATTAAATAATTTATATTTTTATGAGATGTAGCCATTAAAAATGAAGGAAACAATATCCAGATATGGAAAGATTTCCATCATATATCATTATATTTATAAATAAAATAATACAAAATATCAAACAATGTGTATAGTGTGATACTACCTGAGTAAAATTACCAGAGTAAAATGAAACGAGGAGTGGGAGAACACACACATGTCTGTTTCTGTGAAGAAAATTATAATTTGGAGGTCTCCACATGGGTAACTAGTTACCTGTTGACTTTAGGGGAAGAGTATGGGGAGGAGCTAAAGGAAAATATAACTTTTCCTCCAAACGAATCTCCATTTTCTTAAATAAATAGCATGCATTAGTTCTACAGTGAAGTCATGAAGTATTGCCTCAAACAATGGAAGTATGTTGTAAAATTGAAATAGATTAAGTATATTTAAAGTCAGCGATAGTGCAATTTTTCAATGATGATTTTGTTATTAAAAAGAGAGAAGAAAGGAACACTTGCAAGGTTTATCTGAATATCTGACTGTATAAACTGGATGATATCTCTATCTAGTTTTAATCGGACACACCAGGCCAAGAGTTTAATACAAAATCGACAATACCTTTTTCCATTTATAAGAAAAACAAATATAATAAAGATTTTAAGAACTGTTTTTGTTAAAATAGAATAAAAATAGTTATAAAGTTACTGAATAGAAAAATATTCTAGTTTAATTAAGATTATGAATCTTAACTGATTTGTATCTTGGTATTGATTTACCCCAAACACTGGAAAAGCAAACACATGTAATCTTCCTTTGTATGTGGTAAGAATGGCATCTCTTTTCTTCTTCCTCCTTTTGGCAGCTTTCAGCCGTGCCCCAATTCCGATGGCTGTGGTCCGCAGAGAGCTATCCTGTGAGAGCTATCCTATAGAGCTCCGCTGTCCAGGAACAGACGTCATCATGATAGAAAGTGCGAACTATGGCAGGACTGATGACAAAATTTGTGACTCTGACCCTGCTCAGATGGAGAATATCCGATGTTATCTGCCAGATGCCTATAAGATTATGTCTCAAAGGTATGATACTTCTAATATTCTTTTCTTTGTGCATAATATAAACCTTCAACATGCATCTGTGTTACATATTGAACATAAGAACATAAACAGTGTTATGTGTTTTAGGGTATTCTGAAATAGTTTTCCATATCTGACTATTCCCTATATCACCAAAATGCTAATTGCAAACAGCATTTGGAAAGTATTACAATTTACTGGATTATCTATTACATTTCACGGTCTGCAAGACATTGCATGCTGTTATTTTGATAGTGTTCTCTAGAACTGAGTTCATTACATGAGAGAATAAATGTATTTTTCACAATTTGCAGAAATAGGATTTTCTCCAAATATGGCAGAAAAATTATTTTACTGCTAACAATAACTTTCTAACAATGTAGGGAAAAAAAGAAGAAGTAAAATTAATAGGTAATTTTATAATCATTAATCAAAATATAGTAAGAGTATTGATTAAGGATTAGTTGGCCATGGAAAATAATTTTAAAAGTATTCTTTTGCTATTCAGCATATGAAATTAATTTAAATATTTGAGCAATCTAAATATGGCCATATTAACATAACATAAATATAAATATATAATATTAGTGGGTAAGAAAAATATTTTTGATTCTAAAAAGACTGGTCAATAGGAATGCATATTATATAAGGCTTATATTAAAATTTCTTGATAAGTTAGCTATATATTATATATCTCTTAGATATTTGTTCACTATTACCATGCTTTCTTGGAAATCAGGGATAAAGTCATTCATTTACTATAAGTCTACAGCTATTCAGTTATTTCTTTTCCTTCTCTTATTTAATGACTTTTTAAAATATAGGGAAAACTATATTTTAGATAAAACTAAACAAATTGAAGTCTAAAGACAAAAACAGTAGATTTGAAGGTTTCTCTCTCTTGTACTTAAGAAAGCCTTCGTTATTTTTCACCTTTTGTCTTCTTCATATTCAAAATTCTGGCAAGTATTTTTGTGTGTAATTAATACATTCATAGTCGATATCTTATTTTTATAAATTACTGTTGTATAAACTATTAATACAAGTTATAATATGTCAAGTTTTTGATGATCAAGGCATCTGAAGTGTACTTGAAGGATAATGAAATCTGGGCAAATCTGAGGGCTTTTAGTTGTCTATTACTAAAATGACGGCTCATGCTAAGGTGAGCATTAATAAGAAATAAGATATTAAAATTAGAGATTTCATTTGATAAAAGTTTGGTTGCATCTTGTTGTTCTTGTGTGCCTCTATCATTGTTACATGTTTGATATACGTATCTCCAACTATATTAAATGCTATGCCTGAAAGACTTCTAATTATTTCATTGTCTGTAGGTATTTTAATGGCATTTCAGGAGTGGTTTTCTATGAGTACTATTCAGTGGGCACTAGGACTAAATTGTTATGTTTATTTGTTTTAGTTAATCAAACATAAGATTCTGTAGAATTCATTTGGAATGTGAGTTGAGAAGGAAATTCTGCCTTTCTCTGATTCATTTGTCACTTAAAATGTAATAGAAGCATTAGCTCTTTCATCTCTGTATGATTTTCACTGAAATTGTTTTAATCCTTTCATTGATATCATTAACGGCTCCAAAAATAAGCCTTTAATCTTATAATTATTTCAGAAAAGTAGTTATAACGGATTCTTTAGAGCCATTGAACTATATGGGATGAGTACACTAAGTGACAAATCTGTAGAGTAAAAATACTTTAAGCACCATTAGTAAATCATTTGTGTAAGCCCTCCTGGTGGTTTCACAAATATGAGTTGTCAGTTAGCTGAAATAACTGTGGTTAATTCTCCATGGAAGCAAGTTTCTCACTTGCCTTTTAACTATTAAATGTACTACATTTAGACTTGTCCAAAGTAAACGTTTTTGACTCTCTGAGAAAAGAAATCAGGTTCTATTTTGTAAGCTCCCAAGAGACGCGATGGTCATGGTCATTTAAGCTGCTTTATAATGAACTTAGTTACACTATTATGCCAACCACAGCATGTTAAATAGTGCTAATAATTACTACTTATAATATGGACATCATACTAATGGTATAAACAGTTTAAATAGATTAAAGCATTTAAACTGAAATCATAATGGAAAACATGTTTTTTTAAAAGGTATCTTAATTCTTTTCTTTTGCTTAAACTTCTAGAAAGAGACTGTATCAGAGTCTAAACATTTCTAAGCGTGTCTTATGAAGGATTATTACTCAGTATAAACAGCATTATATCACTGTATTCGTGTATAACCTTGTTTAAAAAGCCCATAACTTGCTTCAGCTTGATGCAGTAGACAGATGCCCCAGGCAAGGAGCGACATGAAATGTCATTGAGGCAGATGTTTGAATACACATTGAACAAAGGCATAAATTAAACTGCATACTGATGTGTAAATTAAAGCTAGGTGTGAAAAATTTGGAAGTTGAATTGAAAGGCTGTAACTCTTGATTTCCATATTTTTCTTCAGTGGAGCTATGTAATCTGATATATGCTCTAGAGAAGCCACTTTCTTCATTGCTTTCCAGATTTCATGTTCTCCAATCACGTGTGCTCTCATGCCATTCTGTCCACCACCCATCAATAGTCCATGCTTTACCTCTGTTTCATTATCTTACCAGATAACTTGTTAAAATATCACAACAGATTTATTTGTCCTTCTCAGGAACTTATACTTTTACTCAATTATTATCATCTACATCCCTCTTTAATCTCATCTAAACATTAACAAACCTATATTATCATACAGCTGCCTTGTCTAAAGCAAATTGTGGGCTTCTAGAAGGCAGACTGCCTGTTGATTTTACCTAAAACCAACTTTGTATATATAAATTAATAAATAAATATGCTCTCTAATTTTGTTATGCCACTTAAAAGCTTTCTTTATTATTTGAATGGTTTCTATTTCTCTTTGTTTTATTTTTATAAATTTTAGAGAGTTTTTAAAAAAATATTACACATAACTTTGGAAATCTAAATATGAAAATGACAGTTTAGCAACTGGATAACTAGAAATTTTACATTTGGCATTCAGCTTAGGTTTCATGTTATTCTTAACTATTAATGGAAATATTTCAGTTGTTAACCAGAACTTACTTGAAAGTTTACAACGTTCAGTTTACCATGACAGTTACTTTGGGGTTTGATGGATAAATAAGTTAGTTGTGTTTTCTCCCCATAAAACTATGTATTTTTTGGCAGATGAGAAAACTCAACTATATCATTTGCTCAACATTTTACTTTTTATCTCATTTATATGTATTGAAGAGATTAAAGGAAGAAGGCTCTTTCAGCTAAATGATATAAGAGCGCATTTCACTGGAGAGGAAATCTTAGAGCTGCTTCTTGAAAAATGGCAGCATTAGTGGAACCAGAAGAGACCTAAGTGATACTAGCTATGTAAGTGGAAGAACACTATTAAAGAACACAAGGGCATAGCTTTTTTCTAGTAATATTTTGCTCATCCTCCGTTCACAAGTTTATTACTGTTCTGCTGTGGACTTTTTATTGATGTATAATATATCTACAGAAAATTGCATATATCATACATGTACACCTCAGTGAATTTTCACAAATCAAGCTCATCCATGTAACTATCACAGACAAGGCAGAAAATTAATGTCACCTTAGAAAGCTCTCCCTTGTGCTCTGCACCAGCCATATTCCTTCCTACAAGGATTGCCCTATCCTGATTTCAAAAACTCTAAATTAGTTTTGCTCACTTTGTAATTTTAGTAAAAGGTTTCATATATTATATACTGTTTGTCTGGCTCCTCTCATGTAATGATTTATTTTTAATGTAAATCTGTTGAAGCATTTGTATATCCTATATAGTTCACTCATTTCAATTGTACAATGATGTTTTTAGTGAACTTAGCAAGTGTTGCAACCATTGCAATAAATCAGTTTTGGAATATTTTTTGTCATCACAATAAGATTCTGCATGCCAATTACTGTTCATCCCAATCTCCTTCCTCATCCTGTGCAATGTCCAATCTACTTTCTGTCTATATGTTTATCCTCAATGTATTATTTTAAAGCGAAAAAATGAGTATTTAAAACCAAGTTAAATTTAATGGCCTTTTCAGTGGGGACAATATAGAAGAAATATTGGCAGTTATTTCTGGAGGTATGGAAATAGATATATTGCCTGCATTTTGAATACTCTTAGAATCAAACATCATGAATCTAGACATTTAAAAATTATTTCTTTTGAGTTTTCTATCAAGTACAGGTGTCAAATGTACAAAGTAAGCGTATTTTTTTTTTTTTTTCTGTTTAAAGGAGTGATCTAAGTTTTGTTTTAGACTCAGGGTGTTCACATATTACAGTCACATTAGGAACATGCAGAAAAGAGAGAGAGAGAGAGAGAAGGCTGGGTGCTGTGGCTCACACCTGTAATCACAGCCCTTTGGAAGGCCGAGGCAGGAGTATTGCTTGATTCCAGGAGTTCAAGACCAGCCTGGATGTACCGTCTCTACAAAAAATAAAAAGTCAGCTGGACCTGGTGGGGTGCACCTATGGTCCCAGCTGCTCGGCGGTGCTGAGGTGAGAGGATGCCTTGAGCCCAGAAAGTTAAGACTGCAGTGAGCTGTGATCACAACACTGCACTTAACCTGAGTGACAGAATGAAACTGCTTTAAAAAAAAATATATAGAGAAATAATTGTTTCCCATCTTTCTGAAAAATTAGTTTTCAGTTTATATCAATAGCACTGAAGGTAATTTTATAGCTTACAAAAGATCTTGCGTTGTGCTGAAGTCATTCGGGGTGATGCTACGAATTTTTTCAACAGTATGAGGAGGTGAAATGCCAGTGGCAGTTTTGGAGTGTACATAGCCTAGTAAGTGTTCTACAATAACTGCATTTATATACATGAGTTGTTCCATTCAAGTATTCTCTTTTACTTCTTTGACAGATCCATTATATTGTCTCGTATATCTCTAATAAACTATAACGGATCAGAAACAATTCCTCATGTTAGGAACTTTTCCATTGAATCCACATTCTATGTAATAAGAAGAAAGAACGACATAGAACCTGTAATATATAATACATTATTTAAAGATTACTGTCTGTGTGCATGTCTTTTTAAATATAGAAGAAAAGAAAGGAGAGAAGGAAGGTAACTTTTTCCAAGGCCCAAATGTAAAGAATATGGAGAAACAGGAAATTTCCTATATGGAAGGCATTTATTTATTTCTTCTTCTCTAATATTTAGCTTCTTTCAATTCTGGAAGTACATTTTGATAATGTCTGCTAAATTACTTTCAAGTATTTCTTGCTATTCATTAAATTTTGAAAGAAATTGTATGTTACCATATGCATTGTTCAAAATTAAAAATTTCATTTAATGATTCAAATATTTCATTCTAGCTTGTGGGGAAAGCTGGAGGGAATTGTGTTAGGTCTCCTTTGCCAACAGGAACTATTAACCCTTTATTGTAGTCATACTCAAAGCCTGGTTCATGGAAATTTGGAATCCCTTTTAAGGAGTCTACAAGGTCAAAACCAGATTTTTCTCTGGTTGTATGCTTTAATTACTTGCTTTTTCTTTTCTGTGTATCCATTACATGTTTTTCATGAGGTTACCACGAGGCTTACAAACACTATCTTATAACCCACTATTTAAAACTAATGACAACTTAACACTGATTGCGTAAAGAACCAAAGTCACAAAAAGGAAACTAATAAAAACTCGACACTTTAACTTCATCCTCCCACTTTTTAACATTTTGTTGTTTCTCTTTGTGTCTTATTGTACTGTTTATGTCTTGAAAAGTTGCTCTAGTTATTATTTTTGATTGGTTCATCATTTTGTCCTTCTACTTAAGTCAAGAGAAGCTTATATATCATAATTACAGTGTTATACTAATCTGTGTTTTTCTGTGGGCTTACTGTTACCAGTGAGGTTTTTGTTTGTTTGTTTGTTTCTTTTGTTTTGTTTTGTTTTGTTTTTTCCTTCAGGTGATTTCTTATTGCTTATTAACATCTTTTTTTCTTTCTGATTGAAGAACTCCCTTTAGCATTACCTGTCTGGTTTTGATGAAATCACTCAGCTTTTGTTTGCCTGGGAAGACCTTTATTTCTCCTTCATGCTTAAAGGATATTTTCACTGGATATACTATCCTAGGGTAAAAGTTTTTTTCTTTCAGCACTTTAAATATGTCATGCCACTCTCTCCTGGCCTGTAAGGTTCCCACTGAAATCTGCTGCCGGATGTATTGGAGCTTTATGTCATTTGGGTTTTTTTGTTTTGGTTTGGTTTGGTTTGGTTTTTCCGCTCTGGCTGCTTTTAGGATCCCTTCTTTATCCTTGACCTTTGGAAGTTTGATTATTAAAAGCCTCAGAGTAGTCTTCTTTGAGTTATGTCTGCCTGCTGTTCTATACCTTCTTGTGTTTGAATGTTGGTATCTTTGTCTAGGTTTGGAAAGTTCTCTGATATTATCCCTATGAATCCCCCTTGCCTCTGTCTCTTTCTCTCCCTCCTCTTTAAAGACAATAACTCTTAGATGTGTTCTTTTGAGGCTATTTTCTAGATCCCGTAGGCATACTTATTGTTTTTTATTCTTTTTTCTTTTGTCTCCTCTGATTGTGTATTTTCAAATAGCCTGCCTTCTATTTCACTAATTCTTTCTTCTGTTTGATCAATTCTGCTGTTAACAGACTTTGAAGTATTCTTCAGCATGTCAATTGCGTTTTCAAGTGTAGCATTTCTGCTTAATTCCTTTTAAGTATTTCAATTTGCTTATTAAATTTATCTGATATAACTCAGAATTCCTTCTCTTTGCTATTGTTGAATTTCTTTGTGTTTCCTCAAAATGGCCATTTTGAATTCTCTTTCTGAAAGGTCATATATCTCTGTTTCTCCAGGACTGGTTCCTGGTGCCTTATTTAGTTCATTTGATGAGGTCCTGTTTGCCTGGATGTTGTTGATACTTATAGGTGTTCTTCAGTGTTTGGTAATTAAAGAGATAGATATTTATTGTAGTTTTTACAGTCTGGGCTTGTTTGTGCCTGTCCTTCTTGAGAAGGCCTTCCAGGTATTTGAAGGGACTTAGGCCCCAAGCCCAATAATGTTGTGGTTTTTGTAGACTCATAGAGGTAATGCCTTGGTGGTCTTGGATAAGACCTGAAAGAATTATCTCACTTACCAGTCAGAGACTTGTTTTTTTTCCCTTACTCTCAAACATATTGAGTGTCACTCTATGTGATGAGCCAACTGGAACAGGATGTGTAATCATGCAAGTACCCCTGTGACCACCGTCACTGGGACTATGCTGGGTCAGACCTGAAGCCAGCATGGTACTGGGACTTGTTCAAGGCCTTTCCTTTAGTGTAGTGAGTTCCTCAGGCCCTGGGAGTGTCCAGAGATGCTGTCTGGGAGCCAAGTACTGGAGCCAAAAACCTTAGCAATTTGCCTGATGTTCTATTCTTCTGCGGCTAAGCTGGAACTCAAACCACAATACAAAATCCTTCCCACTCTTCCCTCCTCTTACTATGGCTGAAGATCCTCTCTTGTGGCTCCCATCACTACTAGTCCACGGGGGTTCTCCAGCCTATCACCAATGTTCACTTAAAACCCAAGGCATCTTCCTCAGCTTGTGGCGAATGTTGCCAGGCCTGGACTCACCCTTCAGGGAAGTGTATTCCCATTTGGCCCAGAGCAGGTCCAGAAATGCTGTCTAAGAGTCTAGGCCTGGACTCAGGGACTCCAAGGGCCTGATTGCTGCCCTACTCCACTGTGACTGAGCTGATAAGCTAGGGTGCAAGACAAAATCCCCTTTATTTTTCCCTCTGCTTTTCTTAAAAAGAAGAAGTATTTCACCATAGCCACCACAGCTGGGAATGTGATGGGTCTTTTCTGAAGCCAGCACATCTCAGAGCCCAAGGCCCACTGCACACCACCTGGGTATCAATGGTGGTTTTTCAGGGCCCAAGCATTCTTTAGTCATCAGGTGATAAGTCCTCCCAGGACTGGTCTCTTCACTTCAAGGCAGTGGTCCTTTTTGACCCAGGATGTGTTGAGAAATGTCATCTAGGAGCTATGGCCTGGAATGGGGACCTCATAATTCTGCCTGGTGCCTTATCCTACTGTGGCTGAGCTGGTATCCAAGATGCAAGACAAGTCCTCTTTCTTTTTCACTCTTCTCTCCTTTAGCAGAAGGAAGGAGTCACTTTTATTGCTACAAGCTGCACTGCTTGGGGTTGGAGGAGCGATGGCACAAGCACTCCTTGAGCTGTGCCAGGTAGTGTCTTCCTTAGTCACATGCCACCCAAGTTCACTGGCTCTAAGACCAGCCTAGCACTAGGAATTGCAGTCCTTGTGTCCTAAATTTCCTTTCAAGTTTACCTAGGACCCCAGAGTACTTTGGCCCACAGTGGTGAGGCTTGCCATGAAACCCAAGTTCCAGCCCATGGGATGGGTGATTCCCCTCTGTCTAGGACTGGTCCAAATGCTTCCTCCTTGTGTGGGTGCTGGCTGAGCCCAACATGGTTTAATTCTCTGCTGTGACGGGGCAGCACTGAGTTCAATGTAAAGTTTCTCAGTCACTCTGTCTCCCTCCCCAAAGTGCACGGATACTCTGTGTACCTCATGACCACTGCAGGGGACTGGGGAGGGGTGTCAATGGCGATTCAAGACTGCTTCTCCTGCTCCCCTCAGTGCCCTCTTTTTGCAAAATGAAACTAAAACCAGGTACTTTGATTGCTCACCTGATTTTTGGTTCTTGTCATGGAGCTTTTCTGTGTGCAGACAGTTGTTAAAACGTGCTGTTCCAGCAGAAGGGGACAAACGGTGTATGCTTCCATTCTGCCATCTTGCTCTGCCCCTTAGCTACTTTTAAATACTTGTAAATGAGAAAATGTATCATGCCAGCCTTTTGTAATCAGACTTGAATATAACTAACTGAGTGCTATATAAATTTTACATACTGAGACTTTAGACGGAGCAATCCTCACAATCAAACCTTTTGCTAATAAGTTATAAAAATGAAAGTGAATTTTTACTTGTGCCACACTAGTAACTTTGGTTTATGATATAGTTAAATTTATTATTGTGTAGCACTCTGATTTTATTTTTCACTCTCTGCCAGAGCTCAACTTATGCTGAAAACATATTATGAAATTTGCCTCCTTGAATACTGTATCTGTCTACCAATCATAAGCTTTATATTGCCTCATTGTTTATTTATTATTCTCCAGGCAGGAGAATTGCTCAAGCCCAGAAGTTCAACCCCAGCCTGGGCAACATGGTGAGACCTCATCTCTACCAAAAATTAAATTAAATAAGTAATACTCCTGTGGCCACAGCTACTTGGGAGGGTAAGGTGGGAGGATTGCTTGAGTCTGAAAGTTCAAGGCTGCAGGAACCTGTGATTGCCTCACTGCACTCTAGCCTGGGTGACAGAGGAATATCCTGTCTCAAAAAACTGTTGGGAAATAACTGTTACTGCAGTATTTGTTAATATGAAAAAATGCATTAATTGATAATGGCTTCTGTAAAGTTAGATGTTTACCTTATCACTTGTGTAGAAAAAGATATATAAATCATATCTGTTTGTAATTAGGATTTCCAAATAGTAAAAGTGAAGTATGTTTATTTTTTCATGCATAAGGGCTAATTTCAATATATAAATATATATGTGTTTGTGTTCTGGCTCAAAAAGACTTGAGATCTTTCCAAAAATGTTAGTGCCCGTAACTATTAGTACTATCAATCTTTGAAAATAAACATTTGGAACTGTTTCTTGGACTCGTTCGTGTATTGAGGAAGTAATGCTTGGCGAAGAATGTAAGTCTACAGGAATGCTGTAATATAAAAAGAAGAAAATACACTTCAAAAGTAATAAAAAGACAAGAAGGAGAGATAGTTGTTACAAAAGGAGGAGACTAGCTGTCTATGGGTTAAATGGTGAGTAGATGATAATTGAACTAAAGGGACCCTTTTCACTTAAGATTATTGATGTTGTTGAATTATTTAGAGCCACTTTGATCCCAAACCTTCACCAATGATCATCTGAACAACTCTGTATATTTTACTATTACATATTAATGTTCTCCTGGAGATTTTAATTTACTTAGCAAATTTAGTGCATCAATATTATATGAAATATTTATGACAGTTCTTTACCAATGCAAACATTTTTTAAAAGATAATATTATAATATGATCCCCTGATTTAGTAACATTGACTTTTTTATTTGTTTCATGGTAATGGTCGTTTTTTTTGTTTGTTTGTTTGTTTGTTTTAATTTTACAACTATATACGTGAAGTCCACTAAAGCCTGGATATACGGTACAGCCTTCAAGTTTTCTGTTATAGGTGATATATATTTCATATCTATTTCTCATATATGTTACAGCTACATATTTCTGACTACTTAGACACTCATTTTTATCTTCTTTCTCTCTTCAAGTCACAAATATCTGTCTTTTTATTGTAATTTGGTATAAAAATACCTGTAGCCAGTTTCATCAGTTAAAACCTTCTGGACAGTGGGAATTCTTTATCTGTATGTATTTTAGAAATTAGGGACACAAAACATACTGCTCTCTCACAAATTAGTCTCTGCAATGTTTTTCACAGTATAGGTTTTTCACCTTTCTAGGTAATTCAAGTAGATCATGCCTGAGGAGATACGATCCTGAATTACTTTCTAAGTTCATTTCTAAAGCAAACATAGAGCCCTTCAAATGTTTTATAGTAAGTTAGCATTTCCCTGCTGTGACATTTAAAAAAAATGTGCAACTATAACAACAAACATGTGTGTTGTAATTTTTTATGGAAAGTCATAGAAGTGGAAAAGCGTAAATAATATTAACAGCATAAGCCCACATGGATACTGGAGGGCAACATGAACCTCCTGCAAACTAACAGAAAAGTGGATCTTAATGTAATTTGTGAAGTACATAGCATCTAAAATGTTACACATGAGTGAACGTGAAGGAAAATAATTCTCATGAGATGCTATCAGATACATATCTATTCATATTTCATAGTTGTAATTCATTATAAAATAATAGCAACAAATAACAAAAAGAAGTTACAACATAAATCTCATCCCCTACATTCCTTTAATCTGTTGTATTGTAATTTTTTGTCAGAAATAATTGAAGAACATGTGTTTTGGTGGTTACAGAATGAACTTAAATATCCTTAGAGTGGCACCGTTGAAAGTAGCATGCCAGTGGTGTTGGCATCCATGTGAACACACAAATTTACACACATACGAGTGAGATCATAACTTCTGATGTAAGTATATAGGGTATATATGACATATATTTGTAAGATGCAAATTAATTTCATAAAAAAATGTTATCTAATGGTTTAAGATTTCAAAAAGCTTACTTTTTTCATTTATTAAGGAGTAAATGACTCTGTTTTATCCATTTTTTATTTAAAATTTTGTTTTGATTTTGTCAGGATGATAGAGCAGACATAATTATTTTATTTTACTGATGACAGAGCTGATACTCCAACTGGTAAGAGATTAATACAAGGATATGACCCTATGCCTTGTAGGGACCAAGGGAAAACTTACCTTTTGCTTCCTGAAGGTTCACTGAAAAAATCAACTCACTAAAGGCACATTAATTGGATGAAATACATACAAATTTTAGGAATGTGTACACAGAAGTCTTCAGAATGAAGACCCAAAGATACAGGATAAATCGTTCATTTTTATGCTTAGGCTCAACACAGTATGGACAGCCATGTAGAAATATGATTACACAAAATGGTATGGCCTAATGCTAATAGACTGAGTGAGTGGGGAAACCCAGCAAGCCCCATCTGTCTAGATTCTTCTTGGCCTCTCAGATAATTCATTCTTTCTGGGTATGGGGCAGGACCCTCTCTGGAATGGGAGTTTTATCACCTACAGTCAAACAAGATAGGTCAGATAATTCCTTTTTGTTATTTGAGACAAAATCACATTCTGCAGTCCAGGCTGGAGTGCAATGACTTGATCTGGGCTCACTCCGCCTCCCGGTTTCAAGCGATTCTCCTGCCTCAGCCTCCTGAGTGGCTGGGATTACAGGCACCTGCCACCACGCCTGGCTAAGTTTTGTATTTTTAGTAGAGACACAGTTTCGCCCTGTTGGCCAAGCTGGTTTCGAACTCCTGACCTCAAGTGATCCACCCGCCTCAGCCTCCCAAAGTGCTGGGATTACAGGCATGAGCCACTGCGCCTGGCTTAGATAATCTCTTTATGGTCAGTTTTTCCAAGGAAAGCAGGAGGGAAAGGTAGAGTAATGATTTCAAGTATTATGGCTAGCCTTGGGGAAAGGGGTTTCTGATTTCTGTGGCTGGCCTCCAGGATGAATGGTACTGAGACAGGAGAGCAGAAGGTCAGAGAAAAATTTTCGCTTCTGCGGCCACTTCTGAGGCCTTCATTTTGGGGTATTGTTTTCTGAGTCACAACAGCTTTTACTCCCAAGTTTAATTTTATAAATAAATTTTCTGAACTAGTTTATTTGGAAAGCAAAATGACTGATATTTGTTATTTTGATAGAAAAGTGTGTCTTCCATTTCTTGGCAGGATAAAAAATTGATTTAAACTGAAAGTTTTCTAGTTAAAAGAGGAAATGGGCCAGGCCTGGTGGCTTACGCCTATAATCCCAGCACTTTGGGAGGCCAAGGTAGGTAGATCACGAGGTCAGGAGATCGAGACCATCCTGGCCAACATGGTGAAACCCCTTCTCTACTAAAAATACAAAAATTAGCTGGATGTGATGGTGGGCGCCTGTAATCTCAGCTATCTGGGAGGCTGAGGCAGGAGAATTGCTTGAACCCAGGAGGCGGAGGTTGCAGTGAGCCGAGATCACTCCACTGCACTCCAGTCTGGATAGCAGAGTGAGACTCCATTGCAAAAAACAAACAAATAAACAAAAAACAAACCAACGAGGAAATGGATTGGAAATGAGATATTCAACGACTGCAGATTTTTTTAAGAAAAAGTTGTCTCCTGGAGCTCCAAAATTATGTTAGGTTTAGGAAGGTGTTTAGAACCCAGACCCCCCTACTCCTCAGATACTTACGCCTCATCTGTAAATTCAGAGCATGTGGTTTGAAATCTTCGCAATAGGCTTTGGTTTGGCATCCAGGCCACATGTCCTGGTACACACTACTTTGAAGCAATTTAGAATACTTGCTTTGAAGGCTTATTATAAACATAGAAAAATCTGTTTTTCCAGAAGGATAGCACGAGAGTGTCAAAGAGGTTATTATTGTGACTAGAGATCAGTGTTTTTACATGGTCCTCTGTTACTGAATCAGAGGTGTCATTCTGGATTTTGATAATGTTTATTTCTCTATATAAGTCAAAATAGAAGGGTTTAAAGAATTCGTGTCTGAAAAATAATCTCTTTATTATGCCTTTAGCAATACGTTGGCTTCACGTTCTAAAAAAAAAAAAAGGTATATTTACATTTGTGAATGTTTTACATTTTACTTGTCCATTGATACGTAATTCTTTTCTTATATGACTTTTGGGTATAGAATTCTGGTTCTGGGAAAATTCTTACAACATATGCAGTTTAGCCTTCAAAATCAGAAAAGTTTTAGAAATTGGGGGCATTTGTTTTTTATTTGGGGGCATTCAGTCTTTTAAGGATTCTAGCACATCAAGCTTCATTTCTATAGTATGGATAGTATCTATTCCCTACCCCACTCCTTCCTTTGCATTTCTATATAAGAATGCTGTTACTTTTTTACTTTAAAATTATCTCTCTTTGAATTTGAGTCATTGTGATTTACAAGTTTTCAATTTATCTATTACCAACTGGGTCAAAAATCTAGTAGGCCAATTTCAACAAAGATACTTTGTTTCCTTTCAGATCACACAGGGAACACCCATTGCTTTGTCTTTTTGTTTCATAGAACTATACTCTTTAATATTCTACCATTTGACCAGTTTTTGAAAACTATAGAACACAATCTTTATTTTAGTAACTGTAAAAATAACAAAATATTTCCTTTCCTTAATCAATTTATATCAATTAAACAGAATTTTAAAAATATGAGTGAGTTCTGCACAATTAATTCAAACTATTCCCACAGAGAACAATAAACTTTGGTCATAATTTTGGGAACAAGTTTTTGCACATATTTGATATTGTGTTCATGAAGTCCAAATAACCATGATTGTAAATAAATTATCATTTTTCCTACAGTTTTCAGAACCTAGATGATATTACAAAAGCATCTGTTTACATGCTAAGACTCATAAATATTTCAATTTTAGTTTTAACTATCATACTTAATGCCAGTGGTGGTAGGGACTATTCTGTAAGCATTCAGCTGTGGCCGTTCTGTTAAGGAAGGCAATATAATTGTTTTTGAAAAGATTTTCAGAGGTGCATGGATAAATAGAAATAAATTTGTATCTTCTTTTAGCATGTAAGTGGAAGCACTACTATTTTAAAGTCTTTCAACTACTATACTTAGGTATTTCCATCATCCATGTGTCTTAAAGTGATTAATGTTTTCTAAAACAAGTTTTCTAGTATTCTGCCTTCTGCATGATTGTGAATATACATTGTTAGATCACAAATGTGTTAAGGAAATTTCACTTTTAAGTAGGATAAAATCTAAGATAAGTAGTAAATAATAAGTAGTAAAATAAGTAAATGATTAATAAATAAATGGAAATACATTGGTTCAGATAACTGAATAATGAACTTGGCCTTTGAGTTGCTTGATCATGCTAAAATGACCTGCCTGTCTTTTATCTGCCCACCCTGGTTTGGTTGCTTCCTTAGAATTCCAATGTGTAATAACCCCCAGTAACCCTAGGGTCTCCCCATCAAAGCTAAAGCAGTTTCAAGACTCAGTAAGTCCAATGAAAAGCCTCTTTATCCCTACATTTCCAGAAAAACCCACTTATCCTTATTGGATCAGCTTGACATCATATCCCTAAAGTAATTACTTGGTGAGAGGATGGGAAGCATAGATTGCCTTAAACCAGTGACTCTCATCTGGGGTTAATTGTGCCTCCATGGAATACTTTGCAATGCATGGAGACATTTTTGGTTGTCAAAACTGGAAAGATGTTAATGATTTGTACTGTGAAGAGGCCATACATGCTGCAAAATGTCCTGTAATGCACAGAACAGCCACCAACAACAAAAAATAGCAAGCTCCAAATTTCTATATTACCAATATTGAGAAACCCTGCCTTAAGGCAATCAGTGACCACCCTTGGAGCTAAGATTGGTTCCAGTCCTATATGAAGCACATACTGAAAAATGAGGGAAGAAAGCTCACCAAAGGTCAATCTGTATGTTCTTGACAGAAAGCTTGAGAAACGGATGCTGAGGAAACAATCAAAACTATCCATCCCTTACTTCAAAGGCAATTCAGTATTATTATGCAGAACAATCGCAAAACAGTTTATCCTTCACTAGAAATAACAATGCCAAGTGTAATACTGTGCAATATATTACAACTATGAGCAGGGATATTATTAGTTTCTCAAAGTAAACTCAGGAGTTAATCTACATACTTAAAAGAGGCTATATTTTGAGCCATGAAAATGTCACTATATTAATCAGAAATGTAGCACATCATATCACCACAAATCATTCCTTTGACCTGGGTATTGAATAATTGAATTTCTTAGATTTTCTCTATTCTATTAAAGTAAGATATTTCAAGCAATAATCTTTGTAGATTTTTAGAGAAGGAGGTTTATCCTTGTGAATATTGTCTCACAGTGCCATTTCATTCTGTCAATATTGTTGAAAACATTTTGATAGACCACATAAGTAACAGTCACCCACACACTATTTATATAAGTAATTAACAGGAATAGAATTTTAGAGATTAGAGGCATTACCAACACTCCAACATTTTCCTCTGAATGAAATAACCAGCACAGTGGGTGGTCAGCTGCATTTTTAAACCTAGCAGGCTAAATTCTGGAATAGAAATGATCAAACTCTTAGGGAAGGGTTAGACTATAAAGTTTGCTACCATTGAGTTACACTTGTAAGGAAATGCCTCTTAAACAATCCAGCCTAGGAGTTTAGAAAACTTCAGAGCTCTTTCCAAATATGTATTGCTACTCATTTTCTATATAGCTGGTCATGTTCTAGGTTAAAAGGCCACAAAGTGAAAATGGGATCAGAGTTCTCCTTTGCTCATAAACACATTCCACTGTAAGACTAGAACCACGAGTATTTAATTAGGCTCTTTTATGTATGCTCAAAGTTTTTGGAATACAGCACTTGTATCTCAGCACTTAAGATATTTTCAGTAAGAAAAAATGAACAAGGGACAGATGCTTTTGAAAAATTAAACTTACCAACTCCCATCCCTCTTAGTGTGTGTGTGTGTGTGTGTGTGTGTGTGTGTGTGTGTGTGTTTGTTTTCCCTGACATCAGGGATTCAGTTTAATGGCACCATTCACCCTGGTCACAAAGATTGAGAATCTCAGAATCTTTGAGGTTCCTGCAGCAGCACCATATGCATCCACAAAAACGAGGCCAATCAAAGGAGACAAACACTGTTCCCATATGGTGGCCTTCAATTCTGAAAGAAAACATCAGTACCTCGTTATTCATCTTGAGGCATTTAGAGTGCTGGATGCCCTATGATCTGATTGGACATCCTGCATGAGAGAGACTTTCGGCACTAATTAAATTTGAATTCTAATTTTAGTTTTGTCATAACTTTTGCACCTAAAGTCTTTCTCTCTCTTATCATCACTGGTCTGGGAGATGAATACGGAAGCCCTGGGCCGTTCTAGGTTAAAAGACCACAAAGTGAAAATGTGATCAGAGTTCTTCTCCTTTGCTTATAAACACATTCTTCTGTAAGACTAGAATCACGCGGTTGTGTTCCTGATTTTGAGCTAAGACCTGGATGCCTTCATTGTGTCAGTGTCTGCCCTCCACTCCAGGTTGTTGAGGTATAGATAATTAAAAGAAAATGATATAGAAGCATGAGCCATGCTCAGTACTAATGATAACTTTTAAAATTATTTTGAAATTGTTTAATTGCTGGTATTTTTGCTCTGGTATAAAATGCCTATAAAAGGTGCAAAGAAATACCATCATATTTTTCTTTTGGAATGAAATAACCGATGAATCACATGTTAAATTTGTTTAAATATTTAACGTCATATAATATGACTTAGCAAAAACAAACTCTTGAAATAATATTGAAACTCAAATGATCCTATCTTCCCCTTTCTTTAGTTCAATTTGAACTTTAAAACTCAGTAAAATAATTCCATGTTTTCTACTCTAAAAATAATTGTTACTGTTTTTACAGTCCTAACATTTCTTGTTTTTTAACACATATACTAAATGAGGCATTGTTAGATAATGCATAGTAAATGTTGTGATTCATTTGTAACAGAAAAAAACAAAACTTGTTTTTAGCAGTAATCAAATGTTTCAGTCTGAATAGAAAATAACTAAAAAGTTACCAGGCACAGTGGCTCATGCCTGTAATCCCAGCACTTTGGGAGGCCAAGGTAGGTGGATTACTTGAGGTCAAGAGTTTGAGACTAGCCTGGGCAACATGGTGAAACCCCATCGCTACTAAAAATACAAAAATTAACCAGGTGTGGTGGCGTATCCCTGTAATCCCAGCTACTTGGGAAGCTAAGGCACGAGAATCACTTGAACTTGGGAGTCAGAGGTTGCAGTGAGCTGAGATCACACCATTGCACTTCAGCCTAGGCAACAGAGTGAGACTCTGTCTCAAAAAAAAAAAAAAAAAAAAAAAGAAAAAATGAAAGAAAGAAGAAAAAGAATGTATTATGATCACAAAATCTACAAAAAATTAGAAAATTTGGATTATAAAAAGTGCCTTACAGCACAATGGAAATCAAAAGTGAACTATTCGGTGTTTTGGGGGAGGCTTTAAATTTGTCTCATTATAACTTTCACTTCCACAGAAAATAAGGCAGTAATTTTCATAGAATTTGGATCTTAAAAGAGTAAATAATATTTTTTACTGTTTATGTATAGGCATGGAGTGGAGAAGATTGTCAATTTTGTTTTATCAGAGAGAACTTGATGTTTCATAAGAGAAATCAACAGCAAATGTGTGTCCACAATAATACTACATAGATAACGTGATGGTACTCTGTAGAAGCATCTGGCAAACTCTACTGAAGTCAGAATAAGTGCAACAATATATACTCTAATTAACTATTCCATATTCTATGTGAACATTGTGATGAGTAAGTAGTTCTACGTATAGTCTAGGGATACAAGTCTGTTATGTATCGTTCAAGATCATTGATTTCAAACTTAACATATAAGAGAAACCAAAATGCTGTTGTTTTGGCAATAATATTACTTTGATACAAAAAAAGTGTGAGTTTTACTTTTTAAGCAAGCAACACGTATCCAGGGTTTCTGTATTTCTATAGACCTTCATGAAAAGCTTACGTATGTGAAATGAGTATTGAGAATTGATGCTGAGCGAGTCCAGGATTGACAGCATAAACTCAAAATGCCCATGAAAATAAGCCTTCATCTAAGATATTCTTCCACATCCACTGCTCAGCCAGGAATCATACTAAATGCTGGGAGCTTAAACATGACTAAAATAGTCCCTAAATTACAAGGAGATGTAATGGGAGACATGACAAATACTTTGCATAAAATATGGTAGATGCAATGAGAGTGATACAGGTAATTAAAGTATCACCTGGAAGGGCTCCTAATGCAGCCTGAAGTGAACTAGAAAATATCAGAGAGAAGTTAGAATCTTAGCTCAGTCTTCAACTGTACACTAAAAAAAGAGGGGTCACAGTGCATTCTAGGCTAAGGCTTTACCATGGGCTAAGGGGGAAGTATGGGATTGCACAGATGTGAAGCGAACTAATGCAGTTTGGTGAACATTTGAAGTTAAAGTGTAAATCAGAGAGCTGTAAAAGATGAAGTATCTACAGTCAAGGCAAAATAATAGTTTGCTTGTTATGTTAAGAGCATTGGATTTTCTAATGACTCTGTTAGTTTGCTAAGGCTGTCATAACAAAATACCAGAGATTGGGTGGCTTGAATAACAGAAATGTATTTTCTCACATTTCTGGAAGCTAGAAGTTCAAGATCAAGGTATTGGCAAGGCCTTTCCTTGGCTTCTAGACAGACAAGTCCTCACCATGTCCGTACTTGGCCTTTTCTCTGTGCCCTTACATCCCTTGTATCTCTTTCTCTTCTTCTAAGGACACCAGTCCTATTGGACGAGGCTTCCATCTTTATGACTTCGTTTAACCTTAATTACCTTTATAAGGCCCTATCTTCAAATACAGTCACGTTGGAGGTTAGGGCTTTATTATATGAATTTGGGGGCAGGGAGAGGGGACAATTTAGTCCATAACAATGATCATGAAGAGGTCTCACTGCAGTTTTAAGTGAGGAAGCAAAATAAATTCTTGCATTAGGAGAGTCCCTGTCTTGCATAATGAGAATAGAATTAAGGGGAAAAGAATGGGGGTATGAGGACCAATTGGAAACCTAACAAGTCCAGATATGAGAAGATTGATCTAGGGTGGCTGTGGAATGAATGGAGAAGGGAAACGGAATTGAGAGAAAACCATAGTGTTGAAATTGCCAGACAGATTCTTCCTGCCCTCTACACAGACAAAAGCAATTCACTGAGACTGTGGTATTGCAGTAAAGAATGAGTTAAATTATCACTAGCCTTGCCACACAGAAGAGGAGTTATTACTCAAATAAGTCTCCCTAAAGGTTCAGATGTTAGGGTTTTTCAAGGACAGTTTGGTGGGCAGGGGACTAGGGAATGGGTGCTGCTAATGAGTAGGGGAATGCAATCGTAGGGGTGTGGAAAACACTCCCAGTGTATCAAGTCTGCCTCTGGTTGGTTGTTCACAACTGGTGGAGTCATGAGTCATGAGTGTGTGTGGAGTCAGTCAGTTGCCAGAAGGCAGAAGTCTTCAAAAAGTCTCAAAAGACCAATCTGGCCGGGCACAGTGGCTCACACCTGTAATCCCAACACTTTGGGAGGCCGAGGTGGGCGGATTACGAGGTCAGGAGTTCAAGACAAGCCTGACCAATATGGTGAAACCCCATCTCTACTTAAAATACAAAAGAAAAATTAGCTGGGCGTGGTGGCGCTCGCCTGTAGTCCCAGCTACTTGGGACACTGAAGTAGAAGAATTGCTTGAACCCAGGAGGTGGAGGTTGCAGTGAGCGGAGATCACACCACTGCATTCCAGCTTGGGTGACAGAGATTTCGCAAAAACAAACAAACAAACAAAACAAAACACCTTAGGTTCTACACTAGTGATATTACCTGAAGGAACAATTGAAGAAGTCACAAATCTTGTAACCTCTGGCCATCTGACTCCTGAGCAGTAAAGGATTATAAAAACTATGCCTACATTTTTGCAGAATTCAGACCTCTGCCATAATCCTCATCTTGTGACTTTTCATCAGTTTTAAAGAGGCAGTTTCAGCCCCTGAACAAGGAAGGAATCAGTTTTAGGGAGCCAGCCACTATTATCATCCTTGCTTCATAATTGAATTATAAACTAAATTCCTCCCCTGGTTAGGGTTAGCCTGGCCCATTCTCTTTTCTAAGAGCCAGAACAGCCAGTCTGTGAGGCTAGAAGCAAGATGGAGTCAACCAGGCTAGATTTCTCTCACTGTCATAATCATTGCAAAGGTGGTTTCGTTGTTAATTGGATTTAGAGCATGAAGAAAAGAAAAAAGTACAGAATAAATCCAAAGCTTCTGTCTTAGGAATTAGGTGGTAGCATTCCATAGGAGGAGAGCCTCTGTGAGGCCCATTAAACTGGACCAGTCGGCCCCCACTGACTGCTTCCTACCAGCTTCCCACATTTGCACACACATCTTCGACTTTTTGTACCCCCAATCTTGTTCCATCTGATCCAGTCACGATGGTGTGCTTGAACTTGGCAGAGGCCGAGCATCTAACAATGCTATTAGTTCTTCCATTGATCAAGTTAACAGCATAAACACTGTTCATCTTAATTTACTGTAAAATGCTAAAGACTGTTTCAGAGAATATACAGAAAAATTTAAAAAATCCCTCTAAATAAATACAGTTGACATTATAAATAAACGGAAGTAAAAACCAAACAAAATCCCAAAACAATCAAACAAAAACTGAGGCAAATATTAGAAATGCAAAAGGAAAAAAGGCAATTTGCAAACTCATTCAAACCACATTTTTTTAATGTATTGAAATTTGTTACTTAGCTGTTTTATTATTTATTTGGCTCTTTTGCTGACCTTTCTGCGTATTTTACTCTATGTGTACAAGGAGATAATAAGAATGAGGAGGTAAAATTTTCATCTGAGAATTTTATTTTCTAAATATGTCCCTTTTCTTTTTTGGGGCACTGTAAGGTCATAGATACATGAAATTTACTATAACTTTTATTTATCTGTACTATTAATTGACAATAGTCTAAATCATTGAAATATGCAACAGCATAGAGATATGACTTAGATTAGAACTATAACGGATATTGGTAGTGACATTTGGTCATCTCAGTCAAATCATGTGGCAGTGTTCTTGAAACAAGCTTATTTTCTTCTTCTGGAAAATTAATATTTCACTGACTATCTGTGAACCATTTGGAATTGCTTGCTTAAGATTAAGGTGAAAAAAAGTAATAGTTATTTTCACTTTAAAATTTGTCTTTTTTTTTTCTTTACAGTTTAGCGTTCTGTTAGAATGGGAGATAATGTTTATTTGTTAGTGTTTATGTAGATAAGCCTTATCAACTGTGAAGCTATTAACTGTAAAAAGGAAGTCACAGCACGGATGAGGCAGGAAAATCATTGCCAACAATATTTATATTGGTTAGTCTGTTTGCCAATTTTACATAGAAAAAGATATCTGAGTTCCAAATTGTTTAATGTTGAGATTAATTAAAACTTGCTCATCA
The DNA here is from genome assembly GCF_049350105.2 of Macaca mulatta. Taxonomy (NCBI): domain Eukaryota; kingdom Metazoa; phylum Chordata; class Mammalia; order Primates; family Cercopithecidae; genus Macaca; species Macaca mulatta. The sequence continues at coordinate 71,919,062 of NC_133410.1, read as the reverse complement.
GTATTCTCAGAGAAATCTAAACTCATGTGTTATTCCTCACCTCCTAAAAAATAAATTTTAACTCTGCAGACATGTGTAAATACATAATTAATAAGCAAGGCATAATATGCTGTATGTACTATTTTTGGACTACACCCTAAAGACTATTTTAAAACCTTTATTAGGTTTCATAAAGTCATTTATGAGTAAGACAGTGCCTGATTAATTTTCATGGTTATTAATATTTAATAGACTAGCTCTTAAAATTAAAGAAGTAAACATGGTTCATGCAGAAAACACCCAAAATATTTGGGATTCATTTTTAAAGTATTTCATGTCTTAAATTACATTATTAATATTGAGTTCAGTTTCTCTGTATATGTTTTGAGTATTTTAGAATTCTTCCTCCTGAATTTTCTTTACTGAATTTATGTACAATCCTGATTATGCAGCCCAGCTTCACCTAATATTGTTATGTCTTAATCCCTCTTTCCCTCGGGCATGCCCTGTGTTATTTTCAAATGTGTAGCATTGTGATAACAAATATATTAAATTAGGAACCTCCAGCTTCTGATCTGAATTTTAAAATGGCCTGTCAGCAGTCATTTTTTATATACAGAATAAATTTGGGATAAATTATGGATGGTTATTTTAGCTACCTTTAATAACCCACCCCCCCAAAGAAATTGAAACGAAACAGATATATAATAGGTACCAAAGATGTGTCATGCACAGGGTGGTTTGTATTTATGTCTAAATACAGACATTTTTGAAAGTAAAAATGGGCAGTGTTAGTAATTATATCAAAATTATAGTGGTATACCCAGAGGGTTCTATACTAACTGGAACGTGTGTATGAAGTCTAACAAAAAGAATTAATTATATTTTTATCAGCATTTTATGTTAAAATAAGGGAAGTGATATACCTACTTCTTATAAAAGAGCCTGATTTTATTTCTAGTGCAAGGGAATCTATGACATGAACATTTAATATATAATATTTAAATCTCTAACCTAGTACCTTTCTTTGAGTTGAGTATCACATTCCTGTAACCCATTCTTAATTTTAAACTTATGTGGGTAATTCATAGTTTCTTCATCTCTGATTAGTTCTACTGCCAAGAATTACCCAGGGGTATGTCAGCAACTACAGTTTATAAGGTGTGTAATTTCAGATTTAGACATGATAGATCATCTTCTTCTATCAGGACTGATCTTTAATGGTTGTGATGAACAGAGAAAAATTATTTCCAATCTTGGTGAAATACAACTTAATCTTTCATAATGTAAGTGATGTGGCAGATTAAGAGTAACCATAGTCTAAGAATTTTTTCCAAGTCTAAGATAATTTCTCAAAATATAATTTCATTGAATTTATGGTGAGATGGTCAAGTAACTAGAGAATGTCACATTTTCTCTTGATTTTTAATAAAACTGTAGACAAACATTCAAATGTTCAGTTAATTCTTCTAACATATTATCTGCTTGTCTGTGGACAGATAAAGGAAAAATGACTTTAATCATGGCGAACAGAACATTACATTAATGCATTGGAAGAGGAAATCTTTTTTTTGTCTTTTAAACTAGAATCCATTTTATAGAGGTCGAAAACAATTATTCAAAAGCTAGTGGGGTGAAGAGTGTTTGCATACAATCAGCATTAGCAATTTGATTAAAAAGTGACAAATACTTATCAAAATCTTTTAATATTCGTAGGCATAGAGAAAATATTGTCTTTCTTTACCCAAACAAGACCATTATGTCAAAATGTTAATATATGTAGGACCATTCTGTGTTAGGCAGATGTTAGATGCTCTCAGAAATAAACCCTGAAATTTCAGTGACTTAACACATAGAAATTTATTTTTTGTCCATATGCATTTTTCAGAGTTGATGCTTAACAGGTGGTTTTCTTTCATATGAAATTTGTGATTCCTGTCATCCCTATGACTCAGGAGTCCCACTCATCCAGCCTGTGGGGCAGACAGAGTAAATAGATGAGATGCAGAAGAACCCTTACAGGTCCTCAAAACCATGGCCTGGAAAGATCACCATTGCTTCCAGTCACAAGCCACTGGCAAGAACCAGTCACATGGCCATACTTGATGAGAGTGTTGTGCTGGCCTATATATTTTCCAGTGAGCAGCCCCTTCCCACATGCAGGAATTAAAAAAAAAAAAAAAAAAAAAGAAAAGAAAAAAAACCTAGATTTTTTGTTGAAAAACTAGCTGTCTATGTCATAGTAGCTATAGTAAATTTAATTTGATGGTGAAAACCCATTTGAAATATGAGTATTAACAAGCTGTCAGAGTGCCTCTAGGTAGGCAAGCTTAAGTCCCTGGGAGAACAGAAATTTAAGTGAAAAATATCTTCAGTAAATTTTTTTTTTTTTAACATTTTGAATTAATACTATGTGCATGAATTAATTGTTTAAAAATTAAGGCCAGGCACGGGTGACTCATGCTTATAATCCTGGCACTTTCAGAGACTGGGGTTGGAGGATCACTTGAGGTCAGATTCAAGACCAGTCTGGGCAATATCGTGAGACCTCATCTTTGCAAAAAATTTAACAATTTATTGGGCATGGTGGTGTGTACCTGTAGTCTTAGCTACTCAGGAGGCTGAGGTGGGAGGATCCCTTGAGCCCAGGAATTCAAAGTTACAGTAAGCTATGATTATGTCACTGCACTCCAGCTAGGTGACAGAGTAAGATCATGTCTAAAATATATGTATATACTTTTTTTTAGTATATGGAAAGGAATCTTATAAGTAACTCATTTGCCTTACTGTTTTAGACTAAGCCTCATACATTTCTTGTTCACTCATGGTAAAAATGTTAAAAATGGAAATTTGATCATTTAAAGAGAATAAAGTTGAAAATGTAAAAAAGGACTTGCTTAATTTTTCTATTGGAAAATGTTCCCATATAAAAAAAAAACAAACAAAAAATAACGACCTTTACTCTAGTTAGATTGAAATGTGGCCAATTTAAGCTTATGATGAATACTTCAGAAATGAAAGCAGGTATAATACAATTCTTGGCATGATTTTGATACCCTTCTGTCTTTCAGCCATGAGGTTATTGTTAATTTTATCAACTGAATCATTTATTGGTGGGAAGCCTCTCTTCACTTGTTGCCAATGTCCAAATGATAGTCTGCTAAATAGCTCCTTAGAAACCAGAAGCAATAGTCAAAGGCTCACCAGCCACTAGATGGTGAAAAAAACATTAGTTATTTCTGTGTTTTGTCTTGAAAATATACACCTTTTAGTTATTTGTTGGATCAGCCAAAAATATTAAGAATCTCTTGGCTAGTTTCTAAAGAGTTCACATTACCACAATAACCTTTTCCTTACTTCTACAGGATAGTTATTACCTTCAGTAGATAGAGTAACACGCCTTGGAAGATCATTAAAATACTAAACACACTGTTAAAAAACCTAAAATGCAAAAATCGGTCCCTTTTTATCATTTGGAAAATGGAGTATGTTGCTAAAACCAAAAGTGATGGATTTTGGCTTTTGCAACCTAGTATGCAGAATAAAGGGCCATTTTAGATTTTATTACTCTGAATACTTCTAATTACTTATTACTATGTATGGGATGTCTGAAGTGCTATGCTCTCTAGTTTAGTCTAACCCATTGAGCATAAGACTGGCAGTTCCACATTAGGTTCTAGCAGGTGTAACCCCCAGTGCATGACTGGGAGTTACTGTCTACATAAGGGGAGAAAAGAGAGAAGAAGGTCTTAGAGCTTTTTAAAATCTCAACCAGGTACATGTATTTGCTTCTTTTTTTTTTTTTTTTTTTTTTTTTTAATCATCCTAAATCACTGTATAGGATACCTATATGTGATTTGGAGTAATTTAGCAGAAGTGTTAAAGGGGTAAATTAGCTCTGAAAATTAAGTAATCAGATCTTGTGCCTTACCATGGTCTACAGTGCTCAACATGATGTGAACCTCTAAATCCTATCATCTCTTGCCACGTTCCCCATGCTCACCAAATTCCATTCACATGATTTGTGGTGCTGGGTATGTTCTTTTGTTACCTGTTCTTTAGATTGATCTGAGGACTCTTTGAAGCAGATTTAAATGAGAGTATAATTTTTATTTTTCTTCTTGTTTTGAATATTTTACTACAAAGAAGAATCATCTTTTATATTTGACATGGTATATTTAAGACACAGTCATAAATTCTTGTATCCTGAAATGTTTTACTGATGTTTTCTAAAAATTTTTGTATTTAAAAAATTGATCAAAAGTTAGTCCTGAGCCAGGTGCAGTGGCTCACGCCTGTAATCCCAGCACTTTGGGAGGCTGGGGCAGGCAAATTGGTTGAGGTCAGGAGTTCAAGAGCAGCCTGGCCAACATGATGAAACCCTGTCTCTACTAAAAATACAAAATTTAGCCAGTCGTGGTGGCTCACACCTGTAGTCACAGCCACTTGGGAGGCTGAGGCAGGAGAATCACTTGAACCCGGGAGGCGGAGGCTGCAATGAGCCAAAATTGTGCCACTGTACTCCAGCTTGGGTGACAGAGATGGATTCCAAGTGAGTCCTGTTTACATGTTGTAGTAATACATTTAATTGTGACCACATTAGTATGATGTTAAACAAAATATGTAAACTGAGGTGCAAACAGGAGGAAGATGCCACCTATGAAAATGAACAATGGAATAGCAGTGCTGCAACCTGATACTACTGAGCGCAAGATTCCAACTGTGAAGAAAGAGGCATGTATACTATTTCAAAATGCTGTGCATCAAAATTGGCAGTATGAATTTGTCCAAAATGTAGTGGTAAGGATGGTTAGTGAATAATGAATTTATTTCTCCACATGTTTATTTTTTAAAATAAATTGAAAAAATAGTATTTTTTTTTACAAAGGAAATACAATATCTATAGCTCAAAAAATTACAAAATAAAAAAAAAGTACTGTTGCTAAGTATATTTGCAGTATTCACAGTTACCAGTCAGCACAGAAGTGAACATTGTCTGTATACTGGAAAATTCAAAGGCTGCCAGCATAATTCTCAATACAGACCTCTCACTAATAGCATTATGCATGCTTACATTGAGAATCACCTCAAAAAAAAATTGAATTTATCCCAAGTGGCAAACTTCAGAAGGATCTCTTTCCAAACTTTGTAGCATGCAGTTCAGAAAGTGATTGATCTTCTTAAGCAATTGCTGTTGTCTGCTAGGAGGCAGTTAATGTTTAAGGTCACTACTTATTCTGTGTGTCATTCATCCCTCCTTCAAATACTTTCACTGCAGGATGTGAGCAATCAGTTGGGATCCTGATGACTAAAATATAAAGCCTAGCTTTTGATGGTTTTCAACAAGCCACACTAGAGTTAAAGCAACTTTTAGCATAGTAATCACCCTATTGCTAACAGAATAAAGGTAAATTTATCAAATCTAATAGAGAAAAAAATCCAAGGTGTCAAGGAAGGACATATTGTATGTGGAATGATGAGCACTTTATTCAGTGTCTTCTTAAAAGTCACCTCATAAAATAAGTCTTTCCTTACTTCCCTGTCTAAAATAGCAGTCACTAGCACCCAACCCCATCAGACACACTTATTTTACTCCTTTCTTTTGGTTTATTTTTCTTCAGACATGACTACCAGTCTTTATACTCTATTTTAATTTTGATTTATTTATTTTTGTCTCATCCAACTAGCATATCAGCTCTGTGAGCTAGAGACTTTGGATTTTTTGCTCATTGCTTTATGTTGGTGTTAAAAACAGTGCCTGGACATAAGCAGCATTTTAAAAGAAATAAGTATAGGAATGATATGGAGGAAGAAAGAATGTGTTGTTCTTCTTTCTCACTGGGACAAAAGTAAGGCATTTTCTGTAAGCAATCTTAGAATACAGAAAGACTTTTAAAAGAACCCTTTATAATGAAAGAGAAGCTATTAATTTATCTCGCAATGATTAAAAATGAGTACAGTTTGAAAGTAAATAAAAATATTAATTTGAGGTATGCCTAAGGATGAAGATTTTAAGAAATCTACCATTTTGAGAAATAAGGTTTGTAATAATTATTAAATTATCTTTAATGTGCCCAGTGTTTTGCTGGGCATTACATAAAAAGAGTAATTGATCATTTGTCCTGTCCTTCAAAGATTCAGTCGAGAGGGATGAGAATTAGTAAAAAAAAAAATTAATCAGTTATGTATGTGCTAAAATAAATGCTGGTAAAAGGGTCTGTGAGAATAAAGAAGAAAAACACCTTGCAATATTAAGGGGAAGATTCAAAAAAGGGATGATATTCAATTTGAATTTTGAAATTTTATAAATAGGGATTTGTTGGTTGGTTAGACAAAAGAACAAAGAAGAACAGAAGTGTAAGAAAGAATTTTATAGGCCGATTGTAATACTGTGTGTGTGTTTGCATGTGTGTGTGTGTGTGTATGTTTGTGTATGTGCGTTATGTGACAGAATAGCAGGAAACTGATGGAGAAAAAGAAAGGGTACTTTGGGGTAGAAGGTAAAGAGACCACCTTACCTTATTTAATGAGTCATTTTGTTGCTTTTGGGAATTTATGACTTGTATTGAAAACTATCATAGGTTTTCTTTATTGACTATATATATGTATTTATATGTATATATATATGGTACTAAAAATTTCAAATACAGGTATACATGAATTTATTAGTCTGATTTTCTATTCTCATGATTACATGAAATCAAAGGCAGGGTTCTTTTCAAAATTCCTTAGAGACACCTTGAGATAAGGAATAAACTTGCCCTATAATGAGTAGGGAAGTTTGCCTCTCACAGTCTAAGAACATATATTTCAATAAAACTGGCTATTTCATTAGATTCAAGGGAAAACATTGCAAACATTGTAAAGGTCATATTGAACATTATGAGGAAATTGACAATAGTTCAAAAGATATTTATTTTTAAAGACTGACAATATAAGTAATAGGAAAAGAAAACATGAATTTGAATAAGTTATTTGATCAAAATAACTTGATCAAAATGGTAGTTATATAATTGCTATGACTTAGGGATATGTTATTGAACTAAAACAGTATTAGAAATGAGAGTTTTAAAAAGCAGTGTCTTACTGAAAATATGAATGTAAGTATGAAAGATGCCTAAAACTCATATAATTGACATGTGAATATATAATTTAAAGCCATTAATATTTTTATTTTGATAGTAAAAGCTACTGAATAATTAAGTGGGCAAAACAATTTTGTTACTACTGGACATTAATTTTCACTTCAATAATCAGAGAAATGAACTTGAATGTTGCCGTCCTTAAGATATCACATAGAATTTTAATCAACACAAAACCCACAAGAGACGCCTTGTCTTTCTCAAACAGCTTGATTAGTTGAAGATTTAAAACAAACAAACAAACAAACAAACAAAAATCCATGCTTCCAGTTGGAAAAATAGTCTCTATCCAACTATTGACTACAACCTCCCACATTGACCAAGATTTCCTTTATGATTTTGATTGATACTTGAAATATGAAAGGCCCAATTTCTAATAGTAATTTGTGACTTTCAGTTCTGTTTCTCATGCTGTATGATGTGACTAATATAAAAAATTAAACTTCCAAGTTATAAATATATAATGTCTTACTTTGGTATCCAAAATCAGAAATGCTATCAATATTATTTTTTTAACTTTTTCTTAGAGATGGGGACTTGTTATGTTGCCCAGCTTGATCTCAAACTCCTGGCTTCAAGCAATCCTCCCGCCTCAGCCACCCAAATTGCTGGGATTACAGGCATGAGCCACTGGGACCAGCCAGTAATGTTATTAATTTGAATGGATTCTTAATATTTATATAGGATCCTATAATTTCTGATTTATCCTTAAGATAAATTTTTGTATTTGTGGTACAGTGAACACTGCTTATGTTTCTTCCATTTCATGAAAATCCGGACAATAATTTCAGGGGTCCTTTCTTAGGCATAGGATTGATTAACTCTGATTCCTAAAAGATTTGGTCACGAAATGCAGGTGGTCTGCATTGTTCATTAGGATGACATTTTCCTCATGTTTTAAGTGTGTGAAAATGTAACTTCACATATAAACAGAGTAGCATTTTCATTTAATATGATTTTTATTAATTCCAATGTATGTTATTCAAGACAAATGGTGGCCTTTAGAATTTTTGGTGATTGAGTTCATTCATATTTTCCTTATTTTCTTCTCTTTTTTAAACATTTTCTTCACTGTACCTTTTTTGCATATTTCCTTAAGCATTGTAAAGTAAAATAACTTGCTTACTTTAAGCCATTTCATGAACACTATCTTTCCAGGTCTCTAATTTTTCTCATTATTTTCCGTGGTCACCTACTGGTTCTTACACCTCTTACATTTTTCCCAAAATTACTGCAAAGTTTCCTGTAAGAAAAACACCTCTGCAGCTCAATTAGAAAGATCTTTCCTTGTAAAAGCTGCTCCGCATGTATAAAACGGGATAAGTAAGAGGTAGCAAAAAATTCAAACAGCATCTGCTCCCAAATCAGGCCACTTCAATGTTTCTTGCACAGTAGCTCTACTTGTTGTTTCTTGAAATCTGAATGTTATTTGCATTACTTGAATTCTAAAGACATGCTCCATATTTTCTTCCCTAAGCAAAATCCTCAACGTATTCTCTGTTAACATGTGTTATAAATCCTACTTAAATATGTACTTCCATTATCTAGCTAGGATTTTCTCTGACTGCTCTGTGGCAAGGAAATCAGAGTGCTTGTACTAGCAAATTCGTAGCAATGAACATAGGTTAGATATTTACTCTTTGAAATATTTAATACTGGACTGAGTATTAGGGCTTCAATGGCAGTAACACATCCTTTTTACTTTGAGAGAGAGTCTAGTGGGGGATAAAGTCACATCAATAGATAATTTCAGCCTAGGAATTGAGGAATAATCAGGGTTATATTGGGATCTACAGAGAGATTTCTTGGTGCAATCTTAAAACCAAGGGAGAGTTTTCTGAAAAAGATGCTGCCTTAAAAAGTAAGCAGGTAGGAAGGTTTTCTAATAACAGAATCTCTGAGATATGAAATAGAATGGGAGTAAGGAAAACTATGTTTTATCTTTTTATTTAGTAAAACACAGATTATTGTTAATACTTGTTTCAAAATGTTATTATCCTTGTGAATTTCAATCAGATAAACCAAGATTAGGCATAAAATTACTGTATCAGCTGTTTCTATTTAACAAATTGCTCCAACTTAGAGTCTTAACCAATTTCTCACATTCACAATTCTGTTTGTCAGATGTTTGGTTCTGATCTGATCTGAGCCTACTAGGCTGGGGCTTGATGGATCAAGCGGCCACACCAACATTTCTAGTGGTTGGCCATTGATTAGTTTGGTTAGGGGAGGAGGGATCTTAGATGGGGTTGCTTATCTTAGCTTTACTTGATCTCTGATTCACTAACATAGCAGTCCAGGTGATCTCAAGGTTCCAGTGAGCAGCAAGAAAGAGCAAGGCCAAATGTGCAAGCAGTTTTCAAGTCTATGATTTTTCCTTGTTTGTTTGTTTTGTTTTTGAGACAGAGTCTCACTCCATCACCCAAGCTGGAGTGTAATGACACGATCATAGCTCAGTGACACTCCCTCCTCAGTCACTCAAGTAGCTGTGACTATAGGCACACACCACCATACACAGCTTTTTTTTTTTTTTTTTTTTTTTTTTTTGTAGAGACAGGGTCTTTGTGTTGCCCAGACTGGTCTTGAACTCCTGAACACAAACCATCTGCCCTCCTTGGGCCTCCCAAAGTACTGGAATTACAGGCATGAGCCACCATGCCAGGCCCCAAGTTTATGTTTAAGTCACATTTTTTAAATGAGCCTTTAGGCAAAGCAAATCACATGGCCAACTTTTGTAGAAGGCAAATCACAGAGACAATTTGTGGAGAAAGAAGAAACATTTTTAAGAGAGTAGCTGCAAATTCACATTGAAAACAGAGTATATGCAGTAGGACAGAAACAACCTGTGGCTGTCTTTGTAATCTACCAGTCGTGCATAGACTTTACAAAGTTATATCATGAGTATGTCAGCCTCCTCATGGATTTTCTTGTTTTGTCTACTTCACTTTTTTGTATTGTAATCTTTCATGAAAAACTTCCTTCAATACCTTTTTTTCTAGTTCTAATTTATTAATTCTGTTAAGAAATCAGAGGCAAGAAAATTATTTTCTTTGGAAGGAGATATTTATATTGTTTTTTAAAGAAATTTCCATGCTATTCAACACAGACATTTGAAATGTTCCATTTTTGTTTCATTGCTTTATTGCTAGGTTTTTGGAGAATGTGAGATACACACACACACACACACACACACACACACACTCCATAACTTTGTGTGTGTGTATTTATGTATTTGTCATACTGTCGATTTACAGCAACCTTTATGATATTTTTGATCCAATTTTTCCCTGGTGTTCGAAGTACTTCTAGCTAGTAATTGAAACTCATAAGGTGGCTTGTTGGTGCTTTCGGGCCACCAGGGTGCCATTCACAGCAGAGGCACTGGAGCCACTGCAGTTCACACTTGAAAGTTCTAGGGACTGAAACTGATCTCATATTTTTCTTTTTTTGTTCAATCCAACTATATCAACCATTTGAACTCTGTTATGGAGGAGGCAAATTTAATTTCTGGAGCTTACTGCTAGCTAAGCAAAAATGTGCAGCTTCTCATTCTTGTAATGGCAAATAGTTAAAATTTCATCTGTGTCAGGTTTCTTCTCTTGGAGTCTTTATAAGTAAAAAGAGTAGAACTGAGTAAAATCACAAATGAAAAATATTTAAATCTTATTAAGTAATTTAGGATACTTTTTCATATCTTTAGAAATATATATATACACAGACACATTATATATATATAACATATATATAAATATGTGAAATAAGGCTGGCTTTATTCTTCTTTCTTTAAAAAAATGTGAGGGAGTCTTTAATGAACAGAAATACTTCCCAGTAAATATAACAGATTAAACTCATAAAACTAATTTTTCTACCTTCTGAAACGTTTGCTAAATGACAGTAAAGAGATTTTTAAGACACATACATCCGAAAGCAATGGAAAGAACAAGACACAAGACAGGAGATAATAGTTAGACAGCTTTGGAAACTGGAAGGTAGTTGGATGAGTGGTAACTAATTGAGGATACCTGAGAAACTTCAGATCTAAACTGATTTTGAGAGAAGCTTAAAATAACCTTCATCTGAATGTCTAAAGCAGTGATGGTACCAATGATGATTTTTCCTGAGGTGGAAAATAAAATAAAAGTAAAGCTACTTCGTAACTCAAACTCCCAAAGAAGCGTAGGTACTTGAAGCCCAGGTACAGTGTCTCTTGTATGCCTGGCGTTCTCTTTCCTTCACTTCTTAAATAAGTAGACAAACAGTTAAGCTGGCTTTTCTAATCCGGTGTATAGTATATATAGTGTAAATTGTGACTTTTTTTTTTTTTTTTTTTGAGATGGAGTCTTGCTCTGTCACCAGGCTGGAGTGCAGTGGTGCCATCTCGGCTTACTGCAACCTCCGCCTCCCGGATTCAAGCAATTCCCTGCCTCAGCCTCCCAAGTAGCTGGGACTACAGGTGCGCACCACCACACCCAGCTAATTTTTGTATTTTTAGTAGAGACAGGGTTTTACCATGTTGGCCAGGATGGTCTCGATCTCCTGACCTCATGACCCATCCGCCTCAGCCTCCCAAAGTGCTGGGATTACAGGTGTGAGCCACAGAGCCCAGCCAATTGTGACCTTTTTTAAAAGATAGTTCATTTCTATATTATGGACAGATTTTATAATTTTTATCGATTTATTTGTTATTTTTGTTTCTGTTTTTCTCTTTGTTTTGTTTTGTTTTAAACAGTAAAGTCTTTTTAGGACTCTTTAGAGGACTTACTTATTGAACAAGTACATGTTGATAATAAACAATCTTATGGCTTTATTTAACTTTGATTAGTGCTTTTATATCCTTTTCTTACATTTCTTTCTTTTTTCTAGCTTCATTTTTTATCTGTATCCTGTCTCAATTATATAGTTTATTTTAATAACATTGATGGATTGAGGCCTTGATGTTACAATGAAATTATCACAGACAAAATTTTTGTCTGGATTTTAAGCAGCAACAATGGTGATAAACACATGATAGTAACATTCTTTCTAAGAGAGATACTACTGTCTTTTTTTTTTTTTTTTTTTTTTTTTTTTGAGACGGAGTTTGGCTCCGTCGCCCAGGCTGGAGTGCAGTGGCCGGATCTCAGCTAACTGAAAGCTCCGCCTCCCAGGTTCACGCCATTCTCCTGCCTCAGCCTCCCGAGCAGCTGGGACTACAGGCGCCCGCCACCTCGCCCGGCTAGTTTTTTTTTTTTTGTACTTTTTAGTAGAGACGGGGTTTCACCGGGTTAGCAAGGATGGTCTCGATCTCCTGACCTCGTGATCCGCCCGTCTCGGCCTCCCAAAGTGCTGGGATTACAGGCTTGAGCCACCGCGCCCGGCCATACTGTCTTCCCTTTCTCTAACCAGTCCACCCCAGGATGCAGTATCCTTGCTGCAAATTTCTTAGTGTTTAGAGTTGTTGGAGAACCTTATATGGTAAATTGGCAAAAATCTGAATGGAAAAGGAGAATTATTAATTTTGAATATTTTTCGTTAATGAATGTTCAGAGTTGGGATATTATCATATGTTAACACCTTGATCCTCTTCATTATCTTTTAAAAAATACTGTAATCTTAATATTAGTGAAAATCTTTGTAAATATATTAACTGTTCTCGGTATGACAAACATGGCCCTTTGTTTCCTCAGTAAGCTTATTTAGTTCTTCTAAACAGCTAATTTTCCTTTTACTTGTGGTCATCAAGATAGCAGAGCTAATTAATTGAATAAAACAAGGAAATTTTAGTGTTTTATTTCCTTTGTGGTTTTAATTTTTGCTATGACATTTAAAATTAAAGAAGAAAAATAGTTATACCTCTCCTTTTTTGCCTTAAAGGGAGAAAAAGGCAATTAATCCCCACCTCCAGAATTAATTCGAGTGAAGACTAAGGGTAGAAGAAATTGTTGTTTTCATCTATGTCTGTACTTGTAAGCAAAACTTTAGTCAGACAATTAGACTGCAGTAATTATTCATCAAGAGCCTGCCTGCATGTTGGTGGCTGTGTTGGTATATTTATGTCAAACCAGTGTTACTTTTAGTGATTTCTAAGAATTTATAGAACCAAGTTAGAGGCATGTGTACAGAACAAAGGAAACTTTGGGGCTGAATTAAACATTTCAAATAAAAGTAGTCTTTTAAAGTAAAATTATGTGCAACCATTAGCCTAACAACAGTGTAGCTCAATGTTTTCATTTAAAACATTATATAAATCCTCTATATTCAGAGTAAAATCCTACCATATGCAGATTGTTCTATTAAGAAAAAGAGAATGCTAATTCATACCAATATTGACATTATAGCTATTGGCTTAAACAAAAATGTCCATATGATGTTCTCACTGGGTGTTACAAAGGACACATATCCAACAATGAAAGGATGAACTTATTGGAAAAAAAAGTCTTAATTTAACATTCTCATCATTGCCTCCCATTTTTCCAAAGCTTTTCTTAGCAATTTAGTCTGATCCATTAAGAATCTTTTTATACATGTGATGGGATAATAATTAAAACAATAACCATAACGATAAGAAGAAGGAGGAGGAGGAAGAAGAGACAACAACAAAGATGATGATGAAAAAGAAAAAAAAGAATAGTTAACATTTATGAAACATTTACTATGTGCTAGGCATTCTGGTGTGCACTTTATGTGGATTTTCTCATTTAATCCCCATAAGAAATGGGTAGATACAAATTGTGTTTCTATTTTAAAACTGAGGAAAATTGATCTCAGAGAATTTGAATATTTTTTCTCAAAATCACATAGCTAGTAAGTAATGGATTTCAGATTGAATTCAAAGCAGTCATATTCAAGAACTCACTCTAATCATAACATTCTACTCCTTTCTCCTCAGTGCCAAGTTTAGTCATATCATAAAGAAACTATTATAATGTCATCCTTTTCAGGAAAAATTAAGCACAAAATGAGACAACGACCTATTTCTTCACGAGTTTTTTCATTTCAGAGGGAAAAACATTCAAAAAATTCATGTTCCAGAGGTCACATTAATAGACCGATAAACAGAAAATGGTTTTGAAAGCTCTCTAAATTGTTTGTCTTTTTAACCAAGCATTAATTTTTCCCACAATGGCCTAGAATAACATGTCTACCAACTTGAAGAACTGACCCAGGCTTACAGACTTCAAACCTTATTCTGTTCTTGCTGCCCTCTTTCATTTAGTCTTTGCCACATGTCTTCTTCCCTAAGTTCCTCAGTTGTTCTTGCTTCTCTTGGTTTAACTGCACACATTGTCCTGATAAAACCAGTTCTCACTCAGCAATGTCTTGACTTTCCAAGAGACTATCCCAATCAGTGTGCTTTGGTTCTTCCAAAAGTGGGTACAACAAAAGTTATCTTTAATGTTTTTTAAGAGAAAGGATTGTGTTCAAGCAGAAGTATGTAGTCACAACCCTATAAAATAGTATGAATGAACAACAGAAAATACTGTATCACCTTCTTTTGTGAAGTTTGAATTTTAGGATACAATCCTTTCAGAAGTATTTCTGTTTAGTTTTCTCCAAAAATAAAACACATTTCATGTTTAAGAACTGATTCAGTCTCTCTCCCATCCTTACCTGTAATTTCCAGTGACTGGTAGGCAATTTGTCCCTTACCCTAATTCTTTCAGCGAGTATTTACCACACTCTTCATATGTGTTTGGCACTTACTGGGCTATAGGGAGTCTCCATTGAGGAAGGCAAACATTCGGATAATAACCCTAAGAAGTATATTATTAGTCTGATAGATGTCCTCTGAAGGATAGCACTGTTATATAAGAGCACTTAATAAAGGAATGTGATCTAGTCTGAGGTGGTGGTGGTGGTGGTGGTGGTAGTGGTGGTGGTGGTGGTGGTGGGTGTCATGTATAACCCCTAAAAGGGACATGAGCTGAAACCAAGGAGAAGAGTCAGGAAGTGCATAAAGGTGGGATGGAACTCAAGAAGAGGAAACAACATAGCCAAAAGCCAGCCTTAAAGACTCCATTTAAAGTTTGTAACTGGCACTCAGGGTACAAGGGGGTGAGTAAACAGTGATGCTAGAGATTCAGGCATGTTTCAGATCATGCAAGGTTTTATTGGCTGCATGACAACATTTTGGTTTAAGCCTATAGATAGTAAAGAATTGTTGAATGGATTCAAGCAATGGTGAAAAACAGTCTATCCAATTTGCATGTTTTAGGAAATGAATGGCTTAGTGAAAAAAGAAAAAAAATAAAATCGATTTGCATTTTGAAGAGATATGGCTTTAGAGTGGATTTCATGAGCCGGAGCAGATATTCAAACTGGAGTCAGCAAACAGCTCTTATAGATTATTAGAGTCTAAGGGAACTATGATAGCAGAATGGGCTATAGAAAATAGCCCATAATGAAGAACGGGCTATAGAAAATGAGGCCATGAGATATATTCCAGATGACTCCTGGGTTTTTTGGTTTATATTACTAGACAGATGATAGTAAGGAAGAAAAACCGGAAGAAGAACAGTTTTGGGCAGATTATTAATTCAGCAAATATTTTGTGAGTGCCAACTCAAGTCCTTCCCAATCAGGGTTCCTTGAAAGAATTAAGCCCTAAATGCCTCCTAAAAACATTTATTGTATGTAACAAATTACTTCTTTCCTATGCATCTAGAATGATACCAGTCTTGTAATCCTTGGAAGAATTGAAAAAATAGTCCATAAAGTCATTTTATATAGGGTTTGATTGTTTTCTGGAACCTGGGTTGAGAAAGGCTGAGTTACTTTATGCCAGATATTCTATCTGTGCCTTGAATCTAACGGATGTGAGATGTCATTAAGAATTTGAAGTGAAGAAAAAACCATTGTCATATGATTAACTATAATGATGTAATTTTATTTACTAAACTACCCCCAAAACCAGCTGAAATATTTTGTTATATACAGTTAAAAAAATCTATTTTTTTAAACTTATAAATTACTTCAAAATTACACTATTGTAGTAGATGTGCCTCATTAATGTCCTTATTCTCAGGTACTTTAGGGATAATTTTCTTGCCTTTTTTAGAAATGCAAATTATTTTGAAAAATTGCCTAGATGATGATACTGAACCCAAAAGAGCCACAAATGTAGAAAGTGAAATGTAGAAAATGAAACAATGTCATGTGAACTTTGAATCTTGTATGTAATTACATTAAGGTAAAGTATTGTTTTTCATCTTCTTTTATCCAGCCAAATCATTCAGCAGTTATTTATTTAGTGCTTGATATATGCCAAGCAGTGTTCATGCCACTGAGATAAAGCAGTGAACAAACTAGATAAAGTGTATCTGTTTGTGGGTGGGGTAGGCCAGGTTGCTGTTTATACAGGGTGCTCAGAAAAGTTCAGTCGTAAACATAATTAGTAGTATTTATTCCAAAAAGTACATGAACTTAATGTATAAATATTAGATGCTTTAATGCTATTTTTTTTACTTTCTTTAGATAATAATCTTGTTAGAATAAAACATATATACACACACATATATATACACATACACACATACCAACATGAATTGGTGTATGTATATATATGTCAGCACATACATTAGTTACCTTGTTAATTTATAATTTTTCTATATATCAACCCTTACTTAGATATTTTCTGCTTATTAATTTAAGTAGTTTTGAATTTGAATATAGGCCATTTGTACCTTCACATACCTTAGGTTCCTAATGAGAGGTCAGGCAAATATATAAAAATGTATAATACAAAGCTAAGAACTTGGATAGGGGTCAGTACAGGGTGATGTAGGATCACACTGATAAGTCATATGTCTCAGCATAATATGGTAAGGAAGACTTTACAGAGATGACTAAACTTCTTAAAGGAGGAATAAAGATGAAGAGAAGTGTGGATGTGGGTATTCTAGGCATAACACTAAACAAATTTTGAACAGTAAGTAAGTAAAGGGTGAAAACTGCATTCATTGGCAGTATTTTCTTTTGCTCTATTTTATGTATTTCTGTATAGCACACAACCATGATCAAGTGTCTGCAAGTGTCTAACTATTAAGAACTCTAAGTTTTTGTAGAGTAAATTAAATGCCATTATACTTTCTTAGCACTCTACAGTTTAAAATATATATTTACATGGCTAAAATATATATTTACATGGCTTTTTATTTAATCTTAAAATGAAATTAGAAAAACCTGGGTAAAAATATTAAGTCATTTCTCACTTTAAAATCTACAAAAATAAAATAATTTACTTTTTTATGTGATTTAATGATTTTTAAAATATTACTGTGATAGTGATTAAATGAATGTTTTACACAGTGACTTTTGTTTAAGTGTGTCGTTAGCTCTATTTATTTTTCTCTAAATATCCATTTATTTGGATTAAACTGCTTATCAGGTATTCATATTTTCATACAATTCATAATTCAGCCTGTTTCTTCAAACGCAAAATCTAAGTAAGAACCAAGTTGGTGTTATTGACTGTATGCCATTTATAATCTCCTCAAACATCTTTAAAGGTATTTTTTTTTCTCTTTTTCTCTCTAATTTAATATCCTATTAGTATTGTCTACCCTATGGCAAAGTTGAAACGTGAAATTTCTTCTTTCTCAAGAGGGATCAAGCACAACAAAATCATTAATCACTAATTAAAAATGTAACTTCAAGACCAAGGATATGTTTCCTAAGTTATGTTTATATAAATCCCTTATTTTATCATTGTATTTTCTATTATAACCTAATGAAAGAAAACTGCAAGTAATTTGGTGCTGACGAAAGAACAGTTTTAAAGTGATACAGACCTAAGTTAAGTAACAGCTTTTATCAGTGAAATTATCTTTACATAATCCTCCCGAGTTTTACTATTTTAATCTCTAAAAGGAAATAATATTATCAAATATTAACATATAGGTTTTTATAAACATTAAATGAAATGTCATATATACTCAGACACTTCAGTGTATCTGACTTAGAGGTAGTGCACAGTTGTAGTTTCTTTTGACTTCTCCTACATATTTTAAATTAGATGTCTGTCATTACATTTAACTATTAGGTTGATGTGAAAATAATTGCTGTTTTTGACATTATTTTTAATACCTAAAGAGTATACTTCATTAATTTATAATTGTAATCTCAATTTGCTACTTTTCAAAAAAATTAAAATAACCCTCTACCCTTTATTCCTTTTGGTTAATATTTTTATTATCAATTACCATTTCTCTGATGAATCACAAAACATTGTATTACTACTATTTTGTGGAATTTTGAACCTTTACTTGATCTTTTATTAATTTTCCCTTATTTAAAATTTGTCTTTTCTACTTGTAGCTTGTGCAAAAAAAAAATTACATTTTTAGAAATGTTCTTATGTATTTCTTCAGAGCTGGTGCAGTGGTAATTATTAACAATGAATAGTTAGCCGAATGTGGTAACTCACACCTGTAATCCCAACATTTTGGGAGGCGGAGGTGGGCAGATAGCACCTGAGGTCAGGAGTCCGATGATCAACCATGGCCTGGCCAATATGGTGAAACCCCCTCTCTACTAAAAATACAAAAATTAGCTGGGCATGGTGGTGGGTGCCTGTGATCCCAGCTACTTGGGAGGCTGAGGCAGGAGAATTACTCGAACCTGGGAGGCAGAGGTTGCAGTGAGCTGTGATCATGCCACTGCACTCCAGCCTGGGCAACAGAGCAAGACTCCATCTAAAAAACAAACAAACAAAATAAATAAATAGTGCCTTTCAGTATATTGGAATTACAAAAGACTGCATTCTACAAAGTAGAATAAATGGTAGGGTTTGGGTATTTCCAAGGGGATAGTACCCTTGTAAGTCCACCCTGCCTGCTTATATTGCCTTAATTTCCCAATTTTTTAAACCTCTCTTTTGCATTAAACTTTTAAAAAAAATATGAACACATTGCTTTGAAGATTATCTGAGTCACTTTCATATGTTTTGTGTATGGGTGGGCTAGGGGATTGAGGAGATGAAAGGAGAACACTCAGAAATAAGGCTCTATAGATAGGCAGGGAGCAAACCTGAATAACAAGGATGCTTGGACCAAATGGGTTCATATTACAGAGTAACTCTCCTTGGAGTTAATTTGATAACATGGTACACATTCTAATGATAATGGTAATAGTAATAATAATAGCAGCTAATAGTTACATAACATGGTTATGTGCAAGGCTTGCTATTAATTTACTTAATTCTGTAACCACCTTTAAATGTAAGTACTAATTTTGTCTCTTATTACATTGTGGAAAAAAACTGACAGAGAGAGATTTAATAACTTGGCCAAAAATTACACAGCCACGAAGTGGTGAAGCCTGGAGACAAATGTGAGCAGTTCGATCCTACAGTCTCTCTCCTCTTTACTCTTACCCTGCACTACCAATCTGATCAGCCTTGCTGGTCCTACCTACTAATGACAGCTACGGTGACTTAATGATTAGTAAGATGAAAATAATGCCTGTTTCAGATTCTTTGACAAAGTATTCATTTTAAGACAAAGAAGCTCTTAGAGAATAATGAGTATTTATAATGTGGTTTACCCATGACTGAATTCATTCAGCAATTTTATTTAACATTTTTCATCTTACTAATGACAAGTTTAATTTAATTATAAATGAAGGGTGTGAGTCTCAATCACAGTTTGACATATTGCCCTCCCTACTTAGAAAGTTCTAGTATGGTTTCCTAGCACGGAAGATGGTTGGTTCTTTTCTCCTGCAGAAAAGATTACTCTTCACATTTTTTTCATTCTTGTTCAGGTTTTAAGGGATGTGTTCATTTCTTCTCAAAGAGAGGGCTGTAAAGATGGTGGGAACTGCTTTGCCAAAACTCAACTTACTCTACTTCAAAATACAGCTCAGGGACAGCCCTGTAAAAGAATCTTAGCATTAAAGAAAATAAAATTGGACTTTATTCTCGTTGACAATATCTAAAACCCCCAGAGAGTAAGTGCTGCCACAGGATGGCATTGGTACTTTCTGTTTACATAGCACCTATTTCTACAAAGCAAATACGGCTTCACTTGCATGACAGCCTCCCAGTCTCTGGGACCTGAGATCTTGCTACAGCACTAGGGTAACAAATCCATGCTGAGAAAACAAGTGAGACTTTGGTGAGAATGATATGCTTTGCAGAGAAGCAGGGTGAGAATTAGTGAAATTTGTCATATACAGATGGAGACTCTTTGGGAACCTCTTTCGCTTAGAAGTACTATGGAGATAGAAAAGATTCATTTTCATTTTCTGAAAGAAAAACCTGGAACATTTGCAAATAATTGATACTGACACTATTAGAAATTAGTAGAGAAAAATATTTATTTTCTTGGAAATGTAGTGAGAGTAATTATGCCCCTATTATTACCTACTTTGTAGACATATATTTGCAGTTTAACAACATAAGTCTATTCATCTTATTTATTCAGAGCCATCAACTATTAGTATCTCAAGTTGTTCTATATGTTTTTTCCCCATTTAAAAAAAATCCAAGTGGTCAGGCGCGGTGGCTCACACTTGTAATCCCAGCACTTTGGGAGGCCGAGGCGGGTGGATCCTGAGGTCAGGAGTTTAAGACTGGCCTGGCCAACATGGTGAAACCCCCTGTCTACTAAAAATACAAAAATTAGCTGGACATGGTGGTGGGAGCCTGTAATCCCAGTTACTCGGGAGGCTGAGGCAGGAGAATTGCTTCAACCAGGGAGGCAGAGGTTGCAGTGAGTCAAGATCGCACCACTGCACTCCAGCCTAGGCGACAAAGCAAGACTCCGTCTTGGGGGTAAAAAAAAAAAAAAAAAAAAAAGTCCAAGTAATTTGGATTCATCCAAAAATTATAATGCAGACTGCCAGAATCAGAGTCATTTGCATTGAACATGTGTCCTAATTGTATCCATGTGTTGGCATGATATTCTGTAAGGACTAATTCTAATCAATTCTGTCTAAACATTCTGGATTTCCCATCAATTACTATGCTAAGTCGTTGACACAATTCCTGCCAATCTTTGGGCAAATGCCGCCCAGTACTGCTATTTTAACACCCCAGAGTGAGAGCCATATGACAGATCGCTTCATCTATGTATTTTGCATACCCACTTTCTTTAAATGTGAAAGACGACTCCTATGAAATTAGTACTTCAAAGTTATTATACTTTTCATGGATTTTAGTGTACTGTATAGATTGGAACAGGGTATTATCCCAGTTTTCTGAACTGAATTGACATTAAATTCTCACAGGGTTTACACACATGTAATATTTCAGGCATACTTAAACCTTCCTAATTAATATAATGTTTCTTGAAAGGTGAAGTAATTTTTCACTATTGATGCTATTAAAATTTCATATATGTAATTTATTCATGACATTTCTGTTTTAATCATAGCTCTTTTACTGCAAGTAATAGGAACTCAATAAAGAATAGCTTGATTGAGAAAGAAATTCTTTTTTGGAAAAATACCATTAACTGACTTCATGTTGTCCTGGGACAAAAACTGTAAAGATTCAAGGAGTCAGAAATCTACATGCTATTGTTTTTGTTTATCTTCCTCTCACTCATTCTCTTTTTATCCCTTACCCTCTTTATAACTCTCTCTTTTTTTCACTCTTATTTTTGTCATTGTTAAATGATTCTTACTGCTAAAGTGTGCAAATGGTCAACTTTCTCAGAGTAATCATGTTTACATGTCCTTAATTTAAGAAATCAGTTATAGTTGGCTAGCCAGATACCAGGAAAGAATATTTGGTTAGGTTGTACATCATGCTCATGAAGTAGAAAAACAAATGTATGCAAAGCACATAAGGAGCCGTTTTATGAACAGGGAGATAGATGGTAGTTCTCAGAGAAGACAGTGGTAGACTCCTTGAAAGATGCCTACTTACCTTGTCCTTTAGAAGATACTGTAGCAGTCATTAGGTATTATGGTCGAAATAGGACCATAATTTTCCCTTCACTACCTGTTTTACTATTCTAAATAATTCTGAGTGCAAAATAAATGGTTATTAGATGATTAAATGAATGAAGTAATGGATAGCAGGCCTGTCTTAGCATAGCTCAACTTATGTTGGTAATTCTATTATATTCCCATTTCCAGGGCTAAAAATTGTGGCAGTTACCTTTGACTCTTCCTTCTCTTTTGTGCTCTTTTACAATATCTCAAAGGTTTTCTTTTTGTTGTTCCATTATTATGTCTAATGAATTTGTACCGTTCTCAATATTTCTAGTGACATCTCGGTAATTCTGACTTGACCTAGATCAGCACTTTCTAAATTCAATTTTATGGAATAGTAATAACCAGTGATATATTAATGAGTGTTCTGGAGAAAAATAATAAAAGGTTTCTAAGGTCAAATAAATTTAGGAAAGCTGCATACTTTATCAACCCTTGGAGATTCACAATGCACATTAATGACTTTAAAAATTCTGTAATAAAGAAATCCATTTAATGTTGATTAACCCAACATTTCTTTAAAGCATCTAACCAAGGAACCCTTTTCATCGTAAAGTACCTGTTAGTATCTCATAAGACTGGTGTTCTATAGATCAATGATTGGTAAATACTGAGGTA
Organism: Macaca mulatta; assembly: GCF_049350105.2. Classification (NCBI taxonomy): domain Eukaryota; kingdom Metazoa; phylum Chordata; class Mammalia; order Primates; family Cercopithecidae; genus Macaca; species Macaca mulatta. Next base: position 71,896,404 of record NC_133410.1, on the reverse strand, counting down.
GACTCTTAGAAGGGATTCCTGTTTTCTCTTTGCTTATGATCTTGCTGAGTCTCTCCATCGTATACATTGCTGTTAAAATAATTACTACAAAACAGCACCAAGTAATGGGCACATAGAAAGTAGTTACTGAACTTTTGTTGGCTAGATTAACTACACAGATGAAGAAGAAAGTGGGTTTAATTAAAATAAGAAATTGCTTACTAAAATGTGACACTTGTTACTCAACTAAAATAAGCTAAATTTAATTTCTTTTTCTTTCTTTCTTTCTTTTTTCTTTTTTTTTTTTTTTTTTTTTTTTTTTTTGAGGCAGAGTCTCACTCTGTTGCCCAGGTTGGAATGCAGTGGTACGATCTCAGCTCACTGCAATCTCCGCCCCCTGGGTTCACGCCATTCTCCTGCCTCAGCCTCCCGAGTAGCTGGAACTACAGGTGCCCGCCACCACGCCCGGCTATTTATTTACTATTATTATTATTATTATTACTATTTTTTTTTGTAATTTTAATAGAGATGGGGTTTCACCGTGTTAGCCAGGATGGTTTGGGTCTCCTGACCTCGTGATCTGCCCGCCTTGGCCTCCCAAAGTGCTGGGATTACAGGCATGAGCCACTGTGCCTAGTCGCTGAATATAATTTCAAAAAGAACAATCTAACTAGTGGGTTTTTTTTTTTAAAAATAAACTCTTATTTATGTACCTATATCAATAAGGTGCCTATAAGAGAACTATGAAACGGTATCTGGACTTCTTAGAACACACTCACCAAGTCAAAGATAATTACTAATAGGACAAGTCAGTTGCTATTAATTTTGATCATTGCTTTCTTCATTTTTATTTGCCTATGTCTAATTTTATAATTTCAGTCAAAATGATGAATACTAGGAAGTGAGTTTTTCGTTTTGAAATTCCTACGTAAAAAAACATTTATTTTTGCCCGCTAGAAATTTTAAGGCTGTAATAATCTTTTCATGTTAAGTAAATGCCTATATATATTGTGAAAGTCACATTCAGAATGAGATTATCTTACTGAGTCTTTAAATCTCTGTGAGTACTAGCTTGTTTTTTTAAGTTAATGAAAGAAAGCAATAGTCATCATCAAAGCATATATTGTTTAAAAATCAATGAAGAAATTGCCTCTTTCTTGCTCTTTCTACTTTCATTTTTTTCTTCCCCTGCCTCCAAGCTTAGGAAGTCTTTGTTCAGCCTTTAGATGTACAGTCTGGTGTCAAGCCTGTTAAGTCCATGATAAAATTGAACTAGTGTCATAATCTAACCTAGATATTGGCCCTTGATATTTTATACCAGGAAGTTAATTATCAGCTTCCTTTTCAGAACCTTGTTATACCCACACAACTATTCTTCTTTCTTGTTTATTTTATTTCTCTTGCTAAGTGTAATTACAATAACTCTTATTGTTTCCTTATAAAGTGTAAATACATATTACCAGTATGTTATAATCATCAGCTGAGATAAATGACCTTTCTGGGTTTCCAGAATATTTTAACCTTAGTTGATCTACCATATTTCTGTAGGATTGATGCGTTATATACAAGTCTGAGATATTCCCATTTTACAAAGCTTATTACTTATTTTTTTCAGGAAATAACACTGATAACTTTTAAAGCTTAGAGTTTCCCAATATTAATGGTGTTGTTCACATCAAATATTTGAAAACTGCTTTACAGATTTTCAAGCATACCTTCATGTATTACTTTATTTGGTCCTTGCAGAACCCTGTGAAGATTATAGATATTATTATTCTGTGTAATGAAGGAGTGAACTGCATAATAGAGAAAGTCAATTGCATTGTGTCCTCGTATACATAGTGTTGGAGCTGACTATTGGAGCAACTCTAATGCCAATTTTTCTTACTCTGTTCTTCTCGAAGGTGTAACTTGATAAAACTGGACCTATATTGCAATTTGGGGTTTTAAAGTATGAGTATTGTTTTGACACACATACTTAGGTTTGACATCATGTATTATTTTATTTGGTCCTTGCAGAACCCTGTGAAGATTATAGACATTGTTATTCTGTATAACGAAGGAGTGAACTGCACATTAGAAAAAGTCAGTTGCATTGTGCCCTCATATACATAGTGGATATTGGAGCTGTCTATTGGAGCAACTCTAATACCAATTTTTCTTGGTCTCTTATTCTTGGAGGTGTAACTTGATAAAATTGGACCTATATTGCAATTTTGTGTTTTAAAGTATGAGTATTGTTTTGACAGACATACTTAGACTTGACATGTATTTTACGTACAATCCTACGCTTATTTTATCTTTTGTGTGTTCCTTTTACAATATAAAAATAAAGTGGACAGTCTTAGTATTAACACTAATTATAAATCACCCCTGAATTATAGCATTCTGTCAACATACGATTTCACAGCATTTAATGGCACAAAAAAGAAACAAGTGTTAGTATACTGAGAAGTAAAAACAGTGAACTACTTAAGAGCTCCATACAAAGTCAGACTACCGTGGCTTAAATTCGTCCATTGCAAGCTCTGTGACCTTGTCCAAGTTACTGAAGACTCATTTTTCTTAAATGCAAAGGGGCCATCATTAAAATGCTTTTCTTGTAGTGTTTCTCTGAAAATTAAATGGCATAATATGTGTGAGATATTTAATGCAGTGTGTCTATTTAGTAAACACTTGAAAATTGTTAGCTATGAAAAAAATAAGATGAAAACTTCAAACTATATGCAAGCCCTAGAACATCAAAACACACAGCTACAAAGAAAAAAAGAGAAATGAAAAGGAAGAGAAACAATTGGGGAGATGAGAAAGGGTAATTAAAAAGAAATGTGATGGGCTGCTCTTTTTATTTAAAATGTAGATGGTTTTAAAAAGTGAATGTCCTTCCCAGCTTAATGTTAAAAGTAAGCTGCATAATCTACAAAATCAAATATTTTAGCTCGTCAAAGAGTAAGGTCCAAAGAGAAAGTAACTGAGTGAATTAAAATCCAAATGTGATCCCTCCTACTATATATAGGATATATAATGGCTTTAATTTTTGGAATGAGCATTTTTCATTTAAAATCTGCAAGAGCCCTATTTACAAAGGGGAACCATTTCCTATTCCCCATCTCTTGTCCATTCATCTTCACTGAGAACTCATGAGAAAGACTGAGGCAAGGGCAAGAAAACTGAGAAGTAAATCTTTTAAGGAGCAGGCATACTGAGTCTACCGTAGTCTCAGTGAGAACTAAAAGAAGGGCGTTTGCATTCTGGGCCTTACACTGAGCAAGTGGCAGAGACAGTCTACCTCAGGAGAAGGGGAAGGAAAATTGATAGATCCCCTCCCATCATAGGTACATATGCACAAGACTAGATCTTAAGCTGGAGGAGAAGGGGAGAAAAAGGAGCTGAGACTTCACTTGCAGATTGCTAAAGCCTGAGAGCAATGGAGGGAGCTGAGGTACTCTCCGTTGAGTGACCCAATACGTGTCTTACATTCGGGGAGGGAGAGAAGAGTTAAGAGAAAAGTCTTCTACCTCACAAGTACAGTGCATTGATGGTAGAAATAAGAACTCAGAGAAATCCCACAGGTGTTTTGGACCTTGCAAAAGTTCCAGGAAATGGCCCTGTACCACTGGGACAGGCAAAAGAGAGTTGAGGTATACCTCTCATGCATCTGAGGACAGCACACAAGAACTAAGAAAAATACCTTTAGACACTGAGAATCTTAAGTCCTGCTGCAGAGAGGGTTCTGATTTTGACCTCAAAATTGAAGCCCATGGTGAACTGAATTTACTTAAAACAACAAAGCTCAGACCCACTGTATGAGTTTCCTAGGGCTGCCATAACCAAGAACCGCAGACTGGGTTTCTTAAATAAAAATTTTTTCTTACGATTTTGGAGACTAGAAGTCCAAGATCAAGTTGACGGCAGGGATGTTTTTTTTCCTGAAATCTCTTTCTTTGCTTGTAGATTGCCATCTTCTCCTTGTGTCTTCACATTGTCTTTCCTTCTGTATGTATATGTGTCCTAATTTCTTCTTCAAAGGACACCAATTATATTGGACCAGGACCTACTATATTTGTGTATCACTGCTGCACTATGTACAAGTCTCAGTTATTGACACCTTAGTGGCCTCATTTAACTTTAATTACCTCTTAAAAGACCTTATCTACAAACATAGACAGGTTCTGAGGATCTGGGAGTTAGGACTTCAACATATGAATTTGGGCAAAAGGGAATACAATTCACCTCCTAACCTCTATCGAAACTACACACTAGACTAACTCATTGGACTGTACTGACAACCTGTCTGACAAATGATGTAGTTTTTGCTGTATTAGAATGTTCCCTCAGTCCTTAATTTTTTATACACAATGCTCACATTCCCTAAAAAAATTACAATACACAAAAAAGCAGGAAAATATAATCATTTGCCAAGAGAGGAAGAAGGAATCAATAAAATCAGAGGTAGACATACCTCAAATGTTGCAATTATCAGTAAGGGATTTTAAAATTCCTATAATAAATTTATCAAGGGGTTTATTTGAAATGGTGGACAACATGTGGGCTAATTTCTCATCAGATGCAGTGGAAGCCAGGAAATAATGGAATAACATATTTGAAGTTCTGAAAGAAAAAACTGTCAACCTAGAATTAATACTCCACCAAATTTTTTTTAAAAAGAAGGTGAAATGGAGATACTTTTCAAAATTTAAAAAGTAATTTTTTCTCTAAAGCTCTTCTACAACAGAAATGCTTTTAAAATGTTTTTTAGGCTAAAAAGAAATGATACCAGATATGTATGTAGTGATCTTTGAGTTGAAGAACATTTCAGAGAATTATATGTAAATAAATATAAAGAAATTTTCATTTATATAAATGGGAATATAGTATGTATATGTATAAGAATATATATTTATGTAGGAATATACATAGGCAAATGCATATAGGATGTATATACATAAATATTTTTATATAATATACATATATTTTTAATTTTGTTAAACACATTTGTCTGACTTAAGGAGAAATAATAACAATATAATGTGTTTACAGCATATATAAAAGTAAAATGTAATAATAAGAACACAAAGGATGGGAGGGTGATAACTGAAGGTATACTGTTGTAAGGTTCTTAGGTTTGCCATGAACTAGTGGACTATTTTTTGAAAGTAGACTGTGATATATGTTAAAGGTACACATAACAATATTATGACCAAAGACTAAGACCAGCACAGAGAGCCACTGTTACAGGTTGAACTGAGCCCCTCCTCCCCAAACTCAAATATTAACTTCCTAACCCCCAGTACCTCAGAACGTGATCTTATTAGAAAGCAGGGTCACCAAAGATGTAATTAGTTAAGATAAGGTCATATTAGAGTGGACTTCAAATCCAGTATGACTTGTGTCCTTTTAATAAATAGGAGAAATTTGAACACAGGCATGCATACACATATAGGTCGAAAACCATGTGAAAATGAAGGTGGAGACCGGGCTCATGCAGCAGAAGCCAAGCAATGCCAAAGATTGCCAACAAATCACCAGAAACTAGTAGACATGATAAATTTCTGTTGTTTTAGCCACATAGTTTGTGGTACTGCATTACAGCAGCTCTAGGAAACTAATATGGACATAAGTAAAAAGTCAATAGAGGCCCGGCGTGGTGACTCATGCCTGTAATCCCAGCACTTTGAGAGGCCAAGGCGAGCAGATCACTGGAGGTTAGGAGTTGGAAACCAGCCTGGCAAACATGGCAAAACCCCATCTCTGCAAAAATACAAAAATTATCCAGGTATGGTGGCCCACCTGTAATTCCAGCTACTCGTGAGGCTGAGGCACAAGAATCACTTGAACCTGGGAGGTGAAGGTTGCAGTGAGCCAAGATCATGCCACTGCATTCCAGCCTGGGTGACAGAGTGAGACTCCATTCCCCCACCCCCCGAGAAAGTCAATAGGAAAGATAAAATGGAATATGAAAAATAGTAGAATCATCTATTTCCATAACAAGGCAGAAAGAAGGAGCAAAGAAACAAAATACAGATTGGATGAGATGAATTCAAATACCTGGATAGTAGACCTAAATCCAGACATTACAATAATTGCATTGAATGTAAACATCCCAACTAATAGACAGACTGGATAATAACTGACAATTTCTCATAAAAATTAATACATATCAACTTTATGGCCCCGTAATTGGAATCCTAAGTATCTATAAGAAATGAAAACCTTCATCCACAAAAACACTTGTATAAGAATATTCATAGTAGCTTTGTTGATAATAGTCAAAATCAGGAAGTAGCTTAGATGTTCATCCATAGGAGAATGGATAAACAAACTGGCATATTCCTACAATAGAAGATTTTTCGCCCATAGAAAGGGACAAACTAGTGATGTATACCACAAAATGAATGACTCCCAGAAACATAATGTTGAATGAAAGAAGCCAGGCACCATGAATTTAATACTGTATAATTTCTTGATGATAGAAATCAGATGAGTTGTTTTGGGGGCCAGTTGAGTGGGGGTTCAGTGAGAGTATGAAGACACTGAGGTAGTAGGATATCCTAAACTTCATAGTGGTGTGGGCTAAGTGAATCTAGGCATTTGTCAAAACTGACCAAAAAGCGTTTAAAATCACTTTGTTTTTGGTATGTAATTTGCAATAAAAAAGAAGCATTTACTTATTCTGGCATACAGTCCACTTTTTAAATTACAGTACAGTTTATCTTTACTAACCACTGTACACCGTGATTTAATCTCCTGTTATGTTACTACTACTACTATAAATATTTAGCAGTAATGTTTACACACTGACTTCCAGTTTACAAAATATTCTACAGAAATAGTGTTTTATTTAGGCTTCAAAATTACTCTTAAGTTAAACAGGAAAGACTCAGTATAATTATCCCTCCCCTGTAGAGGGATAATGTTGATCATATCTTTATCCAGAATTGGTGATGCGTTCAGTGGTTAAAGCAAATCTGAAATGACGATATTTTGGCTCTGACTCACTTCAGTGAATTTCTTCTGTTAAAAACTCAATTATATGTAAATTTAGTTCCTCCTGCTTTTCACTTAATTTGAGTGGTCCCATGCCTCATATATGTGAAGTAATTCTTTTTTAACATTATGTGGTGTAAGGCTTGGTGGCCTCTTGTACTGACCACATTTCCTAAGCCAGTCAGACTGTACTCCCACGTCAACAAAACCTGGTTACTGAAAGAAGCCAGAAAACCAAAGACAATAGTGAGGTTATTTCCTATGTGAGTATAATAGATTTAGAAATGGAAGAAGTGACAATTCAAAGTGCCTTTGGACTCTAAAATAGAAAACCCATTTTTAAGCCATATTTGTCTTCCAGTCCCCATTACCCCACTGCCTCATGGATGTTAGGTGTATTGTGATGATTATTAAAAGATGTAAAGTTTTTGAGGCCTTTGGTCTTTGTAACTGTCTTAGGTGTAAGATATGATGTTTAATGTAGTATATGAATAAATGCCATACCTATAAAAATAAAATAATCATAGACAAAATTAGAAAAATTAGAATAACTATATCCTAAAATAGGATTGAACATTATTACTGCCTTGTTCTGAAATTGGTTATCAAAACCTATACTGTACACTTTTAACATAGAAAGGAAATTTCAACAGTTACACTTGCAGACATAGGAAAGGGTGAATATAAATTAAAATCCCTCTGGAAAATAGGTTTATTATCCAAAATAATACTGATTCATTAGGGGAATTTATTTAACTCAATTAATAAAATATACTTTCTGCTGAAGACTTTACTGAAGCAACCATATACTGAAATAGAGAGGTTATAACATTTCATTAAACAGGATTTTTAAATTGTAGTCTCAGTAGTTAGTTAAATTAAGGAAAATGAATTCACATTTTTATCTTTCAGAAGTATGTGTTCATCAGTATAATTTTTCAACTTCAGTCATATAGCCCATATTAAATTCTAATTAATACTGGCCATCTTCTCTAATGAATTTGGTATCTAGATTTCTACTTAGTCTTTCATGTTGCAAGTTACATGGACAAACAATTGAGACTGTCTATATTTCATAGAGGTTAACTAGTACCCACACTCTAAAATTAAAGGAGAATGGAATTGTCTGAATAAATTACTTCTGACTTTCCTGCTGACAGCTGGAACCTGGGGAGCAGTTAAGAGTATAATTTTCTTACCTCCCTCTGCAAGAAGTGGCCAGAATAGTTAACACTTCCTTTTACTTTCAGCAGCCTGACTACTTAGAATCATTTAAACTGCTGTGACCAAGTTATCAGATCATGCTGCTGCCACAAACCAAAGCTGTTAAACAAGCAGAATATGGCAAGAGGAAATAATAGAGTGTGTTTTCATTTTGGATAGAAAAAAAAATGCAAAAAAAAAAAAAAAGGAATTAGTTACAAACACCAGGTTTGTAACAGGTGTTTTATGAGAATTAGTTACAGAACAGATCGTTCTCCCTCAGACAAGATTCACCAGAGACATCTGCCCTCTGTGGTGTTAAATAAAAAGGTTCATGTTACCCCAAAGATCCCTGTTTACATATTTACCTTCAGTTGACTTCTTAGGACCAACAGTTCCATTATGTGGGATTTTGAGAGCAAAGCCTTCTTTGCTCCATTTTCCCACTATATGATCTTGTAGTTGTGACACATTATCATAAGCCTTTTGATTTATTTATCCATATCTATCTCTTCTTTGTGGAATAATTCTGTGATGGTAAGAACTATGTTTTGTTCATTTATGTGATGACCAGTGATTCCTGGTTCAGGACATGACACATATTAGACAATCAATAGGAATTTTTGTTTGCATGTAACACTTTTTATTAAGAAAACTCTATTGACTTCCACCTGACAGTACTTAGAAAATGGGACAACATTTAGTTCCTTACATATGGTAGTCAGCAGACCTCATTGTTACTCTTGAGTGCTACTCGGATGGGCTCTTTTGTTTTGTTTTATTAACAAAAATACTTTGTCTAGGATAAGCTTATTGTCCTTTGTGAATTAACCAGAATTTGAGCAAACAAGGTTCTGCTTAATATTCTTCTAACACTCAGTTTGTTGGATTCAATGATACATTTTTCAAAGTTTTGTATAAGTGCTTTCAAAATATATTTTTGATCACTATATATTGTTTCCACTGAAACAGTTTATATTTCCTGAGTAGTATTGAGAAGAAGACAGAATACTGTGGTCATTAAAGGATAGAGTCAGATAAACTTGGCTTCAAATAAAGTTCCGGCTAACCTTATTTCACCCATTTTTTTAAATTTAAAAATAGGAATAAGAATAATACCAATCTCACATGGTTATTTTGATGATTAATTTTTCATGTTTACATAGTTTGATGCCTTCTTGGCCCAGTGCTTGTTATGTAGTAAATAAAGATAAATGCTATTCTTTACTAAAATAACTTTAATCCCCTTTAGACATTGAAATGAGTGAATACAGGAATTATGTGTTTAGTCTCATAATAATACTTTTGAATTTTATTATCACCTTTTACTAGTTGATCACAGACACTTAAATGCATTCTTTCTTACTATTAAATATTCAATTTATGACATCCTTCTCCCTTGTCCTTTCATATGCTTATTTTCTTATCTGACCAATGGTACTGTTGTAAATTTTGTTTATTTTTATCCTTTATTTCTTTTCACATATGTGTACATATGTGTGTATATATATGTATATGTATGTGATATACAACATCTTTCTTAACATTTATTTTTGAATAACAGTAAAAATAGTAACTATTGAGTGCTTATTCTCTAAATCACTCCACAGTCATTCTCTGATTTAACTTTTAAAATTGCCTAAAAACTTTGGTTTCATCACTTTGAATTTACAAATGAAAAAATTAAAATTAATTGAGTTTTATTATCTTATAAAGACAGTGGAACTAGGATTTGTACCCACATCTGAGTACCTGTTTTTTCACATATTTGTAGACAACAGTATGAAATCATGACTTTATGCTGCATTGAAGTCTCACTGACGGTTTATATGTGAGGGGAAGAAGTATTTTCTTTTGATGTTAGCCTTTTCATGGTAGATGTGCCATTCAAATTTTTGGAGGATTATGAGAACATCACTTAAAAGATAAAATTCTCATAAGAGCTGATATAAATTTATTTTATATTCCAGTGTTTTACAATGATACAGTAATTGTACTCTACTGAAATTATCAATAAGAATGCAAAAATTAACAATAGACTTTTCACACTGCAATTCACTTTTTATTATATATGAGTAAAAAGTTGTATAAGAAATTATATAAATAGAAAACATGCATTTATTAATAGCCTTTTATTTTCTTTCCACCAGTTTTCTACCGTACGTTTTCTTTCTTTCATGGCCTCTCAGGTATTGGATATTACTATATTTAAAAGGAAGTTTGTAAACTTTCTCCAAAGCAAAATAATCTTCAAGTAAATTTTTATGATCCATAGCTTTCCTATTCTGTGGGAAGACATTTTATGTATAACCATACACAATATATTCCTATAAAATATATATGTTCAATTTCTTATTTCTTATAATGATTCTTTCAGAGAGATTCCATTGAACTGACATGTATTTAAATAATGGCTGTTATTATTTCAATACTATATGAGCTGATCAGTTGTACCAAAACCAGGTGAAGGGATAGAAGACACTGTGCACACCCTGTATACTCCTTGAATATGCTGTATGCTATTTGACTTTTAAGTATTCCAGATCTTATGCCACCTTAAAAAAAAATAGAATGGAAATAAAATATGTAAAATAAGAAATCTTTCATACTTAATCCAGGATTCTAGTGAGTAGCTTTTAAGAGTTAGGGAATGAAATCTGCTTTTTTTTTTGAAGTTGAAGACAACCCTTAATGAGTGATTTGCTGCTAGGCTATGTTGAAATGAGACACATTCCTTTCCAGGTCACTAAGTTAATCATGTCCAGGATTTATCTGTATTGTCATTCTTATCAGTCACAGATTAATTTGCATTAGAATTTTTTTTGTTGTGGTTTTTTTTTTTTTTTTTTTTTTTTTTTTTTTTAGATTTTAATAGTCTTTTTCTGTGCTGAGTAATCCCCCTTTTAAGTCTGTGAAACTAAATTTTTAATAAGCTGTGCTTCTATTCTCTAACTAGAGGAGAAAGAACAGTCTAGAATATAAAACATCATTGCCTTTCACTAATGAACAGGGAGAAAAATGAGAGAACCGACATTCTTTCAGTAGCTGCTGTGTGCCAGACACTGTTAAGCACCTTACATGTATCATTTCAATTACTTCTCATTTAAACTACTCATCTGGATATTGTTCCGATTTTATTGATGAAGAAATTGAGGCCTAATGGATGTGGACATTCTTATACGTAGTTTTAAAACTGTTAGGGACATGATAAGAACAGTTTTCCATGACTTCCAAGCTATTCCTTTTCAGTATTTTCTATACTATCTTTCTTTCTTTTCAATTTTTCTTTAAATTATGTTTCTCAACAACCCCAGATCTAATTCCTAAAAGTAGCCACTTTTAACAGTCATGTTTTAATGCCACTTACATTTACTATATATAAGAAAATAAGATCTTTATCTACTGATCTGTAACTAGATATTTGCAGTTAAAATGTATTTTGGAAATGCATGCTAGTAAATGTAGTTTACTAGCACGTCATTCCTTTTAGTAGTTACATATGGATGTAACATCACTCATTTGCCAATTTAAAAAAATCAAGTTTATAATTTTTTTAAGATAATATGATAACCAGATATGTATGCCTCCAGGACTTGGTATTATATTAATAAGATGTAGGTTTATAATTAATTCATTCTTAATAGCAGCAACATCTAAATTTGCCAAATTAAAGGTTTAAGGCTGTAGGTCTTTTTTAATTCTCAGAATCTGTTTCTCTATTGCTTATGTGCCTTCAGTTCTCCATAGATTTGTAAGTGGAACTTTGCTCTTTTGTATTTTATTTATTTTCTGGAGATTCTTTACTTCTTTTGCTGGATTTATAGTTTATGTACTTTGTAGAAGAGTTTAGCCTTTTATCATTCTCTTTATTTTAGTAATTGATACTTTTATAACATGTAGCAAAACACAAAACCTCCTTTGGGCTAAATTTAATAATTGGATGTCTTATCATTTTGCATCCTTGTTTGTTTAAAACGAATGTTTAGAGAGACTCCAGTCTCTTTTGTAGGTAGTAAAATAAAAGTGTCAATCTTAATATTGTTCAACTAGTCAACATTATAAGGACCAGAACCAACAGACATGGTACATTTTCTGTATCAGTTATTACCTCTACAAAATATTGACCTGCAAAAATGTGTGTGTGTATAATATGAACTTGAGTCACAACCCAGTTTGCTTTTTTGTTATAGTGACCCTTCATGTTTTAGGAGGGAATTGTGATTTTTGTTCCGGCAGAAGTGACAAAGATTTACTGACTCAGTCTTGCCTAGACTTTCCTGTGACATTTTTCAGGATGGGCAAGTGGAGTTAAAGCTGCAGTTTGCTGTCTGCCTGTTTCCTGCCCTTTTAGAAGAATACTGCAACCAGTAACTGTGGGAAAGTAGAAGAACATTTTAGGGCAACTAAATCTACTGAGAGAAATAATGGTATTTATTCTTTGTCTTGAACAAGAGTAGATGTTTTACATGTCATCCTATATTATAAGTATGTATAATGTACTTTTTATTAAGCAGGATAATTTTTTTGTAAAATAAAATATCATTTTTAATAAAATAAAGTCCTATTTTTAGAAACTATAATCAAAATTAGACTGTGATTAATTCTCTCAAAATACTTATTGTATTACTTTTTAAAAAGTAAACGGTAAAAGAAATACATCTTAAGTAACATGAGAGGCAATGAGTAAAAGCATATTACAATGCTCCCAAATATTTTTATCAGTTTCAATATGCAGTTATATTATTAACCCTGTACCCTTATCTTGACTGAGGTTTCTCCATATTTTTTGTAATGACATGTTGTGAAAACTTAAATAGTAAATTTTACTTTTTAACGTTTTTCCTCACAATATTAAAGAGCTTTGAATCCTACCTTTTGTGGTGGTGCTGTTATTTTATTTTCTTTAAATATATTTTCTGGGTTCTTTTCCTTTCTATTTGTTGAGGGTGGGGAATTGTGAGATTCTTTGTCGTAAAATTGACTATCAAGTAAGCTAAATGAGCAAATAGTAATAATTTGACAGAGATCTTTATAAACGGAGGACAACTTGACTTTACAACTGCAAGGTTGTGATTAGAGTGCATACTTCACCTTAACCATAGCACATGAAAATTAAAATGAAATAATTATGAAACTAATGAAAGTCAATATGGTTTCTAGATTTATAAATGAAGCAGGAGTGAGCTGACAATATTCATATTTATTTTGAACAATGAATAATTAATAATTTTAGGAAGGATATCTTTTGAATATGTTTTTTGTTTGAGAAAAATAAAAAGAAATAATGGAAAATAGTAAGGAATCAAAGAAATGACAAAGAGATTTAAATAAGTAATATACCGCTCATACTCAACCTCAGTTCTTACGATTCTTGAGGGAAAATTAAATACTTTTCTATTTACTTGGCAGTTTAAAAATGTTAGAAAGAAAAGTTCTAGCTTATGGAGGCATTTTCTATATGAGAAAAGGATAGAAATCTTAATAAATTGTTAATTGTCCATTAGAAATTGGAAGTTACTCTATTTTGGGGATCATATTGCAAGAATAATTGTAATCTCCTAATAGCACAGATGGAATAAGAAAAGCTAATAAAGGTACACCATAAATATAATCCTTTATGTTTATTCTGATTCCTAAATCATAAAATATCACTCAATATTCGTATATTATTTCCTAAATCAACAATTACTAGATTATCTAAATTCCTGTACCATTAATTGCTTTATGAAAGCACTTCTAATTGCAATAGCCTTATCAGCATCCTTAGTTTTGAAAATATATCCAAAGTGATAATGCTTCTGCAATTTGGAATCAAAACTCCTTATAGATTTGTATTTGTTTGGGGGAGGGCTTAAAATATTAGTGAATAATGTTTTCAAAATACATAACTTTTTTTTTTTTTTTTTTTTTTTTTTTTTTTTGAGATAGAGTCTCACTCTGTCACCAGGCTGGAGTGCAGTGGATCGATCTCGGCTCACTGCAACCTCCACCTCCTGGGTTCAAGTGATTCTCTTGCCTCAACCTCCTGAGTAGCTGGGACTACAGGCTCATGCCACCAGCCCGGCTAATTGTTTTTTATACTTTTTATTTTTTTTGTACTTTAGTAGAGACGGGGTTTCACCATATTGGCCAGGATGATCTCAATCTGCTGACCTCGTGATCTGCCCACTTCACCTCCCAAAGTGCTTGGATTACAGGTGTGAGCCCCTGGACCTGGCCCAAAATAAATAACTTTTTAAGGTCACTTTAATAATGTTTAAAAACACAATTTGTATTAAATAAAGAAAAAATTTATTAAGCCAAAAATGAAGAATTGAATTAAGTATTCATTGTTAACAATATTTTCTGACATAGTTTCCATGTGTATATTGAAAAGGAATGTACTTAATACCCTATAAAAGAACTGGAAAAAATGTGTAAGAGAAAACATAGCTTATTTTCTATATTTTGGCAAGTATTCGAAGAGTGGCCTGTAGTGTAGATAACTTCATTAGAATATCGGGAGGTTTTTTAAAGATACCAAGATGATGCATGGAGTGCAAAGCTTTAATAATTAAAATAGAGAAATTTTTCATATTATTTCATAGAATTTTTAATTATAGAATTTTAATATTACTTTTACTTACATTTTTTACCCAGTCTGAAGATTAAAGATACATATTATTGTTGAAACCAACATGAAAGGTTCTTTGGATTGATTGATTAAATAAAGCAGAGGTCAGCAAGCAATCGCCATCATTATAAACTAAGCCTGTTTCAACACACTTTATGTGTTTATTGCTTTCTTGCTACAGAGATTGACAGAGTTGAATAATTATGATAGAACCCATCTCGCCTACATGACCTAAAATATTTACTATCGGAACTTTTAACAAAAACTCATGCTGACCTCTGAAATATTAATAAATACGTGCTATACATACATCATCAGCCATATTATGATGTATATTTAAAAAATCATTTTGTAGACAAGTATCTGGACATCTGTAAGCGCACCTAAGATTATCTCCATGTATGCTTCTCTGACCTACAACATTTATATTTCTGTCATAATTATAACCACTTTTTCCCCTGTAAGAACAGGTTTCATAGAACTGCTATTAATAGAATAATTAATGCTTTAATCAATTACTGAGCATTTGCTATAGGCAGAAAAATGTGTTAAGTACTAGTGATACAGAAGTGAATAATGTTCACAATCCAGTGGGAGGGTCATTGATAATATAAATCAATCTACGATGCTATGCACTGAGTAATGGCTGCACCCCCCACCTCCCCTCCCCCGGCCAAATTGATATGTTGAAACACTAAACCCCAATGTAACTGTTTTGGGTGAAATGAGTAAGTTTAACCTTAACTTATTTAAGGTTAAATTAGGTCATAAGGGCAGGGTTCTAATACAATAAGATTAGTGGTCTTATAAGAAGAGAAAGAGAAAGTCTGTCTGTCTCTCTCTCTCTCTCTCTCTCCCTCTCTCACACACACACAGACACACAGAGCCATGTGAGAATACAGAAAGAGGGCAACTGTTTGCAAGCCAGGTAGAGAGCCCTCACCAGAAACCAAGCCTGCTGGGCCTTGCAGTGGGACTTGTAGCTTTCAGAACTGTAAGAAATAAATTTATGTTATTTAAGCTTCCCTGTCTCTGGTATTTTGTTATGGCAGCCTGAGCTAAAATGTATGCATTGTACACCCAAGACAAAATGGAGTTTGGCTGGAAGGAACCAAAACTATTCAGGACTCTCAGTTGCAAGGAATTCAGTCCTAACTAAAAATGCCTTAGAGAGAAGGAAATTACTCTTTTAATAGAAAAGTCCAGGGTTTAACTAGCTTTGGGTATCTCTTCATCTAGGTGCCCAAGCGATGTAATCAGAGATCTGTCTCCCTCCACTTCTTTTATCCTTTGTATTGGACTTCATTTTTAGGTACACATATTGTCCATCAGCACCACCAGATTTATTTGGTTAACCTTTCAAGCAGAGTTTTAAGATAACCAGCAAACCTTTTTCCACTGTTTGTAGCAAAAACTCCAGATTTGGATCTCATTCACCTCTCTTGGATTGCATGCCTATTCCTAAATCAATCACTGTGACAAGGGACATGAAGTGGGCACACATGGTTCACGTACCCATGCAGACTGAGAATATGAATAAATGACTTTCCAGAGAAAAACCCATGTGTTCTCATAGGAGTAAATACTAGGTGAGCAAATAGATGCTGCTACATTCAATTAGCCTAAAAGCTGTTGTTCTCAAGAAACTTCAATAGTATACTAGTTCCATATATTTATGATTTCCTCCAGTGATTTTTTAAAGGTATTTTGGGCTAAAAAGAATGTAACTTTTGTCTTAGGCAACATACATGGGGAAAGTATTCTACAGGAGAGGATTATACTAACTCTAATTTTTTGGTAAAATTTTGAATTTCTCATATTAAGTACCTACTGGTAGTTAGTTAATTCAGAAATTTGAAGCATCCAACAAATATTTTGGTTTTTGTAATATCCTTGATAATGGAAATATCATCATTTGTATTGAATGTGGCTTTTTTATTTAAAAATTTTGAATTTTTTCTTAACATTAAAAATTTTACAAAATTTCACATCAAATTTAGATATGCATATAAATATAACATGATTTAAATATTAAATTTTATTCTTTTTACTCATTATCTATGGGGTGATTTTAAGCATTTCCAGATGAATATATAAAATTGTTAATATGCTGTAGGGATGTACTGGCTTTAAATTAAATATTAAAAGGATTTTAACACTTATGTACTTTTTAGAATTCTATTCCATTTTATGCTCTATTATTTTCTAAAATAAAAATAATTATGAAATTTGTATTATATAGTAATAATACCTGAGCCTACTTTTAAAGAAACTAGGCCAGGTACGGTGGTTCACACCTGTAATCCCAGCACTTTAGGAGGCCAAGGTGGGCAGATCAGGAGGTCAGGAGTTCAAGACCAGTCCAGCCAAGATGGTGAAACCCCGTCTCTACTAAAAATACAAAAATTAGTCAGGCGTGGTGGTGGGCACCTGTAATCCAGTTACTTGGGAGGCTGAGGCAGGAGAATCGCTTGAACCCAGGTGGCAGAGGTTGCAGCGAGCCTAGATCTCACTACTGCACTCCAGTTTGGGCAACAGAGCAAGACTCCGTCTCAAAAAAAAAAAAAAAAAAGAAAACAAAAAAAAAGAAACTTTAACTCATGTATGTAAGTCTATAGAAAGAAAGGAGGAAACAGTGTTTTGAGGAAATAATTATCTAAGACTTATGACTTTTCTAAATGAGTTGTCTTTTCATTATTATTATTTTATGTGTGACTCTTACTATCAGCTGTATTAAAATATAATAATATTATCTTCTTTGTGGCCAGCAGTGTACTCACACATACTGTATGACTTGCCTTTACAGGGTTCATACAGCAACTCTGTCAAGTGTGGGTACAATTACGATCTCCACTACGTATATGAGTTTGAAGACTAGACAAGGTTAAGGAGCTTGTATAAGCTGTAATAGCTGACAAGTGACTAAGGATTCATCTTCAAGTGTGCCTACTTTCTAAGAGAATATTTTTAATGGATACAAGCCTGCCTCTCTACCTCTGTGATGCAATTTGAAAATTATACATTCAAAAAGCACTTTAATAAAAGCAAAAGTATATATATAAATTTTTCACTAGCAAATTATTATTTTCTTTTATAGTAATATGTTTTATCATGCTTACCCATCAATCATCAGTATTAACTATAATAAATTAAATTAAATTAAAAGCAAAAAATACACTTTGAAAAAAATAGAAATACACTTACACTTGGAAAAATTTAACCTAAAGTTTGAGTTGTTTTTATGTAAATGTCCGTCTTTGTTGTTTAGCATTTTGGC
The DNA here is from genome assembly GCF_049350105.2 of Macaca mulatta. Classification (NCBI taxonomy): domain Eukaryota; kingdom Metazoa; phylum Chordata; class Mammalia; order Primates; family Cercopithecidae; genus Macaca; species Macaca mulatta. Next base: position 71,878,345 of record NC_133410.1, on the reverse strand, counting down.
TCAAAGCTGGGATTGTGGTCAGTAGCAAGAAGGTTGTCATTTTTCTCTTAATTGTTAGATTCATTCAAAAAGTTTTCTAATCAGTGATTTCCATCTGCTGAGTGCTATGGAAAATTGTGATATAAAATGGCAAACTATACTTTCACATGAATGAAGTTCCCAAATAAGATTTATTTTAGTTCTTATGGAACCCTAAGTATACAGTTAACTTGAATTTAATTCAAATGAAACAAATAGAATGTTTGTATCTTTAAATTTTGAGTAAAAACATATTTTTCTTTAAATTCCTGATATTCTAGATATTGGGAATGTGCTTACTCACTGATATTATAAAGAAAAGGCCGGGCGCGGTGGCTCAAGCCTGTAATCCCAGCACTTTGGGAGGCCGAGAAGGGCGGATCACAAGGTCAGGAGATCGAGAGCATCCTGGCGAACACGGTGAAACCCCGTCTCTACTAAAAAGTACAAAAAAAGTAGCTGGACGAGGTGGCAGGCGCCTGTAGTCCCAGCTACTCGGGAGGCTGAGGCAGGAGAATGGTGTGAACGCGGGAGGCTGAGCTTGCAGTGAGCTGAGATCCGGCCACTGCACTCCAGCCTGGGCTACTGAGCGAGACTCCCTCTAAAAACAAACAAACAAACAAACAAACAAAAAACCTGTTCCTTGTCAATGCTGAAATTCAGGATTGGTGGTTGACTTCATTATGTTTTCTCTGTTATGCTGAAATTCAGGATTGGTGGTTGACTTCATTATGTTTGTTATGTTTTCCCCAGTGGCTTGCAATGCATTTTCTTAATCACAGGTTTTTGATGTTGAAGTAAAGCATTAGATGCGTATTTCGTTGCCAAAAGGGCAATAAAACAAAAGGGCAATGTTCTAGTGAGGTGTACTTTTCGTCTTTCAGTAGACAATAACACATATTTTATGAATGTTCCTTAATGTTATCTTTCGGTACTATCACTTATATGTGTGACTGTAATACAGGACCTTAAAATGTCTTTAAAAAATTAGTATGACTCAGATTATGATTTCTATATGAAGCTAAACTTACATGTGACTATTTGTTGAGTGAAAAAGAAAAGTGCAATAAGGGTACTTTCTTTTAGTTGAAATATGCAAAAGCCACATTCTGTGATGCTTTTGTTCATTGTTGCATGCAATGGCCTCAAGAAGTCCTTGAAGATTAGGGCAAATATTTATTGAGACCAATATTCCTTAGTTTTGGAATCCAAACTTTAAAACCACAGGTAAAAATTGACTATATAGGGAAGTTATTTGGTTCCTGGGTAAAATGAAAATCAAGAAAATATTTTCTGAAGATATTTGAAAGGTATGCAAAAGGTTTTAGTTTGTTTTGTTTTTTACAAAAGGTATTTTTGTAAATTTTGGCAAGTTGAGATGTAGCAGTTGTATGCTACATTCTGAGACTGGGTCACTACTGACAGAAAGGAAATCCAGTGTAGGATTTAGGGAGTTATAATAAAACGATGAATTTTCTAGATTTAACTGTATTTTCACTCAGCATATACCATCATGCTTGCTAGTTGACTAATTATTCATGTCCATTTAAACATTTTAGATATCCATTTGGACATTTCAGCTGCTTAATTTTTCTCTGTTGCTATTTTCTCTCTCTGCTAAACTTCTGTTGCATTTCTAAGTTGGCATTCTCTTAATGGCAGTCTCCCAGTATTCCTTTCCCCTTGCAAAAGCAGCAAACACATCCTTCAGTTTGCACACTCTTGCCAAATGTCTATTCTTTTGATACTTTTTATTTGCAAACGTGTTTATTTATCAAATGGATTAAAATGCTTGAAATACAGTAGCCGATAAAAAACATGTGTTTTCCCCTCTCTGCTCTTGTGCTTGTACTTCACTCTTATTTAGAGTTCTCCATTTTTCCCATCCTTTTTGTATAACTTGCTTCCAACTGAGAAGCCATAAGAGGGGCTTTGCCTTCAACTGACGCAGGTATTACTCTATAATTAGACTATAGGGAATTCTGCAGAAGGAAACAGCCACTTTCTTCCATACCTAAAGGGACTATCTGTCATCCCTGTAGCACATTCAAACTTCATATCCCCCAAGAGCCACAATCTGCAGACATATTATATATGCCTTCGGTAAATAAATGTTTGTTTATCATTTCACATGTTCAAAATATGTTGCCAATCCATGGTAACTCAGATCAATATCTGAGAGTATGGGAATTGTATTCACATAGGTATTGTTCTCTCTATAGATTCAGTTTTTTTTTTTTAATATGGCATAAAAATTCTGATTTAACACCAAGAGCCAGCAAACAAAGTTGTCTTTTTAATACAACTTAACCAACTACAGTTACCTGAACCATTTCTCAAATTATATTTCTGAGAAAGTCAAGGTCTTCTGAATAATTTTGAAAATGTCCCCTTGCTTTGGAGAAAAAAGCAAACAACAATGAAACATTCAAATTTTGTAAACGTATGCATATTGCATTGGAGAGGGCTAAACATTTCAGACATATCTGTTAGAAAACCAAATGAATGCCCAGGTTATTCCTTTTGACATCAGAGATTGAGGTTTAGACTAAATATCTTAGGATCAGCAATAAACACTGGAGAGGAAGAGAGAGGAGTGCTTCTATCTGCCCCCATGGCACATTCTAGCATGGTATTGCAGAGGATCAAATGCTTGATGAAAGACACTGGAGGTTTGGTTGCAGCAATTCAGTGCTCTTACTGTATGCAAATCAACCAGTAATTCGTTTGTTATTTTCCTAAAGTCAGTCCACCGTAATTTATGCTTCTTTTTGTATTATTTTTCTTCGTAGTTTGCACCACCATCCATTCATATTCTAAAGCTGGATTCCACCTTCTTTCCTTCCTCCTTTTAACTCCTGACATTTCAACTAATTATTAAGACTTGCCAATTTTCCACCTTAAATATTTCTTGAGTTTACTTATTTTTTCCATATCCATTATGAGATCCTTATGCCTGTACTGTACTGATTCATTTTCTACAAAAATGACAGACTTACCTGGATCAAAAGCAGTGAGACCATATTGTTCCTTGCTTATAACATTTTCTATGATTCCATATAATCAGCTATATCAGTCCAGGCTCATATAATTATTAGCTGGATAACCTTTACATAAATAACGTAATTTCTCTAAGCCTTAGTTCTTTTTCACTTAAATGGCCCCAGTAGAGTCATTGTGAAGATTACACAAGATAAGGAAAACACATTGCAGAGTATTGGACACAGTGAAAGTGATCAATGTGTGTTAGCAACTATTAGTTACTAACATGTTGTGTAAAATCTCTATATTTGACCCGCACTTACCTTTCAACCTTTTCTCTTCTTAACCTGTGCCTAATAATCTAAGAGCACCAGTGACCTCCAGATCAGTACGTTACCACCCTGTGTCAATTCCCTTTCTCTTTTTATCTGCCTGCCATGCCTTTTCTGCCTTCATTCATTTCATCAAGCTGATTGACACTTGTCCGGTAACAAGCAATTCTGGAGTCTACTCCTTCAGGAAACCTGCCCTGAAGGCCCTTACTCTGGCCCAGGTTAGGTACCTGTGTTGGTTTCCTAGAGCTGTTGTAACAAAGTACCACAAACAGGGTTACTTAAAACAACAGAAATTTACTCTGTCAGCTCTAGCGACTAGAAGTGCTAAGGTATCAGCAAGATACTGTTTTAGAAGATTCTAGCGAAGGATCATTGTTTGCCTCTTCTTAGCTTTTGGTTGTGGCTATTAATCCTTAACATTCTTTGACTTGAAGCTACATCGTTATTACCATATGGCATTCTCCCTGTGTGTCTCTGTATCTGCATCCAAGTTTCCCTCTTCTTATAAAGACACTGGTAAAATTGGATTGAGAGCCTACCCTATTCCATTATGTCGTCATCTTAATTACATCTACAACAAGCTTATTTCTAAGTAAACCATATTCTGAGGTCCTGGCGGTTAGCTCTTAAACATACCTTTTTGGGGACTACAATTCAACCTGTAATAGTGACCCTTATGTATTTTCATATCATCTGTGCATAGATGCACTAAACCTATCATATACTGATAACCTGTCCAGATGCCCATCTCCTGTGCCTTTTTGAGTTCTTGAAAGAATGTCCCATGTCTAATTTATATTTGTTCCCAGCAGTGGACACATGATAGTCTTTTAATACATGTTGATTAAATGAATAATCTAATTTGCTATTTAAAAAACAAGTCTTATGATACAAAGGATTACAAAGATTAAAAATGCCATATAATGTCTAATAACCAGCTTTATATTATCCCATTACTACAGAAAAAGGAAGCAGGAATACCTTGAATCGAGAACAAAGAGAAGTTAGTTCTTTACCCAGGGTCTTCATTGTTCATACAGCCTTGGGGAAATTACTTAATTTCTTCATGCATATCTATAAAAATTATAAATGAAAGAAATTATAGCTTTCATGTTCACTTTCAGATATTTATATTTTGCATTTCCCATTTTAGAACCACCAGAGACTCAATTTAATCAGAAAGTAGAGACTGCTTATGAAGGGCCTGGTGTTCATGCTAAGGAGTTTGGTTTTCACTCTGGTGGAAATGGAAGGTCATGAAAATCAAGTGAAAATTAGAATAAAAAAAAGCTGTAGTGAAGCTGGTTAAGAGGGTTACACCAATACACCAACGATTAAGAGAAGCACACATAGGATATGAACTGATTGGATATTGGGAGGACAGAGGAGAAAGATATTCAAGGAGCACTCTCAAATGAATTTGTGGAACGCAGCTTACCAAATGTCAAATACGATGCTATAGAGGCTGGAATCCAAAATTTTAGGCAGTAGTTGAATGATATTCCTGAAAAATGTGTGAGGCTTTTTAGTGTTTTTCTTTGTGTATGTGTACCTCAGTGAGACCTCTTTTGAAGTTATGATACCATATAATTATAAAATATTTACGTTTCCTCTCTACAGTTTCCCACACCATGTTAACTTTGATGTAAGGAGGTGAAGCTCTGTTACAGTCCTGTTGTTTTACATGAGTATAGTAAAACTCAGAAGGATAAAGTTGTTTGCTTACACAATTGTTACTTTTAAAATTGTCTTTTGATTCAGAATCTTTTTCTTAAAGCATATATGTAATTTTAATCATACTTTCTCTGACTATACCCACATGTATTCCTTTTTTAAATCTATTTTAAATGAATAGATTTTTATTTAGTCATTATTTATTTGCAAGATCTCCCTTAAAGACAAAAATATTGTTTATGTGGAGATTAAGAGGGTTTTAAAGTACAGCCCAATTCTCCCTAACTAAATGCTTTCCTATTTTTGTCTCTGTTAATCAGGGTACTCTAAGCTGTTCATGAATAAAGTATAATGACATAGTGATATAAAGATTACCATGCATTAATAATCTTAGTAGATGGTGATCCAGTGTGATTTTTACAGTGCTAAGTGGTGTCTTTCTTCTGAGTAACTTTCCACATTAAACCCAATTGATCAAAAATGAAACTGTGTGGCTTGGATGTAGAATACTTTACTTGGTTGCCTGTGTAATTGTTTTATTTTACTTAGAATCTAAATTAAAAACTTCACTTAGTCAAATTTTCTTTAGAAGGCCTGTTTATACCTTTTTAAATAACTTACTTTTTACTATTTTTAAGTATTATCACATATATCTTAGATTCAGTAACTCATCATTTATTGAATATCTATGTTCAGCTGAGTTATATGTTGTGTTGTCCTATATGTTATTACCTCAAAATAATCACAGATTAAAAATACAAATAAGTAAATACTAAGGCTTTGAGAGGTTACATAACTTGTCTTGTTTATCACAATATTACATGTAGCCTTCTGAGTTTATTCACTAATGGTATCTAACCTATTTGCTTTAGACTGAGTTTTTAAAAAATTATTTCACATTTTAAACATTGTCAATATCCTGACATTTGCACATATTCCATATTTTTCTAATATGCATACAATCTGTTGTGAATAATATAGTATAGATCCATTTAAAAATAGTAAAGATAAAATGATCACTTTCCATTATTGACTTTTTCAATCAAAAACTCTAACTGCTATCCTGTAGTTGAATTATGGCTTCTTAATAAAGGGAAACTATATTCTTGAAAAGACTGAAAATCAGAGCCTTATATCAGAGCATTCTCCTAAGTTACATGTGAATAATGAAGTCTACTACATAGTAGGTATTCATACAAATATTTTTATTTTCATTGTGTGATTGTTCGTTATCAGAAATATTTATGAAACTTTGTCTCTTTAAAGGAAACAATTATTAAAGGAAGGAACAGTGTTAGGCCGGGCTCGGTGGCTCAAGCCTGTAATCCCAGCACTTTGGGAGGCCGAGACGGGCAGATGACGAGGTCAGGAGATCGAGACCATCCTGGCTAACAGGGTGAAACCCCATCTCTACTAAAAAATACAAAAAACTAGCCGGGCGAGGTGGCGGGCACCTGTAGTCCCAGCTACTCGGGAGGCTGAGGCATGAGAATGGCGTAAACCCGGGAGGCGGAGCTTGCAGTGAGCTGAGATCTGGCCACTGCACTCCAGGCTGGGCGACAGAGCGAGACTCCGTCTCAAAAAAAAAAAAAAAAAAAAAAAAGAACAGTGTTATGAAGTAATATTAATATTGATTAATATTTTATTTCTGAAGTTCAAGACAAAGTAGAGATCATGTGTATTTCATTATAATATCTTTCAGAACATTGCATTAGGCATTTGGTTTCATACTTTATATTTAATATTTTTAACTTCATAATTATAAAGCAAACTAATAAAATACAAAAAATATATATGATTAATCTTATTTGGGATCAATATTTAAAAAGTTCCTTGACTAAAACTTCAACTTTTATATAATATTCATTAAGTATTAATTTATTTATCTGTTCTCAATGCAGGAAGAGGCAACAAATGCCTATTATTGAAAATGACAAACTAGAAAATAAATACCTTGTATTTACTCTTTTAAATGTTATTTCTTCTCTCTGAAAAGCAAGTTGTAATAGTGAAGGCAGTGGTGGCCAATCTGGAGTGGCTGCTGCCATGATGCCAGCTACAGTGGGGGAGGCAAGGCCAGGGCTGTGCTCCCCGGAGCTGGCAGGAGCTGGGAACAGATGGAAGCCCCACTCCCTTCCGAGCCATCAGGACAGGAGTCTTGTGCTCCCTGGGTGCAGCTGCGGCCTCCCAGCCATGGCTCTAGACCCAAGCATCTCTGTGTTCCTGGGGGCCAGGCGCAGGAGGAGCCCTGCCCTCCCAGGCACAGCTGTAGTTGCCCACCCATGGCTGTGGACCGAGGCATTACTGCATTCTTAGGGGCCTGGGAAGACCCTTTGCTCCTGCAGGCTTAGAAGTGCGTGCTGCCACCGTCCTGGCCTCTTTTCACTCCAGTTTTGGAGTGAAGTTTAGGCTAAGCCTGAACGCTATTGCAACCCAGCTAGGTGTGTGCATACTCAGGGCAGCACTGACATACCAGCACCCTGCTGCCTTGGCCCCCTCCAGACTTTGGGTGCCACTGAGCATGAGAGGAAGGCCAAAGGTGGGGGCTAAGGGTGGCTCAGTGTGGGCCTGCAGGCACCCCTCGGCAGGAATAGCCTGTGTCCCATGGGCACTATGGATGGCAGGCTAATGGTGGCAAGTGGCCGACAGGTTTCTGGGTGGAAAGGGATGGTCCCCAGTGAAACCCCATCTTCAGGCCAATGACAGCCTGAGGTCTGGGGGCTGGGCTGCCTGCAGAATGGAGTGAGAACTTATGGGGCTTTTTCTGGCCACCCCATGGACCAATCCTTCCTTCTGAAGCCCATAAAAACCCTCGGACTCAGCCTGACTTGGGCAGGCGATGGAATAACCTGCCTGTGGAGATGTGCTACCCACTGTGGGTCTCCTCTCTGCTGAAAGCTGAACACTTGTCAGGACACCTTGCCTGTGGAGAGGAGCTACCCACTGTGGGTCTCCTCTGCTGAAAGCTGAACACTTGTCAGGACACCTTGCCTGTGGAGAGGAGCTACCCACTGTGGGTCTCCTCTCTGCTGAGAGCTGAACATTCATCAGGACACCCTGCCTGTGGAGAGGAACTACCCACTGTGGGTCTCCTCTGAGCTGTTCTGTCACTCCATATAGCATCTCTTTACTTTGCTCACCCTTCACTTGTCTGTGTACATCATTCTTCCTGAACATGGGACAAGAACTCAGGACCCTCCAAATGGTGGGGATAAAAGAGCTGTAACACAAGCAGAGCTGAAACACACCCCTTGCTCACTACATTGTGGGTGATGGGAAGGAGAGAAGAGAGAAGGTGAGGATAGCTGCGGCCCTTCAGGGAGCCCAGACCTAGGAGCTCCCTGAGCCAGGTCTGTGATACCCTCTTTGGAGCTCTGTCGTTCCTGGCATCTCCAAGTTCCTGGATTTCCGCAGAAACTGTGTTCTTGGATGCCAGCTGTAGATCCCAGCCATAGAAGCTGTTTGCACTATGCCTGGTCCAGCCACAGCCTCGCAGCGAGCTGGCACCTGTGCTGCTGCCTAAAGGTGCCTATCCCATCGCAGCTGGTATGCCTGGTGGTGTGCAGTGGCTGGACCCCATGCTCGCTTGCTCACACACCCCTCACCACTCTGCGCCTGGCTCGCCCTAGGCAGGCATGGGATCCAGGCCAGTAGCACAAGCTGAGTGCAACCTGCCAGGTTAAGTGGGCAGAATGAGCCCAGCAGGCCGGAGCAAAACTCAGGCAAACATGCCACCGGCTGCAGAGGTTTCTGGATGGGAAAGTGACATCCCAAGGTTCCTGTGACAATACCAATTTTTTTCCCTTTTTCTCTTTCAACTGAACTTTAAAACGTTGGTGGTTTTCTCAGTCATGTAAGTTATGAAGCCTATGTTTCAGATAATTCATTGTTTTGGGTTGAGTATTATAGTTCCGTTTTACTATGTTTCTCTTAGATATGGAATTAAAACTACAACTTTGTAAAAGAAAAATGTGAAACACCCCCTGAAGACAATGTCTGCTCATATTATAAGATGTCATGAGTTGTCATCAGAGTCATTCTAAGACACATCAACTAACATTGTTATCATCTTAAGGCCTGTAGCAACTGAAGAGATGTCATTCATTTGTATATGATATGTTCTGGCTTCCTAGGCACGTGGCAAGCTAGATTCCCGTCATGCCAGACATCCTAGGTGATCTCTACCTGCACATTATCCCTAAAAAGAGACTCAATACTGAAAGCACATGTAATGTTTTGGGAGCAAAGAGATATGTAGTAAATATATGAGAAACTATTGGGAAATATTACAGAAAAAAATAATTTCTATGAAAGCTGCATTGTGTAGATGTTATGTAAAATGTGTAAATTTTTTTAAAGCATTAAATTTTATCAGAATATGGAGTAGTTAATTCAGATAGTCCTGAAAGAATATCATCCTCTTTAAATTTTAAATGTGGTTTGGAGTAATTGAGAAATAGTAACTGTTCAATTTGTTTTAATAAAAAAAGCAGAAAAAGTATTAAGAAACTGAAAATCACAATTATCCTACACCTCAGTGATAATCACTGTCGCTATAAATATGTTCATGCCATTCTCTACGCATGCATACAGCTACAACACATTTTTAATCCTTTCATTTTAAATTTCAGTATGGATTTTCTTTTCAGTTCAATAAAGGAAGAGTTGTCTCATTTTAATGTCTTTCTAAGATCACATAGTAGGGATTCATTTAAATGTATTTAATCAGACTATACACTACAATGCCTCATATCATATACATTTAAAGTAAAATAATTGTTCTTTAAGTGTGAAAAAATATTTTTTATATGTTTCAGGGGTTTTTTGTTGTTGTTGTTCTTAGTTATTGTGGTACCAATTTTACAGTATCTTAAATGAAGTAATTTTCATTAGACAGGGGGACTTGAGAGGATTCTATGTAATATAATGTTGTTTGCCTACCACAAACCCATCCTCTGACCCCCATCCTCTTCTTCCTTGTTAGAAAAACTCTATTTGTTCCATCTCCTATAGGTGGCCAGGTCTTTAAGAGGCAACTGTGTGCCTCTCAGGTCCTAAGATGATCATGTAAACATCATTCCCCTTACATGATTATTTTAGGCATAAGTATGTTGTCGTGCCATAGGCAATGACTCATGTGGCCAATGTTCTTTAAGGGGTGGTCTTCTTAATGATTTATGTGTAGAATATTCTTACTCTTTAAATGGCAGAACTGCCGGGTGCGGTGGCTCCTGCCTGTAATCCCAGCACTTTGGGAGGCTGAGGCAGGTGGATCACCAGAAGTCAAGAGTTCGAGACCAGCCTGGCCACATGGTGAAATCCTGTCTCTACTAAAAATACAAAAAATTAGCTGGGCATGGTGGCGGATGTCTATAGTGCCAGCTCTTCTGGAATCTGAGGCAAGAGAATTGGGCGAACCTGGGAGGCAGAGGTTGCAGTGAACCGAGATTGCACCATTGCCCTTTAGCCTGGGCGACAGAGCGAAACTCTGTCTCGGGGGAAAAAAAAAAAACACATAGTAGAGCTTTACTGTCTTCTGATACTGTATGTGATCATCTCTTAATCAACTTAGAACCAACCCACCTTTCAATTTTTATTTATTTATTTATTTATTTATTATTATTATTATTATACTTTAAGTTCTAGGGTACATGTGCATAATGTGCAGGTTTGTTACATATGTATACTTGTGCCATGTTGGTGTGCTGCACCCATCAACTCGTCATTTACATCAGGTATAATTCCCAGTGCAATCCCTCCCCCCTCCCCCCTCCCCATGATAGGCCCCGGTGTGTGATGTTCCCCTTCCCGAGTCCAAGTGATCTCATTGTTCAGTTCCCACCTGTGAGTGAGAACATGCAGTGTTTGGTTTTCTGTTCTTGTGATAGTTTACTAAGAATGATAGTTTCCAGCTGCATCCATGTCCCTACAAAGGACACAAACTCATCCTTTTTTATGGCTGCATAGTATTCCATGGTGCATATGTGCCACATTTTCTTAATCCAGTCTGTCACTGATGGACATTTGGGTTGATTCCAAGTCTTTGCTATTGTGAATAGTGCCGCAATAAACATATGTGTGCATGTGTCTTTATAGCAGCATGATTTATAATCCTTTGGGTATATACCCAGTAATGGGATGGCTGGCTCATATGGTACATCTAGTTCTGCATCTTTGAGGAATCGCCATACTGTTTTCCATAATGGTTGAACTAGTTTACAATCCCACCAACAGCGTAAAAGTGTTCCTATTTCTCCACATCCTCTCCAGCACCTGTTTTTTCCTGACTTTTTAATGATCGCCATTCTAACTGGTGTGAGATGGTATCTCATTGTGGTTTTGATTTGCATTTCTCTGATGGCCAGTGATGATGAGCATTTGTTCATGTGTCTGTTGGCTGTATGAATGTCTTCTTTTGAGAAATGTCTGTTCATATCCTTTGCCCACTTTTTGATGGTGTTGTTTGTTTTTTTCTTGTAAATTTGTTTGAGTTCTTTGTAGGTTCTGGATATTAGCCCTTTGTCAGATGAGTAGGTTGCAAAAATTTTCTCCCATTCTGTAGGTTGCCTGTTCACTCTGATAGTAGTTTCTTTTGCTGTGCAGAAGCTCTTTAGTTTAATGAGATCACATTTGTCAATTTCGGCTTTTGCTGCCGTTGCTTTTGGTGTTTAGGACATGAAGTCTTTGCCCATGCCTATGTCCTGAATGGTACTACCTAGGTTTTCTTCTAGGATTTTTATGGTTTTAGGTCTAACATTTAAGTCTCTAATCCATCTTGAATTAATTTTCGTATAAGGAGTAAGGAAAGGATCCAGTTTCAGCTTTCTACTTATGGCTAGCCAATTTTCCCAGCACCTTTTATTAAAGAGGGAATCCTTTCCCCATTTCTTGTTTCTCTCAGGTTTGTCAAAGATCAGATGGCTGTAGATGTGTGGTATTATTTCTGAGGACTCTGTTCTGTTCCATTGGTCTATATCTCTGTTTTGGTACCAGTACCATGCTGTTTTGGTTACTGTAGCCTTGTAGTATAGTTTGAAGTCAGGTAGCGTGATGCCTTCAGCTTTGCTCTTTTGACTTAGGATTGTCTTGGAGATGCGGGCTCTTTTTTGATTCCATATGAACTTTAAAGCAGTTTTTTCCAATTCTGTGAAGAAACTCATCGATAGCTTGATGGGGATGGCATTGAATCTATAAATAACCTTGGGCAGTATGACCATTTTCACGATATTTATTCTTCCTATCCATGAGTATGCTATGTTCTTCCATTTGTTTGTGTCCTGTTTTATTTCACTGAGCAGTGGTTTGTAGTTCTCCTTGAAGAGGTCCTTTACATCCCTTGTAAGTTGGATTCCTAGATATTGTATTCTCTTTGAAGCGATTGTGAATGGAAGTTCATTCATGATTTGGCTCTCTGTTTGTCTGTTACTGGTGTATAAGAATGCTTGTGATTTTTGCACATTGATTTTGTATTCTGAGACTTTGCTGAAGTTGCTTATCAGCTGAAGGAGATTTTGGGCTGAGACAATCGGGTGTTCTAAATATACAATCATGTCATCTGCAAAGAGGGACAATTTGACGTCTTCTTTTCCTAACTGAATACCCTTCATTTCTTTCTCTTGCCTGATTGCCCTAGCCAGAACTTCCAACACTATATTGACTAGGAGTGGTGAGAGAGGGCATCCCTGTCTTGTGCCAGTTTTCAAAGGGAATTTTTCCAGTTTTTGCCCATTCAGTATGATATTGGCTGTGGGTTTGTCATAAATAGCTCTTATTATTTTGAGATACGTTCCATCAATACCGAATTTATTGAGCATTATTAGCATGAAGGGCTGTTGAATTTTGTCAAAGGCCTTTTCTGCATCTATTGAGATAATCATGTGGTTCTTGTCTTTGGTTCTGTTTATGTGCTGGATTATGTTTATTGATGTGCGAATGTTGAACCAGCCTTGCATCCCAGGGATGAAGCCCACTTGATCATGGTGGATAAGCTTTTTGATGTGCTGCTGAATCCGGTTTGCCAGTATTTTACTGAGGATTTTTGCATTGATGTTCATCAGGGATATTGGTCTAAAATTCTCTTTTTTTGTTGTGTCTCTGCCAGGCTTTGGTATCAGGATGATGTTGGCCTCATAAAATGAGTTAGGGAGGATTCCCTCTTTTTCTGTTGATTGGAATAGTTTTAGAAGGAATGGTACCAGCTCCTCCTTGTACCTCTGGTAGAATTCAGCTGTGAATCTGTCTGGTCCTGGACTTTTTTTGGTTGGTAAGCTATTAATTATTGCCTCAATTTCAGAGCCTGCTATTGGTCTATTCAGAGATTCAACTTCTTCCTTGTTTAGTCTTGGAAGAGTGTAAGTGTCCAGGAAATTATCCATTTTTTCTAGATTTTCTAGTTTATTTGCGTAGAGGTGTTTATAGTATTCTCTGATGGTAGTTTGTATTTCTGTGGGGTCGGTGGTGATATCCCCTTTATCATTTTTTATTACGTCTATTTGATTCTTCTCTCTTTTCTTCTTTATTAGTCTTGCTAGCGGTCTGCCAATTTTGTTGATCTTTTCAAAAAACCAACTCCTGGATTCATTGATTTTTTTGGAGGGTTTTTTGTGTCTGTATCTCCTTCAGTTCTGCTCTGATCTTAGTTATTTCTTGCCTTCTGCTGGCTTTCGAATGTGTTTGCTCTTGCTTCTCTAGTTCTTTTAATTGTGATGTTAGAGTGTCAATTTTAGATCTTTCTTGCTTTCTCTTGTGGGCATTTAGTGCTATAAATTTCCCTCTACACACTGCTTTAATTGTGTCCCAGAGATTCTGGTATGTTGTATCTTTGTTCTCGTTGGTTTCAAAGAACATCTTTATTTCTGCCTTCATTTCGTTATGTACCCAGTAGTCATTCAAGAGCAGGTTGTTCAGTTTCCATGTAGTTGAGCGGTTTTGATTGAGCTTCTTAGCCCTGAGTTCTAGTTTGATTGCACTGTGGTCTGAGAGACAGTTTGTTATAATTTCTGTTCTTGTACATTTGCTGAGGAGTGCTTTACTTCCAAGTATGTGGTCTATTTTGGAATAAGTGTGATGTGGTGCTGAGAAGAATGTATATTCTGTTGATTTGGGGTGGAGAGTTCTATAGATGTCTATTAGGTCTGCTTGCTGCAGAGATGAGTTCAATTCCTGGCTATCCTTGTTAACTTTCTGTCTCGTTGATCTGTCTAATGTTGACAGTGGAGTGTTGAAGTCTCCCATTATTATTGTATGGGAGTCTAAGTCTCTTTGTAAGTCTCTAAGGACTTGCTTTATGAATCTGGGTCCTCCTGTATTGGGTGCATATATAGTTAGGATAGTTAGCTCTTCCTGTTGAATTGATCCCTTTACCATTATGTAATGGCCTTCTTTGTCTCTTTTGATCTTTGATGGTTTAAAGTCTGTTTTATCAGAGACTAGTATTGCAACCCCTGCTTTTTTTTTTGTTCTCCGTTTGCTTGGTAAATCTTCCTCTGTCCCTTTATTTTGAGCCTATGTATGTCTCTGCATGTGAGATGGGTCTCCTGAATACAGCAGACTGATGGGTCTTGACTCTTTATCCAGTTTGCCAGTCTGTGTCTTTTAATTGGAGCATTTAGTCCATTTACATTTAAGGTTAAGATTGTTATGTGTGAACTTGATCCTGCCATTATGATATTAACTGGTTATTTTGCTCGTTAGTTGATGCAGTTTCTTCCTAGCCTCGATGGTCTTTACATTTTGGTATGTTTTTGCAATGGCTGGTACCGGTTGTTCCTTTCCATGTTTAGTGCTTTCTTCAGGGTCTCTTGTAAGGTAGGCCTAGTGGTGACAAAATCTCTAAGCATTTGCTTATCTGTAAAGGATTTTATTTCTCCTTCACTTATGAAACTTAGTTTGGCTGGATATGAAATTCTGGGTTTAAAATTCTTTTCTTTAAGAATGTTGAATATTGGCCCCCACTCTCTTCTGGCTTGTAGAGTTTCTGCCGAAAGATCTGCTGTTAGTCTGATGGGCTTCCCTTTGTGGGTAACCCGACCTTTCTCTCTGGCTGCCCTTAAGATTTTTTACTTCATTTCAACTTTGGTGAATCTGGCAATTATGTGTCTTGGAGTTGCTCTTCTCGAGGAGTATCTTTGTGGCGTTCTCTGTATTTCCTGGATTTGAATATTGGCCTGCCCTACTAGGTTGGGGAAGTTCTCCTGGATGATATCCTGAAGAGTGTTTTCCAACTTGGTTCCATTTTCCCCCTCACTTTCAGGCACCCCAATCAGACGTAGATTTGGTCTTTTTACATAATCCCATACTTCTTGCAGGCTTTGTTCATTTCTTTTTCTTCTTTTTTCTTTTGGTTTGTCTTCTCACTTCATTTTATTCATTTGATCCTCAGTCGCTGATACTCTTTCTTCCAGTTGATCGAGTTGGTTACTGAAGCTTGTGCCTTGTCACGTATTTCTCGTATCATGGTTTTCATCTCTTTCATTTCGTTTATGACCTTCTCTGCATTAATTACTCTAGCCATCAATTCTTCCACTTCTTTTTCAAGATTTTTAGTTTCTTTGCGCTGGGTACGTAATTCCTCCTTTAGCTCTGAGAAGTTCGATGGACTGAAGCCCTCTTCTCTCATCTCGTCAAAGTCATTCTCCGTCCAGCTTTGATCCATTGCTGGCTTGAGCTGCTTTCCTTTGCCGGGGGAGATGTGCTCTTATTTTTTTGAATTTCCAGCTTTTCTGCCCTGCTTTTTCCCCATCTTTATGGTTTTATCTGCCTCTGGTCTTTGATGATGGTGACGTACTGATGGGGTTTTGGTGTAGGTGTCATTCCTGTTTGATAGTTTTCCTTCTAACAGTCAGGACCCTCAGCTGTAGGTCTGTTGGAGATTGCTTGAGGTCCACTCCAGACCCTGTTTCCCTGGGTATCAGCAGCAGAGGCTGCAGAAGATAGAATATTGCTGAACAGCGAGTGTACCTGTCTGATTCTTGCTTTGGAGGCTTCCTGTCAGGGGTGTACTCCACCCTGTGAGGTGTGGGGTGTCAGACTGCCCCTAGTGGGGGATGTCTCCCAGTTAGGCTACTCAGGGGTCAGGGACCCACTTGAACAGGCAGTCTGTCCCTTCTCAGATCTCAGCCTCCGTGTTGGGAGATCCACTGCTCTCTTCAAAGCTGTCAGACAGAGTCCTTTGCGTCTGCAGAGGTTTCTGCTGCGTTTGTTATTGTTTACTGTGCCCTGTCCCCAGAGGTGGAGTCTACAGAGACAGGCAGGTTTCCTTGAGCTGCTGTGAGCTCCACCCAGTTGGAGCTTCCCAGCGGCTTTGTTTACCTACTTAAGCCTCAGCAATGGCGGGTGCCCCTCCCCCAGCCTCGCTGCTGCCTTGCCGCGAGATCGCAGACTGCTGTGCTAGCAATGAGGGAGGCTCCGTGGGCGTGGGACCCTCCCGGCCAGGTGTGGGATACAATCTCCTGGTGTGCCCGTTTGCTTAAAGCGCAGTATTGGGGTGGGAGTTACCCAATTTCCAGGTGTTGTGTGTCTCAGTTCCCCTGGCTAGGAAAACGGATTCCCTTCCCCCTTGCTCTTCCCAGGTGAGGCGATGCCTCGCCCTGCTTCAGCTCTAGATCAGCTGACCAGCACCGATTGTCCGACACTCCCTAGTGAGATGAACCCAGTACCTCAGTTGAAAATGCAGAAATCACCGGTCTTCTGTTTTGCTGGCACTGGGAGTTGGAGACTGGAGCTGTTCCTACTCGGCCATCTTGCTCCACCCTCCACCTTTCAATTTTTAATATGCAAAATGATATAATTCTTATTTTAAGCCGCTTTTATTTATGTTTGCTGGTTTTTGTTTAAAGTATTGATATAAATAGAAATGCCATCACATTTCTATTTATTGCTTCCTGGTGATACCATAAATTGAAGCAGTGGGATTTAGGATTGAGATGTGTCTCTCTGAAGTCATCCCTGGACTTAATACATCAGAGTCAGCCTGACTAGCCTTAGTACCAAGTGGGAGATAAAACATGTATGGAGAAAGGGGCCCTTGAGATTTATTTGTCTTCAGTCATGGCATTTGTGAGCTCTGCTTCGTGGTTTGTTATGCTGTGCCATGTCTGTTACATTATTCTTACAAAGCATGAAGACAAGTAACATTATTTTATGTAGTATAAGTTACTACTGCACTCTTCAAAAATCTGTAGATGACAGAGTTAGGTGCCAGATGTCGTTTACCTCTGTTGTGTATTCCTGTTTTGGTAATCTTTTTTTTTTTTTTTTTTTTTTTTTTAAAGCCTGAGTGTATATGCACACACGCAGACACACACATGCACACACACACATAGTTATCCCTTCGCTTTTGTTTACAACTTTATTAAAAGCAAATATGAGGAAGTCAAAGCCATTTTTCCTAGCTCATCTCTTATTTTTCTTTTTAAAGACTTTCATGTTACTTGACTTCAATATCTAGTATTAGTAAAAGTTCCTTTTCTTTCCATTTCTCTTTCTAAATGTTTGATTCTGTTTCTCCTTTTTTGAATCATAAGTCATTTGACTTGGAAATATCACATATTGACAAGAAAAATGTCTTAACTAAATGATTCAGTATGACATTCCTTGTCTCAGCCCAGTCATGCGGAGAGGACATTTTTGTTGCTCAGAAAAGAAAAGAATGCCTTACAGCACTCCACTGAAGTATAATGAATTAAATCTGTCCCTGATGGGGGAAAAAAAAAAAAAACAAAAACAGAACGGAAAAAAGAATAGAATAGTAAATGGTCCAGTAAAATGGATTCAAATAGTAATATCCTAACTAACTCATAGTGAAGTGGACGTTGTTTTAACTTAAGAAAAATAAATTAGTGTATGATATAACATATGTAATATATAAGGTGCATATAAAATATTGCTCCTTTATATTACGTGAACATAAGCAATATCTTTATTTGCTACACTTTCAGATAATTAATTCAGTCACATACTCCAGCTCATTTGGTTAACCATACATCCAAGTAAAGAATGTTCAACTCTAAAATGCTGCTACAAGTAGATAGTAATAAATGAATACAGATGCCATTCCAGTTATTTTTAAATGAAAACCTTTTACCATTTTATCTGGCCATTGATAAAGCATTTAACTACTGAAAGATTACAGCTTAGAAATCACCAATATAGAAGTGTCAGGGCTGAAATGCTTTTCCAAGCAATGTATGTGAACTTGTTAATTTTAAAAGCACATTTCCATTTATTTTGGATGAATCTTTCTATGAATTTTACTCATGTGTCTGACATAGCTAATCATTTTATTTTTGGAATAGGCTCTGTGAAATAGTCTATGGATGTTGACCGATGAATATGATAATTTGTTTTATCAAATATTGTCTGGAGGTGTGTGCAGTATTTGGAAATTGGACTTCTTTGCAAGATTACCACATTTTCAAACACATTTCTATGTTTTCAGAATACTATTAAGTCAATTTTATATATTCCTAGGAATAAGGCTTTAAGATTCATACATTTATAAATATACATTTATTGTAAGAAAATCAAAAGAAGTTAGTATTTTTAAAATTGCCACTGAAAAATTTTAGAGCATAGGCAAATAAGATCTTGTAGTATGGTAGGGAGTTCATAAATTGTATTTTGTCAGAATAAAATGATTTATTTCGGTCCATCAACATGAGTCATTTTTCCTTTTTTCTAGAAAAATATAGTAACACTGAAACATAAATTTAATTTAACATAAATCTGTGGAGTTGGTTAAAAATTTCTTAATGTTTGATATCTCACATTTTATAGGTTTTATGTAAGTCCAAATTGAAAATACATTCCAATTTCCATAAAATGCTTTATCTAGAAAAGTCTGGAAAAAAGGATTTGGTCAGCTAAAATGTAGCTCAATTTCCCTCATCTATAGCAATATGCTTTGTATGCTGAGAATTCCATTGTGATAAAAGCAAAACAAACATAATCTTTTAACCAAATTAAAGTCAAAACATTTACTTATACTAGAGGATACTATGTATAAATTGGGGCTTACATGCTTTTTAAGAAAAGTAAGTGTACATTATAGGAATAATCACCACTTTAGCCATGCTCCATGGCAATGACATGCATCTCACTAGGTCAGACTTCAAGGTGCCCACCCGAAGAGACACTGTTTTCAGTATGCCTTTTTACTTACGTGTGGTAGGATGAATAGTGACTCCCACCCCAACCTTATATTTGATTTATGATCTCCATAACCTGTGAATGTTACCTTATATGGTTAAAGGGACTTTTCATATATGATGAAGCTTTGTGGCTTTTGAGATGAGCAGATTACCTTGGATTATCAAGGTGGGCCATGCATGGATTCACATGGGTCCTTTTAAGAGGGACATGGGAAAATTGGAAAAGGGAAAATGTGATGTGACTTTAGAAATGAGAAAGAAAAGGTGGTCTGTTGTGGGGCCACAAGCCAAAGAATGAGGGCACAGTCTCTAGAGTCTAGAAAAAAGGAAAGAAACAGATTTTCCCCAGAGCTTCCATATGAAACAACCCATGCCAGCATCTTGGTTTTAGTAAGATATAGTTTGGTCTTCTGACCTTCAGAACTATAAGATCATTAAGTTGCATTCTTTTAAGCCTTTAAGTTAGTGGTAGTTTGATATAGAAGCAACAACAAAAAGCTAATACAATATCCTAGGTTCCATACTTTTCCTTGCTCATCTCTTTGGTTATGTTTTCACTTGCTGGATTCAAATTATATTTCTTTCTTTCTTTTTTTATTATACTTTTAAGTTCTAGGGTACACATGCACAATGTGCAGGTTTGTTACATATGTATACATGTGCCATGTTGGTGTGCTGCACCCATTAACTCATCATTTACATTAGGTATATCTCCTAATGTTATCCCTCCCCCACCTCCCCACAATAGGACCCAGTGTGTGATGATCCCCTTCCTGTGTCCAAATGATGTCATTGTTCTATTCCCACCTGTGAGTGAGAACATGTGGTATTTGGTTTTCTGTTCCTGTGATAGTTTACTGAGAATGATGGTTTCCAGCTGCATCCACGTCCCCACAAAGGACACAAACTCATCCTTTTTTATGACTGCATAGTATTCCATGGTGTATATGTGCCACATTTTCTTCATCCAGTCTGTCAGTGATGGACATTTGGGCTGATTCCAAGTCTTTGCTATTGTGAATAGTGCCGCAATAAACATCGTGTGCGTGCGTCTTTATAGCAGCTTGACTTATAATCCTTTGGTATCCTTATACCAAATCCTTTGGGTATATCCGCAGTAATGCGATGGCTGGATCAAATGGTATTTTTAGTTCTAGATCCTTGAGGAATCGCCACACTGTTTTCCACAATGGTTAAACTAGTTTACAGTCCCACCAGCAGTGTAAAAGTGTTCCTATTTCTCCACATCCTCTCCAGCACCTGTTGTTTCCTGATTTTTTAATGATCGCCATTCTAACTGGTGTGAGATGGTATCTCATGGTGGTTTTGATTTGCATTATTCAGATGGTGAGTGATGATGAGTATTTTTTCATGTGTCTGTTGGATGTATGAATGTCTTCTTTTGAAAACTGTCTGTTCATATCCTTTGCCCACTTTTTGATGGGGTTGTTTGTTTTTTTCTTGTAAATTTGATTGAGTTCTTTATAGTTTCTGGATATTAGCCCTTTGTCAGATGAGTAGAATGCAAAAATTTTCTCCCATTCTGTAGGTTGCCTGTTCACTCTGATGGTAGTTTCTTTTACTGTACAGAAACACTTTAGTTTAATTATATCCCATTTGTCACTTTTGACTTTTGTTGCTGTTGCTTTTAGTGTTTTAGACATGAAGTCCTTGCCTATGCCTATGTCCTGAATGGTATTACCTAGATTTTCTTCTAGGGTTTTTATGGTTTTAGGTCTAACATTTAAGTCTCTAATCCATCTTGAATTAATTTTCGTATAAGGAGTAAGGAAAGGATCCAGTTTCAGCTTTCTACTTATGGCTAGCCAATTTTCCCAGCACCTTTTATTAAAGAGGGAATCCTTCACCCATTACTTGTTTCTCTCAGGTTTGTCAAAGATCAGATGGCTGTAGATGTGTGGTATTATTTCTGAGGACTCTGTTCTGTTCCATTGGTCTATATCTCTGTTTTGGTACCAGTACCATGCTGTTTTGGTTACTGTAGCCTTGTAGTATAGTTTGAAGTCAGGTAGCGTGATGCCTCCAGCTTTGTTCTTTTGACTTAGGATTGTCTTGGAAATGTGGGCTCTTTTTTGGTTCCATATGAACTTTAAAGCAGTTTTTTCCAAATCTGTGAAGAAAGTCATTGGTAGCTTGATGGGGATGGCATTGACTCTATAAATTACCTTGGGCAGTATGGCCATTTTCACAATATTGATTCTTCCTACCCATGAGTATGGTATGTTCTTCCATTTGTTTGTGTCCTCTTTTATTTCACTGAGCAGTGGTTTGTAGTTCTCCTTGAAGAGGTCCTTTACATCCTCTGTAAGTTGGATTCCTAGGTATTTTAATCTGTCTGCAGCTATTGTGAATGGGAGTTCATTCATGATTTGGCTCTCTGTTTGTCTGTTACTGGTGTATAAGAATGCTTGTGATTTTTGCACATTGATTTTGTATCCTGAGACTTTGCTGAAGTTGCTTATCAGCTGAAGGAGATTTTGGGCTGAGACAATCGGGTGTTCTAAATATACAATCATGTCATCTGCAAAGAGGGACAATTTGACGTCTTCTTTTCCTAACTGAATACCCTTCATTTCTTTCTCTTGCCTGATTGCCCTAGCCAGAACTTCCAACACTATATTGACTAGGAGTGGTGAGAGAGGGCATCCCTGTCTTGTGCCAGTTTTCAAAGGGAATTTTTCCAGTTTTTGCCCATTCAGTATGATATTGGCTGTGGGTTTGTCATAAATAGCTCTTATTATTTTGAGATACGTTCCATCAATACCGAATTTATTGAGAGTTTTTAGCATGAAGGGCTGTTGAATTTTGTCAAAGGCCTTTTCTGCATCTATTGAGATAATCATGTGGTTTTTGTCTTTGGTTCTGTTTATATGCTGGATTATGTTTGTTGATTTGCTTATGTGGAACCAGCCTTGCATCCCAGAGATGAAGCCCACTCGATCATGGTGGATAAGCTTTTTGATGTGCTGCTGGATTCGGTTTACCAGTGTTTTATTGAGGATTTTTGCATCGATGTTCATCAGGGATATTGGTCTAAAATTCTCTTTTTTTGTTGTGTCTCTGCCAGGCTTTGGTATCAGGATGATGTTGGCCTCTTAAAATGAGTTAGGGAGGATTCCCTCTTTTTCTATTGATTGGAATAGTTTCAGAAGGAGTGGTACCAAATCCTCCTTGTACCTCTGGTAGAATTCAGCTGTGAATCTGTCTGGTCCTGGACTTTTTTTGGTTGGTAAGCTATTAATTATTGCCTCAATTTCAGAGCCTGCTATTGGTCTATTCAGAGATTCAACTTCTTCCTGGTTTAGTCTTGGGAGAGTGTAAGTGTCCAGGAAATTATCCATTTCTTCTAGGTTTTCTAGTTTATTTGTGTAGAGGTGTTTATAGTATTCTCTGATGGTAGTTTGTATTTCTGTAGGGTCAGTGGTGATATCCCCTTTATGATTTTTTATTGCATCTATTTGATTCTTCTCTCTTTTCTTCTTTATTAGTCTTGCTAGCAGTCTATCAATTTTGTTGACCTTTTCAAAAAACCAGCTCCTGCATTCATTGTTTTTTTGGAGGGTTTTTTGTGTCTGTATCTCCTTCAGTTCTGCTCTGATCTTAGTTATTTCTTGCCTTCTGCTGGCTTTTGAATGTGTTTGCTCTTGCTTCTCTAGTTCTTTTAATTATGATGTTAGGGTGTCAATTTTAGATCTTTCCTGCTTTCTCTTGTGGGCATTTAGTGCTATAAATTTCCCTCTACGCACTGCTTTAATTGTGTCCCAGAGATTCTGGTATGTTGTATCTTTGTTCTCATTGTTTTCAAAGAACATCTTCATTTCTGCCTTCATTTTGTTGTGTACCCAGTAGTCATTCAGGAGCAAGTTGTTCAGTTTCCATGTAGTTGAGTGGTTTTGAGTGAGTTTCTTAATCCTGAGTTCCAGTTTGATCGCACTGTTATCTTAGAGACAGTTTGTTATAATTTCTGTTCTTGTACATTTGCTGAGGACTGCTTTACTTCCAAGTATGTGGTCAATTTTGGAATAAGTGCAATGTGGTGATGAGAAGAATGTATATTCTGTTGATTTGGGGTGGAGAGTTCTATAGATGTCTATTAGGTCTGCTTGGTGCAGAGTTGAGTTCCATTCCTGGCTATCCTTGTTAACTTTCTGTCTCGTTGATCTGTCTAATGTTGACAGTGGGGTGTTAAAGTCTCCCATTATTATTGTATGGGAGTCTAAGTCTCTTTGTAAGTCTCTGAGGACTTGCTTTATGAATCTGGGTGCTCCTGTATTGGGTGCATATGTATTTAGCATAGTTAGCTCTTCCTGTTGAATTGATCCCTTTACCATTATGTAATGGCCTTCTTTGTCACTTTTGATCTTTGATATTTTAAAGTCTGTTTTATCAGAGACTAGTATTGCAACCTCTGCTTTTTTTGTTTTCCATTTACTTGGTAGATCTTCCTCCATCCCTTTATTTTGAGTCTATGTGTGTCTCTGCATGTGAGATGGGTCTCCTGAATACAGCAATCTGATGGGTCTTGACTCTTTATCCAATTTGCCAGTCTGTGTCTTTTAATTGGACCATTTAGTCCATTTATATATAACGTTAATATTGTTATGTGTGAACTTAATCCTGTCATTATGATATTTGCTGTTTTTTTTGCTTGCTAGTTGATGGTTTCTTCCTAGCATCAATAGACTTTACATTTTGTCATGTTTTTGCAATGGCTGGTACTTGTTGTTCCTTTCCATGTTTAGTGCTTCCTTCAGGAACTCTTGTAGGGCAGGCCTGGTGGTGACAGATTCTCTAAGCATTTGCTGTCTTTAAAGGATTTTATTTCTTCTTCACTTATGAAACTTAGTTTGGCTGGATATGAAATTCTGGGGTGAAAATTCTTTTTTTTAAGAATATTGAATATTGGCCCCCACTCTCTTCTGGCTTGTAGAGTTTCTGCCGAGAGATCTGCTCTTAGTCTGATGGGCTTCCCTTTGTGTGTAACCCAACCTTTCTCTCTGGTTGCCCTTAACATTTTTTTTCCTTCATTTCAACTTTGGTGAATCTGACAATCATGTGTCTTGAAGTTGCTCTTCTCGAGAAGTGTCTTTGTAGTGTTCTCTGTATTTCCTGGATTTGAATGTTGGCCTGCCTTACTAGGTTGGGGAAGTTCTCCTGGATAATATCCTGCAGAGTGTTTTCCAAGTTGGTTCCATTTTCCCTGTCACTTTCAAGCTCACCAATCAGATGTAGATTTGGTCTTTTCACATAATCTCATATTTCTTGGAGGCTTTGCTCATTTCTTTTTATTCTTTTTTCTCTACACTTCTCTTCATGCTTCATTTCCTTCATTTGATCTTCAATCGCTGATACTCTTTCTTCCAGTTGATTGAGTCGGTTACTGAAGCTTGGGCATTTGTCATGTAGTTCTCATGTTATGGTTTTCATCTCCATCAGTTCTTTTAAGGTCTTCTCTGTATTGATTATTCTAGTTATCCATTCATCCATTCTTTTTTCAAGGTTTTTAGTTTCTTTGAGCTGGGTACATAGTTCCTCCTTTAGCTCTGAGAAGTTTGATTGACTGAAGCCTTCTTCTCTCAACTTGTCAAAGTCATTCTCCGTCCGGCTTTGTTCTGTTGCTGGTGATGAGCTGCGTTCCTTTGGAGGGGAGATGCACTCTGGTTTTTTGAATTTCCAGCTTTTCTGCCCTGCTTTTTCCCCATCTTTGTGGTTTTATCTGCCTTTGGTCTTTGATGATGGTGACGTACTGATGGGGTTTTGGTGTGGGTGTCCTTTCTGTTTGTTAGTTTTCCTTCTGACAGTCAGGACCCTCAGCTATAGGTCTGTTGGAGTTTGCTTGAGGTCCCTCCAGATCCTGTTTGCCTAGGTATCAGCAGCAGAGGCTGCAGAAAATAGAATATTGCTGAACAGTGAGTGTTGCTGTCTGATTCTTGTTCTGGATGGTTTGTCTCAGTGGTATACCCCACCATGTGAGGTTTGAGGTGTTGGTCTGCCCCTAGTGGGGGATGTCTCCCAGTTAGGCTACTCAGGGGTCAGGGACTCACTTGAGCAGACAGTCTGTCTGTTTTCAGATCCCAACCTCCATGCTGGGAGATCCACTGCTCTCTTCAAAGCTGTCAGTCAGACAGAGGCATTTACCTCTGTCGAAGTTTCTGCTGCTATTTGTTTAGCTATGCCCTGTCCCCAGTGGAGGAGTCTACAGAGGTAGGCCAGCCTCCTTGAGCTGTGGTGGGCTCCACCCAATTCGAGCTTCCCGGCAGCTTTGTTTACCTACTTAAGCCTCAGCAATGGCCGGCGCCCCTCCCCCAACCTCGCTGCCGCCTTGCAGTTAAATCTCAGACTGCTTTGCTAACAATGAGGGAGGATTCGTGGGCGTGGGACCCTCTGGGCCAGGTATAGGATATAATCTCCTGTTGTGCCTTTTGCTAGTACCCTTGATAAAGCTCAGTATTAGGGTGGGAGTTACCCGATTTTCCAGGTGTTGTGTGTCTTAATTTCCTTTAGCTAGGAAAAGGAATTCCCTTCCCCCTTGCGCTTCCCAGGTGAGGCGATGCCTCACCCTGCTGCAGCTCTCGCTGGTCGGGCTGCACCCACAGACCAGCGCCAACTGTTTGACATGCCCCAGTGAGATGAACCTGGTACCTCAGTTGAAAATGCAGAAATCACCCGTCTTCTGTGTCGCTCATGCTGGGAGCTGGAGGCTGGAGCTGTTCCTATTCGGCCATCTTGGGCGCGCCCCCTCAAATTATATTTCTTTAAGGTAAAGGAATGCTAGTGAAGTAACATATAAAAGAATATAGGAAATGAAAGAATTGGAGCTAGAGAATCACGTTATGAATCACAGATCTTCATTTATATACATTGCCATAATGTCCTCTGAAAGATCCTATAGTACTTTTAGTTTATGGTTTAGAAACAATTTTTTTCAAAAAAAAAAAAAAAAAAAAACAGAAATGGAGGCCTGGCACAGTGGCTCACGGCTGTAATTCCAACACTCGTGAGAGGCTTAGGTGGGAGGATCGCTTGAGCCCAGGAGTTTGAGACCAGCCTGGGTAACACATCTCTACAAAAAGTAAATACGGTTAGATGGGCATGGTTATGTGTACCTGTTGTCCCAGTTATTCGGGAGGCTGAAGTAAGAGGGTAACTTGAGCTGCAGAGATTGAAGATGCAGTGAGTTAAGGTCATACCACTGCACTCCAGCCTGGATAACAGAGTGAGACCCTGTCTCAAAAAAAAATTTTTTTAAGCTAGATTAGGAGTCTTATTACTTTTATAACTCTTCTTAAAATGTCCCTTAAATTATAAGCGGATGACATCATTAAACTTTTTAATAAATGCTGAATGTATGGCTATAGTATATACATGGGAGGATTTCTTTTAGTTTTGATCATGATTAATATTTTTATTTCATAGCCATTTAGTTCTCTTTTTATTTGAAATCTAATTGATTCCTTTATGACCTACATATTTGTTTTCTACCATTAGATAGTTGTCTCATCTTTTTTGGTCTTCTAAGTTCAGAATGAATGTCATATAAACATGATTAGGATGTCATATAAACATGTCTCAGGATGACAGGCAGTAGAAAATAAGGAAATTACTGTCTTGAGGAGGAAAATAGAGAATTGTCCAATTGATTGACATTAAGCAAAATACTGATATTCATGCATCTATTTATGTTTTCTTCTATTGCTTCATTCCATCCTGAGAACTAAAAACCCATAGTTACTGTGATAACCTAAACTATTTTGAGATTTTAAACATTAATAGAATATGATGTGGCTTTTTAAATCATAAGATATCTGCAAAATATTTTTCTATTGGAGTATAATTCCATCTTCCTTTATGAATCATGCACTGATTCATCATATATTAGATGCTATGAACTTCTTAAGTATACTAAGTGGATGTGTGTTTTTGCATAACACATGCTTTTGTATAAATGTCATTTAATAAGTGCTAGTATCAATGTTATTTAATAAGTGCTAATATAAATTTATAAATTCATATGATTAATTTTGCTAACAAAAAGGCACAAGGCACTCTTTTTTAAAACATTATCCTATCCTGTCTTTAAAAAGTCAGTGCTTTTCTTTGGAGTTTTATACATGGCTGAAAGTTCATTTAAAAAGTTCCTTAGCGTTCTGAGGAATTGTTTGTTTGTATACACTGACTTTAGAATATGATAAACATTCATGATTGAAGGGTTTATTAACCTAGAACCCCTGTGAATTATATTCCCAGCATGTAAACACTACAATATTTTACTTAAATTATTTTAGGCTGGGTGTGGTGGCTCACACCTGTAATCATAGTACTCTGGGAGGCTGAGGTAGGTGGATCACAAGGCCAAGAGATCGAGACCATCCTGGCCAACATGGTGAAACCCCATCTCTACTAAAAATACAAAAATTAGCCAGGTGTGGTGTTGTGCACCTTGAGTCCCAGCTACTTGGGAGGTTGAGAAAGGAGAATGTCTTGAACCCAGGAGTTGGAGGTTGCGGTGAGCCAAGATTGTGCCACTCCACTCCAACTTGGCAACAGAGCAAGACTTCATCTCAAAAAAAAAAAAAAAACAAAAAACATTTTAATGATACTGTGTTAGATCTATAGTGCTGTGCAATCAACTAATATCATCTTTATATTTCTATTATGTAAGAATTTTTAAAAATATAGGTATGTTTAAGGCTTATTTTTATATGCTTCATGTACAAGTATGTTATAATCAAACATGAGATAGTGGGCTGCTAATTTTTGTCTGTATAATGGAAGTGAAAGAAGCACCATTTTGTTGAAGTCTCCTTACACCTTAGTTTAGCAAGGTCCAAATTATCGTCCCATGACCAAGAATAATAAGGCATGTAAACACCAGAGAGTGAGTAAGGCAGAGTGGGATTTATTAAGTGACAGAAAAGCTCTCAGCAGCAAGAGGGGATCCTAAGATGGTTGCAAAAAATGGGGGTGAGTTCTGGGTCTTTTATGTGTCAGAAAAAGAGTCTTCTGTGGTTCTGCCTTAAAGGAACGGGTAAAGTTCCCCCCAGGGGTGTTGTGTCTGTTCTTGCCTGGGGTTGGCCATAGTAATTCCATCTTGATTACCTATGAGTGCCTAAATGAAACCCACAGTGGGGCTAAAGTCACAATGCTCATAGAATTATAAGGAGTTCAGGGTCATGTCCTTGGTCCTTGTCTGTGCCTGCACAGGCAGCTAGAAAGTCCTTTCTGAGCAAGCATCTGGGTATAATAGGAAGTTCTTAACCACATTCCCTCCTGCTAGCTACATAACAGGGGTGGTACAGGTGTGTTCTTGCAGGCATCGTCCCTCTTCTGAGACCCTGCCTTTCTATCTGCGTAAACAGCCCCTACCTGCCTCCTCTCTCAATTTTATTGAAATTAGCAGGAAAAAATAGGCTAATTATTTGAATAGTCAATATGCATGTAAATCCAGCAATATCATTTTTGCTACATGGTGCTGTATGTTATGGCAAATAGAGGAAAAGTTTACCCAGAAATGACTTTCATTTTCACACTTAGTTAATTTTTCTTCTACACTGTAATGAACCACGTTGAAATGGACAAATTAATAGTAAATGATTCTCTTTCCTATTACTAGTCCTGTAATTTGGGAAGATGTGTATCTTCTATGGCAGTCATGTGACATTCTTGAATTAACAATATTGCTTTAAAATTAGTGCTAATAACTAATAGAACTCAACATATTAACTAAAATTTATTAAACATGATCAATAGGTGACAGTTACATGTAAATTGGAGGTTTATATGTGGGTTAAATTAAAATTGCATGTATTTTTTATTGTGGAAAAATCTATGTATAAATAAATATGCATCATACCATTACTAGGCTCTGAAATTTATCTTTCTGATTTCCGTATGCCAATTTGAATTGTGAGGGCCTGGTTATATAATGCCTGATCTACATCATGACTGAATGAATTCTGGGGCACTCAGATATTTCACAGATGGTCTTTATTTCATCAGATCATCATAGTACTCTTGAGAACCTATCAGGTCAGGGTGAATTAAATCAGGGTCCCAGAGTGACCATGAAATGTATGACTCATTCTCCCACAAGACAGCAGTATCATGATTTTCAGGCCACTGTTCTGGACTCCACTGGCTATTATTTGATTACTGAGAGTCTGAAAAGCCATTTAACGTCTTCATTCCAATTCTATTTTCTGTAAAATTGAGGGTAGCATTATTCATCTCAGAAAGAAGTGACAAATAGGTTTAAAAGTATTTTCTCCCATTCTGTAGCTTGTGTCCTCACTTAGTTAATTGTTTTATTTTCTGTACAGAAGGTTTGTAGTTAGATGCACTCCAATTTGTTTATTTTTGCTTTTTGACCTGTGCTTCTGGGGTCATATTCTCCCCAGAATTGCCCAGATCAATTTCAAGAAGGTTTTTACCTATGTTTTCTTCTAATAGTTTTATAGTTTTAGGTTTTACATGTAAATCTTTAAGCCCTTTCTACTTGGCTTTTGTATGTCATGTAAGATAGAGATCCAGTTTCGTTCTTCATGTAGATATCCAGTTTCCCCAGCCTCCTTTATTGAACAGTCAATCCTTTCCTCATTGTGTATTCTTGGCACATTTGTTGAAAATTAATTGACCATAAACGTGTGCATTAATTTGTGGGCCATCTATTCTGTACCATTGGTCTACATGTTTATTTAGGGGTTGATATCCAATGTATACCAGGAATTTAAACACCTCTGTAGCAAGAAAACAAATAACGTAATTTAAAAGTGGACTCAGTCTATCAGCAATAAACATGATAAATATTTCTTGAAAGAAGACAAATGGCCGCCAACAGGTAAGTTTAAAAGTGCTCAACTTCACTAATCGTCAGGGAAATGTGAATTAAAACCACAATGAGATATCACTGCATATCTGTTAGAATGGTTATGTTCAAAAAGACAAAAGATAAGTGTTGATGACAATGTAGAGGAAAGACAATCCTCATATACTACTGATGGAAATGTAAATTAGTATAGCCGTTATGGAAAACAGTATGTAGGTACTTCAGAAAATTAAAAATAGAACTACCATATGATCCAGTAGTCTTACTTCTGGGTATGGATATGTAAAAGAAATGAGTCAATATCTTAAAGAGATATCTGTAGTATCATATTCCTTCCAGTACTATTCACAATAAACAAGATATATGGAATTGACCTAACTGCCAATTAGCAGATGTATGGATAAAAAGTAAATAAAAATATATTTATATATAAATATATAATAGAATATTATTCAGCCTTAAAAATGAAGGAAACTCTCATTTGTGATAATATGTATGAACCTGGAGGACATTACGCTAGGTGAAATAAGTGAGACATCAAAAGACAAATGCTATTTGATCCCTCTTATATGTGGAATCTAAGAAAGTCAAAACTTCTAGAAGCAGAAAGTAGAATGTTAGTTGCCAGAAGCTAGGGAGATAAGAAAAATGGGGAGATGTTGATCAAAGGGTGCAAAGTTTCAGTAACGCAGGATGAGTAAATTCTGCTAATCTAATGTACAGTCGGGTAACCACAGTTAACAATACCGTATTATATACTTCAAATTTGCTGTAAGAGTAGATCTTAAATTTTCTCACCACACAACACAGTAAAAGATAACTGTATGATGGATATGTTAATTAGCTTTATTGTGGTAATCATTTTACATTGTGTGTATATATATATATATAAACATCAGGTAATAGGGATACCGAAAAGCATGTTTTAAATTTATGTTTACATTAAAAATAAACAATGAAACTAAAGCATTTGAGAACATTAGATCACTTTATCTCACTTTTTTCATCTATAGTATTTTAGAATGAATTTACTTTTATAAATTTTGAAAGAATCTTTGTGGACTAAATTGTTTACAAATCTTTAATTATATTTAATTTCATTTTAACTCACAGTAACTGAAGTCGTTTAAAAAATGAAAGCAAAGGACAGAACCTTTAAACTCCTGTTTTCAAAATATAGCTAGTCTTTAAACAATCAATATTATAATGCATCCTATATAAAAATAGTATTCCAGAGATTGAATCTACCTTTTTCCATTTTATTTTTAATAATCATAATTTATAATGAACTTTTGATGCAAACATAGTAATAGAATCATAAATTATTTTGAAAGGTGAATGTTATAAATTCCTGCTGTTGTATATAGAACAATGATGATAATGACTATAAATATAGGCATAACATTTTTTGTTTTATATACCACCGAACAGACACTATCTCATTAATTAGAAGGCTTTCTTGACTCATCTTCAGTTAATATTAAATAAGCTATTTGGATCTCACAATGGTAACTATTATTTACAAGAGATAGTTGCTTTTATAATTTTCTTACATATAGATAAATAGTAATTTACAACTCAATAATATATAATATATAAATTGGTCAATGCACTTTTAGGTAAATAGATAGATAGATATGGATAGACTCCAGGTTATGTTTTCTAATCTAATCTATATAAACATAACCATTTGAAATCCCTATTGATTCAGCACAGCTTTCTGTGCAACATATACTTCCATAATTATAAATTTTAACTATTATGCTCTGGTCAGAAATGAGTAGTAAGCTGATCTGTTTATATCATACATTGATTATTTAAATAAAAGATTTACAGTTGCCTATTTATATCTGAAAATTACAAGAGTAGATATTGTTTCTAAATACATTTTTGAAATTAGAGGTATAGTAATTAAAAAGGTTTAGTAATAGGGAATAAAGTGACTGTAGACCAAGATAAGAAGAAAAGGAGATATGTATAAATATTCACACATCAGAATTAATATTACGTTTACAGAATATTTACATCATATTAAATTTTATAGTGCCACTTTTCCATTATGTCTATGTTGAATGTGTTCCTGATAATTGCTAATTTTTCTATAACAAATACAAAAATAACTTTATGAGTTCATATCCCTGCCTATTGTATTAAAAACCTTAGATGGATTTATGAGGTTGTATATTCAAGGTGTAATGTGAAAATTGTATTGTTTTAATTGCTAAAAACATGTCACTTGACTTGAAGAGCTTATTCAAATAATTTCTTTTTAATATGAAAGATCTGCTATTTTAAGAAGGTGTGAGTACACCAAAACATCAAGATAACATATTTGTGAGCACATGTGTCAGGACAGTCACATTTACCTTAATGTTATTATACATTTGTCTGATCATCAGCCTCTGACACAGAAAATCCTTACAACTTGTTAACTCTCAGTATTAGCTGTTATGCTAAATTGCCTGATGAGTATGGAGCATTAGCTTTTATTCATCTTTCACTGATAACACATAATATATTTTTCAACTTAAGAAATTCATTAATGAATCAAATTTAATTTACGGACTAAATAAAATCCTCGTTAAGCCTGACAAATGGTAGCCTCAGGTAAACACAACGTATTTTTACACTAAATCAAAGTGAGTTCTGCTCTAGATGTTCTTTATGTTGCCAGTATCCTTGCAAGTATTCTGAGGTCACATCAGAGAACAGAACATCTCCGTAAGGAATTAACAGAAAAATCTAGCCTTGAGGTTATATTTCTGAAATGAATAAACAAGAACCTAAAACACGGGAGATAATTAGAGTATCACATGTTATAGACTTAGTGCCAATATTATGGGTAGGAAAAACCATTAGTTTTTTATAGAAAAATACTTAAGGATAAATTTTTGAATTTAGAACGTTGCTGAATGAAATTCACAGTAATTAGTCCACTGTGAATATGAGTATCTTTTTCAGAATTATAATTAATTTCAACATGTTTGTTTTTCCCCATGAATTAATCAATTCAGATTTATTTAGCCTAATTGCCACAAAAGTGCCCAAGTTTGTATTCATATTTTTTTTTTCTCTTTTTCTGTGGTTTAGAAAGATTTATTTATTTATTTATTTATTTATTTATTTATTTATTTATTTTTGTGGGGACATAGTCGTTGTGTGTATTTATGGAAACATGAGATATTTTGAAAAAGGCATGTATTGTGTAATCATCACATCAGGGTAAATGGGATATTCATCACCTCAAGCATTTATCGTCTGTGCTACAATCCGTTTATGATCTTTAGTTATTTTTAAATGTACAATTAAATTATGTTTGACTGTAGTCACCCAATTGTGCTGTCAGATACTAGGTCTAGGTCTTATTCATTCTTTCTAACAATTCTTGTACCCAGGAACCATCCTCACTTCCTCCCCTCCCTACCCCTCATTCCCCTCCCATCTTCTGGTAACCATCTTTCTACCCTATAGCTTCATGGGTTTAATGGCTCCCATAAATAAGAACATGCAAAGTTTGTCTTTCTGTACCTTATTTCACGTAACATGATAACCTCCAGTTTCATCTTATATTTATGTTTTAATAGTGGTATGTCATTATTCTTTTTACAAATTTAAAGTCATTATTTTGTAGTATAAGATATTGACCTTTGTGATAAGTAATCCATGAGGATCGTATCATTATTTGGCTGAACAAAAGGACATGACAGTTAGTTCCTAAAATGGTTTTAATAAGTAGTAATATTATATTAATTTTTACAAAATAAATTCAAATACTCATTTTAATATTTAAATATTAACTTTTTACTAATTTGTTAGGCTCAGATAAAGCTTTTCAATACCACTTTTCATACCTTTAAAATGAATGTCATCATAGTCAGTGAATTTATTTTACAACTGCCTAATATACTCTGTGGTTATATTTTCTAAAATCTTTTTTTTTTTTTTTTTTTTTTTTTGTACTGGAGTGAGTCTTTCCTATCAAATAGTCTTTCCTACTTGTGTTCATATTGGCAATATCCTGTGGACCAGTTAGTGTTGCTTCAGCAATATTTCACTTCTAACTAGAAATTACGCTGTATTCAACCAAATTTTAAATTAGTTAATATGAGCAAGCTGAATAGATTGATTTTAATGTCTAGTTTCTAAAAACTGTACTACAGATATTTTCTTAATAGGCCTAAAGCCCCAAATTAAGCAAAACCTTATTCAAATCTGTATAACAGGAACTGAAATAAAATTAGTGTTGATGTTGATAATAATTTAACTTTGCGTAAGCTTACTACTTCTTTTCCTTTGTTTTGACTTCAGATGCAATAACAGAACCCAGTGTGCAGTGGTGGCAGGTCCTGATGTTTTTCCAGACCCGTGTCCAGGAACCTATAAATACCTTGAAGTGCAGTATGAATGTGTCCCTTACAGTATGTATATTCCTATACTTTTCTTGGAACGACAAACGATATTAAACTGTGTTTTGCATGCATTGACAAATATTCTCTATGAAAACATAAATCACATAAATTAAATGAAAAAATGGGCTAATATTAGTTTTTGACAATCATAGACCCTCCCCGCCATCAGAAGAATTAGATATTGCCTACCCTATCCTACAGCGTTTACTTGTGATTATTTCTGTATATGAATACCTATTCTAACACACTTTTCTTAATTAATGCAAGAATATAAAACATTTAGAAAAAGGTTGGGGGAGTATTATACCAATTATCCAGGTCCAAGCAGATAAGAAGTGAAAATGAACAATACAATTATATATATAATGTATAGCAATTTATACATTTTGAATTTGATAGAAGAATTATATCTAAGCTTCATCTGCTGTCAACATTTTGAGAATTAGAAATATATTCATCCGGAAGGAGTAGACCAGAAAGAAAAAAATAAAGATTAAAAGATCTAAAGTACTCTTCAGACTATATGTTTTACAGCTTCAAGAATTATGTCTTTGCAATGTTTTTATCAGATATGGTATATGCCAACAATGTGTCTTTTCTCCAGGAATAATGAAGAATCAAAAAATCTAAAATGAAACATTTTCTGACAGCATCTCAAAAAAAAAATTATCTAACTCGTTAATTATTTATGAGATTCTTAGTGAAAATCACTCAGAAATTATGTATTTTCATAATAGATATTCAGCTTATCCCAGAGATAGAAAACACCTGGTATCGTAAACAAATCCTAGGTTTCGACTTCCTTTGATGTTTCATAAGAAGCAAAGTATCTGGGGATCAGCAAGTTTACTTTTGTAAAGATATTTCTAGGCTGGCCTCATTCACACTTATTAAAGAAGCAGGACATTACTCGTGAGCTGGAAGTATACAAACTTCAGTGATAGAAATTTGGCCAATAAGAGATGAATTGAAATTTTAAAATAGTAGTGAAAACAGTTGAGAGAAAATTTCATTCAGCTTCATTTATAGAATGAATGATTAGAGAAAGTTTATCTTGTGAAGTTTTATAAGCTGATCATTGTTATGAAAAAGCCTTAGAGTACAGGATTTATTGATAGCTCATTTAGCTTACGCTTCTTGTATTGGTATCTCTATAGGCCCTTCTATTTGATAAAGCCCCTACTGGCCATTATTATTCACTAGTGATATTTTAAGGAAATAAAATTTGTAAACCATCTTGGAATTGGGACAATTATACTTGGGTTGCACAATAAGACCTTTGTGAAATATAAAGACTCCTTTTCTACAAAGGCATTTTATTTAAAAATGCAATAAGGTGAACCTTGCTTTTAAAGACAGTTTTAGGAAACTTACATTCATATTTTTATGTTCATATTTTGAAACAAAAGGTGAAGTAAAATTTCAGATTGTAGATTTTATCATAATTTTTTAATTAAAGAATTTCACAGCTGTCTCTTCAATTTCCTGTATTCCTTTAAAATGTCTTTGAGGATAGCCACTTCAAAATCCTCTGCCAAACTCATTCTGAAATATCATCTACTTAAATCACTTTAATATAAGTAACTTGCTCATACACTTTTGCATAAAGGGATTATGGTTTACCACAGATTTCCTTTCTCTAATAAATTTTCAGAGATGGGCAATTTGGTTCCTTAATATCCTATATTTAGAGAATTCTGATCATCCTGAAAGTTTACTGACTACCTTAGAAATTATATCAAAATATGTATCTAATAATTTCATTAAATAAGAATTATACACTCAGGTATACCCACTTGCCAGTTTATATACTGGTTTAATTTACACATTGTACCCCGATCGTGTCTGTTTAAATTATCTGGAATATGTTTCAGTTAAAAGTATGATGTAGAATTGGAATTCATTTAATAAACTTAACAGGATTTGAAAAGAAAATAACCTAAAAGAAAGTATAAATCATAAAATAAACTATAGTTACTCATTTGAAAGGCAGATTGGTTTAGGAGAAAGACAACCAGAGATCAGAGAACATAGGTGTGTTTGTTAGTCTGTTTTGTGTTGCTATAAAGGAATACCTCAGACTGGGTAATTTAGAAAGAAAAGAGGTTTATTTGGCTCACAATTCTGCAGGCTGTACAAGCAGAGCACCAGCATCTCCTTCTGGTGAGGCATCGCGGAGATTTTACTCATGGTATAAGGTGAAGGGGAGCAGGTACATCATATGGCAAGAAAGGGAGCTCCCAGACTCGGTTTAATAACCAGTTCTCACATGAACTCATTACCATGGGGAGGGCATCAAGCCATTTATGAGGGATCTGCCCCCATGACACAATCATGTCCTGCATAGCTCACCTCCAACACTGGAGGTCACTTTTCAGCATGAGATTTGGAGGGGACATACATACAAACTATATCATTCGGTTTAGAATACAGTCTGATTACTTAACAAAAAGCTAGATGCTTCTCCTGGATCTCACCTTGTAGACCTTCCTGGATCTATTAATAAATCCTGATTTATTTCAACACTCAGCTATTTTTTTCTTTTCTTAAGCATAAAATTCATGACTCTCTAATGGTGAAAAGATTTACTTATTTAAAAGAGTTATTGTTTATTGACACTTAACCACATGCCATTTTCTACATGGATAGTGTTTACATGCATAAGTTATTTAATTTTTACAAGATCCTCCCTGTTATGTGTGAGTATCACCATTTTTCTGAAGAGGAAACTGAAGGTCAATAGATAAAGTGAAATGTCCCGTGTGAAATATAGACTCGCTAGAGAATGGCAAAGACTAGATTTGGGTCTGTTTCTAATACCTGTTCTTAAGGACCTAGCTGTATTTCTCTCCATAACTGTTTTTCATTTATATTTTCATGAGCTATTAAATCTTCTGTACTATTTTTAACTCATAATTTTCATCAGTACATTAATGGTATGTGGTGAAAGAAAGTGCTTCAAGGGCCGAAGCCCTTTTTCTTAGTCCTTTACCTATTTATTTTAAAGACTTTTTGTTCTTTTTCTTAAAGCAGCAGAATCACTACAAACTTTTATTTTCCCAAACACTTTATGAAACTTTATGGTGTAACTAGTTTGTACCATGAAAATACTACTTGCACTTTAGAATGAGGCTCCTAAGTAAAATACTTTTTAAATTTCCTGTATTAGAGAAAATCCTTGTGCTTAACAATATTTTATGATCCTTGATAAAAGGTCCCTATTTCATTAGTGTGAGGGAAGCTTCAGACTTAGGATTTAATATTAATATTGGAATTAAACAACTGAACAAACAATGTTAGGTTCTGTTTGTTATACAGTTTAGTAATATCCATTTCCATTTCGGATTTATGACCACAAACTTTAGTGTTTATAGTAATATATTTACTATTTATGAATGTTTTATTCTTAATATTGATATGTGGAAGAAACATTATTATTATTTTTATTTATACATAGTCGTGTGTGTGTCTCTGTATGTGTGTGTGTGTGTGTTTCCATGGCAATATTCATTTTTAAGATGAGACTTTTTCATAGAAAAAATGTAGAAAAACAAAATTTATAGGAAAATGTAATAATAATGAAGCATATTAAAGGTAATATAGACAAAGAGTCAATAAAGTTCATTGTATCACATAAGAGAAGTAGAGTTTAAAGTATCTGAGGAAAGCTTGCAGTAATTCTTGCACGGAATTTTAGGAGTCACTAAATAGGTACATAATTGAACAATAACAACTTTAGAGGAATTTTAGCTTAAATCAATCAAATGGTATGACTTTTAAAGATGCCAATGAGAAAGAAAATAAGAAGAGTTAGTTTTTAAACTGTTTACTGAGACCACTTTCTTTGAGGGTTTTGTACTCCTTTTTCAGAATCACTGAAGTTATATATTTAATCTTATCTAAGTCCTACCTTCTTACTTCTGTTCTGTTTTTTCTTGTTTGGGTTCACAGACACACTTTTTCTGAAAAAATTTGGAACAGATGAATCAATACTTTCTCTGTTCCTCGCACACCTCAGTTGCAGTGTGACTTTTGTAGCCTTTGCATTTTCTTAGGAGGTTTAATATTCTTCTTTAGTGGATATTTTCTCCCCAGGAGATGACCCACATATTCAAGAGGTTAAACCTCACATTTACCAATGCCACGTTTTTGCTCTTCCATCTTTCTTCTTATTCTCACCCTACCTCCTTCCCTTCTGACCTGATTTGAGATTGAAATTGTGTCATCTAGAGCTTCCTTCATTCAGCAGGGTTACAGGGATGACTTGTATTCGAGAGAAGACAATAAAACAACTAACCACCTACTCAGAGTATTTCTGTGCAAAGAATCTTTACTTTGTATCCTGCTGACAAATTGTCTTTCTTTGGAGGCATACAATTTCACGCACATTACACTCAAAAGGTGTTTGTCTTCTCTCACAATCCAGCTTTTCTCTTCAATTCTTTGTTTCTTTTTTTTTTTTTCAGAAGTATAAAGCATATATTACTTATTCTAGCAATCATGGTGAATTTTCTTAGGAAATTGCGGGGAGAAGTACGCAATTTGGAAAGTGACTAGCAATGAATGTTTGATTAAAACAAACTTGTTATAGCACTTAAGACTTTCTTACTAGTCACGTTAGCCATTTGAATAGTTGTGTGCATGATTGTCCTTATGAACAGGAAAGAAAAATGAGCATTATTGGAAAATTGATATTTATAAATAATTATATAACTTTCATCATTTTTACTAAAAGAAAAATGTATTACACATTTAGCATTTAAAACAATCTAAATATTTAATTATAAACAGTTAAATACATCTTTGCAACTAATGTCCAAATGAGTGCATATTTAAATGTGTACACATTTGATAACTATTATGTAAATAAATAAGTACATATTTTTTAACTCATCGTGCTGAAATTAACTGATAGTTTTAATTTTAGAAAGATCACAGAAATGTCCAAGGTATATTTTAATTTACGGTGTCTTTTTCTGTTTCATATATACAGTAGACATTGAATAAATATGTATTGAAGGACTGGAAGAAGGAAGAAAATGTAGTCAAATGGCTTCTCCAGAAGTACTGCATTCATTGCTAGAATCATAAACACAAGAAACTCTTGTCTGCAAATAAGACCTTATTAATTCAAAAGAAAGATCTGTTTTTTAAAATATACATTACATACATTTTAGTTTCTCCAAATTACTTGGCGATTGCAATCCTCAAGAATGATACCAGCAACCATCTTTTTTTCATATTATTATTATTACATATGCCTTTGTATAATATAGGAAGTATTGTCCCTGGTTTAAGTGTTACTCTCTCTGTATCAGCTATATAAATATTTTTAGAGTTATATCTATATCAAGAGCAACAAAATGTTTTTTTCTTCTCTCCCACTCTTTCTCTCCCTTACCACAGTTTCTTTCCCTCCAAATAATTTTCCTGTCCTTTACAGTATCTTTTATATAACAGATGATTCAGAAAGCTCTGGGAAATGAACCAGTGATTAATTAATAATTAATTTAAGCCCTGCTTATATGTCAAAGATATTGCATATTCATATACATTGCTATCATCATTCTGTTTAGAAAATAGTAAGCATAGCTGGAGTTACTTTCTTTCTTAAAAAAAAAAAAAAAAAAATTGTAGACCCAGGGTCTCACTATATTTCCCAGGCTAGTCTTGAAGCAATCTTCCTGTCTCAAGCAATCTTCCCGCCTAGGCCTCCCAAAGTTCTGGGATTACAGGCATGAGCCACTGTGCCCAGCAAGTATACTTTCTTACAGGTTCTAATCATAAACTTCCTCCTATCTTTATTGAACTTCTTCACATGTACATGGAAGTTATTTTCAACTAGATTATATTACTTGCCTGTGAGACCTCCTTCTTTTATATCCCTTTCATTCAACATTTTTGAGTACCTACTGCATACCAAGCACTATAATGAAGTATTAGGGGTCAAAAACCAAGATAAAGATTCTGTCCTCCTTCAAGGAGTTCAGTCAAGTGGGGCTTAGAGTACTAAATTTACAATGTTAGCTTAAGCAATTAAGCATTTCACATTAGAAACATACAGAGAAGGCACACTGATCCAAAGTGACTGATATTTGACTAGGGTGGTGGTGGTGGGGATAGATGTCTTCATAGATGCTCTTCTAGAGAAGGTGACCCTTAGAGAGCTATATTGTTTTTGTTTTTATTTTTGAGACAGGGTCTTGCTCTGTTACCCAGGCTGAAGTCCTGTGTCACATTCACAGCTCACGGCAGCCTGGACCTCCCTAGCTTAAGCGATCCTCCAACCTCAGCCTCCAGAGTAGCTAGGACTACAGGCACATGCCACCACACCCAACTAATTTTTGTATTTTTTGTAGAAATGGCATTTTGCTTGCTGTTGCGGTCTTTCTGCTCTTTAGCTCAGCTAGGTTCAAGTTCTTGTCTCACAACCAGGAAACATTAGCCACACGGGCACTGGAGAGTGAGTAGAGTAAAATTCATTAGGCAAAAGGAACGCTCTCAGCAATGAGGGGATTCGGGGGGATTCCCCTACCTGAAGATGGAAAAGTGCCCCGTGTGTCTGGGTCTGGGGTCTTTTATGAACCCAGAATGGGGAGTGCATGCTGATTGGTTTGTGAGTGTGTAAAAATGGTTACAGTGAAGACACCAC
Source organism: Macaca mulatta (assembly GCF_049350105.2). NCBI lineage: Eukaryota > Metazoa > Chordata > Mammalia > Primates > Cercopithecidae > Macaca > Macaca mulatta. The sequence goes on along the minus strand of NC_133410.1, from coordinate 71,837,279 downwards.
TCAGAAGGTGGGCATGACAGTGTAGAAAAACAATTAGGAAAGAGTAGCTATATGTAAAATAGGTGAAGGGTAGGGATCAATCAGAGGAAAGCGCACCAAACAGGAAGACAAGTTCTCAATCCAGTCCCAGGATTTAACTTATAGCTTGGCTTTCAGGCTTTAAACTGTCTGTGGCTTGGAGGTAGGATTTCACTGGGGACCCCCCGCTATCTGCCTAGGCATTTGGCTGCCTCCTGCTGCTCTTACTTTGACCAGGCTAGTCTTGAACTCCTACGCTCTAAGGATTCTCTCACCTTTGCCTCCCAAAGTGCTGGGACCGTGCCCTGCTAGATATGAGTCTTAAAATATGAATAGACTTTCCTGAGAGAAAAAGGGCAATCATTTTTAGCAGAGAAGACAAGATAGGTAGTAAATTGCATGGAGAATGTGAAACTAAAACCGTTTGGTATTTGCATGAAATATAAAATGCAAGAGGCACAGAAAATAAACCCACAGATAGGCAAGGCAGAAACCTTGGACTTCCCTGTATGCTGTGATTTCTCTGGAATCTAGTACCAATTACAGTGTACAACATGGAGAAGGTAGCGAGCCATTTCTGAATGTCATTAATTCATATTTTATTAAGAAATGTTTTTTTTGAAAATCTGTGAAAACCAACTTTGGCTAGTTTAAATTAAATAAAGCAGAGGTTTTTATTGGCCAAATACAAAGTATTAGTTCCAGAAACAAAGGAGAGAAAAGGTGAAAAGCCGGACCTCTGAAAAAGTAAGAGTCATCGGGACTCTATGTTCCCGCTAATCTAATTCCTGTAACTATCTAGGCTGGGACATCAAGACTTCACGAAATTCAGTAGCAGAGTATCGTTCCGAAGGAAGAAGAATGGGCTGGCAAAGAGCTTAGGTGTGACCAGGAAGGGTCAGATCCCCATAAAGACTTTAGAGCAAAGACTGCAGGGTAGTGGTGGTGGGCCAGATTCAGCCTGCCAAGGGATTCCCTAGGCCTCTGAAACACCTAAAAGTAAGATTTAACATAAAGTCTGGAGCAACACAGACCTTGTGTTCCTTTTGGGCAGCAACAGGCTAGGGCTGATTTGGTTCTGCCCACTTTGGGTGGGTTCTGTGCTTTTCTGTGTGTTGTATTTTTCAGTAATTCATTGTATTGTATTCTAAAGGTTCACCTGAATAATTTTAAATATTTCCTGGCTTCTGAAAGGTATCTAAATTTGCAAGTGTTGCTCTAGAGTTTCATTTTAATAGACGTAAGAGCACTTTTAATTGTTAGCGCTTTTTTTTTTTTTTTTTTTTAAACAGGATCTCACTCTTTCACCCATGCTGGAGTACAGTGGCACAACCACAGCTCCCTGCAACCTCCACCTCCTGGGCTCAAGTAATTCTTTCCCTCAGCCTCCCTCCCAAGTAGCTGGGACTACAGGTGTGCACCACCACATCTGGCTAATTTTTTAAATTTTTAGTAGAGACAGGGGTCTCACTATGTTGCCCAGGTTGCTCTCAAACTCCTGGGCTCAAGAGATCCACCCACCTCAGCCTCCCAAACTTCTGGGGTTACAGGCATGAGCCACTGCTCTTGGCACATTTTTTTTTTTCTTTTAAGTCTCAAAAGCTAGTAATAAGTTCTTGCAGCAACAATAATTCTATCAAACAAGTTTATTGCTGCCTACTATGGTCCAATAACTATGCTAAATGCCAGTGAAGACCTTAGTCCCACAGGTAAGGCAAATAATGAACACATGAACCAATACATTGTATATTTGTATATTTCAAAATAAATGGAAGTTTATTGTTATAACTATGTAAATAACAAAGTTAATGATAAAAGAAATCAAAAGTTCATGATAAAAGAGAAGAAAATCAGTATGATTCTATGATAAAGAACAATGAAGGGGCTGTTTTACAGAGGGTGTGATGAAATATCTGAAGAAGATATTTGAGACCTGAAGAATAAGAAGAAGATAGGCCAAGAGTCTGGGGAAGAACTCTCAAGGCAGAGAGAACAGCTCCAAGGGTCTTGAGGTAGGGAAGAGGTTGGCCTGTTCTCAGAAGTGGTAGAAAGACAGTATGGCCAATGTCCAGTTAGATGAGGTAGACAGACTTGGAGAGCTGCTAACCAGCAATTAGCACTGTCACCACTACTGATTTTCATTAAATCAGTTTTTTTCGTTAAATCAGTTTTTCTTTCAAATTTCTAGGATCTGTTGAGAATGAAAATATGTTTGCAAAAGAAAATTGAATAAATTGACCTTCTCTTTCTAATATATATTTTAGAAAATATCACATTATACTACAGATATATGGATAAACTTACATCAAATAAACCAAACATCAGATGGTATAAACATCTTGATAAGATTCATATAGACTTAGATTAATAATATGTAAATGTATACTTAGATACTAATTAGTAAGGAATCAAGATGAATTGAGAGCATTAAAAAGTTAATTGGATTGACCGAGTTAGGAAAATATTTGGTTTAGGAAGTAAAACTTTATTATAGACATAAAAGATTGAAGGGATTAGCTCAACCATGCTCATGTAGCTTTATTCAAAATAGTAAAATATAGAACTTATGCACTTAAATTTAATTCAAAGAAGTTTCTATAAGTTATTCAAATTGAACACTATAAACATGGGATTAAAATATCTTGTTTTAAAAATATACCGCATACAAGAAGAATAGTAAAAACCATACAAAGATAAGGTTTTCATCCCAAAGTATTTGTTGCTGAGAAGATCTTACGGAAAACATGTTGTGTGAGATCTATAAAGTAAGTTTCCAGATAAAACTGTTCTAAATAAATGTAAAATTGAGTAAAATGCTATAAATGAGCATTGTTGATTTTCTTCTACTCCAATCATGAATCTTATGAAACTAAAAAATTTAAGTAATTGCTTTAGAAAGCACTTCATCATTCAAATACTTATTTATTTAAAAGATTTGTTTTAAATTGACACATAATTGTATACATCTATGGGATACAGTGTGGTATTTTTATACACCTATACATTGTGTAATGATCAAATCAGGGAACTGGCATATCCAGCACTTCAAAAATTAATTTCTTTATGGTAAGAACATTCAAAATAGTCTCTTCCATTTATTTTGAAATATACAACTTGTTATCATCAACTAAAGTCACCCTACTGTGCAATAGAACAACAAAGCTTATCCTTCCCATCTAACTGTAGCTTTTTACATGTTGACACATCTCGCCTCATTCCTCCCTCCTCCCCATCTTCCAGCCTCTGGTAGTCACTGTTCTACTCTTACCTCTATGAAATCAAAGTTTTTAGATGCCACATATGAATGAGATCATGAGATATTCTTCTGTCCCTGGCTTATTTCACTTAACATAATGTCCTCCAGGTTCATCCATATTGTCACAAATGACAGAATTACATTCTTTTTTATGTTTAAATTTAACATGATACCTCATTAAAATTAGTAATTAGTAAAGGAATATATATGTTAATACTTTTGTTTATATTTTGGAAGAAAGTATCAAATGGTAGGAGATCATAATTCCTGTTAATACCATAACATTTTTAATTGCCTATTTTTTTTTTCAAAACCCTTTTATAAAATCCAAAGTCAAATAAATACTTATTATATGATAGGCTCAATAAAGTTCCCCCAAAGAAGGCCATATTCTAATTATCAGAATGAATATGTCATCTCAAATGTCAAAAGAGATATTGCAGTTGTGATTAAATTAAGTATATTGAGATGGGAGGTTATTCTGATTATCTGAGTGGTTCCAATCTAATTACACATGTCCTTATAAGAGGAAGTCAAGAGAGTCAATGTTGGGAAGGGGATATGTGACAATTGAAAACAAAGGTTGGAGTGGTATACATAGAAGATGGAGGAAGGAGTCACAAGCCTCTAATAGTTTTGCTTTCTAAATAAAGTTTATTGTATATTTCTAATACATTGTTTTTAAAATGTAAACATATACCTTATCTGTCATGGACTAGGGAAGGGTGGGGTGTAAAGTATACCATTATAGATAAAAGTCATTTTAATTTCATTTATGAATATATTAAACCCAAGGCAAACCCAGGTCAAATTATCATTTAGTAAAGTTTAATTTTACTATATTATACTCATCTACTATTTATATAGCGCAGCAAAAATAGTGAATGGGTAAATAAAGAGTTGTTTATGAATATATGTGTTAGATTAATGGGATGAATACATGTAGTGAGTTTTCCATTTGTATTTTCTCATATCTTCAAACAGATGAATTTTTCACAATAACTTACTTGTAAAACTTGAATTTAAATGCATATTTACTGACTTACAGGTCTGCTTTGTATGTATTAATTTAATTTTACCAACATTTCATGAAAACTTAATTATATTGAAAACATTGTATGAAGTCCAAATGCCCACCCTGCCATGATACAAACATGACTGGTTCCTAGCTTCCAGAAACATACAATTTTCTCATCATTCTGTCATCATCCAAGTAATTATATCAAGATAGGATCAAAGACTGGGAAAGGAACTCTATACCATTTGGTTCTTCATACTATATATTATAAATATATGCTTTCTTCTCTCTGTGGCTAATTGCTTTTCTACTTTGGCTAAAACAGAAACAAATACAGAATAGAATAGTAAGTGATTTGGAGAAAAAATAAGTGACTGTTTCTTAGTATATCTCTATGGCAAAGACATATTCTAATTATAATTTACATCTTTTTTAGGTCTGGCCACATTTTCCCTGTCTTTGCCTTACTGATTTCCCTCAAGCACTAGAGAATATAACTTAGTGGTTAAGAGTAAGAGCTTTAGAATCAGAGTTGAATTTGTGTTCTAGTTTTGCCAGTTACTAGCTGTGTTCTAATCAAGTTACTTTCCTGCTCTGAGTGAATGGCTTCACCTAGAAAATGGAGATGATAATCAATTGACAGAGTTTGTGTGAAAAATTAAAATGAAATATATTCAAAAAGCTTTGTACTGTGATGGCCACATTAGAAATGCTAAGTCTATCATAGCCATTCAAATTAATACACGTATTGCATGCCATGCATTTGTAATGTCTTCTGATAATCAGTGCTCTCAGGCACTGGATCTTGGAATTATGTAATCCCCCTAATTTATCCTAGGATTTGGGGAGCTCCAACCATCTTAAGAGTTATAGTATTTTCTACCTCCCTTGACTATTTGTGTAATTTCACAGACAAGACCTTTGCCTTAATTCTTCATTTTTTATTTCAAATCACTGCTGGATTTTATGTCCCACTCTGAACCACACAGAGCTAATTACAAAAGCATCTGCCATATGATTTAGCTCTTAAACCAGTTCTCTTTTACGCAGCTGCTTTCTTTAACCCCAGGTGATAGCTAAAATACATCAGACAAATTTTCTTGTTTAGTTATTTATTTACTTTTATTTTTTGGAGTTAGGTTCTCACTCTGTGGCCCAGGCTGAAGTACAGTGGCACCAATAATGGCTCACTGTAGCATCAGGCAAAATTTCTGAATCTATGCTCAGCTCACTGGGTTATTTTGTTACTGAAATTTCCTGTTCTTCAGCCCTTCTGGAGTTGACATCTGGTACTGACAATTTCATGAATTATATGTCTTTTATTTTCTTACTTTCCTTCCACTGGTGTTAGCTTTTGGTACTAGTTTATTTCCCTCCAGGCCCAGCTCTCCCCATACATAACAAGCCTCTCCCTCTTCTTAAGGAGTTGTCCATGTCCTTAAATGTTTCCAGGTGGTCTTTGGGCCATGTTCTTTTATTTCATTCAACAAATATTGGCTGAACCTGATTATATGAGTCTTGACATTCTGTCTCTAGATAGTAACAGTGGATTTTAATTATAAAACAATCTAAACCGTCTTTTAATTCTTTTTATAGGTGAAGAACCTAAGACTTAGAATAAGTGAAAGAGTCAATGATTATACAATTAGAACTCACTGGCTCTTAACTGCCATTTGACTTCTCTGTCCATCATGCTACTTTGTTTCGAAAAATTTCTAAAGTAATTTTTCTGTACTCTAGAGATGGAAGGAGTGATTAAGGCTTACTTTCAAAAATATAAAAGATTAAAATATAATCTCTTTAATTGAAATTTGCATTCTGTCCAGTTTCTCATTTTAATTCAGATTCTTCCAGAGAAATTTCAGAATTCAAAATGATCCTGATGTGACTGATTGATTGCTTGGCCTTTGGTTGCTTTCAATATGCCCTATGATAAGGCACTTGGTGGCATACTGACAAATCAAAAACCAACTTTCTCAATATTATCAAAGAACAGTCTTTCTTTACCTACGGTTGTTTCTCAAACTTCATGGTGTTTCTTATAAACTCGTTTCAAAACTACCTGGAAAAAGCCAGTAAATGAACTTTTTATTAGGGAAGGTGGGTATAAAATTTTCTTTTATGTTCACTACACACTTTTATGTTCACTACACACTAAATCGCTACACACTAACCATTTGCTTTTTGGAAGCCTTCAAATATGCATTCAGATTTCTTTGGCAAATATTTTCTGGGCGTAGTTTTTAAAGAAGTTTGAAATGTGTTCAATGCTCAGTAACAGAAACTTCATAGATACCAAAAGTTGTCTGAAGTTGGCCAGGCAAAGTGGCTAACACCTATAATACCAACAATTTGAAAGGCCAAGGCAGGAGGACGGCTTGAGCCCAGGAGTTCGAGACCCTCCTGGGTAACATAGTGAAACCCTGTCTGTACAAAAAAATTTAAAATTAGCCAGGTGTGGTGGTGCATGCCTGTAGTCCCGACTACTAGGGGGGGCTGAAGTTGCAAGATTGCTTGAGCCCAGGAGGTTGTGGCTGCAGTGTCATGCCACTGCACTCCAGCCTAAGAGAAAGAGCAAGACTCTGACTCATTTTTTTTTAATTTAAAGTTAAAAAGCAATAAAAGGAAAACTAATGGAATTATGGAGAGAAGGAAAGACTGAATCTCTCAAAAGGTAGAACATAACAGTTATCCTATTATGGTTTTTCCTTGACTTGCTGTCTCTCATATTCACCTTAACTCTTAGAGAACACATTTGATGTTACATTTAACAAGATAACACCAAAAGGATCAGAAGAGAAATCATACTCACTTTTGCTGGAGAGGGAATGTATTTATTTCTACAAGATTTCTTTTTTCTTTTCCTCTTGGATTCATTCTGATTGCTCAAGGACCAACAGAATTGGTAGATGGCTACTTGTGTGTATCAGAGTCTAATAGAAACTTTTAATGGCGGGGTTTGGTCTTGTCCTTCTCTGTTACTTATCAAGAGCTACTCATTCAGACACATCAAGCTATCTTCAAGAAACTTGCCTGCTTAGAAAAAAATATGACTATGGATATTATCAAGAAAAAGCTCTAAGAATTTCTCCTTCCACTTTATTAGGCACTCACTAATACATTAAACGGGTTCAAACACCAAGTTTGAGTCTCATTAATTATGAATGACTGCTCTGCAACAGATGGCTTATGTTTCTCTTTTAAAGAATGAATGGTAAGTGTAAAGTGAGAAACATGTTATTCTGTGTCTTTAGGAATCTGTACTTCTTAATTCACTTATTGATATGGTCTGCATTTGTGATTAGCACTGATTCTAACACAATTTGAGAATTTATGATGAATTGTAGTACTTGATCAAATCTTGACAGTCGCTACTACTTAGTTATCTGATGACAGTTTCTAAAATGTTGAAATACCTTATATTTATCCTCAGACAGTAGCTTGAACACTATTAGGAGCTTTTTAGCAAAAATCCCATTTATTGTTGGTTTTGAAGATCTAAGGCTGATAGGGACCAATCTATGGAGGCCATACTGGCCTTTTTTCTTTTTAACCTAACTCGTGGAAAACAGGAAATTTTTCCCTTCTTTACGGATATTGGAGATAAAGAGTCCTATTGCTTACTACAAATATCCAGGTGAACGTGATGTTTTTGAAAAAAGGTTTATTTCTTCAAAACAAGCCCTTACCTCATGGTTACTTTGACTATTCGAATAAGTAATGCATGTAACAGAATTAAAACAGTTTCCAGCACATAAGTAGTGCCTGATAAAAGTTTGCTATAATTACTTTAACAAAGTGAATCCAATATGGATATTTAGCCTATTTTTGGAAAAACTAAATCATAAAGTTCTGAATACCAAGGTTTAAAAATTACTGTATTCTTCTGATTTAAGTTCTTGAGATATTCTACCTGGATGTGCTTTTAAGAGTTAAAATTATGACATTAACTAGTGTTCATCTACCTTCAGATCCTTTTAGTAGACTGTAGACTTTTACAGAAACTGAGATCTAATTTTATATTAGTGATGGTTGCTAGGTAATTTTTTTGATGCAAATTAATCATTAAACACTAGCAGCTCATTTTCTGATTGGAGTGTAAGCTAGAGTGACTTAGAAGATGACAGCTCAGGAAACGATTGAGAAAGAATATTCTGGGGTGTTTAATAAAAATAGATTATGACTCTCCTACTTGATTTTCTCCTCTTTGTCATAATCAGAAAAGGAAGAGAAATTGCTAGACAAAATTAAAAGCTTCTTCCTAATAGTAGATGCTGTTCACTGAACAAGTACCATGTGCCAGTACTAAATACTTTGCATACAATATTATCATATTTTCATAATAATCTGTTTAATTAGGTAATAGGATTTTTATTTTAAACATAAGGAACATAGAGTAAGAATTAAGTAGCTTGTCCAAGTTGGCAATTCCTTTCTACCCTCTTCTCTGAATTTCCTTTCATTCTCCTCTATTTCTCAACCCCATATAAAGAATTCAGAATCAAAGTACGTACTGGTTGCTTAATTCTGTCTGCCTTCTAATTGGTCATTAGTCACCATTTAGTCTCTTTCTCTCCCGGTTTTTTTTTTTTTTTTTTTTTTTTTTTTTTTTTTGAGACAGTGTCTTGCTTTGTCAACTAGGTTGGAGTACATAGCCTAATACCAGCTCACTGCAACTTCCACCTCCTGGGTTCAGGCGATTCTCCTGCCTCAGCCTCCCAAGTAGCTGGGTTTACTGACACCTGCCCCCCACGCCCGACTAATTTTTGTATTCGTAGTGAAGATGGGGTTTCGCCATGTTGGCTAGGCTGGTATCGAACTCCTGGCCTCAAGTGATCTGTCTGTTGGGTCTCCCAAAGTGCTTGGAGGTGTGAGCCACCGCGCCTGGCCTCTCTCTTCCCATCTTATTGATAGTGTTAATACTTCTTTAAATTTTTGAATAGCTGTTCCCCAATTCAATCTATTACAATTTTTACTTTACTTTGAAAAAGTATATGTTTCTACTCTTTTAACAAACATTTAGTGGGTACCTTTAGTGTGTTCTTGACCAGTCATGGAAAAATGTGAGCTCTTACCTTGAAAATTATTAGGCTTTGACCACTTTCCTTTTTAGCAGCTCTTCATGTCCCTAAACAAACCAAAGTAACCAAATTACTTTGATTTGTTATAATGCTTCCCTGTGTAAAAATAGAACTTGCAGGAAAATGCCAATGCCAAAATTTATGAATAAAACAATTTAAAGATAAGAACAGGTTTTTTTTATTATTATCCTAGCTTTGTAAGGCTTAATGATATCCACTTTGTGAAAAGAAAAACAATAATTGGAATGATAATGTAAAGTATAACCTTTTGTTTTATGCTATTCTCTTATGCTTTAATTCACTATTATTACAATTATTTATTTAGTTTCCTATATAAAGTAACTAAATTAACATTAAACTGTCATGTTCACCTTTCTAAAGCTTCACCTTTCTAGTTCCAACCAAAGTTTGTTCTTTTTCTTTTTTTTAATGTGATAGACAAACCAAAGATACAGCATGCCAGAATTCTAACCGGCATGTCTAAAGCTTATAATGCTAGATCCCTAAAATCAGTATTATTAAATCACCAAGAAGTTGTAAAGTGGTAGAATAAAGATTATGTTAAGTCTGAGATTAAGCTGTCACATCAGAGTAATTTGATTTTAAGGCTTGCTCCACCACCTCCATTAGTAGTCACATCCTTGACAGAGACAAAGTTCATCCAATATGAGTTCTTGTTTCGGATGAGGTATTGATGTTTTGTGTTACTTTGGTCAGTCAATAAGGTTAAAAGGATAAAGTTTATTTAGTTTTCAACATTGCCTTCTTGCAGTCAAATGTCTATTTAATTAAATTTTCCAATATTTGGCAAGAAAGGACTGGCAGTGTCAGCTTTCTTCAGCTTGATACTAAATAGCATCTTGTGAAATTTAGTAAACACTATCTGCAGGGATATGAAACAGATACACTTTGATTCCACTTATGAGAGGAATGATAAGTCCAAATTCTTTGTCAAAGTAGTTAATAACTTCTAAGTTTCTGAATGCTAAAAGTATGAAATATGTCTTTGGATCTTAAGTATGACATTCATTTGCTAACTGACTTTTGGTGACTTGTGGAATTCTGCTTGTACAAATATTGAACAACAACAAAATACATCTATAGACAGAGTGTAATTCTCAAAAGGTGGTAATAATGACTTCCAGACAGTTTATCTTCTATATTTTATCTGCAACTCAGGCACCCATTATATTATATCATGCTATTTTTCTGTCCTATACTATTTTAAAATTTTGTCATTTCATTGTTACTATTTTTTTTTTTTTTTTTTTTTTTTTTTTTTTTTTTTTTTTTTGAGACAGGGTCTTGCTTTGTTGCCTAGGCTAGTCTCAAACTCCTGTCCTCAAGTGATCCGCCTGCCTCGGCCTTTCAAAGTATTGGGATTACGTGTTCCTGGCCCCAGTCCTTTTAAATATAGGCGTACTTCAGAGATACTGTGGGTTCAGTTCCAGAATGCCAGAATAAAGGAAATATTAAAATAAAGAGTTTTATTTCTTGCTTTCCCAGTGCACATAAAAAGTTACGTTTACATTATGCTATAGTCTATTAAGTGTGCAATGTCTATAAAAATAATATATATATATATCTTAATTTAATAATACTTTATTGCTTAAATGTGCTAACCATCATCTGAGCCTTCAGCTAGTCCTACCCTTTTTGCTAGTGGAGGATCTTGCCTCGATGCTGATGGCTGCTGACTGATCAGGGTGATAGTTGCTGAAGTTTGGAATAGCTGTGATAATTTCTTAAAATAAGATAACAATGAAGTTTGTCACATGGATTGACTCTCCCTTTCACAAAAGATTTATTTGTAGCATGCAAGGCTGTTTGATAGCATTGGACCCACAGAAGAACTGTCAAAATTGAAGTAAATCCTCTCAAACCCTGCTACTCCTTTATCAATTAAGTTTATGTAATATTCTAAATCCTTTGTTGTCATTTCAACAATTTTCACAGAATCTTTACCAGGATTAGATTCCATCTCAAGGTCTACTTTTTTAAAATTCATTTATAAGTAGCAACTCCTCATGTTCAGTTTTACCACAAGATTGCAGCAATTCAGTCATGTCTTCAGGCTCCACTTCTAGTTCTATTACTTCTCTTGCTATTTGTACCATATCTTCAGTTATTTCCCCCACTGAAATCTTGAACCCCTCAAATTCATCCTCAAGGGTTAGAACCAACTGCTGTTAATGTTGATATTTTACTCTCCCATGAATCACAAATGTTTTTAACAGCATCTAGAATGGTGAGTCCTTTCCAAAAGTTTTTAATTTACTTTGTTCACATCAGAGAAATCACTGTTTATGGCATGTGTAGTTTTACAAAAATGTATTTTTTAAATAGTAAGACTTAAACATTGAAATTACTCTTTGGTCCATGGGCTACAGAATGAATATTGTGTTAGCAGGCATGAAAACAACAGTAATGTCCTTGTACATTATCATCAGAGGCTTAAGGTGATTAGGTACATTGTCAATGAGTAGTAATATTTTGAAAGTAATCTCTTTTTCTGAGTAACAGGTCTCAACAGTGGGATTAAGATTTTCAGTAGACCATGGTGTAAACAGATATGCTGTCATCCAGGCTTTGTTATTCCATTTATTCAATTTATAGAGTACAGGCAGAGTAGTTTACCATGATTCTGAATTGTCCTAGGATTTCAAGAATAGTAAATGGGCATTGGATTCAACTTAAATTCACCAGCTGTACTGGCCCCTAATAAGAGACTTAGCTTGTCCTTTGAAGCTTTACAGCCAGATCTTATGTTCTCCTCTTTAGCTAGAAATGTACTAGATAACATCTTCCAATAGAAGGCTGTTTTGTCTACATGGATAATTGGTCCTTTAGTGTAGTGTAGCATAGTAATATGTTGTTTTATTGACCTTCATCAATTATCTTAGATCTCTGAATAACTTGCTGCAGCCTGTCCATCAGCATTTGCTGCTTCATTTTGTACTTTTATGTTATGGAGATGGCTTCTTTTTTAGACCTCAGAAACCAATTTCTGCTAGCTTCCAACCTTTCCTCTGCAGCTTCTTCACCTCTCTCAGGCTTCACAGAAATGAAGAAAGTTAAGACTTTGCTCTGGATTAGGCTTTGGCTTAAGGTAATATTACGGCTCATTTGATCTTTTATCCAAACCGCTGAAACTTTCTTTCAGCAATAAGGCTGTTTTACTTTCTTATCATTCATGCGTGCATCAGAGTAGCACTTTTAATTTCCTTCAAGAACTTTTTCTTGGTATTAACAACTTGAGTGTTTGGTGCTAGAGACTTAAATTTCAGTCATTCTGAGGGCAGAATTTCTTGATCAAATTTGTCATTTCTTAATCTGCATATGACTTGAGTTCCCAAAGTTATTGGGAATATTCTATTCCAAAAAGTAGCATACTTTCTAGGATAGGTTTTTTTCCTGCCCAAGAACTGACTGGTAAGTTACCTGAAGAGGATATTTAATCTTTATGGTAATGTTTCTTTTATAAGACAATGGTAGACTAACTGAATTTAATTATCTACTTTATTTCTTTTCTTTACCAATACTATCAGATTAAGTCATGATTTATTAATTTAACTATCTAGTGTACTTGAAGTCCAACTAGCTTATATTTTAAATTAAATTGCTACAGATACTATATTTCAAAATTCTACCTACCACGAAAAATTTTTTTTTTTAATTTTCGTTGTATAAATATTTACTGAATGCCTTCTTTATGTATGATAGGTGATGCATTCCCCAAGTTCCTTTTTTTTTCTTGAGATGGAGTCTCGCTCTCTCACCCAGGCTGGAGTGCGGTGGCGTGATCTTGGCTCACTGCAACCTCCACCTCCCAGGTTCAAGCAATTATCCTGCCTCAGCTTCCTGAGTAACTGGGATTACAGGCGCCCACCACCACGTCCAGGTAATTTTTTGTATTTTAGTAGAGATGAGGTTTCACCATGTTGATGAGGCTGGTCTCAAACTCGTGACCTCAAATAATCTGCGCGCCTCACCTCCCAAAGTGCTGAGATTACAGGCGTGAGCTACCGTGCCTGGCCATATTCTCCAAGTTCTATGTGGTCAGGAACTATATCTTTCTTATCCATGTTCATAACCCCTTATGTATCACACTGCTTAATATAGTAGATACTTAGCATGGATTAAATAATCAATTGAAGATTACATACAAAGGTAACCTCAATATCCTTAAAAAGTTTATCATCAAATAGAAGAAATAATACAAATGCACAAATAACTATTACAATGATGGATGGGTAAAATCCAAAAATATCACCTATCAAGTTTTATAGTAGTTTAGACAAATGTTTTAAAATAAATGTTATCCAGAATTGGGTCAGGCACGATGGCACATGGCTGTAATCTCAGCACTTTGGCAGGCTGAGGCAGGTGGATCCCCTGAGGTCAGGAGTTTGAGACCAGCCTGGCCAACATGGTGAAATCCTGTCTTTACTAAAATACAAAAATTAGCAAAGAATGGTGGCAGGTGCCTGTAATCCCAGCTACTCAGGAGACTGAGGCAGGAGAATTGCTTGGACCTAGGAGGCAGAGGTCACAGTAAGCCAAGATTGCACCATTGCACTCCAGCCGGGATAGCAAAAGTGAAACTCCTTCTAAAAAAAAAAAAAAAAAAGTAAAATATTATCCAGAACTTCAAGGAAGAAGTAATATTCTTGGTGAAGGATACTAATAAATAGGCTTCAATAAAGCTTTGAATCAAACATTTGCTATTATGTGAACTCTTATAAAAATAGGTAAAAACTTGCAAAAGTTCAATGTAAGAAACATCAGAGGGACATGTACAGGAGATGTAATGGCAGAGGTGTTTTCAAGAAAACGATCACCTGAATTCCTTTCTGTTCTGAATTCTCCAGGCCTAATAATTGTAGCATACTTTGGTTATGCTTAGGGGATATTGCTCTTCATGCTTACCACTTAACCAGAAAAAAATTCTGTTACATGAAGCGCAGGCGTGATCATTAGGCTATAGCAGATCATCTTCCTCTATACCATTAAATCTCAAGCTATGGAAAAATATTTAGAATCAGGAAATACTGTTCAACAGGCTCCCACACTATTAGGAATTGGGAGCCATGGAAGAGAACGTAACTCATTCTCTGTGGAGATTCTAACTCTTTCTTTGTGGCACCAATACAAAAACGTACTTGCCTATTTGAAGTTATATGGTATTAATGATTGTGAACATTACTGATTCATTTGGAGAAAAAAAAAAATATGTATATATATATAGAGAGAGAGAGAGAGGCCAGGCGTGGTGGCTGGCTCAAGCCTGTAATCCTAGCACTTTGGGAGGCCGAGGCAGGCAGATCACGAGGTCAGGAGATAGAGATCATCCTGGCTAACACAGTGAAACCCCATCTGTATTAAAAATACAAAAAAATTAGCCGGCCATAGTGGTGGGCACTTGTAGTCCCAGCTACTTGGGAGGCTGAGACAGGAGAATGGCGTGAACCCGGGAGGCAGAAAGCTTGCAATGAGCTGAGATCATGCCACTGCTCTCCAGCCTGGGTGACAGAGCAAGACCATCTCATAAAAACAAACGAACAATAGCAACAAAAGAAACAAACAAAAATATATGTATTGAACTAGCTCCAGTGCTGTGCTATGCATTGGGTGAGAAGCTGAGGCCAAAGGAGAAAAGAGGTTTCACTCATTCAAGCTCTTGTGGTATTCTCAAGTATTTTTTTTTAATTCCATTAATTATACATGAAATAAATTGTTTATAAAAGTGTTAGTAATTTGTGAGTTTATCTTATGACATATGTGATTAGGTATTATAGAGAATCATTTTGCTGTGTGAGCCTCCATTCAGTAATGGTGTGTTGCAACCTTTGATTCCAGCCACAGCTTATAAACTGAGATAATTGCATATTACATTGACTTCCCGAAAATCCACTTAAAATTATGTAAATGGAAGACTATTCGTACGCTATGGGTGGCATTATTTAATCCAGTTAAAAATACTTTCTTTTTAACTGTAGGGTTTTGACTTAAATTAGTTTATCTTGAGGCTTTACCATCTCACTTAAACCATTAGTGTGCTTCTTCCTCTAGGGACTTCCATTTATACTTTCCCGTTCAGAATGTAATCCTATCAGAAATGGTAATAATACTTTGTACTTGGTAACATCTTTCATCCAAAGAAGTCTTGAGCACTTTAAAACATGACCTTGTTATTAGTGTTTGCAACATCCCCAAGATGTAGCCAGGCAGCCGAAATAGATGCTTTCAGGTTTACAGCTGGAAAAATGAGGTGAAAGAGAAAACTGAATTCTCCAAAAGTGATTTTAAGAGTGCACTCTGATATGACTTTAACAAGCATTTTTAAATGATGGAAAAACTGAGAGAAGGGTGATTAAGGGGAATATCAGACACATCCCAAAAGGATGTAAATTTTTATTAAAAATAATTTTCCTCAGCAATTATAATATTTAATATTTTCATTATTTTTCAGCAATTATATATTAATTGGCTACTGTATGCCCAGCACTGTACTAGACACTGAATATGGCAGGAAACAAAATAAAGTAAGATGAAGTTAGAGAGAAAGACACATGGCTCAGATCCTACAGGGCCTTGTGGACCAGGTAAAGGATTATGGATTGTGGCAGAAGTTTGTTGAAGGGCTTAAAGCCAGTTTTTAGTTTAAGGAAAAAAAAAAAAGTCACTCTTGGTAGAATGTGAAATCGGGGATATAGAAGAGTAAACAGACCCATTAGGATTTTTATTTCTAACAGACCCATTAGGATTTTTATTTCTAACATTGTATGGTGGACATTTTTGGTCTTATCTCTTAACCACATGTTCAGTGATTCTTAAAAATATAATTAATTCTAGAAATCCTATAATTAATTTGATGCAATCATGCAATTGTATAGGAATAGATAATGTTAAATGTATTAAATATTTAAATATAATATGCTATTTCATTCATTCAGAAACTACTTGAAAATTGCTTAACTTGGAAAAAAGTACTATGGATAAACTATGCTTATAAGTAGTTACAGCCTAGTAGGAAAATTCAGACGTTTATGTATGTCATGTGGGCTGTGTAAGTTCTTGTAAGAATGCAGAAAACCATTACTTGAGGAAAGAGTAAGGAGGGACGAAGAGTCTGTACATGAGTCAATCCATAAAATGTATACAAATATACTTAACAAATTCAGCAAATATTGTATTATTTCCTAAACACTATACAAAGAGATAAAGAGAATATAGACATAAATAACACATTATTTCTATATTCAGAGTACTCATAGTCTACTGGAAAGTATAAGTAATTACTTTAAGGACTCTAATACTAGGCGTGTTGCCCTAAGTATCACAATATAGAATATGAAAAAAGAAACTTAATTCAACTAGGAAACACAAGTATGTTTTACATTCGAGAATAGCAGAAAATAAAATAACAAGTTTTGATTGAAGAGAGAACAGAACTTTCCTTACTTGTCAGTTTAAAAGAAGACAAAAGTATTGGCAAAACAGTTTTATAGAATAATATAGCAGTTATCTTCAGGGTACCGTGGATTCGGGAAAGAATAGATAGGCAACTGAATTAGCAGATGAATGTCATACTATGGATGCCAAGTAATCCAACTGAGCTAAGGTGCCAATGATGGTAATAAAAAGAAATTAGTTTGGGGTAAAGTAATAGAGAAAATTGGGCAGAAACTAGCAAATTCTTGAATGCAGTGAAAAGTCAGTAACTGAATTTTGAGCCAAGGTGATTGTACAGTGGTGATATCATAATTTCCAAAATGAAAATCAAGAAATGTTTACTTGTAGGCTTCAGTCATTTGATGATTAAAAATAAATCTTAAACATATTAAGTTTGAGGTGCTGCTGGTGAAATGCCGTGCTCAACAGTGATGATAGCTTGGGGATCAAGAACGAACTTGGGAAAGAAAAGAATAGTAATAGCTAAGAGTAAATGTTTGAGGCATTTTACCTGAAAAGTTAATTTAATTCTTAAAATTTGCTGAGAAAATACTTCTTTAACCCCACTTGTAAGTAGAGCCCTGAAGTTTGGATTCCTTCAGATCATTACACAGAGTGATACCACAATACTGTCACTCAGAAATGAACTAGACATTTAAGAATCATTTGTATGAGGTAGAATTGAAATTTTGAGAGCAGTAAGAACGTCTAAAAATGACTAAAGAAGAAAGGGTAGAGAAGAAAAGTTGGAAAATCTAGAAGACTGGAGAAGGAAGACAAATCAAGACGTATATAGAAAAGGTGTGTCAAAGTTCAGCTAATACAGAATCTAGCAAATAAACTAATGTCACAAAAAGCTGGAGTTTAAAGAAACAAACACCTTAGCTTTATGGAATTCTGTAAGGCAGCCTGTCTCAAAGTAGGTTACATGGAATATCAGCCACACAATATATTTGATGAGAGCAAAAAATGGTGACATGATCAAGTAAGTTTATAAGACAACATAATAAGAGATCTGAAGCACATTAAAGGTATGATAATTATTTTTATATTTATTTATTTATTTATTTATTTATTTTTGAGATGGAGTCTCACTCTGTCACCTAGGTTGGAGTGCCGTGGTACGATCTTGGCTCACTGCAACCCCTGCCTCCCAGGTTAAAGTGATTCTCCTGCCTCAGCCTCCCAAGTAGCTGGAACTAGGTACATGCCGGCTAATTTTTTTTTTTTTTTTTTTTTTTTTTTTTTTAAGTAAAGATGGGGTTTCACCATGTTGGCCAGACTGGTCTCAAACTCCTGACCTCAGGTGATACACCTGCTTTATTCTCCCAAAATGCTGGGATTGCAGACATGAGCCACCTCGCGCAGCCGAAATAATTGAAGGAAGGTGATAACTTCATGATAGCTTAGAAGGCACCTTCTTCTTTTTTAATCTAAAAAATACATATTTGAACATATGTTTTACAAAAGAATCATGTTTTGGAATATGATGAAGATTCTAGAAGAAAAGTCTTGAGTTGTTAGGATCTGAGGAATGTTAAAGAAAGCAGTAGTGAGATAAGAGCACAGTTTAAGTATGGCATGAGGATGAGGAATTAAAAAATGAAGAAAAGTCCTGAAACAAGGAATTGTGGAATTGTAGAATTAGGACATAAGTGTAAGATCACTAGTTCAGTGACTGTGTGTTAGAATTACTGAGGAAGGGGTCACTTGCAGGGCTGCCCATGGACTGACTGAAGGGGATTTAGATATGTAAAGGATGATAGAAATACCAGGCTATTCCTGTCGAATTCCATTCTGCTAAATACTCCAGTTCCTTTTTTCATGCTTTCTAGATGTCATTTCTTTCTAATTTCAACCTCTAGACTAGTTGTCTTTAATGATATTGCTCTCAAAATAAGCTACTCAACAGAAAATAATACTTTGGTTCTTTCCAAGGCACTATGCATTGTCTTTTTTGACAGCATGATCAGAAGGGCTATTCCCTATGATTCCAGCCAATTTTATGCAATTTACATGGATTTTTCAGTAGCTATACAACTTTTGCGCATGAACAAAACATCTTTTTAAGGCTATTTTATAACGTTATTTTATAATTTACACGTACATTTTATTAGCATCAGCCCTTTATTCCTGGTTGGCATTTAACTAGTTCTTTAAAATAGTCATTCTGACTTTCATTTTATTTGAGCCCCTAGTTTTGTGTGAATTTCAGGTTTTACTTTTATTTTTATCCCTTTGATTTCTTCAAGGGAATAATTAATATTAAAGTGATAAGTGTAAGGAAAAGAAATTTGCTGAAAGCCTCTAGAAATCATTATTCAAAATTAACTTACCCGGGAATCCCTTTAGGTACAGTTATTTTGTCCAACTCATTGGCTTCAATTTTCAGTCCTCTTAAATGAATCATCACTATTGCTTTTATTTCTGCATTCTATCCGCCTATGTCTATACCTATATCAAGATTAACTTTGTCAAAACATTAAGAGTGTAGTTGAAGCTTCACTCCTGTATTTTCTTGATATTCTAGTTATATTGATTTGATATAATTTGCAACTGATTGCATTTTCATTCTTAGGTAATGAGCAGTCATCTCTTCATTCACTTTAGAATCTTGCTTGTGTCTTAATTCAGTATCACTAATATGTTTTTTAAACATACATTTCCTCCATTTTGACACAAGGTATTTCTTTGTCACCTTGTTTCTCCAGAGCCTCCTTTGTATTTTATTACACTATTTCTGAAGTGGTCTTATGATAATGAGTGAGAATCCTTAAGTAATTTACATAAATTATCTGTGCCTCCGTTTCCCTGTCAGTAATATGGGAATGATTATAATATCTATCTTATAAAATTATTACAGGCAGTAAATAAATTTAAATGCTTAAAACACTATCTGAAACAATGTAGATGCTCAACAAATCTTGGTTGATATTTTTTTCAGTACTCTAGTCTCAAGTAAGAAACATGATCCATTTACAATCCTCCTGTGAAAGTGCTTTTGAGAACAGAAAAGATTTAAGTAAAAACAAAAGTTTCTTTCAATTACTAAGCTTAAGGAGTGAAAGGGTTATGCTGAAAGATTAGTATTTAATTATTTTTACATAAACATCCTGTGTTAGACATCTATCAGGTTAAAAATATGTAAGAATGAAAACTGCTTATTCTTTCAACTCCTAAAAATAATTTTTTGATTTTGGAGTTAAAAAACGAAGTATTAGAACAATAGGATATGATTTTTAGAAAAAAAATTGATTCGTTTATAAGAGATAGACATAAAGACTGTTATTTCTATTGTTGGATGTAGTAAATTAGGACAGTCTTGCTAGGTAGTGACAGAGAGGGGCAGATGAAAGAGAAAACGGATTAAAAAAAGACCAAACTGTGTCATCACAGAATCTATGTCTCTATTCTCCAGCAGGCTATATGATACTTTCTTTATATGTTCCTTCTATTGTTTGCTTTGATGTTTATTTTAGCCTTTTTTTCCCTACATAAATAAAGGGTTTGTTTGGAAGTTAGAGTGGAGATAAGTTGAGGAACAGTATCTGTTCCCCAGCAGGTGGTCAGTTGGCATTGCAGGCATAGAATACTTGCTTTAAAAATGCTGACCAGCATACTCTTTCTTTAGATACAGCACCTATGGTTTTTAGAAGACCTAATGTGTAACCATCTTTAAAATCTAATTAACAATGCTTCACAGGGCAACTCTATTACTTGCTGAAGGATTTTAATGGGAACATAAAAATTATAATTGCTAATGAAGGTCACGTATAGGCAGACTTTGTTATTTGATATCATAACACATCCAAGATTGATTGAAAAAAATGTATCAGAGTCTCCCACTTACCAGTAAGTAAATATTTCCATATGAAGTGCCCTTCTGTGAGTGCAGGCGTACCTCAGAGATACTGCTGGTTTAGTTCCAGATCACTGCAATAAAACAAATCTTGCAATAAAACAAATCATATAAATTTTTTTGGTAACCTAGTATATATAAAGGTAATGTTTATACTATACTGTAGTCTATTAAGTGTGCAATGATATTAATGTCTAAAAAATGCATATCTTAATTAAAAATATTTTATTGCTAAAAAATTCTAATGATCATCCAAGCCTTCAGCTAGTCCTAATCTTTTTGCTCATGGAAGCTCTCGCCTTGATGCTGATGACTGCTGATTACTCAGGCTGGTGGTTGCTGAAGGTTGGAATAGTTGTGGTAATTTCTTAAAATGAGATAACAATAAAATTTTCACATGAATTGATTCTCCCTTTCACAGAGAATTCCTCTGTAGCATGGCAGGCTTTTTCGATACCATTTGACCCACAGAAGAACTTATTTTAAAATTGAAGTCCACCCTCTCAAACCCTGCCACTGCTTTATCAACTAAATTTATGTAATATTCTTTATGGTCATTTTAACAGTGTTCACAACATCTTCACCAGGAGTAGATTCCATCTCAAATAACCACTTTCATTGCCCATTCATAGGTAGCAGCTTCTCATTGTTTAAGCTTTGTCAGGAGATTGCAGCAATTCAGTCACATCTTCAGACTCCATTTTTAATTCTAGTTTTTTTGCTATTTGCACAATATCTGCACTGACTTCCTCCACCCAAGTCTTGAACCTTTCAAAGTCATGCGTGAAAGTTGAACCACCTCTGCCAAACTCCTGTTAATGTTGAGATTTAAATCTCCTCCCATGAGTTACAAATGTTTGTAATAGCATCTAGAATGGTGAATCCTTTCCAGAAGATTTTCAATTAACTTTGCCCAGATCACTGTCTATGGCATTACTATCTATGGCAGCTATAGCCTTATGAAATGCATTTCTTAGATAATAAGACTTGAATATTGAAATTACTCTTTGGTCCATGAGCTACAGAATGAATATTGTGTTAGCAGGCATGAAAACAACATTAGTGTTTTTGTACATTTTTACATCAGAGCTTTGAGGTGTCTAGGTATGTTCTTCAATGAGTAGTGGGTGGATCACCTGTGTATATATACAAGTGACACATATTATTTATATATATTAGATATACATGAGTTATATATATTAGTTATATATTAGATATATATTTATATGTTATATATTACATATAGTGTTATATATGTGTATTTTATTTATTTATATATATATATATTTTTAGTCTTGCTGTGTTGCCAAGGCTGGAGTGCAGGGGCACAATCTCAGCTCACTGCTTCCTCCACCTCCTGAGTTCAAGCAATGTTCGTGCCTCAGCCTCCCAAGTAGCTGGGATTACAGGCATACATTACCACGCTCAGCTAATTTTTTTGTATTTTTGGTAGAGACAGGATTTTGTCATGTTGTCCAGGCTGGTCTCAAACTTCTGAGCTCAGGCAATGTGCACCCCCTGCTTGGCCTTCCAAGGGGGCTAAGATTATACGCATGAGCCCCTGCGCCCAGCTGAGTGGTAATATTTTGAAAGGAAACCTTTTTCTGAGCAGTAGGTCTCAAAACAGAGATTAAAATATTGAGTAGACCATGCTGTAAACAGATATGCTGTTATCCAGGCTTTGATATTCCACTTATAAAGCACAGGCAGAGCTCAGAGTAGATTTAGTGTAACTCTGAAGGGCCCTAGGATTTTCAGAATGGTAAATAAGCATTGGCTTCAACTTAAATTCAAATCTGCATTGGCCCCTAATAAGAGACTAGCTTGTTCACTGAAGCTTTGAAGCCAGACATTGTTTTCTTCTATCTAGCTAGGAAAGTTCTAGATGGTCTCTACTTCTAATAAAAGGCTATTCTATCTACATTGATAATCTGTTGTTTAGTGTAGCTACCTTCATCAATTATCTTTGCTAGATCTTCTGGATAATTTACTGCAGCTTCTACACCTGCACTTGTTGCTTCACCTTGCATTTTAAAATTGTGGAGACAGCTTCTTTTTTTAAAATCTCATGAGCCAACTTTCACTAGTTTCATATTATTCTTCCAGATCATCATTTCTCTCAGCCTTCTTAGAATTACAGAGACTTAGGACTTGGCTCTGCATTAGACTTTGGTTTAAGGGAATATTATGGTTCATTGAATCTTCTATCCAGTTCACTAAAACTTTTTCCATATCGGCAATAAAACTGTTTTGCTTTTGTAATATTCATGTGTTCAATGGATTAGCACTTTTAATTTCCTTCAAGAACTTTTCCTTTGCATTTACAACTTGGCTAACCATTTTGTACCAGAAGTCTAACTTTCAGCCTATTTCAGCTGTCAGCATGGCCTCCTTACTAAACGTAATCATTCTAGCTTTGATTTAAAGTGAGATACTTGGACTCTTCCTTTCACTTGAATAGTTAGAGGCGATTTCAGGATTATTAATTGGCTTAATTTAAATATTGTTGTGTCTCAGGAATCAAGAAGGCCCAAAGAAGGAGAGAGGGAGAGAGACAGGAAATGGCTGATCAGTGGGACAGTCAGAACACAAACATTTGTTAAGTTCACCATCTTATATGGGCATGGTTCGTGGTCCCCAAAACAATTAAAATAGTTACATCAAGTATCACTGATCACAGATCCCTGTAACAGATATGATAGTAATGAAAATTTGAAATATTGCAAGAATTACCAAAATGTAACAGAGACACCAAGTAAGCACATAGTGTTGAAAAACATGGCGCCAATCGACTTGCTCCATGCTGGGTTGCCACAAACCTTCAATTTGCAAACAAATGCAGTATCTGCAAAGCACAGTAAAATGAAGCTCAATAAAATGAGATATGCCTGTGCTAATACTCTGAAAGAAAGGTAAAATACAGAGAGATAATGTTGATTTTCAAAAATAAATAACAACTTGTTGATTTCTTTCAATATGCCTAGGTAGTTCATATTATTTCTTCAGTTGATTTTAAAGGTGTTTGACCTTGATTTTTTTAAGGTTATGTTAGTCTAGTTTTGCTCAGATGTGAACATTTTCAGTTTTCTAATTGGACCTTAGAAATAGTTTTCAGTTGTCTAATAAGACCCTTAGAAATATACAACATTGTAAGTGTATGGAGATTAAGCAAATGAAGAAGAATAAGTAAAAGAAAGGAAAACCCTGGAGTTTCATGTGCTTAACCTTCCTCAAATGTATCCCAGCATGCTTCCATGATATGTAAGACCATCCACTCTTCTGAGACACCCTGATGATAGGCCCATATGTACTTGATACCTTCTGCAAGCATAACAAGACCGCAGTAGGGACATTGTGGAGGGCTCAACTCACCATGTCACTGCTTGTATTAATTCATTTCGAATTCAATGTGGGTCACTCTCTCTTGCTTTTATTCTTTCTCTTCTTTTGTGGGTTTAATGTGTGATTTAACTAAGTTTTCTTAAATATGCTACATTCACCTTACCCAAATCTTAGCTATTCCCTTCTGAGATTCAAGTTTTGTGGGTCACTTGGCACTGCTTTATTGGATTATTTCCAAACATACCATCTCCTTTTTGTTCAGTATTGCAGATACTTTCATGCTTATTCATGAAAACTATCATGTGAATTTATACTGACTCTGGGAGAAAGTGGCCACTGTGCCAACAATGAGTGTCACTTGGTATGGAGAGGGATTTAGAGGCATTATGTATTGTCTCATTCTAGTGAAGTAATATATCAGACTATATTTATCAGACTATATTTATGACTATAAATCTGACCTTTCAAATACCTTTTTAAATTGTAGTTGCTACGTTTTTTGGGTTTTGTGTTCTTATATTATTAGCAAGAGAGCTTTGATTATTCTTATGCAATATTTAAAATATGGTTTAAAACATGTTTTTAAAGGTACTTTAAAAAATGTAACTACTGGTTATTTAAAGTCTTATAGTTTTTGTTTTTTACTTTTTTTTGGAAATTTTCATGTTGGAAATTCAGTTTCCTTGGATGATTTATTTTTTTCCAACTTTTATTTTAAGTTCAGGGGTACATTTGCAGAATGTGTAGGTTTGTTACATAGGTAAATGTGTGCTATGGTGGTTTACTGCACAGATCAGATAGATGATTTTTTTTTTTTTTCTGTAAGAATAGAAAAACAAAAAAATTCAAAGAAGTACATGGTATTTTCTGTTTATATGGGTTTTTTTTTTCAGTTAAAAATAAAAATTGATCAAAGTTGAAAGGTTTCCTGTTCCATTCTTGCCAGTTCTTAAACTTTATTCATTGTTTATTTATTCGTTTATTTATTTGAGATGAAGTCTCACTCTGTTGCCCAGGCTGGAGTGCAGTGGCTGTGATCTTGTCTCACTGTTACCTCTGCCTCCTGGGTTCAAGTGATTTTCCCACCTCAGCCTCCCCAGTAGCTGTGACTCCAGGCGTGTGCCACCATGCCTAGCTGGTTCTGTATTTTTAGTAGAGACAATGTCTCACCATGTTGGCCAGGCTGGTCTCGGCTCCTGACCAGCCTCCCAAAGTGCTGGGATTCAAGGTACCCACTGTACCCAACTCAATTCTTAAACTCCAAGGCCTATTATACACAGAGAAAATTTCCTAATTTGTTATATTAATCTTATTATTACCCTCTTCTGACCATTTCTACCACATTGTATCAGCTTCTTAAATTTTGCCCATTATTGTAGCTAAATTTATTTTAGTATAATTTATACATAATTTAATAATTTACTGCTTATTTTAATGTGACCTAATTGGCCTATGCAATTAATTGCCTAATTATTACATGAGTATAAGTCATATCCTTAGCAAAATTATGAAATCTGTGGAAACAAATACTGTGTTTTCCTGTTTTGTGTTTACTATTGATTTTTCAGTCATGATAATCATTTTGCATTTAATAATAAGAATACCTGTTAGTTTCCAAGCATCTGTGCCAGACTTTTTATAAGCATCACAATAAGCCAAGGAGGTAGAGATCTTTATTATACTTTTATTTAAAAAGGGAACTGAAGCAAAGAAAGATTGTATGTAATTCACTCACTGTTACATAGGCAAGCATTGATAGAACTGGCTGGGATTGAATTTGAAATTAATTATGTGACTCGAAAGCCTGGTCTCACAACCTTGCCAATAACTGTGCCCCTCAACCCCTGAGAAAACACATCCAATACAACATTTATTGAATAGATTGTTTTTACCTAGATAAATTTGAATTCTGCCACTAGAGGTTAGTATTTATTTTATTAATGATTACAGTCAAATTCTGGTGTATCTAAGAGAGCTAGTACTTTGGCATAGAGGATTACACAGCATGATAGAATAAAATTTAAGTAGAAAAAATGCATCTAACTTCCTGGAGTGGTTTGTGGATCTCATTGACTTTTACCATGATATAGCCATGCTATCTGTTAGAAAAGTATTCAAGGAAGCATATGTTTTTATTGTAGTCAAGCTGATGTTGCCAACATAGAAAACATACTTATTATTTCTAAAACTGGAATTGTTTAATAGAAGCTACTTTTTTTTTTTTTTTTTTTTTTTGAGACGGAGTCTCGCTCTGCCGCCCGGGGTTGGAGTGCAGTGGCCGGATCTCAGCTCACTGCAAGCTCCGCCTCCCGGGTTCACGCCATTCTCCTGCCTCAGGCTCCCGAGTAGCTGGGACTACAGGCGCCCGCCACCTCGCCCGGCTAGCTTTTTGTATTTTTTAGTAGAGACGGGGTTTCACCGTGTTAGCCAGGATGGTCTCGATCTCCTGACCTTGTGATCCGCCCGTCTCAGCCTCCCAAAGTGCTGGGATTACAGGCTTGAGCCACCGTGCCCGGCTTAGAAGCTACTTTTATGGACATTTAAGAATGAAGTGAGTTCTTCATCTTATCCAGATAGTTAAACCATGGCTTTAAACACAGTTCTGAAGTCTGTGGCTGAATGGTAGGTTTCTCCCAGGCTTTGGAGTCAAAGCCTTTCTCCTTTGTGAAATCCTGTGTGTCTATATTTGTAAAAGAAATATTATTGACTCTATTGTTCAGAAACAATAGGTGACATTTACATAAAGAAAAGCTAATGGGGATCAGTCTTGGGGAATGTCCACTGATCCAATCTTGAACTTTAAAATATCCTTAAATTTATGCAGGAGGAGGTGTTGGCCTTTTGGGACTTCACTTTGGAATGTCCCTTTATTCTCTAAGAGACTCTTACTTGCAGGATTCCATGTGCCTGCCAACCAGAACCATTATCTTTTACCTAAATAACAGCTCCACAGATCCTCATGCCCAGGTGGCAGACCAAGAGAACTGTAACAGTTAATTGAATATTTGAATTTTCAAATTGGATTTTGAATGAATTACACTAAGCAAGTGTGTTGCATATTATTCTTAAGTTATAGATAAATGGCGCTAAACTTGTGTACATGTTTATTTAAACACGTATTCAAAACACATCTAAATATGATAATCTTGGTTATTCTCTTTAATGAACTAAATTTCATTTAATAATATAGCACTGTACATTTACATAGTGTGTTACACTCTCTATGTAATTATTTGCTAATCCGACAACACTCTAATATACTTGTCAAGCAAAGTTCACACACTTTAAATAAATATTATTGATTTGTGTTTTTTTGTTTATTGTTTTTATTTTGATGTTGGCTGTACTTCAAATGGTATCTCACATGCTACTACATGACTCTACTCACTTAATTTAACATTCCATCCAGCAGACATACTTCTCAGTTGTATTAATACATTTTCCACTTTGATCAAAATTTGATGGCACATCTGTAAAGGATTTGTAGTACATTATAAATTATGTAGATGTGAGGGCTCTGTCCATGAAAGTTACCAACAGGTGGACATTGTGCCTAAGGGAGAACCAATCCCAAGATAGCAATATCTAATTGGAAATGTCATTTTGGAGCACAACTTCTTCTTATATCAGAGATTGCTGTTCTCATAAAAGACATATTGTAGCACCACTACCAACTTTCGCAGACAATGTGACCAAATAGTATTTGCCTGTTACTATTTTTGCAGGAGAATGTATTTCACTGCACTAGTTATAAATGATGTTTAGTTTGCAATGTGGGAATCCTGCACATAAAAAGTAGGCAATGATTGCTAGTGTTACTTTCTGTCCTTTCCCTTACTGAAGTTAAGATCCAGTTGGCAACAAGGGACCTTGCAAACCTAATGGTGCTATCTTAAAACATACACTTCATAGTATTATATATATAATATATATAAATATTATATATATATATAAATATTATATATATATGTAAAAGAGAATGATTGTAGAACTGTTAAAAGAAAAACTTCAGGCACATTCAATCTCATTGAGAAAAGAATGATTTGCAAATTGGACAGCCCCCAATACCAGAATAGATTCAGAGCAATTTTGGGGCTGCCACATGATTGGATAACATTTATGGACAGAAAAAAGAAAGTGCCATACAGAAAGCAAAAGTGCAGTACGAAAACAACTGGATTGGTTACACGTAAGTGTGTGACTTATTTGAACCGGCTTTGAATGGTTGATTGTCTGTTGTTGGCAGAGACTTCACTACTTGTTATAAGACCAAGTTACAGTCTATTTACACATCGAGTGAGATTGCAGTTCAATGTATATGGAGAAAACTTTAGGTCAAACTTAAAATATGTACAGGAGCAGCTTTGGGCCAAACAATTTAACAGAATAGACACCATTTTCAGTAAGTCAGTTAGAGTACCACTAGCTTTAAACACTATCAGGGAAAAACATGTTTGAGAGTTTTAGGAATCATTGCAGTAAAAATTTTCTTTCACCTTTGCATTTCATTCCATACTCAGTTACATTCACAAACAACAGTATAGCATTTTGGTTAGAAAGGAGGTTTTGGGCCGGGTGTGGTTGCTCACGACTATAATCCTAGCACTTTGGGAAGCTGACACGAGAGGATCACTTGAGCCCAGGAATTCGAGACCAGTCTGGGCAACATATTGAGACCCTGTCTCTACAATAAATAAAAAATTAGCCAGGCACGGTAGTGTATGCCTGTAGTTCCAGCTGCTCGGGAGGCTGAGGCAGGAGGATCACTTAAGCCTGGAAGGTTAAGGCTACGGCGAGGCATGATTTTGCCACACTGCACTCCAGTCTAGGTGAGAAAACAAGACCTTGTCTTAGGCCAAAGGGGGGAAAAAAAAAGAAAAGAAGAGAAAAGAAAAGAAAGTTTAGGAATCTACAAATGTGAATTGAAATCCTAAACTCATAAATTTCAAGCCGTGTATCCTTAGACTATTCAGTTCATTTAGCCTCAGATCCCTTATTCACAAGATGAAGATATTATAAGATGAATAAATGAGAAGTTGTATGTAAAATGCTCAGTACAATGCCAAGTATTTATACTGTTTGAACTCCATTCACTTTATTGAATGGAATTTTAAAATTAAAGTGTGTAATTCACTACCATATATCCCAGTCCTCTCAAGTTTTGACTTATGGTCCATGCAGTTACGTCATTGATACCACTGTGTGAACATACTTTGGTCATCTATTTAAATTCAAAAGATAACTTCCATCTGCATGAAGCCAATGCTGTCTTATTTGTTCATTACTGTGGTTTTAGTTCCTTTTGTCTCTTGATATGGCTCTCTCTGTATACACTTATGTTCCGTGTTTCTGCATTGAAATGTATTGTTTAAAATTTAAAATTGTCCCTGTTGACAAAAATGACTATTATATGCTTTCAAGACTGTCAGTCAAACATGGGGATCTGAGTGGCACAATACCCAGATACCTGGACAATGATGAGGCCTGATATTGCAGCTGCAGCAACGAATTATGTGCATTAAAAAGTAATTGCATAAATATGTAATGATAAAACTTTATAATTATTTAATTATGTAAATATTATTACATATTACTATATCACTAGCTTGACTCTGGAGCCCTTTTTAACAGTAATAAACTTATTCTGCTTTTTTATATTAATTATACCAGTAAGTAATGATATCTTGTGCTCATTTCCTGCAATGAGAAGACATTTTGGAACCGGTTATGCTTGTGTGACAAGCACTGAGTATACTCATTTTTTTCCTGTATGTTCTTTCTCCAACTAGAAATTAGTTCTTATTAACTCATCATTAAGTTCATTAAGGTGATGAATCAGCAAGTATTTATTGTGTGCCTAGTGTTCACCAAAGCATACATTCTGTTGCCTTTAAATTGCTTATAAATATTTCAAGTTTCTTGCTAATTTACTGTGTTAAATTAATCGACCTTGATCTAATTCTAGGTCTGTTACATTCTCTGAGAATCTTAAAAGTTGCAAGGGCTCACTTTTGTATATGTAAGTTAGTAAATGAAAGTATATGAGTTGAAATTCCAAGCATTCTCTGTCTCTTTTATACTTTTTATTCAAGAAGTCTGGACTTCTTTACATTATACTGAACTAAAGATGATTTTTCAAAGTTCCTTTCTAAGATGTACTTTAAAAGAGCGAGAAATAAGAGCCCAGAAAATAAGCAATGTTTTTTATGTAGAAAGTATTTTATTTAATAATTTATTATGATAGAGGTCTATCTAAACACATTTTCTCTCATCAAAACAGGAAAGGCTATTCAAGGGCTAACTTCAAATAAATGTTATTGTATCACAGAACGAAGCAGGAGAAAGGAATGATTACTTCAGTCCAAGTCCCAATCATCAGGTGTATCTAAACTGTTTATGAACTCAGGATTCGTGGTCTAGGTGATTTATCTTTCTCTTCCTCCATTCCCTGTATTGACAAGAGAATAGACAGAATCAACCACAAGTTCTATTTCTTCCCCTTTTTTATGCCTGCAGGAGGAGTTCTATGGAATGTGTAAATGTTGGACCTCTAGCTACAATTCTTTTCTGAACTTTTCACTCTCAGCTGCATGTGACTGGAAAGAAAGTTACAAAAATAAGCTAGTAATGCTGTAGTAGTAAAAAAAAAAAAAAAAGAAAAAAAGAAAAAAGTTATTTTTGTTGTTGTTGGAGAATGAGTGAAGAAAAGCTGCCATGTAAAATACACACACACACACACACACACACACACACACACACAAAATTAAAAATATATTTTGCAGTGACAAAATTGAAATGACTGTTAAATAAATGTAAAACTTGGCCGGGCGCGGTGGCTCAAGCCTATAAACCCAGCACTTTGGGAGGCCAAGACGGGCAGATCACGAGGTCAGGAGATCGAGACCATCCTGGCTAACACGGTGAAACCCCGTCTCTACTAAAAAAATACAAAAAACTAGCCGGGCGAGGTGGCGGGCGCCTGTAGTCCCAGCTACTCGGGAGGCTGAGGCAGGAGAATGGCGTAAACCCGGGAGGCGGAGCATGCAGTGAGCTGAGATCCGGCCACTGCACTCCAGCCTGGGCGACAGAGCGAGACTCAAAACAAAAAACAAAACAAACAAAAAAAAACCTTGATATTATGAGAAAATCGGAGTTAAAGATTATGGTCAGTGTATTTTTTTGTTCATGTGTACTTGAGTACACACACACACACACACACACACACACACACATTTAACAGATGCCTCTGCATACATGTTGTATCCCCTTGGCCCAATTCTGATTTCAGCCAACCTGAGATGAACTATTTGTGGGCACTCGGGCCTACCTCAGCTACCTAATTCCTATCTCAAATGCTTTCTATTTGTCTTTACGCATTCTTCCCGGAGACTTTCCTCCATGCCAGTGGCTTGGGTGGTGGGTACCCCAGCCATCTGCTTGTGTGCTGTGGATGTCATACTGGTAAAGATTGTCCTCAAACACTGGGGAGGAGGAGGTCATGCAGATTTTTCCAGCTTCCTATTTCAGTTGTACAATTCTGGGTGGCAGTCTGTATTTCTCAGAGATCTTGACAGAATTTGGTCTTTCTTGCCAATAGCAACAACTGTAATAATAGCAACATAGTTTTGGCTCTTCCTCTTTTTCTGCCTCTCCTTTCCTTCACACTTGTTTCCTGGGTTCATCCTCCAGTAAACTAGCTGCATCAAAGTTCTTGTCTTGGGCTCAACTTTTTAGGGGATCCCAAACTGGAATGCTATGCCATATAGTAATATTTGATCATTTTATGTTTGAGTAACTCAAAACATTTGTAGGCATCATCAATCAGTAAGTATTTCATGTCTTTATGTAGTATTATGAAAATATTACATAACCATTTGGAGATCTGATTTGGTAGAACGTTAATTATCTTACCACCTTTTTAAACATTTAGCATGTTATCTACCTTCTTAAAGAGCAGCTGTAATATTGTTGGTCAAGTAAGACTTACATTTTTGAAACAGTTGGCCAATATTATACAAAATCTGCTTCTTTCTTGCATTCTACTGGTTATTGAAGTTCTTGTTAACACTGTAATTGAGGATGTCTTACTCAAAGATCAAAGTGGCAAATATCTATAAAACTTTCTTCCTACGATTTATCTTTTAAAAGCAGGCCAAAAATGTCACAGTGAAGGTGGGATTTCACTCATTTTAACATGACAGTATAGGAGATTTGTTAAAGGCAGTATTCAGTGGTGAGTGGTGTGTGCAGGGGTGCAGATATAGGAGAATCATATTTAATTCCAAAACAGCTAATTAAGGAAGAATAGCTCTATAGCAACTTACTTTTTCTTGTGTGAAAGTATTAATATATGTTCAAGAAAATAATATATATAAATGAAAGCAAGACATTTATTCATTCACACATAGCTTTTCAGAAATAAGACTAAATGTGTCATAATAAAAATTCTGGCATATATCTAATCAGAGATATTTTGCACTTGTGGTAGTTAAAAAAAGATATTACATAGCTATTTTACAGCTATGGATGTGATCTGGTTTAATAGACATGTATTATTTTCTTTCCACTCTATTGCCATAACCAAGGACACAGTTGTCACATAGAGGTTGGAGAGATGAGCTTGTATTGTCTCTGGGCATCTATTCTAAGTGTTGCATGCTTGGCCAATTGGTCAGCATGACTCTAGAGGCAGTAACATAAGCCATTTTCATAACCATCTCCTTTCATAACAGGAAAGGAATTGGAAAAGGAAGAGTTTGTTTACCCGTAAAGTTAAAAAATCCTTTCCTCGACAATACTGTCAGGAAAAGTACTGACTATTTCTACCATTTTCTTTATTCCTCAATTATCAGCTTAAAAATGTAAGACTAAATTTGCCTGTATTTTATTTTTATTTGCTCAAATGGAAGCAAATTAGATTTGCTAATGACTTATTTTTTGGTGATAAATTTAAGAAAGGCATCAAGTTAGCATCATAAAATTCAACCAATTAACTTTAGCTGTACTTCCTTCTTCTGTTATTGAAATAGTTGTGTGGCCCTGAAAACAATAGATAGGGAACCTTTTAAAATCTTAATATATCCCTCATTGACCCTTTTCTAAATTTTCCCGAGTACTCATCAGAAATATAGATCTGGTTCTATTCAACTGCCATTTACTAACATTAACAATGTAGCATTGCTGCCAGGGGTAGAAAAAAAGAAAATTAACCTCTCTCTTCTGCCTTCTTGAAGTTTGCAAGATAAATACATACCGGTTTTAAAGGAAAGTGAACATCAGTAAACTGGACAGATTTATTGAGTTAGCTTGTAGCAAAATGAGTTTGCTCCATTTTCACATAATTTTTCTGGTAGTAAATGTTTTGATCTATTGATGTCATGGAGAAATGCTACATTAGCTATAAAACAGAAAGAGGGCACTGTTCAGTGACAGGACCAATAATATGTATAGTGCAATAAACACTTTGTAAGAATTTAATGGCCCTGAATTCAAATAGATAATATATAGTTCACTAAACTAAGGGAGAAGATTCATAAAATACTGCCAAATCCTCCAAATGCATAAACTTAGATGTACTATTAAGACATCAGTTTTACAATGGTAGATGAAACTATGCGTGTTTTGAAAAAGAACGAAAAAAAAAATTATCATAGCATTGCAGCACATCAGGATTTTATACTGTTTTTCCTTTTGTAATGTAGGCTTTTGATGTTAACTTCCATCGCTAAGTAGTTAATATTTTCTGTGATAAATCTCTCTTCTTCTGTAAAATTAATAAGGCACAGAAGAGTCTAGAACTTGACCATGGTGTGATGAATTCATGCATCTAAATGCATGAAAGGGGAACTGATGTTAAGGAAAGTCCTGTGGGTTAAGATGTAATTGTTTGTGGTTAGTAAATATACATCTCATAAATCTCAGAAACCTAAAACTTTACCTCCACACTGTTTCCAAATGTGTATACCATTTTTTTCAAAGTAGATGCCAAATTCTGTAGGCCACATAGTTTATGTGTGTATCTGTGTGTGTGTGTGTGTGACAAACCATCCAAAATTCATGACTTGAGATTTCGTTTAAAACATCATGCATTTGAATGTATTTTTCAAATCCATTGACCTTTGAAATAGGGCATCAGAATTGTGTTACTTCATTTTCTGGGTGAGAAAAAAATAATTGAGTACCAACTGATCTGTAATCTTCTTGGGAAATTATATGCTATCCAATGAGCCTAAACCTTGGAACCAGATTGTCTTATAAATTCCTAGCTCTATCTCTTACCCGATTTGTGACCTTGAGCAAGTAATTTAATTTCTCTTCTCCTCACTTGTTTTATCTGTGAAATGGTGATAATATCGTTCCTATCAAAAAGTCGTTTTGATAATTAAGTTAGTAGTAAGAGTTTACACATAGTAAACATTCAATAACTGTTGGCTGTTTTTTCTATAAATTCTTCTTGTTTTAAAATTATGCACTTATGTAATTATGTTTAAAATGCCCTCAAATGTAAGCTTTTGTTTGCAGTTTTCATTATTTTAAAATGTAGCATAATAGGGCTGGGCGTTGTGGCTCACACATGTAATCCCAGCACTTTGGGAGGCCGAGGCAGGCAGATCTCCTGAGATCAGGAGTTCGAGACCAGCCTGGCCAACATGGTGAAACCTGGTCTCAATTAAAAACGCAAAAATTAGCCAGGCATGGTGATACATGCCTGTAGTCCTAGCTACTCGAGTGGCTGAGGTGGGAGGATTGCTTGAACCTGGGAGACAGAGGTTGCAGTGACCCGAGATCAGGCCACTGCACAGCATCCTGTGTGACAGAGTGAGACTCTGTCTCAAAATAAATAAATAAGTAAAATAAAATAAAATAAAATAAAATAAAATAATGTAGCATAATGGAACAGACCATGGTTGTTTGGTTTTTGGGTTTTATTGGGGTTTTTTGTAATTAGAATATTAACCAAAAATAACAAATAGATGTATTCATTAAACTTTATAATCAGAAAATATTCATTTCAGCATAGCATTAGTACAATCCACATAGCTATTTTATTTTTTTCTTTAAATGTGCCTTTCTTAATACAAATAAAGTTGTACCTGTTACTCAAGAGCATCTGAGATAGAAAAACCTTGTATTTATTTAATAAATTTAAAATACTTATTGAGTGGCCTGTTTTAAGTGAATATTTCACAGCAATGAATGAAGCAGTCATTAAACATATACAGGCTACTTTCTAGTAAGTTAGCAGAATTTGTCATTACATAGCGGTTCCTGAAAACATATAACTTCTATTTAAAATTTATTTGTTCTTTAAAGTTGAATTTTTTTACAAAAAAGATCACCTTATGTGGAAGATGTACTCATATTTATATAGTACTTACAGTGAATATAAACATAAAATTAAACATTCAATAAGTTTCAACTCTAATCACTTTAATAGATATCAACCACTGTTTGTTGTCTACCAAGAAGCTGATTTAATTGGTGAGAAGGTTACACCTAGTAATGTTATATTGTTGGTAGTTCCTTCCTTAATGATCTCACTAACAAATTTCTTTTTATGACCCTTCTACAGATGGCTTTTAAGGAAAAAAAAAAAATAGTTGGGGCTAGTTAGTTTAAATAGACTGTAAAGGATGTTGACAGTGGTCCAATAGAGCAAAGAATAATGTGGTCATTTGTTTCATTCTCTAAAACTGACTTTTCCTCTAATTTGACACATTTCACTAAAATAAACAAGACATGCATTTAGTGAATTGCCTCACAGATGTTGGCTGAGTATTATAAAGAATGAGAGGGAAAGTATACTTCATGCTGTGTTTCTATTTGTTTTAATTTAATTTTTCTATTCAATTTCTCACCTTTGGATTTTGTATCACATTATATACATTTGGATAGCTATCTGCTTATTATTTCCTTTGTCAACTTTGACCTACCCAGTTTATAACTGTTTTTTTAACGAGTATTTATTATTTCTGTCACTATCTCTCAAAGGAGGACATAAATTCATAAGGAAAACAGATAGGGAATATGATGCCATCATTCTCAGCGGCATGCAATTCTTGTATTAAATATGCCAATACTGCAGAATTAATCCTTTATAAAGAGTGGAAAACAAGTAGAAACCATTCACTATCCAATTAACTATATTTGGTTAGGCCAGTGGAATCATGCTGCTGAATTGTCATGAACACACTGTGATGGTCACTGAAGAATAAAAGAAGAAATAGGAGGAACCACATGAGAAAACTGCTACTTCTACATGATTAATAAAACATGATTTTTCTTTCAAGTAAGACAAATACTAGCAAATAGTTTTATGTGTACCACTTTCTTCTTGGCATATTTAATTCTTCTACCCCCGCGTTTCTTTCACCTCTGTCATACTTTTTTTTTTTTTTTTTTTAAAGACAGAGTCTCACCTGGTCACCCAGGCTAGAGTGCAGTGGTCATGCTTGGCTCACTGCAACCTCCGCCTCCTGGATTCAAGTGATTTTCCTGCCTCAGCCTCCTGAGTAGCTGGAACTACAGGCGCCCACCACCACACCTGGCAAATTTTTGTATTTTTAGTAGAGACGGGTTTTTATTATGGTGGCCAGGCTGGTCTTGAACTCCTGACCTCAAGTAATCTGCCCACCTCAGCCCCGCGAAGTGCTAAGATTATAGTCCTGAGCCACCGCTCACGCCCCCTGTCAGACATTATTGACTAACTCAAATGCTGGCTCCTTGCTTTCCAAGTGACAAACATTGTGCTTGTAAGTCTGGAATGTGATACTGCCTTAAATGGTGTTCAAGAAAAGCAATGTAATCTGAAAAGAGATCCTAAATAGATGACTCTGAGAAGAAATTTTTTAGCAAAACTCAGAATGATACTTTTTTTTTTTTTTTATTTTGAGACTGAGTCTCACACTGTCACCCAGGCTGGAGTGCAGTGGCACGATCTCAGCTCACTGCAACCTCTGCCTTCCAGATTCAAGCAATTCTACTGCCTCAGCATCTTGAGTAACTGGGACTACAGGCGCACACTACCACGCCCGGCTAGTTTGTATATTTTTAGTAGAGATGAGGTTTCACCGTATTGACCAGGCTGATGTCGAACTCCCGACCTCGTGATCCACACACCTCAGCCTCCCAAAATGCCAGGATTACAGGCATGAGCCACCATGCCCGGCTAGAGTGATACTTTTTAAAGATAAGTTATTCCTAGCTACTGATTTTAACTTTCAAACGCTTTGTTTGTTGTAATCACAATCATATTTGTATTAAGAGCAGCCCATCAAATAATTTTCTATTTCTGCTGAATATTACTTAGCAGATGAAGCACTGATGGCATGTAGAGAGAATAGGGGTAGCTGGGAATAGTATTTTCTGTTTAATCAATGGAGATATTCAATAATAGTAGCTTGCACATGAAAGATAGTGGTTTAGCAATTGTGCTCTGGTGAGAAGCCTGGCATTGTATCTTGAATGTGGCACTTACTATTTATTTAACTTATCTATACCATTGTTTCTGCCTTCGTAATATTGAAATCATGACACTATCTAATTGTTAGTGGTAATGCATTAAGTGGATAATAAGGAAGTACCAGGCACTTAATAAATATGAGTCGTTCTCATAATTATCATAATCCTTTTGTTCTGTTTTCCCAGGGAGCATAGCACAGAGGTTTAGTGCAGGCTTCAGAGTTCAAACACCAGCTCTACCAATTACTAGTTATATGAGTCTTCTACTGTCTCCTCATCTGCGTAATGGTGACAATAATCTCAGCAGGGTTGATGTGAGGATTAAATAAGACAATAGAGGAAGTACCCAGCAAATATACTGGTATAGTGTAAATGCTAAATAAGTAGGACTAAGAATAACTTAAATCTGAATATCAATAAGGAGGAATTCCTCCGATTACAAATCTTTCTTATCAACAGTATTAGGGTTCTCTAGAGGGACAGGAGTAATAGGATAGATGCATATACTAAGGGGAGTTTATTAAGGAGTATTGACTCACACGATCACAAATTGAAGTCCCACAATAGGCTGTCTGCAAGCTGAGGAGTGAGGAAACCAGTCCGAGTCCCAAAAACCTCAAAAGTGGGGAAGCTGACAGTGTAACTTTCAGTCTGTGGCCGAAGGCCTGAGAGCCCTTGCAAAGGGTCCAAAAGCTGAAGAACTTGTAGCCTGATGTGTGATGGCAGGAAGCATCCAGCACAGAAAAAAGATGAAGCCCAGAAGGCTTAACAAGTTTGCTCTTTCCAACTTCTGCCTGCTTTATTCTAGCCCCTGTGCTGGCAGCTGATTAGATGGTGCCCACCCAGATTGAGGGTGGGTCTGCGTCTCCCAGTCCAGTGACTCAAATGTTAATCTCGTTTGGTAACACCTTCACAGACACACCCAGGAAAAATACTTTGTATCCTTCCATCTAATCAAGTTGAAATTCAATACTAACCATCACAGTATATTTGAGGGTTTTACATGGACAGAGTCATTCTCACAAGTGACAATCATTGTGTAAGCCATCCTTTCCTCCCATCACTCCCCTTTCAAGGTATGTGAGTGCTCAGTGACAAACAAAGCAGATTAGGTAAGACAAAAATAAAAGGAAAATCAGAAGCTTCGTGTAGGTTTTACAAAATGTTTGGCCTTTCAAATATGAACAGAAATTTCATAGAAAGCCTGAAAAACAAATACTGTTTGTATAAAAATTTCTTTCTAGGGATGATAGATTCATTGAATTTTCTGAAATTATATAAAAATATATAAGAAACCCATATTGGAAGATTATAATGATGAATCTAAAGATTTGGATATCATTTTATTTGAGCCAATATTTTATAAATAAGAAGAAATGAAGCCAGATAACTGAGATATTAGCCTCAAATCACAGTTTACTTTTTAATCCTTAGGAGTGTTTAAAATACAGTAGTAAGTAATGTGATAATTTTTGATTCACTTAACAATGTTATGGAGTGTGAAAGGCAGAAATTGCTATCCTAATTCTATTGACAAGATAAACATTTAGCTGTAAGAAGTCAAGTCAGTTTATTTCTGATACAATTATAACTATTGTCTGTTCCAGAGCTCTTGAAATCTTGTGAATTAATCTTGGAATGGTAACTTTCTATCATCATTTCATGCAAGAGAATAGAACAACAAAACCCACCAAGACATTCCATAAGAAAAAAACAAAACACCAACAAAACCCAACATCTTGAGGAATAGCCTAGGAATGCTTAAGAAACTATGGAATACTCTGGTACTTTGTAGAATTCTTTCAAATGCCTCTGTCGACTTGGGGCTGGATTTACTAGCCAAAGAACAGAAAATATTTTGTATTTAATAATAACATGGTGAATAATAATATGTTCATTAGTACAAATATGATTTCTAGAATGGAAACACAAAATAAAACTAATTGTAGAATTATTTAGAAATTGACATGTAGAAAATATGTCAAATATATCCTATACATGTCAACTGAAGCCCTTAGAAGGTAGCTTTAAGATCTTTACTCATCAGTTTTTTTGGTATTTGATAAAATTGGAATGCCAATTAATCTAACATAAACTGTTATTTGGAGCTAATATCTCAATTATCTGGTTTCATTTTTCTTATTTATAAAATATCAACTAAACTAAATGGCATCTAACATACTTTCAGCCTCCAAACTCTGGGACTATTAATTTAAAAGTATTTATGACATTTCTGAAATTACATCTAGATTCATTTTTAATATCATATTTGTTACATATCCAGAGCTGGATGTATAGAACCTAGTAATAAGAATCAGTCAAAAATACATTTGTCTTAGGAACAAATAGATGACATTTTCCATAGAAAGTTAATTTTAGTCAAACTGTTGTGCCTTGTGTTTCTAACTTCAGCTTCTTTTGACAATTCCCCCTTTCTCTGTCATTCACTTCTATTCTTGTCTGTTTTTAATGTCTTTACACAGGTTTCTTTGACAGCATTTAAGAACAGTTTATCTTTAGTAAATAAATATACTGAAAATCACCAATTATTAGACTACAATTTCCCTGATGCAGAGATTAGTTTGTCCTTTATAGCATGGTCGTAGTAGTCATATGGCTTCGATGACCGGAGAAACATCAGGGCCCTTTGTCTCACACCGATAAGATTAATGACACGGACACACGTGGAGTGGTTTTAAGGAGAGGAAAGTTTAGTAGGCAAGAAGGAAGAAATAAAGCTCCCCCATACAGAGGGAGTGGGGGCTCTGAACAGATAAAAACCCCTGCCCCTTCCACAGAAAGCAGTCATTTATACTGGGAGGCTGTTGGAGGCAGTGTCTGATTTGCATAGGGCCCCGGGGATTGGTTTTACCAGGTGTACTATTCACGTAAGCAGTGAAAAAAACTGGCCCTCCCACCTTAGCCATTTAATGTACAGATGCAGGTCGCCATGATGTCTTGCACAGGTGGTGGTGTCCAGGGGCAGCCAAGACACCTGGCATATGTGGTGACTAGAAGAGGGTGGGAACCGCCATGTTGGGTGGATCAGGTTTCTATTCCCCAGCATTTGCATATCAATGCTTGCCCATCAGGCTTTTCAAACCGCTTTCTATTAGAAATGTTTTGGGAACTGTTTTTATTAAAAGAAAAAGCCTTACCGAGGACTCCTTACCCTTTCTACGTACCTAAAATAATTTTTTAATAACTCCTGTAATAATAGTACCACCAAAGTCATGAGTTTCGATGAGGATGAAATAAAATAATTCACAGATTGACTCTTCACAGAGTACATATTCGGTAACTATTAAGTGCTATGATTGTTACTATTTGTCTCTATTTACAGCTCTTAAGTGTGTTGCACATAACAGGAGCTCCACAGATGCACTCAGTGGATGTAATATATAAACATGCATATTTAGTCTTATACAATCTGAGGTAACTCTGCCTTTGTTTTTTGTTTAGCAACTCTAAATGCCATGTGGTTATCACACAGTAGTAACAAATCACTATAACAACGGTACATCATTGAAGAAGCAAATGGATCAACTTTAAGTATTACCAATAATAACTTTGAAAAATTATTATTTTTACTAAAGCTATTATAAATAGATTCTCAAAAGAGTCTACTAAGAGAGCTGCATTTTCTTCTAAAAAGCTAAATTAATAGTCTGAAAGGTTTTGCAGATACATCAATGGCATGGAATGTTAATGCAAAATAAAAGGCCATCTCAGTTTCTGTAGCATCTATAGATACTGCATTTAAGTGTTTAAATTAGAATGTGGCTAGCAAAAGCATTTTATGAATTATTGACATTTTCAATCTGCACACTCCAGGATGAAATTCATTAGGAGGTGTTAATTTTGGAAACAAATTATATAAAGCCATTGTAATACAAGGTGCTTGAGCAGCACTTTTGTTCAGTGATGCGTGGGTATTATTTGAAAAACATAATTTAGAAGCTGAGTTGCAGAGATTACTCCTGTCTCTCATTAAATAAAGGATTAGTACTTTATTTACTGAAAGAGACAGATGTCTGTCAGAATTTTTGATACGCAATATACCAAAAAATTTAATGAACTTCACTTTTTTTTTTTTTTTAAATTTCTATTTACTGAAGTGCTTCTGTATTTCTTGGTGGAAGTGAAATGGAAAAAGAATTATCTGTTTCAGAATAATAACAATTAGGGAGACATGAGAGTTATTCAGCACAGGTTTGTTTCCAGTGATAAGAGAAATCTTGGTTTCCCTTGGTCAAGAAATCTGGAAACCTTTTTTTTTTTTTTTTTTTTCCCTGTTATTTTATCTTCTCTGGAGAGTTGCTTTGTAACACTAGTACACTAGTCTCAAGGGGTGATAGCACTGAAAAGTGTGTCAGTCAGTCCCTTTCTTTGAAAATACCATAGTGCCATTTAGTCATTGCACAAAGCATGGAAAATATTAATTAAGCTCTGTTTATGTGTTGAGCACTGTAGATGAATAAGATGAATTTTTATCTTATTGAACATCGATAATGAATAATATCTAAACTTGGATTCCTATTTCAACTCTACCTAAACAAAGCTTAGCTACCTAAACT
Source organism: Macaca mulatta (assembly GCF_049350105.2). Lineage (NCBI taxonomy): Eukaryota > Metazoa > Chordata > Mammalia > Primates > Cercopithecidae > Macaca > Macaca mulatta. Next base: position 71,795,212 of record NC_133410.1, on the reverse strand, counting down.
TATTAGCCATAGAGCCATGGTATTTGTGCCTCAGTTTCCCCATTTGAAAAGTTGGGATAATGAGAATGCCTGCATTTAAATATCTACTTAAGGCCGGGTGCAGGGGCTCATGCCTGTAATCCCAGCACTTTGGGAGGCCAAGGCGGGCGGATCACAAAGTCAGGACATCGAGACTATCCTGGCTAGCAAGGTGAAGCCCCATCTCTACTAAAAATACAAAGAAAATTAGCCAGGCGTGGTAGCAGGCGCCTGTAGTCCCAGTTACTGGGGAGACTGAGGCAGGAGAATGGCATGAACCCGGGAGGCGGAGCTTGTAGTGAGCCGAGATCGCGCCATTGCACTCCATCTTGGGCAACAGAGCGAGACTCCGTGCCAAAAAAAAAAAAAAAAAGAAAAAAAGAAAAAAAGAAAGGTCTACTTAAACATTCATTGGTTTTGTATGCAAAATTTCAGTACTTAATGAAAGAATATTATACCAGATATAGTGCCTACCCTCAGGGAGATTCTATTTATATTTTTGTCTTTTCTAAAGTATGCTTTTTCAAGGATTTGATGACAGGGAGGAAATGGAGAACAAGAGTACAACAATTAAACTGTGTTTCATTGAGTTTGTACCTTGTGAGAGTCAGCGTATGGTATTAGACAAATGGCAGGACTGTGCCACCTACCAGGGTTGACCTTGGTCAAATCCTTTAGTGTTTTGACCCTCTTTACTCTTCTCTGATGGGAATAATAAATACTGCATCACATTACTGTGCTGTTAATTCTTCAATAACTAAATAAGGTGATTCATGTGAAAACATTTTATTAAATTATAAAATGCTGTTCATATATAAAGTATAGGCTGAGTATCCCTTATCCGAAATGCTTGGGATCAGTAATGTTTCATATTTCTGATGTTTGGGATTTTAAAATATATTCAATATATTCCTGTTTCAACTCTACCTAAACAAAGCTTAGCTACCTAAACTTATTAGCCATAGAGCCATGATATTTGTTCCTCAGTTTCCTCATTTGAAAAGTTGGGATAATGAGAATGCCTGCACTTAAATGTCTACTTAAGGTCGGGTGCAGTGGCCTTTGGAGAACCGAAATGCTCCAAAATCTGAAAACATGATGCTCAAAGGAAATACTCACTGGAACATTTTTTTTTTTTTGGAGATGGAGTCTCACTCTGTCACCTGGGTTGGAGTGCAGTGGTGTGATGTTGGTTCTCTGCAACCTCTGCCTTTTGGGTTCAAGTGAGTTCAAGTGATTCTCCTGCCTCAGCCCCCCGAGTTGCTGGGATTACAGACATGGGTCACCATGCCCAGCTAATTTTTGTATTTTTAGTAGAGATGGGGTTTCACCATGTTGGCTAGGCTGGTCTCGAACTCCCAAACTCCTGTGATCCACCCACCTTGGCCTCCCAAAATGCTGGGATTATAGGCGTGAGCCACCGTGCCCAGCCTGGAACATTTTTTATTTCGGATTTTTAGATCTGAGATGCTCAACCTGTATTATTGTGAGCTTTTGATTATGCAACTTATAGGTAACTGGTTGTGATTTTTTTATTACTTTCTTAGTTTGCCTTTCTGCCATATCCCAGCTGCCCCGCTGGGATGTGATAAGGGTACCCAAGTGTATTTTAACAGTCTAAACCAAATGTAATAAGGACAATTGTTCTGTTAACAATACTATTACATTGCAATGAAAAAAAAAGTTTATAATATTTAATATTTTATTACCATGTTATGTCCCCTATAAGTGTCTTTTTCCTTATAGATTACAGAAATATAGGGGCATTATTGGATTGTAACATTCTACATTGTAAATAGAAAATGTGTTCTATGATTTTTGTAGTTTAAAAGAAAAGATAATTTAAACATTAGAATTGAATACAAGTTCATAATTCTTAGTTATGGCATTAACATTTTTTGGCATGCAACAAATGTATTTCTATTTTGTAATGTAATTTTAAAAAGCTTGACAATACATACATATGCTCTCTGATCCATGCCTTTTCTAATTAAACAATGCAATTCAAAGGTATTGCATATGATTCAGAAATGGCTGAACAGATATCTTATTTTTCAAAACAGTAGCATAACTATATATTGTATCTATTTTATGAACTCTTGGAAAATATAGAGGAAAATTTACTAGTCATTTTTACCTGTTTCTTTCTTTGATACAGAATAAAATTTTCCTTAATTGAATTTGTCATTTACTCTAACCACAGGATATAGCTTATGACATTAAGTTTGACAAAGGATAACGATGAAATCACTTTAAGGAAATATATAAACAGATTTATAGAGGCTGAATGCACAGTAAAAATAGTTTGGAAATTAAAAGTGTAGAGAGAAAAGGAGACAAACTAGTTTCAAAAACTTTTGGAAATGAACAATGACAGCTATGCCAGAATTCAGGATATTGGACTAGACTAAAAAACAAGAGATCCTGAAAAAGGCCCTCACACAGTTGTCATCATGCAATTCATTTATTTATTATCTTATTACAGAGAGGAGGGAAGAGAGTATTTTAGGCCTGTGTTTTTAGATCATTGCAGGCTGTTTCATAGCAACAAATGTTTTTTGCCAGTATAACCCACAATACCACCCATATACTTTTTCTTCTTTTGCTCTCCAGTTTTACATTTAATGGGTTAGAGATATAAATTGCTTATAAATTTTACTTTCCTCCCCACCTATTAAAATATACAGACATTATGCAGATAATGCATTGCAATATGATTTTATATAGTGAATGCAGATTCTATTTCACCACTTTTTCTTTCTACAACATGCTTTAAATATCAAGAAGCAAAATTATTCAATGTTATTTGGATTATGTGTTTAATTCAAGAGCTATTCACTGAGTATTTATTATGTGGTTATGCAGGATGTAGTAGTGTGCTTGTTTCTTGTATTCATGTAATTTGATTATTTATTCAGTGTAGGGAAGCTTCTAGAATCAGAATTAAATGATAGGTAATGACTGGCCAATCCTTAGTGTTACTAAGCTTTTCAATGACAAATTATGTTGTCTTGCCAGTTTTTGTTACGGGAATATGATTTGTATGCACTTGTTTCAACTTAAATTATAGGACTATTTTACTTCAGTCTTGAAAATATCAAATAAATGATAAATGAGCTACAGCCAGTCATGACATGGGCAAGATCATAATAATTTTCTCCAAAGCACAACAGCCTAATAAATCTTCATTTTGAGTAACCAGCAATCAACAGAGGCAAGCTTTATTTACTGTACAGCTTATGCCAGTGTCTCTGATATTAAACAGGACCAGAGAATCAAAACCAAAATTTTACTAAATGGCAGTTGAGTTAATAGAGGTTAAAACTCTTCAAAAAATAAAAATTTCCATTAAAGTGTAAGATAATATTTGAAGAATATAACAGATACCATTGCCAATACTTTTTTTTGTCACACAGCCTTCCTTCATCATTAAATATTTGTTGAAGAGATAAATAAAACTCACAAAGAAGTTAGGATAGTTCCACTCAAAAATAAGATTGTGTATGAGTTTTATGTGAAAGAAGACTAAATTTCCATGAACGTGCATTTCTGTGTTTTAGAATGTAAAACTCTCTCTGTGTGTGTATTTATCAGAAATATATCTCTATCTAAGGCTATTTCAAGGAACAAAATTAGTTCTGAAAACTTCTTTGTAGGCTAGTAGTTGAAAAATATCAACTCTAGTATGACTTTCTATCCCCAACCTCAGCCTTCATTATAATGGGCCTCAAATCTACACGTTGGAGACTATCAATTATGCAATTTGTTAAGGTGCTTAGTTATGCTTCTTCTAGTTGTCAGTCTGAACACAGGTTTATTATTATTCTGGTATAAGCATGAAGTGCATCCCAGATAAGGCTTGAGATGCCTGTATTAGCCTATTTGAGACATATGGTCCAGTAAACCCTGGAGTTACTCAATAAAGATAATTGAGGATGATGATAAATTATGACAATATAATAGAGTTTTTAAAAGCATCCAAGAAATATCATTAAAAATAATATTTGTAGAGAGGGAGGGAGGGGGGCAAGGGTTGAAAAATTTACTATTAGGTACTATGCTCACTACCTGGGTGATGGGATCAATTGTACCCCAAACCTCAGCATCACATTATATATCCATGTAACAAACCTGTACATGTACCCCTGATTCTAAAATAAAAGTTGAAATTATTTAAAACATAATAATATTTATTAGTGAGATGAAGGATCTAAAATTTGATAACCTTATTTGCAACTTTCTAAGCAGAACTTTTGATATATGCCAGTTTTTCCTTGGTGAGATTGAGGAATATCACTACTCAGTATCACTTTGCAACATGATATTGAGGCTTCAAAAAAGTCGTTGGAGAGAAACGAGTGTGGATTTGACAATAACTGGAAACATGCAAGCTTAGATCAAAGTATAAAGATATCACCCAAATGTAATTATCCCAAACAGTATTTCTCACTTGTTTTTGAAATCTTACTACAGTTTTACATTTATTTATTGTGCATAATATCTGAGTTCATCTCTTCCACTGAAATTGCTTTAGTTTTACATCACTTGAAATCTGTGATTTTTTGAAGTTTGTGTTGTGAACTATTCTTCCCTGACATTCTCCTCTTTTTTCTTATTGGTCCCTCTTTTCATGTTAGAATATAGCACATTGTCTTTGGTGAAACAAAATGTTTATAAGATAAAGAGATGCTGCTTGCTGAGTTTGTGAATATGTTAACAATTTTCCAAATTTTTTACTGACTTATATTGGTCAATACCTTAAAAATAATTATGGAATTTAATTTGAAATGTATAAACATAACATGTTTGAGGATCTCTATTTTTATAAGTGTATGTTGACTCTGTTAAGAGTTTCAGAAATGACCAGAGCCAGTGGCTCATTATTTTTCTAAACCTTCTGATAACATATTTTTCTGAAACACAATATTTTTTCCACAGTAATATCAAATATTACTGAGTGTCAGGGAGAAAAGTTTCTTCAATAAGGATTCCAAATCAATTTATTTAGGGTAAGAGCATTCCACATTAATGTGTAGTCGCATGATGTGCATTTCTCATAAGACTGACAAGCTACAGGAAATCTTAGGCCTTAGGAAATGAGTTGCCGAGTAGTTCTTCTTCTGAACAAACTCTTTGAAATGCATAGAAAACATAACTATTATGTGGTATAGACTATAATATTTATAAGTGAGACTAGTCAAACTATTTGAAAGCTTTCTTTGTGTAACTATTGACCTGCCTTTCAAATGGAAATATTTGTGTTCTTATTATGAATATTGCATTTCCTATGTCTGTAATTTGGAATGGTGTGTTTATTTAATCATAGTTTGATTAATTTTTACCCTTTTTCTCAAAGTTTATAATATATTTTAAAGAATATAATATGATTATTTTTAAATAACTGTATTAGAGAGATGAGTTTATTAAAACATATAATGTTCAATAAAGCAAGTATGAGTGAAATAAATTATTTACTTTCAGTTTGGAAGAGGTGAATAAAAAGTGCTTGGCCAATACCGTACCATTAATCTATTCTCTTTTCTCCTTTCTCTCTTTACTTCTCTCTCTCCAATAGAAGTGGAACAAAAAGGTAATTAAATACCTTTCATAAATTATATACTATTTATAGGCTAAGTTATTTAACAGTTTAACATTTAGTTACAATAATTTTGTTATTAATTCTTATCTATTTTATGAAAATTTATTTACTACTTCTGCTGCTCAACTTCACTTTAATCTGTATTACTGACAAGTGTCAGCTTCTTTTATCTAAGAAGAGTTTAGTAGTATAAAAGTTTCCACAGTGTATTTTATTCCCCTTTATTTTTGAGTAGTTAGAAATCCAACTCATGGTGATGAATAGTAGTTGCTTTAATTTGTTTTTATTTCTATACTAGACAATTTTTCATAGCTCTGGCATGGTTTCCCTATTCCATTAATTTTTAACTATTGGGGGAAAAGGGAAATAGTTTTCCGAACCACCTAAAGTAAATTACTTTAGTCATCAAGGATGATTATTAATTTTAGCATAAAGCTTATATACAGTTTTGATAACAATGGATACCTATCCTTTATAATTATAGCAAGCATATGAAATTCTTATAATCAATATTATTATGGATTGTATATTGATGATGGCCCTCTGTCCTTGCTATGGAAGATTTTGGTAGTTAGCCTGTTCCCAAACTTCTTATTTCTCTAAAAGTAAAACTTTAGGCATTTTAGTAATATACTTTTCTTTTCGATAATCTCCAAAATCTACCCGAGTTTCATCTTAGATTGTTTTCCATTGCATTTATGCTTATAGTTGCTGTTTAAAAGCTAATCACTAATGCCAAAATAATACTACTTTAATCATTTAAAAAAGGGTCAAAGTCCAAATTACGGTGGTTTTCTAATTTTTTCACCCAGTACACTTCTAATCATTCCAAACATAACAGTAGACTGCATGATTATTTTTCAGTGTATTTGCTTTGCAAATATATTAGAGCAGTGTTTCCCATAGTAGGTTCAGTGGAACTCTATACTCCAAAGAAGCTCTATAATAAAGGTGCCATGATCCAATTAGTGTGTGAAATTTGCTCACCCTTCCCACTTCCGCCTTGGAGATTCACGAATGTACCTATGCTATTAGAATCTCTGCTACAGTTATATTTAATATAACATTTCTTAAACACATGTGGGTAAAGATCCCTTTTTTCTTTCTGTGTAACATCTAGCTATGCCACTTGAAACACGTGATTCAAGGACCAACCTTTGGGAAACATTGCTTTATAGCCCCTTCACTGCAGATGAATCAGCCAGGCTTTCTTACCACCATTCACATGATATGCTACTGAATCATACAAAAATCAAGTGAATCAGATGATTCCTAGCCATTTTCATTCTGAAGTATGAGCAGCAAAATATTATAGCAAGTAATCTTGGGTTTTAATGCTCTTTTCATGTAACAGTAAAAGGTACATGTTTTTAAGTTCCAATACTACTGTATTTAACAGGACATTTTTAACTGATTAAAATCTAGATCTTGGGTTCTTTTCTGTAACCTTTCACCTTTTCTTCTTTCCTTATTCCTTCTTTCCTTTCTTTTTCTTCCTTTCTCTTTTCCTTCCAGTATCCATCCATCACTCATTTTTAATTGTGTGGGTTGCATGCTCTGTGTGTGTTGTAGCAACTTTGAGAGCTTTTTTGCTAAAAGATTCAGTGGCCTGTATTACAGGGCTTTTCTTTTCCTTTATTAAAAAATTACTATGGGATATTCATCTGTTTCTTAATGATAACTACTGAATGGCTAATTTCATCAGAATGGAAACAATAATTTTTGTTTTGAAATATGTTCTTCAGTGAACTATTAAAAGTATTGTGTATAAACATTTGTGTTTCTTATATGTCTATAGAATACGTAGACATATGTCACATCTAATATATATTTCCAAAAATATTGTAGCGTGTTTACAAAGGTAACAATCACAGGAAGGCACAGCTACTCACAAAAAGGCTAGATATTTTTCAGTTATCGAAATCAAAATGATTTTGAAATGAAGCCAAAATTAATGTGGAAGAATACTTTGTGTTCTTAAAAGAATGCAGCAAAATAAGTGATGGTGGGTATCTCCTGTTAGAGTTGCATTCCATTTGGTGAAAAATAAGACTAAATAACAAAATATGAAATTAATGTATTTATTTATTTTAACTGTTTCCCTTCCAACAGTTTTTCTTTGTCCTGGACTACTAAAAGGAGTATACCAGAGTGAACATTTGTTTGAGTCTGACCACCAATCTGGGGCGTGGTGCAAAGACCCTCTGCAGGCATCTGACAAGATTTATTATATGCCCTGGACTCCCTACAGAACTGATACCCTGACTGAGTATTCATCCAAGGATGACTTCATTGCTGGAAGACCAACTACAACCTACAAGCTCCCTCATAGGGTGGATGGCACAGGATTTGTAGTGTATGATGGAGCTTTGTTCTTCAACAAAGAGCGCACCAGGAACATAGTAAAGTTTGATTTGCGGACTAGGATAAAGAGTGGAGAGGCTATCATAGCAAATGCCAATTACCATGATACCTCCCCTTACCGATGGGGAGGCAAATCTGACATAGACCTGGCAGTAGATGAGAATGGGCTATGGGTAATCTATGCAACAGAACAAAACAACGGTAAAATTGTCATTAGTCAGTTGAACCCTTACACCCTACGGATCGAAGGAACATGGGATACTGCATATGATAAAAGGTCAGCTTCCAATGCCTTTATGATTTGTGGAATTCTGTATGTGGTCAAATCTGTATATGAGGATGATGACAATGAGGCCACTGGAAATAAGATTGACTACATTTACAACACTGACCAAAGCAAGGATAGTTTGGTGGATGTACCCTTTCCCAATTCATACCAGTACATTGCAGCTGTGGATTACAACCCCAGGGACAACCTGCTTTATGTATGGAATAACTATCATGTCGTGAAATATTCTTTGGATTTTGGACCGCTGGATAGTAGATCAGGTAAGTTCAACCTTTTATGGTACTCTTTGGGGAAATATTTACAGTTTGTTCTCAGCAAGTTCATTTTATGTTGGTTTTTTGTTTGTTTGTTTGTTTTTGTTTTTGTTTTTTTAACTTTCTTTGTGGTCTTCTGGCCTGTGTATCTGAAAATTGTTCTTTGTCTTTGCTCTAAAGAAGGTTGCTGCTGATCACTTTCAGCTGTAAAAATTTGTAACTACGAAAAGTAGACTCTCCTTTGTTCTGCTCAACTCCAGTCTTTAGCTCTTCTTCTTTGAAGGGTGTTTGTTATTTTCAGCAGGTTAGTTCTTTGTGTAGTGAACTGCACAAAACCATTGCTGAAATAGAATGCCAGCCTGTCTAATTAATTGTGAAATGCTCACTGAAGTGCTGTCTACTTGGAACATGTCAAAGGGTTAACTTGATATTATGTTTCAGGAGCCTGCACTAATGTATTCACCTCACAGAGAGCATCATATATGACCTCCCCTTTTGGGAAAGTTGTCAGTTTGAGTGTGCCTGTGTCTGAATGAACTTAATTGGTATATTGAGAAAAATGTTCATAACTGATAAATACAGGAAAAAATATCTTGATTTTTATAAGACATTGGAATTTTTTATAGTTTTAATTGCAATTCTTTACAAGCGCCCTTTTTCCATTAAAAACATACCATTTCCTTTTAATGTTGTTTAAAGACAATCATAAATAGCTTTAATTTTTTTCATTTTTATGTACTCAACACAATTATCTTAATTTAAAGGTTAAAATTTTTAGCTAGCATATTAGTCCATTCTCACACTGCTATGAAGACATAAACAAGACTGGATAATTTATAAAAGAGAGAGGTTTACTTGATTCACAGTTCTGCATGTCTGAGGAAGCCTCAGGAAACTTACAATCATAGCAGAAGGTGAGAGAGAAGCAAAGGCGTGTCTTACATGGCAGCAGGCAAAAGAGAATGAACAAGCGAAAGGGGAAGACTCTGTTATAAAGCGCTCAGATTTCATGAGAACTTACTCACTATCACAAGAACAGCACAGGGAAAACTGCCCCCATGATTCAATCACCTCCCACCAGGTCCTGCCCTCCACATGTGGGGATACGGGGATTACAATTCAAGATGAGATTTGGGTACGGATCCAGAGCCAAACCATATCAACTAGTCATAATAGTCTTCCCCAAGATAAAGTATAATGGAAAACTAAGATAGGGGTGTCTGAATTTTGACAGTAATATAGCAATTCAAAAATTAAATTATTTTTGCCATTCAGCTTTAAAAATGTGTAACTACAAGGAATTGACTTTCCTTTGTTTTGCTCAACTCCAATTTTTAGCACTCCTTCTTTGAAGGGCATTTGTCATTTTCAGCAGGTTAGTTCTTTATATAGTGACGTGCACAAAACCTTTGCTAAAATAAAATGTAATCCTGTTAATATTTCATATTTTCTGCATTATGTGTTGAACTACTCTTTTATTAGCACAACATTCCTCTTAGTCCAGTATATGCATATCTTTTTACTGAACTAGATCCTAAGTTTTTTTATGGTCAATGGCTTTGCCTTACCCTTTCTTTTATTGTATTTTTCTCTTACCATTATTTCTGTCTTCTCTGACTCTAGTATAATACATTGCATATATATAATAAGGCTCAATCACTCTTGTGGAATGAATGAATGAATGAATGAATGAATGGCTTTTCACTTCTTATTCAGATAGGATGACAAATTATTTTTTAGTATTTTCTCTAATCATGGAGAGGCTTCAGTCAGAGTGACAGCACTTGTTTCCACAATCAGCAATGCTGATATTATGTTGAATTAGCTTTTACGGAAAGAAAAGACTAAATATGCAATAGCAACAAAAGCAATTTCACCTAAGTCCTCAACAACATCTCCTAGACCAACTCTATTATCTGACTCACTGCTGTACAGGTAAGGTTTTTTGTTTGTTTTTTAAACCACTGCATTCTACAGTTTAAAACCCGATCAATAATCCATTATCTAGAGTATCTGGGAAGACACTCCTTTCATAGTCATGATATTCTTAAACTAAAATTTATATTTGGTAGTGAAAACTTTGTTATGGATGGTTCTTAGTCTTTTTTGACTCTTAACTAGAACAGGAAGTGATTTCTAATATCTCAAAGGAATAATAAATAATAACACTTTTTCTAGTTAATCAGTGAATAAGAGGCAATAACATAATTCAAGTTTTATTTATTTAAAAGATCATACCTTATTTTTATTTAGAGTAACAGATAGGTTATAATTAATTACCATTTCAGGTTCTGATATGATAAACTAAAGCAAGTTCTTAACTCGGTTTTATTAAGTTATCCTTAAAGAATAAGATGGTACCATAATCCCATGTGTTTAAAAACTTGCCAAAAATATTTTTAGCATACACACAATTTTAGCATATAATAAACATAGGAATATATATACTCATGCACATATATGACTATGCTTTTTGTGTGTACTATATATATATGTATACATGTATAGTCACATGTGTATTAGTATACATATTCATATGGTGGTTATATGTTTATATATTAATATATGCATGTATCCCCCTCCATATGTATATACATATCCCCATCTATATATATGTACATATCCCCCTCCATATATGTGTACATATATATGGAGGGGGTAAGAGAATGAGTTATTGTAATTGTGAACATAAGGAAAATTACACCTTCATTTAATTTTTTAAAATGTATTTGTTTGTCTGTTTATGGTAGTTAAAATATGGGCCGTCTCTCCCTCATGTACTAGTGCCTATTATTTGTTAAAAGGATGCTATTGAAGTCTGGGCGAGGTGGCTTTCACCTGTAATCCCAGCACTTTGGGAGGGCGAGGTGGGCGGATCACTTGAAGTCAGGAGTTCAAAAACCTAGCCTGGCCAACATGATGAAACTCCGTCTCCACTAAAAATACAAAAAAAATAGCCTGGCAAGCTGGTGGGCACCTGTAATCCCAGCTTCTAGGGAGGCTGAGGCAGGAGAATCGCTTGAACCTGGGAGGCGGAGGTTGCAGGGAGCGGAGGTTGCGCCACTGCCCTCCAGCCTGGGTGACAAAGCGAGATTCCATCTCAAAAAATAAATAAATAAATAAATAAAAGGATGCTATTGAAGTAGCAAACATTAAGAAGTGATAGACTTCAGCTTTTAAAATGAATTCCTAACTTAAGTCAGGAGATTGAATTTTCATTCATTTTGAACAATGACAATTAAGACTTTGTCTGTTTTACAAATAGTGAAATTTCACCCTTTAAATTTGTCAATATAATCACAAAAAAACTATCAATTTTCATGCATGAATGCTCAAATTGAAAAGCTAGTGCTTTAGCATGGACTTATTGCAGTTTAGGGGTGGAAAGAATATGTATAGAAATAAATTTTATGCATGATGTGTGCTGATAGGAAAATTTCAATTAACGTTAGTAGAGCCTTTTCTTATTTCATACAAACAGTTTCAGCTGGGTATTTTTGTTTAGTAAGTTACAGTGACTTTTTTTTTTCCCCCCCCAAAGAAATTGCCTTTAGTGAATTTTTATTGCCATTTTATTTTGGGTCCTATGTGTCTATGTACAGAAACCCTCAACTTATTACAGATATGTTAGAGTCAAAAACTAATCCTAAATCTATCAACCCAAAGTGTATTTGTCATTACCATCTGTTGGTAGCAGGCTAAATCTTTTTGCGATGATTTTAACTGTATTCTAATCAATGAAAATTCATTCTTTTGAAGTTTTTATGTAAAGGGGTTTCTATGTTTTATGTCTCTTGTAAAAAGATCTGGTGTTGAAAACTAAAAGGCAAATATGCTTCTCTTGGGTATATAAAGATCCTCTGGTGACACTTGGTGATGCTTACACATAGGTAGCATAGGCTTCTGAACATGAGCTTGGGAATCAGAAGGATGTAGGTTTGAATTCTCTCTGTCTCTTGTTTGACTCTGGGCAGGTTGTTCAGTCTTCAATCTTGATTTCCTCAGACTATAAAATGGAAAAAAATAACTCCAACCTCACAAGACTATTGTTTTCTTTTAATGAGAAAATGTATGTAATAGGCACAATACAGTAACAACCTAATAAATTTGCACCAACCCTACAAGGACCATTTTTATCCATGTTTTCTAAATGAAGGCCCTTTTAAAGTACTTCAGTTCATATAACTTATTCCAAAATTGCCCAGATGTTAGCACCTCTAGATACAAGCATCATTTGTAGTTTGTATTACAAGTTAAACATGATGTATTTGTACTCTAAAAATTATATCTACTCTTCAACCATGAAATCAAATGATTTGTTTTTATAAGGGCCTTTTTTTTTTTCAGTCTTTTTATCATTCTTTTTTTTTTTTTTTTTTTTTCTTATTACTTCCATAAGTTTTTGAGGAACAGTTGGTATTTGTTTACATGAGTAAGTTTTTTAGTGGTCATTTGTGAGATTTTGGTACACCCTTCACCCAAGCAGTATACACTGAACCCAATTTGTAGTCTTTTGTCCCTCATCCCCTCCCACACTTTCCTCCAAGTCCCCAAAGTCCACTGTATCATTCTTATGCCTTTGCATTCTCATAGCTTAGCTCCCACTTGTGAGAACGTATGTTTCCCATTCCCGAGTTACTTCACTTAGAATAATAGTCTCCAAGTCCATCCATGTTGCTAAGAATGCCATTAATTTATTCTTTTTTTATGCCTGAGTAGTGTTCTATTCTATATATTTATATCACAGGTTTGTTTTTAATCCACTCATTGATTGATGGGCATTTGAACTATTTCCGTACTTTGCAATTGTGAATTGTGCTGCTATAAACATATGTGTGCAAGTATCTTTTTTGTGTAATGACCTCTTTTCCTCTGGGTAGGTATCCAGTAGTGGAATTGCAGGGTCAAATGGTAGTTCTACCTTTAGTTCTTTAAGGAATCTCTACACTGTTTTCCATAGTGGCTGTACTAGTTTGTATTCTACAAGGGTCATTTTTAAAGTCTGAAATGGTAACCTTGGAGGAAGAATATGAAAAAAAAAAAAGCTCAACTCCTCAAAGTATTCTAAAAGTGGTTTCAGGAGTTATTAATCCTAGTTCCTTACTTTTCCCAACACTCATCCCCAGACTTTTAATTGTTACATTTTTAAATTTCTCTGCCTTTGGTTGAGCTGCTCAATTGTGTGACATACATGTTTGCGTTATTTTTCAGAAGAAATGTCTTGGGAAATGGTAGGATCTGTGAAACATTGTTTTCAACAATAGCTATGTTAATAAATTCATTTCAATTGACTTTTTAAAATTGTATTTAAAATGTTTTCAGAGACTGTAAGTGAAGTTTCTCCTAGAAAAAAAATCATTAATTGGCCAAGTTTTCTTGGCAAACTTTAGAAGAAGTTTAAAATTCATGTACTATGTTCCCTAAAAACATTACTTTTGGAACACCATCCTGTTGTCACTTATTCTGCATGATATTAAATGTAAAATTGCCAACATTTTTGTCATTTCCCAGCATTAAGTTGGTAGAAATATAAATCTGAACTTATTTTGATACTGCTATTTAGCATTCATATAGCAAATAGATTTGCAAATAATTTCTTAAAATTTTAAGTAATATAGTTATATTTCACATATTAAGGAAGACACAAATGCAAAGAATATCTAATGTTTTATAAAAAGTTTTTTTTGGAACTAATTAGACTTTGATTCACATTGTAATATCTTGTTGATTTTGTTTTATCAGTTTCTTTTTTTTTTTTTTTTTTTTTTTTTTTTTTTTTTTTTTTTTGAGACGGAGTCTCACGCTGTTGCCCAGGCTGGAGTGCAGTGGCGCGATCTCGGCTCACTGCAAGCTCCGCCTCCCGGGTTCCCGCCATTCTCCTGCCTCAGCCTCCTGAGTAGCTGGGACTACAGGCGCCCGCCACCGCGCCCGGCTAATTTTTTGTATTTTTAGTAGAGACGGGGTTTCACTGTAGTCTCGATCTCCTGACCTTGTGATCCGCCCGCCTCGGCCTCCCAAAGTGCTGGGATTACAGGCTTGAGCCACCGCGCCCGGCCTTGTTTTATCAGTTTCTTCTACAAATTCCTTTTTTTTGTTGTTTGATTGGAGACAGTCTCACTGTGCTGCCCAGGTTGGAGTGCAGTGGCACTGCAACCTCCGTTTCCTGGGTTCAAGCGATTCTTGAGCCTCAGCCTCCTGAGTAGCTTGACCTCTCAAAGTGCTGGGATTTCAGGTGTGAGCCACTGTGCCCGGCCCGTCTACAAATTCTTAAAGTGTCTGATAAATAGTGCTTTTAAAAGACTGTTGAGTGATTAAATGGATAAATGGACTATATTTTTTAAATCTGCTTTTTCAAGATATTAGGTGAATAGGAGTATAGTTTCTAAATGTGATTTACTAAGATTATGTGTATGCTCCTCAGGTAGTCATCTTCGCTGTCAGCACATGAATCTATAATCTAAGTTTTATTAAGTCACTCAGTCATCCTCCACACCCCCACCCTGTACCTCCAGCTTCTCCCCTCCTTCACTCACGTTGTTGTGAGCTTTGGTAATCTAAGGGGCATTTTAGTGTGTGATAAAGATAAGTACCAAAGTACATAAATACTTAATGTGTTTGCTTCCAGAAGAAATTAAGGCCAGTGATTTTACAGTATGGAAGAAAGTGGACAACTGTTTAAAGAATTCTATATTAAGAACGTTTTCTTAAATTGTTTAGTTGACAAATTGTAGGGATTTCTTCAACTTGGAGAAAATGGAAAATATGTTATATTTAGAAATGCGTAATAGTTGTATTCTCTTGAAAATATGTTTTGTCTAAAGAACCAGTGATTCAGCTTTGTACACAGGTACCAAAATGATTTTAAGCATTAGCACTTGAGTACAAAGTACATGTGAAAGCACTTCCTCTGTTTTTTCTGGGCAGAGCACCAGATACAGAACTATCAAATCTAGAATTTTCTTCAGATACAATTTCAACCGAGCCTATTTTCTAGCTTATAAAATACAATATAAAAGTATACCTTTATTATAACGTTTAATTGGTTATTTTTTGTAAGATGTACATTTAAAATGTTCAAGTCATACTTAGCTGTTTCACAGATTATTTGAGTGATTCTCACATGGGCATCATAACTCTAAAACCATATGCTATATCCTGATGCAACTGGTGGGAGGGAGTCAGATAGTTGCATCACTTGCCTTTAGCTATGATTAGTGGCTGGTTTTGACTGACTTTCACCCTTCACTGTTCTCTCTCCCAAACCACCTTCTGCTGAATTGATTATTCATTAATAAAGAGGAGTTAGATGAGAGGTATTTTCTTTGACTCTTACAGTTTGTTTCTAAGCTGTCCATCAAGAGTCTAATTTTCCTTGTTAAATATTCAAATGTTTTTCAGTATTTCCTGCTGAAGGAGGATGGGGAAGTAGGTTCAAATTGGTAATAACAGGCAGAGAAGCTGAGTTTCAAAAATTTCCTAAAATTAGTATGTCTAACAGATCTAAAAATCTACTGAGATTTAGTGAAAAACACATCCAGCAATAAGTACTAACAATAGAATGATAAAGAGATGTAGCTACTGTCTTGTTACCTGCTGTTCTGCTTCCCAAACACAATCCACATTTTCTTGAAAGACATTTGAGATTATGTAAATATAACCATTCTTATGTACGCTAAAGATAGTAGACTCTAAACCAACAAAAAGCCTACACATAACAGTTTAACAATGAGGATATGGTGCACCTTCTGTCCTTATAATATGCAAATTAAGTACATTTGTGTCTCCAGTAAAAGCTGTGGCTGTGTAGTGATGAATAAGAACTTTAAACACACATGACACCTCGTTAAAATGTAATTTTCACATCATATATCTGAGCGCTTTACTATGACAGCTGAGTAATGTGAGTACTGGGCAGAGAATCCTGAACATTTTGAAACTGTCACGTGTTTAATAGGTAGCTGAATCTGCTTCCTGAATGGTTTAGTTAAATATGGTGCACCCTAGTCAGAAAATAGAGCCTAAAAGTAGTAGGATCTTAAATCAAACTTGTCTTCAGCCTATGTGTATGATTCCTTCACAGTTCCACTTGAGATTCCACATTGTCTCTAAAGTTTAATTTACATCTATCTTAGTAGCTGAGTGAACTTTACAAAAAGGAAAAAAATAGTCAGCAACTTGTTGCTAATTTCAGCCCTATCTGTATTTTTATGCATCAGCTGTTTTCTCTGTCTGCAGAGGAACCCCTTCTTTTTCTTTCCAGTGCTGCTGCTTTGCTTGCAGTGACAGCTGCTGCCTGAAGGACATTGCTGCTGCTGATTTTTCAGGGAGCACAGCCAAAGCTTGCGAAATTTGCAAGAGCTATCCCATTGCCACTTCACAGCAGCTGAATTTTCTCTTACACTTTTTAAAAAACCTTTCCTGTATTTTTCTTTCTTCATAATTGAGGGTAAAACTTCCCAGAATGGCATCTGCCTTTCAGGCTCTAGTAAAAGAATCACAGTCCTGTACAAAGTAAAGCTGAACTTAGCTATACAGCTGAACCTACTGTTTGTTAGTCATCTGACTAGGTGACCTTCCAAATGGATGAGAGAAGCGATAAGGAATAAAAAGGTTCACAAATGCTCTAACGTTAGTTGTTTCTACAGAGTGATGTCCCTGATAAATGTATAATTATTAGACATGTAATCAAAATCATTTCTACATGTATTTTACAGTAATAAAGAAAGATGACTTATTTGTGCATAAGCTTCCCTCTCACACCAGCTGTCCTTTCTGTAGCCATTTCACTGCTCATTAGCATGTCCAGCAGAGGGCAGGCAGGTGGAACTGGAATAGTGTTGCTGCTCTTTATTGGCACATCTTGTAAGGGTTGGTAACAGTGCCAAAAATGATTATCTAGGGGTTCCACCTTAGAGTCCTATGCTTCTACCCATCTTAGCATAGGTAAGTGAGAGTAGACTCTATTACATAATAGCTGTTACAATAGCCAAGTCAGACATCTGCTTCACTTCTCTGTTTTTAACATTATTGTTATTATTATTATTATTATTATTATTATATTTTTTTGAGACATAGTCTCACTCTGTCGCCAAGGCTGGAGTGCAGTGGCGCGACCTCAGCTCACCGCAAGCTCTGCCTCCCGGGTTCATGCTATTCTCCTGCCTCAACTTCCCGAGTAGCTGCGACTAAAGACCTGGCGGGCTAATTTTTTGTATTTTTAGTAGAGACGGGGTTTGTAGAGACCGTGTTAGACAGGATGGTCTCGATCTCCTGACCTCATGATCCACCCGCCTCGGCCTCCCAAAGTGCTGGGATTACAAATAGGCGTGAGCCACCACGCCGGGTCTGTTTTTTGCATTTTTAAGTAGTGGTCAAATACCTTGGACTAGGCTTGACGGGCAATAGTATGAGTTTTTAAGCACAAAGGTATTTCCTTCTTAATAACTACTTTACCACTAGAAAGCTAAATTCTCGGATACTAATGATTAATGACAAAATAATTCAGGACACGTAAATGACAGTTAAAATCTACTATACTATATAATTTTACAAGATGAGGTATGTTAACTGATTTCCCTGAAAACAAATGGGGAATACTTCATCTTATTTACTTAAAAAGAATTCTGGCTGCTTTTCATTATGCCTTTCAATAGTACAAGTCAATGGCCAAACTTTTTGCATCTATTTATACTAGCAAAGATACAAATTAAAATTAGCCAGTGCTTTCTATATAAAATGCCTTGTGACTGCAATATTTTAGCCTTAAAACTTATTTTTTTTTTCTCAATAATGTTAGAAAAAACAATTCTCCAAAAAACATACAGGTATAAGTGAAGAGTAAGGTATTTGTTGACATTAAGATTTATCTGAAAATTATCTCTAATGCTAATTTTTTTGTTAAGGGAGAAATGTCTTTGAAGAAACTTTTGCCTTTCAAAACAAGATAATAGTACTATATTTAGAAAGACACTACTCATTAAAAATATAAAATAGATTATGTTTAAAACATGGCAAACCTTTCAATATCTACGATAATTTGGCTGTTAGCATGCATATTTAAATAGTAAATAAAAATTTAGACTTCCGTGTTTTATGAGAAGCCCACTGAGGGCCATGGGTAGTTTGTGGTGAGGTAGTTTAAAGTGGAATTGAAAGAATTCAGAAAAAGACAAAAATGAAAAATGGAATTCATGCACAAAGTCAGATCTGCTGTGAGATGTAGAAGCAGGAGTTGAAACTGGGTTTACATCAGAAGATGGATGATTCATTGATTGATTCGTTTTTATTTCTTTCTTCCCTTCAGTCAGGAACTACGTCTTTAGGTAGAACTGAACCGTGCCACTATTCTATGTTCTGTGGTTGTTACAACAAAGAACAAGGCAGGCACTGGCCCTGTCGTCATGAACTTAGAGTCTATTAAAAACAAATTGAGAAGAAAGAAAAAAGGGGATGGTAAAAATATATATATATATATATATAGTATTCCCTACTATTTTTTAGGTGTTTGCTGACCATTTACAAAGATTATCAGATTTGAATCTAACAATAATCGTTCAAAGACACAATTATACTCATTACCAGATGAAGAAATTGAGCATCAGAGAGTTTTAATAATTAAAATGTGACATACGTAGTCCAGAGATACATTTAGAATCCTCGTCTGCCTGACTTTCTGCTTTGTCACGTTGCCTCCATCAGGGATTTAAAAGAATACAGGTGCCACAACTGAGAAACAAGGGGAAAAGCAGGAAAGCAGTGGACATACATTAGAACTGAAGTCAAAGCAGATAAGCTAAAGGAGCAAATAAATGCAAGGCAACAAGGACATGTCAATCTTGAAGTGGAATCGGAACAAGCAAACAGTAACCAGTGTTGTAGAGCAGGATTCCTCCGTAGTGGTCCGTGGGCTTTTAGGAGTAGGGCCATACAGCAGAAGTTGAGCTGCACATGTTGAGCGGTAGGTGAGCCAGCATTACCGCCTGAGCTCCGCCTCCTGTCAGATCAACAGTGGCATTAGATTCTCATAGGAGTGAGAACCCTATAACGAACTATATATGCAAGGGATCTAGATTACGTGTTCCTTAATGATAATCTAATGCTTGATGATCTGAGATGAAACAGTTTCATCTCGAAACCTTCCCCCCAAATTCCTGAGTTAAGAATTTGCTTTAGTTTTTCAAATCAGAGACTGAAATGGTAATTTTAACCTATTATTCTAAATGAAAATAAGGTATGACTTTTAAATAAATAACATCTGAAATATGTTATTGCCCCTTATTCACTGATTAACTAAAAACTATAAGTTATTATTTATTATTTCTTTCGAGATTACATATTTAACCCTTGAACACTATTAGGTACAGAGAAGGGAACTAAGATTCAGAGATATAGTCTCCTGCCCAGAGGAATCCATTTTGTAAGTGTAGATTTGGGCTCAACTCTGAATTATAAAGCTGAAATACTTTGTATTTTCAGTAGAAAAAAGTATATAATGCACACAAGCATACAGAAGATAGTGATACAGTGGTGTGTGGATTGTTGTATGTATGTGTATGCATTAGCTTAGACAAATTTGAAGAAACAAAGATTTAATTATTGGAGGATTAGAAAGATGAGTTAGAAACTTTTGCAGAGATTCTGAACAAATTGAAAGACTAGAGATTTGGAGACTGAATATTTATTATATTTAACTCTAGCATACATTATATGCATGTTCTTAATTTTGCTGTAAACTGGACATTCAGATGTATTGCTAACAACACTCTCATGCTTACAATCTATGGGCAGGATTGACAAAATGGTGAAAAGCTGAAGAGTAGAATGAAGAAAAGAAAAGAGAAATAAAAGGGAAATACACATTTTTTCTTTGAAAATAAATGAACAAGTAATGGATGATCTCACTTTCTTCAAAAGAAAGTGATGAGAGAACATGCATTTTTTTATTTTAAAAAGTTATTTCCCAGGATTGATTTAACTAACCTTGAGTAGTTAACAATATGATTAAGGACAAAGTGAGGAGTGCTTATATACTGCTGGTTGGAGTATAAAATGTTGTAACCACTCGGAGAGCAATTTGTCCATAGTTACCTAGGGAAAAAAAAGTATTTTGTTCCTGCTCTTATAGATTCTCAGCTTGGGCTCTGTAACCAAAAGTAGATTAACAAGAGAAAGAATAGAAATTGTTGCTTTTATTTAATAGAAGTTTTTTATAACATAGGAGGCTTCCTAAGGAAATAAAGACCCCCAAAGTGATTAAACATCAGTGTTTTTATAATAGGCTTGGAAAGCTTATTATATTGCCTATTATTAGCCTGGAAAGCCTATTATATCACCTATTATTATATTGCTTAATAAGCCTATTATTATGAAAAACCATGAAAAATGTGATAGGACAAAGGGGTATGAGTTAAAAGCTGTAGACTGGAGAAATGTTGGCAAGTTCTGTTCATTCAGACTTCTCTCAGCGTTCCTTCATCCTCACAGATAAGAAAGCTCCTTTCCTCTGAGTATTTGGGGAGTACTTCTTACAGGATTGTCTTATGTTCTGCTTCAGGGGACTGTCAGAAATATCTTCCTGTAAAAGTTATTTCTCTTCAGCTTATAATATTCAGTATGCTGGCTGGGCACAGAGGCTCACAACCTGTAATCCCAGCACTTTGGGAGGCTGAGGTAGGTGGATTGCTTGAGCCCAGGAGTTCGAGACCAGCCTGGATAACATGGTGAAACTCCGTTTCTACAAAACAATGCAAAAATTAGCAGGGCATGCTGGCATTCACCTGTAGTCCTAGCTACTGAGAAGATTGAGGTAGGAGGATCACTTGAGCCTGGGAGACTGAGGTTGCAGTGAGCCAAGATTGCTGTACTACACTCCAGCCTGGGTGACCGAGCAAGATCCTGTATCAAAAATATAGATGTATTCAATATGCAAAGGTGCCCTATTTGGGGGTATTGTGTACTGAATCTGTTATTCTTCCAACTGGAACTTCCCACAGGAAGTTTTACAGTCCAAAAACTGAGTTGGTAGATTGTCCTGTATCCCAATGAACAAGTCTCTCAGTCCTAGGAAGAGGATAGTTCAGTGAAATAATTGTATCTCATTTCGGGAGACACCATAAAGGTACAAATAGGGTGCTTCCCTCCTCGAACTCCTCTAGATGGTATGAACAATCAAGCATTTAATAAGGTACATTTCTATTAAAAAAAAAATGAAAAAGATAACTAGTTAGAACAAACTGTAAACCCTGTTTTTGATTCCAGAAAGCAGTCACTCAAGATTTCAGGACATTTGGCTCAAAGTGACTTTAGATGATAGCATGAAAATGGAAGTAGTCATTCAATAAATTTCCTGGCTTGCAGTTTGAATGCCTCTGGTGATGAAAGGGTTACAGTTACTTCTCAGAGCAAAATATGGAAGTTTCCAGTCTCAATGTCCAGGGCTTCTTTAGATATTCCTAACAAAGACCTGAGCAGTAAGGTTTTAACCCTCAGTGGTACCAACTTAAGAGGGTGAGAGAAAAACTGGAAACATTAATTTGAAGAGTTATAGTCAGGTATTGGAGGATGCTAAAATTGAGCATGATCTAGTCTACTTTACAGAGACATAATAAAGCTTCAAAGACAGAGAACAGGATTAGATTCTATGTTTGAAATAATAATGGAGTAATTTTATTCTCTATAGTTATTTCCAATTCTAACAAAGTAAGACTAATTAGATAGCAAAATAAGTCTAACCCCATTAAACTTCTCCTGGTTATTTACATTAGTGCAGCAAGAATGTACTTGACCACATAGGTCTTTTTTTGAATTTGTTTCCCTGGAACTTATGATAAGGAATCTCAGATTAGACTTTTAAAAGTGCCTGGAGTCACGGGACTCGCCATTAGTTTTTGCCTGTGGCACCTATAGATTTTGGTGAATTCCACTCTTCCCAAGGTACTTAATGTATTTTGAAGTTCCTGGACCTGCTGGGAAGTGACCTTCCTTATGTGTAAGGCTGAGAATTCTGTAAGCCAGGTCCAAGGCCAGTTTTTCCAAGGGTCTTTGTAATCATTGGCCCCATGAAATCAAATTTAGTTCCTTAAAATTTTCTAGTCATATCTGATTCTATACATATTCTCAAATGTATAGGCTTAGCAATATAATCAACGTTTCTAGTTATTTTCTGTTATAAGAAGTACATATTCTTTTTTTTTTTTTTTTTTTTGAGACGGAGTCTCGCTCTGTCGCCCAGGCTGGAGTGCAGTGGCCGGATCTCGGCTCACTACAAGTTCCGCCTCCCGGGTTTACGCCATTCTCCTGCCTCAGCCTCCCGAGTAGCTGGGACTACAGGCGCCCGCCACCTCGCCTGGCTAGTTTTTTGTATTTTTTTAGTAGAGACGGGGGTTTCACCGTGTTAGCCAGGATGGTCTCGATCTCCTGACCTCGTGATCTGCCCGTCTCAGCCTCCCAAAGTGCTGGGATTACAGGCTTGAGCCACCGCGCCCGGCCAGAAGTACATATTCTTATTGAACTTATGCATATATTTATATTGCCTTGAATATAAGGCATAATATTTTATAAGAGTAAAATAAGAATAATCAACAATAGTTTCCAAATTCTGGAGAGATCAGGTAGAGAGAACAAATAAATATTTTGTTTTTCTTTATAGTTTGCCAGATTGTTATAAGGTACAGATAGCTTGAGAGAAAAAGAGAAAAACTTTAATTTGAAAAACAAAATATTAAAGAACCAGCAATGTCTCAATCAAAGTAATTTAAAAATTATAATATTCCTTACCAGTTCATTTAGTTCCATGTAATTAATTCTTGTTATGCTTGATTGTAACCACCCAATGGAGTTCACCTTGCCCACTGCCTAGACAGAGCTGTATATTGAGACAGGGAAATTGCAATAGAGAAAGAATAATTCACACAGACTCAGCTGTGTGGGAGACCAGAGTTTTATTACTCAAATCAGTATCCCCAAGCATTTGGGTATCAGAGTTTCTAAGGACACTCGGTGGGGGAAAGCCAGAGAGCCAGGAGTGCTAATTGGTTAGGTAGGAGATGAAATCATAGGGAATTGAAGCTGTCCTTTTGTGCTGAGTCAGTTCCTGGGTGGGGACCACAAGATCAAATGAGCCAGTTTATCAATCTGGGTGGTGCCAGGTGGTCCATCAAGTGAAGGTTTGCAAAAACATCTCAAGCACTGATCTTAGGAGTAGTTTAGGGAGGGTCAGAATCTTGTAGCCTCCAGCTCCATGACTCCTAAACCATAATTTCTAAACTTTGTGGCTAATTTGTTAGTCCTACAAAGGCAATCTAGTCTCCAGGCAAGAAAGAAGTTTGTTTTGGGAAAGGGCTGTTATCATCTTTGTTTTAAATTATAAACTAAGTTCCTCCCAAAGTTAGTGTAGCCTACACCCAGGAAGAAACAAGGACAGTGGAGGTTAGAAGCAAGATGGAGTTGGTTACGTCAGCTCAGTTATAATTTTGCATCATCTTTGATTAGTTTTATGACTCAATCAGATTTTTAAACTAGGGTTCTGGAAATTTTTACCCAGTCAAAGCGTATGATCTTATTATTGTCAGAGGCCAGGCATGGGTGGCTCATGCCCTTAACCCCAGCACTTTAGGAGCCTGACACAGGCGGTTTGCTTGAAGCAAGGAGTTCAATACCAGCCTGGGCAACAAAGCAAGATCCCATCTCTACAAAAAATTTTAAAATTTAGCCAGGCATGGTGGCACACATTTATAGTCCTGCCACATTGAAAGACTGAGATAGAAGGATTGCTTGAAGCCAGAAGTTCGATACCAGCCTAGGCAACAAAGTGAGACTCCATCTCTACAAAAAAAAAAAAAGAATTTATTTAGCTGGGTATGGTGGCACATACCTATAGTGTCCCAAATCCTCAGGAGGCTGAGGTCAGAGGAGTGTTTGTGCCCAGGACCTGGAGGCTGCAGTGAGCTATGATCACAACACTACACTCCAGCCTGAGCAACAGAGTGAGACTCTGTCTCTAATAAATAAATAAATGGATAAATAAACAAACAAATAAATACAATTATCAGAAACCTGTACTTCAGAGTATTTATTAGAGTATGTTTCATGAATTTCTTTGAAGATAGAGCAGTTTTGGCCTGCTGCTAATTGTGAACATTTTCAGAGAAGAATCTGAATAAAACTAATTGTCTGTAAATGACAAAAGACTTAAAGTGGTCATGGTTAAAGATCTGATAGGAGCTTATTATAATGTGGCATATCACGTTCTAAGATAACTGAATTATGATTGATTCATATAGACAGAAAGAACATTGACATATTTCTAGGAATTTCATAAAATTTTTGAAACAGTTATATTAAAAATGTATACCCATATAAATGCAACTTGAAGAAGGTTAAGCATTACTTTTTGACAATGCTTCTATGTAATTCAGTATCTCAAATAAATCTAATGAGTTTAACATCTCTCTCTTTACAAGATGAGAGAACATATTATTTAAGATTTTCCAGGGGTGCTCTGGGAAATCACAAAGTTAGTTTTGAAGTCAAAACGACTATTTAAATTTGATATTGAGTTGATTGTCAAAAATGTGAAAAGTTTTGAACATTTCATTAAGTAGGCTCACTACTATGAAATAATATTTATTTATTTAACTAGTGAGACAATAAAATATTTCAAAGGCAAATACCATAAGTTATATAGCTGTGAAAAAATTTTAGCTCTTCTAATATTGAGAAAACTTGGTTTTCCTAAGCAAAGATCTGATAAATACAACATGAAGCAGAGGAAATTATTTTGCTAAGATACAAAATCTTTGTTTCCTAAGTAGATTACTTAAAAGATAAGGAGAAATCTCTTATTTTTTAATAAGACCAGACCAATAATCCAAGAAAACTGTCATTCTGGTTTTGCATTAGTATGCTTTTAAAGTTGTCTCATTTTTTTAACTTAGAAATAAAGTCATTCTCTCTTAGCGGCTGACTACACATAAAATTATTTTTCCACGAACCCTCTACGTGTTTTTAAAAATCCATTGAGTTTTGGTCCTACTCTTTTCCTTTTTCTCATTCTGGAACAACCAGTCATTCTACCTTAGGACAAAATTACTCTTTTTTCCCCCTTAAAAAAATATATCCTTCATACCACATTTCTCTTTTTAAATCAAAAACACACCCTACTTTTCTTGCACACTTTGCATAGTTTTTTTTTCTTTACTCTCTTTATTCATAGTAGTTTCATTTATGTAAATTCAGTATAACTTTTAATCATGAGTAACATTTCCTCTTTTTTTTTTTTTTGAGACAGAATCTCCCTCTGTCACCCAGGCTGGAGTGCAGTTGTATGATCTCAGCTCACTGCAAACTCCACTTTCCAGGCTCGTGATTCTCCTGCCTCAGCTTCCCGAGTAGCTGGGAAATACAGGCATGTGCCACCACACCCTGCTAATTTTTTTTTTATTTTTATTTCACCGTGTTAGCCAGGATGGTCTCCATCTCCTGACCTCGTGATCCGCCTGCCTTGGCCCCACAAAGTGATCAACATTTCTTTTACAGAGAAAACTAGGAAGTAGACAATTGTGAATTTCCTGTCATATGCCAGTGTTCTGTAACTGACTGGCACATTTGCAAATACACTACTTTGTGTTTTTATAGGTATATACTGTTTCCTCATGGTATAGTTTCTCATGTGTATTAACATACCCACATATATTTCGTTTCTTTATAACATATAAAAACAAGATGCCAAAAATACATAGATTTAACTTATGTTCAGTAATGAATGTTTCAGCATTTTATCCTATTTGGAAATTTTGAACACACGCACACTCTACATATATATATACACACACATATATATACATATGTGGACTATGTGTATATATAGTGTATATATACACACTATATATATACATACATACATATGTATAATTTAACATAATTCTAAGGTTTCAAGTTACCATAAACATTTTTGAAACTGTTTTTAGGCAGACATATTATAATACCAAACAAAGCTAACCAACATTTTAACTTATTTCCCTCTTAACTATTTTTAACCTTATTTGGCTACTAAATCCAGTAGAATAAAAATGTATGCTCATATTATACATAATGCTGATAACTTAGAATACATAGCTATTTTTATGAAACCAACCATGTTAAACTAATCTTTTATATCAACAATTTATCCAAGTCATGTGAACATGAAAGCATTTAGGTTAGTTTCTGTATTTTCTGGGGTTTTAGGAATATTTATTTTATGTAAGTGTTCATTTATCTCTAAGCCAATTTGAATAAACCATTACATAATTTTATAAATTAATTTGGTAACACTATTCAGAGGTAGAAAACTGTCATGTATACAGTACATATACATATACAAGTAAACCTAAGTATACATAGCCATACAGACAGCTTCAAACAGAGATCTTAGAGTTTTGTTTTAAAATTTTAGTCATGATTCAGTAAACGTATTAGTAAAAACTCACGGGTTTATCTCCACTTTACATTTGTATCCAAATTGTATTTCTGGCAAATGGGACAAGTTAGGGTTACCTGTTGACTCATATTTATGGAGGAGGCTTTTAAGATTTTTGTTTATTGTTATTAAGTAATTTTCTGGAAGTGGTGGACACTGGAGCATTTTGTTTTCAAAAAGCCTGTTTTTGTTGTTGTTGTTGTTGTTGTTGTTTAGAAGCAAGAGTTATCTCCCAGGAAGTTTGCATAGCAAATAGATTGCCCTCAGGTCCTAGAGAGGACAGGGTCAAATATTTATATCTGAAAGGCACAAAGAAAGGATGTAAGGTTTCTCTGAGAGCATTTTGGGGCATATCAATGATCACAGATTTAGGGTATTTTTTTCTAAGTGCAGGACAATTCTATTTCCAATGTTTTGACTTTTTAAAGTATCTGCAAGCATCTTGATATGAACAGGAGAGATTTGGGGATTGTTAAGAAGGATGGATGGGCTTTGAATTGCTCCTAGTGCTGCGTTTCTGTTTTTAATGGACTCAATTTGTAAGACAAGGGTAGTTGTTTTAAACTCTTCAGAAAACTGTGTTGCAGCCTGAATAATAAAGAGGCTGACCTTCCTATCAAATTACATTATATTGAATTTGCTACTTCATATCAGAGAACATATTTCTAACTAAGATGAAAATAAAAATCCCTATGTTCTAGATTGAGTTGCATGCCTTTAGAATGTTTTAATAAATTATTACACAAAGCCTTCCTAATATTCTTTCTCTCTAAGTGATGCAGGAGCTTTTCCTCCTTAGCTCAACCAGATTTGGGTTCTTTTCTCACAACCAAGAATTAGGCACAAGGTCATCAAAGAGTGAGTGGAGCAGAATTTATTAAGCAAAAGGAAAGCTCTCAGCAAAAAACAAAAAAGGGTCCTGAAAGCAGGTTTCCAGTTGCTTCCTTCACAGTTGAATATGAGGGCTTAAGGTGTGAATTCTACCCCATCCTTCCAGTGCACATGTGGGTCCTTAGGCTGAGTTCCTCCATATTGATTTATTTCTGTTACCGCACATATGTTAAGGAATGGAATTGTCCACTATGGGCATGTTTAGGCAAGACCCCTGTGCAAGTTCCTTTATCTGCAAAAAACATCTGGTATAAATTCTTCTGGGGTGGATTGAAGTTCTCCAGGGACCCTTCCCTTACTGTCTGCCTAAAGCAAGCTGGATAACTCCTTTCATAAGTGCATAATTCCATATTAGAAGAGAAGGCCTTAAAAATAGTTCCTCTCAGGCTCTGAAGATCAACCTCCAATTAAGCCCATTTCTGACCGTAGAGTATTTTGGCCAAAAAAAAAAAAAAAAAAAAAAAAATCCTTTGAAATATGATTGTCAGGTTTTGAATGGGACAAACAGTAAATTTTCCGGCACAATTGAATCCCCTTTTTTCCCCTAACTGTAAAGACCAAGAAGAGATGAACCCTTTTCCTTTAATTAATTATTTTTTCAGAGAGCAAGATCTCATTGTGTTGCCTAAACTGGTCTCAAACTCCTGGGCTCAAACAATCCTCCTGCCTCAGCCTCCCAAAGTGCAGGGATTACAGGCATGAGCCAACTGCAACTGCCCCCTGCCACCCTGCCTTTTTTTTAAACCAAAGGGGTATCTATTCCATGTGACTCAAAATCAAAATCAGTAAGCCCTTTTATAGCCTAATCACAGACACAAGAGGCATCCCCAGAGAAGAAGACACCCTCATGATCCAGAGCCACTACCAAAAACAGACAGAAGAATGACAGATGCAGACAAAACCTCCTACGAGCTAGTAATGCCAGCAGGATACCAGCTGCAAATGGGGTGCAGCCCACATTTCTGTTCAGCCATTCTCATATCTCAGGGCCCCTATCTAACAGTTGGCCACCTGCAGATGCAGGCCTGACAATCTGTGTGCCCTGACAGGTGTAAAGTCAAGCCAAGCTCTCAAGATACAAAGTGAGACAAATAGGAATGCCATGGCTGTCCCTGGGAGGAAAAAGATCAATAATCAATGAGTACTTCGAACCAAATTTGTAAGAGTTACAATTCAAAGGAATACTTCTTACAAATTTCTCCTGCTAATCTGAATTTGGAAAGGACTGGATGGGAAAAAAATCTTACCTTCCTCTCTCAACCGGCCTCTGCAGATAGAGATCTAGGAAACTGACTCAGTAAGAATTCTTTGCTGGCTTAGTCAGTGACAGCCCCAGAGTCGTTGAGTGCCCTAGCCAATGCAATGCCATCCTCATCACCAGAAACTGCAGTGAAGGAAAGCAATATTTTCATTCTACCTGTCTACATTCTTGGCTGGGACTCTGTAACCAAAGACATTAACAATAGAAAAATATACACATTTATTTAATTTAAGTTTTACATGACATGAGAGCCTTCCTAAGGAAATGAAGACCCCCCCCCAAAAAAGGTTAAACCTGAGTATTTTTATGTGAGATTTGATGAAGTGTGCAAAGTTATGAACAAGTGTGATAGGGCAAAGTATGGGTTAAGCGAAGTAAACTGGGGGAAATTTAGCAAAGCCTATTCATTCTGATTCCTCTTGCCCTTCCATCTTTGGAGATAAAAATGCCACTGGGTATATGGAGGGCAGCTCTCATTTGAGATTCTTACGAAATGCTTCAGGAGAAAATCAGAGATACCTTCCTGCACTTGCTATTTGTCAATTTCTTAAAATATTCAATGTGTCAGAGCTCTGTATTATGGGGTAGTACGTTCTGAACCTCCTCACCTACTAAAACCCATGTTTTACTACCTTATATTACCATGTTTTAAAATACCATGTTTAAAATACCGTGTTTAAAAAATATCATGTTTTACATACCTTGTATATTGGAAATCTACTTCTAAGTTTTCCTCCTAGAGAAACTCTCATACTTGTGTGCAAAGACATGCATAAGGTGTTCATTACAGTGATGCTCAAAATAGCATAAAAGTCAATCATACTGAACTGTTCTTCAGTAAAAGAGAACAGGGTGGAATAGGGAAGAAAGAAAAAGCACAGTTTGCTTGCATTTTTCCAGGTGGATAATGCCGAGCTGGAGCAGAAGATTTGAATCTGACAATCATCTGCACTGGCACCAAAGGTTTTTTAAGCCCTGGACAACATGAAACGTGGAGAAAAGCATTATGTGATCAGTTACCCCTTAGTAATATACTAAATCAAGTATTGGTATATATGAAATAATGAATAAGAATTGATCTTATACTGGAGTTTTCTTTTTCCTAGTACCATTGTCTCATTCGGTCTCAAGCTGCAATAATATTGCAAAACAATCCAGATTATAACCTCCTAAAGCACTGGCAACCTTTTATTCTTATAACTCTTTCCATCAAATTATTACATCATTAGTAAAAGAAGCCCTCACTTTTCCAAAAAGTAAAATTTTATTCTGAAAATTTAATTGAGTGTGGCCTATAAGAATAACTGCCATGTGTTTCAGGTACTGTGCTTATTAAACAATTCTTGATAATGTAATTTCTTAAAAAATTATTTTTATACCACTGCAGGCAAGGAGAAAAACCCCTTTCCATTCTGACTTAGGTTCATTGGTGGGGCCCAGCAAATTAGACTGACAAAAGACAGATTAACAAGAGAAAAACAGTTTAGTAAGGAGTGCTTCATGGACGCACATGGGAGAATTCTGATGAGTAACTCAACGGGGCGATTGAAATTTAGGGTTATATAGCATCTAAACAAAAAACAACAGATTTTGTAGAGAAGTGGCAAAACAAAGGAAAAGAACTTTGAGCTTGTAAGGGCAGCAAATTGTGGGAAGGTAAATATATGGGGGAAACTAATGGAACATGAGAGCTACAGTAGTTCCCCCTTATCTGCAGTTTTGCTATCCGCAGTTTCAGTTACCTGTGGTCAACTGAGGTCTGCAAACAGGTGAGTAAACAACATCAGATCAAAAATATTCAGGAAATGGGCCGGGCATGGTGGTTTATGCTTGTAATCCCAGCACTTTGGGAGGCTGAGGCAGGTGAATCACCTAAGGTCAGGAATTCAAGACCAGCCTGCCCAACACAGTGAAACCCTGTCTCTACTAAAAATATGAAAGAATTAGCAGGGCATGGTGGTGGGCACCTATAATCCCAGCTACTTAGGAGGCTGAGGAAGGAGAATCGTTTGAACCTGGGAGGCGGAGGTTGCAGTGAGCCAAGATCGCGCCATTGCACTCCAGCCTGGGCAAAAAGAGCAAAACTCTGTCTCAAAAAAAAAAAAAAAAAAAAAATCAGGAAATGGAAACATAAAGTAAATAAATAAATAATACGATTTTTCTAGAAAAAACAATACAGTATAACAACTGCCTAAATTATATTTACATTGTATTAGGGATTATAAGTAATGCAGAAATGATTTAAACTGTTTTGGAGGATGTGTGTAGATTATATGCAAATACTATGCCATTTTATATCAGGGACTTAAGCATCCACAGAAAAATCCCCGGGAAGATTTGGAACCAATACCACGTGACTACAGAAAGATGACTGTACGGTACAATATATTTTGAGAGAAAGAAAGAGATACTGTATTCACATAATTTGTATTGCAGTATGTTATTATAATTGTTCTATTTTATTATAAATTACTGTTGTTAATCTCTTACTGTGCCTAATTTATAAATTAAACTTTGTTGTAGGTGTGTATGTATAGGGAAAAACCTGGTGGTATATGTACTATTTGCTGCTATGGGTTGTTTCAGGCATCCACTAGGGGGCCTTGGGACATATTTCCCATGGGTAAGAGGAGACTACTGTAGTTAGTAACATTTATTATGTGGATTCTTCTGGTGCCATCTCCAGGCTGATAAATGTTTAAAGTTGTCTCTGGTGATTAACTTCTATTTTTCCTAATAGAGAGGAGAGAGGGATACCTTTGTAAATTTATAGTCTGCTTAGAGCTTGCCTTGTATCTGCTTCCAATTGTCTTCAGTTCAAAATCATCAATATGCCAAGTGGCATATTTTGGGGCAGCATATTTTGCTACTTTTCATAACCTTCACTGAATTTTCCCCCAAGTATTAATATATTGACTTGCCAGATGGTCTGGATTCCTATGACAGCATTTTTTTTTTTTTTATTTTTATTTATTTATTTTTAACTAAAAGCTTTCAGGAACATGGCAAAGTAGTTCAGTGGATGAACAAGACTATTGATTTAGCTGATCATGTTCTAGAGTTAAGAATTTGAAATACCATGACACAAATTCAAGTTCCTAGTTTTACAATCACGGAAAAGCTCAAATTTTCTTTCTTTCCTTCTTTCTTTCTTTCTTTCTTTCTTTCTTTCTTTCTTTCTTTCTTTCTTTCTTTCTTTCTTTCTTTCTTTTTCTTTTTCTTTCTTTCTCTTTCTTTCTTTCTTTCCTTTCTTTCTTCCTTTCTTTCTTTCTTTTTTTTTTTTTTTTTTTTTTTGTGCGTGTGAGCCAGAGATTTATTTCTTCATTTCTTGCATTTGAAGTACTCTTCGATGACATCCTTGGCCTGAGACTCCTTGCCATAGTCCTTAACTACTACACAACTGCAGCCAACCACTTTATGGGGTTTCCCCTCTCTGCCAATTGTACAGAGGCCTACCCTTTCCTCTAGTTTCTTGTTGTCATCCACATTAATTAGGTTAATTTGGTGTTCAGCACAAAGGGCCTCCACCAACTTGACATACATAGGCTCATCACAGTTGGATGCAAGCACACAAAGGTGGGTTTGGTGCTTGTCTAATCCTTTGGCAGCTTCGCGAATTCCACATGCTAGGCCATGGTGGATGAGGGCGGTCTTCAGCACCTCTGGTAAAGCAGTATTAATGGCCATTACACCTCCAGCAGCAACGCCTTCCTCGGCCATGGCGGTGGGTTACGGGTGAAGCCGAATCTTGAATGCACCCAAGCCTCTGCCTCCGCACGACTCAGTGGTGGCGGGCAAAAACGCCTCACGCGCCGAAAAGCTAAAATTTTCTAAACCTAACAGTGAGCAAGAAGACTATTACATGTGAATGAAGGTAGGGGTTTTGAGTTCTTTTATTTTATTATTATTGCTTTTTTTTTTTTTACTACTAAAACGAGATAACCAGAAAAGATTTATGAAAGTTTTAAACTGCAGGACAGAATTCACATAAGAAATTGAGTATCTGAAATAATCACCTAGTTGAATTAAATTATATGTTGGGGTCAGGGTCTGAAATCAACTATTAAATTTTAGTATAATCAAAATTATTTTTGAAACTTCTTCATTAGATCATAAAATATACTGAATTTTAAAAAATATATTCCTATGTGGTGTACAGATATTATTACATATTATTGTACAAAGTGTGTAGTACATAATGAAAAGTATCTTTACAAAGTATCATTTTATAGTATTGTAATAACATAAAAGAACTACTTGAATTTATGTAAATTAAATGTATCTGTGATGCAATCCTCTGTATTAAGAAAAAAAAATTCAGTTGCTATTTCTGTGTTGATAAATCTTTTCCATGAGAACTTTTTCCCAAAACAATGCATCAACAAGAGTCTTCTTGAATATATTGATTTATACTTTTCCATTAAAATTGTATGCAATTATTAGATCACTTACTACGTGTGTCAACAGTGCGACTATTAAACATATATAATGATCTGAGAAATGTTCATTATGCATTGCTATTGCTTTTGAAAGCAGGTTAAAATGATTTGGAATTTAGATCTTTATTAATTTCCCTGCTTTTGTTTATGTTTGAAAATTTCTGGCCGGGCGCGGTGGTTCACGCCTGTAATCCCGCACTTTGGGAGGCTGAGGTGGCGGATCACGAGGTCAGGAGATTGAGACCATCCTGGCTAACACGGTGAAACCCCGTCTCTACTAAAAATACAATAAATTAGCCGGGTGTGGTTGTGGGCGCCTGTAGTCCCAGTTACTCGGGAGGCTGAGGCAGGAGAATGGCGTGAACCCAGGAGGCAGAGCTTGCAGTGAGCCAAGATCACGCCACTGCACTCCAGCCTGGGCCACAGAGCACGAGACTCAGTCTCAAAAAAAAAAAAAAAAAAAAGAAAAAAAAATTTCTCTTAAAAAAATTTTTTTTTAATTACTCACTATATGCCTTTTTATTTTATGTAGTACATGTTTTTACTACATGTGATCCAAAGTTTTAATGGTACTTAATAAAAGTACCATTAAAATCTGAGTGTTTCAGATTTGAGCTCTTCTGCATTTTACCAAAATTTTTAGTGAATATATTCAGTCTTTGAAATTTTGAAATAAATTTCTGAAGATTAATTTAATAATTCACATGAACACAGGACTGATAGTTCACCTAGAATTCCATGAAGGAATGTAAAAAGTGCTAATTGTGTTCAGGAGAGTTATCCAGCTAGCTAATTGGCACCTGCTCGTCATTAGTACACACAAATTCCCAGGAAAGTGCCAAAGTATTACTGTGAAAATAAAACTGCAAGAGAAGAGCCTTACTCTATTTCTAATATTTGTTTATTTATTTATTTATTTATTTATTTGCTAAGGAAGGAAAAAAAAAAGTAGTTCTTAAAAGTTTTGAGTATTGCTAGGGGATTTGCTTCTGTCTATTTATTAAATAGCCCTGAAAAAGTATATAACACATTGAATCTACTCTCCTAGGGAAACATAGAATAACAGAGTGGGTTGGTCTTTCACTCCAGAGACTTAAGAAATAGTTCTAGTGTCATGTCAGATTGAGCATCTCTAACATGAAAATTAGAAATCTGAAATGCTCCAAAATCTAAAACTTTTTGAGTGTCAACATCCTCCCACAAAAGGAAAATTCCACACCTGACCTCATGTTATAGATTGCAGTCAAAATACTGTCAAAACTTTATTTCATGCACAAAATTGTTAAGAACATTGTATAAAATTACCTTCAGGCTGTATGTATAAGGTGTTGATGAAACATAAAT
Organism: Macaca mulatta; assembly: GCF_049350105.2. Taxonomy (NCBI): domain Eukaryota; kingdom Metazoa; phylum Chordata; class Mammalia; order Primates; family Cercopithecidae; genus Macaca; species Macaca mulatta. The sequence goes on along the minus strand of NC_133410.1, from coordinate 71,760,296 downwards.
GAATTCTATGCTTAGACTTGGGTCCCATTCCCAAGATATCTCAAATATGTATTTGCAACTATTCCAAACTCTGGAAAAATCTGAAATCCAAAATGCTTCTGGTCCCACACATTTCAGAGAAGGAATACTCAACCTTTATTTGATTAAGCGGTACTCTCTTTTGACTTTCACATTTAAACAGTTCAAACAGACAGCTTTCACCAGTTGTTTGTAAGGACAAACGTTGAAAAACATGAAAAGAAAACCATGAAGTGTAAAAATGTCAACATTGAATTTGAATAAAAGAAGAGTCAACCATTCTAATCAGAGGTGAAACTTTAAAATTTTTGCTTTCAGCTTTCACAGTAAAACAGGTAAAAATTGCCTATCTACAACATTCTTTTTTTTTTTTTTTAATTTATACAACTATGGCTATTTTATGTTGTACTTACATTCCCTTGGAAGGAGTAGGTACGTATATTCATCAAACCTTGTTATTATAAATATTAACCATTAGTATTGACTATTAGCCTAATATTGAGTGAATGCTTTTGATGAGAGAAGCACTACTGACGGTCATTATCATAGTGTAATAATATTAAAAATCATTTGTAAGCTGGGCACGGTGACTCACGCCTGTAATCCCAGCACTTTGGGAGGCCAAGGCAGGTGGATCATCTGAGTTCAGGAGTTCAAGACCAGCCTGGCCAACATGGCGAAACCGCATCTCTATTAAAAATACAAAAATGAACCGGGCACGATGGTAGGCATCTATAATCCCAGCTGCTTGGGAGGCTGAGTTAGGAGAACCGCTTGAACCCAGGAGACGGAGGTTGCAGTGAGCCAAGATCATGCCATTGCACTCACGCCTGGGTGACAGCGGGAGACTCTGTCTCAAAAAAAAAAAAAAAATCATTTGTAGAGGAAATATTACAGTGTATTACTACAATGTTATGTAATTTTGTTTTAGTGATCAGTGAGTTTAAATTCTTTGATGAATTAGAGGTGTACTATCCATATTCATTTGTATAATCAAACTTATGTGCATATAGATTACACTTAACTGAATTTTTTTTAAGGACTGTTACAAAGAAAAGTTGTCAGGTCCTACCTTAGACTGAATCTGAAACCCTGGGGGGTGGAGACCAGTAATCTACTTGTAACAAGCTGCTTAAATTTGAGAATTATCGCCTGTAATCCCAGCACTTTGGGAGGCTACTAAGTGAGTGGAACACCTGAGGTCAGGAGTTTGAGAACTCTGGCCAACATGGTGAAATCCCCTTCTCTATTAAAAATACAAAAATTAGGTGGGCATGGTGGCAGGCACCTGTAATCCCAGCTACTCGGGAGGCTGAGGCACGAGAATTGCTTGAACCCAGAGGTGGAGGTTACAGTGAGCCAAGATCGAGCACTGAGCCACCCAGCCCGGGTGTCGCGGTAAGACTCTGTCTCAAAAAAAAAAAAAAAAAAAAAAGGAGATAATTATCATGTATTCCATAACTACTACTAGGTTAGTATAAGCTACAAAATATAATAAAAATATGTTAAAATGTTTTTTGTGTTTTAAATTTCTGTGACTATTTTTGTTGATTGCCTTTATATAGATGTTTATGTAGATGTTTCTGAATCTCCTAATGACTAATTAGATGTTTCTGAATTTCCTGTCTAATGCAAGGAGGCTCTATAAATCACCCAGAGATCATGTTAAAATGCTAATTTTCTGTCTCTCCCACATCTCATCAAATCAGAGCCCTAAGATGTGTTGATTCAGTATTTGTAGTAAGGCCCTGGGTCACTATTTTTTTTTATGGTGATTCTGGGTTTGGAAAAGAATCACTGTTCTCAACTTCCTAACATTGAATTGAATTTATATCTTAGCATGAATAGGTGTACTAATCTATTAAGAAGCTGTGGAGCGGCCGGGCACGGTCTCTCACGCCTGTAATCCCAGCACTTTGGGAGGCCGAGGCGGGCGGATCACGAGGTCAGGAGATACAGACTAACCTGGCTAACACAGTGAAACCCCGTCTCTACTAAAAATACAAAAAATTAGCCGGGCGTGGTGGCGGGCGCCTGTAGTCCCAGCTACTGGGGAGGCTGAGGCAGGAGAATGGCGTAAACCCGGGAGGCGGAGCTTGCAGTGAGCCGAGATCGTGCCACTGCACTCCAGCCTGGGCGACAGAGCGAGACTCCGTCTCAAAAAAAAAAAAAAAAAAAAAAAGAAGCTGTGGAGCGATGTATATGCTGCCTCCCTCTCTAGACTTAGGCTGCTCAGGCAGTGAAGCACATCACTTTGTTTTGTTAAATGACCCTATTTTGTGTCCTCACAGAATTACTGCCTGTCTGGTTGACAGAGAAGAGCAGCCATCTGATATAGGATGGGTATGTCCCTCACAGGTTTACCTGGCCAAGCAGAATACTGTTTATCCTCACCTTGAATAGCTGGAATCAATTAACACAGTGAGAAGAGCAATGAGACTCGAGGCAGTCATGCAGTGTTTTGATCTGTTCATATGTTGGAGGGGGAAGAGGTGAAAAATGGACAAAAAGACAAATTAGACCTGTTAGTATAGGTTAAAGGAATTTAGAAAAGGAACCAGTAGGTTTCTATTCTCACCATGGGCAATACCTTGGATTTCCATATTTTAACTTAAGCAAAGGTTATGTTTCATACTCAAAAATAGGGAGCAGGTAGAGTTTCAATTTTTCATGTGTGTTTGTAATTTTCTCAGTGTACTAACTCATAGTCTATAACACATGATGGATTCCTTCTTCTGTCCATTCCCACTGATTTCCCTAAACATAGACAGATGAAGGGCTGTTTTGAAATGCTGTGAGACCAATCCCTCTTTCTGACTGTGTTAATTTATTCTGGCTCTGCAAGACCAGCATGAATGGCACTCAGCTTTGCTAGCTGAGGTCTGAGTGAATGTAGGGAACCAGAGATCTTGCCCATCCTGAATCAGGCTGATGTGTTTGTTCCAGCCCCCTGTTGCTCTTACTTTTCTCTTAAAGACAGAAACATCTGTTGACTTTGGTCCAACTATGACTAAAAATTTAAAAGCATCTTTTCAAATCTGAATCTGTTGAATTAAATATTCTAATATGGTTAAAAGGGACTCCAATAACATATCTTTTTAATTTCTAAAATTATGCATGAAATTGTTGTCTCTGCCGGGGCCCGGTGGCTCACGCCTGTAATCCCAACGCTTTGGGAGGCTGAGGCAGGCGGATCACCTGAGGTCAGGAGTTCGACATCAGCCTGACCAACATGGAGAAACCCCATCTCTACTAAAAATACAAAATTAGCCGGGCACAGTGGTGCATGCCTGTAATCCCAGCTACTCGGGAGGCTGAGGCAGGAGAATTGCTTGAACCTGGGAGGCAGAGATTGCCTTGAGTCAAGATTGTGCCATTGCACTCCAGCCTGGGGAACAAGAGCAAAACTCTGCCAAAAAAAAAAAAACAAAAAAGGAAAAGGAAAAAACAAAGTGTTGTCTCACTTAATGAAATAACTATTTTTAAGAGAAACATTTCTTTATGTTTACCTCTCTCTTCACCTCTTTTCTGTATGCATCATTATAGTTTACTTCCAGAAATATTTGGCTTAGTGACTAAGGTGGGTAGTAGCTGGTTGTTGTGAAGATCTTTGTTGGGTTTTCATTAGTTCTTTTAATTTTATCCCGACTCTACCTCCAATTTAGAAATGAAAATACTATTGATTTTTGTTACTGATATTGATTTATTTATTCATACTCTACCCTATTTCTATTAGGATGTGTGGCAATTCTGATATTATTCCTGTTTAAAATAATACGAAATACTAAAAGTGGTAAAATTAAAGTTTACACAAGCCTTGGGAAGTGTAAGCATTTCTAAACTATAAGAAAAAGTAAAGCTTAAAATATGAATCCGTTTCTTGTTTCACTAATAGCCATCATGATTACCTATATTTAGATTCTAAGTATACTGTCTCTGAGATAATTCAGAGGACTTTTAGGTGTCCTTAATTATTCTTAATGATATGTAATTTTACATATTTCACTCTTTTAACAAATACTTATCGAATACTTAAATTTGTGCCCAACTCTGTGCTTCAGACCTTAAATGAATTACAGTGACTGTGTAATGGAATTGATCCCTTTAAATTACAAAGCAATTGTTTACGATTAAAATGGGCTGACTGTATTACTTGAAATGGGAAGAGGAGGATGTAGTTACCATTTGGCAGAGTATTGATGAGTACTATAGACAGAGATGCAACATTGATTGCATCCTAAATATGTGAGCTCCCCGTTATTTTGATGTGCACAGCTTATTCTACATTCCTTTCTTTTTCCATTAATGAGAAGGAATAATATTCACTGATTCAGTCAGTAGCACTTGGCCATTATTTGCTGAGCTGTATAAACAATGAGCAGCTGCATCATTGTTTATATTACATGATTTTGTTTATTCATTTTAAAAATTTTATGACAGTACTGTAGCTTAGCAGCATTGCTTATGGTAATGAAGAAGTTAATTAGCAATATTGAACAAGACTTTAAGACATGAGTTTTAATAAGTAGTGCTAAAAATATTACAGTAGTCATCCACAGATAAACATAATAAACCTCAGATAAATGGGGAAAATGGTCAAATTATGAGGAAATATATTTTAGAATGCTTTGGCTTTGTGGTTTCAAAAGAATAATACAGATAAATATACATTCACATACCAAGGACACTACTAATTTCACTGGTGTTTCTTTCCTCTTAACCTAAAACTACTAAATGGTAGAAAATGGAAGCTTACGTTAACAATAAATAAATAAATAAGCAGTAATCTTTTAATATTAAATTCATGCTGATAGAGAAAGAAGACGCTGCCAGTAAAGCAGTCAGACAGCTTACGAAGGATACTGGAATTATCTGAGCTTTCTAGCCCAGAATTATTGACAGACATAGTCTGAATGTGTCAGTCAGCTTCATTTTAGAGCCAAAGTCTTAATTCAAGCACTGGGAAATCCATAATTGGAAAGAATCCCATAGTCACTGCTGATATTTTTCTCTAATTATAAGTGACTTTGTTGTATCATAAGCTTCCTTAAGAACTCTTGATTTTGATAAGAAACGTATTCCCAGGCTCCACTGACTAGACCTGGCATTATCAGAAATTAATTTCTATTGACTAAGCATTAGAATGTCATGCAGTAGTTGATATAGTGATACAAAAACACTATTATCAGAGTATTTAAATGTGGCATCAATTTTGCCTGAGGGTCAAACAGAGGTTAAACTTGCATTTCTTCATATCAGTGGCTTAAAGGACTCTGTGACTCATTTTGGGATTCCATTATGATTGTGACAGATGGTGTTACTTTACCTTATCCTTTTGTCATGCCACCATCAGCAGTGTCTCTATATCTGAGCCAAGTGCCTGGGTGATTTAGTATGTATTTAATTCCCATAGACCTTCAGAGATTATGAGGTTATTTTTAATGCAAAAGGGGTGTTTTCCCTCTATATATATATGGTATGTCCACAAGTGAGTGGGCTGTGCCAATAGTTATTAAAGCCAGTAGAAGTTAGATTAGTGATAGGAAATATCTTGAAAAGAGATAGTTCTAGGAAATTGTATATAAAGCCTCTCAATGAAGGTTCTTTGCTGAATGAGTTATGACCACATTCAAAATTATTTTATTTTATTTATTCAACATTTGATGAATATTTATGATATGTAAAATACTTTACTGAAAGCTGTGGGAGATAAAGTAAGAGCCTTGGTCCCATAGATGAGGAATTAATTATTTGGTTATAGAGACAACAAACTTGAAGAATCAAGTTATGCCAAATAACGAAATTTCTTATTTTTGTAAAATTTATCAAGTTAATAATAATAAATCTTAAAATAATATACATCTTATTAAAGTTATGCATGATGTGGATTTATTTTTATTTAAACAAGATATTTAGTAAAATCTCATATGACACTCTTAGAAAATGAAGAAATGTGGACTACATTAGATTAGGTTAAATTATATGAAATTGCCAATATCTAACAGTTTTGATGTAAGAAAATGCAACTTTTATGACTTGACCTAATATAATGTATCGTTCTCACAAGTAGCTTGAATTACCCAGAGAGAGTAAAGCAATATGTCTGTTCATCAGAGTTAGCCTAGAAAGTAGTCTTATGAGAATGTTGACAAGATTTGTCCTTGGCCCTCTCTTGTTCAATATTTTTCATCAAGAACTTTGATGAAGATATAGAAGATATGGCAATTTGCATTGCTAGATGACAGATTATTTAGAAGGAATACCCTAATAGACCAGATGATAAAATCAAGAATCAAATGGTTTTGAACAGCCTGTGTCAAGGTTCTAAAATTAAAAGATGAAATCTAACACAGATAAATGTTAAGTCCTATGCTTAGGTTTTTTTTTTTTTTTATTTCCTTGTATATTATACAATTCCAAAATGTGAGACTCTGCTTGACATGTGAACAACAACAACAACAAAAACCCTTAATTCATTTTCGGCCAGCAAATAGATATTAGTTGACTCACTTTTTTCCAGTCACTTTATAAGATACTGAGGATGCAATGACTCAAACACATTCAATCCCTGTCCTCACAAGTTTACAGAATGTGGGGAACCACAGGTTCACTTTGTAACAACAGTTTGGGGTATGGGGTGTGAAAGATGAATGCAGTCTTCAGGTACGTTAATAATAGTAATAATTACAATGACACCTAGAATCAAGGTGAACATTTTTATGCTATTCCCATTTGGTCAGACCACTTCCTAAGAATTGGGTTCAGAACTCCTGGGTATCAGCTTTTAGGAAGAATGTCAAAATGTGAGACTTGGTTCACAGGAGGATGCTTATGTTGGTATGAATTCTGGGAACCATAATCCAATAGATGAAAGGTTGAAGGATGAGGGTTTTTAGCTAATGGCAATCAAGTCTAATTGCCTGGGTTCAAAATGGCTCCACTACTTTCTAGCTATATAACATTGGGCAAGTTACTGAGCCTTTCTCAGCCTCAGTACTCTTATCAGATAAAAGAGAAATTATATCAGTATCTATATCTCAAATTTGTTAAGAAGAGTGAGTTAATATTTGTAAAGTACTTAAAACAATGAATGACATGTAAGTGACAAGTGAGTGCTAAATGTAAATAAATGAATAGATGGACAGATAGATCTATAAATTGATAGGTGGCTAGATAGGGGATAAATAAATAAGAGGGGTTAGGAAGGAGATTAAGAGAGAGACATGGAAGGTATTTTGAAATATCTGAAAAGAAGCTTTGGAAGAGAAAGTATCCATGCTTCATTCTTCCTAAAAGGAGCATGATCAAGTAGCCAGAAATCACTAGGTGAAAACAAATCCTTATTCTTTGATAAAATATACTCTTTTTTTATTTGGCCAGTTTTTATTCTGCAGTGCTCCAAATCTTGTTCATTTCTAAAGTGATGCAAAATTGGCAAAATTAACTTCAACAACTCTGCCTCTTCACATGATACCTTTCATGTAAAGTAGGTGGCACTGCTTTTAAGGTCTAAAATTTCAAAATATTGTTACCTTCTAACAGGGAAATAAAATATAATCTGATAATGATTGGAACCTGAGGAAATCCAATGTTAAGGCATGGTTGCCTGTTGGCTGATAATATAGCTGACTTAGAGGGGTAACTGCAAGTCTTCTTGTCTTGTTTCAGGAGCTCTTCTGCCACAGATTATTGGAATAAACCCATAGAATTTTCTTAGTCTCTCTCTCCTTCTTTAACCAAATAAAAGCTCATCAATGCAGTGCTATTTTTTAGCATTATCAGAGATTTATTCTGGCATCTAGGCATACTGCAGTGAGTTTATCCTTTTTATAGAACTTGATTATTCTTAATGGTTTTAGAGGAATGTTTCTTGCTAAGATCAATTTAATGTAACATTTCCAAAGTAAAAACTTTGGTTAGGAAGAAACAGTGGAGCTTTTGGAATGATATTTTTAAAAATTACTTATTTGGGAGGTTGAGGCAGGAGAATCTCTTGAACCTGGGCCCCAGAGGTTGCAGTGAGCCAAGATCATGCCACTGCACGCGGGCCGGGCGACAGAGCTATTGGCAGTGTAGTGTTATATAATTAGACAATAGATTTTTTTTTTATGTGCTTAAAAGACATATATCTAAGATAATTATATACACTAGCTGGATAATATATACAACTTTATCTGCAGAATGTTAGTTTCATGTTTCCACTGATACATACATTCTACATTCATGCTAATAGAAAGCCATTCAATGTTGGTTTCGGTGGTTGTCTTCAGAAAGGCTAATTTCTTCTTACTAGAAATGTATAAAGTTTGGAATGTGATTTGTAAGCAGCCAGTTTGTAGCATTTAGTCAATAGTTGTTACTCTTCTTCCTCCAGTTTAAATATTCATTCATTCACTCACTCATTCAGCTTTGAATGAGGTTATTTGGCAAGCACTGTGAGGATGTAACATATGACTCTTGCCAAAAATGAACACCTTCCCATTGGGGACAGACTTTAAATGAAGAAACCAGATGGAGAAAGAATAAGAAGAACATTCATAAGATGAATGCTCATAAGATGATAAAATAATACTCAAAGGGGGAAAAGAGGAGATGCAAGATATTTGGCAAGGCACCCTTATCTTAGTTGCTATTGCCATTAGCCATCAGAGTATTACACTTCCCATAGTTTTTGTTTGTTTTTGTTTTTAAACAGATTTCCTGTCAGATTGGAAAGCATAAGCAATGTGTTAAAAATTGTAGCTCTTATCCCATAGATGAGCTTATAAATCAGTAAGATTTTTATCTTAAATGAGATTTTGTTCCAAAAATATTCTAACATTTGCCCCTTGTGTTTTCACATATCTAGGCACACATCTAGGATAGGCTTATTAAGTATAAATAAAATAGGACGGGCGCGGTGGCTCAAGCCTGTAATCCCAGCACTTTGGGAGACCGAGACGGGTGGATCACGAGGTCAGGAGATTGAGACCATCCTGACTAACACGGCAAAACCCCACCTCTACTAAAAAATTAAAAACAACAACAACAACAAAAAAAAACACACACACACAAACTAGCCGGGCGAGGTGGCAGGCGCCTGTAGTCCCAGCTACTCCGGAGGCTGAGGCAGGAGAATGGCGTAAACCCGGGAGGCGGAGCTTGCAGTGAGCTGAGATCCGGCCACTGCACTCCAGCCTGGGCAACAGAGTGAGACTCCGTCTCAAAAAAAAAAAAAAAAAAAAAAAGTATAAATAAAATCAAATATTTTATATTGACAATTCTCATTTTATAGTGACAATACAAAATAGATCTTTGTGAAGTCTTATGCTGATTACTTATGAGATTCTTCAGTATTAAAAAAGAGAAAAACATGTCACACTGCTAATACTGTGATGCTAAGACTGATGGCATTCATGAATACACAAAAGATAGATAAAAACTTGAAACAGAATTAATTAAAATACATTTGTTAGACATTTCTTTGTTTCCTGGGCAAGGTATACCTTGAGAGGTTGTTAGAAGCAAGGGGAAAAGGTAAAAGGATTCCTCTTATATTCTGTAAATGATAAAATTTGTGAATAACTCAGTAACATCACAATTGAAGTTATCATTTTTCTCTAATTGATATGTCACATAGGATGAATTATTGTTTTTCATTAATTGCATATGCTATCCAGACATTATTGGACTTCCTGAAATTCTATAAAGATTTTCAACTTTCCTCACATTATCTTTCAAATATCCCAGCTTTTAGCAAATATTAAAAGTATAGTCATACTTTATTTTTAAAAAGCCTAGGCACATATATATAACAGTGATTTTGGAATGACTAATTTTTTGCTAGACAATATCTAGCACTGCATGCTTCGAAAATATTATTGTATGTTCTTTACAATTTTATACAGTAACAACGTAAAGAGTGTTTTGGGGACTCCCATATTAGTTTATGCCAATGAAGGAAGAAAACCATCCAGTGGAATTTAATACCCAAAACAAATTCATTCAAAAGAATTCTGTTTTTCCAGTAGTTTATCAGTACTTGAAAGCTTGTCAGAACTATTTATAAAATATATTCTCTTCTTTCTTTGTTTTTGAATACCCAGCCTTATTTCCAAAATAGTGTTTTTCATTATTAAAAATTAAAATATTATTTTTATACAGTAAAATTCACTCATTTTAATACAGGGCACAGAAAATTATGACAGATTCATATAAATTCACTGCCACAATCAAGATATAGAATAATTTCATCACTCTAAAAAATCCAGAAAAGATCTTACCTTGGCACATGAAACAGAGCACATAAATTAAAACTGGAAAATAATTTAGAAAAAAATAAAATGAAGAAAGTAATAAGGCTAAAAATGCTACTGCAAAACTGATAGCTGTCCACAACATATATATACACATATATATATATATGTGTATATATATATATGTGTATATATATATATGCGCCACGTTTTCTTTATTCACTTGTTGATTGATGGGCATTTAGGCTGGTTCCCTATTTTTGCAATTGGGAATTGTGCTGCTATAACCGTTAGAGCAATTCATCAAAGAACAACCCTTCCCCAAGAAAGGAGAAAACAACAGAACAACAGCTAACCCCACCGCCTGTAACATCCTGGCTACCAGAGATCCTGAGTCTATCCATGTGACAACTTTACTGCAAGCACTACCAGCATTAGTGAAAACCAGTGCAGCAATGAAAACTACGACCAAGGTCCCACCTCACTCCCCTGCTACCTCTACTGGAACAGGTGCAGGTATTCACACCTGAGAGAACTGAAGACAGATCACATCACATGACTCTTTGCAGACACTCTCCAATATAGGCCCAGAGCCCGGTAGCTACACTGGGTGACTAGACCCAGAAGAGCAATAACAATCCATGCAGTCTAGCTCTCAGGAAGCCCCATCCCTAGTGGAAGGAGGAGAGCACCACATCAAGGGATCACCGTGTGGGACAAAATAATCTGAACAGCAGCCCTTGAACCCCAGATCTTTCCTTTGATATAGTCTACCCGAATGAGAAAGAACCCAGAAAAGCAATTCTGGTAATACAACAAAACAAGGTTCTTTAACACCCCCAAAAGATCAAACTAGCTCACCAGCAATGCATCCAAACCAAGAAGAAATCTCTGAATTGCCAGAAAAGAATTTAGGAGGTTGATTTTTAAGCTACTCAAAATAGAAGACCATGTTAATGTAGACTGAGAGTGTATTAAAGTTTAAGAATCTATGTACATCCATAGATTTATGAGTTTACAATTAAGAAAACTAATTAGTGCTTTTTCCAAAATAAGATTTCAAGATATGGGCAATTGATTTCCAATAATGTCATAGTAAAAATAACCTATTTGTTTTATAACCAATTATGGAATTTTAAATAAAGATTTAAATCTTAAAGTCTAGTTATGGAATCTTAAATCAAGTCTCAGTTCTTCACTTTTAAAATGAGAGAATAAGAAACATTTTAATCAAATTTAACAAAGGAGTCATAATATTAGAAATTCATGCATTATGTCACAAACAGATGAACCAAAGATATGTTATTTACCTAGACTTTTTTTACTTATTTTCAGGATTTAAAAAAAGATAACTAAACCTTGATTTTAGATTATACTGATTAGAAAATTATGTATTTATTTATCAAATTTATGTTTTCTTTGGAACACTTTTCACTAAATGATACAAGTAAAATTTCTCTGTGTGTGTGTGTGTGTGTGTACACACACATATATGTTGGTCTTTATTAACAAAGAAACTCCTAGAGAGAAGAAATGTAAGAAATGTCCTGAGGGCTTTACTATATCGCACACTTAAAAACAGACCAATTAATCACCAAGCATACAAACAGACCAATTAATCACCAATTATATGCAAGAAACTTATTTTTTTTTATTTATTTATTATTATTGTACTTTAAGTTGTAGGGTACATGTGCATAAGGTGCAGGTTTGTTACATATGTATACTTGTGCCATGTTGGTGTGCTGCACCCATCAACTCATCATTTACATCAGGTATAACTCCCAATGCAATCCCTCCCCACTCCCCCATCCCCATGATAGGCCCCTGTGTGTGATGTTCCCCTTCCTGAGTCCAAGTGATCTCATTGTTCAGTTCCCACCTATGAGTGAGAACATGCGGTGTTTTGTTTTCTGTTCTTGTGATAGTTTGCTAAGAATGATGGTTTCCAGCTGCATCCATGTCCCTACATAGGACGCAAACTCATCCTTTTTGATGGCTGCATAGTATTCCATGGTGTATATGTGCCACATTTTCTTAATCCAATCTGTCACTGATGGACATTTGGGTTGATTCCAAGTCTTTGCTATTGTGAATAGTGCTGCAATAAACATACGTGTGCATGTGTCTTTATAGCAGCATAATTTATAATCCTTTGGGTATATACCCAGTAATGGGATGGCTGGGTCATATGGTACATCTAGTTCTAGATCCTTGAGGAATCGCCATACTGTTTTCCATAATGGTTGAACTAGTTTACAATCCCACCAACAGTGTAAAAGTGTTCCTGTTTCTCCACATCCTCTCCAGCACCTGTTTTTTCCTGACTTTTTAATGATCGCCATTCTAACTGGTGTGAGATGGTATCTCATTGTGGTTTTGATTTGCATTTCTTTGATGGCCAGTGATGATGAGCATTTGTTCATGTGTCTGTTGGCTGTATGAATGTCTTCTTTTGAGAAATGTCTGTTCATATCCTTTGCCCACTTTTTGATGGGGTTGTTTGTTTTTTTCTTGTAAATTTGTTTGAGTTCTTTGTAGGTTCTGGATATTAGCCCTTTGTCAGATGAGTAGATTGCAAAAATTTTCTCCCATTCTGTAGGTTGCCTGTTCACTCTGATGGTAGTTTCTTTTGCTGTGCAGAAGCTCTTTGACCTAATACCATAAAAATCCTAGAGGAAAACCTAGGTAGTACCATTCAGGACATAGGCATGGGCAAAGACTTCATGTCTAAAACACCAAAAGCAACGGCAGCAAAAGCCAAAATTGACAAATGGGATCTCATTAAAGGAACTTATTTTTAAGATTTACTTTTTCTTCAAAATATATAATAAAGTACCTTTTGCTTAAATTTTCTAATTATGCTTGAGCGATTATATGCTAGTAATAGTAAACTAACCTTTCTTTTAATTGGTAAGTTTGAACTTTAAGTATTTAATTGATGCTTCATAGTAAAATTGACTGATAGTTGATTTTCAAACAATTCTGTAAGGAATGAAATAAGTCTCCATTACTAGCGAAGTGCAATTAATGTTTAATTAGTATTTTTGCTTTTACCAAAATATGCTTATATACCAGAATATACATTATGTAACTACAATGTTAAAGCTTCCAAAATAGGCACAGAAAAAGTGTTGAATAATCAAAACTAGAACGGCAAAATATAAAATACAAATGCATAAATGAGCCATACCTTTTCCTCAGCACCTGTTATTAAAAATAGAATAAATCTTTTCATGTCTGAATCTCTTAAAAAATGAGTCATGCTGAGTAGCAGAATATTCTACCTAAATCAGATTGTTTAAGCACTAAAACTTTTAGGATACATTTTAGTCATTTGGAATAGATCCTTTCTGTAACTTTTATACTTAATTTTTATTATAGCAAAGTTAACTACATTTAACTTTTAACTTTTCCTTGGTCACTACAGATTATCATTATGTTGGGGTTTCTTTAATACCTGCCTTATGTATTTAGTATTTAAATTTGTGGTTTTAAAACAAATAGGTTATTTTTACTATGACATTATTGGAAATTGATTGCCTATATCTTGAAATATATGTTCATTTTAAAGTTCTAAACCAAATTTTGGGAATATTACACAACTCCTATCATAATAATTGACTGTACATTCATTTATGTATAGTAGGGCTGCCCTTATGGTAGAGGATTCATCCCAAGACTCCTAGTGGATGCCTGAAACTGTGGATGATACCAAAGCTTATATGCATGCTTTTTCCTATACATACATACATATAATAAAGTTTAATTGATAAATTTGGAACAGTAAAAGATGAACAACCATAATTAATAATAAAATAGAAACAATTAGAACAATATACTGTAATAAAAGTTATATGAATGTGGTCTCTCTCTTTCTCTCTCTGTTGAGAATGACTGCTTTGTGAATCAGTGTTTCTGATGGAAGTATGTCTTAATCCTTTTAAATATCTGGAAGCTAAAAACCAGAACTATTAGTTTAGGCTCTGTATTAATCTGTTCTCATGTTGCTGATAAAGACATACCCAAGACTGAGTAATTCACAAAAGAAAGAGGTTTACTGGACTCACAGTTCCACATGGTTGGGGAGGCCTCAAAATTATGGTAGAGGCAAGGAGGAGCAAGTCACATCTTACAAGGATGGCAGCAGGCAAAGAGAGAGAGCTTGTGCAGGGGAACTCCTCTTTATAAAACCATCAGATCTCATGAGACTTAGTCACTACCATGAAAATAGTAGAAGAAAGACCCACCGCCATGATTCAATTACCTCCCATTGCGTCCTTCCCACGACATACTGGAATTGTGGGAGTTGCAATTCAAGATGAGATTTGGGTGGTGACACAAGCAAACCATATAATTCCACCTCTTACCCCTACAAATCTCATGTCCTCATATTTCAAAACCAATCATACTTTCCCAACAGTCTTCCAAAGTCTTAACTCATTTCAGCATTAACTCAAAAGTCCATGGTCCAAAGTCTCATCTGAGATAAGGCAAGTCCCTTCCAGCTATGAGCCTGTAAAATCAAATGCAAGTTAGTTACTACCTAGATACAATGGGGTATGGCATTGGGTAAATACAGCAATTCCAAATGACTAAATGGCAAAATTCCAAATGACTAAATGGCAAAATTTTCATACATCTGAAATCTAGGTGGAGGTCCCCAAACCCCAATTCTTGACTTATCTGCATTCTCAGACTCAACACCACGTGGAAGCTACCAAGGCTTGGGGCTTACACCCTCTGAAGCCATGGCCTGAGCTGTATATTGGCCCCTTTCAGCCACAGTTAGAGCAGCTGGGACACAGGGTACCAAGAGCAGGGGAACCCTGGGCCCAGCCCGTGAAACCACTTTTTCTTCCTAGGACTCCAGGCCTGTGATGGGAGGGACTGCCATGAAGACCTCTCTCATGCTCTAGAGACATTTTCCCCTTTGTTTTGGGGATTAACATCCAGCTCCTCATTACGCAAATTTCTGCAGCAGGCTTGAATTTCTCCTCAGAAAATGAGATTTTCATTTCTATCACATTGTCAGGTTGCAAATTTTCCAAATCTTATAAAACTGCATGCCTTTAGCAGCACCCAAGTCACCTCTTTAATGCTTTGTTGCTTAGAAATGTCTTCTGCCAAATGCCCTAAATCATCTCTCTCAAATTCAAAGTTTCACAAATCTCTAGGGCAGGGCAAAATGCCACCAGTCTCTTCGCTAAAACATAACAAAAGTCACCTTTGCTCCAATTCCATCTGAGACCACTTTAGTCTGTACTTTATTGTTCATATCACTATCAGCATTTTTGTTAAAGCCATTCAACAAGTCTCTAGGAAGTTCCAAACTTTTCCACTTTTTTTTTTTTTTTGGAGATGGAGTCTCACTCTGTCACCAGGCTAGAGTGCAGTGGCACGATCTCGGTTCACTGCAACCTCCACCTCCCAGGTTCAAGTAATTCTTCTGTCTCAGCCTCCTGAGTAGCTGGGATTACAGGTGCGTGCCAGCACACCCAGCTAATTTTTGTATTTTTAGTAGAGATGGTGTTTCACCATGTTGGTCACGCTGGTCTTGAACTCCTGACCTCGGGATCTGCCCGCCTCAGCATCCCAAAGTGCTTGGATTACAGGCATGAACCACCGTGCCTGGCCACTTTCCCACAATTTTAAATCTTTTTCTGAGCCCTCCAAACTGTTCCAACCTCTGCCTGTTACCCAGTTCCAAAGTTGCTTCCACACTTTCAGGTATCTTTTCAGTAATGGCCCACTCTACTGGTACCAATTTACTGTATGACTCTGTTCTCACACTGCTGATAAAGACATACTTGTGACTGGGCAATTTACAAAAAAAAAAGGTTTATTGGACTTACAGTTCCATGTGGCTGGGAGGCCTCACAATCATGGCAGAAGGCAAGGAACAGCAATTCACATCTTGGATGGAGGCAGGCAAAGACAGAGAGCTTGTGCAGGGGAACTCCTCTTTATAAAACCATCAGATCTCATGAGGCTTATTCACTATCACGAGAACAGCACAAGAAAGACCCACACTATGATTCAGTTACCTCCCACTGGGTCCCTCCCACAACAAATGGGAACTGTGAGAATTACAATTCAAGATGAGATTTGGGTGGGGACACAGCCAAATCATGTCAGGCTCCCAACATTACTTATCTTTTGCAACAACTAATTTGACCCCCAGCCTCCATTCTCAACATATTCCTCCCCATCCTTATTCCCACTCTCAGTCTACTCTCCAGAGAGCTACCGGATATTTCCAAAACTCAAAACGATAAGTTATAAAGTATAGTTTATTTTTTTAACTCCCTATTTTTTTTTTTATAAACTTGATGAAACTTACCTTGAGAAATATGACCTCAACATATGGTCATACCAAAAACAAATGTGTAGTCATAATTTACCTACATCTATACTATGAATGAGAATGTAGTCTACATATTTAATTTCAAAGAAGAAACATAATAATTTAAATTTAAGTAAAATATAGATTTAAAATACATTAAAGACCTGGAAAAAGTAGAATAAATCTCTAATATTTAATGACCAGTACATCGAATCATTAGAAATCTGTTAGATAATAAAGGGTGCTAGGTGCTATGTGCATGACGTCATAACTAACTTTGCACAGATGCAGTCATACTGGCTAAGATTATATCGCCCTTGAGAGAACCAGGTAGATCATACTTATTTTTGTTGTTAAAGAGTTTAAACATGTGAACTAATTTCATTGACAATATTCAAACAAATGTATTTAGCCATTTCTTCTACTTATAATTTCATTTACCGGTGGAGAGAAAACAAGTCATTGTCACCTGAGCATTAGCCAGGTGGTCATTTTGCTCTCACAAGACAAGGACATGAGTGGATGAATTATTACAACATATTGTCTTTAGTATTTTTTTTCACCATAGTAGCTTATGCCTTTGTGATGTCTTTTACTAATATATTCAAAAGAGAAAGGAAATTTCTGCTTGTAATACTTTCTGAAAAAACCACATTGGTTGGTTTTTAAACAAGTTAATCGAAGAAGAAAACACCTGTCTCTTGTTAAATAATGAGTGATATTTTTCTGTGAATTCATTTGAAGAAATAATGCTAATCTGTATAGCCATGATTCATTTCTAGTTGTCCATTTCTTCCCATTTTAAACAAATAAAAGTGTTCTGTTATTGAGATTCCTGGAAAGGAAAGACAAGTGATTGTTCACTTGCCTGTGGAGACATTCTTCATGAAGAGGAACTCAGAATGTACTTGGTGATGATTGACTGACTTAAAGAATAGGGTAGCAGTGTTGTAAGAGGCACTAACTCATTTGTAAGTTTTAAGCCTAAATGAAGTAAACCATTAGGTGGTGGCTTCTTCAGTTTTCTCTCGTTTGCTTGTGAGCTAATGACAATTCTGAGCATAGCTCTTAACTGTGAATTATTTTAAGGAAAGTTACTTATTGTCATTGCTTTCACAATTACTTTTCTACATGAATAACTTCTTATCTCAACCTCTTTTCATGCCTAAGCAATTCAGAAAATTCCTATGCAATAAATGCACTTTACATGAATAATTTTATGTCAGACTACTGAGAAATTGAAGAGCTATTCATAGGATCTTTCTGCCTATCAAGTAGAACAATAATAACTATTCTCTAAAAAATGGAAAAATATCAGTTTTGTGCTCAACTTAAATTTATGTATTTATTTTTTAGAGATGGGGTCTGGCTGTGTTGCCCAGACTGGAGTGCAGTAACCTGATCATAGCTCACTGCAACCTCGAACTCCTAGGCTCAAACAATTCTCCCATCTCAGCCTCTTGAATTACTGGGACTACAGGCACAATCCACTGTGTCTAGCTAATATTTATTTTTGTGTGTAGGGTCTCACATATTGCTATGTTGTTCTTGAACTCCTGGCCTCAAGTGATCCTCCCAAAGGGCTGGAATTACAGGTGTGCGCCACTGTGCGGGCCTCAACCTAAATTTAAAAAGAACACCTCAAGAATGATTAGACAGCAACTACTGATTCAAATTCTTGCATTTTATTCTTTTCGGTTCATATGTGATCTTGAGCGAATCATTTGAACTCATTTCCATTTAACTATGTCTAGGGAGTATATATTGTACAAGTTGTGAAATAAAATATATAAACATAAAGAAAATGAGTCACGTTTTCAGCTTATCAACTACCATCTGCAAATGAATACTTTTCAGCTGTTCATGGGGGCTTTCACTATTGTATACAAGTATGTGTACTTTATTGAGAAACTCAAAGCAACTACTATTCTTAAAAAATAAAATGAGAGATTTTTTATTTCACTTCCCCAAACAGATTATTCATCAACCATGTTGGCAAATACAAGCATAATCTGATCCTGCTTGCATATCTTGCATCATATCCTGCTTCTTTTTGTTTTTGGAGACACAGTCAAGCTCCGTCTCCGAGGCTGGAGTGCAGTGGCGCGATCTCAGCTCACTGCAACCTTCGCCCACTGGGTTCACGTGATTCTCCTGCCTCAGCCTCCCGAGTAGCTGGGATTACAGGTGCCCATCACCATACCCAGCTAATTTTTGTATTTTTAGTAAAGACAAGGTTTCACTATCTCGGCCGGGCTGGTCTCGAACTCCTGACTTCATGGTCCACCTGCCTTGGCTTCCCAAAGTGCTGGGATTACAAGCTTGAGCCACCACCATGCCCAGCCAATATCCTACTTCTTATACATTGTAGTGTGCATCGCAACACAATGGACTGCTTGTGGTCCCTGTGCTGTGACATGCAAATAACCCCCTGCACATGCTGCCACCTCTCTGCTGTCTCTATTAGAATGATGTCTCTTAGGGAAGGATCTAGGCCTTAATCATTTCGAATCTTCATCATAATTCCTCCACAGAAAAGACTCAGCTTTTTTCCACCCCAGCATATCTGTTGGACTTCTTTCTGTCATCAGTGTCTTTGCCTCTTAACTATAGTAAGTCTTGGTGGAGATTAGAAAAGCTGGGGCTCTCTAGATCAAAGATAAATTAACCAAATCAGAAACTGAAGTCAGAGCTTTTATGAAATTTGACAATGCCCTGAAGGTAGATTCTGAGGGGATAGGCTTGGAGAATCACTGGCTGTATAAATTATGTGGATTCAATAAATATTTATTGATGACTTCACAAAAGACGAGATGCCTATTCTAATAACAACACATGATTAAATCTATCATGACTTTGAAAATGGCTTTACTCTTTTGCTTGAGTTTTTTTCATGCTAACTCTGGATAGCCTCTATTTTTTGGTATTTGCTGTCGTTATAATTTTTATAAGCAATTCTTTACTTACCAGATATGCTCTTGAATTTTTCTTTAGAATTGTTTAAACATTAGTGAATCTAATTGTAAAGGAGTAGATACAAATTTCAAAAGAAAACAAAATACAAAAGGATAAAAAAAATACAAAGAAGTATTTCAGCATGGAGCAGTTAGTACCCCTTCTGTATTTGGGGTTTTGGAAATTGAACCATGTGATTTTGTGGTGGAATTGTTTTCCCCTTATCTTTAGCATTTCTAAAGTTCAGCATTCACAGCCTTCCCTTTCTTTCCTGTCCTGTCAATCTGGCTTTGCCTTTGCTTCTCAGGCATAGCACCCCTTTACTTCTCCGAAGAACTGAAGAGATTTCTCAGAAGCCCTTGCCTTTTATCCTTACATGGCCAAATCAAATGAAATTAGAGACTTTCCTTCTCTCAGTTCTTCAAAAGCTTTGTATCTACAGAGAATTTAAGCAAGGTAAATTAAAACATAGGAAAATCAGAGTTTTGGTTACAACTCTGGTGTCTTAGAAGGATATTCACATTTTATTATGTATGAAGACTAATGTTTCAAAGTATCAATTGTTTAATTTTAAACAAATATTGGAATTAAGTACCCTACAAAAAAGATGTTTCTAAAGGATCCTGGGTGTTAATTTGGGGATCATTATTTTCTCCGAACTTAACACAAATTTGAGGCAGAGTATGGGGCAAAAATAAAACATAATTTAAACTGAGACTTGGTTTCCTGTCTAATAAAGTAGAAAGAACTATAGCAACTACCTCACTGATTTGTGTGAGGATAGAAAGTGAGATTATAAAATAGTTCACAGAAAGTTTAGCAGAATTAAATATTCAATAAATATCATCAGTGTGATCATTATCCTCTTCCTCATTATCATGTTACCTTTTATAACAGTTTATTTTTTACAGAAGCCAAATGATAAACGAAGAAAAAATCTGCATGTTTATTCTAAATATTCACACTATTAGAGAAAAAATCCCAACACCACATAGATTAAGTTTCACTATCACGTCAATGAATTCCCAATTCCTAATGGATGGGTTAATTTTCTCCTTCATGTTCAACTTGGGTATCAGGATCTATGTCATTATTAATGTTAAATAATTAATGTCAAAGTATTAATGTTAAATAATTAATATATTGTCGTACTTGTTAGCTATTTTATTTTCACAGTTACCTCTTACGGGCTTTGTGACTTTATAAAAATCGCTGGCTCACATCCATCTATTAATATGAAAAGGCATAGCCTTCTAGAACATTTGGCAAATATAAGGGTGAGGATGATGGCATGATGTTTAGAAAAGGTATCTTGATCTTTATTGTTCAGTTCTGTTTCATTTCCACCTTTGCGCCTTATGGGCAAATAGGGTAAAATGCATTTTCTGAAACAATTTTTACTTTTATACTATTGTCTTGTGTTGTACTTATTAGTAATAAAATAGCAAGGGATGAGAATCAACAATTTCTAGCTTTAAAAACTTGTCAGAGCTAAAAATCACATTAAACCTCATTGGAAATTAATTTCCGAGTCCCATAGTATGTGACTGTTGCTTGTGATAAAATTGAGCACATGGTAGGTACACACAAAGCAAAACCTATGATTCTTTCCTCTCTGTATATGTGCATGTGTGGCTGTGTGTGTGCCTACATTTACATACACATATGTTTCTGAAATGGAAATCTTTGTTGTAGGACTGACTGCCATTAAATGCAGATGCATGATACAAAATCATCTAAACTGTTTTTGCCAAATGATTACTGGCAAAGATAATATTGTACATCTTCCTCTGCCATATTTAACATATTTTGTGAACCAAGGAAAGTAGAACTCTTTTATTTATTTATTTATTTATTTATTTATTTATTTATTTATTGTGACAGAGTCTTGCTCTATTGCCCAGGCTGGAGTGCAGTGGCACGATCTTGGCTCACTGCAACCTCCGCCTCCTGGGTTCCAGGGATTCTTCTGCGTTAGCCTCCCAAGTGGCTGGGATTACAGATGCACGCCACTATGCACAGCTATTTTTTTACGTTTGTAGTAGAGATGGGGTTTTGCCATGGCCAGGCTGGTCTTGAATGCCTGACCTCTAGTGATCCACCAGCCTCAGCCTCCCAAAGTGCTGGGATTATAGTTGTGAGCCTTGGCACCTGGCTAGAACTCTTTTCAGAAGGCTTTTTCTAATGAGTTTAGAATATTTTATATAATAAATATGTATTTATATATAACATATATACTATATATATATAATATCCATTATCAGCAGTTAAATGTGGTCCAAAATGATTTTTTATGGTGCATCCTTTACTATGGTCTTTAGAGGACTGCTGACAAGTTTAGTAGCAAGAATGATAACTACAATAACTACAATTATGCCAGGTTATCTGCTTAGCATATTTCACATATTAGTTCCTTTACCATTCACAATGATTATATGAGATGGACTAGCAAACTTCTTCTGTAAAAGACCAGATAGTCAATATTTTAGGTTTTGCAGGCTACATATGATCTCTATTGCTGCTAGTGTTGGAAGTACTTCTGCTGTAGCTCCTCCTCCTCCTTTTTCTCTTTCTATAACTACTTCTGAATATTTTTTCTTCTAAACTTTTAAAAATAGAGGAAGCATTCTTCTGTGACAGACCACACATACTCAGGCCATGGCCAGCTTTTGTCTGCAGACCATGGTTTGCTGACCCCTACTCTATGAAATATCTATCAATAGCCCTATGTTACATATAGGGATGCAGAACCCCCAAGAGGCTAACCAACTTGCCCAGAGTGCCTCAGTTTAAGATAGTGTTTTGAACTTCAGGCAACAATATGCTCTTTAAATACCAGCTTCTTATTCACCAAGCTAAATGTCTCAGAAGGGATTTGATTAACCATACTGGTATTATCTTGTTTGTCTCAGAGGTAGCAACTGTGACACAGCGATGATACAGGCAATGATGATGACAATAGTTCAACATTTGGGTGCTTGTTATGTGACAAGTACTCTGCTTCATATATATGATTTTAGAAGAAAATCCTTACCACAATCCTATGAAAAGGGATTGTTTGCTTTTATAGATGAAGAAACTGAAGCTAAGAGATTAATATATCCAGGCCACAGACTTCACGGATTATGTAACTAAAATTAGTACACAGGTTTTGCATCTCTCGAACTTGTGTTCAATGCCATGGCACGACCCTGCCTTATCATTGAACCTCTTGTGTACTGGGACATGTGACTTTGATTAGAATTAGTGAAATTTACTTAGCTTATCCTTGTAAGGTCTAGCAAAATGAAACCTTCTTAACCATCTGTAACAATGAGCAAAGAAATGAAACAGAAACAGGAAAAATAATGTATGTATATATTGTATATATGAGATATATAGATACAGATATACAAATATAGCTATGAAGATATACATATATAATATTTTTAAAATTCTCCGAATAGTACACTTAAGGCAGAACCTGAGTTATCGTCATGAAATTCAGGAGGAATGACTGCTGTTTTGGAGCATTGAGTGACACTTTGAACACTGAGAAAACTTGGCACAATCCATTAGCTAATAATTTTCATGAGTCTATTGTAGAGGGTCCATTCTAGTCTGTACAATCTTCTGTTAGGTTAACTGTTTCTTGATAAAAAGCAGAGTGGCATTTAGACAACGATACTGCCAATGATATTCCTAACCTCAGTGCAAGTGCTGTCTTAAAAAAGTTAACGTCTGCCAAGTTGTTTTGATAGGGAAGCTCTTCTGGAATTATTCTAGAACATCACTGAAGATACTTGTTAGACATTTCTGGTCTTTTTCTAATAAGGAAATTTCTTTTAATGGGTTATCCTGAACAGGTAGATTTAGACTAAATTCCTCTAAAGCCTTCTCAGTATCAGAATCAATTACAGACCATCAGGCATAATTCTAAAAATATTATCATGAAAATGATCCCTTTTTGTGTGTAATATCTTCAGGATGATGTGATGACAATGTTCTAGAATTACAATTTAATTTTTTTCTTTAAAGGTACACATTATAGTAGATAGGACAAATGGCTTTTTTGGAACTTCTCCAGCCAGTTTCAGTATTGCTCTTTGTACCTGGTTTATATAAACAAGTCTGCTGTCTACACAGTTAACTGCAATTTAATCAGGTTGAAAAGATCATTGAGAAGGTCTACTAGCTACATATCTTCCTAAGTACAGCATCTCCTCAAATGTTCAGTGGCAGGTGGTTCAGCGCATTAGTATTCAGCATTGCTTTTCCAGTTTACACCTGTGGGTGAAAACGTCATGGCTTTTCTGTAAAGATAATCTACCTGAAAATATGCTTTTCCCAGAAATAAGGTTAGTGATTGGTACTTGGTAAAGTCATCTTGATAAAGCCATCATGACAGTAGAAGCAATGGATAATGGCTTTTGGTAGGTTTATGTGATTGTTTTTCTTGAGATATTAATAACATTTCTAGGAACAATTATTAGAACATCAAAGCTATTTGAGGACAGCTCCAGCACCTGACATAAAATGTTGATGATAGGAAACACTAATTTTTATATGGCATGACGGTTTTTAATTAAATTAAGAGTGGACATAAACTCTATTGTTCAGCCTGTTTTTAAAAATAGACTCTCACATTCATGTCAAGATGATAAAGTGGTCTGTAGTAGCATAAACTGAAATAATCCGCATTGCTTCTTTGAAACCATAGTTTCTTGTTACAAGTAGAACTTTGAACTGTGACATTTTAAATCATTTAGCAATGAAATACAAAAAGAAAAAAATGAGGGATATTGTGACGCCTCCTGGTATAAGGCGTCAATTACTCCTTCTATACCAAAAGAGGATATAGTATCAAGTCCAGCATTCCATAATATAAGTTGTTTACAGTAGGATTTAAGGGTTTTCACTCATGCCTAATGTCCCAAAAGTATATTATCAAGACACAACAGTACCTCAAACTTTTTGGATTTTGAAATAATTTTCAGTAATGAATATGCTCCTTAATGCTTTATTAATTTCATGTTCTCCAAATATATGTAAAATATACATGAGTGTTTCTCTCTCACTAGCATGTGAAGTGATTTACCATGTTTATTTTTTTATTTGCAGACATTTCTGTCTGAAATTTCCAAGTTGTCTCCCCTTTATCAATTAATGCGCACTTGGAGAGCACTGATAATGAATAATTTTGAAATGATCATATGCTAGCCCTCTGAATATTCTCATTCTCAAAGCAGAATATTAAGATGTGTCCGTTGAATTATATGTGGCTGAATTAGTTGAATTGAAACCATGAAAGTAAACTTTTGAATGGCCAGAGAAAAAGAGTTGATAAACTTATTAAAGGAAGAAAACACTTCTGCTTTCCAGACACATATGCACGTCTGCACACACAATATCAGTGAAGTTGCTTTTGTTTGAAAGTGAGAAAACCCAACTCAAATTCTCCAAAACTAAAATAAGGAATTTAATCTCTCCGGTAATTGGGTTTTCAAAGAATGAGGCTTGCTTCAGACCTAAAAAGTTCATATTCTGCTATAAAGCCTTTGTCTCACACCATCACTATAATTTTGCTTGCTTCTGTATGATTGGCTGCTTTCTCAGATAGATTTCTTCCAGATGTCAACAAGATGACCATGGGCATCTTCAAACCTGATTTTTCATAGAGCTCATATTCTTGTAGAAGTAGTGTTCCTTCTCTCTATGAGCACTACTCATTGGTCATCAGGGAACAATCTGATTGTGCCTTCTGACAGACTTTTTAAAACCCTCTGAATGGCCAAACCCGGGTAATGGATTCACCTCTCTGATTTTAGAGATACTGGAGAGAGTAAGTCCTTCCCCAAACAATTTAAACTGAGCAGGATTAATATTGAATGGTATATGGTATCTGGAAACAAGGGATGCATTAGGCATGTAATTTTATGACACAATAAAAAAATTATCTAAATCTACTCTAGTAGAGGTGTTTTGTTTTTTATAAAAATGTCCTTGGTGTCATTTTTATTGCTGCTTTGCTTGTTTCCCCAAAATATAATTTTTAAAAGAAAAATCCTTCATGAATAAGAATTACCACTTCTAATCCCACATGAGGCAAGCTAATATATCTATCAGATACTGTTTCCTTGAAGGAAAAAAATAAGACTATAATATGCAGAATTTTCTCCTTTACATTTTTACTTCTATTTGCTAGTGGTATCAGTGAGAATCTTTAAAACATTCAAATTAAACAAAAACTATGAAAACTCCCCAATGATAGCACATAGCCCAGTGAACATTTAAATGGACAAAGTTTTTTCTTGTTTAAGCATAAAGTAAATTATCTGAAATTGATTGTGCTTGATTTTTCATACAAGAGTTATGTGGAAAAATTATTTGAGCCTTGTTTGAAGCTTATATTGAAATTCTAAACTATGAATTTTTATATTCTATTAAAGTCACCTCTTCCACCTTTCCCCGTTTCAGGTGTTCTCCAGAACTTTAATGAGTATTACTTGGTGCATGTTGTTAGGTAAACAGGTCTGATTTAATACATACATTTTCTGAATATTTAATCTTGGAGTCTGTGATATGAGAGAAAGCTCTATTCATCTATGACATAGAGCTGTATTTGTCTTTCACTATGACGTCTTTCTCATTCACTCTCTCTTTCTTTGTTTTAGTAAGAGTTACCTTGAAATGTCATGATATTTTTTATATAGTAAAGGAAACCAAAATGGAAATATAATAGGAACCAAGTGATTCATTTAATCCTACATTAAGTTGAAATAATGAAATGGAATGACCGTTTTAGAAATATTAAGATATCTGTTAAAGAAGAAAACATAAAACTATTAAATATGTTATAACTATGAAATGATATTTCTACTAAAGTCTAATACACAGTATCTTAAAATCAATCAAGCTCTCTACTGTTACTTTGTAAATATTTTCCCTTCTATGACGATTTTTACTTTTTATAGACAACTGTAATATAAATACCTAGTACCCCCAAATTATGCTAATAATGCCTCCTATTCTTTGAGTGTAAAACTAAATTTTGACTTTTCCAAATTCCTTTGATTAATGCTACAAACATAAAAGTAGGATGAATCTGTCAAAAATGAACAATTTGCAAAAAGAATTCAAATTTCCCAGGTGACAGCATTTTAGCACACAGAGGGGAGTTGTCAAAATTTCACTACAGGCAGTTATATTCTATACAATGATACATTTTAAATTATCTTGAAAAGAATTAGGTGGTAAAATTCACTGTCATCATCCTGGGAGAATATCCATATTTTTAAATTTCTTTATGTGCCAATCTGGTCTCTTTATACTTAGGTCATTCTGATCCCATTTTTATAAGCCTTGCAATACATTTGCAGGGAACTTCCTGCATTCGGGTCTTTGGGGGCATATATTGATCTCAATCAGCTAACTGACATGTTGTCAAGTCCTGCTGGGCCATCTTCCTGGCAGATCCTCTCATAGATCACTTGGATTAATGAAAAGGAAGAGGAGATTCTGAACTAATTATAAGGAAAATAAGAGTCTCCTTGTCTCTTTTCTTTATAAGAACAGTTAATTGGACACACAATGTTTATAGATATTCTGCTAAAAACCTCCTCCTCTGATTCTTCATCAGTTTGCTTAACCATATCATTATAGGTGTAAAGAACTCTTTGAACACTGGAGCCGTAATGGACATATTTAAAATTTTTCAGTCTTCTCTCAACTAAGTTGAGCTACACTTAGTTTATTATGACTCTGGTATTGAAAGACCTCATTCTAATTCCCTTATAGATATGCCTTCTTTAACGTCTACTGACTCAAGAGCTGATACGGAGAATGCCTATTGGCCATTATTTGAGAGTAATACATGATAAATAGCTTTTACTTTGAGATCTATATTGTCACACTTCATCATTGATAACATTTTTTTCAGTCAAATTCCAGCTACTACATTTTGTATCGTAGAGCCTTCCTTGGGGGGAGGGGTTGGGGAGAGGTGTTAGCATTTTGTTGCAATCCACCTATTAACTTTGTTTCCTGTGCCTTTTATTTTTTCATTATTTTAGTTTAGTTTAGTTTAGTTTTTCGAGACGGAGTCTCATTCTGTCACCCAGGCTGGAGTGCAGTGGCACAATCTCGGCTCGCTGCAACCTCCACCTCCCAGAATCAAGCAATTCTCCTGCCTCAGCCTCCCCAGTAGCTGGGGCTATAGGCGCGTGCCACCATGCCCGGCTAAGTTTTTGTATTTTTAGTAGAGACGAGGTTTCACTGTGTTTTGATCTCCTGACCTCATGATCCGCCCTCCTTAGCCTCCCAACGTGCTGGGATTACAGGCGTGAGCCACCGTGCCGGGTCTGTCACCTGTGCCTTTAACATGCTTTCTTATTCTGCTTTTTGAGTTAGTGCTACTGAATGTTTTCTGATCTATCAGCAGGGAGGAAAAGAAAATTTACCACATTATGTTTTTCTTAGCATGCCAAGATAGGATTTAAAGCAGAACTTTAAAAACATAAGCACAGCAGGCCAACTTCCTGGATCTGTCCTCTAGGGAACAAACCTCTTTGTTGTGACTTCCCTGGTTTATGGTTTTGCTGTTCGCTTCTGTGGTTCTAGAGGCAAATTTTCTCCTGCTAATTCTCCTTTGAAATAATTCTAATATTATTTTTCTAGCACCATAACCCTTTATCCTAAACACATAATTTCAATATTTTCTTTATACCAGCAACTATTTTCAGTTCTATTAAATAGATGAATAATAGAAATATGGTGCCAATTAATCCAAGTTTTTCATATTATAGTTTACTATAATGATACAATTGCCCCCTACCTAGTAATTATGTTATTTTGGAAAAATAAAACTGAGAAAAGTACGTTAGGGGAGTATGTTTAAATAGCTACTTTATATAAGGGCACTGGGTTAAAATCACTGTTTGGTGAATTGTTATACCCTTCATTTGGTGGAGGCCTTTTTAAGAACTCCATGAATGTTTTCTGCTAGAAAATAGGTAGACTGAGAGTTAACATCGTTATCAAATTTGCAACACTTCTCAATTAAACAGAATTAGTTGCAGTGTGAATTTGTTTTAACTTTTGAAATTTCCCCAGAATTTCAGTGTTTCTCTTGTTTATGATTTGAAATATAGCAATTTTAACATTTGCCTTACTTTTTTTTATGTCATTCATATGTGCTTTCACCAGAAATACACTGAGCTCTTACAATGTCTAAGACATTCTAGTAGGTCCTAGGATGACAGAGAACACATAGGAGCTGCAGTTGATACTTCCAACCCTCGTGGAGTTTTATATCTGATTCATCCTATTTAGTCATCACTGAATGTTTTCATTTAGGTTACTCTTCCAATAAAGGGAGGTTAGAAAAGGGAAAGGATGTTTTGGTTTCATTGTCTTTAAAAATATAGCGAATGTTAAAATATTTTAGAAATTCTAGAAGAATTTGTGGATAACCAAGTTGTGTGTGTGTGTATGTTTGTGTGTGTGTATTTATATTTATATATAAACAAAAGATATATAGTGTGTATATAAATAAAATATGTAAGTTATATTACACACACCTGCTAATATAAATAGCAAGTATTTGTATGTAATACATCTATTATAAATGCATATTTGCTATTAGTATTGTTTTATTTAATATACACTACCTGGAGCATACAAAATTATAAGTATTAAATAAATTTTCCTAACAGAATTTGAGTATAGAGCCAATGTCATCATTTTTGTTTTCTTGGAATTTGTTAATTAGGCTACATGTTGAAAAGGGTTAAATAATTGGTACTTTCTTTTAATGTAAAGTTTTGATAGGTGAATTGATTTATAAGTAAAAATACAGATTCAAGAAATTCATAAATTATGCCCTTTATCTAAATTTTGGCATAAATAAAATGTCACAGGAAATGCCTCATCTTTTTCTGTTTTTTCAAAAGCACTATATAATATGATGAATCATATTTTCAAATATCACACGAGAATTGCGAGTTTAAATGTGACAGATAATTTTGTCTTTCATAGTCACAGTGTCTGCTTTGTATTTGTTCCTCTACCAGTCTTTCCTGAGTCACCCCAAAGAGATTTTACTTCTCAGTTATCAAGATTATTTTTGTCTTTCTTATAAACAAGAAGTAATAAAAATAAGCATTTTTAAATACCTACTGTGAGTCACACCCATATTGATTGGGTTTCCTTTCCTTTAGGAAATGGATTTCTCAATTGAAATCAATCATTTTATATTTTTGATTATAAGTTTCAAGAGTTACGGGTTCACCAGTTTATTTTCAGTACTTAGTATCAATCACATAGTAGGCACACATTACATATTGTCCAAATGAATAATTTAGTAATGAGGGAATTAGTGAAAGCTCATTCACATTTTTTTCTCTTTTGCTGTTATTTGTGTTGAGGTGTTATTTTGCTCAATCTTTGCAAAAATTAATTGCTCTAATTTTTTTTTTCTTTTCTTTTTTTTTTTTTTTAAGTTTTTTGTAGTAATGCTTGCTACAGTAGATCTTTGAGACTTCATGGAATATATTTTTTAATGGTGCTTTCAAAATTAACATTTGTCATTTAACCACCAAGTCTATTTTTCATGTTTATGAAAGAAAGGCATCTGTATGGTTTTATAAAATAGATTTCCCTGTGTATCTGTGAGTAGTTGAAATTTATCATAAATTTAAAGCATTTCTCACGCCAATGTGAGAGAAGTGAGACAGATCCTCTCAGATTGTTTTATATTGTTTTATAATCAGAAAGAGAAAGAGAAGTTAAACTAAAGGCAGGTAGCCCGGCACCTAAGAACCAGACCCGAAACCAAGGAACCAGACCTGAAACCAGGCCTGGGCCTGCCTGACCTAAGCCTGGTAGTTAAAGATTGACCCCTGACCTAATGCTTTATGTTATCTGTAGATTCTAGACATTATATGGAAAGTCATGGTAAAGATCCCTGTCCTGTTCTGTTTTGTTCTGATTACCGGTGCATGCAGCCCCCAGTCACGTACCCCCTGCTTGCTCTGTCAATCACTACCCTCTCACACACACCCCCTTAGAGTTGTGAGCCCTTAAAAGGGACAGGAATTGCTCACTCCAGCAGCTCGGCTCTTGAGACAGGAGACTTGCCAATGCTCCCGGCCAAATAAACCCCTTCCTTCTTTAACTCAGTGTCTGGGGAGTTTTGTCTGCAGTTCATCCTGCTACAATGTAGTTTCAACATTAGGACCAAGTGATGTTCTGCAGGCTAAAAGATTTTCATCCCTTTCGGATTAGTTGATTTCTTGCTAACAATTGCTATATTAAATTTCACACTAAATTCATTTTCAAAATGTATTTTCTTAATTTGGGGGTGTCATAATGGTGTAAAGAAGCCCCTAGGCTGGGCGTGGTGGCTCATGTCTTTAATCCCAGCACTTTGGGAGGCCAAGGCGGGCAGATCAAGAGGTCAGGAGTTCGAGACCAGCCTGACCAACATAGTGAAACCCTATCTCTACTAAAAATACAAAAATTAACTGGGCGTGGTGGTGTGCATCTATAGTCCCAGCTACTCGGGAGGCTGAGGCAGGAGAATGACATGAACCTGGGAGGCGAAGGTTGCAGTGAGCCAAGTCGTGCCACTGCACTCCAGCCTGGGCAACAGAGCGAGACTCAGTCTCAAAAAAAAAAAAGAACCTCCTGTGTTTTGCAGATGCATTTTCAAATAATTTATAGATGAAATTGTATGTCCTGGATTTGCTTCAGAATATTCTGGGATGGGGAAAGCAGCATAGGAAGAAGATGAAACAATATAGCCCAGAATTGATTATTAAAGCCGGATGATAAGCGTGTACTTCTTTTTTTCTTATTTTATGAGTACATATCTGAAGTTTTAATTATTTCTTGGTCATCTTTTTGGCATGTGGGTTCTTGTCCCTTATCTCTCACTTCTGTGATCTGTAGACATCCACTCAAAATGTTGCTCCTGCCTCGCATACACTGCCCCAGTCTTTCACTGGACTACGACATGCTCTTCCCTCAGATCTCAGCTTTCTCCAGGTACTGATTGTCCATTACTTACCTCAGTTAGGTGCCACTGCTATGCTCTTCTCTCTCTCCTCTTATCAAGGTACGTATCAGACTTTCCTGTAATTGCTTAGTCCTGCACCTAGACTGAAATCTGTCAGTAGAGGAATAGTGTTCATATGGTATCCTTAATACCGACCACA
This sequence comes from Macaca mulatta, assembly GCF_049350105.2. Classification (NCBI taxonomy): domain Eukaryota; kingdom Metazoa; phylum Chordata; class Mammalia; order Primates; family Cercopithecidae; genus Macaca; species Macaca mulatta. The sequence continues at coordinate 71,728,548 of NC_133410.1, read as the reverse complement.
GAGTGGGAGCAGGTGCCAAATGAAATACACAGACAAACACAAAGTTACCTGGCTTCAAAGTACTCCGTGTTTTCTGTGCAACAAGTAATATCCACTAGGGAGAGGCCCATCAGTAACCTTTGCACCTCCATCAATGACTTTATGTCCAGGATAAATCAAGCATGTAGTTGTTTCTCTGCTACCTCATACTTTACTAAATTCACTGCAAATCTGTAGGATTATTAAGATGAAGGGGGAAAAAAAGAAACCAGAATAAAAGGATAGGTATCAAATTGACTTTACACAGTTTTTGGTTGATGATGACTTTTGACTGGTGTTTACATCATCTCCTGAGAGCCAACTTTATAAATGCAGATGGGTATAATCAGAGTGGGACTTGAAGAAAAAAAAAAAAATTTCAAGCTGTTATAATGCTAGGCATGTCCAGTTTTCCATCAACACAAACAACACATTGACCTATGTTTTGTTTTGTTTTGTTTCAGCAGTAGAGATTATTTCCAACAAGAAATCAGGCTTGCTTTCTGTTTTTTTTTTTTTTTTTTTTTTTCTTTTGGAGGATCAGAGCTACTTTCAGAGTGTTTTAAAAACTTAGAAAAATCCCACATGCCATTTTTAAATGTAGTATGGTGTGGGTTCCCTCTTCCTCACGTGGAGTTATTATTGTAGTAGAGCAGAAAGATATAACTTACTAACATCCAAAACGTTATAAAAGCAAAATGATAATATTAAAAATCTCAGGAGTAAAAATGTGGCATCCATTTTATTGTCTTTAAAGGGCAGGAATGTCATATCTCTAGAGTAAAATAATCATGATCAACAGTTGAAAAATGTAAAGCAAACAACAACAACAAAAAAGGCATAAAATCTGCCTGGAAGACCATCAGCTATTCAACTTGTTTACAGTACTGTATAGTAAATGGCAAAAAGTTGAGTTGAAAAAATGGTATAACTGTAGAAATCAATGAGGATTTTATGGTAGTAAAATGTGGTTTTCCTTTTAGAAGAAAGTTGTGGTTATTTTCCCAATTGCATATCTTCATGGTTTATTGATATCTTCTTTTATCCATTGGTCAGTGGTGACAGTATTAATATTTCTATAAATATGCAAAGAATTTGAAATAAATGGGTTAGAGGAAAAGCATCTGATAGCAGCATATGTAGTTCTTTAAGTCTTACTTATTAAAATTAGGTTTGAGCCTTTTTCTGTGCATTTATCCTTTTAGAGTTTCTCATAAAAGTCAGATATTACCTCTTGTCATCTCTTAAACTCTGTAAGTGCTGTTCATGGAAATTAAATTAGGCCTTCCTTGAGCACCCTATTGAAAATTGCTAACTGCTCGTCCCACTCCAGATACCCTTTAACCTAGGTTGCTCCCATTGTCCTTAGCATCTTGCACATATGATATAATTCATATATTTATTATGTTTACTGCTTGCTTTCTTTTCACTCTACATAAGAATATGGACTCTCATTTATTATGGTGTTGTATGTATGCCAAACACCTAGAAAGGCACCTGTGCCTCAAGAATTAATGAACAAAAGAACGAACTTCTAGTAATAATAATAGCTAAAAATTAATAAGTACTTTTCAGTGTACTAAGCACTGTTTTAATTACTACCTATGTATAAATTCTTCTAATCTTCAGAATGCCCCTATGAGGTCAGTGCTGTTATAATCCTCAATAAACAAATGAGGAAACTAAGACTCATAGAAGTGAAGCAACTTGATAGTTACTTAACTAGTTGGGTTATATGACTAATAAGTGGCAAAATCTGGGTAACAACACAGACTTCCTGCTTCTGAAGCCGTGATCTTACCCATTAAATTAAACTGCCTCTAGTTTGTAAACCTAGCCTTATGGGGAAAAATGTACATATTTTCATAAATAAATAGCTCTCAATATTTTTAATGTCTCAACACACATGAAGCATTATGCCCCACACACCTTGAAAATAATGTCATTCTAAGTGAGGCTTGAGAGGTAAGAGGATGAGGATTATTGGCAGTTTTCTGCAGGCTAGCTGTAAAGCATCCGCTTTCTAACCGGCCTCTGACATCACTCTTGACAACCACCATCTTGACTTCACTTTTGAAAAGTCTCCAACTTCTCAAGATGTCAGTTTTCTCATTCTAAAATGTGGATTCTGGAATATAAGCTATCAAATGTCTTTTTCCGTCCTAGTTCCATAGTTCTATAAAGTATTTCTATGCTCAGATGTACAGGGAAAGTATTGACAGTAGAAAGAGAGAAGAGCATTTTCCTGTACCAAATGCTGGTCAAGTCCTTTTTCTATTTGAACTTTAGTAGAAATTGCACAGGGTTTCTCAATAAAATAGAAATTAAATGAAAGTTGAAAAAGAGATTGAAGATAGAAAAATAAAGGCTTTTCCAGAATCCATAATGGCCTTTTGATTTTTGCTACAGCACTGGGCTTTATTGAGCAGGCCCTTGAAATTTTTACTTATCTGGCATACCTGACAGTGGAGAGTCCGCGTTTTCATTTCAGAACAAAAGTTTTTTTGTGTGTGTTTCTCTGTTCATTAGATCATTTTTCTCCTTCTACCCTCTCAATGGGGACATAATTTCTGGCTCAAATTCTCTGATTTATCTTTCTATACTCAGGGAGATTGGTCCTTTCCCAGATTTTACAGTCATCATAATATTAATCATTTCAAAATCTGGTCAAAGCTGACTTAACTATACTATCACCTTAAAAACAAACAAACAAACAGCAACAACAACAACAACAAAAAAAAAACCTCAAAATGTCTCCATGTCATTGGGACCTTTATATCCTGTTATCGAAAAGTAAGATAGTACAGCCTCTTTGGATATCAGTCTGACAGTTTCTCAAAAGTTTACATATAACATTACCATATGACACAGTAATCCACTCATGGGAATATATCCAAGAAAAATGCACATAAAAATTTGCACATGAAGGCTCAAAGCAGCATTGTTTACAATAGTCAAGAAGTGGAAATGATTCTAAATGTTCATCAATTGATGTATGGATAAATTAAATGTAGTATGTCTATGCAATAGACTATTATTTAGGAAAAAGAAGTAAAGTACTGCTTTGTGCTACAATAATGGATGAGCTTCTTTGAATTATGTTGAGTAAAAGAAGCTGATCACAAAATATACAAATATATATTTTATAATTTCATTTATATGAAAAGTCCAGAATAGGCAAATCTACAGAGACAGAAGGTAGATGAGTGGCTGCCTAGAGCTGAGATGGCTTGGGAGGAAATGAGGAGTGAGTGCTAATGAACTTCAGATTTCTTTTGGTTTTGATGAAAATGTTCTAAAATTGGTCGTGGTGTTTGCATAACTGTGAATATATTAAAAACTGTTGGCCGGGCGCGGTGGCTCAAGCCTGTAATCCCAGCACTTTGGGAGGCCGAGATGGGCAGATCACAAGGTCAGGCGATAGAGACCATCCTGGCTAACACGGGAAAACCCCGTCTCTACAAAAAATACAAAAAACTAGCCCGGCGAGGTAGCGGGCGCTTGTAGTCCCAGCTACTCGGGAGGCTGAGGCAGGAGAACGGCGGGAACCCGGGAGGCGGAGCTTGAAGTGAGCTGAGATCATGCCACTCACTGCACTCCAGCCTCGGCCACAGAGCGAGACTCCGTCTCAAAAAAAAAAAAAATGTTGAATTGTATACCTTAAATGGGTGCTTGTAGTGTGTGAATTATGCTTAATTAAGATACATATATGAATGTATGTGTGTCTCTCTCTCTATATATAAATCTCCATACAAATGTATCATTTTACCTAGAGTAAATATAATCAAACTAATTTGCAAGCCAGCCTCCCTTTTCTCTATTGCCACTATTCTTTGGTTTAAAAATGCTCGTATTTTAACAAAGTACATAGTGATGGGGGTTGGATGAAAGGAGATTAGGTATGTGTGAGTGTTTTGTGGTTACTGTCTTAGGTGACGAAAGCTATGTTCCAGTATTAAACAGAAAATCAATATTATTCTATATGCTAAGGTTATTTTGAGCCAATATAAAGAAAGCAACGTATTATTTGTATTTACAAGACCTACAAAGTTTCAAACCAATCTATATGTAATGACACAGGGCCTGAAGAATAGAAATGTCTTTGCAACCAATATGTTACATAGGTCAAGAGGTGGTTTTATAATTAAGATTATCCTAAGTTCTTAATAAACAGTATTGAACATGGACTGCTAACAGTACACAATTGGTGTCTTATTCTTTTATAATAATGTTTTTAGTATTCCACTGAAACATGGCCAGTGAATGTGCAATATTCTTAGTTACCATTATGCGGGACTCTGTATATTACAGTCTCTCCACCGTCTCTGCTGTTAGCCGGAAAAATGCTGGGAGCAACGGCAGCTACTATCAACAGGGAGCCATATTAATTATTTGAAATGTGCCTCATAAGAGGAATCAGCAGAGTTTATTACAAGTCGAATATTACTTGAAATGGGAAGGTTACTCCGACTGTTATCATAATCTATGTATCATTAACTTTACTTGTTTAGGAAAAGAGATTAACAACCCTGTAAATTGCTATAGTAGATGTATGAAATATATAACTGCATATTCCCATTGTAGAAAGAAAGTAGTGGGTCCTCCACTCCCAGTCACACCTTCTGTATATAAAGTAGCTTTAGAAATTGAACTGACTCTGTAATTATGCTTTCTTGCCTCAAAATCCTAGTTGCTTCTTATTATCAGTATACAAACTATGGCTACTTTGAGAATTAGAGAATTCTTTCATATTTAAGCTAACAATTTTTCAAATCAGCATCTTAACCTTAAAATTCACTTTAATGCTTTCATCTCATGAAATAGAAAGTGTATTACAAATTTGTGTGTTAGTTAATAAAATGTTTTGCAAAGAACACAGAATTAATCCATCTACTTCCCTTTTAAATTGTGGGTGTTTTTTTTTTTTTATTATTAAATACAGATAGGAACACTTTTGTATTCAAGTAGTGGAGATGAATCTTAAAGGTAAAATATAAATTAATCATAATTGTAAAGTGATCTAAATAAATGTTTCTCAAAGTGTTATTTGTACATTGGGTGCCAGTCTCCAGACTGTTTATTACTGATCTTTATTGAGGTAGGTGCAGAAATTGAGAGAGTTTAGAAATATTTACAGCAGGCTGGGCGCAGTGGCTGAAGCCTGTAATCCCAGCACTTTGGGAGGCAAAGGCAGGTGGATCACGAAGTCAGGAGTTCAAGACCAGCCTAGCCAACATGGTGAAATCCTGTCTCTACTACAAATATAAAAAAAAAATTATCTGGGTGTGGTGGCATGCGTCTGTAATCCCAGCTACTCAAGAAGCTGAGGCAGGAGAATTGCTTGAACCCGGGAGGCGGAGGTTGCAGTGAGCTGAGATCACGCCACTGCACTCCAGCCTGGGCGACAGAGCTAGATTCCGTCTCTAAATAAATAAATAAATAAATAAATAAGAAAGAAATATTTACAGCAAATAAATATACCACTTAATATTTATTTAATCTAACAACAAAAAAAGGACTTTTGTTTTATATGTCTTCGCTTTGAGTTTTTTTTTTCTTATAACTCATTTTTATTGTGTTTTTAAAGTTACCACTCCATAACACATTTGTAATTTCACGACAACAAAAAAAGAAGAAACATAACTCAGATTGTTGGAGAAGCACTACTTTAATTGGGTGATGTTTGGATGACACATTGTTTTTATGTTTGGGCAGATATATCTACACTTTTTAATGTAGGCTATTAATTGAGTTTAGAGTAAGATAATGTAATATAAAAACAATTTATAAAGGGAAAAGACATAAGAATGATGTCTTCTTAACAATTCTTTTTTGGGTCCACAGGGCAGGCACATCATGGACAAGTTTCATACATTTCTCCACCAATTCATCTTGACTCTGAGCTAGAAAGACCCTCTGTTAAAGGTGAGTTTTTCTTTATTTAAAGAAAAAGTAACTCTGCTCATTCTTTGATGAAAGCAATGATGGTTGTACCTATGTATTTTGTAATGCAGTGCCTGTTCAAAAAGCAGGGGTAAAATTAAGTATGCGAGTAATCTGGAGATAAAGCAAGTCTCATTTATAAACCAAAATGTGAAATATTTCTCTGAGAAATGTTTGTAAACCAAAATACAATGGCTTCAATAAATGAGTATTTATAGTGATTCAACTAGTGGAGGACTAGTTGAATACCAATTTAGATTTAGAAATTACCAGATAACCCTAACTTTTCTACTGGGACCTTCTTTTTGTACTATTCTATTTTTTTTTTACATTAACATGTCTTAACCTAAATCATATTGACAGATTTTTTTCCCCTGAAAAGTAATATTTTATTATTCTTAAGTCATTTTATATTAACCTCGTTTAGTTTTTTAAATATGTGTTAAAATTATGTATTTTTAAATTGATGCTACCTGTTTCAGTTAAAGATTTTTGTAAATAGTCATACAAAATAAAAATTAAAGGTAACATTTACTGCATCATAATCTAAATACAAATTTAATCCTCCAGCTTTTAAATAAATATTTATCAATGATTTTCAAAATGTTTCTTGTTCTCAAAGCTGATATGTGGACATGCCTTTTAATTTTATAAATACCAAATATTCCAAGGTCAACTTTTTGGTTTTAACTAATGCAGTATATTTTCTCATGTTTTCAACAGTATTAATTACTTAATAAATTAAAACTCATTAGGTCTGACATTTCTGAACATGTTTTCTGTATAGGCTATTTCCTCTCCTGAGAATCTCTTATCCCTTCTTGTCTAATTGATAGGTTTCCACCAACATTTCAAGGCCCTCCTCTGTATTAGTTTCTCTATTAAGTTTTCCCTGACTGTGTGATAGGGTGGACATATGTGCATGTGTCAGTTTTCCAAATGCCCCCTGTGCTTGCCTCAGTTATTACACACCTAAGACACTGGATTTTATTTTGTGGCATACATGTTCCTTTCCCTTATCTGTATGCTCTGTGAGGGCACAGAGTGTCTTATTTATTATTTTTCCCTGAGCCATCGGGTCTGTGCTTGACACATAATGGAAACTCATTCAATGATTTCTAAGGTACTGACAGTGAAGGTGACAGCATAGATCCTGAAGGATGCATCTGTGCTTTATTAGAGAAAAAGAGAGGAGAAATGATAAGCAAATCCCATGAAAAGGAAGAAAAATAAGACAAAACATAAATATGTGAAGGTATTTTTAAGGAAATGTGCTGGATGCACAGTAAAAGGCGAGCGGTTCTGGAGGAAAAGACTAGAGAGATGTAATGAGGCAGATTGTGATGGATTCTGTATCCCATACCAAGGAGTTTGTGTTTTATCCTGGATAAAAACATGAAGTATTTTAAATTATTTTTCCCCAGGTCAGTTGGGTGTTACATCATAACATTATCAGTTCTAGATATGAGAAACATATTTCTGGTGTTAGTGTAGGTGATGAACTGATTGGAGAAGAGATTGGCAGAAGGAGACTTTTCAGCAGTTCAGATAAAAGATGATGGGGAAATCAGGAGTGTGTCCTGGCAATGTGAGGATCTGATAAGTATTTTGAAGAGACATGACATTTCAATGAATAGATACAGGGAAAGGGGCAGAAATGCCTCTGAGGTTTCTATATTGATTAACTGCTTGGATGCTACTATGGTTTGAATGTTTGTATCCCTGCCAAAATTCATATGGAAATTTAATCCTCAGTACAACTGTATTAGTATTAAGAGGTAGACCTTTACGAGATGATTGTGCCATGAGGGTACTGCCCTAATGAATGGATTAATGACCTTATAAGAGGGCTGGAAGAAACTAGCTAGGTCCTTTTTGCTTTTATGCGTTTTGCCATGTGAGGACACAGCAGGAAACAGAGAGCAGCCCTCACCAGACACTAAATCTGCCAGCCCCTGATCATGGGCTTCTCAACCTCCAGAACTGTGAGAAAATAAATTTCCATTCTTTATAAATTATCCCATCTCAGGTATTTTGTTATAGCATCACAAACGGACTGAGCTGGATGCTTATGACATCATTGCTCATCATGAGAAATAGATATGAATTATAAATCAATGCATTGCTTTAGACACATTAATCCATAGTAGAATATTCCTACTAAACTTGGAAGATAGAGTCCTACTAATAGAAGTTGGTGACTTCAGTACAATTCAGTTCCTCATGCATGATCCCAATATGATTTGAGAACGAGTACTACTTTAGGGTCATGGATAAAACAGTATAATGATCTACTCCAAAACTTAGTGACTTAAAACAAGAAATATTCATTGTAGTTTTGAGAGTTAGTTGATGTCCACTGACTTAGCTGAGGCTGAATGTTTTATAGTTAACAGGCTGGTTGGTTTTGTAGAGGAGGAGACTCACTCATGTTTTTGAAAATTGCCCTGATGTCTCTAGGGTGATGGTCACAGGTCTTTCTCTTCATTCAGCATGTTACTGTCATGTTTGCTGATGTCCCATTAGCCAAAGCAAGTCACATAGCAAATTCAGTTTAGGAGAGCAGAAATAGATTATGTCCCTTGACTGAGGAGCCACACTTCAAAGGACCATGAATATAAGAAGAAGAGGAATTAGAACAATTTATAAAGTACCATAGGTAGTCATATAAAAAGTAAAATCAATGTAAAATCAAACAAGACAAAAAACTGACTGATAAAGGGATTTGGAAGCTAATAAATGGCCAGGTGCAGTGGCTCCCATTTGTAGTTACAAGTGATGGTGGCGATGACCTGTCTGGAGCAGCTGCTGAGGGGATGCCAGCTGCAGCAGGGGAGGCACGACTAGGGCGGCATGCTCTGCTGAGCACTCAGGGGCCAGGAACAGGTGCCCCCTACTGAGTTAAAGGGACAGGAACCCTGTACTCCTAGGTGCAGCCGCGGCTTCCTAGCGGGCAGCTCTGGACCCAGCCATCCCTGAGTTCTCAGGGACCCAGGAAGCCCCCACTGCCACTGCAGGCTCAGAAGTGACTGATCCTACTCCCTGTCCTCTCCCTGCTCCTGGTGCCTGCTGCAATTTCAGAGCAAAGTTGAAGCCGAGCATGGTCACTGTTGCATCCCGACTGGGTGTGCATGTGCTTTGGGTGGTGCTTACATCCCAGCCCCGCTCCACCACCTCAACCCTCTCTGAAACTTTGAACACTGACAAGCTCAGCAATGGAAGCCCAGGTTCAAGGGGCTGAGGGTAGCTTGACACAGGCCTGCAGACCTCCCTAGGCATGAAAAGCCTGGGCACCATGGATGGCATGTTGAAGGCAGGAGGCAGACAGGTTCTTGGGCTGAAAGGACTGGGTCCCCAGCTTAAACCCCACTTTCAAGGAAGGGATGGCCTGAAGCCAGGGGGCTGGACTGCCAGTTCTGGGTAGAATCTGTGACCTGGAGTGAGAACTTATGGTCCTTTTTCTCAAGCCCTCCCATGGCTGCCCATGGACCAGTTGGCATGCACTTCCACCCTTCTGAGCCCATAAAAACCCCAGACTCAGCCATACTTGAACAGATGTTGGGATGACCTGCCTGCAGAAGGGAGTTACCCACTAACAGTCTCCTCTCTACTGAGAGCTGAACACTCATCAGGATGACCTGCCTGTGGAGAGAAGCTACCCACTTTGGGTCTCCTGAGAGCCATTCTGTCCCTCAGTGAAGCTCCTGTCCACCTGGCTCACTGTATTAGTTTATTCTCACTCTGCTAATAAAGACAAACCTGAGACTGAGTGATTTATAAAGGAAAGGAGGTTTAATGGACTCACAGTTCCACATGGCTGGGGAGGGCTCACAATCATGGCAGAAGGTGAAAGGCATATCGTATGTGCTGGCAGACAAGAGACAATGAAAGAGCCAAGACCTTGCGCAGAGGCTCACGCCTATAATCCCAGCACTTTGGGAGGCCGAGGTGGGTGGATCACGAGGTCAGGAGATCAAGGCCATCCTGGCTAATGTGGTGAAACCCCATCTCTAATAAAAATACAGAAAAATTAGCCAGGTGTGGTGGCAGGCACCTGTAGTCCCAGCTTCTTGGGAGGCTGAGGCAGAAGAATGGCATGAACCCAGGAGGTGGGGCTTGCAGTGAGCCAAGATTGTGCCACTGTACTCCAGCCTGGGCAACAGAGCGAGACTCCATCTCAAAAAAAAAAAAAAAAAAAAAAGAAAGAAAGAAAGAAAGAAAGAAAGAAAGAAAGAAAGAAAGAAAGAAAGAAAGAAAGAAAGAAAAAAGAAAAAGCCAAGCAAAAAGGAAAACTCCTTATAAAATCATCAGATCTCATGCGACTTAGTCACTACCATGAGAACAATATAGGGGAAACTGCCCGCATGATTCAGTTATCTCCCACCAGGTCCCTCCCACAACACATGAGAATTATGACAGCTACAAGATGAGATTTGGGTAGAGACACAGCCAACCAATCACGCCTTTCCAACAGTTCCCCAAAGTCTTAATTCATTGTAGCAAGCATTAACTCAAAAGTCCACAGTCCAAACTGTCATCTGAGACAAGGCAAGTCCCTTCTGCCTATGAGGCTGTAAACTCAAAAGCAAGTTAGTTACTTACTAGATATAATGGGGATAGAGGCACTAGATAAGTACAGCCATTCCAAATGGAAGAAATTGGCCAAAATGAAGGGGCTACAATCCCCATGCAGGTCCAAAATTCAATTGGGTAGTCATTACACCTTAAAGTTCCAAAATGATCTCCTTTGCCTCCATGTCTCACGTCCGGGTCACACTGATGCAAGATACGAGTTCCCATGGTCTTAGGCAGCTCCACCCTATGACTTTGCAGGGCACAGCCCTTCATGAGCTGGTATTGACCGTCTGCAGCTTTTCCAGGTGCATGGTGCAAGCCATCAGTGGACCTACCATTCTGTGGACTGGAGGACAGCTCTGTGGAGCTGTAACACAAACAGGGCTGAAGGGGGATGGTGCTAAAATATTCATAAGAAATCTGGCCCCATGATTCAGTCACCTCCCACTAGGCCCACCTCCAGCATTAGGGGTTACAATTTGACAGGAGATTTTGGCAAGGACACAGATCCCAACCATATCAACCATAATCCAACAGTCATTTCTGCTTGATATCTACCTCAAATTGTGCTCTCTACTTTAAAATGATTGTCCTGATAGATTCTACTTATTCGATTTAGGAGGTATATGCTATACCAGAGAAATGATACACATTTCTCTGCTTGCACAGATTAGAGACTCTCCTAAAGGGTTCTGTGATTAATTGTTCAATCCAATTGCAGTTATAATCACTAGCTCATGTGACCCTGACCTGCAATTTTCAAAATAAAAATAAGATTGATTAGACAAATAAAGATTTGTACAAATTACCAAAGTAACAATGCAAAAACTCTTATTCATTTATCTTAAGACTGTCTTATATTTAAAGACAAATATTGGAAATGGGATAGAGTTGGTATAATAATATCATTAGCTTGGAACTATAAAATATTTCTTTTCAACTATAACCCCTCATCTCTATTTATAATTTAAAAGTATATTGTACATTATTGTTGACACTTATATGCAGTCAAATTATACATGCAAAATGTACATACATCTCTATATCTATCTGCTCATCTGTTGACAAGGGACATGGGAGAGAGAGGAGGAGGAGAGCGAGTTTCTCTTGAATGTTACGGATTTTTATTTGAATGTATATAATATGACAAATTAGGTTCTTTAAATAATTGAAATTCTATCTCCAGTAATTTTCTGTGAGAATATATAGCAATATCCTTTGAATTACCTATAAACTAACACCAGTTAACCATCTTACCTTTTCTTCTTCTGTTTTTCTACTGTAATTTCATACGTATTGAAAATATGAGCAGCATTTCTAGGTGTTCCCCTTACTCCATTCACCCGTGACTCTCTATATCTTTTTCTTTCTCTTCCTGAAGCAATTTCACCAGTCTACATATATGTTAATGTTTCAGGAATTATTGCTTCATATATTAATTCCTTTTATAGTTTATGGACTTGACTATATTCCTATAGGAAAATCATACTTAATTTTATGTTGTTCATCAATCTAGCAATATGAAACAAAAACATTTAAAATATATTAACATAGTTATAAATATTAGCAGAGGAAACTCAACCTAACAATATGAACTCAATCTAAAAATAACACAGAATGCTTCAGATACTATGACATTTTATTCTTCTGTCATATGAAATATCTTGGATTACTTGATACTTACTTTTTAAAATAGTGATTGTGCTTTGAGAGTTTGAGACAATAAAGTAATTATTGGTAACTTTGAAATTGTGTTTTAAAACTCTATTTTGAAAAAAAAAATATATATATATGGGGGGGGAGGGGGAGAGAGAGAGAGAGAGACATTCTAACCCCCTTCTGCCCCCTCACCTGTGGATCATTTTAGTTTTAATCCATGGGTCACTATTCTGCCTCCTTTCAATTCCCTTGATTTATTCCACTTTCACTCTCACATTTTTTAGGGAAAAAGTATTTTGTGTTATTGTTACATTTGTTTACCATAGTCACAGTGTGTTTCTTTTCTGATAGTGTTCATTTGAATTATGTTTAATCTGCTCTTAGTGATCAAAAGGAAAATACAGTAACAAGTAACAAAATACCTTTGAATAAAATGTACTCTCTGCAGTTGCAAAGTAGCCACTGAATTTATATACTAATGAGCAAATTTGAGAGATTCTGTTCTTTAAATCTAATGTGATAGTACATGGCATTTGGTCCCATAATTTATGGCTGTGATGGCTTTATGTGCATTCTTCAATTTACAGATTTTATTACGGAATAGGGGTGTAAATTCCAATAGTTTACTAGTACATTAAAGTCACAATACATTACAAGGTAATTAACCAGAGCTGCCACTATAAATAGAAAAAATAGTCACAGCCTTCACTATAAACTACTTAATAAAAATAAGGTTCTGAATCAGCATTCACCATTATAGTAATTTTTCTTGCCATACGTCTCATTAATCAGGACTTTTTAAAGAAGCTTCATCTCAAAGCACTGTTATTTTTAAAACTTTCATTATTAGAACAAGTTTGTTATAATTTTGTAGTTCATCTAATGAGATTGATTATATAATTCTGTATGCAAGTAAGCTGTGCATGCTTTTAATGCATATTTCCCAGTTTTACTAAAGTGGAAATGAAACAAATACTACTTTGGTGATTTTATGGCAGATTTGTAAATAAGTACATGAGAGTTCTTAGCAGGACTCATTGAAAGTTAGAGTTCTGAAGGTCATATGTCTCCACCAACTCTCCTTTCTCCCAAACGTTATTTTGCCTCCTAACGACTCATGTGTAAAACGCCCTACACCAGAATCATGTCTTAATATATTACAGACAGAGTCACTCAATGAAGGTGATTGGGTGGGAATTTGTGTTAAAGGTAAATCAGAATCCTAAGGAGAGGCATATATTATTTGAGGTTTCCATATACCAGTTGGGACACACCGTTCAGTTGAGATTTTGTTGTTTTTATGTTGGGTTTGTCTGTTTCGTTGTTTTCCTGTACAGTTTGGTGACAGCCTTAGCAGTGCATTATAAAATCCATTACAGAAATTCGTTACAGTATCACTAACAATTGAAGTTAGACAAATTACTGTCAATTACAAAAACAAAATAAAAGACATTAACTTCTAAAAAATGCCCTCCTAATGTCATGCTAGTGATGATATTTTGAATATTTTGCTACATAAAAAAATTGACAATTATTGAATATATTCCACCTTCCAATATAGTGAACTACTTTTTATTTATTTATTTACTCATTTATTTTTGAGACAGAGTTTTGCTCTTGTTGCCCAGGCTGGAGTGCAGTGGCTTGATCTCGGCTCACCACAACCTCCGCCTCCCTGGTTCAAGAGATTCTCCTGCCTCAGCCTCCTGAGTAGCTGGGATTACAGGCATGCGCCACCATGCCTGACTAATTACTACTTTTTATAAATCTAGTGAATTTTGTAGAGTTTTTCTATAGGTAGGGTCTTAATAAGGAGTCTAATGTTGGATATTAATTTATACATTTGCTAACTATTGACAGTTACAATGTATACTCTGAGACAAAGTTAATTTTTCACATTTGAAAAATTACAATTATTTTTAGCTTTTTTTCCTCAAATAAACCAAGTAATATAAACAGGGTTCAACTGACACATAATCAATGAACTAGAGTAATGCCAAGCATTAAGTTTCATGTGCAAATTAAATTATATTCAGCAAATCCACTCACTGAAAATATTTTTTAAAGTTCAAAATAAGCAGATGGTCCTGCCTAGTGCATCTATATTAGAAATAGGCTGTAGCCAAAGATTTACTATCACAAATTAGAGACATTAACACATGCTATTATCTAGTGAAGTATAAAAACAGTTGAAATTGACTAAAATAGGAATGTCACATCTGGCATTCTCTTAGAAGAGTTTGCAGGCCTGTTCTCTAATATTCCATGATGATGCTTTTCTAACTTATCTGATTAGCAGACATTACAGGGGGAGGGAACATAAATTCCCTAGTTTTACCTACTCTTATCTCAATAGAATAAAAATGAAACTTGCATATCACAGAGTTCTTTGATTGCATTAAATTAAATCCCTTTTCCTATGTTCCTACACTTGTAAAGCCAAAGATTTTTTTTATTATTTAAAGTACACTGTCAACACCTAGAAGATATAGGCAGAGAGTATAGCTTGTTATTATTAACGATAAAGACAATTCCCATTTATTAAGTATGTACCTTGTATCAAACACAGAAAAAAATATTTCATACACATTGTCTCAATTAGTCTCACAAAGATCCTATTACTTTTTTATTCAGACTTAATGATCATGATTGTCATATCTCTAGGTTCTTGCATGATACCGTGATACCCTATAATACTAATGGAATGTGTTGACTTTAATTAAAATTATATTCTAAACTTAATGCTAAAATGTATTTGTTATTCAGTATTGTCAGGAATAAGTATGAGGATTTTGTAAACCTGTAACATACTTTCCAATTATAGGTTTTTGTTTAAAGCTAACTTTTATAATTTGAAATAATTTAGCATACTCTTTCTGGCCCCTTGTGGTCTGTAATTCACATACTGAGAATAATTATCCCAGAAAGTAGAATGATTTGACAGTTTTTCATATTTGGTTGTGCATCAATTTGTCCTGGTGATCTCTAAAGAGACTGAGAAGGGAAAAAGAATTTGTTCAAATTCTCTTTCCATGCTGGCTGATGGAATGGTATTCTTAGTATTCAAAGGGCGTTAAATAAAGGCTTGGTACTGTCATGCTCTGAACATTCTTCTTCAGGTTTGATGTGACTGGTTGCAGATCCTGTGATAATGATGCTCACATTGAATACCGTGGTTCCCCGATGGTGATTCTGCCCTTGAGCACTGCTCCAGAAAAGAGAAAGTCACTGGGATTAGTATGTCTCTAAGTAGCTATGATCAGGCTCAGTTCTCTCAACTTCACCCCTCCCAAACTACCACACGGAGCTTCCTGTGTTCTCTCTCCTAAGGTTATGCACTGGCCTAGCTTCCCTAAGATTGCTACTATAGGTTCCAAGGCTTATTTTTCATTGTCTTACTTTGTTTTTGGTCTCTTTCAGAAAAGTGCTGATAGAACTGTGTTATCTTGTTCTGAAAAAATATGGTTAATGTCTAAGTATCACAGGTTTTGACTGAGGCATTGCTAGTCAATAATGACAATAATAATAGCTAACATTTACTTTGCAAATTAACTGTGAAATCATGTGTTCAATCTAATATAATTCATATGACTCCCTCTCTCATTATTCCTTCGCAAAGAGAACAAATCATACTATTCTTCAGGTTTTTCCATAGATGTCACCTTTTGAGTGGTATGAACATTTATTTGTTCCCATCTCTATTCTAAGCACTTGACATGGATTATTATTTAATTAATCTCCCAAATCCCGTGGCCGGGCGCGGTGGCTCAAGCCTGTAATCCCAGCACTTTGGGAGGCCGAGACGGGTGGATCACGAGGTCAGGAGATGGAGACCATCCTGGCTAACACAGTGAAACCCCGTCTCTACTAAAAAAATACAAAAATCTAGCCGGGCGAGGTGGCGGGCGCCTGTAGTCCCAGCTACTCCGGAGGCTGAGGCAGGAGAATGGCGTAAACCCGGGAGGCGGAGCTTGCAATGAGCTGAGACGCGCCACTGCACTCCAGCCTGGGTGACAGAGCGAGACTCCGTCTCAACAACAACAGAAAAATCTCCCAAATCCCATGAAATAGGTAGACAATTATTGTTGTCTTTTTGTGAATGAGAAAACTGAGACATAGAGAAGTTCTTTAACCTTATAAAGGTAAGACAGATAATACTAAGCCTTGGAGCCAGGATTCAAACCTAAGTATTAAAAAAAAAAAAAAAAAATCTGCTATGGCAGTTTTTCATGTATAGGAAAGGATCTACGACTTAGTGCTCAGTCCTATACACTGTAATAAGTAATCCTTAGGCTGGGCCCGGTGGCTCACGTCTGTAATTCCAGCACTTTGGGAGGATGAGGTGGGCAGATCACGAGGTCAGGAGATCAAGACCATCCTGGCTAACATGGTGAAACCCTGTCTCTACTAAAAATACAAAAAAATTAGCTAGGCATGGTGGCACACACCTGTCGTCCAAGCTACTTGGGGAGGCTGAGGCAGGAGAATCTCTGGAACCCAGGAGGCAGAGGTTGCAGTGAGCCAAGATCGTATCACTGCACTCCAGTCTGGGCGACAGAGTGAGACTCCGTCTCAAAAAAAAAAAAGGTCATCCTTAATGAAACAGTACCAGCAAGGCAGGGAGGATCTGACTATCCATAGTGTAGTATTTTTTAAGAAAATCTTTCATCATCTTATTTATTCATGTTAAGAATACAATATGACACAAGTATTTTGAAGACATATCTACTATTTACTCAACAAGTGAAAAATAATTTTTTGTGTGCTTGTTGTTTTCCATAAAACGTCTTTGTTCTAGTATCACCCTTTACCTTTTACTGTTTTCATAAACATATACTGCTTCTCTCAGAAAAAGTATTTAAAATCATACTGCAAAAAGCGGTCAGACGTTCTAATGATGTATTACAAATTGTATATAAGTTAATGTACTAAATCTTGTAAAATACTAAAACGTAATATTTTATTTGATAAAATATCCTTTTTTAAATTTTTTTCAATGTTCTCTTCCCCCAAATGGTTAATGTTTATGTTATCACCAGAAAATAGTTTTATACCCATATAGTAAAAATTAATTAGCTTACTGCCTGGAGCAGACAGCTGGCTGGTAGTTGTGTTGGCTGTTACCACCAAAGCCTGAGGGGGTGAAGTAGGAGGTCTGCCTTGACCTCCAAATGTAACAGTCTCCTCAGCCCCACCTGCTGCATATCCACAGCTGCAAGGTTCCAAATTATTTGGCATACTCAACATAACACATGCATACATGCACACACACGGATGCCACTCAGGGGAATCTTCTTGAATATAACAATTTCTACTTGACAGTAGATGTAGAAGATATGTATGACAAAAATTATATTTGGTAATCCTTACATTTTAAATTTTAATCTTAGAGTCAATTGCCTGAAGTTAAAGATCTTTCTTGAGATCTTTTATACCCTAACAGTAGGGGTAGGAACTGTTATACATACAACATCAGCCTATATAATGCCATTTCGAGAATGAGAATCTTTTCTTCTTTGCTGCTGAAAGGCATATGCTTCTGTTTGGGAAGCATTGACTTTAGCTATTATTTGTCCCATTGCACATTAACCGGTGTTACCTTGACACTAAGAAGCACTTGGCTCTCTCAATGCCAAGAAGCACGTTTCTCTTTGCTAGTGATAGCCCTGGGTCCAGCAATTATTTCCATTTTTTAAGAGTGCAGCAAAAAACAATATCCCTTGCTGTTAAGTGTGGCATTAGAATATCCTAGGTGGAGTCAAATGTTAAGTACACAGCATGAATACCAATGCCTGCATTTAATCCTGATATCCCACTTTGGTAAGTATATGGCCATGGACAAAACCTTTGCCACAGTGCCTCAGATTTTCCAGCAAATCTCCTTCCCAAGGTTAAGTATCAAATATTGAGTATGATATTATATGTGAAAATGCTTTATAACCTAAAGAATGCTATACAAATATTGGTTAATTTAATTGAGCAGCAATACTCTATTGCTCTATTCAAAAGCTTAGTATATCTCACATATGGTAAGATCAAATAAAGCAGTTTTCAATTGAGTTTTCAATGTTTTTATCCTCCTTAAATCCTATTGGTTTAATTATGATACAATTTTAATTTTATATGAAAACATATTTTAGTTGTGAGTGGCTATACATTAAAAATCTCAAATATATGTCAAATAATTTATTA
Source organism: Macaca mulatta (assembly GCF_049350105.2). Taxonomy (NCBI): domain Eukaryota; kingdom Metazoa; phylum Chordata; class Mammalia; order Primates; family Cercopithecidae; genus Macaca; species Macaca mulatta. The sequence goes on along the minus strand of NC_133410.1, from coordinate 71,710,161 downwards.
TAGTCTATGTAAAACTACACATGACTTTTTCTCTGTGTTCTTCCTAAGGACTCCAACTGTCCTTCACTGTTCAACAAATATTTTTTATGCAGTTGCGTCTTATGCATGGGTTAAATTCTGAAATTGTAGAGTGAAGCTAAAAAAAAAATAGATCTTGAAAAATTTGTTAAATTACCCATGATATGTGTTCTAATAATGAGTTATTCCTTAATACTAGAAAATGTGAATTTTAAAATGTCATAAAATTGCTCCGGGGTGTCTAGATACCTATGTGATGGGGGTGTAGAGAGACACAGACAGCATTGAGGGCACCTGATCACTGCTCCTCACTCGCTCTGGGCTGTGTGCTTACTGAGTAAAATGGCAAATAGAATCTTTTCTCAAACTTTTTTTAAATGCATACAGTTGAATTTAAATCAAATTAATTTTTGATGTGACTGTACAATAGTGAATGTCTAGGAGAGAAAAGATTTTTGCCCTCATGGACTTTATCTTGTAGTGGGAGATTTAAACAATAGAAAAATTATTGATTAAACAGTCAAGATTATAAAGAGATCATTATTATAGCCATAAAAGACATATAAGATGGTTAGTCAAAGGAAGCCACTCTAGGGAGGTGACCACTGAGCCTAAGCATGAAGAATGAAAGTGAGTTGTCCATGATTACAGTTGAATAGTGTGTTCAAAGGCCCTGAAGTAGGAAATTTATAGTATGTTAACTAATTTACTCACTAAGCAAAGACTAATTAAGGCCTCATATTTGCCAGGCATTTGTGGCACTGAGCAGTTTACAAGTCTGTCAAGATTTCTATTCTCATGGAGTACACATTCTAGACAAAGGAAAGTATAAATAAACAAAAAAGTAGGCAAATAAATGGATAAGCTAATTTCTGGAATATAATAAGAGGAGAGAGTAGGGATATAGGCAGAGGATTTAGGTGGGACCTAAATCATACCACAGTCATGTGGAGTCTTGTAAGACATGAAGAACGTTATGGTCTTGTTTTAAAAGCTGTGAATAACTCTGAAGGGTTTATAACATAGAGTACTACATACTGTGGTTTCAATTTTTAAAAGATGACTCTAGCTACGAAATGGAGAATGACTTACAGAGAGGTACATCCAATCAGACTGGTGTGACCTTTCCTTAAAATTTTATTACAGAATTCCCTCCTGTCCCTTCTGTTCTCCGAAGATTCCATTCCCTTCTTTCCCCTCCATTTCCCACACTAGTTATTGTTCCGTGGGCAAAGTGGGTTGCCTTTTCTGATCAGATGTAGCAGAATAGTTTGGGAACAGGCAAATTCAAATTGCAAGACTAAATTCTGAGTCTCTAAGAGCAGCATCTCAAGGAACACATTCCTGGATTCCAGTATATGTCCTGGGGTTAAAGCCTCTGCTGAGCATAAGAGCATTAACTACTAACGGATAACCAATGAAAAGACTGCATTTACTGTGCCCACACAATCAGATTCTCCTGCTGAATATTGATTCTGTTAAATCACGAATAGTTTTAGACTCTTGACTGGTGATTGTGAATCTGTTAATCTATTGCCAAGGTTAGTCTGTATTGCTTCTAGTTCTGAGTAGGGCTTCAGTGTGAACAACTGATGTGGGGCGAAGTGGGAAGAAAGACACTGACAAAAGAAATCATAGCCTAGGTTATAATCGATCTTTGTATACTAAACCTAGCAATTCCAAATATCCTATAGATAGTGGGAAACCACAAAGGACTTCAAGCATAGAAGGCATGAATGCAATTAGTTTGCATATAAATATTGATTCCAGTTCTTTTTTTTTTTTTTTTTTTTTTTTTTTTTGAGACGGAGTCTTGCTCTGTCGCCCAGGCGGGAGTGCAGTGGCTGGATCTCAGCTCACTGCAAGCTCCGCCTCCTGGGTTTACGCCATTCTCCTGCCTCAGCCTCCCACGTAGCTGGGACTACAGGTGCCCGCCACCTCGCCTGGCTAGTTTTAGTATTTTTAGTAGAGAGGGGGTTTCACTGTGTGAGCCGGGATGGGATGGTCTCGATCTCGTGACCTCGTGATCCGCCCGTCTCAGCCTCCCAAAGTGCTGGGATTACAGGCGTGAGCCACCACGCCTGGCCTGATTCCAGTTCTTAAGGTGGATTGAGAACAAAGAGAATTAGGTTATTTCATAAAATGCTCTTGAGAGTACAAACTACAAGACAATAGCAATGGAAAGAAAGATGACATGATGGATTCATAGACTGCAGTTAAAGCATAAATAGATCTCCTTGATTGTTTAGAATTGTTGGAAATGTCAAGAGAGAAATTCTTGATACCTAATTTAGATAATTTGGATGGATGTTGGTACTGTTCTGGAAGACAAGGGCAATTCATGTTCAGACTAAAGATCACCCATTATTGATTCTTTGAAAGTACATGTAACATGAAACATGATTGCAAAGTGGTTCCTTTCAGTCTATAAAAGATGAAAAAAATAATAATTTTAGGAGTGTCTGAGACCTTTAGCCTTGTCTAAGTAATTGAATTGGCCCTTCGGTCACCGGGTGGTTAGTTATCTTGAGATGTAATTTATTTAGAAAAGTATGACTAGTGGATTTATGTGATACTGAGTCTGATAAAGATCTTTCCTGGAAGTTGAAAGGTATGCCTGCCAGAATTTATTTAGGTTTTAATAAGTGAATAAATGAAGCCAGGGCTATAGAGTGGGAACCACCTCTGGTCACCAAATGGTCCATGCCTTTTCTTTGTTTCACTATTTTGAACAATTGTAGTTCTTCATTTCAATGTGCCTGTTCATTTAAGAGGGAACCCTTAGGGCATACTTGTTTGTTTGTTAGATAAAACCATCCTAAGGCACAACACAGAGCATACAGGCTGCAATGCAAGCACATAAAACCCGAGATACCAGATGGAAAATGTGTTAGCCTTGTAATTCTGATTTGCTAAAGTAAAAAAATAAAAATAAAAAGCATGAGGTGTCGGGAGGTGGATGTAGGGGCAAACATTTAAATTTTGCTTCTGTTGTTTTCCCCCGTTAATACAGAAATTTGGTGTTGGTATCTTACAGAAAATTAGTTTTTAAAAGCAAATCTTCAGAGTTTAAAAATCATCCCATCCTCTTCGCAAAAATCTGCATTATTATTTTTCTTTATAAAATCTACCCAACTGAAATATTTTCTGATGAATTTAAATGCGTATGAACTAGTGCTCTACAGAATGTCTTAATTGAGTACTTCGTTTTGTACTTTATTGAAATGTGTACTTTGAAAACATTGGTGAAATTTGCTGTTTCCCACCTGGCATCAGCAACAGCTGGAGCCTGGCCCATTTAGGATGGCCTACACTCACGCAGTACTAATCTAAAGCAAATGTCATATGAAAAGCTATGTCCCTGCCCCTTCTTCTGTTAAACGCATCTAAGACAAAAGTAAGAACATAATATTTTATTTAAGCTCAGCTATTTTTCTTTTTCTCCTCTTCCCTTACTATTTCTGTTGCTCTAAAACTATTACTCGCAATCATGCTCTTAACTGAAATATTTATAGGGAAAAGATTTGTTTTAAATGAGCAGATGGGCCAGACCTGAGACAAGCTGCTATATTAATAAACATGTGTGGTGCTTTATCAGTAACGGAGCCTATTTTGACATTTCTTCCGGATGATTTGTATAGCCTATCACTATCACACCTGGTGCAGGGACAATAAATGGGCACTTAATAGTCAAGCAGTGTGCGAACACCTTCCATTATAACTTCATTATGTCAGATATAATCATCTATTACTGAATGTCAGGCACTTAATTTATGATCAGTTGCCCTATGGAATTAGTGGCCAAACAAATGAATAGTCCATTCACGTCACTTTTGCTGTAAATGTGTTTCTCCTAATACCAGCCCCTTTTTTTAAAGCACACAGACTTAATCTGATATCCTTTGGGATTTTAAAACATAAGATGTTTTGTTTCATATTTGTGAATTTTGAGAAGTGGGAAAATGTGAATAACATATGATGTAAAATTCCATACTCAATTATGTTAATGCCCCTATCTGTTTAAAATAAGCACAATTCTTTTGTTTCCTTTACCAATGAATTTCAGTTTGATTTTGGTAAAGCGACAATGCTTTTTGGAAAAAAAATAAAACGGCCCTAGAGATCTGCTATACAATAATGTGAATATAGTTAATACTGTACTGTACACTGAAAATTAGTTGAGGGTAAATTCCGTATTATGTGTTTTTTTACCACATTTTTTTTTTAAAGAACTTCTCCATTGGACAACATAAACAGGGTATAGTTAGTTAACCGTGGCATTATCAAAGCAATATGTACAAAAGATACAGCAAAAAGAGAAGCTTAGGTTTTTGAGAGAGGCGCCAAGAGGAATAAAGACAGTCAAGGAACTGGTACTTTGTAGGCTTTAATAATTAATGTTCCTGGTTGGACATGGTGGTTCACACCTACAATCTCAGCACTTTGGGAGGCCATGATAGGAGGCTCTCTTGAGACCAGGAGTTTGAGATTGGCCAGGACAGCATAACAAGACTCCCATCTCTACAAATTTTTTTTTTTTTTTGAGACAGAGTCTCACTTTGGCACCCAGGTTTGAGTGTGGTGGCACCATCGTGGCTCACTGCAGACTTGACCTTCCAGGTTCAAGCAATCCTCCTACCTCTGCCTCCCAGGCTAGGACTACAAGCACAGGTGCTATCATTCCCAGCTAATTTTTCTGTTTTTTTTGTAGAGATAAGAGTTTTGCCATGTTGCCCAGGCTTCTACAAAAATTCCTTTAAAATTAGCCTAGTTACTCAGGAGGCTAAGGCAGAAGGATTGCTTGAGCTCAGGAAGGTGAGCTACAGTGAGCTAACTCCACACCTCTACACTCCAGCCTGGGCAACAGAGTGAGATGAGACCTTGTCTCTAAATAAACAAACAAAACAAACAGACAAAAAAGAATTAATGTTCCCTGCTGGCATCTGCAGAATCTTTTTGTCCTCTTCTTTGGACATAAGAACCTGCTATCGGAACTCCACCATGTGTATGTTCAAGATCATTATTAGAGAAATCCTTAGACTCTCAATTGAAGTTACTATCTATGAAAAGATTCTTTCAGAGATGTCTAGCCTATTATCTAATGAGGACCTTAGAATGGGGGCAGTGATAAGACCAACTGTAGGGGGAAAGAAGTCTCAAAGACTTTTTAAGAATCAATTAAACTATTTGACCAGCCAGATTAGGAAGAAACTGAATGCTACAGAATAGGAAAATATTAACAAACTATTAATAGAGATGGATGGTATGAGAATGAATCTACAATAGACATATTAGAATTGTCTTAAGCTATTTGAAGGGCTAGAGATGCCAAAAAGGAGATCGTGTCAGTGTCATAATATTATCAACCTACCTTTATTCCTCCTAGTTCTAGCTTTACCGTTTTGTTTTGTTTTATTTTATTTTATTTTGTTTTGTTTTGTTTTATTTTATTTTGTATTTTTTGAGACAGTCTCGCTCTGTGCCCAGGCTGGAGTGCAGTGGTGCCATCTTGGTTCACTGCAACCTCTGCCTCCCAGGTTCAAGCGCTCCTTGTGACTCAGCCACCCAAGTAACTGGGATCACAGGTGCCCACCACCACACCAACTAATTTTTGTATTTTTAGTAGACACAGGATTTCACCATGTTGGCCAGACTGGTCTCAAATGCCTGATTTCATGTGATCCACCTACCTCTGCCTCCCAAAGTGCTGGGATTATAGGTGTGAGCCACCACACCCGGCCTAGCTTTGTCATTTTCAATAACAAATAAGAGAGGGAGAATTTTGATTCTGACAACTTTCATAGTTTCATTCTCATGACTGATGGCACTCACACTGGAAGCAAGGTGATAGAATAGAAGGTCATTAACTTCTCTGCCAGGCCTATATGCTTAAAGAAACCATGCATTTTGGTGATGTCTTCAACAGCTAAAAAATGTCATGAAAATGAAGAAAGGAAAAGATGCTAAGTGGGGGATAACCAGGAATGAAGCAGGGGAGGTGGGCTAGGTATTCCTAACATTCTAAATTTAAAAGCCCTGGTACTGTGAAAGAATGCATTTTCAATGTCTGGCCACACTGATGCATTTATAACTGGCATGGACTGCCTCTGAGATTTACTCCCAGTGGACACTAGTGGTCAATAGATAATTAGTCTCTAGACTATACCTTTGACCTAAATGGCTGGAAAGTTCATTAAAGTGTCTAGGTTATGGGGGAAGATATTTTAATAGCCAACTCAAATAAAATTGTTAAGGTTTAGTAGGTGAAACCTCATGCTAAGGTGACCTAGCATGGCTCTGGCTGAGACTATTTAGGGGTGCAAGCTTCCCAAGAACTGATCAAGACTGTTGTCTTTTACATGTCTTAACCCTCAGGCAAGTATAACCAGAATGAAGGGGGAGGTGGCAGCAAGTTTCAGCTGGCTGGCAAAAAAAAAGAAAAAATCTAAAGCCTGCAGATTAAGCTTTATATAGAAGAGCCCTGAGCCAGTTCAAGCCCTAGACAGCTGAGTAGACCTCAGAGCCTGTTCTAAACCACAAGACTGGCATTTGGCAGTGTAGGGGCCAAGGGAAAGCATTCTTTCTGCCCCCTAATGTTTGCTGAACATGAAATGACCAAACGAGAAAACAGCATACAAGATTTCTTTAATGCACATATGGACTTAAGAGCCATATACAATGCATGACACTTGAAGAGGGGCCAGGTAGTTTAGGCTTAAATACTCTCTTCAGAGGGGAGAGATGTGTGGGCCTGGCAGGCAAACATTAATTTGTAAATGATTCTCTTAGGAAAAAGGATGGGACCTATGGGTTATGACTTACTGTGAAGATAAAGCTTCCCACGTAATCTCTTGGAGCTGTTCTCAGGACACCAGATGAAAGTCAGTCTTTTCCAGTGTTTATTTTTCCTGGATATTTGTTGAGATTCCTAGGGAGGGGATCTTAATACAATTATGTTTCTTTTAGAAAGAAGCTTTCTTAGTCAGATAAGGAAATTCTGCAGAAATCCCTTCCAGTGCTTCCAGAAAGACCATCAGACCTTGTTCTGAGACATTTGAATTTTTAAAGCTCTAAGCATGCCAAAGCACCATATTTTAGGGAATTATTTTCTGTGCCCCAATAGCAGGGACCTCCTATAATCTACTATTCTTTCCTCATCATCTTATATGTATTTTTCTCACAGCTTCACTGGATTGACTATATCAAAAATCTAGCTTAATCATCTGAAACCTTGTTGGAAAACCTGAATATATAATCAATCACTTGACTGGCCTAGAATAAGTTTTTCTTTCTTTCTTTCTTTCTTTCTTTCTTTCTTTCTTTCTTTCTTTCTTTCTTTCTTTCTTTCTTTCTTTCTTTCCTTTCTTTCTTTCTTTTTTTAAGAAGTGGTCTCCATTAAAAAAAAAAAAAAAGAGAGAGAGAGAGAGAGAGAGCCTGGTCCAGGTTGGAGTGCAGTGTTGTGATCATAGCTCACTCACCTCTCAAGCAATTCTCTCAAGCAATCCTCTTACCTCAGCCTCTCGAGTAGCTGGGACTACCAGCATGTTTCTCTCTTCTTTCTGACCTTTGAGTTCATGTAGAGCCACATATAGTTCCTGAAGTGCCTACATCTAAGATTTTGAGGATTTTCATGTGAAAATAAAACCATTAAGTAATAGTACCATCTAGAAATTAAAAGAAAAAAAAGTGCTTATTTATATTTTTATCTTCAAATATATATTTATTTTTGCTGGTTATGCCAAGACTGAATTGCAAATCGAAGTATGTATCACACTTTGTAGGTGGTAGAAAAAATACTGGCTGCACTGAAATTTTATATAAAATAAGGAGCATAGTTCTTGCAAGGACACTTGGTTTATTTTGCATTAAAAAAATGTGTAAAGGTGAACATGTAACAGCCCAATGGGTTCACCTTGCCTGCTGCGTAGACATTGCAAATTTATCAAGACAGGGGAATTGCAGTAGAGAAAGAGTAATTCACTGAGAGCCAGCTATATGGGAGACTGGAGTTTTATTACTCAAATTAGTCTCCCTGAGCATTCAGGGATCAGAGTTTTTAAGGACAACTTGGTGGGTAGGGGGAAGCCAGTGAACCAGGAGTGCTGATTGGTCAGGTCAGAGATAAAATCATAGGGAGTCAAAGCTGTCTTCTTGGATTGAGTCAGTTCCTGGGTGGGGGCCACAAGATCAGATGAGCCAGTTTATCAGTCTGGGTGGTGCCAGCTGATCCATCAAGTGCAGGATCTGCAAAATATCTCAAGCAGTGATTTTAGGAGCAGTTTAGAGAGGGTCAGAATCTTGTAGCCTCCAGCTGCATGACTCCCAAACCATAATTTCTAATCTTGTGGCTAATTTGTTAGACCTGCAAAGGCAAACTAGTCCCCAGGCAAGAAGGAGGTTTGTTTTGGGAAAAGGCAGTTATTGTCTTTATTTTAAACTATAAACTAAGTTCCTCCTAAAGTTAGTTCAGCCTATGCCCAGGAGTGAACAAGAACAGCTTGGAGGGTAGAAGCAAGATGGAGTTGGTTAGGTCAGATCCCTTTCACTGTCTCAGTCATAATTTTGCAAAGGCAGTTTCAGTCCCCCCCTTTGGGTTTTAAAACGTGTTAATCTTAAGGTGTAGGCTATGAAGATCGGAAAAGGCCATCAAGGGCTCTGGGTTCTTCCTGCGGACAGGGGGCATAGCGAGAATGGGAGTTGATCCCAAGGTGAGAGGAGTGAAACCACTTTGTACCTGGCTGAGCAAACTCACATGAGCCAGGCTGGGGGTCCAAGGCTTGCATGACAAAGGCATTAGTACTTACATCTATAATTTTAGTAAAGTATTGAAGTGAACAGTGTACTATAAGGTAAATAATGAGTACTAGGATGAAGAGTGCAATTCCTAATTTTAAAGGTAAAACCCAAAGCCAGTCAGCCCATTTTGTAATCAGCCCATCCCCCATGGGAGTGTCATTTCTCAGTGGGGGTTGCACATGTTTCCATGTCTTCCGGGTGGCAGAGAGCATGATTCTCTGATCCAAGCATGCAAAGAGCTAAGTATCTCTTCATAAATGACATTAGCCATTTCTTAAAGTATGTGCTTTTACGTTGTATGTTATACACCAAGGGTAAAAGCTTTCCCATAATTCAGAGTAATTTTTGATACCCCCAAAACTTAAAACCATTGGATAACTCAAAAGCAAGACACAACAGAGCCTTAGATATTGAGAGGGATCTATCTGCTTTTAATTCCCGGGGTTTCATGAGGAAAACAGAGTTTTGTTTTTGTTTTTGTTTTTGTTTTTTTTCCAAAACGAGTTCTGCAGCTCGTCGTCTGTTTTTCCCAAGGAGTCCTAGGCTACCACTAGCAGAAGTTACCTTAGGACCTCTCATGTGTGCTTTAAGAGTGTCAAGACTGGAAAAGAAAAAAAAAAGAAAAAAGAAAAATGATGCAACTGAGAAGAAAAAAAAAACCTTTTTCCAGAAAAACAAGATCCAAGAAGAGAAAAACATAAAGGCCTTTTAAATATATCTATAACTTGTTTATCCATTAAGCTGATGTTTAACCATAGTGCTCTTTAAAAAAATAAATCCTTTTAAATCTGGTATTATCTGACTTTAGCCGTATCAAGTAGCCAATATTTCTAGCTTTTGAGCTTTGCCAAAGGTAACCTCTCAGGTGTTTCAAAGACATGGTAAGGAGTTTCTTTTTTTTACAAGATTTGCAGTCTCCCCATGGGTAGTTTAGAGAAAGGAAAATTCAAGACAGAAAATCAGAAGCTATCCATGGGGGGCAAAAAACCTCAATAAATGGCAAAGTTATACAAATAGCAAACCAGAAATGAATCATTCCAGAAGCCAAGAATTGAACCTGGGCCACCATTGTCAAAAGATAAAGCCTTAACTACCGAGCTATACAGCATTGAGCGATTTCTATTGTTTTTCCCATAAGGAGCCTAGAGAAGCCAATTTTGAACTTGCAAAGGCTTTTAACTGCTCAAGATAATTTTTAGGGGTAACCACGAAATGAACCTCAAAAGTCCTGTCCTCCAGATGTCAGAAACCAAAAAACGTTTCCCAACATGGTCGCAAAGTTAAGCTATTAAAGATGAAAAACAAGACAGAGAAATTTTATCCAGTATTGCTTTGTGTCCTTAAAAGCTTAACCTCGTGCCCACTGAAGAATATCTAATCTAAAAATAATGACAAATTTTTGAGAAATCACACTTTTTCCAATTTTAGTCCTTTCTTATATTTCACAAAGATTAATCCCTTTAAAATTTCTAGGCTAGAAAAACTATTCATTATATTAAAGCTGCAACATTCTATGATTTCTGAGAAAAACATTCTATAACTAGGTTTCTCTTAAACTATGTAAATATCTTATTGTATGTACTATGGAATAATATTTGGGACAAAAATTATTGAAACATTGGAGTCTTAAAAGTCATAGAAGCCAAGTGGAAACAATTTAAGTGTAGCGTTTCCTGTATAAGATCCACTGGATTTTTTTTTCTGTGATTTAGAGTAGATAATGTTAAATGGTTGATATGAAACTTTATAGTCCCTTTTTCAATTTTACCCATGAAAGTTGAATGTGTGGTATTAGGACATTATGCATTTCTAAAACTATATGAATCTGAAGTACCCCATAATTTCAAATCAAGAGACATGTAAAACCCAAATGTCTTCCTTATGCTAATATTTTTCCTTGAATAACAATGTTATTCATGAATACTTATGGTACCTATTAACATTTCATTTTAAAATGACTGTATTTATCATGAAACAAATTTACTTCTGTTGAACGTTTTATATGTTCTTGATTAGGAAAAAATTGATGAATGGTGTCCATTTATTCCATCATGTAAAAACTTTGACTTTATAAACATGTAATTTAAAATATGACTTTTACCCCACTGTAAATGTAGTGATAATACTGAATAATAGAAGAAAAATCAAAATCAAAGACTTAGGAAATATCATTAGAAATTTCAATAGCAGGCCGGGCACGGTGGCTCACACCTGTAATCCCAGCACTTTGGGAGGCCAAGGCAGGTGGATCACGAGGTCAGGAGATCGAGACCGTCCTGGCTAACACAGTGAAACCCTGTCTCTACTAAAAATACAAAAAATTAGCTGTGGCGGGTGCCTGTAATCCCAGCTACTTGGGAGGCTGAGGCAGGAGAATGGCGTGAACCCTGGAGGTGGAGCTTGCAGTGAGCCGAGACCACACCACTATATTCCAGCCTGGGTGACAGAGCAAGACTCCTTCTCAAAAAAAAAAAAAAAAAAAAAAAAAAAGAAAGAAAGAAAGAAATTTCAGTAGCCAATAAAATAAGGATAAGAAAGGTCACCACTGACTGAATGGCAATTCTAAACCTGCTACATTGGTGTTTCATATAGAATATTGCAAATTCTTTTGAAAATTTGACAAAATAAATATTTTTATCCTCATTATAGAAATAAAAGGCCGAGGCTTACAGAGATGAAGTAGTTCATCCAGCTATTAAGTGCTAGAGTCAGGACTCTCGAATAGATTATAAACAGTAACCACATTTTTTAGAGTTGGTAAAAGATACAATAAAAGTAGCAAAATACTATGCCACGGAGGAAAAACTTCCTCTACCCACTTAGGTCTTATTTTAAGAGGCCTGCAAATTGAACTGACAAAAGACAGATTAACAGGAGAAAAAGCTTATTTACAAGTGCAGTGCACCTGCAGACTGCTCAGTGGTGAGTAACTTATCATCACTACCATCACAAAGGCAATTAGGATGTGGTGCTTACATACCTATCTTATTTGGGGAAAGGGAGAGAGTAGAAAGACTTCTTTGGTTTCTTTGGAAAAGACAAATGAGTTTTTAGGAGAACGAACGGGAAGATGATAGGAAAGTTTGTGATAATGTTCATCTATACAGGTCTGATTGGTCTATTTGTCTTCTTTAGGGCATTAAAATTTTCCAAAAGGGACTCAGAGTTGGTATGTTCTCTGTCTACCCACTAGGAGTAGTCCCACCCTGAAATGGGAATTTATGGCAGCCTCATATTTTTAGAAGTTCTGTTTTTAGGGAAGTTCTGGGAAAGATTCTGTCTGCATCTATAGATTCTCAAAGGTTTTGAGCCTAAAATAATCTTCATGCCAACTGTGAAGTTCTTAGTGGCCCCTCACTATCATCTCTTATGAAACAACTTAAAAATAATAGTCATGGTAGTCTTCTAGGAAGAAACAATTACACACTGTTGTCAGTCAACAGACCTTATTTCCTAGGGATAGGGTGGGGAGCTGGCATTGCATTATCATTTTAAAGTTAAATGAATGAGAATTCCATGGATAGTGCTCTCAAATGAAGAGTTCCATTGTCATGATGTGCTTCATACAGTTGAGGAGTAAGCTCTAGAATGGCATTGTTGTTGTTGTTGTTGATAAAGTTTGTTTGGGGGAGGGAGCAAAAAAAAAAGAAAGAGAAAGAAAATAAAATTTTTTTCTCATGAAACTCTCTTTACCATGAATCACCTTCCCCAGATCCCAAGCTATAGCTAAATAAATACATCATGGTGCTATTTAATAGTAATTATACTTGCTGGATTCTATCATAAGAGGAGAGAGAAAGAAATGTTTATAAACCACTTTGACCATTTTCATTACATATAAAGATAAAAATCAAATTTAAATCAAGAAGCCTTATAAACAGTTTCTGAAAAACACAGCTATTTTAAGAGGGTGTTTACAGTGGTTTAAAATTACTTACTGGGCACAATATTAACCTAGCTCTATAAAAAGGAAACAGAAATAAACAGGAAATGTTTATAGAATTTCTCATGGCAGTTAAGCATTTGTCTATTTAGGATTCTGTTTAAGGATGTAATATTGTAAAGCAGGTAAACTCAAGATCATTCTTATATTTGTTAGAACTTCAAATTTTGTTCATGTGAAGTAAATTAAAACTACATTTGAACATGTATGATAGAGTTACTTTGGGTTAATAAAGATGTAGGTATCTAATACAGAAACACAAATGTCTAGCATCTTTGAGTAGAAAAATTAAAGAATAACCAACTCTGTTATATTAAGTTAATAAATTAAGTTTTATCATAAGAAAAATCATAATTTCTCTGGTTGAAAGTAAAAATGGTCTATGCCTTTTATCTTTAAGTAAAGACATGAAGATACTGTTTTATTCCATTTCTTCTCTTTGTTATTTTTTATTGCAGAGGAGGGAAGAGGGTTGGTTTAATTTAATTTAATAAAATATGAAAGGCACTCCCTATAACTTACCTTACATTCTTTTGTTGCTATAAGTGCCTAGAGCAAATGAGAATGATCCTTAAAGAAATCTAAGTTAAATTCCAGTAAGAATAACACGAAAGTGATCTTCAAAGTCATCTACTGTAAGGAGTCCTGTACATAGAGAGTGTTTTGTTTTTTGTTTTTGTTAAGGAAACTTGGGCAGGGTGTAGGAAGGAAATGGGGAAGGAAGAAAGGAAGTGTGTACTGGAGTATTTAAAAGTAATGCAACTTATGTGGTAGTTTTAAATATGTATTGCTATCTGTGGTATCCTTTGTTTTTATATAACTATGAAGTTTGTAATTAGATTGTGATTTTTTTCTTTTTTTCTTTTTTTTTTTTTTTTTTTTTTTTTTTTTTTTTTTTTTGAGATGGAGTCTTTACTCTGTCACCCAGGCTGGAGTATAGTGACACTATCACAGCTCACTGCAGCCTCAACCTCCTGGGCTCAGGGGATCCTGTCACCTCAGCTTCCTGAGTAGCTAGTCCCACAGGCATGCAACACCATGCCCAGCTGATTTATTTTTTTTGTTTTTTTGGGTTTTTTTTTGTAGATACAGAGGTCTCACTATGTTGCCTGTGCTGGTCTCAAACTCCTGTGCTCAAGAAATCCTCTCACCTCAGCCTCCCAAAGTGCTAGAATTACAGGAATGAGCCACTGCACCTGGCCATATGATTCTTAAACTAAAAGGGAAAAAAAAGTATAGTTATGGTAGTTTTGTTGTTGTTGTTGTTGTTGTTTTCTTTATAATGGGCATAATTTGTCAGGTTTTTTTTTTTTTTTTTAATTGGTTGGTTGATACTTCTTAGGCTTTAGAGATAAGATATGTGGGGGCCGGGTGCAGTGGCTCAAGCCTGTAATCCCAGCACTTTGGGAGGCCGAAACAGGTGGATCACGAGGTCAGGAGATCGAGACCATCCTGGCTAACACGGTGAAACCCCATCTCTACTAAAAAATACAAAAAACTAACCGGGCGAGGTGGCAGGCGCCTGTAGTCCCAGCTACTCGGGAGGCTGAGGCAGAAGAATGGCGTAAACCCAGGAGGAGGAGCTTGCAGTGAGCTGAGATCCGGCCACTGCACCCCAGCCTGGGCGACAGAGTGAGACTCTGTTTCAAAAAAAAAAAAAAAACATGTGAAAAGGCCAGCTGCCATGGCTCATGCCTGTAATCCCAACACTTTGGGTAGGCCAAGGTGGGTGGATTACTTGAAGCTAGGAGGTCAGGACCAGCATAGCGAGACCTTGTCTCTGCCCACCCCTCTCCCAAAAATTTAAATTAGCCGTACATGGTGGTGCATGACTGCAGTCCTGAGGTGGGAGGATCACTTGAGCCCAGGAGTTTGAGGCTGCAGTGAGCCATGATTAGGCTACAGCACTCCAGCCTGGGTAACAGAGCAAGACCCTCATCTTAAAAAAAAAAAAAAAGGACATTAAAAAAAAGCAAATCCAGGTTCTCATGTAATGAATGATGTACATAGGATAATCTTACATTTTTTTTTTAAATGAATTAACCATCAACTAGTTTGTCTCACTTATTGATTTACTTGTATTTTTATTTGAGATGGAGTATTGCTGTGTCCCAGGCTGGAACGCAGTGGTGCAATCTTGACTCACTGCAACCTGTGCCTCCTGGGTTCAAGCTATTCTCTGCCTCTGTCTCCCATGTAGCTGGGATTACAGGCGTCTGCCACCATGCCCGTGCACATGTCTTATCTCGAAAGCCTAAGCAATATCAACCAACCAATTAAAAAAAAAAAAAAACCTGATAATTTTTGAACTTTTTGTGGAGATGGTGTTTCACCAGGTTGACCAGGGTGGTCTGGAACTCCTGACCTCAAGTGATCCACCTGCCTCAGCCTCCCAAAGTGCTGGGATTACAGGCATGAGCCACCGCGCCCAGCTTGTTTGTCTCATTTAACTTTCACAAATACATGTTGTGGTATTAAATCCTATTTACATATAAGGAAAGAGAAACTCCATTGGTTTGTACCTGATAATAACACATTATACTGTACACTTTTTTGAGTCTAAGCCTGAGAGCATCTCCTTTTATTACCTTCAACTGAGGAAACACTACTGAATTTCTCTCTTGTTGCTTTTCTCTTTTTCAGTGTCTGTTTTACTGGTTACTGTACTAGGGCCTTTGGGAGGTTATAATAAATGTATTTGTTTGCTTGTTTAGTTTCTTTGATATCACCTCCTGAGATGAGAATTTTTCCCTAAAAGGGTAAGTCAGATAATTTGAGAAGCAGGAATAAGTAGCCTATGTTCGTGAGTTTGCACCTGAACTGGGAAGAGAAAAAGGTTCAAAATAACTGATGCTGCTTCTGAATGATGTATCAAAACATGCTACTGGGGGGAAGTTTCCTTCTTTGGTGGAAGGAGAGGAAATTGGGTTTTTGTTTGCTTGGTTTTGGCTTAGAGTTTATCTTTTAGAGTTGCTTCCTTCCTTCCCCACCTCTTTTTCTCTATTCCAAATCTTGAGTTTTCTCCTCAAACTTCCTCTAATCACAAGGGGGAGTAATAACTAAATGCTAGGTGTATTTTATCATTGTAAACTAAATATTTTCATTGGATAGGATTGTAAAGTCACAGACTCTAGATTTCCATAAAAGGCAGGCTATTAGCTTACCTCCTTCCCCTTTCTTTCTTCATCTCTTGCCATCCCTACTCTACCATCTCCTCTCTTTCATATCTTGCAAAAATAAAAGCAACAATGAATATCCTAGTTCAAACCTTAAGCGTTTGAAAACCCAAGGAGAGAAAATCCTTAGGCTTGACTGAAAATTGTTGATCTCTACCAGGTTATTCCAATAAGCTGGAGGCTCACTTACGTATTTGCATATAAATTAGGTCATTTCTTAAATTTGCATATATATATTCTTAGGCCTTGCAAGTAGTCTCAGGTGATGTTCAAGTCCAAATTACAGTAGCTTGTACCCTGGAGGAAGCTCTTTCTTGAATTTTTCTGTTCTTCACACCATTTCATCAAACACTCATTGTAATTGACCCAAAATTTTATGTCAGCACTACATAATTGTTAGACATTTTGAACGTGGAAGATGAGACAAAGGGGTTAAAGACGGCAAAAAGATGTGTTTTGAAGAACAGTTCATACCTGAGGACAGATTCTCTCTAAGGAGAAGAAGGAATACACCTGTGAGATCATTTAACCCATGAGAGAATTTCAAAATTGTAGAATGGATTTTTTTGTTGTTGTTATTAGATAAAGTAAAATAAATTACTTATCATGAAAAAAATAATTTCCACTGCTGAATGCCTATAAGAATATTAAATCATCTGTACCTGGCTGGAGTTTGTTGAAAGTTTCGAGTTCCTTGCTGCCTAGACTTTACTCTTATGTGTGCACACATTGTTTTTATAATACATACTTGTCCTGGGGGTAAGATGAAGGTGTGAGAAAAGTCCAGCATGGATGGAGATAAATGACTGAAATTTGGCTTTAGTTGTCCTTAGTAAGAGCCAGCAGGATTGACACCATGGGTATTTTGCAATCATTTGTTTAATTAGCTGAATCTCCTAAGGGAAAATTATATGAAATGGCAAACTCTCAAAGCCTAATTTAAATCTGCTTTTTTAAAAATGTACAACAGAATTTCATAACACAGAGAAGTTAAAAAGGCACTAGTGAATAAATTCTATACAGTTAAAACATTTTAATGCCAAAAGAAATAAATTACAGAGAAAAGTGAAAATAAATTAGGTTAAAATATTATTCACATGAGAGAACTGAGGTAAATATTTGCAGGTGGCTAAGAAATTCATACATTGGGTGGGAGAATTTTTCCTTATACTACTATTTTCTTTCATTTTTGTTTACTGTAGATTTTTCTATACAGATAAGTATATGATCCAGTTTACATTATCTTCTGACTAATAAATTTTTTAGTCTACAGGATATTTAATTGTTTTGGAGTAATTAAAGGGATTAATCTAAAAGCACTAAATTCTTCATCTTCTGCTTTGGGGCGTTCCTAGTTTAGATCTAGGTTGCTGGCTGATTGAAAGGCCAGTGAGCTCGTTTTCTTCTGCATTGGGGTACAAACACAAAGACAGCTATGGACTGTGAATTATCTTCCCCTGGGAGAAAAAACATCTGGCTGAAACACCATCTTCTCAGGTGTTTTTCCTTTAAAAAAAAATTGACTGTATCCCTAAGAAAATCAGAATCTTATTAATGTATTGATCCCAGATGAATAAAGTCCATCAGGTTTGTTGCAACCCTAACGCTACAGGGTAAATTCACTTGAAAGCAGTTTGTGTTTTGTAAGAAGCTGCATCATTTGCTGTTTTCAGTGGCTGATGATTTTAGTATAATTTCATTGAAAAGATCAGCTCAGTGAAGCCTTCTAGTCGTGAATGCATATAGTCTACACTGAAGATGATAGTTTCTATATTGGAAATTGGAAACAGGTGTTTCAGCACTGGTTCTTTAAGGGCTGTTACAAATTGCTTTCAGTAGTAGGCTATGAAGAAACACATGTAAGAGGAGAAAAAGAACAACTTATAATTCTTGCAATTATTACCTCCTGTATACTGGTATTGAGAGATTCAACTGAAAAAAGGGAGTAAAGAGCACCAAGGATTAGATCTTTCAAAATGTGGTTGGAAAGGTATGATGGAAGAGAGACAGAGAGAGAGAGACGGATTCACTTTTCATACTACAAAACTTGTTTAATTTCCTTCACTCTCAGAAATTGGGTAATGTTGATGTCATTTCTAAGTTTATGGATATAAACTTAATAGATATGCAAAAGCCAATGTAGGAGAGGCTGATAATATCCACCAATATACTTTCCTTTTCTTCTGCAGTGTTAGAACATCCTGTTTTTGACTGGCCACTTAACTTCTGAGAATAAAGATGTTTTCCAACTTTTTCTAGCAGCTAGGTGTGTCTTGGCCAATAGTATTATAAATAATGCTGGTGTGTGCAACTTCCAGGAAGTGTTACTGAATGAGGGTCTCATTCTCTTTCCCTTTTCTATCCTTCCTATTGGCTGGTACAATATGCAAGAGGAGCCGTTGTGGATCACAGAGTAGACTCTACGAAGGCAAAACAAAGAGCATGATGAAAAGATGGCTGCTTTTGTACCAGCTCTGGAAAACTGTTTTTGCCTTGAGAGAGGGAAAAAATTATCCTTTGAATAAGTCATTGCTATTTTGGATTTTCTGTCACTAACAGACCTAATCCTATTATAATTTGCCTAAGATCCAATAAAGATTTCACTAGTAGGTCAGGTGTGGTGCTTCATGCCTGTAATTCCAGCACTTTGGGAGGCCACGGCAGGAGGATCGCTTGAGCCCAGGAGTTCAAGACAAGCCTGGGCAACATAGCAAGATCTCCATCTCTACAAAAATAAAAATTAAAAAATTAGCCAGGCATGGTGGGTAGTGTGTGCCTGTAGTTCCAGCTACTTAGGAGGCTGAGGTGGGAGTATCACTTGAGCCTGGGAAGTTGACGCTGCAGTAGTGAGCTGAGATGGTGCCATTGCACTCCAACCTGGTGACAGAGCAAGACCCTGTCTTGGAAAAAAAAATCACCGGTAGACTATATCCGTGTCACATTCACAGGGGTCTTGCCCTCTCAAAAATTTATAAAAATTTTGGAAATCATATATTTTGTGTCTTCTGTTTTATCTTTGCTTCCTATTTGTTTTTTTCTTTCTATGCTGATCTTCCCAGAATATAGTGGCTGCTAACCGTCTTAACAAAAATAACAGTCAAAAAAGGGTTTCAGAAAAATAATTTAATTAAAATGTCTATATATGGCTGGGTGCCATGGCTTACGCCTGTAATCCCAGCACTTTGGGAGGCTAAGGTGGGTGGATCACCTGAGGTCAGGAGTTCGAGACCAGCCTGGCCAAGCTGGTGAAACCCCATTTCTACTAAAAATACAAGAATTAGTTAGGCGTGGTGGCAAATGCCTGTAATCCCAGCTACTAGGGAGTCTGAGGCAGGAGAATCACTTGAACCTAGGAGGCGGAGGTTCCGGTGAGCCAAGATTGTGCACTGCAGCCTGGGCGACAAAGTGAGACTCTGTCCCAGAAAAGAAAAAAAAAAAAAAAAAAGTGTGACTATATTTACTTTACTCACCCCAGAAAAAGAGGGAAAAGACTGACTAAAATGAATAATCGCAATAACCTCATTGTTTTGTAGTTTGAACACCGCTGCTTGAAATATCCTCATTGATAAGCTCTGACATTCATTGTAACTGTCTTGCCTTAATGCAGACTCTCTTCATCTTTTCTTTGTCTTTTTCCAACAGATTCAAGCTACTTTCACTTCTTTGACTAGCTCCCTCACTCCCTTCTGCTACTGTGTATTCATGTCTCTTTAACACTGAACTACACACTGCACAATTATTCTTCACATGTCAGTTAAAAACAGCAGAACCATTAGTTCCTACATGACTAGTGGGTATATAGTAGCTACTCACTGAATATTAAGAAAGAAAATGGAAGAGAAAGTGGGAAAGATGGAAGTACTTTTTCTTAAAGTAAGCCAGCTTTCCTGTTTATGTTTATTTTTAGAATCTTATGTGTAGTCATCAAATGCATTTATAATCTGTTTGATCATCTTTATTACAATGTTTTTGTTTTAACAGTCTGTTTGCATTTTAATTTTCTTTGATGCATAAAATATCTTGGAATATACCCTCACCTTTTCTTTTTCAGACAATCTCTTATCTTGTCCAAAATGTTAGAGAAACATGAAGAAGCTACGCAGATTTCCCATTACATTTTTCTCTTTTTCTTTTTTTATTTTATTTTTATCTTTGTATTTATTAATTAATTTTCTTGTAATTTTTATTCTTTGAGACAGGACCTTGCTCTGTCACCTGGGCTGGGAGTACAATGGCATGATCATGGCTCCCTGCACCCTCAAACTCCTGGGCTCAAGCCATCCTCCCACCTCAGTCATTAGCTAGGACTACAAGTGCATGCCACCACACCTACCTAAGTTTGTTTGTTTGTTTGTTTGTTTGTTTGTGTAGACAGCAGTCTTACTATGTTGCCCAGGCTGGTCTTGAAATCCTGGGCTCAAGTTACCCTCCCTCCTGGGCCTCCCACAGTGCTGATATTCTAGGTGTGAGCCACGGCACCCAGCCTTCCCCTCTTTTATGAACAATTATCGTTCTCTACTATGTTTTATTTAATGGCCCAGAATTTGCTCAGTAGTATTATTAATGCTTAATGACAGAAATAAATGGCTTTAGTGGGAGACATGGCCATCTGGAGAAAATCAGAAAATAATAGCAATATAGTGATACACTTAAAATTGCAACAATGTAGATGTTTACATCATTTGATGTAAACCAATTCCTACTAGCAATTGCTTACTAGTACCGTTCCTATTAATGTGTAGTATTTAGTAGAGTTTTATAGCATTTATTGGCATAATATTCTGTTGGCAGCAATTCCTTCATTTGTTCATTGCAAATGTTTGTCTTTATGCAAATTAAAGTCCTTTCTTGGCCAGGTATGGTGGCTGATGCCTGTAATTCCAGCATTCCAGAAGGCCACGGTGGGAGGATCTCTTAAGCTCAGGAGGTCAACACCAGCCTGGACAACATAGTGAGCCCCATCTCTACAGAAGATTTTAAAAATCAGTGGAGTATGGAGGTGCACACTTGTAGTCCTAGCTATCTGGGGGGCTGAGGCAAGAGGATCTCTTGAGCCCAGAAATTTGAGGCTGCAGTGAGCTATGATGGCATTACTACACTCTAGCCTAGGCAACAGAGTGAGACCCTGTCTCTAAAAAAAGAAATCATAAAGTACTTTTTATTAAAAAGTTAGACATATTCATGTAGAACATACTAAAGAAAGTGAATAAAATTTAAAAAAAATTTCAATTGCCTACTTTCCACAGGTTATCAATATTATCATCTGCATTTATAGCCATCTAGCCTTCTGTTAATGTTTATGCAGGTAATCCTGTGGTGCATTCTGTTTCGCAAGCTTTTTTATTTATTTCAAAATAGGTCATTAAAACACCTTCCACATAAATATTTTTCTATAGTATCATTAATGTTCATGTAGCATTTAATTTGTGTGGTATGTTAGCCTGTTCTTGCCTTGCTATAAAGAAATACCTGAGACTAGGTAATTTATAAAGAAAGGAGGCTTAATTGGCTCACAATTCTGCAGGCTTTACAGGAAACACGGTGCTGGCATCTGCTTGGCTTCTAGGGAGGCCTTAGGAAACTTATAATCATGGCAGAAGATGAAGGGGGAGTAGGCATGTCACATGGTGAAAGTAAGAGTGAGAAAGCAAGGTGGGGAGGGGTGGGGAGAAGGAGAAGGAGAGGTGCCACATGCTTTTAAATGACCAGATCTCATAAGAATTCATCATCACAAAGACAGCACCAAGCCATGAGGGATACTATATATATATATATATATATATATATATATATACACACACACACACACATATATATATATATATGTTAGAGGGGCAGATCCATGACCCTCTGGGCTGCTATAACACATCATTACAAATTTATCCTTAACTTTAAGTAGAATTAAATAATAAATCACTCACTTTTACAATAATACTGCTGTTGAAAATTCAGTTCCTAAATGGAATCATCTTCCCCAATGGCATCACTTTATTAAAATTTTAAAAAGCACATTTCTTAATATCAAGTGTGAATAAAAAAGTGAATCAATTGTCATTTTTAATCAGTCACTGGCTGAAATTTGAATTAATTGCCTCATATCCATTATTTTTAAACGTGTAATTTTACTTTCCTATCTACTGTTTTTAATTACATACTTTAGTATCCAAGTGTTTTATCTGTTTCTTTTTAAGTATACTGATATATCTGAATGACAGAGAAATTATAAAGATCTTTAGCAGTAACATAAGTGAGCAAAGGTGTGTATCTCAGAAAGGGATATATTTATTTTAAGAGCATTTTTTACATACTTAGAATATTAATAAAAAATTGAGGTGTGGCCAGGTGCAGTGACTCACATCTGTGATCCCAGCCCTTTAGGAGGCCAAGGCAGGAGGATCACTTGAGACCAGGAGTTTGAGACCTGCCTGGGCAGCATAACGAGAGACCTTGTCTCTACAAAAAAATCAAAAATTAGCCAGGTGTGGTAACACATACCTATAGTCCCAGCTACTTGAGAAGCTGAAGCAGGAGGATAGCTTGAGCCTGGGAAGTCAAAGCTGCAAGTGAGGCATGATCATGCCACTGCATTCCAGCATGGGCAACAGAGTGAGACCATGTCTCAAAAAAAAAATTTAAAAAAAAAAAAATTGAGGCTTTTAATTCAATGCATTTGAGTGTCATTTTCAGGGGACAATTACTGACGAGCAACTTTAGAAGATCATTTGTTAAGAATATCCCTCTAAAATGGTGTTTCCTAAAAATAGATTTTAAAATTTGTTATTTTCTTTTTGTGATGTCATGTAGAACAAACCTCTCCAGTGCCTTGTGAAACTGTTTATGTGGTGTTGGCATAATATAATAGATGCAATGTGTTGACTTTTAAAACTCTTGAATGGCACTGTCAATATACAATAATAGACTTGTTTTGCCACACACCTAGAGAAAACATTGACATAGTTTTTAGTTTTTCCGGAACTGATTATGTCATCACGCATGTGTTTACAGAGAAAAAAGTGCCATGGATAAATGTGTGGTTAGTGTCTAAGTATTTCCAAAGCAAATCAAAATTTAGATCTCAAAGTTTACATGTTGGGAAGCTTCCAGGGTGGAAAATAGCAAAACTGAGGGCAGCCATATTATTGTGTTCCCATTTACTTCTTAGGACCCTTTTTTAAAAGATAAAATAAATAAATAAATAAATGTTTTCTATACTCTGCTTAGTTAACACTGATATACATTGTTGCATTTAACTATTTAATAAAATAAAAAATTGTTTCTGAAGTCCAAAATTGCTGCATTTAACTACTTATTTTATTTATTTTTTTGAGACAGGGTCTCACTCTATTGCCCAGGCTGGAGTGTCGTGGCACAGTCTCAACTTACTGCAACCTCTACTTCCTGGGCTCAAGCGATTCTCGTGCCTCAGCCTCCCGAGTAACTGGGATTACAGGCATGTGCCACCATGCCTAGCTAATTTTTGTCTTTTTAGTAGAGACAGGGTTTCTCCATGTTGGCCAGGCTGGTCTTGAACTCCTGACCTCAAGCGATCCACCTGCCTCGGCCTCTGAAAGTGTTGAGATTATAGGCATGAGTCATTGCTCCTGGCCCATTTAATTATTTAGAATAACAAAAAAAATATGTTTTGGAGTGCAAATACCACAGTTAGTTTAGTCTGTTTAGTATATTTGATTAGAATGTGTAAAATTAAATATGAAAAAGTCTTTACGAGTTAAGTCTAAAATTGTGCAGAGTTAGTGAGTAGGTATTTTTCTCCATAAAGGAATCCTGAACTCAGCATCTTTTTATTTATTTATTTATTTATTTATTTATTTATTGTTTTTTACATGCAGCTGTGCTTAGAGCATGTTACTTTTAAAAACTACAGTTAACTCCTCTCTTGCTGTCACCAGCTACTCACTTTTAGAAAAGAAAGAAACTTTAATGCTATAGAAGTGTTCTTTTTAGTGTTCATCCTTCTCCGCACACTTGTTTTTTGTTTGTTTTTGTTTGTTTTGTTTTGTTTTTTGAGAGAGAGTCATGCTCTGTCACCCAGGCTGGAGTGCAGTGATGTGATCTCGGCTCACTGCAACCTCCCTCTGCTCTCCAGGTGTGGAGCCATTGCCCCTGGCTGAAAGTCCCTAACTTCGAATTCTGTGTTTGGTCTTTCTGGTGACCAGCCCCCATCCTGACACCATTAGAGGCCCCACCTTGGGTCACCCCATTGGCATAAACTCAGATGCGTTTGAAGGGTCTCCTTATGAATAACAAAAGACATTCCTACCACTCATGAAATTCTAGGGTTTTAGGAGATCTATGCTAGGAACCAAGGCTGAAGAACAAATATGTTTTTTAGTATACCACAGTTTGACTTCTGGGGACAGTGAAATATTACTCAGATTTTCCCTTCCCAAACCATCAGTAAGCTTTCACAGTGTGTTTGCTGTCCCATCAGTTGCTAATTATTTTATATTTTACTACTTGATTTCACTTTTGGCTGCAAAGCTTTAGTATAATGGCTATGAAAATACTTGGAAAAAATTAAAATCGCTTTCTGGCTACAGAGTTTTATTATTACTTGAGTTACGTTGAAGAATATTTCCCCCTTAGAGACAATAAAGAAGCCTGTTTGTGTTTGTGTCCTCAGTCTGTTACCCAACTAAGAGTGTTATCTGAAAGCTACCTTCAAAAGCTGTTTCTCTTTACCTACATGATTTGCATTCCTGAAGTTGATGTTTACATATGGTTCCTAATATTTGAGATTTATTCTTACTTTCCAGGTTTCCCAGTCATAGTCCCAAAAGACAGGTTTCATTTGTAAAGCTCAACAAGGGAGAGCCAGATGTGAGAAGCATGGGGTGTAATGATTCCCTAACATAATTGTTTTTATTTATAGTCTCTTCTTTATAGCCTGAACTTAAAAGATCTATTACTTGTCTTTGCAAGAATATATATCTTTTCCGGTACTTATGGATGCTGATACATGACAGTTATCATTGGCAGATACGGTTTAGTTTATCTTCTAAGAAATCTTCTATCTTTGTATGTTTATAAGACAGAGCATCTGGGAATTTATTGCTTCTTTATTGGTAGAATTGTATATGTGTGTGAATATGCTTTTATTCATATTCATTAGAAGGAGTGGTGAAATTGTAATGGAGGGCATCCAGAGCATTTACTGGACAATACTTTCCTCCCTCACAGAATTGAAGTAAAAGTAGGAAATAGAAGAAACCAACCAGCACCCATGTGTTGTTTTCTAGTAGGATTATCTATTAGGATTCTCTAATAAAAACACCAGCCTCCTTGGAGAAATGGCTGATTCTAGGGCTAGGGGATGAAATATACAAAATAAATCTGGTGAATCTTACAGCACCAGAAAGTAAGGAAGTGCTCAAAAAATAATTTGATAAGAATATGTCAAAGTGAGATAGGAGCAATCAAACTGAAAGATCTCTCATGAAAAAGCTGAAAAATTTAAATTAAATAATGTAATATTGGATTATCTCCTAGAATATAAAATAAATAATCATGAGTTCATACTGATACAAGTAAATGCATGGGCGAGTAAATATGTGAAGGAGAAGAGACAAATCTCCTGTAGAAAAGAATTCCAAGTAATTTGTGCAGATACTTCTTCCTCAGTGAGATGGAGCTGAATCCCTTCCTCTTCAGTGTGGGCTGCACTAACTTGCTACCAAAGAATACAGTGAGGAAAGAGGAAGAAAGTAAGTTTTTAGTTGAGAAAAAAACTTAGAAGACACTACTTTTGTCAGATGATGAATTTAACATTGTTAGTGATAAGTCAGATTAATAGTACTTACTCTTGATTATGATGTGATCAAAATGGTACTTCACCTCTGTGGTCATCCTTCCAAAAATCTATGATCTCAGTATAACCATGAGAAAAGGACATCAGACAAACACACATTTAAAGACTTTCTGCCAAATAGCTGACTGGCACTCCTCAAGGTCATTAAACACAAGCTAAGTGTAAGAAAGTGTCACAGACCAGAGGAAGCTAAGAAGATATGACAACTGAATGTAATGTAATATCCAGGATGGGATTCTGGGACAGAAAAAAAGACATGAGGAAAAACTAATGAAATTTTTAAAAACAATGGAGTTTAGTTAATGATAACTTATGAATATTGGTTGATTAGTTGAGACAAGTGTACCGCAGTAATGTAAGATACTAAAAATAGAAACGGAATGCTGGCTGTAGGGGAACACTATGTGTTTACAAGTTTTGTGTAATAAACTAGGAACTATCATCTTTCTAAGCTGTAAAATAAAATGTTAATTACACAGAAAAAGAAATAAAATTAAGAGACCAAAATATCCAATTCATATAGTTGACTTAATTTTTATATTGAAGAATATTTTCTGGAAGCAGTCAAAGCTAGAAAAACTTTGAAGAATATAAAATATATGTTTGCTTGCTTTTCCACAGATAAGAGTTCTGACTTAAAACTCATTGTTTAGTGAGTGGATTAACTATAGATAAATAATATTGATATATTGATAAATATTATTTTTCACTTTTTAAAAAATAACTGGGATTATTGAAAATATCATGAGATTTATGTTCTTTTTGATATCAACATGTTGTTGATGGGCTTAAATATATGGAGACCTTAATAACTTACCTTAAACCATTAAAAATAGTTCCATGAGGACTGTGAGCTATTAAAGAAGAAAAAAAAAAATACTTGCCTAATAATCACCTAAATGGTGACAGACGTAATTTCTTTCTTTTTTTCAACCACTATTTAGTGAATGCCTACCAATTTCTAGGCTATAGGGATACAAACCTAGTCCCTAATTTCAAGGATGTTACAGTAGAAGGCAATGGGTATATAATTAAAAGAGCAATTAAGTACACTCTCTGTCAGGGTTCATTGAGAATATTGAAAAAGGAGTCATTAATCCCAGACGATAGGAGACAGTTGAAAAAGGCTTTACAGAACAGGCGAGTCTAGAACTTAAACGTATCTCACCATACCGAAAGAGTTGGGAAACCTTAGGTATAGTCAGAGGCATGAAGCAGTCTATCAAATTCAGGGAACTGGCCAAGGACAGTGATTTAAACCTGTAATCCTGGCACTTAGGGAGGTTGAAGTGGGAGGATCATTGGAATCCAGGACTTTGAGACCAGCCTGGGCAACATAGCCACACTCCACCTCTACAAAAATAAATAATAAATAAATAAAAATTTGAAAGAACTGTTTATGTCTGTGAATTTTTCTTTATTTATTTCTTTCCTTGCTTCTCTTCTTTATTTCCTTCCTTTCTCCCTCCCTCCCTCTCTCCCTCCCTCCCTCCCTCCCTCTCTCCCTCCCTTCTTCCTTCCTTCCTCCCTCCCTCCCTTCCTTCCTTCCTTCTTCCTTCCTTTCTTAGAACTTGGAACTGTGTCTGAGAAATAATTCCTTCCTTCCTTCCTTCCTTCCTTCCTTCCTTCCTTCCTTCCTTCCTTCCTTCCTTCCTCCCTCCCTCCCTCCCTCCCTTCCTTCTTCCCTTCCTTCTTTCCTTTTTCTTTTCTTTTCTTTCTTTTTTCTTTTCTCCCTCCACTCCTTCTTTCCTCCCCTCTTTCCTTCCTCTCTCCTTTCCTCCCTCCCTCTCTCTCTCTTTCTCTCTTTCTTTTCTCTATCTCTTTTTGTTGTTGTTGTTTTGTTTTGTTTTTGAGATGGAGTCTTGCTCTTGTCACCCAGGCTGGAGTGCAGTGGTGCAATCTCAGCTCACTCCAACCTCCACCTCCAGGGTTCAAGCAATTTTCCTGATTCAGCCTCCTGATTAGCTGGGATTACAGGTGTGTGCCACCACATCTGGCTGATTTTTGTATTTTTAGTAGAGATGGGTTTCACCATGTGGGCCAGATTGGTCTCGAACTCCTGACCTCAGGTGATCCACCCTCCTTGGCCTCCCAAAGTGCTGGGATTACAGGCGTGAGCCAGGGTGCTCAGCCTGCCTCTCTGCCTCTGCCTTCCTCCCTCCCTCTTCCTTCCTTTCCTTCCTTCCCTTCCTTCCTTCCTTCCTTCCTTCCTTCCTTCCTTCCTTCCTTCCTTCCTTCCTTCCTTCCTTCCTTCCTTCCTTCCTTCCTTCCTTCCTTCCTTCTTTTTTTCAGACAGGTGTCTTGCTATCTTACCTAGGCTGGTCTCAAACTCCAGGCCTCAAACGATTCTCCCACCACAGTCTCCAAAAGTACCGGGCTTACAGGCATGAGCCACTGCGTCTGACACCTGATAATTTCTTAAACATGCTGGGAGTAGAGTATCTACAGGAGAAAAGGTTCCATAAGAGAAAGCCTGAAAATACAGGCATAGGTCAGGTTGTAAGGCGCTTTGCACATTAGGCTAGAGTAAGTAAAGAAATAAGATTATCAAATCATTCTAACAGCTATTTATCAAGGAAAATGAGGTTGGCTTCCCTGTCAGAATGTCTTGGGGGGCTTTTAATTTTCAGCCAACCAACCACTGCTAGTTTTTTTCACTATGATGAAACAGTGTACTTAAGAATGGTGCTAAAATAGCCCTGAAGAGTGATGGGTCAGAAAGTTGAGACGAGCTTTGGATGGGGTCTAAGATTATAGATTATACACAACCAAGAAAGGTATTGGACAACTGTTGTGTTCTTTTTTCTTTTCTCTCTCCTTCCTTCCCTCCTTCCTTCTTTCCTTCCTTCCTTCCTTCCTTCCTTCCTTCCTTCCTTCCTTCCTTCCTTCCTTCCTTCCTTCTTTCTTCTCTCTTTCTTTTTTAGGGTCAAAATCTTGCTATGTCACCCAGGCTGAAGGGCAGTGGTGCATTCATAGTTCACGAGACTCAAGCAATCCTCTCGCCTCAGTCTCCAGATTAGCTGGGACTGCAGGCAAGAGCCACCATGCCCACCTAATAGCACAACTGTTTTAATAGTCAATTTGGGAGGTTTACATTAAGGTTTAGTAATAGTAATAGGGACGAAGGCAGATGTGAGAAACTTTAATGAGGCAGAATCATTGGGAACTTGATCATTGGTAGGTGGTAATTGTAAAGAAAAGGTCACAAATAACTTCATTATTGAAAGGAACAGAGGCTGCTTTGTGGGAAAAGATAATGAATTAAGTTTTTGCATATTGAATTTGAGATACCTACATAGTGAATTTGAGATACCTACAGGATGCAGAGGTAACATACCCAATATCAGTAAATCAAATGATCTAGAGCAGAACTTGGCAAACCTTTACTATAAAACACCAGATAGTAAGTATTTCAGTCTTTGCAGGCTATGTAAGGCCTCCCTCACTGCTCAGTTATGTGGTTGTAGCCTAGAAGCATCCATAGGCAATATATCAACACATGAGCATGGCTGTGCGCCATTAAAACTTTATGAATATTGGCTGGGCACAGTGGCTCATGCCTGTAATCCCAGCACTTTGGGAGGCCAAGCAGGCGGATCACCAGGTCAGGAGTTCGAGACCAGCCTGACCAATATGGTGAAACCCCACCTCTACTAAAAATACAAAAATTAGCCTGGCTAATGGCATGTGCCTGCTATCCCAGCTACTCAGGAGGCTGAAGCAGGAGAATCGCTTGAACCTGGAAGGCGGAGGTTGCCGTGAGCTCAGATCGTACCACTGCACTCCAGCCTGGGAGATAGACTGAGAGTCAGTCTCAAAAACAAAATAAAAAAACAAAAAAAAATTATGAATATTAAAATTTAAATGGCATATAATTTACACATAATGAAGTATTTGTCTTCTTGTGTTTGTTTCTTTGTTTGTTTTTTGAACTATTACAAAATGGAAAAAACATTCCCTACTTGTGGGCTGAACAAAAGCAGAGAGTGGGTCAGATTTGGCTCATCGTTCTTAATTTGCAGACCCTTGATCTAGAAAGAAGTCTGACTTAGAAATGGGAGTTTTCTGTTATTCACATATAGAGAAAAGTCTAAAGTGGTGGCTGTGAATGCAATCACCTCTTTGGATTGATGGAGACTAAAAAGATGGCGAGGATAAGGCTAGGAGACCATTAAAATTTAAAAGATCAGAGTCAATAAAAGAGATTTTGAAGGCAAAACAAATCCTGCATTGTGATGAATAAGCCTATCATACTGTTTAATACATATATTAACGTTATGAAACTTATGTGTATATACTATCCTGTGAACACTTCTGGACTCATCTCAGCCTTCTGTGTATTTTTCAGTGCTTAGTATAATTGTACCACCTGAAATAGAGCTAACATTTGAAAAGTCTGTTTAAGGGATGGATGGTTAGCAAAATGTTAAATACCTCCTTATTTAGAGGTGTTTGATTTAACACCTGAAGTGGTGGGTTGTTTTGTTTTTCTACATATTAACTTAGATAAGCAGAAAGGAAGCTGAATGAAATACTTAGAATCTTTGAAGTAACTTGCAAATCAAGTAATAATAAAAATATCTGTAGTGACAATATGGCAAATTAGTGATTAAATTTAATTTTGTTATACTCCAGTCATGATGGTGTTAAATGTTTTTGCTTTCTTAATTCTGTGATGTTGAAAAATGATTAGTTAAAAACACATTTATTAATAAAGCTCCTAATCATTCGGTAGGTTTTAGTGATCCAAACTTCACATTGATTTAATGCCATTTTTTCTCTTTACAATGTATAAGTTGTCAAAAAGCATGACATAGAAACAGCAGTAACCTCATGAAGTTCTGTAAGATACAGAAGAAATTTAAATGTAAATAAGTTTTAAAATACCATTAGAACATATTTATAACTTAGTTCAGATTGAATGCTGAGGAATAACAGACTGTGGATCTGCAATAATGATCTATTTCTGTGGTATGTAGTACTAAAGTGACAGTATTCTTACTAAAAAGGGAAGCACTAAACAGAGCTGGTTATCTCATCAGGAAAAGCAATTTTAAGGAGAACAAGTCAGTGCCTAATTATTTATGTTAAAGAAATAAATGACATTGTCTTTTTCCAGTGCTTGTCTGAGTTAGAGAAATATGGTCTTAACTGCTTTTAGGTTAACAAAATAACAACACTACACTAAAAGTGAAGGAATATTTTTCAAAATGAAAATCCTTATACTCACCTGAAAAAAATAGAGATAAAGGTGTATTTCAGTGTTTACTGTTTTGAAACAAAGCTTCTGCTACAGGGCATGCTTCAGTATTCCTTGTAGAGAGTCTTGATTCAGCAGGTTTTGGTTGGCTGGGCATTGTTAAAACCTCCCCAGGTGCTTTCCAACACATAGCTTAAAGTTAAGAAACACAGTTGTGTTCTGTGGGTGTGCTTGTGTGTATGTTGTTTTATTCCTTCTTGGCAACCAACTTAGGACAACTGAACTGAACAACAGTCTCATTTCTCCATCCCCTCATTTTTTTTTTTTTTTGGTCTTTTTCTTTAACAATATACAGATAAACATATGCCCTTTTACTTTACTAGCATTGTCCAAAATCAAATTATCAGAGTTGGAAAGAAATGTGGAATTATTTGCGTAACTTATTGGAAAATGAAGAAATTTGCCCACAAAAAGAGATTGGTTAGTAGCCACTGCCAGCTAATCCTTTTATCTCTCTGGATCGGGGTGGAGTAGAAGACTTTTATGATGCTGGCATCAATACAGTGTGCCAATGCCAATATCTGGGCCCCTTTGTTGTTGCCAGCATCATACAATTCTTATCCACTCTATCTGCGGTCCTTCCCTGAGTGCCATGGCTAAGTTGTTAGTGAAATGCCTCATTCCAGTGCAGTCATATCTCAGAGCCCCTTCATATTATTAATAGCTGCCATGAGAGTGCCTGTCATATGGCAATTACTCTTCTTGGTGTTTTATACTTTCTCATTTAATGATCATCATAGTATTATTAGATAGTTATTATTATCATCATCCTCTTACTACAAATAAAAAAACTGAACCTCAGCAAGTGCAGAGTAACTTAACGTCAATAAAAAGTGATAGAGCCAGGATAGGAACCATGTTCAGTCTGATTGTTAAGTCTTTGCATTTTTTCCTAAGCCACACTGCCAAATGTTACGGCATTAAATCACTCATCATTTTGTGTCAAACTGAACATTTCTACATAGGAAATATTGAAATCTATTTCCAAATATAGTGAAGATGAAAACACAATTTTGAAATAGGGTAGGTGCAGCAGAGCAATTGTGTCCACTTGTTTCTTAAGAAAACCAATTTCAGGATTACCAGGGAAGGACCAGGGAAAGCTGAGAGTCGGGGTGTATGCAAGGATTTGAGAATAAGGCATGTATTTGAATTTATATCCAGTGCTTATAAGATGTGAATTTAAGCATCTGAGAAATGGGGATAATAATTGAACAGGGTGTTGTGAAGTTTAAATCAAATAATCCAGGTTATTGATTTATGATAATGCCTGCTAAATGTTTAGAGCTCATAAATGTTTGTTTGGAAAAGGGTTCTGAAAGACTGGGTTGGAGGGTTGCATTGAATCAAGGAATTAATGGGTTGGAAAATTAAACCAAGAAACAGTATGCTTGGTTGAGCAACAATCTTGACAAAGTCAAGTCAAGATAGATACAAAGATGATACCTTTTGGATTAGGTGGGGTTGTGATTATCTATTGGTGCATAATTACCTCAAATTTGGTGGCATAAACTATCATTTTATTCTGCTCATGACAAGAATTCATAAGCAGAATAAAATGAACTCTTGTCATGAGCAGAATAAAATGATAGTAATTAATAGTCTATGTTACCAAATTCATCTAGGGCATAGTAGGATTGGTTTGCTTTTGCTCTACCATGTCTATGGACACAGTCGAGAAGATCTGAAGACTGGAGGTGACTTCAGTGAGTGGAATGGAGTTTTCCAGGAGCTCCTGCACATACATGTCTACTGCTGCGCTTGATTACTTGAAGGCCCGCCCTACCTGGAACTGACAAGCGGAACACCTGCGTGTGGCTTTTCCACATAGGACTGACTTCACAACACAGCTTCTACTCTCTGAAAAGAAGTGTCCCAGAAGAAAGCTTCTAAACAGCAAATGTTCCAAGAAAACAGTAGAAACTACACAGCCTTTTTTACATAGCTTTGCAAGTCATATAGCTTGACTTTGGGAACATTCTCCTGGCACAAGGCTGTCACTAAGGACAGCCAAGACTGTAGAGGAAAGGAATTAGATTATCCCTTTTCATAGGAAAATGGTAAGGTAGAGTGATAAAACTTCCTTGTTTCCCCATGACTCAGGGGGTTACCATGACATGGGTCTTTCCATTTTAAAACTAGGAAAGTCGCAGGAAAACCAGAACAAATTGGATTCTTTATGGCAAAGTCACATTCAGAAGAACATCAGGAAGAAAAGATTTTTGGTCAAAATACAGTCTGCATCCCAGATGGGGACTAAGGGACAGAGCTGTAACTATGACCAGCCAGAGTCTACATCAGCCAAATCACAGGCATTGGAATGATGTTTCGGCTGGCATGACCCACTTTTTAACTGGAGTTGTTTGTTGGCATTGTCAGCTGTAGTTCAGGAGAGAAGGAGATGGGACGGGGATATTATGTTGAATAATCTAACCCTGAGTGAAAACAAAGCCTACAGTTCTCCCCTCACACGTGTTCCTTGATATTATGTCCCACCACCACCAGCCTTGAGAATTAGGGCTCCTCTGCTCCAAGTCTCTGCAACCAATAATGGCCTTCCTCTCATTAGTATTGCAGTTCAGAGTATAATCCCTGGACCAGCAGCATTAGCACCTTCTGGGAACTTATTCGAACTCCAGATTCATGGTCTCTATCCTGGATTGCTGAATTCAGAATCATTGGGAGGTGACCTAGGACTCTTTTGAAACAAGATCTCCCGGTGATTCTGATGCTTGCGAAAGTTTGAGAAGCACTGCTCAACACTACTACTAGATCAGTGGTTCTCATCCTGGGAGTATATTCAAACTAAATGGTTGGGATTTTGAGGGGGTGGGGATAAAGGGAGCTTATTTTAAATCAGACTAAAGTCAGCTTCCTAGGTCCTGTCACCACAGTGATTCTAATTGAGTAGGTTGGGGAAACAGTGGTATAGGTGAAAAACATGACTTGGATTTCAGAAACCAGGGTTGGCAGTCCACCTGAGCCACTTCAAAACTGTGTGACTCCTCTTTGAGAAGTGCTGGTGGCACCAGATGAACAGTGTGATCCTTTTTCATTCCGACATTCCACGACATGCATGATACCCTGAAGTGACTAACGTAGATCAATACATTATTGACAAGGAAACGTGCTTCTGCACATCATGTCTGGGCATCATTCATTCTCACTTACTCCATCCCACCTCTTTTAGGAAAGTGGATGTTTATCTTGGTAGCAATATGCAAACACACACACATATATGTACACATGAAATAACTTTCTTTTCAACCAGGATTTAATAGAAGACTTGCAAATATATCATATTAGTTGTGGGAGGAATTTAGGCATTTTGGAACTTTAAGGTAATAATTTTTTATTGGCAACAAAAGGCACAAAATCACTGCCAGCATGAGGGCAGTTTGAAGAGATTAAAATCATACAAGCATTGTTTCATAAACATCCATCTTTGTGAATCATACAAGCATTGTTTCATAAACATCCATCTTTGTCTAAGACCATGGTCTTAGACAAAGCTGATTTTTCAAAGGATATTTTAAGTATGCTCAATCAGGTGTTTGGAATGAAATCCTGTACTGCAATTCTCTCTATGAAGGTTTGGTCAGAATTGATTATTTCTAATGTCTAGCTCTGCAAGAGAATAGAAGGAAAATGGTTTCAAGCATTTATAACATATATTTTATATGATAGTAGCTAGGTTGTCATCAAAATCTTGAAAATAACCTGGACATATTTAAATGGAAGATAGTGTACTCAATGCTGCTATAGAAACAGACTGTACTATGTACCTTATCCCTGGAAATTCAGTTACTGAATAAAGCTTCTTAGTTTTAAAAGCTGGTAATAATCGATTTAGGTCTTCTTTTTAAATTAGATTATTCATTAATGACTGCCATATCTTTGTTCTCATATATCAGTGAATTGGCAAGAAATATTGAAAACTGGCCTATAAAAATAACTTCTCTAAGTCCATAACAATTTCCCCATTGAATTTAAGCTCCAGATTAGAGCAAGAAGGCAAACTAACTAGTTTTGTCTGCTGTGCAAAAGGACTTTCATGAGCCTCAGTAAATATCTGAATGTCAAACATAAAACCTTGGCTCTTCCCTGTCTTGCATTTGATTCTGAACATTTCAAAGCCCCAGAGTATCAGATACTTATGTTAACTGAGCTCCACAAAAAGCCAAGCTTTTAGATGTTATTGTGATAGTCACTTACTGCCAAAAACACATGCAGAAACTATAGTAATGCTGGCTTTAGAAGGACAGAATTTTTATCTGTGTTTCCTTTTATTTGTGCTTAGAATAACTTTATACTGCTGAGACAACAAATAAAACTAAGGTCACCAGCAGAAACTGGAGCAAATCATGGAATTTTCAATGATTCTTTTGAATCTGGTTCTGAAGCAACTGAGAAAAAAAAAAAAGTGTTAAATTTACTGAACTGAGAGAGTTCTTTGAATAGAGCCCCAAAGAGACATAAAAATCACAGTTTTGGAAAACAGGTAAAATTGTGAAGCTGTGGAACTAAAATGCAATCAACGGAAGCATAGAATGTAATGTGTTACTTAATTGTATTTTGTTGTTGTTTTGTTTGAGGGACATACACTATCACATGTTTGTTACTTTGCCTGAAATGGCCAAATATGCAGAACCTAGTGATTTTTAGCCTGTTAGGGTAAAATATAGAAGCTCTTCTTTATGCCTGAATTTTTGTAATCTGCATGTCACTCGTCTCTCACAGAATGAGATTGGTTTACACTAAGCATAAACTATGAAATAAAATTTTGGTCTTAAGAATAAAATGAGGCCGGGCGCGGTGGCTCAAGCCTGTAATCCCAGCACTTTGGGAGGCCGAGACGGGTGGATCACGAGGTCAGGAGATCGAGACCATCCTGGTGAACACAGTGAAACCCCATCTCTACTAAAACTACAAAAAACTAGCCGGGCGAGGTGGCGGGCGCCTGTAGTCCCAGCTACTCGGGAGGCTGAGGCAGGAGAATGGCGTGAACCCGGGAGGCGGAGCTTGCAGTGAGCTGAGATCAGGCCACTGCACTCCAGCCTGGGCGACAGAGTGAGACTCCGTCTCAAAAAAAAAAAAAAAAAAAAAAAAAAAGAATAAAATGAGTATTTTCATAATCAATTTTCTGTGGACAAAAGAATTCTCTAAGATATGTTTGGCTGACTAATAGCTGTATATGTAATCTGTATTGCCCACCCCCATATACAAGCTACTTTAAAAAAATTATCTAAATCTAAGTCGTTTTGAAAAAAATTATTAGACTTTTACCTTTCCACCAACTTGAAGCTTGTGGGGGTATAATCTGGACAGGATTTTTTTAAATAGCATGTGTAACTGGAAGGCTGTGGTTTGACATTTCAGTGTACTAAAATAACCAGCTAGATTGTAAATAAGCACATTAAATAAGGATTTCGAGACCAATCATAAAACAACTTTATTCTGACTGTACCATATGCCTTCTCTGTCCATATAGCTCCTCCTTTGCACCACAAACATTACTTTTAGTCCTAAAAATAATCCAGTTATTGAAATTCAGTGTACAGTTCCAGATGACAGTAAAATTTCTGAACTTCATTTAAAGTAAATTTCTTCACAACGTTCTCCTCTTTTCAGTTCTTGCCACGCAAAACAGGTGTTTAGTGGGTTTCCTCAGTTTCTCTACCTGATATTTCCACTTGACTCTTGTTTGCTAGACTACCTCTGACTCCTACATGGTTAAGATGGAAGGAAGAGGGAGGAGGGGAGCACAGGTTTGGGCAGGAAAGGTCTTAAGTGACAGGCTTTGACAGAATCCAGTTTCAGTTTTTTCATAGGAAGATGGATAAAGATGAATCTCCGGCTTAGGCAGATTTTTGAAAGCTGAATAGTAGTATAAGTGATTTCATGGGATTTTTGTACTACCCCATTGAGGAATGTTTGACTGAAAATGAATGATGCATGTTCTTCCATCTGGATGACCATTTACATTTCTTTTTTGTGCTCCTGGGAATCCAGTTGTATACCTCTTCTGTGGATATCACAGACACCTGCAGAAAGTTGCTTTGGGCTTCCAGGCAAGCACCATCCCCTGCCCCTGAGAAATTTATGCAGCCTTCCTTTCACTTTTATAGTGGAATCATAGCTAGTTCGCTATGCATCTTAGTCTCTGTTTCTCTGTTTTGTCCTCAGACTCTAGGGCAAACGTATTAAACCTCCATGAATCCCTTATCATTAAGTTTAAATGAGGGGAAAGCATCAAATCAGCCTCTGTTCTGAATATGGCAGAGGAACAAGAGAGGAGAGAAGAAATGCCATAGCCCTTCACTAACATAAATAGACTTGCTGATGGCATGAGATACTCTACTCATTGGAGTGTGTTCTTCATGTTCATGCACAAGTTTTCAGGATCATCGTGAACTTCCTCAGGACCATCTTCAGTCTTTAATGACATCAGATTTGTGTGCTCTGCAGCTGGTCAACCTGTCGTCAGCATTGTATTCTCCGTGTTAGGAAAAGCTCAGGTGCTATTCGTACTGGCCCAGAGCTACTTCATTCTCTTGCTTCCTGTCAATGCCGAGGCTGGAAAACACTCAGATTTGAAAATGCCTCTAAGCTTTCCAATATGCCTTCTGAAACTTCATAATGAAGGAACTCCTCATGCAGTCAGTGCTTTCTCTGAAGGCTCTTCTGGCATTAACTAAAATGCATCTCTCCCCTGAGTATACCCTCAAGCCCTCTTTGAGGGAAGGTTATTTTCTCATGTCTCTTGTAATTCTGTTTTAAGGATTAAAGGTAGTGTCACATCGATCAATCCTCCATGTGCTTGTTGAATAACAAAATCAAACAAGACAAAAGAAAAGCCCCTCTGCTTTTTTGAAGATCATTGTATTCAGATGCACTCCCAGAGAGTCAACTATAAGAACAGTAAAGATTATGCACAGACTGTATAAGGATTGTATTGACTTTGTTGAGAGCTTCTATTGGTTACAACATGGAAAATTCATGTGTACTTGGCCTTCAAATTATGTTTTTTAGGTAAAGAATTTTAATAGTAGAAAGAATTATGATACCAGCCCATATCTATTTTTTAGCAGATATGCTAAAGAATATTTGCATTATTACGATTAAACCAGACAAAAATTGGAATCTAAATGTAAGTGATTTAAGATTGTAGGAGAGGCAGGCACAGTGGTTCATGCCTGTAACCACAGCACTTTGGGAGGCCAATGTGGGCAGATCACTTGAGCTCAGGAGTTTGAGACCAGCCTGAGCAACATGGGGAAACCCTATCTCTACAAAAAATATAAAAATTAGCCAGGAGTGGTGGGCTCATGCCTGTAGTCCCAGCTACTTAGAAATCTGAGGCGGGAGGATCACTTGAACCTGGGAAGCGGAGGTTTCAGTGCACTGAGATTGTGCCACTGCACTCCAGCCTGGGTGACAGAGGGAGACCCTGTCTCAAAAAAAAGTAAAAAAAAAAAAAAAAAAAAAAAGGTACATATATACATATATATACACACACACACACACATATATTTGTGTGTGTAAATACATATATGTATTTTATATATGTATAATTGTAGGAGAGAAAAGATTTCTTACCCATCTTAAGATTTATGACTGAGATCCCTATAACAAAAGACAAATTAACAAGAGAAAAACGTATAGATTTATTTAATATTTATTACGTGACACAAGAGCCTTCACAAATGAAGACCAAAAGAAGCAGAGAAAATTGTTTTATGCTAAGTCTGATGAAGTCCGTGTTATGGAGAAACATGGTTAGACAAAAAGGGGTATGATCTAATCGTCATAAACTGAGGAGGGGAGGTGTTTACTTATGGCAAGGCCTGTTTGTTCAGAGGTTTCTTGGTGTCTCTGTGTGACATTCCTTTTCTCTGAGTATAGGCCAGGACTCCTTCTAGAATGAAGGTGTTTCAGGAGGAAGTCAGTTAGGTTTTAGGGCTCACCTCAAGGGAGAAGGGGCAAGAATTCCTTCCAGCTTCCACGGTCTGCTTCTGGTATTTCCTCAAACGCCAAGGTGCCGTATTTTGGGGTAATGTGTCCTGAACTCATCAGATAATCGTAGCAACGCCCAGTAGTAACTACATTAAAGAATTGTAATTAAAATTAAACAAGAGGAAGACTATATATGAAGGGAAAGGACACAGGGCATGGAGAAGGCAAGCCTGTAAGAAGGTACAAAAGCAGTCGTAGGAGTAGGAATTTAGAAAGGTAGTAAGGAATAAAACAAGACCAAATATCACTTGATAGGTAGAGAAGATCCACCTTAGGAGTCATACAGACCTGGTTTTGATTCCCTGCAATATCTGTCTCTAAGTGGTTGTTTTTGATAGTTATTACCATTGCCCTTCCAAAATGATGCAGTAAATTTTTTACCCCCAATGACCAAACAAGTGAATTTAGGTGAGGCTGATTTTAAGGAAGAACTGGTGGAATCTGACAGGAAATTTTGTGTGTATCTTCTAGAGAAGGAGCTATAAAATGCAGCTTCGTTTGTGTATTAATAGTATGCAACATCTTAAGTCTTACTAATCTTAAACTAGTAAATTTATCCAATGTTTATAATCAAATGTGAGCAAAGAGCTTTTGTGTTGCTATTTGAAACTGGTTCAGTGAGGAGAAGCAGTTCTTACAGTTTTACCAAATAAATTTAGGCTACTTGATAAGAAATAATGGATTTTTTATGTTATGATAAAGGTGAAGTTGTATCTTTTCTTCTTTATGGGAAATTTCACTTAATCAAAATGTAGCAGTTGTGTGTTTTTGATGATAGTACAGTAATTTAGTTTTAGGAACGTGCTGCATTTCAAAAAAGGAATATAATTAAATATATTTTATAAGAGGATACAGCAGTGAACCTTTTAAAATTACTTTTACATCCTAATATTTCATAATATGCATTTTGATATGAAATGTCAATGCTTTTATTTAGGTCATTATATATCAATGAAGTTGAATTTTTATTAACAGTTTTTTTTATTCAATATCTATGGTAATAAGTGTTAAGATGTAATAAGTTACAATGTAAGTGTGACAAGTGCATATTATTCACCATAACTTTCTAAATAAACGTATATCTATAAATGTACTCATTTATTTAATTCCCAGTGAAGTAAGGAGTTTTGGGTAAAAATCAAAGAATATGAAATAGACCATATAGACCAATATAAATGACAGGGCATTTTCTTCCTACTTACTACTTAGCACATCTATATTGAATCCAGAAATGTAAACTATACTTTTAAGCATATGACAGTATTTGTACTCTATTCCAGTGCTGTGCCTGTTACTCAATTTTGCATGGTTGTAATAATTAGGCATATGCTGTTAGGTCTTGTGCTTTTTTATTTTTTCCTCTTAGATTACGTATAAACTCTTAGATATACCTGTGTAACTTATATATTTATCACTTTCAGTGTCAAGAGTACATTTTTTTTTTTTCTTTTTTGATACTGGGTTTTGCTCTGTTGCCCTGGCTAGAGTGCAGTGGTTCAATCAGTTCATTGCAGCCTCAACTTACCAGGCTCAAGCGATCCTTCTGTCTCAGCCTCCCAAATAGCTGAGACTACAGGCATGCACCACCACGCCCAGCTAATTTTTAAACTATTTTGTAAAGATAGGGGTCTCCCTATGTTGCCCAGGCTGATCTCAGGCTTCTAGGCTCAAGCAGTCCTCCCACTTCAGCCTCTCAAAATGCTAGGATTACAGGCGTGAGCCACCACACCCAGCCTCAGTGACAATAATCTAGAGGCAACTTAAGCCATCCTCAAACTGTGCATATTTATAATCCTTTCATCATCTTGTTAATAGATAGCATAGATATACAACACTTTTTATAAATATTTGGATTTTTTTGTATTATTTCCTTGTGATATAGTCCCCTAAGTGGGTATGTAAAGAGAAGGAGATATAATGGGGTTTTCTTTCATTCTCTACATGTTGTCACTTTATAGCTTTGATTTTCTTTGCTTGAAGCTTTATAATATCCTGTTTTAATATTATTCGGCTTAGCTAGTGGTTTAGATATGCACAAAAAATTTAAATTGAATCATATACTTTCTTGTGGCGATATATATATATGTGTGTGTGTGTTTTCTTTTGTTTGGCAATAAATAAAATATGTCTTTGGTTTTTAAATATCCTAGAAATATAAAAGTAATTCAGTGATTGAGACTTTTAACAAGATTCTGTAGATTTTTTTTTTTTCAGTCCATTTATTTCCCCATAGGTCTCAGGAAATCTCAAATTTCAGCTCTGATTCTTTTAAAAGTCAAATGATTTCTATTTCTGTTTCTTCCCTCTTTCTCTCATTAGCACCATCTATCCCCACATCTACCTCTAGCACCTTTGAATAGGTAACTACCAGATCTACATATCTAGCCCAACCATTTTCTGAGCCCCAGTTATGGATTTCCAAATCCCTGCTTGACATCTCTGTCTCTATAACAAACTAATGAAAGGAATGCACTTTACAATGCATACTACCTTTTTCAATACCACTGTCATTGTGACCCTACTGCCTTTAACTTTACTGTTGATTATAATAACAACCTCTAAACTTGTCTTTCTTTTTTTCCTCTTCTATATTATCCAGCTAAATTAATCTTTCTAAAACAGAACTCCATTCCTTGTTCACAAACCTCAACAGAAGCTTCAAAATATCTAATTCGGTAGACAATTAAAGTCCTTGGCAAGGCATTTCCAGCTGCTGAAAAGTTTCACCTCAGCCTGTCTTTGCAGCTTTGCCTGCCTTGGCTCCTGTGCTCACTCACTTTAAGACCCAGTTTTTGCAACCCTAATTAAACTGCTTTCCAGCGATGCTATTAATTGTCCAAGTACTACCACGATGGACCCAACATCCACCTGAAAGGTTTTTTTTTTTTTTTTTTTTTTTTTTTTCTTGAAACAGGGTCTCTGTATGTCATCAGGCTAGAGTGTAGCAGCTCACTGCAGTCTGGTGATGGCAGTTCACTGCAGCCTCAACCTCCTGAGCTCAAATGATCCTCCCACTTCAGCATTTCGAGTAGCTGGGACTACAGGCTCAGGCCACCATGCCCAACTAATTTTTTTGTACTTTTTATACAGAGGGGTTTTATACAGAGGGGCTGGTCTTGAACTCCTGGGCTCAAGCCACCCTCCTACCCTGGCCTTTCAGTGTGCTGGGTTTATAGGTGTGAGCCACCATGCCCAGCCAATTTTTTTTTTCTTTTTTTATAACATGCCAAACATTTACCAAGTTCCTACTATGTAGCAAGTACTGAGAGATTTAAAAATGAGAATGGGAGTGGTAGCTCACACCTGCAATCCCAAAATTTTGGGAGGCCGAGGCCGGTGGATCACCTGAGGTTGGGAGTTCGAGAGCAGCCTGACCAACATGGAGGAACCCCATCTCTACTAAAAATACAAAATTAGCCAGGCATGGTGGTGCATGCCTGTAATCCCAGCCACTCGGGAGGCTGAGTCAAGAAAATGGCTTGAACCCAGGAGGCAGAGGTTGTGGTGAGCTGAGATCATGTCGTTGCACTCCAGCCTGGGCAACAAGAGCAAAACTTTGTCTCAAAAAATAAGAAAGAAAGAAAGAGAGAAAGAGAGACAGAGAGAGAGAGAGAGAGAGAGAGAGGAAGGAAGGAAGGAAGGAAGGAAGGAAGGAAGGAAGGAAGGAAGGAAGGAAGGAAGGAAGGAAGGAAGGAAGGAAGGAAGGAAGGAAGGAAGGGAGGGAAAGAAAGAGAAAGAAAGAAAGAGAGAGAGAGAGAGAAAGGAAGGAAGGAAGGAAGGAAGGAAGGAAGGAAGGAAGGAAGGAAGGAAGGAAGGAAGGAAGGAAGGAAAATGCCTGTCGTTGGGACTCAGTGTGGTGTTGAAATTGAAAACAACACAGTTCTATAATTGTTGACAGTTTAGTGAAACTGGAGTTGCTTAGATGATGGAAGGTGCCCACCAGACACAAGAAGTTAATGACAACTCAATGAGGGAAAGAAGAGTAGTCTTTTCAACAAATGGTTTTCAGACAACTGGATATCCACATACCAGTGAATGGAGTTGGACCCATACCTTATACTGTACACAAAAATTAACTCAAAATATATCGTAAATCTAAACATAAGAGCTAAAACTATAAAACTGTTTAAAAAAAAAAGAAGTAAATCATGACCTTGGATTAAGCAATGGTTTCTTAGATTTAACACCAGAAGCACAAGCAAGAACAGAAAAATAAGATAAATTGGACTTCATCAAAATGAAAAACAATTGTGCTTAAAAGATACTGGCATGAAATGAAAGGACAATCCACAGAACTGGAGAAATGATTTGCAAATCAGATATCTGATAAGGCGCTTGTATTCAAAATATAGAAAGAATCCTTACAACTCCATAATAAAAGGACAAATAACCTGATTAAAAAGTGAGCAAAGGGTCTGAACAGACATTTCACCAAAGAAGAAAAACAAATAACCAATAAACACTTATAAAGGTTGTCAACATTATTAGCCATCAGGAAAATACAATCAAAATTATAATGCGATACTACTTCAAAATCACTAGACGACCTGTAATCAAAATGACAGATAAGTTTATGTGCTGGCCAGAATATGGGGAAATTGGAACACTTATACGCAGCTGGTGGGATTATTAAATGCTGTAGCTGGTTTGGAAAACAATCTGGTAGTTCCTCAAATGGTTAAACATAGCATTACCAGATGATCCAGCAATTCCACTCCCAGGTATATACCCAAGAGAAATTAAAAAGCATATGTCTACATTAAAAAAGTGTGCACGGGGGCTGGGCATGGTGGCTCACACCTGTATGGGAGGATGAGGCAGGCAGATCACAAAGTCAGGAGATCAAGACCATCCTGGCTAACACGGTGAAACCCCGTCTCTACTAAAAATATAAAAAATTAGCCCGGCATGGTGGCGGGCTCCTGTAGTCCCAGCTACTCGGGAAGCTGAGGCAGGAGAATGGTGTGAACCC
Organism: Macaca mulatta; assembly: GCF_049350105.2. Lineage (NCBI taxonomy): Eukaryota > Metazoa > Chordata > Mammalia > Primates > Cercopithecidae > Macaca > Macaca mulatta. Next base: position 71,666,151 of record NC_133410.1, on the reverse strand, counting down.
AGGAGACGGAGCTTGCAGTGAGCCAAGACCGCGCCACTGTACTCCAGCCTGGGTGACAGAGCGAGACTCCATCTCAAAAAAAAAAAAAAAAAAAGTGTTCAGAAATGCTCATAGCAGAATTAGTTATAATAGATAAAATGTAGAAATCATCTGAATTTCCAGCAACAGATTAATGGAATATTATTGTGTGATCGAAAGGAATGAGGTACTGATTCATGCTACAACATGGATGAACCTTGAAAACAACATGCTAAATGAAATAAGCCAGTCACTAAAGGCACATACTGTATGATTCCATTTATATGAAATCTCTAGAACAGGCAAATCCATAAAGATAGAAAGTAGATTAGTTATTTTCTAGAGCTGGGAGGCTGGGGAACATGGGAATGACTACTGTTGAGTAAGGGCTTTCTTTTTCAGGTTATAAAATGTTCTAAAATATGTTATATGCACAATTCTATGAATATACTAAAAACCATTGAATTGTACACTTTAGCTGAATTATATGATATGTGAATTATATCTCGATAAAGCTGTCATTTTTAAAAAGCTAAGAAAAAAATATGCAGAGAGGCATGTTCTTTTCTCTTGCTATCCCCTCTACCTGGAATGATCTTCCTTGTTTATCTGTGTGGCTCACTGCCTCATTGCCTTCAAATGTTACCTTTCAGTTACGCCTGCCTTGATGACTAATCTAAATGTCAAAAATTTCTTCTTTATACTTACTACTATCCCAATATTTTACTTATTTTCATATTTATTGTCTACTTCCTTATAAAGTGAGGATTTTTTGTTTGTTTGATTGCTTGCTATAATTCTAGCTTCTAGAAAATGCCTGGCACATAGTGTATGTTTAGTGAAGACTTGAAGTGACAGCACTTAGGTCCCAAGCAGCCTGATTTGTATGGACATCACAAGTGGTTCTTAGTGGCTGGATCATAGTGTGTGTCTGATGTGATGATAAATAAGTCAGTAAAGGAAGGGAAAAGCCCTGTGACTGAATATCTTACATAGACATATTAAGTATAGACAAACAGAGAATGATGGAAGGAAAGTGAACGGAGAAATAAAGTGATAGTCGTGTTGCATTAGTGGCAGCAGAGAATAATGCCTGCCAACATGCCATTTCATACCATTTCTTCCTTTCGCCCTTCCTTCCTTCCTTTTTTTTTTTTTCTTATAAGAAGTGGTCTCCAAAATTGGTTTTGTTTTTTTCTCTTTTTACTCTCCCACCCTTTCCATAATAGTTTATGTTATCAAGTAGTTAGAAGTATTGGTGACACTAAAGATATATAATTTGTAGGATTAATTTATAATTGTTTATTATTTTATTTTAGACTTTTCTCCCCCAGGTTTAATTCAGACATTTACTTATTCAGTCTCAAGTCAGTTTCTAGTCTCAATGTTAACCTTGTTTAAAAAAAAAAAAAAAGGAATTTAGGCAAGGTAAAACACTTTGCCATCCAGAAAAAAATATGTATGTTTTCCCAACTTTCCTTGATAATTAGCAGCATTTACATTTCACACCAAAATCAGGGTAATGAGCAATATCCATGGGCAAGGTGAGAAAAGTAGCATTTTTTTATTTGGTTTGAAATTATTATTTAGGCCAAAGTTGTGAACCTAAACTGATTAGTGTTTATTTTACCCTTTAAAGGAAAAATCTATTTATTGACCAATAAAGAAATTACAATGCCTTCTTTCAGTTCTTTGTTTAAAATGCACTGTAGTGCCGTATGATTTGCATGTTAATGATGTGAATCTAACTGTATAATAAATAGGAAGGGGAAGATAAAACTTGTTTCAAAGAGCAGGCTTGTTTGTTTTCCTTGATTTCCTCCTTAAATGTTTAACTTGAGAACACATCTATGAGGTACGCTTATGTGAAAGCTAATAATTTGTGATCACTGAATGGAGTGGCGATGAAGCAAGAAGTTTCATTCTCAGATTTCTCACTCAGAAAGCAACTGGACACTGGGGGCATTGAACATCGTTGAAAGGCAAATATAATGTAGTAAACAAGAGGCTCACAGAGTTTCTTCTGTGCAGTATAATCTCTGAAATCAAAAAGCATGAAGCCTTCACAATTTCTGTTTCTCTCTCCAACTTCCCTCCCTAAGCTAATTCAAGCATTCAATTGAGATGCTTTGTATTTTGTGCTTTGCATTAGTTTCCTGATATGTTGTTATGCATGTTCTCCTTAAGTAAAATAGCAAAATAAAACCAATTTTTAAATACTAATGTGTGATTTGAGGAAGTGTGTCTTAGACGCATTGAATCACTAGAAATTGAAAAAAGCATAATCTGTATTTCTGAAAGCCATCCAGTTTCCTTTTATTTACAACCTTTGAGCCATTTCACAAATTGAAAAGCAACCATCCAGCCATTTCATGTTTAGATTATTACATATTTAAAAGATCCTAAGACCATTATCAGCATGCAGTAGCCCTCTCACTGAACAAATACAGATTAGAGGTAAATGAAGAAATTCCTCTAAATCATTGTTTCTCAAACATGGGAGATTTTTCCTTCCAAATGACATTTGACAGTTTCTAGAGATATTTTTGTCACAATGAGGAGTGGCAAGTGCTACTGGCATCTAGTGAGTAGAGTTTATGGCTGCTGCTAAATATCCTACAATGCAAAGAACAACCCTTTACACCCTTACTCACACAAAAAAAGAATTGTGTGGCCTAATATGTCAGTTAGTACCATGTTTGAGAACTCTTGCTCTGAATAAAGATATAAAGCCGGATCATATCCTAAATTTTAAAAGCTTTTCCTATTGTGAAAAGCATTAGGCTTATGTTACTTACTGATAAATAACAATGCTATGACAAACTTAGTGGCTTAAAACAATACACATTTATTATTTCAGAGATTCTCTGAGTCAGGAGACCAGGTACAGCTTAGCTGGGTCCTCTACAAGGTCACAGTACTAGTGCCACTATGGACAAAGTTCTCATCTGAAACCTTGACTGGGGAAGAATCTGTTTCCAAGCTCATGTGGTTGTTGGCAGTGTTCAGGTCCTTGTAGACTGTCAAACTAAGGACTTCATTTTCTTGCTGGCTGCTGGTCTCAGCAACTTGCCCCATGGCTCTCTTCTTGGGTAGCTCACAACAAATCTGCTTGTTTCTTCAAAACCATATGGAAAATCTACTTACAAGATTAATGTTAGAGTTTGCTATAATGTAATCAGTGCGTGTAATCATATACATTGCACCACCTTAGTCATATTCTATAAGGTATAAGCAAGTACAGGCTCCACCCACGTTCAAGGGGTGGGAATTACACAAAGCTGTGAATATCAGCAAGAGGGGCCACTCTAGAGCCTGTCTGCCCTAGAAAAGTTGTCTTTCTTCTCTTTTGTTTGCATGTGTTTTTTTTTCCTCTAAATAATATTGCTATTTATTTAAAGTTGATAGGCTAAATGTGAAAAGTCTGCTAGTAAAATATACACACTATTATTCAGACAACTAAGAGAAAGGGAGACCACAGAACCCCTTCACATGATAACCATCACCACTTTTTCATTTGTGTAAAATATTTTCTTTTTTTTTTTTTGAGGCGGAGTCTCGCTCTGTTGCCCAGGCTGGAGTGCAGTGGCCGGATGTCGGCTCACTGCAAGCTCCGCCTCCCGGATTTACGCCATTCTCTTGCCTCAGCCTCCTGAGTAGCTGGGACTACAGGCGCTCGCCACCTCGCCCGGCTAGTTTTTTGTATTTTTTTAGTAGAGACGGGGTTTCACTGTGTTAGCCAGGATGGTCTCGATCTCCTGACCTCGTGATCCGCCCGTCTTGGCCTCCCAAAGTGCTGGGATTACAGGCTTGAGCCACCGCGCCCGGCCTGTGTAAAATATTTTCAACAACATCAAAATGCTCTTTTATAGTCAACACACAAAATTGCCTAGTTTTATTTGTGCCTTTTTTTCTGTAGACCTGCACTTTGTCAGTCTTCTTTCTGTTTCATTTTCTTTCTCTCTATAAAAGACTTTCCACATTATTTAGGGTTGGAGGATTGAGGAATGGAAAAGCCATCCTGGATTTTTCTTCATTGCCAGTGGTAGATGGAAATTCTCTTGCATTTAGAATACATAATTATAAATAAGATAAATGGAATAGTGAAAGACTAATAAGGTAATGTGAATCACATAACACAAAAATAGGTATTGAATCTCTCTCTCCAACCTAAATTTAAATGGACTTGTTATAATAAATTTTGTTTACTAGATCTTTGCTGGAGAACATTGCCTGTTTATTATACTTTAAGTATAAGCTGAATGTTCATTCCTTGATACTGAACTCTGTTTTCCTTTGCTTGTAATATAAGCCAACTTAATTTCTACATAGTGTTGGAAACTAATTTCAAAAGTGAAAGGGTAATACTAAAAAGATAACATTAAATGGATTCATTGTTAAGCAAGGTGACACAAATATTGCTAAACACAAGTTTTATGATTACATTGAATTTTTTTATCCATTGCCTTCTTTTGAGGTCTACAAACAACTAGAGTTCTTTTCAGATACTATTTCATCTGTTTGATTTGTACTGTAAGGCATATTCTGTGGTCAACATATGTGATGACTGAGAATACTGCATTATGTCAGATTGAAAGTGTACTTCGCACTTTTTTAGGAGATATCAGAATTTCTGTTTTACATAAATTGTACTCAGGCCAGGTGCAGTGGCTCAGGCCTATAATCCCAGCACTTAGGGAGGCCAAGGTGGGAGGATCTTTTGAGTCCAAGAGTTCGAGACCAGCCTGGGCAACATAGTGAAAGCCTGTCTCTAAAAAAAATTAGAAAACAGAAAAAGAGCTGTATTCATAATGCAGTTTTTAGGAGATGTGGAAATTATACTATCAAATAGGTTTAGATAGTTTTTAAATAATTTCTCTGTATGTTTGCACTATTTGCATATCTCATATGACTTTTCACATGTATATCAAATATTTAAAACATTTATTCAGCACTTGTTATATATCAGAAACTGTGCTGGGTTGCTGGATGCTCAATATTACAATATCATTCGTAAGTCTGTTTTATTCAGTTTTTTTTTTTTTTTTTTTTTTAAGGGAACAACGCTTAGTCCAGTTTAGGGGTTTGCCCAAAGTTTCACAGTAAGAAAATACAATAACTGATACTCATGAAGAACTGTTTCTTCCCCTGATGCATGGCCCTGCCTGGCTAGTGGTGTAAAATATGACCGCTTCCCAGCAAGAATGAAATTTTGAATTCTTTTTCTGAATTAATGTCTAGAAAATAGCCATATATTGAATACAAATATAAGTAATCCAAAAATGACGATTTCTTTCTTCTTTTTTTTTTTTTTATTTTCTGCTTACAATCGTTACAAATCACAGATATTCAAAGAATTAGTGGTATAATTAAGTAAAGGGAGTTGGGCCTAGAAGGGAAGAAGAGAGTAGAGAGTATGAAAAATAAATGCCTGGGAGGGAAGAAGACAATAGAGAGTTTGAGAAAGAAATATCCACATCATTGAAGATGAGAAGGGGCCTTTTAAGGACACAGGAAATAAACCTAGGATAATTAGAAGAGAGAGAGCAAAGGTGAGGAGCTCAAGTGGAACTTTGAGAGGTTGGCAGAACATGGATTGGAGGGCTTTTTACAACAAGTTTGAGGATTCTGAATTGATGAAATCGATGGGAGTTTTAAAAGTGAGAGAACATCAAATCTGCATTTTTCAAAGTTCAGTCCTGCTGCAAGATGAAAGACTGATGGTAGGAAATCATGGGATGATGCAGAGAGATAATTTAGCTATTGATATATACAACATGGATGGACCTGAAAACATTATGCTTAGTGAAAAATTCTACCTCAAAAGGTTCCCTGCTGTATGATTTTATTTATATAACATCCCTGAAACAGTGAAACTATGGAGATGTAGAACAGTTTGGTGGTTGCCAGGAGATAGGGATAGGAGTGAGTAGTTGGTATGAATACAAAGGAGTAGCACAACACAATTCTTTCATAGTGATGAAACTGTTCTGTATCTTGAATGTGGTTGTATGTGATTGTAAGTGGTTATACAAATCCATACATGAGATAAAATTGCAGAGAACTACACACATGCACACGTGAATGGAGACTTTTTGAAATGGTGATGTATTAGTTTGCTAAGGCTGCCATA